>NW_026915877.1:5195000-6405780 GCF_034315485.1 Pezoporus occidentalis
AATCGGAGCTTCCAGCAGAGCCGAGGCATTGCTCCGAGTAAATAATCTGGGAAGTTCTTCCTGCTCTGCAGCAGCGAACTCCAGATTCCTGTAAAATCGGCGACAGCAGCCACCTTGGTGAATAGCTGAAGCTCATTGCTTACCTCTTCATGCTCTGCCAGGCATTTAGGCAGGAACCTGGTGGAAGAGGGGGGGAGGCAAGTGGAACACTTGCTTTCCAGGAGGTTTTTACTCCAAGAGTTCACACTTGACACTTATCTAGGCACCGGGCAATGCTATTATAGCAAACCCAGTGAAAACCAGAGGTAACGTCAGTTATGCAGGCAGGTGTTTTGTCCATTCCTCTTGCCTGTCAACCCAAAGTGGGAGGGATGCACTTTTTTGTGTGCCAGCCCCTGAGGGGTAGAATTCTTCAGGTGCTTGTCCAGCTCATAACTGACCTGGTCTAGTGGGAAGTGTCCCTGCCTGTGGCAGGGGGTTGGAACTGGATGATCTTTAAGGTCCCTTCCAACCCAAACCACTCTAGGACTCTATGATTCTATGATGATAACTACCTACAGCGTTAATCAAATTCACCTCTGGGCTGTGGCACAGCCTAGTGCTGAGATAACAGATGATGTTTTAAAGTCAAGAGTAACTAATTGTGCATAAATAATTGTCCCCACTCTCTTACTTCAGAGAGTGGGGACAAGGGAATGGTTATTCTTCAGATTTCTTGTTTCAGGCATGATGTCAAGCTTGTGCAAAACTTTAGAACCAACTTGAGAAGCGACTGCAGAAGGGCAGGTTTAAACTCCTCACTGGCTGTACATGCAGTGTAAATCAAATGGATCTAAGAAGATTTTTTTCTAGTTTTATTCTGAGCATTTTAGGAATCCTCATCTGAGTTCATTCACCGCCAAGTTCATTCATTGCTAACTACTATTTCCCTTGTTTGCCTCTCCTACCCTAATATTCTTGAACTTCCTACACTGAATGAAACAGAGCAGGACAGGCACTTGTAAAAGCTTATCTAAGCAGAAAATAAAATGTTTTAGCAATTCCTTTGGGCTGCTTGGGTGAAGTCCAGTGTATCGGGCATGTGTCAGTGTTGTCTCCCCCCTGCCAAGGACTCTCCACCTTTGTGCTGCACAGAAGAGCAATGAATTTCGCCACATTCCCAGCCACGGTTTTGTTAGGGCTCTATCACCAGCAGGTCCAAGTGCAGTGCCATCCCTGCATTTCAGGTCTGCCTTTATCTGCAGCTGAAGGATCCTGTTAGGAGAGGTAAGGGGAGCACAGGGGACAGCATCACCTATACATAGAGGTAAGGATACAAAGTGTTCCGTGTCCTAGCTTGTACAGTTTGGTGGCTGCCTAGAGAGTACAGATTTATTTCTGTTTTCTAAATTGCTTAGTGATATTTGAGTATAAAGCAAAGTACATCTAAGGGAAATCTCTAAATCAGTTCCTTTTCCTTCTTATAAAAAAGAAGCAAATCCAAACCAAACCAAACAAACAAATTAACCAAACAAAACCCCAAGCCCTGCACTGCTCTTCTGCTGAAGGCACACTCGTGCCTGGGAATTGCTAAGGGTGGGTTTTTCTTTTGTGTTGAAGGTGGCATTTTCCAATCATGAGATTACTTGAAACATCTCAATTTTGGGTCAGCTGTCCTGGCTGTTCTCCTTCCTGGCTTCTTGTGCCCCTCCTCACTGTCAGAGTACGGGACACCGTAAAGTGCTATTTTAGGGTAAGCAATACTGAGCAACAGCTAAAACATTGGTGTGTTACCAACATCATTCTCAGATTAAAGCCAAAATGCAGCCCTGTACCAGCAATATGAAGAAAATTAACTCTATCCCAGCCAAACCCAGGATGAAAGTCCAAAGACCCATGGAAAACACATTAGTGGCTGCCGATGGTGAAGATTGTGGATCCTACTGCAGCTTGTGGGATTGAGCTTGAGCTCATTATCCTATAGCAACACCTGGTCTAAACAGCCTCAGCCACAACAGGGAGGCTCAGCAACAACAGGGATGTAATAAAATGAGTTTGCAAATTGTAGTTCTCCAAGATGCTGTATTAACCAGCTTTATCATGAAGAAGATGCGTAGGCAAGTGGAAATCAGATTGCAGGTCATGTTCTACATATGAAATTCTACCAAGTAACATTTCTGCCTGAAATGCATCTGTTTGTAAAGAAATACCATTAAAGGAACTGGTGAGACAGAATGGATGCTAAGTCAGTGTCAGGACAATGCCATGCTCAAACTGCAGCTTACTGCCAGGGAGGTGATGTTTTACATCTATTGTCTGGAAATGGCATGGTGAGCCAGTGGCTTTGCTCAGAACTGTGCTCGGGAAAGAAGGCAGGAAGCCTCAATTCTGTGGAGAGTGGCGCTCCTCGCTTTGTCTTCTAGTTGCACTGGGTCTGTCTCAAAAGGTATGGCTTCAGCAGCATGGAGGTAGCAGCACACCCAGGGTAAGCTGCTGGGCATAGTTACACTTGGGTTCATGGGAAGGGGGCAGGAGGGGCTAGGCAGTCAGTGGAGGAGGATTCTGAATTCTGCCCTTGTAATTTAAATGTGCCTATTCTGGGATGAGGAGAAACCCTGGTGCCGTCCACATAACACTTTTCCCTCTAACGGTTCCATCATCTCTTGGTTCTTGGTGTATTCTGAAAGGGAAGGAATTGGGGTTTAGGTGCACTGCTTGCTGTTCCTGGGAACAGCCGCTGTGGTACGAGTGAATCCTTTGCACTGCTTGGAGTTGAGCTCAAGTGAGGTGAGCTGCTCAGACCAGCAGTATGCAGTTAGTATGCTGGGTAGAGACTAAACACCTCTAGCAAACTTGGTACTCTACTGAAGTCTTGGCTTTTAGCAAAGCTATGCAGTGCCATGTTCCCTCCTCTGCCCTGCGAGCAGCCTGTGTGCCAGCACAGAGCCCTCTCAGCAGACCCTCAGCCACAGGACCCTTTGCGCAGGGCAGGGGGGACCCTGACTTGTGAGATCTGTTCTAAGCCTGAATTCAGAAGACTGAAATGGTTAGCTCTAAACTGCTCATCCCATGGCACGGCACAGCACAGAGCTGTGATGCTGCCACATCAACCTCCAAGACACAGGAACCATACCAAGGGCCACCTGGGTGTTGAGACACCAGCTTCAGTGTGTGCTGGGCTGGGAGGGATGGCTCATGCCATGGTGCTCTCCCAGCCCTGACAGCTCCGTGCAAAGCAGCAGCCTTGTAAAGAACTTCAACTGCTGTCCTTCTCTTATCCCCAGTCCTAGGAAATGCTCCTTTCTTCTGCTGGGAAGCAATGTTAAACATCACCGACCTGCCTTGAATGTTAAGCAGAATGTAATAGTTGTACCTTGCAGGTACATTTTTAGTATGAATGAAACCACTGGGATTCTACAGATAGCATTCTAAACCAGATTAGAATGGGAAGGTACCTATAGACACCCAAGAAAATTGTCCTCAGGGTCTCTGTGTGAGACGTGATTTTCCAGGAAATTCCCCACACCCTTTCAAAAAGGCAGAGATTTGTTACATGGAGCACAAGGATGCATTATTAAAGAATCAATGGATAAGCTCTTTAATCTGCCAACTTTCCTTCAAACTGTGGGACTGCATTTTGGGCTCAAATGTACAAAGCAAACTGGCGGTGCTGTGTGCCAGTTCAGCACTACATGCATGGGCTCATTGAGCTATGGCTAGGGAAGGCCTGCAACACACAGGGACATTCTGGTGGTTTCTTTAAATCCTCCTCTTTGGGTACTGAATTCATACTCACAAAGCAGTGAGGCCACGTGCATAGGTCTTCCTAGGCCAAACTTGGATGTCCTGCTCATGCCAGGCCAGTGGTGGAGCCAGGTATGGCCAGATGCAAGGCAGATGCTTGCATGTCCTTTTGGGTGCTTTCTGCGTTTCCCTGCTCTTAGCCGTGCTTCCTGCAAACCCAGAGTGCACCAGGGGACCTTCCCATGCTGTTATCACCGGCACAGTACTCTGTCTGTTCCCACAACCTTCTGGCAATGGTGAAATGAGCAGATGACTTCAATAAAAGAAAGATTCCAGTCCCAATAGAAATACGGCACGTCTTGGTTTCTCAGAGGATGAATTTTCCAGATTTCACAGGTTATTTTTTCTTTAAAAACACTCCATGAACTTGTCTTTAGGATGATGCCAGCGGATGATGCATGCCAGCACTAGGAACAGGAGCATTTGGTACTAAGATCTGACGTCAAAGTGTGAGATCCATCACAGTCTCAGGGCAGGGGGGACAAGCACAGCCGTGCAGCAGGCTGCAGTGCTAACAGACACACTTCAAGTAGGAAGCATCTTCCCTAAGGTGGTTCAGGTGCCTCTTGAAGCACAGAAATAAAGCCGTGATCTCATCCTCTTCACTAATAGCACCTCAAAGGATGTGAAAATCTGAGCATGTGTTGCTGTTGTTGGCACCCTGGACCATGCTGCAGAAGATGCAGGTTTTTTTTCACTTCAGACCATCTCTATGTGAAGGTTCTACGATGACATTTTCTTGTAGTGTGACCACATCTACATTTTCTGCTTTACATCCAAGTATTTTCTGATTGGGAAGAAGATCTGAGGACTGTTTATTAAATAGTCCCCTTTAAATTAGGCTCTTCCCTGTGTAATTTCGGTTTAGCATGTTGATTTTTTAGGTCCTAGATGATGTTTTCATCTTTATCAACTTGTTTCAGAAGATAAGTTGACTGTCCCCATTTGAAACCAGAGCATCAGTCACTTCTGTTTAAGACCCAAATGAAGCCAAAGGACTGTTGCGGATCTTCCATGGACCAGCAAATAACTTTTATGGTGGATGAAACAGATCACTTGAAAACCCAGGCCTGCATGCTTGTGCTCGACTGCCTTAACTCATCAGCTGCTGTGAGTGCCGTTCCCTGCAGTCTGAGACCTGGCACACATGGCAGATGTACATTTACACACTGATTTTTGTTTGTCTCTCAGGGTATTTTTAAATTACACAAAGCAAGTAGACAGCCAAAACTCTTGCATATTCGATATTAAGGCAACTCAACAATGGCAAGTCATCAGTTTGTTTTCTAGATCCTAATGCAATGGTTGCCATAAGAACACAAATTATGTGTACATTTTAATGCATCTATGCTTCATAATTATGCATGGTTGTGTGCTGTTATAATTGACATAAAATATAAAACAGGTCAAAGAGCAGCTATTAAAACTATTTTTCATTTTGCTTCCTGACAGCTAGCGACATCAATGCCTACTGCATTTAATAGGACCATACAGGGAATTCAAAGATAGTTCTATAATTTCAACCATATTAAAGCCTCCAGAACTTGCAACCTAATTATTTCCTACAGTGTCTTGTTGTAAACTGTATTACTTCATTTTGAATGTGTTCGGTTTAAGATTAAACAATTGGACTACATTAAATTAGCATGAAGGGGAAAATCATAAAACTTTTGGATGTATTTCATAGAGGTCATTCTGTTAGGTTAAGAATTATCCCAGGAGCAATGATTTTCTGCCACTTCAGATAAAAAATAATGTTAGAATCGTGCTAATTCCATGCAGTTATTTTAATCACTGAAGTAAATTCTACCAAATGGAGAAGTTGCAGTTGTAGTTGTACTAGCTCTCAAATCATAGAATGACAGAAAGAAAAAAAAAATGAAGAAAAATAATGAATTTTTAAGATGTCCCTTCTCTTGGTAGTGGCTGCTTGAAGATCAAGCAGCAGGGTCCAACCTGCCTGGCTTTCACTCACTATTGATGTCCTGGTTTCAGTTAAACCACGACAATTGATCATCCTTTCATGCTGTAATGGTCAAGGGCTCCTCTTCTCTTGCGGGTGGTTAGGTTTCTTTAGGAATCCATGCCAGCCCATGTATCATATCAAGTTCTTTTAAAATTAGGTTTGTGGGGGACACCTAATCCGGGTTGGTAACTGCCCACAGTCACGTCTGTGTGAGCACTGCCTGCTCCTGCCCCAGAGCCCCTGGTGTGCATTTCCTGGGAGCACTGCCCATCACAGCTCTGTGAGCCAGGACCAAATGGGCTGTGGGGAGATCCATCCTGGGGACCTGCTGCAGTGCTGCTCGAGGTGATGATGGACACGAAACAAGTCATATGAGCTGAAGATCTGCTATATAGGACCATAGTTCATCAATAAAGTGCAGAAAAGGAGAGCTGTTCCGGCTGCCTGTGCTTTGCAGTGCTGCACACCACGTCTCTGGTCATGGCTGAAATTGATCGAGAAAACAGTGTGATCACCTAATAAATATTGGCACCCCTGTGTCTCATGTGCTAAGTCCATTTAGTAACTGGATATTTCAGGAGGCTGGTAATAGGCTTTAGAGGACTTTTCAGTTCTAGATGGCTGACTCAAGTCTAGTTCGTGGGTAGTGACTGAAAGTTATTGCCCAATTTGTGGTGTATGAGGGATAAGCTCAATCCAATTTCCTGAAGTAGAGGCAACCGCATCCCAGAAAGAACCATCATAAATGGCATTTGTTAGCAGCTTAACAGGGAGGGAAAGGTCTGAAGGGGAGTGAAGGCCAAACTCATCTGATTGAGCATGTTTGCTGTGGAGCATGCAAAGGTCTTGTGGCCGCTCTTCCGTCTCTCTTCAACAGACCAAAGGTCTTCACTTCCCAAGACAGATCTGTTGCATTTCACTGTTAGTGGCTTAATTTGCATTTGGATTCTTGCTTTTGATGACTTTCTTTAGCAATTTTCACAAGATATTCCTTACCTTACACTTTTCCAGCTCCACTACTGCCCAGGAACATAATGATTAGTGCAATCAGCTGTTAGGGATAAAGCCAGAGCAGGAAAGGGCTAGGGAGATCTGGTGGAAGCAGGGAAAGCCACGGGCATCTTATGGTCCAGCATATGGACCCTTTGGTTGCTGCCGTAGCAGAAGTGTGTAATAAATCATATGATCAATAACTAAAAGCCTTTCTAGGGTACTGAGGATGATACAGTATTTTAAGGGAGTTTACCTCTGTTGCTCCATCTCTACCTGTTTGTGAAGGTGTAAGTGTGGCAAGGGTGAGGGATGGGCTGAGCCCCTTGCATCCTGTCATGGTCCCCAGCTGACCTCTGTGTGCAGAGGAGATATTTTCTGTACCTTCTTCACCAGCTTTATGCAACGCGATGCAGTGCAATGCAATTCAATGACATCTATGCTTTGTTAAATTGTGCAGCTCTTGTGGTGGGAGGATTTCTTACCAGTTAGTGAAATTACACCTTTTGCATAAGGCCGTATTCGGAGGTGGTAAGCTCTCCCTCTGGGCTGTGTCAGTAAGTGGGAACACCTGAGCTGACTGCGTGTGAGGTCTTTATGTACCCAGCCTGTAGATAAATTTTAATGCCTTGAAGAATCTAAGTGATTTCAGGAAAGATGGTCTCCCTTTGTATTTTTGAAACAGCAAGCAATCTTACCAGGATTTGCTCATTTACCTTTACCTTTGTGAAGGTTTGGGGAATATGGTGTCCTTTTGTGTTTCAAAAATTCTTGGTGACTGAGGAAAGCAGGAGAAAAAAAGAGAGAACTCCAAACTTGTTTCTAAGGCTGCACTGGCAGCAGCAAGAGGAGGAGGAGGAGGAAAATGCTGACTGGACCTATTGTCTAATGCTTCTGTGTGCATTTCCACACAGCAGTTGGTTGCAGAAAGAAGGGACCATTCATAGCCTTTCAGCCACAGCAGTAGCGTTTCTGCTGGTCATCTAGAGCTACAGCAGCATGAGTGTGAGACATCTCCCCCAGCAGCGTCTTTGGTTATGAAGACCTAGAAGCCTCAAGACAATAAACACTGGCAGATTTTCATTGTTCTATGTTACCATGACATTGTGAAAAGTAAGTCCATATCTATTGTCATGATTATCACTTAAAATATTTTTTCTTGAAGTGTTGTGGTTAGTATTGACTGCAAAAGTAGATTATGGGAAGGAGATTATTTTGTAAGTGACAGGAGGTCTCAAAGAGCATGCGAGATGTATGCCAAGATGTTCAAACCCGAGCTTTAAAACCTCTTCTTGAAGAAAACTCTGTTCTTGGCACCATATCTAATTTAACTAGAAATAGCTGTGGGGTCTTCAGCGTGATTGTAATGCACAATTATGATGTACAATAAAGGTAATCTGATTCTGTCACTTAAAAAATGCCTGTAGACTTTCATCATCCTCCGCTTCCTACACTCTTGAACAGTATTCTGTGTTGTGCACAAACCAGACATGAGACATGCAGAGGCTCTACCATAACTCTGCAAACCACTGAATAGGTAGAAATAAAACGCTTAAGCAGAACAAAGTAGGAGAGATTGGATGTTTTATGGAAACAATTTGTGTAGGAAATCCACAAATTCAAAACACTGCTATTGCCTCAGCAGTCCTGCTGCTTTCCCCACTATGTGGACATCCCCTGTGAAGTGAGGAGGGGACAAGAGCTACCATGTCCCACCTGCTTCTCCCCAGTAAGAGACCTGCATTACAGCCCCAGTTGTAATGGTTTGGAACAGGCTGCTGTGAAGCTTCAAGGTACGTGTTCATCCGTACAGGAGAAAATGGTAGAAGTCACGGTGTGGTGGCTCTGTGCCTTCTAGGTTAACACTCTCAGGAAGAAATTCCAACCCTTCAAATTGTAATTCATGAAAGGTTTTTTTTTTCTATTCTTTGATCTTTTCGTTAGCAGGCAAGGTGAACCCTGGAGCTTTCTGCAGACAAGCCATGGCATCGGTTGGGTGATACACCCTGAAGGGTTGTGTCCACGTCCTTGCTGTCTTCCCAGGATGGGTCCTTTCTCTAGCCACATGCAGGCCCTCAGCCTCGGTTTAGGGTCAGGGAGCCTTCTCCTTCTCCCCAGGTCACAGTCTGCCTTCGCATTGCACATCCTCTGGGATGGACCTTCCTCCTGCCCTTTTAGCTAGCCTTCTCCACCAAGGTGGGGGCAAAGCTGTGATGACCTTGTCTATGAGAGGGGATATGCCAGTGTCCCCTGTGCCACACATGCATTCAGTCACTGCTGCTCTCTGAAATGGTTGGTGGTTTGGTTTAATTACAATGAGTTTTCCAATGCTTTCTGTTAGCTGCCTGTGTTTTAGTGCAGTGGAAAATCCCACCTCCTTGCTTTGTTCCGTAGAGTGCATCCCTATATCTCACCATGGGTACTAACATGGTGAGCAGTTGTAGGACTGCAGTTTTAGAGATGTGATTGTGGTAAATGGGTGAAGGATGCTGTGTCTGAAGGATGTGAGCTGTGGTCATGTGGAAGGTATCACCTCTGCGTCCTCCACTTGGGCTGAGCTCATTGTGCATTGTGCAACAGAATTGCAGAGCTTTTACTTTTTGGTCACAATGTCTTTAATATTCCCAGACCAAGGACACTTTTTTAGGGGCTGGCCTCTGTTTGGTTGGATGTGGCATGCTGGCCATGTATCCTGGTGGCCTACGAGATGAGCCTGATGCTTTGGACATATGCCTGCCACAGCAAGGAAAGGACTTAACACTCCAGGAACCACCCACTGGTACAGGACTGTGTGTCCCTGATTGCCTCCTGCCTCCTCTGCAGTGTTTCGGGGTGTACAGGACCTAGGAGAAGAGTGCAGTGAGTCCAAGAAGCCCCCCACCCACTCTGCCCAATCAGAGTTGCTGGCTCCTCAGGTCCCAAGAGAGTGCATCACTGTTGCCAGTGATGAGGCTCTTTCTGAGGTCTGTGAAAATAAAGCCTTTTAAAGTGGTGCTTGGTTTGCTGCTTCCCAAACCAGTAAGACTAGGCTGAGCTGTCCTGTAGGCTGGTGATTAGCCTGGCTTTGGCTTTTCCATCCTCAAGCACAGCTTCACACTCCCAATCCTCTGAAGTGAAGATGGAGAAGTGTATAAAAGCTTCTGATTCCATTACTGTAAAATGTATCAGAAAAGTGTTGAGCTAGGTAATTACCTTAATCCAACCGAAATAGTTGGTCACAGTATACATTAGATGAGCATCTAGAGTCAGATTTGAACATGCAGTCAACCTGAACAAAATTAGCTCAGCAATAGTGGTCCAGATTTCTTAATTAGTTCTCGGTGACAAGAACATTTAATGTTTGCTAAAGTCAAGTGCAAATTCTACAAGTGACACAATTTGAGAAGACTTCAGGAGGGTGCATTAAGCCTGGCACAGTACCCCACTGTCAGGGCAGCCGCAGGACTGGCCTCATTTATTCCTCTCTGTCAGGGTCCCTTTAAGCTTCTATGGACTGGCCCACAATAAAAAGTAATGGTATGATTAACTTCATAGTAATAACCTACTGCATTCAAAATACACATTGAACTCTAATTTTCATTGAACTACATGGAAGCTGAAAATATAATAGGCTTTCTCAGTCAGCCGACGGTACATTTTAGTGCATTGTAATTCGCTATCTTGGCTTGTTTCAGTTTAATAAAGTAGATGGGGTTCATGAAAAAGCACAATGGTCACTTAGCAATTGTTTAATTTCTGTAACACTGTTTTTTGAGTTAGAAAATTATTGTTTTCAAGTAGTGTTAAATATTTATGGGATGCAATTGAGACACATGATACGGCATAATCCTGCTAAGCCCATATATTAATAAGTTACTGAAAAAATGTAAACAGAAAATAGTATTTCAAGTGTGAAAGAAGACTTCTCAGCCTACTGAAAATTTGCATTACTGAGGTTTTATTTCGTTACAGAGGATGGACCAGTACTTTGCCACAGTGGAGCTGAACCTTGCTTTCACAGCTGGCACATCTTTGTTGGCTGGGAGAGATGATTGGTAAAAACTTAAGCTCTCTCAAGAATCTGCCTCATTCATTTGCTACCTGAGAAAAGAGAATAGTAACACCAGAAAGTAGCTTCACATTAGGCCTGAACCTGCCTTGGTGAAAACTGTAGTGTCCTGTCAGATGATGTTGCCCTAAAACAGGAAGAGATTTAGAGAGTGTAGCTTCTTTAAAAAGCAGAACAAAGCAAAACAAAACAATCAACCAACCAACCAACCAACCAATCAACCAACCAACCTGGTACAACTAGATATCTTGAGCAAGAGACTAAATGTTACAGAGAGAAAAAAAAAGAGAAAAACTCTAAAATGTCTATTGGAGAACTAAATGCATTTTGTGTCATCCCTTGTATTTCTTTGGGTTTTTCAGCTTTTAGGAAAATAGGCTAAAAAACAGACTATGTTGTGATGGGCTCTTGCATGGGGGACTGGTAGAGAGGCTTTGGCATTGGGTTTGGCTTGGTGCTGGGTTGAATTGGGGTTGGCATTATGTTGGGCTGGGTTGCTAAATAGGGGTGGTAAGAAGTCACAGGTTGAAAGGTGCTGCCCAAACACATCCCTGCAGCAAACACAACTTGAGCATACAGCCCTTCATGCACGTACCACTGCCTCATGGCCAGCCCCTGCAGTCCCACCACATGGCTGGGGGGCTTCTCCCACCTGCAGACCCTGTCCCTACCTTCCCTCTGGCTTCTGCAGTGGATGTGCAGCATTTGAGCATGGGCCTGGTGCAGGACTGCTGCTGGCCCTGCCTGTGCCAAGGTGGGATGGGTGAGGGTGGGTGTAGAGCTCCAGGCTCCTCTGCCACCCACCCTGGATCCTCAACATCAACCTCTGCACATCATCCAAATATAAGCACCTAGCAGCAGTCTTGAGGAGGTCTCTCCCACTGCCATATTTTTTCCAGGTTCAACCCCCCTAACCTGGACATTTCCAGTGTTGTGGAAATGCCACAGCTCTACAGCACACTCAAGGAAACACTTCACCTGAATAAAACTCTGGGTTCTTGGCCACTCTCTCATTCAGCAATGGACCTGAATTATGACATCTTTTGTCAAA
The DNA here is from genome assembly GCF_034315485.1 of Pezoporus occidentalis. NCBI lineage: Eukaryota > Metazoa > Chordata > Aves > Psittaciformes > Psittacidae > Pezoporus > Pezoporus occidentalis. Next base: position 5,206,839 of record NW_026915877.1, read on the forward strand.
GACATTTTCCAAAAAAATGCTGCAATTTCTGAAGGAGAAATCAGTTTGTCTTTTAAAGTAATATAACAGTTGTGCAATTTTTACCTCTTTGACCCTTCTTATTTCCTGTGGGTTTTAAGTAGAGGCCTCCAATTTAAAACCTATTATACTCTGGAGACTGCTTCCACCCTCTCAGCGATGTAACCTTGCTGCAGTCTCTGCCCTGTTATTTTAACACTTGTTGGTTTTGCTTTGCATCACCTTCTATTTAAGAATATGTGGTACAGGTCTGCTTCCTTCTGTATGTTAACTATATACATGTTAAAGGAGGTATTGTTTTGTGTACCTCTCCCATCAATCCACTGTCTCACAAAATAACCAGTATTTATTATTTTTAGCAGAAATGTGGGTGTACCTACTTTTCTAGGAGAGAAAAACAGCACCTGAACTTCATTATGAAAGAAAGTGTCTTGCGGATATGAAATTTCTCTGTGCTCATGAGGAGAAAGACATCGTTAAAGCACACACCTTATTTCAGTCACAGGCATTAGTGCTAGCTGTCTTGGCTGGGCTGCAGGCTTTGAAGGTGGTTTGAGATTAGAGATCAAATCTGAGCTTTACACATTTTATATGGGATATGGAGCCTGGCATTGCAGTCACCAGATGTTTTTCCCTGGCAGCATCTTCCATGTCTTGAACAAGAGGTGATGACGGTGCCAAAGAAGTGAGTAAATCTCACCACCCTTATAATCAATTGTGAATAAGCAATTGCTTCTCAGGTTTGTGGACAAGAAATGCCACAAAAGTAGCTGTAGGCAGGACCTCATTATTTTACTTTTATTATGATTTTTCCCAATACTTGGAGCATGGCATAGAGAAGCCAGGTGAAAGGACCTGACACCAGGGAGACATCCAAGGGCCAGGTTGTTCACAGGCAGAGGGCAGGACAGGATGGTGGTGGTCCAGGGCTTCCCTGCTCATCACCAGCCAGCACAGCCTGGGGGTTCAGGTGGGTGGCCCCCTTTGATTTGTTGGAGTGTTTTGTAACCGTCACCTGCAAGTACCTTAGCAGTGCTCTGCTTTATGACAGGCTGAAGGACCTTAGTTGGTGGTACAATCCCAGAGGTACTTCACACCAGCAGTCGGGGTTTATACTGTGTTTCAGACTTGTGTGAGGATGCAGCACCAAACCACACCAGTGTGTGGTACCCATGCTTGGTAGCCTCTCATCCTTGAACCCTCCTACCCTTCGATTTTCTGGGTGTCTGCCAGATACATTTGTATTAAAAAATTCACAAACGAGAACCCAAGCTCCCCAAATTATGTCTCTATAGGAAAATATCCATAGTCATCTGTCAAAGTGCCAGTTGTCTTACTACATCTGCTGCAGTGAGGCGAAGAAAAAGATGTTAATTCTGCAAGGACAGTTTCAAATAATAGATATGAGTTGCATCCAAGGTATGTCACATTCCCAGTATCAGCCCTGTTCATGAAGAGATGTTGTGCAGTCTGTGCCATACCAGAAGAATGACAGGAAATGCGAGTGGACTCCTGTTAGCGAGGATCCCCATCCTGGGATTGCCTTCCCCTGGGTACCAGCCCTCATCCCTTTCAGGTGGGCAACGCCTTGTGTATGTGCCAGTGGAGAGGTCAAGGTGGAGTTGCTTAGTGGCAGAGGTCTAAGGCTCCCAAAGGACAGACAGAGCCGAGCTGGCTGCCCCTGCCATGCCTGGACCAGGCTCCTCTGCTGGGAAGGAGCTGGGGGTGTGTTGCATCCCAGGGGTTTGTGTAAGAGCTGTTCTGTATGTGGGCTGCAAAGCCACGTGCGCTTCGCAAGAGGTGTGTCATCAAGGGTCAGGATTTTGGTTTGAGTCATGAAGTTCACTTCTGCCATTTCCAGTTTTGCCTCTCACACTTCCTCCTCTGTGGCACTGGGCGTCAGGAGAAGAGGGAAACCCTTATGGTGCTGCCACTGCCACCGTGGCACAGGAGCTATCCAGCCTCCCCATGCTGACCCTTCCCCACCTCTCTGTCAGCCCATGCTGGGCATGCAGCTCCTACAGGTTGGTGAGACATTGTGGAATAAAAACTGCCTGGAAGTACAAGCTTTGGAAGCTTGCTTGCCATTTTGGGGTATGTTCATGAGCAGAACACCATGCTTTGATACTGTTTTGGTGGCAAAGGCAGGCAGTTATTCCCAGAAAGGAAATGAAACGTATGTTGAGGTCAGGTTTTAAGAAAACCCACACTGCCTAAGTGGTGCTGAATGCAAACGATCACCTTGCCCTGTGCTGGCTGTGGGGCTGAAGGCTCCTGTGCACTTTGGACAGGGTCCTGCAGCAAGGCATTCTGCACTGTCCTGCCAGCACCCCTTCAAACAGCGGCTGCTATTTAGGATGTGTTATAAGGAACTCCAACATTAATAATGTAATTAGTGATAAATTAGTTATGAAGGGTTTGATCCACTGAAGTCAATGGCAAATTTTCCCCTCACTTCAATGGCGGTGAGTTCAACCCTGAGTGTATCACATCATGTTTGCATGGATGATCCTGTGAACTGCAACACTCTCTTAAGGCAAAGGAAGGGTGAAGCAGTGCAGTGCTGTGGTGAGCTGCAGCTGGATATCAGACATCAATGGAAACACAGGCAGGAAAAAAAATACAAACAGAAGATTTAACTGAAGATCGATGGGTTTTTTTCAGTTCAGACTTTTGCCACTTCAGTAAAATAAAACTATGTTTTGTTCTATTCCAAGTTAAAATTTACTCTTGGGAAAAGCTTCCATTCCAGTCTGGAAGCAGACCGTAAGGAGCAGCATTGCCTGAGGGCAGAGCAGTCCCAGTGCTGGAGAAGTTTCCTGCAGGAGCGTGGCAATGGGAGTGCTGGTGGTAGGGCATGCTTGCAGCCCCTACTGCAGATGAGGTCTGGTGAGGGCTGGACAGTGAGTAGGGCTGTGCAGGCAGCATCTTCCCTGTGGTGGTGGGGAATGCTTGTCTGCAGATGCTACCCCACCACTTGTGATGACCCATCACTCCAACCCTGTCTGCTGCCTCTCATCACATGTATCGGGTTTCCCATCACAGAATGATGCTGTAACCCCTTGGGAAGCTTACCAAAGGGGTTTTGCATGCCCCTTTACAGAAGGGGCATGCTTACCTTGCATGCCCCCTCCCTGATCAATATCAGCCCCAGCAAGAACAGGAAACTCTTGAGAGATTGAAGTCCCTGAATTCACACCAAGGCTGAGCCTCATACTGGGGAGCCCTTGCTCACACGTGACAGACAAAGGATCAGATTATCCCCCAGCCTTGTCACTTGGGCAGCCAGGCTGGAGCAGCAGGTGCTGCACAAAGCATCTCTGCATGCGCTGTGGCTGCCATCACCATCACCGTCCTCTCCTGCCTCCCTTGCCCTCTCTCACAGCCGACCCCTTCAACGCCTCCCTTTTTTTTAGCATTGAGCTGTTTCAGTGGTGTTTTCATAGTGCACATAATGTTCTCTCTCCCACAAACCAAAAAGAAAGAGCAACAACCAGCATTTTTCAGCTTGTTTTCCCACTGCAGACTTACTGGGCAGACACTTCTGAGCTTTCTTTGCCAAACATTGAATCCTTGATTGCATTGCTAAGTGTCTGCGAAGTCTGCCCAGCAAGAAAAAAAATAAATCTGATTATGCCACAAAAAAAATCATAAATCAAAGTCAGATGGTAAACACTGTGTTCTTCCCACAGCTTCATTTAATTTTCCCTCTGTTCTTTCAATGCTTACGTATGAGCATTGCAAAAATGTTGGGGAAGACCAAGAAATTGTTCTGGTGAGTAGAGACAGACAACTTTTCATTATGCACAATCCTAATTTGTTCTGAGACAATGTAATGTCCTTCTGTTATGAATCCCCTCTTCCCCTCCTTTGACACGTGAAGAACACGTGGCTGTGGATGGCATGGCACAGCTTGCAACCTCTATTTGCTGCCTGTTGTGGCAGCAGTGATGCTTCCCAATGAACAGCCATAAACCAACTGCATTAAAAAGAACAAAACCCAAACAATCCCTAATTAAATTAAAATTTGGCAGGAAAATTTATTCTTTTTTCTCTAAATATTTTAACATTTGTCATGAGCCGTTGGCCACGTCTGCTTATGATACTCACTCCTGGCCCCTGTTTTCTACATGTTCCTCAGCTATAAAATGACCTTCTGCTTTGTGTTTCCTCAACCACTTTTGATAATAATTTTCAGTTGCTGAGTAAGTTATAAGGTTTTCTGTAAATAATACAATTTCATGAGGCACTGGAGTGCTGAGACTGAAAACTGGGCCAGCCAGACTCCAGTGATGGTGCTTGTTGGCCATGAAGTGAATGGGCTCTGCATCTGAACTGGGTGGTCAGCAAGGCACATCTGCCTTCAGAGCATCCAGCCTGGCCCCACTAACAGGCAGGCATGTCCTCAACACCGTGGTTTGAACATGCAGCCCCACTTCTCAGGGCCGGTGCAGCAGAGCACTGTGCCCGGTTTGCAGAGCTTCTCTGGTGACCTTGCTGCACCATGCATGATACCAAGATGCATGGGGGACACGAGAGTGCTTCAGGCAGAGAGAGGATCCACTTGCCACCAGCACACTCAGCTTTCTCTGGGCATCACCAGCAATGAGACAGCACCCACTTGCCTCCAGCTCCACATTTTTGATCTCTCCTGATTGGAACTGGATGATCTTCAAGGTGTCTTCCAACTCAAACCATTCCATGATTCTATGATGCTGGGATGGCGATTCTAATGGGATTGTGTTACTTCACATCCTGTTGCAGGTGAAGTAATCACACATTAAAGAGGTGGCTGCTGCAAGGGAACTGGGGATCGTCCTGCAGGGGAATAGGATGCACAGGAGGGGGAAGAAGAGAAAATCTGGATGGACCAAGTGGCACAGTGCTGGGCAGCTTCAGGATTGTCCCCTGTGCTTTTAAGGAAATTATCCTTAAATGCCCATTTAAGGAAATGTCTTCAGACCCCTTTTTTGGTTTAACTAGTGCAGCAGTCTGGGCCTTGTTTCCACCCTATCCCAGCCGGCAGCTGCAGGTCCAGCAGAGAAGTGCTCAGCAACCATCCCACCACCCCTGCGACCTCCTCTCCTTCCCTGCCTGCTCACTCACGCCCAGACTTGAAGCTCTGTGCCTTTGAAGATCATTAATCATAGGTATAATTTAATGACAGCTGGGTCATGTCCCACTAACTAAGTACACCTTGTTTGCCTCAAAATGCTAATCGCTCTGCTGAAACATTAATGAGGGACAATTGGTATTAAGCCTAATAATCGTGTGTGGTCTAGCTACAGATTTATTCATAGGAACCCAATTCTTTTGTCATGGTAAAAAGCAGCAAAATTGGATTGTACAAAGCACCTGTCTGCATGGCACCAGCATAACATACCAGCTCTGATGTGCCTGTGTATTGATCAACATAGCTGTTGTATAGTTTTCCTGGAAAAATGTGGAATCTGTTTCCACATCTCTTGGCACAGATTATACGACACTTTATCCTCTAAGTCATCTCTTTGCTTTCAATGGAAATATTAGTGGAATCATGTATTTTTCAGCCTGGGATTGTTTGTGGCACAGTGGTCTTCGTTATGCCAAGGGACCATCTCCTGACAAGGAAAAGTTACCACGCGGGGACCAGGGACCCACAGCATTGGCAGTGCTGGTGGGTCTGTTGCTGGCACACAGCCCAATGCAGCCATCACCACTCCTGATAAGACTGTGGCTTTTGTGCAGGGAGAATTGGTGGAGAACATGAGAAGAGCACCTGATGAACACTGGCTGAGGTGTGTGCTGTAAAACAAGCATCCTTCAGAAAGGAGCAGAGAGAAATTGCTTCTTAACCTGAATTTTCTGAGGGCTTGAACTGCTCAGTGGGCACGGGGGTTGCCCCTGTGCTCAGTATCCCATTGCTCATCTGCTCTGGGGACAGGGTACTCTCCCACTCCAGGTGAGGTCCCAGCACGTGCTGGTCATGGCACTGGTGCAGTGCACAGAGCCACGCATGGTGCCTGAGGGGGCTTTCATCCCCCTCGTCAGCCACTGCAGTCCAGGCACTGTATTAAACCTTCTTCTGGAGAACTGAGCTGCTTCCCTATTGGAAATCGAAAGCTTACTCTGCTCCCGGGAGAGTCATTAACCAAATTCCCATTGACTCCTGCTGTAAGAGGATGGGACCCCAAGCCTGTTATTCTCTTTTCCTGAAAAGATCAATTATATGGGGAAGTTTCCACAGGGGAGAGGGGGAGGGAGGCAGCAAAAGAGTGTGTGTGTCTGAAATGTCCTGAATGATGGCAGTGTTTAAAGGGCCTTGTTTCAGCTCAGACAAGACCATCTTTTGAACTCAGCGGGACGCCACTGTTCGCAGCTATTGAAAAGCCGTTTGAAACCATTGGATCAATGTAGTGTTTTTCAGCTCTGCTTTGAATGAAGCCATTTATTCCAGCACGTTTCATTGCCGTCCCCTTGCGCAGGAGCTTTCAGGCATGTGGTCCCTGGCATTCCTGATGGACCTTTTAAAACAGTGAGGATGTTTCACATGGAAAATACACAGGAAGAATCCTGCTTCAGCCCAGCCTGCGTAGCTGCCCAGCATGAGATCAGGAGGGGCTGCAGTGGGGTGGGACCTGGGGACAGAACTACTGCCATTAATGGACCCCCAGGCCCTGCCGAAAGGGTGCCAGGCAGAGCTGCTTTGGGTTCACTTGCACACAGCAAACCCTATGCTCAGTCTATTTGGTGTAAATCCGGTAGTGGCAAAACAATGTGTGTTTAACTGATACTGCTCATGTATGCCTGGGGACCTCCCTGCTCTGCTGGCTCCAGGCAGGGTTTCGCCTACCCGAGGTCCCTGTCCCTTGCTGACAGAGAACAAGAAACCCTGTCATTATTTACCAAACTTGCATTGTGTTTAACTTTCAAACAACAGATATAAAACCTTTCACCCGTACAAACACAAGCACCAGCACCGACCGCCTCTCGTATCAGCGCGCTGCAGACCCGCCACGCAGCAGATTTATTTAACGACTGAATAGGTACTGGGGACAATGCAGGGAAAACAAAGGTCCCGGCCGCCTGCCGGGACCTGCTCCTGGTGGTGGCCCAGCCAGCACGGCAGCTCGCAATGCCCAGCATCCCAACCCAGCAGGGCAGCATGGGGGAATGGGAATGGCCATGTGAGATGGGGACGGCCTGGCTGTCGGGGGTGGCTGGGGGCTGCTGGCACCCCATTTGGCTCTTCACAGTCATTCTCTGCAGGGCTGTGTTTCCAGTGCTGGTATAACCCTCCTCAGCCCTCATTGTGCTGTACAAAAGCGCTGCATTTCCATACTGTACTGCCATGGGACGTGTCCTGCCATTTCCAAGTGACTTTTCAGTTGTGTTTTCCTGCTCATGCCAAGCAGGGATCCTCTTGGGCTTCCCCCTGGATTTTCACTCCTGCTGCTGCAGCTGGAGTGTGAAAGGAGGAGGCTCCACTGGAGCCATGGCTGCATGTGAAGAAGGGCAGGATCCCAACCCACACTAAATGCTGGGATAACAGCAAGCAGATGGAATTTTTTCCCCTAAGAAGCCAAGTGAGCTGCAGGGAGTCAGGGATGAGGTTTAAAACCCACATGGACACACACAGACATACTTTTCTGTATCGTCTAATGTCCATTTGAAATTCACGGTTGCCCAAACGGCTTACTGGAATACCAATGGCTGGAGGACACAGAAGGGGAGGAGAAGGGGATGTGAGACACAGCTGAGGTGTTAAACATGTGGTGGCCAGGAGCAAGGCTATGCCTGGCTGGCAGCGTGGGGTCATCAGGAGCTGGCCTGAGGACTGGCAAGCCTCTGGGTTCACCCCAGCATCACAGCACAGAGGTGTTGGAGCTGGAAGCAGCCCTGGTGTGGAGGTCAAGTAAATCCGGTGACACTGCTTGCTGCTGCTGCCAGCACGTTGGGCAGAACACGGGTGCAGAGATGGTCAGGGAAGATGGTCTGATGGCCCTCAGCCCATGTCAGAAGCCAGGAGGACTCTTGGGCCAGAGGAGCACTGGCAGAAGGAGATGGTGCATTGTTGGAGCAGGTGCAGCTGCTCCTTGGGCTGAGGCATGGCAGCAGTGAGAGTTCCACAGAAGTCAATGGGAGGCTCTGTGTCCACTGACAGTGCTCATGCCAGGCTGGCCCAGAGCTTGCAGGAAAAATATACAAAAAGTACTGAAACCCAAGGATTTTTACTTCTCTCATGCAAATAAGACATATGCCCACCAGGGAAATAGCAATTCTGTACCACGAAGGACTCCAGTAAAACATTTCACTGTGTGCATTAGGCAAACCCAATTTGCACATAAATTAGAAGTAGAGCAGTAGCAGCACCTAAATCTGAGTGAGGGAAGCTCCTGTGTAAGCAGTTTCAGCCTCCATAACTCAGTTGAATCCTAAACAATCACCTCCTCCATGTCCATGCAACGTACTGGAGGAAAACAGGTTACAGGAGAAATATGTGGGTTATGGAAATAGCAGCATCCATCAACACAGAACTTTGCAGGTGGCTTCCTTGTAACCCAGCATGAGGCCTCGTTAGGGGAAAGATGGAAAAATGAGCTGTTTGTGCAGTATCCATTGGCACACATGTTGTTTGTATGCAGTGGGTTTGGGTTTGGCGTTTTTTCTTGCTGTCACTAATATGCTGATTGTGTGCCATTGCTTCCTGGAATACATTCAGAGATAGATCCCACTGCACTGCTGTGCATGGAAGCAACAGGCTGGGATTTCGTGATGATTTCAATATTCTGCTCAACAAATGATGGCCTGGTGGCACAGACATAGATATCACAAAGTATGGCAATAATCTTATTAATGTTTTTTTTTATCTCCTTTGAGTCTTCACTTTGCAAAGGAAGTTATCTAGCAGGTGGTGGTCAGGTTTTGGCTCTTACTCTTGTTTAATACTGGCACAGCATTGTTTAAGAAGAAAGGGGAAGAGGGCACTCCAGATGTGGAAACAAGCCAGTCAGGCATTGCACTACAATTAAAATGAATTGCTGAGAATCAGCTTTTAACACATACGCTTGGGTTATCTCGAAGGGTTTAAGCTGTACAGCTAAAGTTCCAAATGTGTCGCTGGGTTAGTGAGACATGCTCCCATTTAATTTTGCAGAGCAGAAGGCTGTCCCGTGGGGAGAGGCAAGTCTCAACCCTGGACATGGTTTCCTGGGGTGGCCCTGTGGAAGAGCCTGCCTGTGAGCTGGGGATCACACTCTGCTGTCAGCTTGGGAGGCAGCAGACAGGCTAAATGAATGCTGAGTAAAACCAGTGAATAGGAAAATAATGGAGTGATCCAGGATTTATAGCACATCTTAGAAACCTCTCAATAAATCCTGGGGTCCTCTTTGCATCCAGGATGAAGTGTTTCAAGGAATCTGACCTAGAAATCATGTTCTTTAAAATCTGCTGTTTTTTTAAATAATCAAAATTCTTCTTTTTTTAATTATGCAAATTAAAGTTACCAAGGAACAATTGCTTGATTAGACCAGTTGGTAGTGACCTAATAAATTATTTTTAATATTTTTTACAGGAAATTGATTTAATTGAACCTTTTGTTAGTCACTGCGAATGTGCTCAGTTCATGCCACAGCACCCAGGAATTTATAAATGGGCTCAGAATGTTGTTCAGGCACCAGAAAATAAACCTCCAAGCTATTTACTACCTCTATGATATATAAAGTTTGCAGTTTTGATTTTGTGTGATTATGTTCAGCAATGGTGACCTTTAGAGGCAACAATATTGAAGTGTAATGAGGAGATGTTTGATCACTGGTATACAATGAGGAGTTGGCGTGACTTCTCCATTCCTTCCTGGAATTGGTGAAATCCAGCTGACAGGCTTTAACCTTTAGACTGCTGAAGGTTTAAAATGTATAGGGATTTAGCCTGTTTATACACCATGTTAGGTATATGAAATTTTATATCATTTCTTCTATCACTCCATGCGGGGATATTGTATGTTTAATAACAGTGACTGCTGGCCAATATTGCACTGAGCATCAGGCTTTTGCCACCAGCGGGACACCTGCCACCAGTGTCTGTCCTTGTCCACATCACGCCATGTCCATCTCACCAGATCATGCAGTGGGGCTTCATGTGTATCCCACATCCTCACTGCCGATGTATTAATTCCCTCCACAGCAGCCCAAGCACCTCTCCTGGCTGCCTTTCCCTGTGATATTGCCTTCAGTCAGTGTGTGCAACCACGTGCCTGCCTGGGCCCATGCATCATGCAATGAGATGGTAGGCAGCGCTTTCTATGAATTGTAAATTCTCTCTCTCAGCAAGATTTAAAAGTAAATAGACATTATTCAGGTTGATGTTTTGGCAGGAGATGTGAGATTACAGACTGTGAATCCAAACACTTCACATGGAGAGTAGACTGGAATACAAAGTACTCACATATCATAAGATTATCTATTCACTAATTATTCATTAATACATATTTTATATATATATAATATGTGTTTATATACATGCACACACACAGAGGCATTTACATGTATTTATACATATATAAATGTGTGTTTATATATATAAATATATGCATATGTATTGATGTCTGTCTACCTCAGAGTGTAAGAAAAGCTAAACTGTACCGCGTGAGATGGCAATGCATTCCCCCTAGATGCAGCAGCATGTTCAAAGGGAGGATTTCTGACATACAGCGTTTCATGTTGCTAAAGCAAATGACCAACAGCATGAGAAGCCAGCAGCCTGCAAGGCTGTGCCAGTTGGTAGACATCACATCACGTGCGCCACAGAGGAGGGCTGGCTGGTGCCTGACGAGGCAGCACCCAGATGCTGGTTCCAAAACCACACCTAAAGGGCTGATGTGAGCATAAGGGAGGTGCTGGTGAGGGTAACCTGGGGCACAGCACTAGGAAAATTAGTTAATTATGAGCTTATCTTTTTGGACCTTTCCCACACTGAGGTTTAATTTTCGTGTTTTAATGCCTTTTCTTTAGCTGGCCCACCAGAAATGGATCTTTAGAGGCCATTCCAGCCATGTGCTGTGAATAGCATGCATGATAACAATAGCTATAGCAGAGCTGAAGCCAGTGGTGTATGTCCCCACCCTACAGGTAGCATCGCTCCCCAGCAGCATCCACGACCCTGGACTTGACCCAGCTCTCTTACTATTTTATCAGAAACAGCTTGGCTCTGCCTGTGTTCCCCAGCCTTTTGCCCCACACAGGAGCTATCCGCCTATCCCTGCATCCCTGCATTCCCACCGTGCTCCCATGGGCTCTGGTCTCATCCCCTCTGTGCCTCAGCAGCCCCCACAGCCAAGGCTTTTAACTTTTCAAAAGTTAAATTGAGGGCAATACGTTCCCTTCATTAAGCAGTTTTTTTCTTGGAGGAAAGTTAGAAGCCGGCATAACTGCACACAAGGGGACTCTCAGCTGGAGAGTGACGGCTTTTGTTCATCTAGCAAGAGGTCCATTAAATGGGAGATGTGATGCCACTAACTACCTGGTTTTGACAGTGTTACAGCTGTGAAATAAGTGTGGACAATCCTCCAGCCTTGCTGGGAGTTTTGTGTTACATACCCCTCTTTCCAGCATTTTAGAGGTTTTTGCTGCTTTGCCTTGGGCAGCAGAGGTGAGAGCAGCATTGTGGGGCTGGACAGAGGAGCATCAGGGACAGGCAGCAGGGATGGGTCATCAGTTCCACAGCAGAGCAGGACACCCCGTAACACTGGGTCCACACCAATCGCTTTGGATTCATTGTTTTGCAACAGCAATTGGATGTTTTTTTCCAAGGGGGCCATGGCTTTTTTCAGAGGGGGGCATGCAAGGAACGTGTTTTCAGTTCAGTTTACAGGTGTGGGTGCTGGCGCAGGGAGAGAATTTTCAGCTGATTTCTCCAAATGTAACAGAGCAAACGTTAACAGGAGCAGAGATGTTAGCAAAAAAAACCTGCCTTTCTTTTCACCTAGACTCTAAATTCCTGCTGCTTGCTGGGAGGGTGCCTGGGCTCCTGCAGGCACATGCCAGGGTGTCTCAGGGTGGTTCTTCTGACTAAGGACAGGTGGGAGAAACCCCGGAGGCACTTTCCTTTCCCACCTGGGACAGCCTGGGGAGACAGCCTGAGCCCATCTGGGACTCAGATCATGCTCCCAGCAAGGCCCACCCATCTCTCCAGCTGAAGAACAGCCCCCGGGTGTAGGACCAGTCCCCTCTCCATTGTGGAGGAATTGTCCCTCCTCCCTCCAACCTGTGCTGATGCTCCTCATCCCCTAAGAGTGATCACAAAGTTCTTCACTACATTTCTTTTAGTTTTTGACTAAATAGTGGCCCTTCAGCCTGGAAAATTGCACTGAGCAAAGCAGTGAAAGTGAGGAGCCCATATTTAAGGGGCTGACTCTCAGAGGGACAGGAGAGCACAGGTCAATCAACGCCAATGCTGGAGTCATTTTTGTGCAGAGCGAAGGAAAATGTAACCACATACATGGCCCTTGGTTTTCTTCTCCAACAGGAGCACAGCACACAAGTGAGCAAGATGTGCAAACCCAGACTGCTATCTGATCCCCTGCAGGGGATCCTTTGTACAGGTTTTATGTCAAAGGTTTCAGATGCATCTGCCAAAAGTGCTGTTGGAGGTTTCAAACACACCACTGACCAAGGCAGCCTGCTGCGCTGGGCAGTTGTGGTGCCAGGCACTTCTTGGTGATCAAGGCTCTTTGGCCAATGCTGTGGTGCTCCTCAGTGGGCAGCTCCTGGAGCCAGGCCATGGTGCAGGCAGCACAGGCAGGCAGAGGCTGGCACCCCTGCACCCTTCTGTGGGAGCACCAGCCTGGCTGATCTGTAACGATCGTCTATAATAACTTTGTGAGAGAGTTTGGCTAACGAAACAAAACAAAGAGAAATGCAGATCCCCAAAGTCTGTCTAGGACAGAAAATGTCTTAAAAAGCTGCAGTATTTAGAGGCTTAATTAGTATATTGGGTCATTATGACACCCAGCTCATTTCATTACCCTCCTAATGCGTTATTAGTGGGCAGTTAAATACTGTCTGCTGGGACCAGTGAGTTTTCCTCTTGTCTTGCAGCTGTAGTGCTGGCTCTGGCCGACAGCTTACCTGTAGTGAGGAAGAAATGGAGCCCCAATTAGAAAGCTTTCAGCCCAGCACCCATGGAAAAGCCAAAAGCTGATAAAGGTCAGCGTGAAATTTGAATGACAGGGGTAAAGTCTTTTACTCATAATTTTGTGTTTGCAATAGAATTCAGAGCAATTCACAGCCTTAAAGGCCTTAAGTGAGAACAGCAATTAATTGTAATGAATAATCTGACAAATCTGGTTGACATATGGCTGCTAATGCCCTCCTTTCTAGTGGGAGCAGTGGAGGGATTAGATTAACTCAAATGAAATCTGGGACCGCCATGCCATCTGCATGTTCAGTGAGGAGCGGTACACGTTAAATGGTGAGTGGGTAGATATCTGTCTTGTACTCATCCCTCCCTGAGCCCTTGGCAGATAAGGGAATAGCAGTTTTATTATTGCGCCAGCTGCCTGTCAATCCAATAATACTGTAAAGTCCTATAGCACAATCCAGAAAGCTAATATAGCAAAAAGCTGTTAAAAATTAACCAGAAAAAAGTAACATAAATTGATATATTCCTCTGTTTATACAGTACGTATTCCTAGTTTGATTGCCCTGCTGAATATTGGAGTCACCATCCCTGGAGGCATTTAAAAGATGGGTAGAGGTGGCACTTAGGCACAAGGTTTAGTGGTGGACTTGGCAGTGCTTGACTTGGTTAATGGCTGGACTTGATGATCTTAAAGGTCTTCTCCAAGCTATGATTCTATGATTCTATACTGAACAGTTGTGTTCTTATCTGGGCAGCAACCACACAGACCAAGCCCTTCTGCCTCCAGAGAGAGGTGTCGCAGCTGAGCCAGGTGGCTTTTAGGCACTTTTTTCTTCAAATTACAAATAACAGCCAAGAACAGAGAAAAAATGTCTAAAGAAAATAGGGGTAAAGAGGAAGATTGCTATCCTTAACCCACCTCACTGGGGTTTCCTGGGAAGATGCCTTATCTAAGTGATAGTTGACTTCAGGGAGCATAAACCCTTCTCATTAGGAATCAGTTTGATGTACCAAATGTCACCTTAATTTTGATAGAGAAAGGTATTGGCCAGGCAAAACTTTGTCATCAGTCAGCAAAAAGATGATAATGTCTTTGAAGTGATGCACAGGTTTTAGTGTATGGAATGGCTACTGAAAAATGTCACCTAAGACAAGAATGCCTGCAAGAGCCTTTCTACTCAGTCCCTTGGTAGAAAACAAGAACTTGGTACTCAAATCCATGTTTGGCTGGTGATTTTCTAATGCCAACCACTCAAGTAAAGTGAAAGAAAGGGTTTTTTAATCCTTTTTTTTGTGTCACCTTGAGTCCTGCAGTATCTCCCGAAGGCATGTAGAGTCACAGTCCACACCAGACTGTTGTGTTCAAAGCAGAGCTTCTAAATTTTTTCCCCTGGGAAGAGTTTAGAGAGCAGAGCTGTTGTATACCCCACAGACCAATCTCCTTTAAAAGAGCAAAACGTAGAATAATCTGGGTATCACACAGGACACTGTGCCACCCTGCCTGTTGGCAGCATTGTATCTGCATACCCACCAGGAACACAGCGAGATCCTTTTACTAAGCTGGGAAGACGTTTGGTTTTAGGAAACTGAGCAGCAGCTAAGGAAATGTTCACTTGATCAGTAGGGACCCAACAGCAACAGAGTTAGCATTCTTTCCAGCTCTCCTGTGCTCTGCTCCCAGACTTCATCATATGTTACGGGAATCTGAAAATCTCTCAAACCTTACTCAGGAAAACAGACTGAACCAAACTGAACCAAACTGAACTCAGTTTTTGTTTAAAAATGTTTTACAACTGCCAGGTCCTGCTTTGTAGCCGGACTTTAGAGGCAAGGATGTCTAGGGAGGGATGGGGCATTCCCAAACTTAAGTGCCTGGACATAACACACAGTCTCCTGTCCTTACTGCGGGGTGGCAGCATGGTCTCAAGACCCACTATTCAAACCCTGTTCCTCTGGCTTAATGAATGCTACCTGGCTTAAAAAATATCTTTACACTTAAAAATGCAAACAATAGTACTACTTCTAAATTTATCCGGTTAATGAAGTCACCACATAAATTTAGCACATTATTTTTTTGTTATTAATTGCTAACAGTGAAAAGGACTAAATTCAGAATAACTCTGTTTCAAAGACCTAATTGCCAAGGACCTAGCCTTAATATTAACTAGGATAATTATTATGCAAAGCATACCCACCCAGAATGTTTGCATAGCTATCACAAGCGCTTTCATAAATGATGCTTTAATTAGTCTTAATTAGAATTTGTTTAAGTCAGCAGGGAATGCAGAGCCCGTGAAATGATGTATGTAATAAGCATCAGGCTCACTTTTTACTTGGGGAATAGAGCTGACAAAATCACATCACGTTAAATTGATTCAGTCAGAATTAAAATTCTTATGGTATTAATTAAATGGGGGATCTCATTAGCAGGCTGCAGGGTGACAGAGTGACTCTTTGGCGACCAGATGTGAAGAAGCAGCCCCAAACAAGAGCACCATTAGACCAAAAAGTCGTCCTATCTGAGGTGCTGGAGTAGCAGCACAGGGCGGTACAAACCCAGCAGTAGGATACAGGCAATTTAGAGCGCTTTTCAGCTAATCTGGATCTTTTCAGCCAACCCAGCTCCATACAGCAAGTATTTTGGGGGTTTTGGAGGGTGGTGACAGCCACTGGAGTCTGTCCTGATGGTGAGAACCCAGCCACCCTTCGGTGATGCCCATGCCAGGGCTTGGCCAAAGCCTCAGGATGCCCTGTGCCTGAGGGCTGGGAGAGTCCCAGTATTTGCCATATCTCCCCCAGCACCCTCTATTTAGACATTCCCAGTGTCCATGGTGATTCTCACACACTCTGCAAACCACTTATAGCATCCAACCCACTTTTTCCTATTTATAAGCCAGATCTGACTTTGCAAGGCTCATCAAGGATAGATATTTACCTCCAATTAGCATATGTTTTGTGAATGGTAAGGGGCACATGCTGCTACTATGTGAGCTTTTGTCACCAGTAACCACTCACTGATTTTATTTCTCTATCCTAAATTTCAGTATTTAAAAAATAAGCCTGCTCTTTGCCTGTGACTGAAAGCCAAAACCTCAGCCCTGTGTCAGGGTAATGCACCAGTCCTCCTGTGGGAAACCCAGGTCTTCTCTTCTGTGTCCTTTTCTCTAGTGCCGGGCAGGGTAATGGAACCCCAGTGGGATGGCATGGGATCGAGCTGGGACAGGACCCATATATAACAACTGGTACTGGCCAGCTCTGCTGGCAGGAATCAAGGCTACCACCAGTTTTGGAGCTGTCAGTAGACCCTCTGTCTCAGTGGGAAGAAGATTTTGGTCTTTTGTGCCTCCAGTGTGCTCTCCAGCTGGTCCAAACACTTCTGTCTTTTGCTTGAAATGAAGACTAGGGTAATCACAGTCACATGATGTCTCTTAATTTGACATAAACAGCAGAAAGGCCAAAAGGAAATAAAATTGAAACTCTCCTCAAAACTGGACTCACTGAGCCATTGGGATCAGGGAACAGCAGGTATTTCTGTTTCTGAGGATGGATGGTCAGAAGTTTGTAAATCACTAGGAGATGTCAAGCATCTCCCTTGGGGCTGTTGTTCAGCTGTTGCTGAGGGGCCACGGTGCTGGCTGGGCTGTCGGTCACCAAATGCATCATCCCCAAGGGAACAGAGAGTGCTGCAGCAAATGTTTCGCTTTTTCCAGGTGGTCTTGTGAGTATGTGGTTGTGGAAGAAGAGGAGATCTCTCTAGGTGGTGGTTGCTCCATTGTCATGAGGGAAGGATCCACTGGCAAGTTCTGGTGAGGTCCCTCAGTTACACGTTATCTCAACTGCCCTGCAGGTGGAGAACCTCAGAGACTGCCAGGGCTGGGAGGGCTGGAGCCAGGGTTGAGGCTCTGCAGCTCACAAAACCAACAGCATTCCTTCGCTCAGCACTGCCAAAACTTGTCAGGCTCAGTTCAGTGCACCAGAATAACATTTAAATGGGTGCAGGACTCTTCTGAAAGATGCTAGCCTTCAGAATTTTTCTTATGGCCGTATTTTAGGAACATTTAGGATATGTAGTGTAAATTATTTAAAAAAAATACAACCAAACCACAGCAAGCAAGAGGCTGCAAACAGAAAAAGCTTTCAAAATCAGATTTTCAGCTTTTTTCATTACCATTCTGCTAGTAAATCACAACTAACTGAAAGAGCTTCCAGGTTGGTTCCTCTACAATCAAAATAAAAAAAAAGGGAAATAGTGGTTTTGTATACATACATATATATATATATATATACACACATCTATATAGCACAGTGCAGATGTCTTTGGTGCTGTTCGCTTCTCAGGTTTCCCCTCCTGTCCTCCTGGCACCCTGTCCATGGTCTCGCTCCTCCACAGCATTGCCACAGTGCCCGTCCCATCCACGCTGGCAGAGCCATGAGCTAAAACATCCTGCCATGGTTCTCCACTCCCAGAAATAGTCCCTATTCAGCACCATGTGGGAGCTGAACGTCACCACTTGCAAGCCAGCTCTCCCAGACATACATCTATTCTCTTTCTTCTTAAAACAAATTATTCTAAAAATTGGACCATAAAAATGCCTGTGGTGTTTTTCCTCTCTCTCCATGCCTTAGGCATGTACATAACGCGGCTTCCAAAGCCTTGCTGTGGTCATTATTTACAGTTTCTGGAGGAGACAGGCACCCCAGCTTGTGGGACCTATCCTGGCCCTGGGCCTGCTGTCATGGCTGTGGGCTGCCGAACTGGAGCCAGTGCTGCTTGCAGCCACCCATGCCCGTGGCACAAAAGCTGCCGGATGCAGAGAGGCTTTTATTGTAATACCCCGACCTGCACGCCCAGGGAGCAAAAATCCTCCAGGCTAATTAGTCAGACTAACCTCTCATTCCCAAACCTACTGCCTGGAAATGCTTGGGACTTCACCAGCTTATGCCTCATCAGTATTCGGCTTCCCTGCCAAAGCACGCGAAGGGGGGAGAAAAGATAACCATAAGGACAACAGATAAAAAGGAACTCAATAGGAAACAAAAATAAACACTCCTGTGTCTGCACTGTGGACCTCTCCTGCCATTTAGATAACCTCTGCACTGGGCCAAATCCCCTCCCTACTGTTGCTCAAGGCTGGCAGCGGAGGGCTCCACCACCATGACTGTACCCCTGGTCCCCACCACACTAAGGGTCTCAGCCACTGCTGCCATCCACGTTGGCAGGCAGGACTTGCACCAGTGCTGCCCTTGCCTCTGCCCAGTCAGCTCTACTGGGGTGCGTGGGTGGAGAGACAGGGATGTTCTGTATAGACCCTGTAGGAGCTCTTGTCGCAAAGTGGAGCTGTTCAGATGAGTGCATCCCATTGTACACAATGCACCCAGCATTCCCAAAGTTTGCATCCGAGAGGCACCGGCCAGCACTAAAACCTGGCAGGCGGGGCTGCCTTGTCTTGCTCCTTGTCCCAGTCCATCCTGCATGCTCAGCATGACAGCCACCAGGATCCTGGGAAGTTAGCGTATGGCCCCAGCATCCATGCAGGGTGGCATGGGGCTTATGCAGACAAGTGGATGGGGCCCTCTTATCCCTACACCACTGCCGGTGCTGCTGGCACACAGGGCCATAGGGCACACTCCCGGCATGCTGCGCATGGCAGTGTGAGTATGGTGACAAAGAGCACCCTCCCCACTTCAAGCAATGCCTCTGGCTTACACACACATGGCTATTCTGGCTTTGCCAATCATAAGCTGTGTTTTTTTTCTCAGCAGATATTTTAGGACTTAGTTGAAATCAAATACAGGTTTTTTTAATCTAGTCTAAACCTACTAAAACATTCACTACTCTTACTGCCTAATACATTTATTCATGGCCTATATATATTCTCCACTATAACTAACCTCTTTTTTCATGTCTTCATTTTTAATAATATTGATTATGTGAAAATTGCTGGATAAATTATTCAATTCTCTCCATAATCTAGTATATCCACAGTAAAACTGCTAACCTGGCTCTGCCAATGCATTTGTAATAATTTAGGTTATTTGTCTGTGTTCCTCTCCTGCCTCTCCTCTGTTCCCCCTTGGGCTCAGGCGTGGGCTTGTCCCCTTTGCAGAGCACTACCACAGTGAAGTATTTTGCTCTTGTGTGACCAAGAGAAGCTGCCAGGTCAATGCACAAGTCAATACATGTTTCACGTAATCTCATTTGTGTGTAACTACGGGGTGAACATGGATAGTTAATTACTCCCAAGATCACAAGTCCTCAAAGCTTGACCACCTCCTGCAAAAATACCTGGTTTAGGGGATATCAGCAAGGGTGTGAGCTGAACGGCTGAGGCAGGGGCCAGTGATCACCCAAAGAAATAGTTATCAGGAGGACAAAGCACTTCTTCTGTGGGGCATGCAGGTGGGAAGGGGCATGCCCATGTGCTAGAGTAGTGAAAATGAGACCACAGAGGGAAGCTTTGGGCATTTGAAAATATTAACACATTTGCAGTGGATTTGCAATGCACACGAACTTCTCTTGTTATGCATGGTGCAAATTAAAAATGAGACCAAGTGCTCCATGCCCCTTCCCTGAGGCTGGATGTGGCCCCATGGCTAATGCAAGAATCTGCCTTCAACGTGCCCAGAAACCCGCTTCACCTCTTTCTCAGCATCCTCCATCATTTAAAGATGTCGAACTATAGCAATAGAGCCATTTAAATAAAAAAGGGCAAATAAAATGATGAAAGTCAGTTTGATCTAACTCAACCTTTTCAAATGACTACACTAATTTTCGACATATGAATTTAACTGTGTGTTTGCCCCCCTATAAACAGGACGAATAAACACTATATCATTTTTACACTTGAACTGTATTATGATTTTAATGCAGGCTCAGGTGAGATGAGGTCAGAGGATACAATTAAATGGATCTGGTACCATCTGGAGATTAGGGTCTCTTTAACCATGCTTGGGTGATTTATCCATCAGCAACTCATGTAGTGCTTCATAAAAACTGGTATCTGTTTAAAAAAAGATATTAAAATACAGCATATTTTTAAAATTAAAGATTAAAATATTGTGTGGTTACAGGCAAGCAGTTTATTTCTTAATCACTGAAACAGAAATTCCTGTATTGGAATAAATCTACTGATATAAATTTACTGTATTTACTGGTATTTATACAGGGCCCTTTGTGCAGGGCAAAAGAAAAACAACCAACAATTCCCAAGCCCTTTTAAGCCAATGCATAATGAGGCAGACTTTAAAGGGTTCAAAACTCCCCAAGTGGAAGGCAATTACCTGCCTTCCTAAGGGGAGCCAACCTGCCTTCCTTAGCATCCCCACTTCTTGCTCCACGATAGCCTTCAGGAAAGACTGTGCCAGGAGAGTGGCTTTGTTATGGCAAACAAACAAAAGTTGGGAGCCTTCTACTAGCTTTTATTGCAAAGCTGCAAGTAATAGTCTATGGCATTAGCCAGAATTTATTTTGTAATAAAACAAAATGGGTGTAAAATCAAATATTTAAACTGTCAACTTTCAAAGCAAATGAGTGGCTAAAACTCAGTTTAATAATTGATCCATCAATGGGCAGATCAAAAGCTAAGGCCAAAATTAAACAATTATTTTTCTGAAATTATATTTGATTAAAAATTTCCTGAAAGAAAAACAATTCAGCCATTCTTCTGGACAGTAATTTATACAGTTTAGTGATCTTGCTGTCAATAATATACAAATAGCGCTAATATATTACTATAATGCTTCATTTTCATTAAGACGTCTGCCAAGTTCTCAAAAACCTTTTCCATTTGGGACTTGACTTATAATTGCATAATCCCTTGGGGGAGTTTCAATATTATTTTAATCAATTTTAACCACAATACACAATATGGATGATTACATTGCAATGTCATTTCCAAAGTTACTTTCCCCCATTACTCATTTGCAAAGGGAGAGGACACTGAAAATGTTTATGAAACATATTCTGGTAGGAAAACAAATGACAGAAATGCAGAATGGATTTCTCTGCCTTTCAGAAGAACGACAAGGCAAATAAATATGAATTTACATGAATTGAGGGTGTGTAGTGAACGTTGCCATGTCCCTGGGTCTCACAAGCAATTGTGGCGGTTGCCCTTTCCCTCCTCTCCCTCAGCTCCTCCTCCTACTTCCTACCCAGATAGGAGCACAGGTTACACCTGAAAGAATCAGTGCTGATAAAATATAGCTAATTCCTGTTCCTCCTGTGTTCTGGATCAGTGCATCACTGCAGCTCGGAAAGGCAGTATCACTGGGATATTGTTTTCTGGGTTGTTTACAAAGCTTTTGACAGTGCAATCTTTATCCCCAATAACATGATCTGGAAAACCCATTTACTAGTGTCTGTTTTCTCCTCCTGTCTCCAACCCTGTGTTTTCCTATGCTCTCCAGATACCAACCTTGCAAATGACGTATCCCTCCTCTTCTGCTCCCTTTGAAGTTCACAGAGAAGGTGGGAGTGAGCCATAGCTCTCTTGCCTGCAGTGCTAGATCCACCAACAAGCAGACCAAAAGCTAAGGCCAAAATTAAACTTTAATGAAATTGCATTTGTTTAATAGTTTCTCTAGGCAACCTGTGCCAGTGTCACACCCCCCTCATAGTAAAGAATTTCTTACTAATATCTTATCTAAATCTACCATCAGTTTAAACCCATTCCCCCTTGTCCTATCTCTCCCTGTCCTTGCAAAAAGCCCCTCTCCAGCTTTGTTGTAGCCCCTTTAGGCACTGGAAGCTGCTCTAAGGTTTCCCTGGAGCCTTCTCTTCTCCAGGCTGAACGAGCCCAGTTCTCTCAGCCTGTCTCTATAGGAGAGGTGCTCCAGCCCTCAGAGCATCTCTGTGGCCTCCTCTGGACTTGTTCCAACAGGTCCATGTCCTTCTTACATTGGGGCCCCAGGGCTGGACACAGCACTGAAGTGGGGTCTCACCAGAGCAGAGTAGAGGGGGAGAGAGCACTCCTGTGACCTTCTGGTCACACTGCTGGTGATGCAGCCTAGGATACGGTTGGCTTTCTGGGTAGCAAGTGCACATTGACAGCATTTAACTCCAGGGTGAAAATGAAGAGAAGGCAGTGGAAAAGAATGGTGCTCCAGGTGTGCTCTCCTGCACATGTTTAACATGCTGGATTTGGCTGGCTCCTGCACAGTCCAAACCTGCCTTCAGACATGACCTTGGCAATATTACAGTGGTAATATTTTCACAAGCATGACCTCCTCCAAATCTGGGTCTCCAATATATTCTGAGCAAACTTGCGCTCCTCCCTGCCAGGCATACTGTAGATATCTTCTTTCTCCACCTGTTTTTTCCTGAAAGAGCCTGTTCCTCGGATATGTGCAAGTCTTTCAGCTGACGCATGTTATGTACACAGATACAGATGGGGAATTGGCAGCTGTGTTTTAATTCTTGCCACTAAGGTTGTTGTAGTTTCTTTATAAATGTTGGTGTTAACCTTAGACTGAGTTAAAAATGCAGAGTAACTCCTCATTATGGGGCTTTCTGCATTTCTTCCTGTTCTTTGATGGCAAAGGCTGGTGACGCTGACCCTGGGAGGAATGTCCCTCTTCATGAAAGGATGAACTCAAGGTCTTCTCTATGTAAACAACCAAAACAGCATCCTCTGAGTTTGTTTATTTATGCACTGAAATACTTCTTTAATGCTTTACAATTAATAAAGAGTTTGCTATTGCAAAGGCATAGAGCTTGGAAAAGCACAGGCAGGAACCTGGCCCAGCAAGAGTCAGTGGTTTGGGTCTTCTATGTACCCAAGAGAGCTGCTCTGTCCACTGCTGGCACAGTTGTCACTAATAGGGAAAAACATGAAATTTGAGCAGGTTTTTAAAAATCCCCATAAAGTTTTGTTTTTGTTTCTTGCTTGTTTTCCTCTCCAAATAATAACCCATAAGCTCTTCCTTTTCACTAAATAATTTCTTTGTACATTTAAATAAATCTCAGAAGTGTTGTCTGTGGTATAAACTAAAAACTACAAAGACTCACACAGTATAAATACATCCTTCACAACCATCTGCCAAACCCCTCAAAAACTGTAAAAAGGAACATAATACCAAAGTTATTAATGGACACCAATCCAATCCACCACTTTGAAGGAACACTGGTTGGGTCATACTTTTAAAAATACAGACTATTTGTAAAAGTTGCACTGCAGTCTGTAACCAGTAAAAAGCATGCTCCTTATTTTAAACTTCTAATATTAGGAGCACTCTGAAGTCAAAGGGGTTTTGCTAGTTAAAAAAGAAAAAAGCTGTGTGGGTCAACATTGAATTCAGGTGCCATCTGCCACCATTCAAGAAATACATAAGAATACTTTTCCTATTATCAATAAAAGACTCAGATCAACCTCAAAGTTTGTTTAAGCCAAAGCCATGGCATGTCCCATCGATAGATTTTGCCACAGGCTGTCTATAGAGACTGCTGAAATGTATTAAAATACATTAAATGTATTAAAATACAAAATACAAGAATGAAGAACCAGTCCCTGCCAAGAAAGAGAAAGGATTCAGTTTTGTCTTAAGAACTTCAGTTCAAGAAGGACAGGGACCTGCTGGAGAGAGTCCAGCACAGGGCAACTAAGATGATTAAGGGAGTGGAGCATCTCCCTCATGAGGAAAGACTGAGGGAGCTGGGTCTCTATAGTTTAGAGAAGAGGAGACTGAGGGGTGACCTTATTAGTGTCTATAAATATATAAAGGGGGAGTGTCACGAGGATGGAGCCAGGCTCTACTCAGTGGCAAACAATGATAGGACAAGGGGTAATGGGTACAAACTGGAACACAAGAGGTTCCACTTAAACTTGAGAAGAAACTTCTTCTCAGTGAGGGTGACGGAACACTGGAACAGGCTGCCCAGGGAGGTTGTGGAGTCTCCTTCCCTGGAGACATTCAAAGCCCGCCTGGACACATCCCTGTGTAACATTATCTAGGTGTTCCTGCTCCGGCAGGGGGATTGGACTAGATGATCTTTTGAGGTCCCTTCGAATCTCTAGCATACTGTGATTCTGTAACTGATGGGAAGATGGAACTTAGAAGTTAAAGCAGTCCAAAATGTACTCCTTGGAGGTTTTTCCAAGTGCTGTTGGTTTCAGTAGCCTTTGGGTTATGTTTGAAACCATTTTAGGACTTCTTGCCTTCACTACTATGGGATGGGTCTCAGTTCTCCATCCTTTCACCACAGTGACTGGCAGTGGGTCGGTCTTTTCAGTGTTCTATTCACTGTGCTTATTTTGTCCTGCCATCAGCCCCAGATCCTGCATATTTTGTTAAAACTAAACCCTTTTAGTTGTTTTCAGAATCCTTTTTTTCGGTGAGAAGTTCTCCAAACACAATGCAATACCTTCTTGTTGAAAACAAAACCCCAAAATGAAGAGTTGTGAAATGTCTCTGCAATGGCACAGGTGATTTGGTTCCATGGAACACTGCATTGTCATGAAAAAGTTTCACTGATAAAATATTTCAGTTTCTTATGACTTTTATAAAGGGAATTTATTTTAAAAAATTGAATATTTCAGGCATGGCAAAATGCTCTGAAGCTGCCCCATCCTTTGGGCATGGGCTCTGCAGAATGGCATGCGTTCCTGGCTCCTAAAAGTAAATGAGGGCCACAAGTACACCAAAAATAATTAACTTTTTATGCATGCTTAGCCAAGGTTTGGAGGCCAGCTCCACTCTGAAGTGAAGCTTGTTAGACAAGGATGTACAGCTTAGGATGCTCATTGGAAACCCCACGCTCAGGCTGCCAGAGATGCTCTGCCTTCTCTGGATCAAAGCATTAACAATGCGAAAGGCAAAGTCTGGACTACTTAATAAACATGGAAAAGGCTGCTGTGGCCAGGCATAACCACAGAGAAAAATCATTAAAAAGTCATTTCCACCAAATGGATGTTAAAAAAAACATTTCTAAGCCCTACCTATAGCACTTTGCATAATTCCTCCCTGTTTATGAAAATGAAATCCCCAAGAAGTCTGCATTCAAGCCTGGTGGCTGATGTGGTATTTGGCATAATCACTGAGGAAAATATGGCACTGTTAATTTACTTACTGGCCCCAGGGATGGGTTCCCCAGCAGTGCTGCTCCACGCTGTGTAATGCGAGCTCCACGTTTGAGCCAGGTCAGGGCCAGAGTAGCACCTGCCACGGGCTGTGCCAGGGGTGTTAATGACCAGGGGGAATTAACAGCCTCTGCCTGTGCCTCCAGCCATCAGCTCCTGCCACCAGTGACATCTCAGGCATCAGTCACTGCGCCCTGATGGAGATGTCACTAAAAGGGTTAAGGAAGTTTTGACTGTTTTACTACATGAATACTGTCAGTGGAATGCATTTTGAATCCCTGTTTAAAAGACACGTAATTGCCTCAGATTCTTTATATTATCATAACTCTTCAAAATTGATTGGTTTTAGGTTTATGGAAAAATATGCAAATGCACAGAGAACGACACACATTCCTCATTGTGGGTATAAAAGTAGTTCACAGAGAATCCATCTGATTGAGTTTGATTACTGAACAAAATCTAATTATTTTAGATACATGTTCAGGCTTTTCTGGAGAGGCATGCTGAAGAGAAGAAATATTTGGTATACGTGAGTGTTGTTTGCCTGCTCAGATTTGTTTATTCACATATATTTTGACAGTCCAGAATTTTAAATAATTGATATCAATGTTCGATCTTTAAAGTAAAAGAAACCAATATAATTGTAGAAAGGCTGGTGCTGGTGTGCTCATGCGTGCATTTCCACAGGACACACATGCTGCCAAAGGTGTGCTGGCAGTGCCTTTTGGGTTAAACCCTGTTTTGAATTGCTTTTTAGAAGCTTTTGTGCACAGTTTTGTGTATGCACATGCATGCTTTTGTACATCCCCACACAAATTGCAATGTCCAGGCTTTTCCACCATGTTCCCAACAGCTGGGAGAAGTGGACGGGAATGCCGGGCTGCGCACAGGTACCATAGTGTGTGGCATCCCCTTGTCATCCCACCCCACAGCACCCATGAACACTCAGCAGTGCACTGCACCTTATTACTGATTTATCACACAGGCATAAACACTAATTCTGGAGAGGTGAGGAAATGATTGAGCCAATGTTTTGGTTCCTCCCAGGCCTTTGTCAAGGAGCATTTATAAGTCTTTTAAAACAGCTTTGAATAATTACTTAATCCCTCCCTCTCATAAACAATTATCATCCTTTCCCAATTTGCTATCCAATTATAATCTACAAAATGTCTTGCATTAAATGAAAGCATACGTTCTTCACAGTCATTTCTAGTAGGATTACACCAGTCTGCCTGGCCCTCCCCAATACACAAACTTTTTCTCTCCAAACCCCCTCCTGAAAAACCTAATCTCTTTCAGCATCTACAAGGACCAGCAATTGCACCCTGAGACTCTCACCCAGGAAGTCCAGGAGGGTTACATACTATCTGCGCTACACATGGTCTCCTTCCTGCCTTCTTTTTCTTCCTTTTTTTCAATTGCATTGGGCATTGAATTTGTGCAATTGAACTGGGCACTGGATGGTTTTGCAGCTTAAGAAGATGGTGCAGCTCTCGGGCTCAGGGAGCATGGAGATGCTCTTATAGGTCTCCTTCTCTCATCAGACTTTAATAATCACAGTTATTACAGCATTGATGTTCTTCCATCAAAACACTCTGCCTGTATACATGGGTGTTACTGAAGGAAGGACTGTCTCTTTCCCAGCCTCACCAAATGGACACATTGGAGCGCAATATGTTTCTTGGTCACTACCATTTCTATTTCCTTGGTAAAGGTAAAGAATTATCACCAATCTGAATTATTTCCCTTGTCCGTTCCAAGTTTTTTTCCATGTAGTTCTTCAATCCATGTAGTGCTTCTATCAGATACTGTCAAGAAAGCAGGGCTGTCCACCCTTTACGGAAATTGGTGTGTAATAATTAGGTGTAGAGCCCCTCAAATGCACCCTGTTATCAAATACAAAAGAATTACTTATGCATTCTGCTATGAGACCCAGCACTAATTAGGAGTTTTACATATTAATCGCAACACAGAAAAAAAAAAACAGGTTTTTTCTCTGTAGGAAACACTCAGTAAAGCTGAGGCTGTGCAGCTTGGTGTGTTGCTCTGGGAAATAATGGATGGAATGTTTCTAGAGCTTAAGCTCAGCTGCTCTGTTCCCCAACTACCTGAATGGTATGGTGCCACAGTAAGTAAGGAGGCTTAGAGCACAGGACCCTTGAATTGGTATTTCCATCATGGTAGTGGAGATGGCCAGTTTTTCCTCTGTTTGTTTTGTCTGAAAGCAAGCCAGCTTCTCTCTGCTCTTTGACAGGTCCCAGCTCTTGTGAAACGTTCCTTCACATGACCAAAGTACAGTGCCTTACCCAGCTGAATATTTTGTTTTCTTGCTGTGTGATTCCTTTTCCCTCCCCAACCCTCTATCCCTTACCTAGCTGAATAAATTATTTTTAATCTATTTGTTTCAATGGGATGAACTAGAAATCTTCTTGCCTGACTTCAGTGAAGGATACACTTCCTGAAATTCCCATCTGCACCTCAGGCATGTGCCTTCTCCTTATACCTCCCCGGTCCAGAGAGCCTTGAACACCCACCTCAAAGCACTTCAGTACCTTTAGTGCCATCGCAACAGGTTGAAGGCTCCCCTAGATCTCACTCTTCTCAAATGAGTGACATAACTCCTCGCTGTTCCTGGGAGCAGCCCCCTCTATTGGGGCAGTAGGATGCTTGTACAGGTGGGATGTTCATCTTCAGGTCACGGTAACATTCCCATGGTGAAACATGCTCCTGATGGGGCATGGTTTTACCACATGTGTTTCTGTTCAAGCCTCCTACTGACAACTGGGCCATGATTTTGCAGCACTGAAAGCATGTGTTTAAGCCCATGTGATAGCAGCTGCAGTTCAACAGCAAGAGCAGCCACCTGAAACGTTGAACACAATCTGTGATCTTTGAAATTCGTTTATTCTTGCACACTGTGCCCTAGCTATGTTTTTGTAAGTGGTAGCATTAAATACCTGATAATCAGGCATTTTTTATCCATATTCATTTTAAAGCTGGAACCAGAGAGGTAACCCCACTCTCCACTGCCACCCCTCGATCCTTCTGCAAGGCTCAGTAACCTGATAAGATGTATCACATGCGGACAGTGAGCGCTGCAGGAGTGAGGACAGTGAGGATGGCAGCAGGGCTGCTTGCTTGGCCCCAGCCCTATCCCAGCAGATGGGAGATGGGTGCTGTGGGAAAAGGCACATCTCCTTATCACATGATGTGGGACCACACCACAACAGCACCGTCAGCAGAAGAGGACAGTATCTCTGAAGGCTTGTCTTAGAAGGAGGTGATACTATGTTTTTTATGGACAAATGAGTGACTGCTCCTGTCTGGAGTGTTTGTGCGCTCTCCAGCACTGTACTGCCGCTCTGTGCAAGGTTTGGCAGTGATGCCCCAATTCACTGGGTGCATCTCACACTGTAGTTCACCCCAGTTTATCCATCTGCAGTTGCATGGACCTCTCCAGAGCGACGGTAGAAGATGACCAACACAGCTCAGATCTTCCACAGAGACAGAGGAGTTCCTCCTTGCTGGAATAGGCACACTGGGCACTTAGGCCCTGGCACCCAGGAAGCCAAAGACCAGCTTTAACATGATTTTCTTCCAAAGGCAATTGTTAGGAAGTCAGAACAAAATACCCAGTATGTCAATAAAGATTTGCACTGCATCATCTTTGCCAAAAAAACTAACTCAATCTTCTCCACTTCAGTACAAATCAGAATTTATATGCAACTCTCCACTTCAGGTGGGCAATCCAAAGAAATTAACCTCAGGAGAAAATTGCTTTTTTCTGGCTTAACACATAGCTTATTATCATGTCAGGCAGAAGAGACAGTGGGGAAAATGCAAAATCACAGACATGATACAACAGTGCATCCATATATTCACAGCTAAGGAACAACTCATTAGGAGAAATGTTTAAATTCACAGAATCCTAAGTGTTGGAAGGGACCTCAAAAGATCACCTCGTCCAACCCTCCTGCAAGAGCAGGGTAACCTAGAGTACATCACACAGGAACTTGTCCAGGCAGGCCTCAAGTATCTCCAACGTAGGAGACTCCACAATTCAGAATATATACTTCAGAAAATTCAAAAGAGTAGGGTTCATTCTTTACAATAGCAGAAGCTGGCAGAGTAAATCCTAGGAGCTAATAAACTGAACCATGCTACAAAGCTTCACCCCAAACCAGCAAGTATATAACCAGAAAAGATATACTTACACTGATGATAGTAAGCTATGGGCAGAGGGCTGTTTCCTCCAAATATGCCAAAGCACTTTACAAACTGAGCAAAGAATTTGTTCAGATTTCTGTCTGGAAGTAAATAAGAATCAAAGTGTGTGATGCAATTCACCTGATAGCATGAGCTGCATTTATTCAATCAATCAGGATATCTATTAGGATAAACTTACTCTCATTACTAACTAGGAGAATGCTAATTAAGAATCAGGCTTGGGAAGGCTGCAGAGTGTGTCTGGCAGGGGCCTCTGTGTCACTGGGGGAGATGTTTGATACCAGCGTGGAAGGGACATGCTTTGTCTTCTGCAGCAGCTGGGCTCTTATCAGGCAGACATTCTGGCACAGTCCACGTCCAGGCAGGGTCCCTGATGCCATGTTTCTCAGGACAGCAGGGTACCAGTGATTCCCCAGGCCCAGAAGGCTGTAGAAGCCATTGCAGTATTTGGCCAGGGAATCTGGAGTGAGAGAGCTGGCAAGCACATCAACTGGAGTAGCAAACCCACTACAAGGGCACAAGCCTGTGCCTTCTGCAGCTTCCTACACTGAGCTCGCTGCACTTCAAGGCTGCCTTTGCACCGGAATGAGCTGCACTAGCCATGAGGAAATGAGCCATGTACCAACCAACTGTTATTTGGCTGAATTTTTGATGAGTTTGATTTTCCCTGTTTTCTCTGGCTGTTTTGCTTTCCTTCTTTTTCTTTTCCCCTGCTCAGCTGCAGCACTCAGAAGTCACAAACGTTTGGCAGGCCTGTGCTAGAAATTGTGCAAATGGGAAGCAGGTGAGGATTTCTCCCCCAGTTACCCCACCTGAATTTAAACAATCCAACAGAAACAGTTTTTATCATGCGTGTTTAGGAAAGGGACAGGAAAGCTGTTATAAACCTATGCAACACCACTGGGTGTCATGGGAAGAGTCTCCTCCCAGTCTAATGCTGAACACAGCATTTGTAGTAGGAGGGGATTACTATCTCTGCCCCAAACCATCACATTGCAAGTGGGATTCCTCTCATTTTCCTTGCAAGTAAAATGTGTGTGACAATTCAGCTGATAAACACAAACCCTTGCTAAACTGGTGCTCTGGGTGGAGGGGTGGGTGGAGGTCTGGTCCTCTCCCTTGATGCAATGCCTGCTGCATCATAGCCGTAGGGGTCATCTCCCTTCTCACCTTCTACGCCCCAGCCCTGGAGGGGCTGCCTGCAGACACCCAGGAAGTGGGGACTGATCCTTGTCCATTACAAACAGGCCATTGCAAGGTTAAGGACCACTAGGCACAAGGGATGATGCAGTGCTGCCCACAGCACTGGGACAAGCCAGGCTTTGGTATTCAGCACCACCACATTATGTTTGCTGGCATGCTGCTGTGAATGGAAATGTCCTTGTGACACATCTGAACCAAAACCCAGCAGGCTTCTGCAGCCTGGACTGGGCAGCAATGCTGCTGCTAGTCAGTGTTCACCCATCAGCTCTCCCCTGCTGCTCTCCCTACCCATGCCACCAGTGTGGGAAATGACCATCGGGGGGAAAGCAGGTTTTGCCCCTTCCCTGGGCAAAGTGAGGTTCTGTTGCACATGGCCTGCCCCCATCATGGTTCTGCAGCTGGAGAGGCACTCAGGCCAGGATGCTAAAGACAGATGTGAATTTCCTGCTCTGCGAGGGACGCCTGAAATCTTTCTTCAGAAGGACAATAATGACAAAGAGGTGGAAAGCTTGTCCTCCACGGTGGTGGTGGTGCTTGTTTATCCCCAACCCCATTTACAGGCTGAGTACTGGCTGCACAAACCAGATCCCACACCCCCACACCCCCCCCCCCAGTCCTCACTGGGCACAGCCGCAGGTACATGAGCATTTTCTTCCCAGAGGCGCCTCCACAGCCAAGTGAACAGCTCACCAGAGGGAAGTTGTCACATTCACTGATTCATCAACTCTTCCTCCGGTGACAGCGGTACCTGTGCCATCTGTGTTGAGCACTTACAGGGAAACCTCTCTGCAACTGCCATACAAATCAGGGGCACAGCCAAGGTCACGCTGAAGGGAATTTCGGGACACAGGGAAGATGTTCGGCGGCGCGGCGGTAAGCAATAACAGCATCCCTGCACAAGTCCTCCCGCATCCCCGGCTGCTCCGCCCCAGCCTCGAGCAGCCCGAGCTCCTCTGGGAAATGTGTATTATGCCTGGGTTAATTTACTGATTAATCTCTAGTCAGTGGTTTGTGCTTTCCCCAGATGGCCAATTAAAATTTACAACTGGCAGAGCAGTGCCCTGTTGGCAGGCTGCTGCGGGGCCGCAGTTGGAGGTAGCAACAGAAGGCGCGGGCCCACTTCTGCCCTTTTTCCCCTCTGCTGGCTTTAACCAGAGGGCAGAGCAGTGTCCACCCACCGCCAGCACAGCCCTGGCACAGGTCATGACCAGTGTGGGCCCATGTACAGTAGGGCAGCCCTACCTGCAGCCCTACTGCCCCTTGCTTCCCTACCAGTGCAGAAAGCATTTACAGCTGTTTGCATAAGTGATGCTGTGACACGTACACAAGACAACATACTTGTACATCAGTAATAGGGAGAAAAAAACACAGAATTTTTTTCTTTTGGTACTTGATTCAAGCTGTATCGGTGCATCCACCCAAATAAAGCACTACACAAAGGATAAACAGGCTCTTGTAAGAGTCTTTATTCTAAAGTTACATGTTTGCTTATACATGGATGTTGTCTAGGCTGGAAACCTCCAAAGCAGATTATTAATCAAGACCAATTGATTTCCTGAAGAGGCCAAACATAGCAATGATGATGTGCGGTATCACAACAATTTCCTATTTTCAATAACTGTCCTCATAACTCAGGACAACACTCTGAGAAATACATAGTGGAAATATATTAGGAAACAAAACACTGTTTTCACAGGCACTCCCAGAAGATATTGCAGTTCTCTATTTTAGAGCAAAATTTCCCTGCTCCTGCTTTTTTTTTTTAAGAAGACTTCATGAATATTGATGGTAAACATCATAACAGCAATACTCTGGAGCATAGTCAACTCTTGCTGTACAATTCACATAATTCCCCTTAAATTAATGGGAGTCACACGTGTGCCCTGGGTACAGACTGCACCCCCACAAATGCGATGCTGAGCCACCAGCTCTGGTTGCACAAATACAGCGATGCACTCTGCCTTCCCAGCCAGTAGAGCTGCAGGGTCAGGCCCTTGCAGTTGTTTTGTTTTCCTTTATTTTAAGGCTGAATTCAGTTGGGTTGGACTGCATATACTTGCGTGTGTTCCTGCACCGTGTGTTCCTTGCATTTTGTAACCTGAGTTAAACCACTGTCTGTTCAATTTATAAATTCCCAAGCCACCATCCTATTCTCACTCCTCTGTTGCACAGCCAAGTGCCAAGCTCTTCTGCAAGCAATGGCAGCTGGTGGGTGTGAGTGCCCCCGGTTCCTGGCCCGGCTCCCCTGCAGCTGTCCCTCACCACGCTGATGTTCCCATGCCACAGGCCCAGCAGCACCTGGGAAAGAAGATGGGAGTACTCCTGTGTGTTTCATTTTACCTACTATCACCCTGCTATGAGCGGAAAGCGTGAGCTTGTCTCCAGGCTGCCCCGCAGTCATAAGGATGGTACTGGGGTCACAGTGGCTGGCCCATGCCATCGCTCTAGGAGACACCCCTAGCACAGAGAGGGGTTACAGTCCCGAGGTGTGATCTGTGCTTCTCCACCCCGTGATTTGCCCTAAATTATCGATTTCAGGGTCTGATGAAATGAACCTCTCCACAGAGCCGGGGAGCTCCTGAGAGCTGGAAGGAGCCACAGCACCAAATGGAGAACCATGGGGAGCACTCTAGTTAGAAACATACCTATTCTTTTTATGAATCTTAATTTTATCTTTTTAATGTCTTAACTTTAGAGAGTTGCTGGTTAACACATCTAGCACTATTGCTGTCCTCGCACACAGCAAGAGGGCATGAATGCTTTGAAGTGAGCTCCTGCAACAACTTCAGGCTCAAAGCTTTCTCCAAAATGAGCAAAGTGACAATATTGTCTTGTGACTTGTGATCACTGGAGCAGTGCTGGGAAGTAATATAAAAGAGATATTTACATAGTTCCTTTAAACATTTGGGATAGTATTTCAGAAAATGTTTTGTATCTTACTTCCTTTTCCAAAGCTCTCCAAAGAGTAAAGTTGAGACTATAAAACATGGTTGTTTGAGCACATAAAAGGTGACAAATCCTTAGGTTCCATAATGCCTCTGCTTTTTCCTTCTTAAAATGTAACATATTCCTCGAAGGAGATAGACCCCAATGTTGGGAGACTTCTGGCTGAAAGATGGAGCCCCAGGGCAAGAACCTCTGTGGGGTCAGGGCGATGCTCATCATGTGCCCTACACAGTCACAGTGTGGGATTTGCCACCTTTCGCTCATACAGGGCACACTGCAAAGATATTTTACTACATCTTAAGGAGTCTCCCTAAATAAATACAATATTTTATTGAGTTCTTGTCCACAAAGGACTCATCCTGCCAGCCCAGAGACCCAGTCTTGTTCTCCTGCTCTCCTGAGCGCAGCACACTGGTGGAAGAGGCACACCGAGTGCTTCCCCAAGTCCCCCCACCCCGATGCCACAGCCAGCAGTGTGCCTTCAATTAGCCTTTGCAATTGTGGTGCATGGGCTGAGAAAGCAACCTTCTCCTTGCAAGCACTGGAGGACCTGCTGCCTGGTGAGGATGCCTGGAGTGAGGCTATCAGCCAGATGCATGGTCCAGCCACTGCTGCACAGGGCTGCTGGGTAGCAGAAGGCAAAGCCCCAGCATGGCCTAGTCCTCTGGGCAGAAGTGGGGTCACCTCTTCAACGCTTTCCTGCTTGGCCTGAGCATGGATAGGTATGAGCACAAAATTTGTAAAAGATCAAGCAAACAAAACCATTTTGCCCCAGCACAAAGCCACCAGTCTGCGGTGGACCTTTGTTGGACCTGCCTATAGGAAAGAGAGCGAGTTTGGAAAGCTACCGGCAGGTCTCCACTGCAAGACTCATCCCTGGCTCTGACTCACAGCTCAGAGCATTTGCACAGCCCTCAGCACTGGCTCACTGCTGGGACATGGGAGGGGAGTTCTCCTTCACCCTGGCTTCTGCTGGCCACAGCACACACTGCAGCTGCAGACCTGGTGGGTTAGCTTCCTCAGTTTCCCACTCTGAAAGTCCTGTTGACTTTGATGGCTCTTTGACAGCAGCAGTTTTGAAAGGTAGATGCACCAGAGTGGTCAAGTGCAGAGCAGTTCAAGGATGTGTGAGCACTGAGAGATAAAACTGTGAAATGGAGAGATAAAACAATTAAAAGAGGGTTGAAATTCAAAATTCTTTGTCTTGTGGAGCATCCCCCATGGTCTCCCATGGGATGTGGTGAAAGCGGCATCACTTGGATAGCAGAAACTTTGCTGAACAAGGCACTTGATAAACCTCTGGAGAGAACAAACCTGCATTGGTAAGGGTGACAGATTAGTGGAACTATCAGGTCTATTTTCTGGTGATGTGAGTGAGTTTCCTGCTTTGGAGAAAGGAGGCAGAAAGGATAGACGGCTCTCTGAATCCCAAGCACGTGCTCAGCTGGAAGCTCCCTGCTCTCAGGACAGGAGCAGCTTTGGCACACTGC
Source organism: Pezoporus occidentalis (assembly GCF_034315485.1). Classification (NCBI taxonomy): domain Eukaryota; kingdom Metazoa; phylum Chordata; class Aves; order Psittaciformes; family Psittacidae; genus Pezoporus; species Pezoporus occidentalis. Next base: position 5,241,919 of record NW_026915877.1, read on the forward strand.
AATTATGCAAGCAGCAAGTGTGGGGGAGGTGAAGGGATGGCTGGCTGCCTCCCTCGACATGCTGGCTGTGAGCGCAGTGTGCTCACCTCTCCAGCTTGTCCTGATCACAGCCCGAACCCCACCTTTGCAGGGGGAGCTCTGCCAGGCAGAGCTAAAGGCAGATAGGGCTGTGCTCCTTGCTGTCAGAGCTTCTGCCTAGCTCAGAACATGGGGGAAACGCAAGGTAATGCAAACAAACAGGCTTGCTGCTGTTCTGCACAGTCTGTCTGATAGACTTATTTCACTTTCAGTGCAGTGCAGCTTTCTGGGAGTTGTGCACGCAGGATTCATGTGAAATGAAAGTACCAGGGCTGAGCAGAGGTCTCCTGACAGAGCATGAAAATACTCTCATTTCAGAAAGCCTTTCTCAGAAGAGGAGAAAAATCTGCTCTGGAGGAGCACACAAGGCTTCAACACGATGCCAGCTGCTGTTTCACCCACACTCAGCCCCAGTTCCCCTCCAGAGTCAGACTTGGTCTGAGTCCCATCTGGTTTGGGAATCACAGGGCTTTATTTTTCTTCTTTTTTTTATATGTTTAAAAAAGATCAGCATTTTGGGAAAATCCAACACATGTTAATACCATGACCTGCACAGTTACTGTCAATAGAGATGAGCTGGTGATCTTTAAAAGGAGATTTTCTCAGGGTTAAGGACAAACATGACATTAGAGTCATCAAACTCCCTATCTGACAAGGACATATAAATTGTAAATGGTCGGGGGCACTAAGATCAGCTTGTCTTTATTCCAGGTGCTTTTCCATCGGTGTAGCGATTTGCCAGCAGTCATCTTCATCCCATGCTACATGCTGACAGACACCACTAATGGCAAGGCTGCTGCAGTGTGCCTGTACCCACCAGCGTGTGTCCATGGGTCAGGCTGGGCCTGATGGGGGACGGGAGGCCATGCAGACCATGCTGTGAAAGGTCAGAAAGCTGATGGCCTCATCTTGTGGCTACTTACACATTAAGCTGTGCTCCCCAGATAAGCGCTGTCTTGGTTTGGACAGCCAGTGGGTGAACACAGGGGTGAACCCATGGGTGAAGGCATTCCGCCTGCCCAGGGCATGGTTTGACTCCCAGCTTTAAGGGGGTCGCTGGCCAGTCCCTCAGGACTCCGAGGCTCCAGGCCACCAATTCTTGCAGCCAGAACTGGAGCCTCCCACTATTGCTACTCCTTGTCCCTTGGGTCCTTCAGCCAGCAGGAAAACTGTTGGGCAGGAAGTGTCCCTAGGGCAGGAGCTGGGTGATAGCAGGCATTCTGGGTGTCCCAGGTGGCCCTGACATCACCATCCCCTGCTCTGGCTTCCTGGGATCCCCGCTAGTCCTCGGAAGCTCGCCGAGGCACAAAGGGGAAGAATAGCGTTTTCAGTTCATACCACACGTGGATGGGAGGAACCAAGCCATGACACTGGTTGATGAACGGAAGATTATAGCTTTAAAGGTGCACCAGCAGAGAACCCAGAACCATTAAAGTCAGTGAAGCAGGATGAGCTCTGCTCAGACCCCATCCGCTTTGGGGAGATGGCCAAATGTAAAAGCCAAGGCAAGTGTTAAAAAAAAAAAGCAATACTAAGTTTCCACAGCAAGCACAGGGGAGTCAGGAAATTAGGTAAAATCTGGCTCTCACCACACTGCTGTAAATCTGTGGGACCTTCACTGGATTAATCCCACCTAAGCATGAGCATGACTGAGATGAATTTAGTCCTTGAACTGTATTAAAAACACGAATGAAATTAGCGTGCTCACAGAGCCTATGTGTTTATGCAGATGAAGAATACAGTTTCCTTCTGCTCCGCCAAGCAGCTGCTGCTGGCAAGCAGAATATCCTCTGCACAACTGGAAGACATGCAGTAAAAACCCTTTTCTTCATGGGAAATCTTTACATGCATAGTTTTCAGGGAACAATGATGTTCTTACATGTTGCTGTAAGTTCTGATGGTTGACTCATTTTATGTGTGCTTTCAGCATCTCAGCCCCAAGTCCTTGGCTTTGTGAAGACAACTGGAAGCACTGGGTGATGTTTGTGCACTGTGAAAGAGCCAGGCGAATGGGTGATACATGTGAAAAGTGAACCTTGTTTTTCCCCTTGCACGTGATTGACGTGCTCATCAAACACAGGCACTTCCCTAGTATTCTGGAAAGGGTAAACTAATGAAGTAGACTTTCCATTATTAAAAGTTTTGAAACAAAATCTGAATCTTCTTTCTATGCCTCAGTTTCCCCATCTGTAGCACAAGTGTTTTTATCAATGCTTGCACTTCATTTGTTTTTAGAATTATGTAGCTGGAAAATTTGGGATTTTGGCAGTATCTCCGATGAGCCAGCTTTGCCAGGCACGCCTAACAGCCCATTATCTACTGGGCTCTGGCTGGATTGAATTTATGTATGCAGCATCAAATAGTCCTTGCTTGTAAAAGAAAGAAAACAGCTAAGCAGGAAACAAAGAGGAAGCAGGGAGAGCAGAAGTTTTATTATCCCATTTGTACCCAGGGTAAACTGAGGCTTCAAGTCACACAGAATAATAGTGAGTCTGGAGATTAATAAGGAAAGGTGGGAGCTCTGGGCTGGGCCTGTGTATGTCTGAGCCCTGCAGGGTACACGGGAGGCTGCATCCTGGTCCCGAAGCCATGCCCATGTCCCAGCCACATCCCTATCCTGGGGGCCACCACAGGGTCCGCAGGGGCTGTATCCGGTGCAGGCAATGGCCAGGGGGTCAGACCAGGATGGACCACACCACTGTCCCAGGACTGCTGTCAAACCAGCCTCGTGGCGTGCAATTATTCTTCCAAAATAACCACAGCATCAACAATACTAGAATGATGCTCCTGCACCCCCTCAGCTCCCATCACACCTGCTGGGGTGCAGTACTGCAAGGAGCACTCCTGAAGAGGCAGCAGGACAGCTGGCATGGCCCCACTTTGGGGTCCAGGGTGATGCAACAGGGTGAGCATCCTCCTGGCAGGGTGGGGAGTCCCTCACCCCCTGCAGCATCGGGTCCCTTCCCATACAGCAACAAGAAAAATCATATCCCAGCAGTGAAAACCAAGTTAGGGGTTGGTGAGGGATTAGTCAGGGCTTCCAGCACTCACAGCAGTGAACCAAATGTCTTTATCTGCCATGTAAATGCAATAAAAGGATATATGCACAAATTACAGAATTTATAGCCTCAAAAAGAACAAAACTGTATCAAGTGTCACTGCTATATAAAAATGTTGCTGCCGTCTTCAACATATGTATCCCTCCCTACAGAGGTATATGTATCATATATGTCGTATAAATCCTTCATCTATATATATTTTATATATATGTATTTTCTAATGAATTACATTGAAGGACATTATGGTCTACATTCTACCAGATCTGGCACCTTATCGATGCTATTCACATTTAATTAGTAGACATTACTTCTCTGTGAGCATATTTACTTGAATTCCTTGTTCCTACGGCAACCCGGCCAGCACCACCACCACCGAAGCAGTCTAGACTACCCTAAAAAAGGAATGGAGATTAAAAAGCAAGCTCAATATTAAGATTATACTGCAAAGGCTGAGCTTGGTGAGAGCAGTATTACAAAGCTGGCTCAGATAAGACTCTTATTTCAAGGAGTCTATTTCTAGCATTGCAGATTTGTATTTATTTGAGGGTACCTATAGTATACAGGCTGGGAGAGACGGCTCATTTATCACTAAGTTCTCAGTAATTAGCTATCAACTCAGGTAAAGGGATATTTAACTTTTTTTTTTTTAATAATTACAATCCATTTTCATTTTGGAATACCCACTGAGGGAACAGCTAAACAACATCCAAACTATTTCTATTTACAGACGCCTTCCTTGGAGATGCAGTTGCAGTTCTAAAGCACACCAAATATCTAAATTACCTAATGGCACTGCAGCTGTTCAGAACAGACAATATTCTTAAAAGAAGGCACTCACTTTGCCACTTATATTTACATTCTCATTTAAGATTTCTTTACTCACTGAAGGCAGATGTTAGAAGACTGTTTTGAGATAAACACCCAACAATCCTTCTTTTAGTTTATAAATGTCCCTTTTTTAGACTGATAAAGGAAAATAAATTAAATAAAGAGGACAGGGCCGTTTATAAGTTACAGAGAAAGGCATCTCATTTAAACATTTTTAATGATTATGGGATTCTGATAAAGAAAAACTTCAGTCTAAATATTCTCACACCTTCTATTTTCAAACCAATTGCACATTTTAACTCTGGAGCAGACAGCTCTGTTAAAAGGTGTGCACAAAATGTTAAATAAATTTTTTAGCATGGCACGAAAACCTCTTTTTATAGATCTCCAGAACGTATTATGGACTTTGGAGGTTCAAATGCATATTTCTCTTCAGGGGAATGGTTCTGGCACTCTTGGTGGGGATGATCTGGTCTGTGGAAGGGACTTTCCAGCATCCCCTTATTAGCTCAGGGCTATGAGCAACAAGCTTAATGCTAGGTGTCTATGTGCCAGCTTGCTTTGTTTTCAATCTCAGTCAGAAAATATTTGGATACCAATCATCTGGTTTGGAGACATCTGAGCCAGACTTTTACTGGGTTCGAACTTCACTCCCACCTCCTTCCAGGAGCGGTCTCCTCTCTGTCTGGAGCACTGCACTGAAGCTGCTCCCTTTGTGGAGATGCTGTGCAGGCACCCGCGGAGCCCTGAAGCCATCAGTTGTGCCCCGGTGAACCAATTCTGTGGTAAGCAGTCCTGGGGAGGTGATTGGCCTGTATTTGTCCTCTTAACACCATGAGTTCAGAGCCCCCAAATTATAAGTTCTACAAAAATAACTCTCAGGTGCAATCAACCCATGCAAACACCTTCAGAAATCTGCCTTTGGTTTGCAAAGTGAGGGGAGGGAAGAGATTGTATTGCTCATGCATTATTACCCACTTCACATACTTTAGTTTCCCTGCAAATATTAGCCGTCACATGAAATAATTCATCTCAGCAGCCAAACATTGGGGCACCTTCTGCTGCAGTCTGTGCCCTGAACCCCACAATCCGGGATGTGCTCCTGGGCTTGTACAGAGTGCCTTTTAATACCAAAGAACACAACAACTTAAATGCCATTCCCTGGTTTTATGAAAAAGCAATATAGGAGAGTAAATAGGGCAAATACCAACAAGGAAGGACATGTGAGTCGAATCGAACAATAAATTCAAATAATATCACTAAATTGAAGAGCATAGGCAGTGTCTGAAAGCTCCTTTCTCTTCATGACTTTTCTGGAGAGCCGAGCAGCCGAGCAGCCGAGCACATGTAAGAATAACCTGCTCTCCTTTCCCATTAACAATAACAATCAAGGCTGGATTAAACCTCTTCAAATAATTCTCCAAGTAGAGATAAAGCATAAAAGAGAGAGAGAAGGCGGGGGGGGGGGGGGGGGGGTAGAGAATCCAATGTATTCTTTCGCCACTGGTAATAAGCTTATGCCTGGAATAGACTTGTTAAATAATTAGAGTTAAATTACCTCCTCTCCTACCACCGCCTTTCTCAGCTTTTCCTTTCAAAGTTGCAGTTTGATGGAGAGGAATCGGTGCAGAAGCATGCAAGAGAGGACAGAGTGAAATACCTCCCTCGTTGCGGGTGTGTGCCCTGGTTTTATGCACATGCATAGCTGGTTACTAAGCTCCATCACTGATGGTCCCCAGGGAGCCAGAGCCACCCGAGCCCAGCTCCCAGAGAGCATCCTCCCTAAGGATTTGTTTCCTCCATGCACTGGCACCATGCACACACACTCACACACATACAAATACACACATGTACACACACACATGTGCACACACCTGCACACGTGTTCAGGCATGCATGCACACCCCGGGACCCACAGCCTGCCAGAGCCCCAGCCCAGGTCCCCGCTCTTAAACAAGGCACAAAAAAGGAATTGAGATTTGCAGATCTGATAATGAGCCAGTTAATGACATAAATGATACCTCAAGAACCTCACTAAACCATCCAGGTCCTACAATTTAATCTGTAATAAATACTCCTGCATCATTGTGAGATGGCTGCTCATAATGGCAAATGAAATATGCTGGTATGATAGGTACAATAAATCTGGATTTTCCTATGGTTCCCTCAGGCTAGAACAATATGTAACCAGAGTGCGCACTGTCAGGATGAGCAGATCTCAAAGCCATCATAAAATCTAAATGGGGACTAATTAGGAGGCCCTTCCCTTCTAGAGTTACTATTTCTATTGACATTTTCCATGCATGAGCCCCTCCATAACATCATAAGTCACCAAGATAAGAACTCCCTAGATTATAGGGAAAAAGCTTTAATGGAGAAGTTGAACTCAAAGGCGATGCATAAATTTTCCTTCTGATACCCTGGGAAGTCTGTGCTCAGTACTTTCTTTACAAACTTTCCTCCCCAGCACCAGATACCATTCCAGGCTGCCCTGTCACTGCTTCCACCCTTGCCCAAGGACAGACATCCTGGGCTGTGGCAGGGGGGACATCCTACCTATGGGACCCCCAAATGCAGCTCCTGGGAGAGCATCACTCTCTCAAAACCCTGATGCCTGTTGGAGGGCACAAGGCAGCAAGCTGACAGGGCCATGGGGCACAGGGAAGGTGACAACAAGGTCCAGAAGTGGCCTCTATAGCCCCAAGGGACAAAGGCAGCTTGGCATGGGATGGAGTGCTTGTTTGCACTGCTAGGGCTTTAAGGAAAAATGCCAGGGGAGGAAATGCAATAATAGAGCCAGGGTGGTTCATGGGCATGTGATGGTTTGTGGGGGCTGTGTCCAGGGCAGCTGGAGACTATGAGTGACACACACCCTGGCTGCTCCTGGCTGCAGAGCATGTACCTGGGGAAACCCAGGACCCCTGATACAAGGGTGGGCACATACCAGCACTAGAGAATCACCGCTGCCCCCATGTGCATCCTCCTCATCTCCCTTCAGTCGCCATGCAGGGGCTTTGGAGAGCAAGCTGGGTTTCTGCAGAGCCACTTGGTCATCACTCACATTGGCAGAGAGCCATGGGCTGGTGCAAGAGCATCTCCAAAGGTTTATTCCTCTACCTGAGCCCACAGGGGTATAGGAGTGACAGGTGCTCCAAGGCACAACCTGAGGGGAGGGCGATGCCTGTGAGTGCACCCAGGGCACAGACATCTCGAGTCCCCCCTTCGTCCTCTTTCACCACGTGCCTAGCTGTGCTCCCACTACCTACACAGGGACTTACAAACACCTGGGCTCCTCCTCGACTAAGCACAGAAAGCAAGATTTATTGGCTGTTTACAACAGACTTTACATTCAATTTTCCCTTGTCACATTCGCACAAAGTAATTGCTCTTGTGTGTACGTGCATATTCCTGTTTGCTGAAGGCATGGGCATGGAGCCTCTCCTGACTTGCCTGATGAATTGCCTAAGGCCCAGCCTCCAGTGCAGGGATTTAGGCATCGTCCCACCTCTGTGATGCTGCAGGTCAACCTCAAGCCCATAGAAATAATGCACACGGGGTCCTGGTACAGCACTGCAGCTGCAGTGCTCTACCAGGGAACAGGGTGTGGGAGCAACCCCAGGCTTCCAGGGGCTGGAAAGCCACAGAAAGGTAAAACAGCAGCAGTGGCGCAGCTGGGAGCTCCAACTGGGATGGACATCTTCTCCTGATGCCCTGCACCACTGCCTTGACTGTGGCACACAAACTACAAATACCTTCTCTAGTGCTTCACTGACATACCTGCAGCTTGGCAATAGCAGCTGGGCAGACTCTGGGGAGCCCTGGAGCTCCCATCCAACGCACTGGTGGTGCCAGCAAACCTGAGCCTCAATGTGGACAAAGAATGCAGAGAGAATGCTCTACAGATGAAGAGCCAAGATAGACGAGGTCCATGTGAGCACACCCCCATGGTGTGAGAGTCTTGCCTTTGGAACCACTAACACAGTGCCCTCATTTTCCTTCCATTTATTAAAACAACACATCATGTTCTTTTGGCTGTTTTGCTGTCCTACTTTAAAGGTGGTGCCACGCTGTGCCGTGCAATGCTGTGCCATGCTATGCTGTGCTGGGCCATGCTGGGCCGTGTTGTGCTGTGCCATGCTGTGCTATGCCATACTGTTCTGTGTTATGCAGTGCTGTGCTAATGGGTTCACAGTCAGACTAGGTGAGCAGCTGGCACCCATACCCCACAATGGTCTGTAAGTCCCCAGCATTACCAATGTCCATGATGCCCCAACAATTTCCTCAGTGTTATGTCATGGAATAAATTATTTAAAAAAAAAAAACAACACATGCACATCGATGCAGTAACACCAAAGTGGCCCTGGTGAGCCCAGCTCAGGGTTGTCTTATATTTGGAATCAGACTGCACAAATCAGCCCTTCCGGAAGAGTTTCCTAAGATTTCTCAAAGAGTCGCTTTTAAAGATCTCCTTGGCCTTAGTAGGTTTTTGACTGTGAGACCCGTCCACAGCTCTGCATGGCCAGGCCACTGGTGGCACTGCGGGTGTCACCTCCTGCCTCGCTACCAGCTACCCACTTACACCAAACTTGATGTGTTTCTGATACTTGGGAACCAGAGCTGTGATTTTCTCCTCAAGGTTGTCCATTTCTGCAAACTGTGGAAGCAGACAAGAGAATGTGATGTGTGCCAAGCATGTCATCAATGACTTACTCTTTGTAGTCTTAAAAATAGATTTTAAAATAATTTTTATGAGCTCTTACAAATGCGTTCCTCCTTACATACGTAAAAAAAAAAAGAAAATACTGAGGAAAAATTGTAGCGAGGTAATTTGCGTTGTATAGAATACATAATGGCTCCTACCTTTGATGACATTTATCTTTACTCATGAGGGAAGACCTAATAACATGAATTATCAGATCCCTCCTCACTCATGAAGAATAATGCCATAAAGGACCGATGCCATCAGCCATCGGAGGTGTTCAGTATTAATCCTCCTATTGTTAGAGCTGGCAGATCACTCGCTTCTTCATTGTTTTCAGGATATAAGGCAAGCCCGCATGGAGCAGCCATGGAAATGCAATTGTGCAGGAGTTTCAACCTGATCGAAATGCTGGAGTTTTCACACATGATTATCTTTGATCTTCAAATGCACATTATATTTTTGAAAATTACTAACATAAGTAAACAAGCATTTTCTCAAAAACAGCATTCCTGAAGGATGAGTCTAAATACCCTTTTCTCAACTTTGTGTTTGCACAGAGTTATACAGGGGAAATGAGCCTTCAGAGAATTATTAGAGGGCAAACGAGAAGCAGCCAAGTTTATGAAAAAATAGCACAAAAATGACTGAGAGGATAGAGATCTATATCCTAAGTCAACTCCAGTTCCATTTTATTTTTTTTTTTGAAGGAAAAGCACTGGCAGGTGCGATTTACTCTGTATTTTCTAGCATGATTCTGTTGAGGAGGTGAGCCTCTCCTCCATTCCCCTGGCAGCCCAGCGCTGCACCTCCCTGCAGTTCAACCCTCTCTTTTCCCTTTTCTACAGCACTGGCCATGCAGCAGTATGAACCTATAGTATGAACATGTAGTATGGACCTATATAGGTTTATGCATAGAATTCACTATAAAATTTGCATGTAGCTTGCACACACCACATATGGGCTGCAGCCAGCAGTGGTGTACTGGGGCCCTTACAGGGTCTGAGGAGAGCCCGTTACCTTCCTCCTGGCTCTGGTCAGCCAGCTCACATGGAGCACCATGACATCAGCAAATTTAGCATCCCTTTACTGACTTGGCAGTCCTGGGACTTGATGATCTTAAAGGTCTTCTCCAACCTAGTTGACTCTATGATTCTATAACTGCTATAGTTCCATAAATGCACTTTTCAGCCAAGGATTCTCTCTTCTCAAGGAGTCTGAAGAGACTCTTCAAGAGCTGCATTTATAATTGCAGACAAGAGTTCCATGACAGAACTATTTTTCCAAAGTTATGCTCAGATACTTTGTAATGGCAGCATATAAATATCGAAGACAAACACCCACTAGCTTTCCACTCAAAGGATGTCAATTCAGGGAAATGGAAAATAAATATATTTAGGCTTTAATGCAACACAAATTCTTGGTCAAATAGCTGTTGAGTTTAAGTATATCTGGAAACTGTTCACTTGAACATACAGGGATGAGAATCAGTACTTTGTTCTCACACATTCAACAGAATCCCTGGTAATGTAGCAGGGTGGCTTGGGCCTTTTATTTTAAATTTTACCATGATTGGCTAGCACTATGCAAATATGATGGGTGGGCTTGTTCAGTGGAAGAAAGTAATTAAAACCCTAGCAAAAGATATGGGAAAATTCATGAGCAATCTCTCTCTCCATAAATTTTCTTGTGATTTTTTGCATAGTTGCTCCGAGGTAAATGAAGATACCATGGCCACAAACCCCCACGGCACCTCGGGAGCCATGTTTGGGTCAGCCCGTGGGTGCAATGTCCTAGGACCCACACCCAGCACCACGGCCTGGTGATGCCCATACCACCCATATCCCGGCTCAGCTGCCAGAAGTTTCAGTCTGCCCCTGATGTTATGGCTTTGCACCCAGAGAGCACAGACTGCAAGGTAAAAAAAACAAAACAAACTCTGGTAATAGCAGCAGCACTAAAATGCTGGTCAAGCTCCTTCTTGTTACCACTGAATGTACACGATATTTGCAGATAAGGTATGGCAATTCCTGAGGACACCTGCCGAAGCTGCTGGAGCCAGTTTCAGAGCATCAAGGAAGCATCCTCTCCTCCCAGCTGAATCCCAGCCAGACAGTGCTAAGGAAGAATGATTTATCAACAGATATAAATCAAAATGACTGTTTAGCAGCACTGATTAGCTCGAAATGAGGACTTCTGGAATCAGAACCGCATCTAAACATGACACATCTGTCTCCGCTATCATGGCATGGCATATCTCATTTACTGTGCCCATTTGTATGTGCCCTTTAGTCCCTCCAAAGATCTAGAAATTAGGAAGAGAAAAATTTTAACTCATATTAAGGATAATACTATTTCATATGCAACAAATATATAATCCAGCCAGTGTAATTCAGGACTGCACCATTTGCTCCTGTAGACGCAGGCAATACACCATCATGCTGTCCGAAGCATGGAGAAACTGACATGTCATGGTGGGTGCGGGGGCATTTCCAGCCTTCACGTTTTACCACAAGAGCCATGGCATCCTTTTCCATCCTTCTTGAAAGTAAATAAATAAATTAAGTAGATGTACAGTGGCAGTGAAAAAGAGGAAGTCATGAAACCTGAAGACATGGAGGTGAAACAGAGAGACCATTGCTTTGAAAGCATCACTGCTTTTAAGCAAACAGCACAAAGCTGGGACCCAGTTCTCAGCTTGGTGTTTGGGCCCCTGGCCACTATTACTGGATCACTGGGCATTTTGCAGATCCTGAAGCAGCAGCCACGCAATCCTAGTGCTCCAGTACCCATGTATACTTCAGGTGAGCACCTCCAGCAAACGCCCACCCTCAGGCACCAAGCAGCAGCCAGCAGCACTGCCCCTTGGGGTGAGAGGCAGCCAGGAGCCCCCGTAATGCACCACACAATTGCAAACAAGTGGGGAAATCAGTGTTGCTTAGCAATTTTCTGTAGTACGCTTGAGGACTGTAGAATGGGCAAAAGCTTTGTCAGGAGCTATAACATTATTATTACTATTTAAAGAGCATCCCAGATGTGCATGGCACTTTATGGACAAAAATAATTGATGGTCTTTGCCCCTGAAGCTGAAATAGCACAAACCCAGCCCCAGACAACAATGACGATGGCTGTGGAAAGCTGGAGAGCAGCAGCAGCAGCAGCACTTGCGAAAGAGCACAGACTGCACCCGTTATCATGTCTGCTCTTGCACTTGACCTACTCCAATTGCAGTCATGGTGAGGTTTTTTCTCTGATTCTTTCTGAATGCCCAATGGCAAAGACAGGATACTAGTTTAAATTATGTTATGTCTGTCTTTCTAGAGCTGAGGGTGGTGCTTGGGCAGGAGTCATCACCAAAGTGGACACACCAGTGGTGTGCAAAGACCAGCTTCCCTGGGGTGGACAGGCCCCATGCAGCTGTGGCAGCACTTGGTGTGGGGGGCAGGTTGAGGGCAGCCCATGCTGCCCAGGCACAGAGGTGAGGATGCCAGCACACCTACTGCCTGTATGGCTGGCAATCCCTGCCCTTGACTCTGCTGCTGGAGTAAGTTTTGCAGCTTTCTGTGAGAGTCACAACACATTCCCAGGTGCTAATTAACTGCTCTTGCATTTTGGGATCACTGCTGTGTGAGGACATCTCTCGGCAGCCTCAGCCAGCAGGGCTTTGTTGATCATGCCTGCTGCTTTTTGCAATAGATGAATTGTTCACATTCCTACATGGGCTAGAATTACTTTAGCAATGGTGTAGTGTTTGTGATACAAAAATGGTCTTGAATATTGATAACACAACATTTTTAAATGCAGATCATTAGAGGCAGCAGGCAGGCACCTCTACCCATGGGCCTCGTCCCTGTCAAGGTGGGATACAGAGCCCCTCGAATCAGCGGGAAGTTACTCACCAACTTCAGCAAGGGTTTGCCCAATCTTTGCCAAGTGTCCCTGAGCCCTCCCAAGGAGCCCAAGTACTGTGATGAGACATGTGTAACAATGTTAACTGCTGCACAGAGGCAAGCAAGCCCCATCGTCCTCTGGCAGGAGCAAGTGAGGCTCCCGGTGAGGATGGGAATGAGCAGCAGCAAGAGCTGGTTGAGCCCTCCCAGGATACAACATGGCTAATGACACAAAGGCAATGTCCTAAAATATTTTGATTTTGTATACTGGTTTGACAACTATTTGAGGCTACATAATTTGTATACTGGTGCTTTTCTACAAAGGGAATAAACACACCTGCTATTGCATTAGGGCACTCTGGTCATAAAGCACTACACTGCTCTGCCCAGCTCCAGGACTGGGACCCAAAAATATAACATGAGCCCAATCCAGAGTATGTGTAAGGCAAGAGAAAGATTCCTAAAGCTTTTAATGAGTTCTGGATCAGGTCCTAGATCATTCTGGTGCTGTTTTGTGAAATTACTTAAATTTATGTCCAGCTATTTAATATCAGCCTGGAAAAAAAAAAAAAAAAAAATGTGCTTATGTTCAGCTCTGACTGCCACTGCTCCCATCCAAAGACTTTAATTTTTTATCTTGTTCCTATTTTTCCCCTTTGCACTGATATTTTTTTCTAATTTGGTGATCTCAGCAAGATGTTTGGGATGCACTTGACAGAACATAATATATCACCTGTCGAGAGATCCCGGCTTTTAAAAACTGGGAAAATTACTGGTGTATTGCAGAGCAAACAGTTGTCCAGGAAGGCAAACTCCTCCATGCTGGGGGGTATTTAGGAGCCTTCCCCCAGTGGTGTGCATCTGGCCAGCGCTGGGCACTGGTGGGAGCCCGACATGGAGGTGATAGACCAGGGCTGCTCCGCTGCTCGGAGACACTCCATAACCGATTGTTTTAATACCAAAGTGACACCAAAGGGGGGTCAAGTAAATAAATATGCATGCCTCACCAGTTCAAAATAATAAAATTCCAATGTGTGCAAGCCTGCTTGTTGAACATATGTTTGCGGCACGGCTAAGCCATCTGGCTCAATGTCAAGCATTTACACCAACTGCAGTCTTACACTACCTGACAGCAGAAAAGCTTTATTCCCTTGGTGTTTGGGCACAAATGGAGAAATATTATTGAAATGATTATCTGCATCAAGACTCAGATTTGGTTTGACATTTAGCTGGCTCTGTTTAATCCAAAGGGTTGTCTGAATGAATAAAGAGAAGGGTTCCTCCAGAAGATGCTGCAAGCAGCCAGGGAAAGCCAAATGATTAATGAGACTGAAAGGCTGGGTGGACCCTGCCCACCTCCACCCAGACCTCGGTGCCAAGAACTGCATATGAAATTAATCTGAGGCTTTTGTAGCTTGTCAGGAGGATGCTCACAACTGGAGGGGCTCTATTTTTGGACCTTAAGAAAACAAAAGAAATAACTACGTGGCTTCCAGCCAAGGAAAGCTCTGCACCCTAATTAAAAATGATCTCTAAAAAGTCACAGGTCATCATCAAATCTCAGCTAGAGTGGGATGCATTTGGACCCATGTCCCTCTGCCCCCCCCACCAGAGCTGGTGAGAGATCCCTGGTGCAGCACGGTTGTGGGGACCCTCCTCCTTGACCTGCACCCCTCAGGACAGAAAGGTTGTCAACAGAGCTGCCTGCAGCAAAGGCAATTAAAAATCCCATAGAAGGTGGCCCGGCTTTTTTTTCAGGAAAGTCTTTGGTAGCACAGGAGTGAAGGAAAAAGCAATCTATGAAGTTTGGAGCCAGTTAAGAAAAAAGTGGGGGCAGGGTTTGTTCGAACTCACAGGGTTGCTGAAGGCTCTGTCTGACAAAGACAAATTCATCTGAGAAATCGGATATCCTATATTTTAAAATAAAACGAGATAGAACTGCATGGCACAAGGCTCTGTTCAGCGTTATGGTCCAGAAAATCATTCTCTTTGGGAGTACTAAAGCGCAACCTCCTTCCCTCTTCCCACAGGAGACCAGACTGTACTGGGTTTTTTGCTTTTTTGTTGTATCTCCACTTCTGATTGTTGATTTGGATTTAAAATTAATTTGGTGATTTGAGTTTAATAAGAATGTTAGACATGATTTCCTTCTCACTCTTACTTTTAATTAACTTTTTAATTGAGATTTAAATGAATTCTAATGAACAGAATTGGTAGCCTAATTGATTTGTTGCAGCAGCGTAGTGAGGGATCAGTATGCTGGCAGCATTTTGATATATTACTCCATGATGTCAAACAGCTTACAGGTTAATTTTTTGTCAGAGGTTACCTAATGTCAGCAGAAAACAATAATTTACTTTTGATTTATTAGTAAATAGTTTCTCATAAGTATATGGTCTGCAATGTTTAAACAAACTCATGTTTATGCACAGCCGTATTTCCCACCTTAATGTCTCATTAGGAGCTTGTACAAGAATGAAGAGATGTGCCCAGATGTGCCCAGAGACGCAGGCCAAGTCCAGGCCAAGGGACAGACTCTGCATGCTGCCGGCTGGAGCTTGCTGTCCACCACTCCGTGCTTCCCACCATATTAATATCCTAAAGTCCTCTGTCCCACACATGGCATGGCAAGCAATTTGCTTCTGAATAGACAATCTTTTCATGGTTTTCCTAAATAAATCCATAATACACTTATTTCCATGAATAAATGAGAAGATACACTCTTTTATCACATTAAGAACAATGAGCATATGAGGAACTGTGTTATGACAGAGCTGAACACAGGCTGTAATTCCTGGCCACACGACTTGCAGTTGCCCCTATTATGATCCAGACAGCCCAACTGCACGGTTCTGAAAGAAAACGACCAGTGCATGATTAATTGGGAGCGTAACTATTTTGCAGCTTCAAAAGTAAATCAGCTGCTAAGAAGTGCTAACTTGCTAAAATATAAACTAATTTTAGTCTCTAGATCTTAAAATAAATCCATCTTCCTCCTCCATCGGAAAACTCATTAGAAGCTGTGGTTGGCACAAGGGGACACAGAGGAGAAAAACAGGACCAGGTCCCCTGCATAACCCCTGTGCTGGGGAGCCCCTGCCTGGATCCTTCTGCCTTTCTCCAACCACCAACATCCTGAAGCCCGCCCAGGGCTGCTGGCACTTCCCGGCAGAAACTGCCTGCCTGGGGCTCAAAGGGCTCAGTTGTCTTCCACCCTGGGTGTAAATCAGAGTGATGTTAGACTATATGGGTGTAAATGCAAAGCTTCGGAGACATTACTGCAGTCAGAGGGTAAAGCAGGATAGATGGAAAAGGAGAATGGAGACAGTGCGGGAAAATAGGATGAAAGAGAGAAATATTACCATCAATGTCCAAAATGCCTTAAAATATAGGGTGCTACCAAATTTAAAGGAATCAGATTTAAAAGTTTCATTTTACGATTTGTAAGGAATTTATGTGAAAATAATATTCAAAGACTGGCACGGTTTATTTCAAACTATCAACCTGTTAGCTGGGAAAAGATATCTGACAGAGGGTAGATTTAGATTAGATACTAGGAAGTTCTTCCCTGCAAGAGTGATAAGGCACTGGCACAGGTTGCCCCGAGAAGCTGTGGCTTCCCCGTCTCTGGCAGTGTTCTAGGCCAGATTGGAAGGGCCTTTAAGCAGCCTGGTCTAGTGGAAGGTGCTCCTGCCCATGGCAGGGGGTTGGAACTGGATGAGCTTTAAGGTCTCTTCCAACCCAAACCATTATATGGTTCCATGATTCTACATAGCAGCTGCAGCTTCAGGTGCAGTACTGCACCATATGTGAGCGAGGGGTGATCACCTGGGGATGGACTTTGTCTCCATCCCTGTGCCTCTCCTCTGGAAATGGAGGGGCTCCACAGTGGCAAGCCTTGGGCTTTGTCCCCAGGGGCTGTTGCCTTGTTGAGGAGTCTGGCAGCTTGGACCCCTGGGATGGTGGGGAGGGAGAATTAACACCAAGTGTTGCCCCTCACTCTAGAGGTGTGCAACTTATATCCTGTGTTATCAGAAAAGAACAAAGTGGCAAGTGGAAGCAGAAACAGAAGTTATTGATATCCCTTCTCATCCTCCTTTGAGATACAACGGCTTTTCAAACATTAAAAAAAAATGAAATTAATAATTTGCTTCAATATGCTCTGTTTAGAGTATTTTGTACATCACAAACTCGAGATTAAAGAGAGAGCCTTTCTCAAATGCAGATTAATTTTGTTTTTCAACTTCTTAAGATCCTGTTAACACCTTTTCTGCAATCAGTACAGTATCTTTTAAGTTAATTAGTTCTGGAAAAGAATTACTGGTGTAATTTGTGATGAGACCTCCCTCCCTTTCATTCACCAGACAGAGCAGCATCTGATGTAGATAAAAGGGACCACTGGAGGCTCCTCTAGTGAAGAGAGATGGTTAGAAATGAACTCAGATGACATCTTCAAACCATTTATCCCCCTTCAACTCTGAAAATGGGGAGAGCTAAGATTTTATCTGGCATGAAGCATACATTTCCATAACCTTTGGAGAGTTTCCTTCTGAGTTATTTAGATCCCTAAATAACACACATCCCATGCAGGGAAGCACCTCATACAGCCAGTGGCGCTGTCAGGTCTGCCATGGCTTGGCAGTCCTGGGCAACTCTTTCTTCTTATTGTCAGCTTACAGACCATGAAAATCACATGCTTCCTGCTTGCTCATCTCTTGCTTCTGGCAGCTTCACCCCAAGCCTTGGATATCTGCTTTGGGTCCCTGATGCCCTTACAGACTGAGCAGTCTCTGTCCAGAGATGGAGGATGCACTGCGTTAGTGCTGCACCAAACACTTGTGTGGTGCATCTAATTTGCTCAGAAAATCACAGTCATTTTCCACAGCTCATTAGCCATCACAAACTCCTAACTCCAGAGTCCTCATGGTTTCCAACTGGAACCACAGGTTACAGCAGTTCTGCTTGAAAAATGTCCAGGGGCATCAGACAACACAAGCAACATTTGTTTGATGAACGATGATGCAAAAGTCTCTGTGAAGCCTTCTATGAAGCTGAGCTGAATTTTGGGTTCTACACAGACCTGAATGGGGCTTAAACATTTAGAATTATTTATGCATATCATGGCTTTGCTGAAAAAGGCTGGATGTCAGCAAGACTAGAGATCCCACACCACAACACACTCCTAGGTTTGTCTCAGTGGTTGAGAAATTGGCCTTGAGTGAATGATAGCCACAGGTCTTATCAAATTCTCATGTGTTTATGTATGTCTGGGCATTTTAACATACAGGAACTATCCACATTGAACTTTCACAACATCTCTTTGACTCACTGTCAAGTTCAATAACATCAGAGATCAATTGGTAGTGCATAAATTTACCTTCAAAGAAGCCCAAAAGCTGACACGTTAAGATGATTGGTATCCTCCTCTGGAACAGGGTTTTATCTTCTAACAGAGAACAGGAATGACAGTTGGAATTTCCTGCCCCTCCCGTCCTGATGAAAGCCCAGAGACAACACCAGTTGTCAGCATAAACAAATAACACGCGGTGCTACCACTGCCTGTAAAGATGTGCCAGGGCAGGGAGACAGCAGTGGCCGCTCCTCACAGCATCCAGAGTTTTGCCTGGCTCTTAAGGGTAATGTATTTCTTTTAGGGAAGCTAACTCTGTTAGAAATGTACATAGCAGTAACTTGACAGTATTGGATTCCAGCACTAGCACTTTGCATTAAAACTGATGAATTAAATCCAAATGGAAGAAAAAAGAAAGTAACCAAGTGTTCATTGAAGCCTGTTTTTTCCCTGTAAACCCCAAGTATAGTAGTGCTCAATCTGTCTCTTTCTACAGAGCTTGTATTTGCAAGTGTGTTTACTATTAACTTTCCTCCTTTGAATGGGAGAAGCTTTATTCATAACTTGCAATGGCCACAATTTGCAATGGGAAAAGCCTGGGCTATTTGTCAAGATGCATTACTTACCTGATTCTGACTTAGTTAAACCATTATGCTAAATTAGCAAATTAGAAGGGAGAAACTTTGCAACAACTGAAAAAAAAAAAAACAGTGTTGAATGAAATCTGGCTATGAGCTGTTACAATAAGTGCTGTTAACACGTAATGGAAAGTAACAATCTAATATTGTCTTAAACTATTACCCAACTTTTCAGCTCCCTTATCATTCCATAAATGCTATTGACAATGAAGAATGGACTATATTGATCAGAGCTTGACTCCATTTTCAGGCAGTTGAGAATTCAACCCCAATCTGGTACTTTCTTAACCCGCAAGGGTCAAGGCGCTATTGACATTCATAGTGTAGGGTCAAAGCCAAGAAAGTAATGAGCGAAACGGGTAAAATCCTCCAAACTCCTGCTGCCATTGAGGAAATTGTATTTGCTGGAAAGAAAGCAGCAGTGTCTGCTGGCCTGTCTCTGTGCTCTGCAGCCTGGCACACCAGTTGCCTGACAGCCTGTGGCATAGCTGCCCAAGGCTCTGCTGTGTCTTAGTGCTCAGGCAGGATGCGGGCCACAGGGGGGCTCAGGTTCTGCATGCCCCACCATGTCCCCTCCTCCGTCCTCTTACTCCTCAGGGTCCCACGTTCACATCAGCTGCACTGGGCTCTTGCTGTCAACAGCTGCGCTTCTCACCACAGCTTACAGAGCACAGCAACTCCCCTTCTGTAAATCCAGTTCTTGGGGATTTTTAATGGAAGCTACCTGATATGCTCTTATTGTCTATTCCCCGTTTTGTTTTTTTTCCAAGCTGCTTTTAGAGCTGATTTATTTTGTAGGACTGGTACGGGCTTTTTGTATATTTGATCTTGTTTAATTTTAAAATAGGCAGGACTGAATTTCTGGGTGCTGCTGCAGCTCACTGCTTCATTAATGAAAACACTGTGTCTATGACCAGATCCGTGCCATCACCATCTTAAGTTTGTGTAACAAGGGCATCTGCAGTTTAACTTCCAGGTTTTGAATGGTTCTGTAACCACAGTCTTCCATGGCTCAATTCTTCCAAAAAAAGGCATTAGCACAGTATTTAAAATTGCAGAACAGGCTGTGATAAAGCCTTTTTGTTCACAACTAAAAGCCCAGCCTAGCTGTCAAATGGCTAGGGAAGAGTGTTTGCAGAAGGCAGGTAAGTGGCCCAGCTTATTTCCCAGCTCTCCAACATCAAGCTGACCAGATGCTCAAGCCAGCCCCTCACCTCTCCCCACCACAGCAGTTGAGGGTGTTGCTCTCCTTTGTCCTTATGCCCCAGTGCTTCCAAAGCCCATGCTGATGCTGGGCCATAGGCTGCTGGATGTCCAGACACTGTCTGAGCCATGGCAGCAGTCAGTGCCCCCGGTGGAGGGAGCTACGTGACCTGCCATATTAACCCACCCAACTCAGCGTGGCATTTGATCATTAGAGAGGTGTTATTTAATTTATATTTTACATACTGCAGTTAATTACACCATCTCTGATTGTGCTGATAGTTTTTGTGCCTCCTCAGCCCAGTAATCAACAATTTCTCACAGGTCTTGTGGCAACGCCAACACACAGGACACGATGACTTGATTTGTTCTTGGTGTAAAGCCAGCTTCTTTGTGGTTTTTCTCCCAGATTCCCTTCCCCAGCAAGGGGATGTGGTATTTCTGCCATCAGATACCAGAGGGGTGAGAGGTGTCCGAGCACCTGCCAAGATGCTGGCAGCTGGTTGCGCTGCACAGAGGTGATGCTGCTTGCACACCATCAGCATCCTCCCAGGCTGGTGCACACATGCAGCTGCTGCGTGCCCAGGAGGTGGCTAGGTGGGTGCATGGGACCCTCGTTGAGAGGGCCAAGGGCCAGCACTTCTTCAGGCTGGAGACCGGGAGTCTGCACACTCAGTGTTCTGCACTGCTCTGCATCCCACTGCAGGCACAGCCTTGGCATTGTGCTCTGGAAGTTTGGAAGTTTTTCTTTTAACTTGATTTTGCCAAGGCCTGAGAGCTAGAAACTGTGGAAAAAGTGAGGCTGGAAAATGAGCAGGGTCAAAAAGACTGTATCTAGATGACTATTTTTTCCTTCAGCAACCCAGAAATGACTACATGCTTCCAAAACTATTCCAGCTCGCTGCAGTGATAGGAGTTTACTTACCAGGAGGGTTCCCTCAAGCACTCGTTCCTTTTATTTTTCCCTTTCTTTTCAATGATGCTCTGAGTAACTACTTCTATGATATCATCTGCCAAGGTCCTTCGAATTTCTGCTTTGCATTAAAGACAAAGAATTCTCACAATTAATGTGCTTTGAGGGTTTCCTGTCACAGGAACATAATTAACTCTTTGCTGGCCTAACTAATTTCTGCATTTTAAAAAGTAGCCTGATAATGACAAAAGTGGAGCACTCAATCCACAGGATAGCCATTAACTGCACTCAGTTATTGTGCAGTCTCTATTCAGACCACAATTACTGTCAGAGAATTGCAATGGAAGCTACCTCTTGTACGCAAACAAGAATACTATTCATTAAAGGCCACTTTCAATAAAATACAATCTATATTTTTAATGAATATTTGAGAAATAAAATACAATCTTGGATTCAGAAACCTGCCATACACTTACTATTCTTTTAATAACAGACTGTTTCTGGTACAGCTACTGACAGATGTCAGGGAGGCAGCAGAAATGAGATGGCTGGTGGAAGAGCTTTGACTCCAGAAATGAAAAGCAGAGCTCCCAGTAAACTAAGTCAATGTTCAATAAGGCTTTTCCTGGTACTACCCTCAGCAGCCGCAGCTCCCCCCCGCCATGGCTTTTATTGACGCTCCTGGGCTAGTGCACTCCCCTTAATCCTTTCGTGCACAGCAACATCTGGGAACAGGGGACGAACAGAGGCCCGGGTGCCCTCCTAAGCGGGTAAACGCTAGACGAGGCCTCATTCAGCCCGCACCACCCGTTCTGCCTCTGAGCACTGCCTCTCGTTACTTAGGGAAGTAAAAACTGGGTTTATCATTCCTAGAAATCGGGGTGTTTCGCACGGAGGCTGCCTCAGGGCTGCAGGGCGGCAATCCGGCAGCACAGCACAGCGCAGACACGGCTCTTCGTACCTGGGACCCGGCCAGCGGTACCCACTCGCCCCTCGGCCCATCGCTCCCGTCGGATATAGCCCGCACCGGGACACTGCGGCACGCCACGGGTGCGGGCTCGGACCAAATCCGACGACGAGGGCGCTGCGCCCGAGGGACCCACCCGGGGCCCTGCCTGTGGCCGGGGCGGCTGCCACCGAAGCGCGCGGAGCCGCCGCGGCCGCTGCCCGGTTCTGCACGGCAACATTGCCCTCTTTCGGCAGAGCGGCGGGGCCCTCTCGGCCCACGGCCCCCCCTTTCTCCCCAACCCGGGCTGAGCCGCCGGAGCGCGGTGTGCCCCGGGGCGAGCTCCGCTCCGCCGCCCGTGGGCTGCCCGGGGGGGCGGTACGCAGAGGCACGGCGCCCATAGATGTGGCCCTCGCGTTGCCCTTTCCCGCGGCTCCGTGCGGGTTTCCCGCGGAGCGGAAGCGATTTCACGGCTTCGGGGAATGTTGCTCCCTTCGACCCTGGTTCCGCTGCCCGCGGCCATGAAGAGAGGAGCCGGCCCGCCCGAGGGGACGTGCCCGTGAGGGCAGCACGTCCCGGGGGCTGCGGGTGGCGGCTCTGCCGGGCCAGGGCACCATCGGTCTGTCTGTGCAGGGTAGCATTCCTGCCGGGCACCCTCCGTCCTTGTAACACATCCCACAGACCAAGGAGACCAGCACCCTCCATTCCTGTAACATACCGCACAGACCTAGGAGATGCTGCACATCTAGACTCGATTTCTGTTTGTAACCCTATAGAAATTCACATGGTTACAGGTTTCAGGTTTCTTTAAAAAGGTTTTAGGAAAACAGCTAATTTGTCATGACATTTACTATCAGGTCAAACTCAGCTCTTTTGAGGTTTTCATGCACAAGAAAATTCAAAAGAGCTCTGTATTTTAAGGAAAACATTAAGTTTAAAAGGAAGCAGAAGAGTTCCCTTAAGTAAGATGTCAAAGAGCATTTTTCACAAGTACTCATTGGCAATGTTTTCTCTCTACACTCTTGTGTTTTATAGGTAGGTGAACACTACCAGAAAACAAGTCCTTCAGCATTATTCGTTATGCTTTTCTGCTTAAGAGTGTAGAAACAGGTAAGCAATGTAAAATTACTACATAATGTTTACTGACTTTGAGGTTAAATGCATTGCAATAGAATATGATACCTGTTCTTCTCGAAATCTATCGAATATTTTTGAACATCAGAAATATTCTGTGTGATGTCTTCTGTGTTCTTTCATTGCCCAGCTGCTATTCTGAATTCAGTGACAATTGCCACTGGCTCTTTCAGCTGCTATTTTTTATTTGCAAAAATATCATCTCTTCTTCTGTATCAGCAATTCAGGACCGTCACAGACCTCTCTGCAGCTGGGGCTGGGGCTGAAGTGAGATCTAGGCTCCCGCAGGACTACACAGTTGCTTCTCTTCTCGTCTTTAGGTCACTTGCAGCTTCCCTAGCCATGTGGAAGTCTCCGCCAGGCACCAGTGCCTCCAGTTTGATGTACAGAAACCCACACAGGGTATTTCAGTGGGCTTCCAAGGCAGTTGCACCATGCCTTATGCTGGCATAAACATCCATTATGTGACCTTCCTGATAATATTCTCCTGTTAAACATTGTTTTCGATGGATTTTCCCTGGATCCAAAGGAATTTGCTGCCTGAGACTCTATTATGGGGGGCACTCCCCATGACAGCCATACACAAACTGGTGAGAAGCTATGGGAGCATCTGTTCCACCAGTGCCATGATGCTGTTACGCACGCGGATTCTGGCAGAGCTGAGCAGCAGCACAAGGACTGGGGCAGGGCTCTGTCCTCCGGAGCCAGGGAAAGCAGACTGCACCTGGAGGTGCTGCTTTGACAGCTCAGGCAGCTGGCTTTGGTTGTGCTGTGGGTGTCCCTGCCATTCGGTCCAGCTGACAAGAGCGCTCCAGAGATTTGCCAGGCAGGAATATCAGGAGAAGATACTTGTTCTGTCATCCCTTCAGGGCTGGGCAGTGCTAAGCTTTCCCTTTGCCTGAGGTGGCTTGATGTGAACCCGGAGAAGGCAGCCAGGAGTCCAGCGTCCTTGTCCGTGCTGAAAAGTAATTAAAGCTGAATGCATAAAAACTTGCTTAATGATGATGTGGGATTGCAGGGTAGTGTTTCAACTGCACAAGTAAGTGTTGACCAAATTATGAAAGAAGTTGGTAACAATTCCTGTGCAGCAGTTTATAGACATGAATATGCAGAATGGCCAAAGAGAGGAATTTCTGAGACCTCAGAGAAATTGCACGCCAGGGAGGTAAATAGTTAGGCGGAGGGAGGAGGACCTGAAGGATGGAGTAGCTTTCGCTACTAAAGTAGTCATTCCCAAAATAACTTTTGTTTCTCCAATACCAAAACTATATTTAGGTAAGATTTTACAAATGAAAATCTTAATAATAATGAAAAAGAGAAATAAAAATATTGCTGACAGTGTTAAATACTAACATGGCTATTTAACTTAATGGCCCTGCACATGCTGATAAATCCAAAGGGATCCCTCCCCTTTCTCCCTAGTGGGATAAACATGGTTTGTCACATTAGGAGAACACTCCGTAGTGCGGGAATAATCAGAACATATTGTTGGATCCAATTTTCTATCATTTACTTTTTGATGTCAAACAAAAGTAAAGCTCAGTACACAATTTAGTCATGGGTGGAAGGAGAATTAGCCATATAATGCGAAGTACTTTTGAAGGTAAAAGTTGAGGGAAATGCAGCTTGCATTAATTCACATTGTTCGCTGCCCTTACTGATGCGATGAAAGGATTTTGATTTTCATTATTATGTACTTTGCATGTTGCTTGTATTAAATCAATGGGCTACTTACCTCCTTGTTTTTCCTGCAGCTGATCTAAAAGGCTTTTTGAAAGAAAACTCAACTGGCGCAGACAAAGACTGATTCTTCATCCATCTGACATGTCATGCCACCAAATGGGGTTTTGTGCACTCTGTCACTGTCTTAATCAGAGCGTCACGCCAGCCCGCAGCACCTTCCCGGCTCCAAGACCTCTTCCAGCACTTAATCCTTCAACTTGTGTACCTTGTACAGACATTCAGATGAGGGCCGATAATACCAGAGATTTACGTGTTTCTGTCATTGCCTGGATTTGTCACACATCACACCCAGCGGCCTCCCTCCCTGGCCTAGGGAGCCGGTGCCTGGGAATGGGAAGGTGCAGCTTCAGTTTGCTCCAGCTAGGGCATTTTGCTTGGATGAAGCATCTCACCCGGTGGGTTTCCCAAGATGGCAGCATGGGCTGTCACATGGGGATGGATGGGACTCAGCCGGTTAATTGGGAAGGAGGGATCTGCATCTCCCATGCTGTGCCAGGAAGGAAAACAAGCTGCAGGCAACCCTCCATCCCCTCAGCCACCTGCCTGAGCCGGGAGCTGGAAGAGCTGGCACAGGGCTCACTGGTCTTGTGGAGGGATGTTGGTACCAGTGCTGATACCCTAGAGCCCTGGGTGTCCCCCTCAGGTTCTGCTCTCCTTCACCCAGGTAGCAGCACCCCAGTGCACCTCCAAATACAGGGCATTTTCGGTAATGAGTGAACTAGTCCAGAGCTGGAGAAAATGCACCTTTGTGACACCCTTTGGATACCACTTGGGTATCCCCTGGGTTGTGCTCGGTGACCACGCTTAAGATCCCACAGCAGCACTGCTCCAGGGATGGGCACCCAGCTCCCTGCTTGCTGCAGCC
Organism: Pezoporus occidentalis; assembly: GCF_034315485.1. Lineage (NCBI taxonomy): Eukaryota > Metazoa > Chordata > Aves > Psittaciformes > Psittacidae > Pezoporus > Pezoporus occidentalis. The sequence continues at coordinate 5,267,265 of NW_026915877.1, forward strand.
AGGCTGGTGGCAGGGGCTTGGGGCAGATCCAGGAGCCTGCTGGGATCATTAGGAGGCCAGGCTCACCTTTGAGCCCTTGCGGAGATGAGCCCTTGGCTGAGCTTCTGGCAGAGCTCCCTCAAAGTCACATTCTTTCTTCCTGCAGGAACAAACAGTTCCAACCACATCCTGAAGTTCCCTGCCCCGCTTCCCTCCCTGGGGCAGAGAGGGGCTGGGCTCTCTCCCACACTGTGACTTCACAAAACTGGGTGCTAAGTCTCAGCTGTCATTGAAATATTCACATCTGGTCAGGGCTGCCGTAGCACATCTTATTTATAGCAACCTGATTTCACTTCTAGGAAAAAAAAAAGAAAAAAGAAAAAGATAAAAGGAAAAAATAAGGAAAGGGAAAGGAAAGTGAAAATGGAAGGGAAGGAAAAGAGGGGAAGGGGAAAAAGGGAAAAGGGAGAAAAAAAAAGGCGGGGGGGGGGGGGGGGGGGGAGAGAGAGAAAGGAGAAAATGGGTTCAGCACAAGTTTTAGCCTAGCCGTCTCAGGCTTTGCTACTGGGACGTGGCTCTGGAGCTGCCTGCTGTGCTCTGAGCACAGTGCTGGCACCTTTGCTGGGGGCCTGGCTGCCAAGGGAGTTCTGCTCCAGGGGTTTTTCTGGCACCACCAGGGAAACTGATTTTGCTCCCATAGAATTAGAAATTGTGACACAGGGTTTTTTTGGCAAAGCACAGGAGAAGCCAGGTCTCTCCCTGTCCCTAAATGCCATTTGCACCAACCTGAACAATTTTGTTCAGCCAAAAACAGAAGGTGGTGTCTTGGTGCCAGTGTGTGCGTTTTTCCTTCCTGATCATCGCATAGGAATCCCAGCTCCAAGTTCTTACATTTCAGAAGCTTTATTTAAAATGTTCCATTTCCAAGCATTTCCCAAATTTGACCTGAGCTTAGGAATAGTTTCAGTCTCCTTTCCCCAGCTCAGCTTGACTTGGTGATGCTCCAGCAGTCTCCAGCCATCCTCAGGGGTGCAGGGAGATGTGGCCACTGATCACAGGGGGTTTACTCAGGGCATGGGGTCTCCCCTCACCTCAGGATGTGCCTGCGAGCTTCTGGCAGCGTTCCAGTCGTCCTGGGGAAAAATCCTGACAGATTTGTAAACCTTAAACTAAGCACTGGGAATTCAAGAAGCGCCAGGGAAACTGTCACCTTGGGGTGGCCTGATTCTTGCATGTGGTGTCCACACAGGACTCACACCTGAGTGAGGATTACCAGGTCATATAGACACAAACATCCACCATGAATGGGGAAATAAAACACCAGGGGAAAAACCCTCATGCCTGAGCATATCATACGTGTTTTCTAGCACTTTAAGTAAGACTCCTGGTGCTCAGTATTAAAAAACAGCTTTCCGGAGGGGAGACATTTAATTCAGTTTTTATTTCCTTTATGAAATCTCACCAAACTACCCGTTAGGGCTCTGCTTTGCCTGTCTTGTGTCCCACCAGCTGTTCTGGGTCTCCTGGATCATTGTCTCCTGAAATGTGGACACTCCGCCAGCTCTGCACCCCACACAATGTTGAGATCCTGATGCTCTTTGTCCAACATCCAGTTTGTCTGGCATCTGACATTAGCATTGCTAAGTACTGAATTGCCGAGGGCTTACTGGTTCTGATATTGTACCACCACATCAGTCATCCTGACCAGCAGCCAAGAAAACTCGCAGGGAAAGCCAAGAGGGGTGAAAGGCTTCATAGCCAATGGGATGCTGCCCAGAGAAGTAAAATATGCTAATTTAAAGGCTTCAGAAACAGGGATGCTAAGAAAAAAATACTCTGTAGAGGATAATATATAAAGTAGAAGATTTCAGCTTTATCCCAGCCTGACTCCCAAATGCCAGGGTGTCAGCAGCGCAGACTTTTCACTGGGTACAATAAAAAAGTTATAATCCACAGCAGAATAAAGTGTAGCATCTATTCTGTGCAACTGCAATGCTTACCTATAATCACTCTAACACATATTTTGAAGTACATTATGCAATACATAAAAAATAATGATTTTGAGACAAATTAAGCCATAACAACCTCAAATCAGTTAGCCTACACAGTTAATATGTTGATTAATGTCCTGTTAGGACTGAGATGCTCATTTTTATCTCATTATTCAACTCAGTGTTTTCCCATAGCTATTGAATAAAAATGTAATTATTGCTCTAAATTATCATAGAGCCACAGAATGGTTTGGGATGGAAGGGTCCTTAAAGACCATCCTTAAACCCTTCTGCCACAGGCAGGGACACCTTCCACTAGACCAGGTTGCTCAAAGTCCCATCCAACCTGGCCTTGAACACTGCCAGGGATGGGGCAGCCGCAGCTTCTCTGGGCAACGTGTGCCAGGGCCTCACCACCCTCACAGTGAAGAATTTTTTCACCATATCTAATCTAAATCTCCCCTCTGTCAGTTTAAAGCCATTCCCCCTTGTCCTGTCCCTATCTGACCTTATAAAAAGCTTTATTGCCCCTCTTAAGCTTTATTGTCAGCCCCTTTAGGCACTGGAAGCTGCTGTAAAGTCTCCTGGAGCCTACTCTTCTCCAAGCTGAACAAGACCAGGTCTCTCAGCCTGTCTCTACAGGAGAGGTGTTCCAGTCCTCAGAGCATCATCATGTCCTCCTCTGGACTTGTTCCAACAGGTTAACTATGTCTTAGCATAGTTTTCAGGAGGATCCATTCCACCATCTTGCCCATCACTGAGGTCAGACTGACTGGCCTGTAGTTCCCTTGGTCTTCCTATTTTCCTTTTTTGATAAAGGGGATTATGTTTCCCCTTTTCCAGTCACTGGGAACTTCACCACACTGCCACGACTTCCTGGATATGATGGATAGTGGCTTAGCCACTTTATCCGCCAGTTCCCTCAGGACCATAATTACGTTATTATTAACTTTCGCATGGTGTTTCTTGATAAACAGCAGCACAAACAGAAGGCTGCTGGTGGTGAGGAGACAGGAATAAAAAATACTTAAATAAATAGAACTGTTTATTAGCATGACTTTTCATGTCAGTAGTACAAAACCAGTCAGCTATGCAAATACAAAGTGGGCAGTGTTTTGCAAAACACACAAGTACCACCCAGGACCTGAGTGGTTCAGATGCCAGTGGGATGGGCACACAGGTCATGTTTTTGCCTCCAAGTGTTATTATTGCAAGAAGGGCAGCGCTGCTCTGGAGCAGGTCTCAGCTTGGTATGGTGCCTGGTGGGGTCTCTGCCTAGGAGGCTGTCACCCCCCAGGGATTGCTCAGGTCCCTCGGGTGACAGGGCACCACTCCCCCCTCCAGCATCTCCCTCCTGGGCTGGCACCCTGGGCCAGATTAGGCTTTCAGCCAAGGCAAAGGATGGAGGGATGAGTGTTGCTTCTGTTCCCATTCCTTGGTCTAGATGTAGTGAATAATTCGTTACCTTCTCCATGCCCCAGGTCTTATTCTGTAAGCATAGATTGTATGCACTTATCCCTGGATTTATTTTCTTTATTCACGGAAATTGTAACTGGGATCTATAATACAGAATTGTTATTCCAAAACAATAGGTATTGATATAAAAAATACCATGATTGCCAGTTTCAAGATTCATTATCTCGCTAGAGCTGCCAAAGTGCAATTTGATTGGTCAGTTGAGAGGTAGAAACCCTTGAAAACAGAATGAAAGAAAGTATTTTTTAGCATTTAAATCTCGTACAGAAGGAAAGCCAAGGTGTTCTCTGGTTTTTGATAGACTCTAAGATATTTTTCAGGTTTTTTTTTTTGTTTAATCAAACAAGCTAAAGTGAAAAAAAAAAATCAGCCCTGGTTCTTTTTGATGTCTCACTCCAGGCAAACTGTTTTAATAATGAATTACGCAAAAAGTGCACATTCAAACCCTCCTGAAGGAGCATCTTTGTCTGGATGCTTATATGAAGGACCATAAAAAAAGGGAAAAATTATATTTCCCAAAGGGAAGTGTATCCACCAGGGGACATAAACTCTTCAAGAACTTCCAAAATACCCCAGCCATCCCCAGCATTTTCTTGCCTGGCCTTGCTGCTGGAGGCTTTGCAGGGTGCCGGGAGCCTCCAGCACCCCCCCATGCAATGGAAGGGACAGCAGGGGCTACCCATCACCCCATCCCACTGCTGCACTGGGCTAAACTCCTGGGCAGGGACCCACTGGCCACCCAGCCAAGGTCCCACCTTGGTGCTGGACTGGTGCTCCCTGGCACCAGCATTGGCACCAGCACCAGCACTGGCCCAGCCGTGCTGCGAGGAAGAAGCAGCCGTGCTGTGAGGAAGAAGCAGCCGTGCTTTTAGGAAGAAGCAGCCCTGCAAACTGATGCCTGCCTTTCATCCCCATGAAGGAAGAGATGTGGGCGCACAGCCGTTGTGGAGGAGGTATAAGGGACGCTTAGCTTGATTGAGAAAGGTTAATTACATGTGAAATGAGACTGGGATTCAGACTGTGTTTGCTTTAGATTTTGTGTAATGTTATATCAACATTGGGATTCTCTGTTATTCTATTAACAAAATAAATTCATTTTGTTTGGTTTCATTTTACTGTTGTTTTAATCCCACTGAACATTTATACTGTTATTTAATTTTACTAAACATGTGTGGATAGTAAAATACCTACAGAATTCAACCACCCAAGGATATTAAAGTGATCCAGTTCTCATAGAGATTTGATCTGCTAATTAGCCACACCAATTTTATGGATCATTGCAGCGCACTTAAAATGTATTGTTATATGTTCATAATCTTTTCTTAATGAGCTTTTATTGAGAGCACAGGCCAGCTTCGGTGCAATGTTCAACAGAGGAGTTTTTTCAAACCCTGTGTGCCTGTGCCTGGTTAATCACAGTGCAACACTACAAAAGAAACTGCCAGTGAAGTCCTATTAAAATGCAACCCTTCATGAGGCACCATGGGTGATTTAGGGCTTGTGGAGCAGGGATGGGGGTCCCCCAGCCCTTGAGGCAAAGGGGGCAGCTCAGCCAGGGCAGAGGAGCAGCATCCCCAGAGATGCACAGGTCCCAGCAGCCCTGGTTTGTGCTGTGCTTATGGGAGGGAGAAAACTACATTTAAACCCAGCAAAACAGAAGCACTCAGGCAGAAGCACCACCCAGGTCCCTTCTCACTGGAGGGGTCCAGCCCCAGCTCTCCTGTGGTCCCAGGCATCCTGTCATGCACGGACAGCTTTGCAGCTGCAGCACTAAGCAAAGCAGGTTTGCATATGGCTTCACTCCACTTTTGAAAATGTTTCTCCATCTGGAATGCCACAGACCCCTGGTGCAGACCCAATAGGGATGCTTACCCAGGCAGGTTAATTCTTGTCTGGCATAATTTGCAGCTCCCCCCATCCCAGAGCCAGACAGGCCATGGTCCGTGGGATGTCCAACCCCACTTTGGGCACCAAATGCCTTCATGCAGCCCCAGGCAGACACGAGGAGTGAGGTGATGCTCAGCACTTTCGGAGCATCTTTTTGTAATATTACAGCTGCATGTTCACCACCAAGCATGTGGCATTCCTCTCTCTGGGTCTCTGACATGCTCTGTGCTTGTGACTACTCCAATACTGAGAGGCAAAGGCACTCCTGGGGGCACTGAGCCCCCAGTTCTGTGCAGCTGTTGGGGGGAACTCACGGCATCAACTTTCTCCCCACGGTCCCGGCAGTGCCTGGCTGTGGCAGTGCTGGCAGTGCGTCAGGAACACCTTCCTGCACCACAGACCCACTGTCCACAGTCAGCACAGCTCCATGCCTGCACACCTGCATATCTGCATGTATGCACACCTGTATGCCTGCACATCTGCATGCCTGCATGTCTGAGGGCAGGGGTAGGATTTGGGACCTGGTCTCTGGAAGCCATCTGCCCCATTCCAGTGACGCATTGAACCAAGAAGTGTCAGCTCCTGTTTTCTCCAGCCCAGTGTGTTCACAGCTAATCCATTCTGCCCAATTTCACATGTGGGAATTGGAGATTATATCCTAAAACCCAAAGGTAGTCGGGTCACTTTTTGATGCATGGGGTTCTGAGCAAATGTAGGGATCCTGCGAAAGCTGAGGAGAGTGTCCTCAGCCCAATGAATGGTTGATGTGTCCTGCAAATGGGTTCCCCATTGGTCTACCTAGTTTGGGTGGTCTCCAGCTTTCCTCTGAAGCTGGAGAGACTAGGGCAGCAGTACCTTGGTAGGAGATGCAGCAGCACACACCAGACCTCAGTCCCCAGCACTGCCCACAGCTGAGCTTTGAGTCAGAGAGGACATGGGAATGCAAGCACAAGGGAGGGCTGCAGTGTTGGGGCAAGTGCAGCCCACAGCTGCTCCGGGAGGTCCCAGCTTTCCTCCCCCTGCCCCAGCCATGGTGTTTCTGCAGTGCTTGTCCCTGTTGCTGTTGAGGGGTTGCTACTTAATTAATTAGAGACAAAAGAATCGAGAGCTGAGGAGTGAATCGTAGATCACGGAGTGTGCTGCTTGGCGCTGGCACGGGCTCATTTAACAATTCAAGGGTCACTACCTGCAAAAGTGAGGACACAGCTTACAAGCGCACAGATCCAGCCAGTAACAATGTGCGCATCGGGATAATGAACTTAAAACAATCGTAATTAGCAAGCCAAGACAAAGGATTAAAATTAAAAATGAAAGGTGCGGTGCGTGCAGCTTGCTTGTAAAACAGCACTAAGCCAACTTAATCCATTTTAATTCAGCGCAGGACCCGTGGTGCGAGCGCGGCGGCGCGGGGTCAGGTTCAGCTGCTGGGAAGGTGCGATACATCCGCCTGCGCGGTCCTCCCCGTGTGATAACGCCCGGCGCGTCTCTGGGGAAGGCGCACGCTGCCCGGGTGTCCCTGGGGAGCGGGTGTCAGCCGTGTCTATCAGGTGCTGGGGTGTGGGGGGTGCGGGGGGAGCAGGGCCCCCTGCTATTGTGCCACAGTTGTCATTGACTGATCAGGCCTTTTAAGCGTGCTTTCAGAGTCAATGAAACCACCTGAATAGATGAAAGGCAGACAGCTCCTGACAAACAAGGGGCTGCGGAATATTCATTGTGCATCTGCGAGGGAAAGATTAATGTATTAGAAATTAAAATGGGCCCGGGACGTATGATCTTGCTCTAACACTTGGCCAGACCTGTGTCACCCACCACGAGCGCCTGAAGTCGGCAGACAATCCTGCCAAGGTAGAGGGGAATCATTAAGCATCCGGCTATTGTGCACGGTGAATAATAAAACTTTCCCCCTATTCTTTGCCCAGAGCTGACAATGAATAATTCTGGAGCTATTTGCAATGTTAACAGCACCTATCTTGCCCATCCATTCCTTTACGATAAGGATGGAAATATGCATTTCAACAGTCTGTACAGATAGTGATTCACAGGCGCTTCAAAGGACACCTGCCACTCAAGTGAAGGGCTGTCAGTCTCCCACTGCTGACGCTGCCAGGAAAATGGCGAAAAAGATTATCTGCACTTTATTTCTTTTTTCCTCCGATTATAACACTGTTACATTTGCCATCAACTGACAAGTGATTTACACTCGCAACTGTAATGTGTTTAAGCTAGAAAAAGGTATTCTCTTAGGCAGCCCTTATTCTTTCAAGGTTTACAACTGTATCAAATATACTATCGCAAATGTGATCTCGACCATACAGAATGCCATTATGGGAGATATTAGAAGCGTTTAATCTGTTTGCTAACATAAAGGTGACATTGATAAAGCCCTATCTTTGACGTCAGGACCCAGCCAGCTCAGCCTATTCTTAAAAAACAGCAGGGCAGCTGCAGTTCTTAGGGGTGTGCCTGGAGTTCTCCAAACTTCCCCATGCCAGGTGCTGGGAATGGGGACCGCTGCCTAGGACTTTTTTTTCTGGAAGAGGGGTCATTCTGGAGCGTGTCACCACCATCTCCTGCAAGCAGGCAAGTGGGAGACATCTGAGGGTGTACACTGGCTTTGGGTGTCCATGTTAAACTGGAAGATGAGTCTTCATGCACCAATCTCAGGACAAAGGTATGAGTCCCTCTGGTGCGTGAGCACCCAGCAGTGTTCACTTCCCATAGACAGACATTAGACACAGGTTCACCTGACAGCAAGATGCCCCACAGTTCTGCCATGCAAGCAGAGGTTTTGGAGGCATCCTTGTGTCGCACAGGCAGCGGGTGAGCTTTCAGACACATCTTCTTGGGCAAGGCCAAAGGCAAAAGCAGGTGGTCCCCAAGTCCTGCTCCTGCACCACAAGGGCAACACAGTGGGCAGAGCAGCAGGGATGTGTATTCATATGGGCTTGTCTGTAGGATATCCAGCACTACTGTTCCTGCAGTACCCAGCCTCACCCACAGCTCCTTATCCAAAACACAGCCGGAGGGACCAGCCCTAACTCCCACCACAGCTGATCTCTGCAGTGATCCCTGCCAGGCTAGCTGGGGAAGGGACAGCAAGCAGTGAAACAGTGCGGGAAGGTTTGGAAACACCCCTTTCACCCCAAAGGCTTCAGTGCAACCTGCAAGACAATCACTTGCATCTCATGAAAATGTGGGTCAAGAAAGTGAGCCGGGCTGTGACACATAGCAGTAGTCCGTACTCCGTTTTTTGTTCAGAAGTGATACTTCTGTGCTGCTGCTCCTCTCCTGTGCCCTGTGCTGTGCAACTCACTGAGCCATTGAAGTCCCAGCTCCCCTCCCAGCAGCTTTTGCACCCGGGGCCACAGCAGTATGGCAAAGCTGTCTTGGCCACCCCTAGGACAGATGTGGCAATTATCATGGGGTTGCTGCCCACCCATGTGCTCCCACAGAAGCTAAACTCAGTTAAATACCAACATTACAGAGAGTGCATCTACAGAACAGTTATAGCCCCTCAAATACACATGCATACTTGTGTATTTATACATTTATACTTTTTATCATTCTTTTTTTCCAAACATTGGCAGCCAACAACTTGGTGCCTTGCCCCTTGCCTTGTCCCAGGTAGACTTTGCCCAAGACTTCTCTACCTCAGAAACACGCGGCACCCCAGGCGGCCGCAGTCTCTTCCAGCAGTTCAGTAGCTGCTCTTGCTCTAATCTGAATTCTCCCAGGGAAAAATACAAACAAGCAAAAACCCCCGCCACTCTGTTCACATTTATCTTAAATATTTTCCAGATTATTTGCTTCAAATTCTTCCTCCACAATCTTCCTATTGTGGTCTTCAAGTGGACTCCCCAAGCAGCACAGCTCCGCTTCATGAATGTTCACTTTCTTTCGGCACCAGTCAGCAGAAATACCAGGGAGTGACTCAGAGCTGCGGTGGCAGTGCTCAAGTTCTTTCCACTGAAAATAATTCTAGTTAGAGAGGAACAAGCGCTGATGCGTTGTGTTCCCCATCCAGCACAATTGCCACTGCTCCCGTGGTGACCAGCTGTGCCAAGAGCTGGACAAGGGTTTGGGGATGGGCAGTGTCTGGCCACAAAACACCCCAAAATCTGCATGGTCTGTGTACTCATGGTGAGTCCATGTTGTCAGAGGCAGGGCAGATGGGAGTCTTGCCATGCACCCTGCGGTGCCGAGCATGAATGGCTCCGTTGGTGCTGGTGCCAAAGCATGGCCAGAGCAGTGCTGAGCACTGTGGCCTAGGCAGGGTCCTGGGTCATGTTGCTGCTGCCTGGACATGTGGCTGTGGCTGATGGGGACCCGTGAACCCAGGGACAATGACAATCTAATCAGATCCCAGCAAATGGGACAACTTGAAAACAGTCTCCTGCAAGACCCCTGCAGCTCACAAGAGTTTGTCATGCACAAGCCATGCTGGCACCCCCGGGAGCACTGCCAGGGCTGCTGGAGGCCGGACAGGGGCTGGGGCCAGCACGTCCCCGCAGACCACTCCTCTCTGCAAGAAGCACCATCCTTGTGCAAGATGCAGATGACTCCTGTGCTGGACAAAGCGGGTATTTTCTGCCTCGCTCTGCAGCACAGCACTGTTGACGATGCCAGTGCTGGAAATACTGACTCACAGGGTTTAATTGCAGGCAAGGTTCATGCCTCACCACCCCCACCAGGCATTGGTGTCCCCCACCAGCAGCCCCCGGGCTCAGCCCTGCAGCCTTCATCTTCTCCAAGCTCACCCTGGCCACATCCAAGCTCTAGTGAGCATCCTGCTTCTTTCCAGCAGCTCCACATACAGATTTTCCTGAGTTTGCTCAGGGTGAAATCCAGCCCTCCCCCTTGGTAATGCAGCGCTGCTGCATGCCCTCTGGCACCTTGTGTCTGCAATTAAGTCCATAATCTTATTTTGCCAGAAAAAGTGTTAAACTTCTTATTTTGTAGATCCAGCTGAAGCAGAGAGATCAAATTCAGCCACTAGTGACTCCCTCGTGAACGTGTGGCTGCTTCTTGGCTTACACAGTAAACTTTTAAAGTAAAATAAGGGGAAGGGAAGTATTCTGAAATGGCTAAGATGTATGCTTTTTACAAACAGACAACAAAAAATTCCTCACTGGCTGCTGACAAGGCAAAAATGCAAGTTACGACAGCAATAGCATCGGTGGCAGTGGCACGAGCAGCTAAATGACACGGCTTTCTCATGCTGACTATTGGCTACCTGCTGGCAGGACTCCAAGTCCCAGCTGGGATTTACACCCTTCCTATGAGCCTCCTAAGGTCATTTACGTTAGCGATGGGCAGGGCAGAGTTGCCCTCTGAGCAGAACAAAGACGTTTTTAAAATGCCATTGCTCCGGGGGGTGGTGTTGGTGAGGGGGGAAAAGCCAACTTGGGAGAGAGGAAGCGGGAGAGGATCTCCTGAGCTGGAGGATGCAGCAAGGCAGGGTGGAAATCTCCCCCAGGAGAAAAAAGCTAATATCAACCTGACTACCTTCCCTCCTGCACCTTGATTTTAGGATGCGCTGGGAATGTATTTGCTATTAAGCGGTCTCACACAGCTTGCAGCAGGCTATTCTCTTTGCTCCTGGTAGTTATTTCTAATGTAGCCAGGGGCACTGGAGAAGAAATACTAAGGTATTAAAAAGCTGGTAAAAGCACAGTATCTCCTACACGTTTTTTAAAAGTAGAGCACAATTCAACCCTCAAACTTGCAATTTATCTGCAAGCAACACCTGCACTGGAGTCAGAGCAGGGATGTAGGGTCAGGGTCATACTTGCCAGGGATGGCAAATGACATTTTAGCCTTTCATATTTATTCTTTCTCAGTGACTCCCGTACAAAATTTGCTCAGAGTAAAAGTCAGAGCCAAAGTTTTATGACTACAAATGCTGCAAACTCGACCTCATACCTGAAGAATCATACAATGGTCCTCCTGCTTTGTACATTCCCAGCAGTAAAAATTTGAGAATCAGGACCAGGGAATTTCATTGCTAATTCATGAGAGGGAAGGAAATGCAATTTACTCCCCTCCATCACAGCCAGATTTTGCAGTTCCAGTCTGTGAGGGTGAATCATTTCTCTGATGAAGTTGACACATGGGCAAAGTCACAGCAATTGCTGTTACCTGGTGCCACAGGGATTGTGCAGATCTGGGATGAGTGTCCCTGCTCCCAGCCAGGGGACGGGGAGCAGGAGTGCACTCACTGTGGCTCCCGCTCATGTGGCCAAGGGTGAGAAGCATCCTGGGATTCAAAGCACGATTAGCACCAGGTGCCAGGAATTTCTTTATGTCTTTTTTTCTGAATATTCCTCAGTTTAAGAGGAAACCTCAGTGCTCTCCTTGTTAGATATCTTGTGGTTGTTTCTAGCTTGCGTTCTGATTTAGATTTTTAGTTTTCCCTATAGTTAATAGCTTTCAGCACTAAAGCTGAACACAGGGAGCAGTGTAGGACCAAAGGCCTCAACAACTGAGGACATTGTTCTGAATGTCTCAAAACTACTCTTCATGGGTTCTTCTAGAAATCCATGTCTAATGATTGAGTTTCCCCAGAACCAGGCCACACTCCTGCTCCACAATAACTATTTCTAGCTGTGTAAGTGGTCAGTTGTGAAAATACAGTGTATTTTTATTTTTGTTTCCATGTTTGATGGAAGTGCTGGTAAAAGGTCCGGCATTGCCTGGCTATATCCCAGCACCCCAGGCTGTGCAGTCCCTTCCCTCCTATTTCTGCATAAAATATAGCATTTTTCAAACCAGCTAATTTTCATCCTATGGGATGAGAGGGCTGAATTTTCTGCTGGAAGGAATATTTTGAAATAACCTTTTTATCTTTGAATATTTTCAGTGAATATGAAGATAATAATAGTCTAGGCTATGTGTTTCAGTGTCTTTGGCAAAGAACAAGTGCAAATGCACACCGTCCCTGTTCACCAGCAGCACCGCATGTGCCGTGTCTGCTGCTGGTGCACCTCCAGCCTTGCACTTCCCTGCAGCACTTCCCTCCAAGGTAAATGGACTCTCTATGTGAAAAGTGTGTGGAATGGGGAATCAGATGTTTGACAATGAGAACATGGAGTGGCATTGCTAAACCAGTAAGTCTGAAGATGCAAAAAGCTACTGCTTTCCTTCCCTCTTCCTTCCCTCCTTCCAAATCCAGGATCCTCACACAGCCACTTTTTCAGGAGATGAGCTTGAAACTAGTTGTAACTTCATTCTGCAGTGATGGATCATGCCAACGCAGAAGCTGGGATCCAAAGGTGCTCCCAGCAGTTCTCCGGCCTCAGAGCTCACCTGCTCTCTTAGTCAGGACTGTAGGTTTGTTCTGACCCCTCTTTTTGGGAGCGGTACCCTGTAATTGTTGCTGCAGAGTTTAGCTGGCGCGACGAGGCCTCATCAGTAAAAAGCATGTTGTTGGTCACCTGGATCTTGGGTTTGTGTCCCTTCTGTAAAACAGTGGAAACAGAAAAGAAGAAACTACAAATCATGGTGGATCCATGCAGTCAGATGTGAATAAAGTGGATTTTGTTCTGAGGAAGGGGTATTTTAAAAACCATCTCTCACCTGCAAACATGGGTTGTGACCCCCACATAGAGCAGGGGTTTTGCAGCTCACCCTTCCCTGGCTCAGTCCCTGTGGGACCTGGAAGGTATCTGCATCTACCAGTGGCTCCTCTGCAATCCCGGCATGGATCTCTGAGAATGCTGTGTGCCTGACCAGTGTCTGCAGCCAACCCTCTGCAGCATCTGGTTGTACACAAATGTTTAGAGCAACATGTACTGTAGGTTACAGAAGCATGCAAGGATCCCCTTTCCAGATGATTTATTCTCTTGAATGAGGGTAGAAAGTGATCTGTTTTATGCCAGTAGCTCTTAAGCTTAATAGAAGAGTGAATTCAGCCTCCGTCCCACTAAATTATCTGGCAAGAGCTGAACCCTATTTTTCTTTTGAAGAAGAACAAGGGCGCTGAAATAATTTGTGGATCTGGGTTCCTAATATTAAATAATTCTTCCCATTTAAAACAGGTTTTGTAGGAAATATTTTATAGTTAGAGAAATAGTTTTTGACATTTTGGGGGGGAAAAGAACAATGGACCGTTTACAGGTCTACACAGTAGATTAATGAATCTAATTGAGTCTGTAGGGAAATGCTTCAGTTTAACTACTGGAACTAATTTATACATTCACTACATCGTAATAAGTCAATTTAAGTTTCTGGAAATAAAACTGGATATCCTGGGTATAGATTTGAACTATAAATTTCTGCAAGAAAGGAGTCTGTGTGTTCATTATACATTGTAAAATTACCATATGGACCTGTCAACACTTCTTAGCACAGCTTTGTAATAATGTCATTTAGTTTAACATTGTAATGTGCCAACTGAATTAATGCGTATGACACAATGAATGCCTCCCAACCGCTGGTTCTGGGGAGGCTTGCAACTTTTAAAAGATGTTTCTTATGCAAAAGAGTTTTGCCTGTATTTGCACAGCTAATATCTGGCCTTTGATCGGGTATTAATGAGTGTCAGAGAACTGTTCAACTCCCAGCAACTACTTCTAAAGTTTCAGGAATGGGGATTGGTGTGTTACAAAACTCAACAAAATCCTAATTACCATTAGTAGGACACAGGGCTGGTGCCCCTCTTTACCAGGCAACATCTGAAAGCATGTATTTTTCCTCTTTCTGTCACTGCTGAGTTTCTCCTCCCTCCCAGTGTTATTTATGGCTCCACAGCCGCATGGCTGCTCCTCTGATGGCCGCACTGGCCATATGAAAGACACCCGTTGTTTTGAGTTATTTTATGCTTGCTACACTTCTTATTCCCCACTTTCTACAGCATGCTCATAATACCCTTTTCTTTCATCCAGTCAAAAAATAAAAGTCCTCGGTAGTAAATGGAGCCAGAGACAGCAACAGTGCACTCCCATTCCCTCCTTCTGATGAGTAACTAGGGGAACTGATGCTGCTGCCTGCAGGGGAGAGTACAGAAATGCACTTCAAACCAGACCCTGGTCTCTCTGGCCAGCCCCGTGTCCAGCTCACAGCTGACCCAAAGGGGAGCTCACCAGAACAGACCTGAAGTCAGCCCGGTTTGGAGGGGTGCAGCCACTCACTCCTAAGCCATAGATGCAGGACAGGCTGCCTGCCACCATTCTGGAGGAGGCAGTGCAGCCTGTGGGGCTTTGCCCAGGCTGGTTTCTGCTCTCCTGTGCATAGTCCCACTCTGGGCAGTGAGGGACAGAGAGAGTGCCTGAGCCATGTCCCCATGGAGAGCTGCCAGGTTAGCTCCCTCTCTGTGTCTCCACTTGCCAGCTAGTCCGCGCACATGGTAGGACCCCCCAGCTCAGCCCAGCAGGGGAAGGGATGCTTTCAGCTGTGCAGGAGTCAGAGCCTGTCCAGCCCCAGGCATGCAGTTTGTTCACAGGCAATGGTGAGTGCAGTATGGGCTTTTCCCCCTGCACGGCAGGGCATGTATCTCACTTTTTCTGCTGTAGGACACCCCAGGACCACACTCGGCTCCTGCAGGAAAGAGAAGAGCAGCAAACAGCCTGCACAGTGCATACCAGCCAGAACAAACTGCCACAGGGGGAAGGCTAACATTTCCTATTGTGTCCAAGACCTGAATCCTACCTTCAGCCTGGGCAGAGAGTTCCCATGGTAGGGGTTATAATCGAAATGCAGTCACAGCCCTAATTACTGAAGCTCCCTGAAGGCTGCACTGAGGTGAGGATTGAAGGAAAATTCCTTTTGCAAATCTGAGGACAGATCCTGCAGTGCTGGCCTCTTACTGGCCAGCTAGCAATAGCACTGAACTGGAGGGGAGTTTCTCCCGAGGATGTTCTACTTAAATCAAGCAGCATTTCACCCTTTGTCCTTTATTTGTCTACTTCTTTTATTTCATCCCCTCCTTCCTATGTCTATCATCAGTCTTGCTGAAGTGACACTAGAGATTTCATAAAATAGTACGGCATTCAGCTGGATGAGGGGAGGGTAGGTAGGATGCTACTTAAAGGTGGGAAAACACAAACTTGGTAATCGCCCTGTGACTGGGCTACAGGCATCAAAGTGTGAAAGCTTTCCACTCTCTTAACTTGTGATGGGCAGGACTGCTGTTTGCCTGAACAGATCGGCCCCCACTCCCAGAGCAGTAACAGCATTTCTTACCTGCCAGTGGAGCCGGGTGCCTGGGCTGGCTGCTGCTGTGTACAAGCTGGAGAGACACTTCCTGATTTCCCTCAGGGTGCAGTCTGAAAGACTAGTCGAATAACTAAAAATCCTACCTCAGTGAATTAGTTGAACAGCCTAATCCCCATGAAGAGATAGGATTTAGGATTTGACTCTCAGGTTCTTATCCAATTGCACAAATCTGTGTAGACCCAGCCACACCAGAGCTCCCGATCCGCACAAGGAGATTGCAAAATGCCGAGTAAGTGCTTAATGCCAGCAGCTCTGCATGCATCAGATGTACCAGAGTACTCCAGCTGGGAGTGAGTGTGCTGAAACATACCCATTTTTTTGTAATTAAATATTGTAACTAAGGTTTTGCATCACTAATTACTTATTAAAAATCCAGTAGTTATTTACATTTCTGCACTCTGATTTCTACTTAAAGCTATAACAGTTAATGTCACTACTTATGCAAACCTGATGGCATCTGCCTATAAAAGGATGATTATAAAAGATTAGCACCTTACCTATAAATTTATCTCACTAATAAGTAACAAGCCCATGATTGAAAATCAAAGAGACTTTTGAAAGTAGTTAGATGTTTTATTTCCTTTAAAAAAATATCTGATGACAATGAAACAAGTGCTTGAGAACAGCGTGTGTGTCATAAGTATTAGTGCTGTGAATTAGATAATTCTGGGAAGAGTGATAAATAGCAGATCCTCAATTACATCTTTGCTTTATTCCCCAAGTGACTTGTATTTTGGTTGATATACAGTCAATGTGATTGCAGTTGTTTCCCAATGCAAGGAAAATGCCCTTCATGAAAACATTATTAATTATATGGAGCTGAAATTGTGGGGAATGCTGGGGAGAGGCGGGCAGCTGACAGGGAAGGAAGCCCTTGGCTGGGCACCCGCCATCCGCACCCTACCCTTCCTGCTCCCCATGGGCACAGAAGCTGGTGGTACCACAACAGGCAGGAAGCACATGGTCAGTGGGGAAAAGAGGGGATACGGCACAAGGATCATGTCCAGCATAAATGGAAGAGGAATGATGTTTGGGACCCCCTACATTCCTCTAGCCCTTGTAGTCACACTAGGATAATAACCTTGATGGAGAAGCCCCAGCCTCTTCTGGCTTTGAGCTGGTCCAGTTCTACCCAGGCAGCCCTTTCTCTCCCCAGTCAGACTTGCAATATGTTCCTAGACTACTGTTTCATTCTCTGCTGTGCCCAGGTAAAACATCTCCAGTGCTGGCACGAGCATGTAGCTGCAGAGCTGCTTAACACCTCCCCAGTGGGACAGCTTGGCTGGAGCTCCAGAGGCACAGCCCCTACAGAAACCAGTTTGGCTTTTGCTGAAAACAGCCACCAGCTCACTGGGCCCATAAAACAGGCTTTTCCACTTATTGTATGGTCCTTGTTTCCCTTTAATAAACCTGTAATTGTACATGCTCACGGATATTTGCTATGCTTCACGCTTTGACATCTCCTGCATGAACCTTATCCAGGTTAAGAGAGGTCACTAGTCAGTAATGATTTCCCAAGAGCCCAAACCCAGAATCTTTTTTTTTTTCATTTGGAATATCTTTTATTTAATTAACCACTGAATCAGGCAGACGGTGTTCCCTGCATAACCTACTGCTATAGGAAGCGTTTCAGTGAATTTCCAACAGAGGAATTTCTCCCTCCCGCAGCGAAGCCGCCCGCTGCGCATCGCGGGCAGTGCCCACAGCACCAGGCTCTGGGCTCCGGCTTCCTTTCCACCCTCTTTCCCTCTCTCTCTTTTTAATTATGAAAATCAAGGAACCCATAATTCCCATGACAGCTGTGACTACATTCAGACTTAACCATAAACTATGCAGCAAATGCTTGGTTTGTAGAAAATCATGTTCTATAACATATGTTTCTCATTATGGGGTAAATTTGCAAAAAATTAAGGCTCATTTCTTCTGCAGGTGCAAAGCAAAGCCTTGCATTTCCTGCTACCTGCTTTGCACCTGCAGCCCAGCATTTGGAAGCACAAGGACTGAGACTTGTTTTTGCAATGCAACCAGAGGAGCAATTCCTGCCAGTGTCAGCCGTGCCCTTTGCACACTCACCCAGAGGGCATGTCTGCCTGATGGACGATTGGTGGCGTTTCCACCAGGAGTAAAGCAGCCCTGTGATTTGTTGGTTACAGAGAAGATACTGCATGGGAACACTGAGGTAGGAACACTGGGGTTAGTGGGAAATGGAGGGTTCTATGCTTCCACAAGAGCCAATCTCCATCCTGCCTGCATGAGCTGCCAGCATGGCTGTCTTTGCAAGAATGGGGATAGGAGCTGCCCCTGGCTCTCCCTCTGAACCAAACCTGCCTTTTCCCAGCCGGAGGAGGAGGCGACACTTCACAGGTGCTTTAGTGTGAGGTGTTTAACTCCAGAGCTCTTTCTAAAGTTACCAGGTCAAAGCCTGTGTTGGCTTCAGCACCCCCTTTGCTCCACTGCGAGGACCAGACCCCTCTGAAACACAGCACCTTCATTCTTGGACTTGTGGTTCATATATATTCATGTAGGATGTGCAGCCTTGCCTAGCTATCCTGCTCAGCACTGCTGCTGCCCCTTGCACAGACAGAAGACCCCAGCATGCCGTACACACCAGCATGGAGGTGCAACAGTCCCAGCAGATACCTGTAGCCTCCCAGTCCCTTGCTTCATCCCTTTTCACCAGGATTGCTTGTTTTTCTGTCTCCAGATTTGACTGCCCACATCTGAAACCGGTGTGTAAAGAGGGCCTTTGCCCTTGCACAAACCTGCCAGAGTCTCCCTGAGGTCCCAGGACTGTACACAGGATTTGGATTGTTGCAGTGAGAACTGCCTGTCAACGTGGTCCTGAAACCTCTGGCAGTCCCCTGTGCTCAGAAACAAGGCCTGCAGCAGTGACTGACAAATCTGTAGCAGCAACTGACAAATCTGTAGCAGCTGAAACAGGACTTCAGAAGGTAAACATGGGACCAGAGGGAAGTCCATTTTTGTTTGATCAGTCAGAGATGGTGATGACCCCATGGAACTGATAAGCTGCTTCACGCCCTCACCGAGTCAAGCCCACACCCTGAGCAGAGCAGCTCATCCCATCCCTCAATAGACTCAATCTATTTAAAACTTCCTTATTTAAGCTAAATAACTAGTATATTTCAATATCTCAGGCCCAGACCCCCCAGGAGCTCAGGCTGTACCCATAGCAAGCTCGAGTGCAGCTTCAAAGGCTCTGCTTTTAAGTCCTTCTCCGTCTCAGTCCCCAAGTAAAGAACACTTCCTCCCCCTCCTGGCTGCTCTGATTTCATCCTTCCATGGTATTAACCACATATTCCTTCGCTCCCATAGTCAAATCTTTTAATTGTAATTCCCTGCCCGCATCCATTGCCTCCACCCATCTTTATCCAAAATGCCTCACTTTGTAAAAAGTTTGAAAATTAGCAGAAGCATGTTGCAATGGAAAAGGGAATTTCATGTTAATCAAAATGGGTGTTGGCAAACTCACCAGCAAGAAAAATGAAAGCAGAGTTTCTGTTTCATCCAGAACCATGAATCCCGCTTGAAGGAGATGCTGCGTGGAAAGTTATTTCGTGGCTCAACCCAGCCAAGCGCTCTGAGAGAGGTGCACCCATGTCCTCCCCATCCCCTGCCTTGGTCTCTGGCCATCATTGTCCTTATGCCCTTCTCTCACACTGACATTGCTTATGCTGCAGCATGGCAGACAGGCAGGCAGGCTGGGAACTGTTAGCCCTGCTGCA
The DNA here is from genome assembly GCF_034315485.1 of Pezoporus occidentalis. Classification (NCBI taxonomy): domain Eukaryota; kingdom Metazoa; phylum Chordata; class Aves; order Psittaciformes; family Psittacidae; genus Pezoporus; species Pezoporus occidentalis. Next base: position 5,286,553 of record NW_026915877.1, read on the forward strand.
GCTCCTGGGAATCACTGGGGATGAGCCTCCCGTATTCAAATCAGAGCATCTTGCACACCTGAGCATCACGTACATCCCTCTCTATGAAGGATGCTTTCATTTGTGTGGTGCTTTCCCTCAATGGCTTCCTTTTCAGTTTTAGGGGAAGCATTTTGCTGCAGATAATTTGTGTTGCAAAAAAAGTTTGGTCATGGCAGTCCTTCTAAGATACGGGAAAGTAAGATGTTCCTCCATGTCCTTCAACACCAGCAGAGTAAGTCTAACCTCCGTCTAGCCCACAAGAGACTCTTGGGATAGTGTATTTGATCCTCATCTCATTTTTTTTTCAGTTGAAATCTATGCAAATTGGGATTAGAAATAAAGAAAATAAAGTATTAGATGTACAGAAGTATGTTTTCCTACATATATTATAATATTGCTTCCTTGGCTGTAAGAGCGGATTTGCCATTAAGTATTAACTAGACGGGTATTAGCAATAGCCCATGTCACCGTTTCAAAGGAAATCAATATACAACATAAATGCAAAATCAAAAGGTTCTTCCCCGATGGTATCATCTTACCAGCACTGAACAAATAAACCCCACATCACCTTTTAATGCTCCCCAGCCCCTTAACTTTACTTGAATTGCTCACACATTCCCAGACTCGCGTGTCAGAGATCAGTGTTGAGAGCAGGCGGGTCACCATGAGGAGTGACTGGTGATCTGTGCATGGATGGGCTCCAGCAGATGTGCTCCAGCCTTGGGCAGAGCCAGCCTGAGACCACGCTGGAGCCTGATGGGCTCGATGGTGGTGGGCTTCGGACCACAAATACCTTGGTCTGGTCAGCACAGTACAGTCCTGCACAGCAATGGGTACATTTTGTAAAGTGCATCTCTGAGGATAAGTGGCTTTCCCAGTCTTACAGTACAAATAGGAGCAGGCCATTTATTTCTATACTTCTTAGATGGGTGATGGTGTAATCCCAACAGCCTACAAAGTACTTTATCTGCTCTATGTTCTATAGGCAAATAAATGCAGGCTCAGGAGAGCTGAGCTTCCCTTGGTGCCCCACAGGAGTGCATGCCTGCGGAGCATTGCTGAGGACAAACCTCGGCTTTCATGCCAGCCCAGACTGGGTACAATAGGGCACATGGTCACACTGACCACTATGAACGTTCACCATCAACCTGAGTTAAAGCAGATCTGTGAGATAGATATGTAATTTGGTTTTAATGACTAAGCCACGGGGGTGTGCTACCTTCCCTGGTAATGGCTCCATATGTTTAATTATGCTCGCTGCTAGGAAATTACATTTTCTTTCAAGGCTGGATTTGTCTAACCTCAACTTCCAAGCATAACTTCAAGTGAAGAATGAAGATTATATTTTTAGGATGTGTGATCATTTGCTGGGAGAAACCATACAGAACACATAACATATCTAAAGAAGTTGCCTCATTAGATTAATTAACTTGTGCAGGCGAAGCCTTACATGCCAGCTCTGGAAGGAGCAAGGGCCTTGAGCTGCCATCGCTTCCCAGGGAGGGGGAGTGCTCGATGCTGTAGGAATATTTGGCTTCTCATGGGTATGCAAGGGCAAAGTCTGAAATCTGTGGCTCCTGTTTGCAGTATAAATGAGTATATAGTTTTTCCCTTCAGTCCACATGGAACACGTATAGAAAAAGTGTACCCTTAAGGAACAGCTTCTATTTCCATGGGAAATCATCCCCTGGCCAGAGCACCGGGTGGACCCTGCAGTGACCGGAGCTGCCCACAGCACACCCAGGTGGCTGGAGAAGCCGGGTCTGCCAGCCTGGCTTGGTGGCCCCCCCGGGGAGCACCACTGCCTGGAGAGCAGGGGCTGCCAGCATCTCCCATGCTATTGGCTGCCAGGCTAGTGAACCGCTTCCTTTCTCTGTGCCACCTTCCAGCGCCATGCAGCCCGCCCCGTTCCCATCCCCGAGTCTTATAATTCAATGTCAAGGGGACTTATGTAATATTTAGGTGTGTATTACACTAAATTAATCTTAACATGAAAAATCTTTTGATTACATAGTATGCTTTTGTCATTGATTGATTAATTCATTTATTCATATAGTAATGCTATGTCCAACTTCTATTTATATTCAGTTGTAAAAGAAAGTTCCTATTCATGTCAGAGGAGATGAATTAAAATAGTTATCACTGGTATTTGCTAGCCTACTATTTTGTAAGGTTCCTTTACAATATGTACTTTCTTTCCCATGCCAGTTCCCTGCCATGAAGGCATAAAATTCTCATCCTCCCTGTGGCAGCCAAAGGCTCTGGACTGGAGCAAAGGAACCAATCCCTTCCAGCATGGAGGGCCAGGATGCACAGGGAGCCACAAGCAGCCTCATGGCCCAGGGAGCATGGGCTGATGCATCCCCAGGGAGACATCTGCTGCATGTCCTTGCAGCAGAGGTGGAGACTGAAGGTAGCGTGACACAGGGTGGCCCATAGGACCACGCCACCAGCACCCCCACATCTCCTTGCTATGCAGGCCACTGTCAGTACTGCAATATTCATTCCCAGGAAGCAGTATTGCAGGGTTGAGTGACGAGAAAGGCTTGGTTGCCATGGTATGAGGCTGCCCTGATGCAGAAGAAATTTCTCTTAATTTAAAAATAATGCTTAATTAATTGTAATTCTTTTGTGGGCTCAATAATGCCATTAAGGAAGAGCGTCCCAGGGCCCCGTGAAGCAGTAACAACTGCAATGTGTGCATCCCCTCAGCTCCATGGCCCCAGTCCCAGGCCCCCTTGCCATCCTTTGCAGTCACAGCGAATGCAGAGGGAGCAACGGGCTCTGGCAAGGCATCTCCCAGCCTCCATCATAGCAAAGCTTGGGGAGCCCAGCCCCAGGCACAGTCCCTTGTCCCCGTGTCTGCACAGGACTGAGGATCAGCAGATCTAGCAGTGCTCACCTTGTTTGCTAACAGTGAAGCAGGCTAAAATTATCATCAATATGTTATTTTAATTTCATACACAATAATGAAGCAGTTGTATACACATGAAATATACCTTCTGCTATTTATATGTGTTTTTCTAAATTAAAGGGAATATAAAACCGGTGAGAAATAAACTTGGAAATATTCCCTTTTTGGGTAGAATAAAATTTCAATCCAAGCAATATTACCTAGGAAAGAAGAACCCAAGAAAGAGCTTCTCATGTCTGGTCACCACTCGCAATGGCAGCAGCACAACCAGGGGTTCCAGGGATTCACAGCAGCCTCCTGGGCACTGGAGCATCCTGGAAAGCTGCACCCAGCTCTGCTGGTGCTCAGCAGATATGCTGGGAAAAGAGTGGAGGGGATGCAGGGCTGGGCTGGAAACCTCACCTCAGAGGGCTGGAGGGTTTATGAAATTCAGAATCCTTTGGCAAGCATAAGGGAGCTCAGAGGTGAATTTAGCATCTCTAAAAGTAAACATTTTCTTTCTTTCATCAGGCTAAGACACCTGGACTGGTAGCTAAACCCACACTAGTCAGATTGCAAATACATGAGTTTCTTACATAGAGATAATTAACAGCAACATCCCTGGCAGTACAAACAAGCCTCCATTGGGAAGGACCAGGTGTTTCTCCAAGGCAATCCTGCCCCTGCAACAGAAGCTACAGTCTGCTGCAAGACAAAAGCTCTGCTGTGGATCCTCACAGGTGTAGTGGTGGGGTGATGGTGGGCCCTCTGTGCCCCACCAGCTGTGGGTCCCTGGAGCAGATGGCTCATGTCCAGGTACCCAGCGTTGCTGCACAGGTGTGGATGGAGCTATCTTATGTCTGGCCAGTGGCTGAAAGATGCCTTCCTCTCTGCTGAAAACTGGGCTACAGGGACACAAGACAACAAGGAAAGCTAAATGCCTGTTTGGCAGCTGCTGGGATGTGTGCTTAGTGCAGGGCACCAGGTGATTGGCAGCTGGTATTTAGCACCTGCAATTAGAGCCTCCCAGATAAGGATGGCCCAAGAGAAGGGCAGACTTTTGTGACTGCATGATTGGTCTCCTTACTCTCCTATGCTGCTCTCTGTCCAGCCTCAGGTGCTCCAGTGCCCAGAAATGCACAAGGACCAGCACCTGGAGGCACTGGTGAGTATAGGTAGCACATAGTGTGTGTGGAGTCTGATTTTAACAGCTCTGCACCCCGTTCCTCTCTCCCTGTATTTGTACCTCTTACACAGACACGTAAAAAAAGATGGGTGCCTGTGTGTGGAAGAGAACTTGGAAGGGCTTTCCCTGCTTGGGCTGTTGCTTCATGACCTGCAGTGGCCACCCAGCACTTGAACACACGGAGCTTGGACCCAGGTGTTGGGGAGCTGCAAACGAGATGATGCATGAGCTCCTGGGATGCAGTGTTGTTCTGAGACATCTGCTCTCGCCATCCTGCTCTTCAGCTCTCCTGTTACTGGAGCCTTTTGGATGCAGTGCAGAAGACAAGCAGCAATTAGCACACTTACTAACCTAATCTTGAACCAACTGATGGATGAGAGCTGTTGCAACTTTCCAGTAGGTTTCTGTGCCAGGAAATCAAATCAGCTAATGAGGGTTGGGCTGCCAGCTTCTCTTACTGTTCTCCCACGAAGGGGAGGCTTGGGTTTGAAGCAGCTCTGCAGTGCTGTATCTTAAAGCTAGTGTTGTGGTTTTGTACACATACATACACTTGATTCTGTTCATCAATATTTTACATATGCAGGTGTACATAATCTTCATTTTTATGCAAATCTCTCTGCAGCCAGACAGGTGCATTTTCTGACCTCTATTCATCATCAAGAAATCCAATAACTTGGTTGTGTACTTACATCTGGTTAGGGGTTGACCCAGTGTGCACTTAAGCATGGATTTCAAATATGGGCAGCAGGGAAATAGCTTATTTCCCCCCTGGCCTTTATAAAATTAAATGCAAAACCCCCCAGTGTTAGTGCAATGTTAATGTTGCAAGATAGAGGATTTAAAAGTCAGGAAATTCCAGAACTTGAGGTTGCTCCAGCGATGCTGAGTTGATACACCACCCATCCTATATATATTTTGTATACTATAATGATAAATATCAATAGCTAAACAATTAAATAAGCAATATTAAAATGCTGCTAGTAGTTCAGAATACTGATATAAAGGGAAGAATGGCAGCAAATACCTTGTGTCTATCAGGAGACCCTTGAAGATCTCCTTACTCTCCTACAGACAGATAAGTCTGACAAAAAGGTTTTGAAAAGGTAACCAGAGTTTAGACAAAGCAGCACATTCTGGGGGCTGAGAGGTGTCTGATCACCGTGGTAATTCTGTGGTTTTATTGCAGGAAAACAGCTCAAAACCAGAGGCTCTGGGAGGGTGCTGGACTTCTGCTGCCTTTCATGCAGCCAAGGTACCTTGTGGCTTTCACCTTCCCCGGGCTGAGCTACCTCTCAGATGGGTCACCAGCTGCAGAGGTATTTCTAAGTACAGTAGTCCTGTTTCCTCTTTTTAATGGAGGGTTTAAAAAAACACCAACCAAAACTGAACATTTCCATGGGGGAAAAGCCCTGGGCTGTTTTCCAGCTGCAGGGCAGTGTGTGCTGCTGGAAGCTGCTGAAGCTCAGTGCTAGAGCTCAGCCTTCTTTGGTCTGTAACACCGTGGCTAATCTAAACCTGCTCTGTCCTTTGTCTACCAGTCTTCAAATATCACAATGATTCTGCTATTGTTGCTTCTTCACACATAGAATGCTCTAGTTTTTATTTGCTTGTTTCAAGTGGGAAGAGTATGTGTTTCCTTTATTATCTTGGAAATAGATGAAAAATAATTATTTATTTTTTTTTTAACAGGGGCAAAAAGACATCTGGCCCTTGGGAATGGGCCAAAAATTAAACCCTTCAGCGTATGAGGGCAGTTATTTCCTACAGGCAGGCATCTTACTCCCACTGCCCAGGCTCAGCCTGTGCTGGGAGCTGGGACTGCACAACTCCCCTGCAATCCCTGTGGCTCAGTTTGGTACTGAGACCTGGAGCAAGTCAAATAATATCAATGGTGGCAAGTCATGTTTAAAGTTACAGGCAGCATCCCAAGTCACATAGGTACTTTGGAGGTCCATTGAGAGACTCTTTCTGGGCACACAATGGAAAACAGCAGCTTCGCACAGCCCGCTTGCATTTGCTGGGGCAGCAGCAGGAGCATCTACTGGTGGCATCAGTTGGGTTTACAAATGACCTGGATGCCTCATGTGATGATTTTGTCATCATCACAAATCATGCAATTTTTTGACCATGTCTTTATTTACACGTTTGTGTGTCTCTCAAACATACTGGGATTTCAGGTATATGGTATCTTATTCCTGCACTGTTTTGGGTCATGTCCCCTTGCCAGCACTGGGTGACAGGTCTGTAGTCCCCGTGCTTTCTGCAGGAAGAACTGAATGGCTCTGACTGTAGCTGACCTCGGTAAGGGGTAGGTGAGGTTTTCAGGTTTCCTTTAATTGTACTTACTCATCAGTCACAGTTCCTACCAGAGTGTACACACAAAGTGCAGTTACATTTTATGGCTCCTTGATATCCTACCATCTTTTTGGCAGGACCCTGTGACTGATCAAAGTTAGAACCGTGCTTGTTTCTGGCCATTCACTGACTCACCCCCAAAAGGAAATAAGGGGGGAAACCCCTGGTAAGGATAAAAGGCTCTCCTCTTCAAATTAATGCACTTTCCCAGAACAGGGACTGCTGCATCCCATGGCCATGGAAACGGCTGCCCATGCTGGCGTGCTGGAGAGATGCTGAGGATGCAGCCCCGTGCTTCAATCCTAGTGCAGAGGTAAAGTGTGTACCTCTTATTATTCCTGCCTGGTGCTGCAGCTGCTGCACTTTCATTCCAAAATAGTATTTTTTCAAATGAAGTAGCAGAAAACAGCTTTACATTTTTGTTATCCCTTCCAGCACAAAATAAAAAATGCCTGTGCTGCCACTACCTGATTCAATCAAGTGGAGTACATTGGATACCCACAGGCTACAAGTACTGGAAAAAGCTGACTTGTATTTTAATTAATAATGCGATGCAGCGTCTCAACAACCAGGCCTCTGGCAATATGCTTTGCTTTGTTCATTATTTGCTGTAAACAATTTTCAAGCAATGTGTAGACAACCCTATTTTTAGATTTCTGCTAATTCATAACACTAACAAAATGCAGGATTTTTCTTGTGCAATAAAGCAGGCGATTAAACCTCCTTTTTAGCCCATGAAAGATTTCAGACTGGTTCTAATTTCAGGAAAAAAAAATTCCAAAACTATTCAATAAGGTTTCTACTGAGTCTGGCAGCGTTGCTGGGAGGTGCTGGAAAGAGGTAGGTTTAGGGGAATGAGGGATAGCACTGGCTCAGGATGTGGGGAGTGCTGAGTTCAGACTTCAAGGTGGAAAAGGAATGGGATGTAAAGATTCCTGCTGTGTTTGACAGGCTGTCCAAAGATTTGTAACACTGGTTAGTGACTGCGTAGAAAGAGAATTCAGGAGGGATGTGGATAGCAGTACATGCTTGGCAGTGATACCTTCAGCCACAACCATTTCCCAGCAAAAGCAGAGCCTCCTCCTCTACATGTACCTTGGCTATTGCTGTTTATCCGCTACCTGTTGAAGCATTCTTGGTGTGTTCAATGGGTCGTGGGGGTCCCATGCGCTGAGGTGCAGGATGTGACCACACCAGATCCCAGAGTTGGGGTTAGGCCCAAGGGTGCTCCCAGGTGTGGGGAGCCCCAGACCTCAGCTAATGATTCCTGATGCCTCCTCCACCATTTCCACGGGCATCTCTGCTCTTCACCCTTCACTCTTCAGGGACTGTGCATGGACATGGCAAGCAGTGGGTTCGGGGAAGGAGCTGCTCAGCCACAGTGACATTTTTCTTGGGGATAATAACTTGTATTTGGAAAGAGCCAAGATCCAGGCTTCATGCCTTCAAGTCTGCTTTCACTGCTATTTGGCAGGCGAGGAAGGCCCCTCCAGCTTTTGCTGTTCTGCAAATCTTCCTCATGAGCACAAATAGCAGACTCCTGCGTGCAGCAGAGCCCTGTTCTTAATTAACGTCTCTTCCCTGGGCCATCTGCTCAGCCAAGATGAGGCTCAGCCCTCCCGCCAGGCACACGTGCCCCTGCTGCAGCCCTCCAGCAGGGAAAGTGATGCTCCTTGGGGATGTGCTGGTTATGTGCAGGCAAGCAAAGCTTTTGGCACTGGGTCACCATCTCAGCCAGTACTGGTGCTTCTGGCCTTTTTGAATCTGGAGATAGGCTCCAAAGTCAGTGTGAGTGAAGCATGAACCTGCACTCCAGCTGCCTGATGAGCCCTGTGGGTGCAGGGCACTTCCCACCCTAAGTGTGCCCTCCCCAGTGGGAATCGCCTCTCCAGGCTCCCTCCTAATGACTTGGCAGCAGACTCGCTGTTTGACACTACCAGGTAAGAGGCAATTGGTCAGAGCACAAAGTAAAATGTCACCCAAACGTCACAGCAATTTCCTAAGTGTCCACAAAATGGCAGATGCTTTCAATGGTGCATCAGCTTCTTCTTGGAACAACAGCACCTCACTTCTATCTGCTGTCCCTCTTGTCGTCGCTCTGTGCTAGTGTGAGGTGCTGAGGGATACAGCTGTCACTGCACTGGAAGAAGAGACATTGTCACATTAGAAGAGACCTTTCCTGGTCATTGAAGCAGGCATGTTCATAGCAGCCTTCACCTTTTCCAGCTTGATAGTGAGCAACTGGTGCCCTCTCAGTGGTCAACGCACACTGTTTCTGCTGGCCTGGCTCTTCCTCCCTTTCACATCAAGTCACAATGCCAGAAGGAGGTCAAGCACTTTCTAGGGCTGAACAAAGAAATAAACTTACTCTATGTTTCTTCTAATTTTAGAAGGTCAGAGCTAAGGTGTAGCACTCTGAAAACAGTGGTAAGCATGAACAAACAAATGCCTGCATGTGTCTCCTCAGGGCTGGGGAGCCTTCACCCTTACACTGTCCATGTACACTCATAGCTGTGAACCTCTCATTTCATAAACCATTAACCACCAGATTAAATAGCATAATCACAAAGTTTCCCTGGGTCATCCTAAGCACTTGCATGCTATCCCTAGGGTGGTTGCTCCCCATCTGCCTCACCTACGGAGATGATGTCCTTGGTGCATTAGACTTCAGAGCCATCTGAAGTCCTTTGTGGAGGAAGGACTGTTCCAGACTTCCAGAAACTATTCATGTTTAACGGCTCAGCTGCTATTTGCAGGGCCTGCAGAAACACTGCCCACCATTTTCTGTGGACACATGAGGTTGACTGGACTGTTCCTGGTGGGGAAGAGAAGTTGCTTCCAGCCCATGCTGTTCCCAAACCCTCCCAAGGTCTGTGAAAAAGCCCTCACCCCACTACTTGGACATGGGTGATGTTTTTGCTCTTCTAATTCCTGCAGGACTGGCTTCCAACAAAGATGGTTGGGCAAAACCTGTTAACACCAGGACTTGATTCCTTTTGGTGGGATAGCTCTTCCTGCTGCAGCTGCTCCCTACTAGCAGGTTTTCTACAGCAGCAGCAGATGGTGACCTGGAGTAGAGCTCCAGTTTTGTTTCACCTTCTGTGCCTGGTCGTCTTCATGCAATACGCACTGCTGGTACTGCATTTGCTTCAAAGGAGTAGAAGATACTCTTGAACAAAGATGGCCATGATGGCACACTGGCAAGGTGTATTTGTATTCATAACTCTGCTGCCTTTGCAGTGTCTTGCTGTGCCTAGCACTCCTGGTACAACACACACCACTAAAGTCTGAGCTGGAATGTTCCTGCAGAGGCTGGCAGAGCATACAGCCTGCTCCCTCCTGGCAGCACGCTTTCTTGGACATGACCTCGTGCAACATAAAAGAGGTTGCAAGTAGGAACCACTCTCCCTTCTCTCCTGCTCATCAGCGTGTATGCAACACAACACAACAGTGACACATGCTCGCAACGTAAGACAAGTGTCAGAAACAGTGAGCTCTGACTGCTCTGATGAATATGTAAAAATATCACCAAGAGCCACAGAGGAAAATGGACCAGAAATAAGAATACACATTCTGAAATAGCACACCATCTGCTGCATAAAAAGATCTTATACAACCATAGCCAACCCATTGGTATGTGGTGTATGAGACAGAGCTCCCCTTCCCAAACTTCTTCAGTGATCTATTCTTTACAAACCTGGAGGGAAGCCACATCTTCTGCAAGAGCAAGAGATCCAGCAGAGGGTCCTACTGTCCTGGTTTCATCTGTGATAATTTTCTTCTCAGTAGCTGGTACAATGCTGTAATCAGTCTGCTTTATCAGTAATATTGATAAGACACCGATGTTTTTAGTTGGTGCTAAATAGTGTTTATACTAGGTCAAGGGCTTTCTCATGCCTTATCAACAAGGAGGTTGGGGGGCAGGAGGAGCCAGGAGGGAACACAGTCAGGACAGCTGACCCAGACTGGCCCAAGGAATATTCCAATACATATGGCATCATCCTCAATACATAAACTGGAGGGGAGGGCAGGAGAGAGATCTGGCCAGGGGAATCGGCTGGACATCACTTGGGAAGTGGTGAGATGTCTGTGAGCATAGTGCTTCACTTGGTTTGTATATTTTAATTCTTTTATCATTATTACTACTTTCTTCCTTTTGTGTCCCATTAAACTGTCTTTATCTCAACCCACAAATTTTCATGCTTTTACCCTTCCAATTCTGTCCCACATCCACATGGGTGGGGGAAATGAGTGAGCAGCTGCATGGAGCTGAGCTGCCAGCTGGGGTTAAACCATGATGCCTGCTGTATGTGTTGTCTTCGTTTAGTTGAGCCCTGTTGCTCATCTGATAGTTACCACACACTGCCATTCCATGCCACCAGGGCACCAGCACACAAACTATTGACTTTCTAGAGGTGAAACCCTGGCCCTATCCAAATTGCAGCAAAATATCCCATTTATGTGGCTATGAGTATGCAAATCCTTCAGCTGAGTTTGAGGGTGGCATGTACAGCTGCACATTGATGGTTACACACAGCTGCTGCGCTGACGGGATTGTTTTGCCCGTGACCACTCTGTTATTTTGTGACATTAATTCATCCTATCCCTTCATGCTTGTATGTGCATTTAGTTCTTGCAACTTCAGGATCAGTTTCTAAATATCTATATACATGTATGCATAAATAACTATACTTTCTGTTTTACCTGCTCTGTGCATTAAGGACTCTAGACATTCCTTTAAATGACTAGTCAGACATACGAAATATGCATTAACATCATAGCTAGTCTGATGAGTTGAAATTTGATAGCTTGCTTCTGATGAAAGCCCCTGCCACTGCAAATACAGGAAATTATATTATGACAGAATGTGCAGCCCCTGCATGGCAGTGCTGTAATTATACAAGTTCTAACAATTAAGTGCTTACTGATTATGTGTTGAAAGGAAGCTGAACACCATCAGGTCATATCATTGCTGATTTATTAAGTTATTATTGGCCACATCCTGAAGCTCTAACTGTCCTTACCTGATCAAAACTCCTCATATACCTGAATAAAGATGAAGATTTTTGCCCTGTAGTATTTCAGGCAACAGTGTGTAATCTCAAAACCTTTTCAAATGCTATTTATAATCCTGAAGCATATTGTTTTATGCTTGTTCAGTTTTATAAACAACTATTCTTCCTGCAAGGATAAAAATAAAGTCAACCAATGGCTTCTGCATTTAAGTCAGGTCACCACAAAGTGCAATAGGCAGGATTTTAAAAGGTCTGGTTTTACAGTTTATTGAAGACGAAAGAAAGAAGGTTCTTGAAAGCTTCCTGATTGTGTGTGTGCTGCAGTATATTATGTATAAAATAAGGTCGTATATGCATTATCTTGCTAGACATTAGGCATGAAAAGAAACAAAGCTGACAAGCAGTTTACTGCATGTTTTTTGTTAATATCACAAACTTAATTCATCCATGAGAAGACTCTTTGCATGGAGCGTATCATTGACAAAAAGGTACTAGACAGTCATAAAAAGAACAAGGTAAGTGATCTTCATCATTATTATTATTATTTATTCCATCTCTTCCTTTTTCCCCTATTAAGCATTTCATTTGGAAATTCACTGGGGAAAAAGAATGGGAGGAAATGCATTCTGCTTTCCCATCTGAATATCCTTAAGTCACATATGTTATAATATATTTGCATTTTTAAATAAATACCCCTCACAGAAACAAATTAGAAATGGTTATTTATGTCTTCCGAAGCTCTGTTACCCCGCAGTGCTGTCAAAAGGTCAACCATTGCCTCTAACTTTGCTGTGCACACAATGACCTGGAAGTACCATTGATAATGACCCTATGGCTGCAAGTCTTGAAGACTTAATCATCTGACATACAAGGAGCCCTACGGCATTCATACTTGGCATTTGCCTTATTGAAATGTACACAGACAATATGCATTTTAAACAATTCCAAGCTGCATGCCTAAAATAATCATCGGGCCACAGATCCCTTTCTGAAACAGGCTTCTCGCTATTTCAGCTCTCTCGCCTTGATGAGCAAGTCAGCTAACGAAACAATCTGATGCATCTGGAGCTAGAAACTAGCTGCATTTGTTATTGGCATTTGCTCCATATTGCAAGGGAAAGTTATTATCTGTGTCATCTGGAACTTAATTACTATCTGCTACCAGCCAAATTTGATTTTAAGCCTCTCTAAGAGAGTTCATAAAACACAACAACAAAAAGAGGGGAAAATTCTGCATTAACAGGAAAGAAACCCATACAAAACTGGCTTCCCCTGCAAAAGCATCTGCACCTGGAAGCCCTGTGTAGCTTTGGTTCTTGGTCAGCAGGGTCTGCCTGCTAAGCCCATGTCCTGCTCCAGGTCTTCCATTGATCAAAAAAAGCCAATTACTGCAAGTTTTCGTTCAGCCTACCCAAACCTACAGGGAGGGAAATGAGAACTCCCTTGAGTAGGAAAGCTAAAATCAGCGTTAATTATTGTGATCACGAAGTGCATTATTTAATGACTCCCTGCTCAGGAGCACTTCTGCAAGACCACCGTATGCTGCTGAGTGAAACAGGCCCAGCAGGAGCAATTCTGATGTATAGCCACCGGCAGGGTCTGCAGAGCATACACATTCACCTTGAGTGTCTGCAGGCATGCACATCAGGAGAAGCACCTGCTCACCTGTTGCTGTTGCTGTGGCTGTCATGCTCCTTACAGTGAATTAAAAGCTTCTCTTGCAGAAATTAAACCCCAGAGACCCACAGCAAACCTCTGGGTCCTTGATAAGCCAGCAGTCCTCTAGTAATACCCAGATAATCCTCCTGAGGCCGTGTCCTGTGCCCCCAGCCCCAGCAAGAGGGGAAGGTGCAGTGGACAGGGATGTATGACTCCCCCTCAAGGGCCAGCCAAGGGGCTGGGACCAGCCACACACTGGCTCTGCCTGTTCCGCCTGAGTGGGTCTGCTGCAAGGGGGAATTTTTGAGAATTTTGAAGATGCTGGAGCACTCACTGCCTACTGGGCAGAAAAGGCAGATGTTTTTGAGGTGGCGCCCAGCTGGTGATGGGTATGTCAGACAAGGTGGGATGTCACCACACTGTCCAGAGTGGCTGTCACTGATGGGAGAAGCCCGTGCAAGGGCTGCAGGTACCTGAGCTGCTTCTGTGGTTGAGCAGGGCTGTGCTGTGTGTTCCTAGCCAGCAGTGCACACCTACAGGTTCACATGGGCAATAAATACCATGCCAAAGGGAGAAGCTGGAGCTGCAACCTGCCCTGGGTAGTCCCTGGCCCTGACCCTTGGTCTCTCATGCTGCTGCAGGAGAGCGTGGAGATGTGGTGGCTGCTTGGGAGAAGAGGCAGCATATGTTAGTGGAGACATAGCTGTTTTCTCTTGCATGTTTACCCTCCTACATATCTGCTCAGAGGCTTGAAGAAATTATGCTTTGATACAGAAAAAAGAAAATATCTCACCAAAAAAATCTTCCCTTTCCTACCCACCCTTGAAAAATGTGCCCAAGTGATGTCTCTTTCTGGTATTTCACATTGCTGGGAGTCAGGAAAACTAGCCTGTGCACTTTCCATGTCTTCTGTTTTAATAAACTGCACATTAGTTTCATTCAGCAGTTCCAGCCTCTGGCTATCCGTTGCGCTGTATATTAGTTTTAAATACACATTGCTTGCAATAACACTGGAGCAGAAAGCTGTGCCTCAAGTTAAGAAATGGTTAGGATTGCTTTACATTTGCAGTTTCATTGAAAACATTTATTCAATCAAAGGGAAAAATAAATGTGGTCCCTCCGCTCTGTCAAGTATAAACTGTTATTGATCTCCTAAATGAAATTTGTCCATGCTGATCGATCAAACACATTATCTTTTTTTCCCCAGTCTATTACCAGCAATTGGAAACTCAAGCATCAGTAGCAGCTTGACCACACACAACTGCAAATTTAGCCTATCAGCTCCCAAAATCTGAATTATTCCTGTCCCCTTCCTTTCTCTTCAAACAGTGGGATGTCTGCATGATGCCTATATTTTTTTACCAAGGTTAGAAAAAGTTATACTTCATAAAATACTAGGAATCATTTGTGTCATGTTAAACTCCAGCTGCATGGTAATAGCCATGAGACAGTATGGAGACAGCACCAATGCCCTCCCAGGCCCTCCACTGGTGGTGTGGGGACATGCCTGCATGCCAGCCTGAGACTTCCTGGCTGGCTACACCCACTGGAGCAAACCAGTGGATTTTAGTATTTCCTTGTATTTCATTTTGGACACACCTGGTATGTATCATAAATACTTCTGGTGTATAAGATGGCCTTCGTATTTTCCACTCTGGAGCAGGCCTGATGACACCAAGCCACAAGCCCAAGGGAGGCATCCCTCTGCGCAGGCACCCTCTGCTCACCAGCACCTCTGGCACCACGTCCCACTGCTCTACCCATTCCTGGCATAGGGTTATTGTGCCTTCCATCAGGCTGTTCCATGTATTGCCCAGAAGGATATGACTATTCCTCCCCATCCCTGCCCTTGCACTGCCCTCTTAGAGAGATATGTCTGCAGAAGTGTCAGGGGAAAACACAGTGTCCTGGCTGAAAACAGGCAGTAGAGTATACATGGCACTTTGATGTTACTGGTCCTGCGTGTGGCATTTCTTGTCTTCACAAACTAGCAGAGCTATGGCAGAGGGGAAGGTTTACACATCCTTTTCTGACTACCGGGATTTCTATATAAGGATCTGGAAATGCTGTGTCACATGGACCTGCCTAATGAGAAAGCTCAGTAGATTGCTAATCACAAAACCTTCACCATCCCAGGGCCAGGCCCCGCTCCTGGTGCTCGCAGCAAGGGGAGATACTTCAGGGAGAGGATGGCATATGGATGCAATGCTTCCAATGGGTGCAGGAGCAGGAGCAGGGTCCCGGAAGGATTACATCTGCCCAGGGATGCAGCCAAATCACACCCTTGCAAACCACCTGTGCATGGACACACTGAGATTGTCTGATGTGAACTCCCAGGGCTCAGCAGAGCACTGATGTTCAAAAAGAACTTAATTTCGGGTAGGCTGTGGAAAAAAAGGTAATGCTTGTCTCTTAATAGCCATCATGAGGGGCTTACTCTCTGCTGCTGTCAATAGCTCATATGTTTGTCTTCTGTCTTGCTGATAGGTAATAATTTTCCTAGCAAGCTTAGGGAGCAGTGAGTTTATTAAAACTAATAAGGGAAGGAGTCACGGGTTTTTAAAAATCACTCAGGAAATTATTACTGACAACTCTTTCTTGCCTCACTCCACAGAAGGAAAGCAATGAGAAGTTAAGATGCCTTACATGATGTCAGGTCATGATTTTGCTGCCACATACACTCAGGACATACAGGCTTTATAATGCAACATCTTGTAACAGTGGCTTATATTGCAAACAAAACAGTCCTGAAACTTCACCTGAAGTGATAGAAGCTTCAAATGTAAGTTGTTACAAATGTCTAATTTTAGCTAAATATGGCAGAAATTACATTTTAAGGAAATAACTAACTGTGTCACATTTTGGGTGCTTTTTAGCACCTGCTTAGGTACTGAAAATTCAAATCCCAAGAAATAGTAGTTAAAGACAGCACTGACTCTGGCTTTGCTCATGGGCATGTCCCACCAAGGCTCCACAGAGCCCATCTTCTTCCCAGGTGGAAGAAAAGGGCAAAGCACAGCAAGGTAAAGCCAGCCTGTCTGCTCAGTTCAGCTGGGACAAATCCTTCCCGGTCTGTCCCTCTGTCCCAAGGAGCTGCATCGCAAAGGGGAGCTACTGGCATCTGCAACCCCAAGCCATCACAGCAGGCTTGTGGGGTTTAAGGGACACGAGATAACACAGCCAGACCTTTTTTGAAACCAGACCAAAAGCCTCAGCCATCCATATCAAGATTGTATCTCCTGATTTGACATCTCTCTCTCAAAAAAAAACCCCAAATCTTGTCTTGCCACAGCACAGAACCAACCCTTTCCCGGGACTGGTTGTTCTGATGGCTCGTTGCCTGCACAATTGTGGACCATATTTCTAATCCAGCCTCTGCTTCCTGGTGCTGCCCTTCATGTCGCCTTACCTTCCCTTCCTTTAGCTGGAGCTGTGGGCTTCCTCTGCCAGGCAGCCCACAGAGCATGGAGGGTTAGCCTGGATAAATAAGACCACCTTCCTAACCATCATGCCTTGGGGCAGGTTTGCTTTATCTCTGGTTCCTCACAAGACTGTTTTCTGGACACTCTCTGACTTCTAAATCCCCTGCCTGAGGAGCAGACACCAGACCTGGATGCACTTACCCCATGACACTCCCACCGGTCCATCAGGGCTCATTTCACCTTTCCCAGCCATTTTTCCTTCCTTTCTGGACACCCAGAAGTTTTTCCCCACCTCAGCTTTGGCATAGTGGGCTTGGCCACCAGACATGGGTGCCGCCAGAGCTTGTTGGTGTATCACTGACCACCAACTTGCTCACCTCATTATTTAGTATTTTCCATGGCTTTGCCCATGTCATTCATGGGCTGTGTGTGAGATTTTCCCCTCCCAAGTCTCAGGGTGGTATTTCCTCCTGCCTCATCCTACCAGGCTGTCCAGATCCTTGGCCTGCACTGAGCCTCTCCTCCCCAGGTGGGAACCACCATGGTGGCTGCTCATTTGGGGCCAAATATTTAACCCAAAGTTCCCTGCTTCAGTTTCAGACCTCAAGAACAGCCCTTGTACCCAAAGCCTTGTCTGTTCTGCAACCACACAAGCAGGTCTAATAACAGCAATGACCTCTGCCCATGCTGCAGCTGAGAATGTGATCTCAATGAAGTTACTTTTATCAATCATGCTTTTAACCTAATAAAAAAGATGACGGGGGAAATGACATAAAGACCAGTTTCTTGCCAATATTGTTGAATTTCATGCTATTATAACAATCTTCTACGAAAAAAAGAACATGACCATGTGTGGCTACATCCATTTCTGTCTCAAGAAATGTCGGCAGAAACACTGCTTTATTACCCCCTGGGATTTGTCCTGCCGCAGGGAGCAATCTTTCTCCCTTACTGGCAGGAGGTTTGCCTCAGTCATCTGTAGAGCCTCTCCTCATTTTCCCCATCATGAGATTTTCCTCCTTGTGCTGTTTCACAGCTGGACTGTCACAAAGATAGTGATGCAATTTCTACTTCACCACCACAGAAAAGGAAAAATAGAGCCATTTTTTCCTGGAAAATTTTGAAACATTGGCAGTGTTGTCAGACTGGCAGAAGAGGAGATCAGAAACTGGCATTGCCTAAGGCACGATGCAGCCATCACCAAGAAGTGGTGCCACTAGCCACAGTGCCCACAAGGCTCCCTCCCTGTGCTGACATCACATCAGAAGAGCCTCCCACACCTGGAAACATTCCTGCATGCCAGCCATGGTGCGTGGCATTGAACCGTCCTAAAAAACAAACACCAAGTGCCTCTTGCAGGCTGCTGAGAACAAGGGGCAGGCAGATGCCCAACAGCCAGCTCTTCGCCCCAGCCATTGATCTCCTGGTTCATACTGGTCAAGCACAGCCATCTCTGAAGGCTGGGCAGGGCTTCTGGCACCCGACGTGAGAAGCACTTTACCTACGCTGTGTACTGCCAGGCATGTTAGACAAAGCCTTGGGTGGCATCCCTGGCCACAGCAGGGAGGTTGGAACTAGGTGATCTTAAGGTCCTTTCCAACCCAAACCATTCTATGATTCTGTGACTGACTGGGAGATTCTACAGGACAGAGGAGGAAAAAAGGAGATGAGGAATGGGATGCACTCCCTGCATTGCACTGGGATATGCCCAAATGCATAAGTTAAAGTTACCTGCCAGGTCAACCACAATGTATTATAATACTATCATAGGTTTGCATTAGTATTTCACTTTTTCACTCTCTTTGTATTTAACTTTCAGGCTATGGGAACCTGAATTTGGAGGTTTAAAATTAATAATGATTGACAAATCGTAGTTTTTAGTGCAAAATGATACAGGATTGGCAGGGAGTGGTTTGGGCTATTCTTCTACAGGTCTCTAGGGGACAA
Source organism: Pezoporus occidentalis (assembly GCF_034315485.1). Lineage (NCBI taxonomy): Eukaryota > Metazoa > Chordata > Aves > Psittaciformes > Psittacidae > Pezoporus > Pezoporus occidentalis. The sequence continues at coordinate 5,305,051 of NW_026915877.1, forward strand.
AGGAAGGTGCCCTGTGGTCTGAGACAGGCATATAGGATGGGACTTTGGTATCATTCCAGGTAGGTTCAGGGGGAAACCTTGTAACAAAGTCCTCCAAGTCCTAAGGGTGGCTTGAGCTTTCACAAGCAAAATTAAAAGGAAAACAAAGAATAAAGTGGCACAAAGCACCCTTGGTGCGAGACTTGTCTTTGCCCTTTGGGCTGGGGTTGCAGCTAAGAAATAGAAAAAAAACAAATAGAATAGAACTAAGGAGTCTTCGTCCTGAACTTAGACTTAAACCCAAAAAACTTAAATTTAATATGCTTCTTTTTTCTTCCAGTTTTTCCTCTAGATAAAACCAAATGATTTAGTTATGCTCCGGTGCCTCTTCTCCCTTTGGCTCTTTAGCAAATTGTATCAAAGTGTGCATGTTCTTCCCCAAAACATCCCTTTTCTCCTTTACTGGCATTTTTGGGGTCCATGTGCTTATTCCATTTTCCATGTGAGTGATAAATTCTCCTACTCTAAAGAACCAGACAGAAAAATAAATCCACTTTACACAAGGTTTTCTGGAAGGGCCATGCAGCTTCAGCAGCCGTAGATGCTTCTGCATCCTCCTGCCCCATGCCCAGTTCAAGCTGGATGGGGAGGCAAAGGGCCAGCAGCACTGCTGGAACCAGAGGCTGACACCAGAGCACTCACAGGGCCCATCAGGCCCTGAGATTTCAGCAACCCAAAAAGTCTTAGTTTGTAGACGAAATAAGTTTAAACATGCTATTTTTAATTTTTAGCATAGAGAAGCATGGAGTGTACCATGAACTCCCATAACATTACCATATCCTCCAGAGCGTGTACCACACACTAATGGCATGAGACATGCCATCCTTCCATGCAGTTCTGCCTGCCCTTCCTCTGACACCTTGGACCCAGCAAAAGCCTCAGAGCATGGAAAAATAAAACTCACCGATAAGAGAAGTAGCTTTATTAGGTTCCTAACGTCTCCTAGTTCAATAAGTTGTAATTATACAAGCCAATTTTCCTCTTTAATCATGGGGTGAGCTTTTAAGAGGAAAACATCCAAGTCAGTCAGGTTCTATAAATGATATTTACTGGTAGATAATTCAATTATTGTAGAAAATTATTTTAAACATTAAGATGCACAAAGTTCAGTTTTTTCCTGTTTCTGCTACTATCACCCAAGCTATTGATAAGATGTCTAAATTTATTGCAGAATAATTCTGCAGGAAAAGAGATAAAAGGTTCCTGAATAAAATATGAGGCGAGAGCTGTAAATTGTAGCAATGCATATCATTTCATTCAAATGTAGGAAGCAATTACCATCTGCTATACTCATCAGTTCCCTCCTTTATGACTTAATTATATGTTTAATGCTATCAGATCAAGGAAAGGGCACAATAGATGAATGAGTGAAAGAAATAGAAAAGATTCAGCAACAAGACAAAAGGCAGATGAAAAGTAACCCAAGAACAGAATTGATTTCATTTGTTGAGAGAGAAGTTAATTTAAATAGTATGTTCTATCATCTCCTGTGCTGTGCTGAGATAATATAAATCATGTGTTTGTGAATTTGCTTCATACAATTTTAACAAAAGCATTCAAGTTTCTGAAAACCTAGGGTCTGCAGGTTTTGATTTATTTATGAAATGAGTAACATTTACAAAGAAAGAGCAGTGACTGACAACCAAAGCATTTAAATTATTATTAACAGTACTTTGCTGTACAAGTATGAGATGACATAAGGAAAGCTGACGAGCTCTTCTCATTCCCCTCCTATCTGGGTTTCAACAATTACCGAGATCACTTTCAGGCACCCTACATCCTGGCACCCTGCACCCTGCATCCTGCACCCTGCACCCTGCGTCCTACACTGCTGGATCCTGCATCCAACACCCTGCATCCTGCACCCCTAGCCCTAGAGCAGGCTATGCCTGCTTCCCTCAGAAGCATGAGAGTTTGGAATGCTGCCTGTCTGGTACTACAGTTTGTGTCATGCTTGTTCTTCCATTTGAGCAGCTCCCCTGCGCCCTTGAACGGACTCACAGTCCCATTTTCCTGAGTTGGAGATATATCACATCTCTTACCATTAGCAGTGAAATACTAATTCACATGTTGCTGAAACTATTAACACCAAATATTTTCCTACATTTGAAGGTCCTGCTGCTTTAAAATATCAGTTTAGTTTGAAAAACCCACCTGCCTACTAAGCCTGGGTTTTGTATTGAGGGGGCTCCATGCTTCCATGCAGCCTGGTGCCAAAGGGAGGAGTCCCTCCTCAGCCCTGGGGAGCTGGCTGGAGTGGTAAGGCACGCAGAGGTGAGTGGGGACCCCACTAATGCAGCCCAGGTCACACATTGCCTCAGAAAGCCAAAACTGCCTTTTCTTGACATTTAGAAAGGATAAACGTTTGCTTTAAACTAATCCCCTTTAGCCAGGCCTCATTTGTCAGGGGTTGTTTTGACAAAACACCGCGACACCCATCAAAACTCTGGGAAACCGGTGGAACAGAGAGTACCTGCCTGTGAGCCCACCCTGGAGCATCCCGGGTCCTGCCCTGCCAAGCAAGCAGCAGGATTTGTACCCAGACTGACAAGGAGGCAGTGGCTGGCAGGGAGCACAGCCAGCCCATGGAGGGGGCAGTCCAGGGGAGCAGCTTTTGACCCAGACCCATGTGTCCTGAGCCCACCCAAGTCGGGGCCAGGTGGCAGAGCTGCCCAGGGTGTGGGCTTGGGATGTTGAAGCGGCTGCACATAGTAGTGCTTGGAAGGGAGCCTGGTCTGTGCAGGTGGGCTCAAGGCAGCTCTGCTGCTTCAAGCAGGAGCCCTTTTGCTGAAGTCCATATAGAGGATGAGTAGAAAAACTCAGGCTCGACAGCTTTGCAGAGTAGCCCCATTGAAGGAGCCATATCCACTCCCTACAAGAGAGGTTTGGGATGCTGAACACAGCCAGGGGCCTGTGTGACACTGTAGGTGAGACAGACACTTCCTGGCCAGGTCCCCTGAGCCTGGACAGAGCCCAGACAGAGAGGAGAAACAGCTCCACAGCCCGAACGGGGGCAATGCTGGCCACATGTCGTACTCCACATTAGCCTTGAGGACAGCAGTGCACCTAGGCATCTGAAATGCATTGCCTCTGCAGAGCTCTCCAGTGCAGAAGGCTAATGAACTGCCCCACCTTATGGGCAGCCATCGAGCCTGTGGGATGAAGGACAGTCCTCCTGTGCTTCCCCATCAGAAAGGCCATGGGCAGGCTGGGGTGGCCAGATTGGGCCATGGCATTTCAGAAAAAACATGGGCAGGCAGGAAGGGGAATGCAATAATGGGAAGAGTTGCAGAGTAGAGGAGAGAAGAGGGAGCTGTCTTACATAGCACCTTGATATACATCTGCTGAGAAGGAGATAGGACCACTCAAAGTGCAGGTGACCTCTGAAGGTCCCTTCAAGCCTGTCTTTAAGGGGCTGTGATGTCTGGCCTGCCCCACCCCCCCCCCCCCCCAACAGGTACTACTAGTCCTCAACAAGATCAGGGTTGAACCCTGAAAACTGGACTCAGCAAATAATTGTAAAGTCCTGCTTTCATCCCTAATGTCCAGAAAATTGGCATTCATTTTCAGAGACCCAATTGCTGGAGGCTTCCCACAGCCAAGGTTTGAGATACTGGGAGTGGAAACATGAAACACTCACAGGAATACAAATCCAGCCCTACTGTCCAGGTGAAGGCTGGAGTGCAGATCCTGCTAGGGAACCCACCTGCAGACACTGGAGATGAGCACACAGGTTGGAAATTGTCCCTGCATGGTCTTTTTCCTAACAGAAAAGCAGCTGCTTCCTGCACTAACTTCATTTCCCAAATGGTTTTAAGGTATAGTTGCATGTTGAGTTTATTGCATTAATCTGTCCTTAATGGCATTGCATACAGAGGCACTTCATTAAGTGCCTTCCCTTTATCTATGTGCCCTCACTGATGATGATAAGTCTGAGAAACTTGCCATTGATTTCAGCAGGAACTGTCCAGTCCTCTCCATGTGAAACGCAGTCTGTTTTGCGGCAGCTATTGGAAGTGAAAATTAAGTCCTGGGCCCTCTCTTGCCACATTTCCCTGAGTTTCTAGAGCGGGGATGGGGTAGGCTCAGCAGTGAGCTCATCGCTGGAGGGGATGTGAGGGGTTGTTCAAAAGGGCAGACAGGACGAGCAGAGGATGGTGCAGTGTTAGCAGCTGTGAGGTGGCCTGAGCTGTTGCGGGGGCACAGGGAAGCCTCACACTGCTCAGCTGCAGCCTCTGTCCATCCAGCCTTCTCCCCTGGGTTTGCTCCACAGCCACAGCCACAAGTCTTAATCACATCCACCCCCTTGGCTGGGACCCCTGGGGCTTGTACATCACTGCAACCTTGCTGACCATCTGTGTCCACAGAGGAAACACTAATGTTAGAATGCAATTTGCTTAAATATCGCACAGTGGGGTCAGAACACAAAAAAGTATGTCATCCTTTAACATACCTTCTGATGCTTTCTATTTCCCCTACTGGTTTCAGTAATGTTCACACGGCAATTATATGCAGTCAGAAATGATGGGGTTGTAGAAAATAAAACAGTATGCCTTTTCAGAAGCCCCCAGCAAAACTGGAGTTACAGCCGCAGTAACATCCGCACAGGAGGTATCTGCAAGTATTCATCCCAAGAGATAATCACAACAGGCACCAAGAGTTCTTCTAAAAGAGAGTAAAATATAAAGTTTCAATACTTCTTACTTGAAGTCTGAATCCAGGTTACATTCTGATCAGGGCATCACACTGTTTCTTGCAAGCTCATTTGTCTACCAGTGATTTTCTTGCTTACATGCCTGAAGCACAACTTCTTCTAGGGGCTAAGTGGCACCAAGAAGGTTTCAGTCAGCCACTGGACCCATCCTAAATTAAATATCTGCTCTGAGTCCCCAGGAAACACTGAAGGTGCTGAGGAGGATTTGTGGCACACAGCTAAGCATGCCAGAGCTGGTGCTGCCACATCCCACTGCAGAGGGCCAGGGAAGTGCCCAGTCCTGCTCTGACATGAGAATGCTCAGGATGTGGGCAGTCAGCAGGGCCCAGGGCACACAGAGCAGGCAGGGAGGAGAAAGCAGAGCATGTACCTGCCACATCTGGCAGCAATCCTGCCAGCCCCTGGTGAGAGCATTAGGGCTGCTTGCTTGGGACCTTGGCAGTGTGTAAAATCCCAGCAAGGATGCTTTGGCTCCAGAGTCGGGTCAGAACCTGTGGAGCCCGAGGGAGGAGGTACAATGCAGTGATGATGTCTCTGTTTTGAACCATTTCCTTGTGATGGCTGCTTTACACTGCTGCATCAGGGTACTTACTAATGAGTTTTGCCCCCTCTAAGGATGAGCACAGATACTGAGAACAGCCACAGAGACATCATCCTGAGCCACACTTTCAGTGGTGGAGCTGCCCTGGGGATGTACCTTCATCCCCTTCCAGACATACAGACACCATTGCCCTTACGCAGGCTATCTTACCAAATGTATGTGCACGCAGATATGTGCTGGGAAGCCTATGAAGAAAGAACACAGTTTTATACTAATTCCCTTAATTTATTCACATCAAATGTCAGTGCAGTGTCATATAAAAATCTTTAATGATTTTTAAAACAAATGGTCCCTGAGGCAGGAAAATAGTTATAGTGCCATTTCTAAAATTAATTTAATTTCTGTGGAATAGAAATAAAAAAAAAGTGCCTGCTCAGTTGCATACGCATTACAAATAGCATTAGAAAATATCTTTTCAGCTGGAATCACACAGGGTTTCCCAGACTTTCTATCAACTCTCTTGACATGTTGGCACTGGGAGCACCTTGCTTTGCTCCCTTGCACCTTGTCCACATGCTGAGGGCAGTCCCCTGCCTGCCTCAGCTCTCCTCTCTGCTCCCCTCTGCCAGAGAGATTAATTAGTACCTGTTATTTTCTTTACACAGAAGCAGAACCTATTTTTATTACATTTCTCAATGACTCATAATGGTATATCTTCTCTGCCATATGTGCACAAGCTCAGGACAGCATTGCACTGATATTCTGGGCCTGGAATCCTTCCTCCCGCAAGCTCACAGGATGATCATATACGGTCCCGCTTCACTGCCCACCACCCCACTCAGATGCTGTCATACCTACTCACCATATGGTACGCTGGTTTCACACTGGGATGCTGCTGGCAGCAGCTCTGATGGGCGGCCAGCACCATCTTCATGCCATCAGTTTCTCCCATCCTTCTGGCAGGGGGGCACACTGACCTCTCACCCTGCTCAGCTCTGCATGGCAAGCCTGTCTGTCTCCCGGTGGAATGAGAGGTTGCAAGGGGCAGCCAAAAAGCCACTTGTCTCCCACAGCTCTGGGTGTGATGGGGAGGGAGATGGGGAGGTGACATGTGCATTGCTGTGGTTGGTGCAGGGCAGCCCTGGGGTCTGCCTGCACATCCTCAGTTTCAGGAGCTGGGAATCCACAGAGCACCTGGCCAGTGGTGAGGGACAGGGAGTGTCTTGGCCCATTTGAGTCTTTCCAAAAGAAGCCGACTCAATGCAGCAAAGAGGAGCTTAAGCAAATATTGTCAAAATTAAGCCAAAGAAATCAGTAGCAAAAGCCAGTCCCAGCTCGAGCTGCCACAGAAGAGGTTTGTCTGTCTTTTGTGTGACAACCCCACCTGAGCAGCTGCGGGGCACAGGCAGTAAATTCAGTGCAAGCACCAAGGTTCAGGTCGGCCACCAACCCCAACCCATGAGGTTATCTCAGAAATTAAGCACTTTTATTTTAAAGATGACACTATGATACTGAATTCTAATCTGCATTTTTAGATCATCTGTGTACCTACTACACCTGAATTTGTCACCAGATCTCCTAAGTGCTCAGCCTGAGCTTACCTGAATGAGTTGGATTTGAAGCTCAAAATCCTCCATGCTGCTTATGTGTACAAATTTCCTAGTCTCTCCCCAGGCTTTCAAATCCTAACTAACGTTTTCCCCTTTCCCTCAGCCCTGAAACAAGTTACATATGCCTTGGTGGTCCCCTACCAAGAGGCAAAGTAACTTGATATTTCTGAAGTTTGATATTTCTGCAGCTCAGTCCCTCTCAACTCAGAAGTCGTTCTGCCTTGCCACTGTGGAGGCTGTTGGTTTCATCCATGGCTCCCACTAGTTCTTTCCACTCAGCAAAAGGGTTAACTAGGAGAAGCAAAAGGACATCATGCCAGATTTCTATATAGAAGAGACGGCAACAGATGGCGCTGCAGAAATTGGCAGCCCCATCCCTGCTGGAGTTGCAGGGCAGCTCCCCATGTAGGGCAGGGATTGCCCCCACCTCCCCTCCTGGGGAGGATGGTTCCTGCTGGAGTGGAGGGATGTGGGTCCCTGCCGAGCGGCACGGATGGTCCTGTTGGCAGCTGGGACATTGGTCTGCACCTTTTGTGCTGAAGTTGAAAAGCGATTTCCAGAATTTACAGACTAAGCTCATGAGCCAGTGGAGAATGTGCAAAAAAGAAGCATCCGGCAAGGACCCCTGCCATGAGAGGAGCTGTTGGGAGACTACTGGTACACCCACCTCCCGCTTCCCTGACCAATGAGTCAGTCAGGATAGCAGGGCTTGGATCTCAGCCTGAGATACAGTCCTTGCAGTACTAGCGAGAGGCTGGTGCACTAGGAAAAGCGGAAGAGTTGGCCATAATAATTTTCAGCACCTTGCATGGAGAAATGTATTTGCTGTCTGTAAAGCACTTTTGCTGAAGGGGTTTCTCAGTAATTCTGTGGTACCTGTAACCACAGACATCGTTGGGATGTTGCTGTCTGTAGCAGGGATGACACAAACATGTGGTGCTTTCTTCCAGGTGCAGAACAGTAGCCTTATCTATCTTTTTATCCCTTGAACACTGAAGTCTTCACTGCATGTCCTGCATGTGCAGTTGCAGCATAAGACCGTGTGTAATGGCAGAATAATATTAAATACAGCTGCCTTTTTATGAAAAGGTGCCTGTGATTAATAAATCAGCCATTCGTGCTGCAATTTCACCTTCTGAGTGTCTGGGATGGCACAGTGCCAGGCTACTTGAGGATAAGTCTCTTCCCCAGCCCTGCCATCACGACTGTGCTCAGCCCATGCCTCGGGCCAGGAGAGGAGGCGGATGCTGGCTATGTGCTGGGCAAACAGGCTGTCAACTGCAGCAATGCCAGACCATGCCTCCCCTTCTCGCTGGCGGCTGCGCTGGTACCCAGCGGGGTGTGCTGGGAGGAGCACAAAGGTGGGAGATTTCCTGAAAATTGCTGGTGTGGATAATTAAAATAAAACCCAAACACATGGAATTATGTTCAGTGACTCAGTCCACACACTCCTACTCTCCTCCCACACGCCTTCTGATGCTCAGGGAGAAATTAAGCCATTATGAGTTTTTTTCATGCTTTGTATTTACAGCTTCACATTTTCTCTCTCCCTCTGCCCATCTGAGACCACCGCCAGCATGACAGAGGGTTTGAAAACCTACCAGAGATGCCTTCATCCTGGCTAACCTGAAACCCTTCTGCAGAGAAAACTCACAGCAGCACAGGTGCATTTTTAAGATAATTATTTTACATTACTCATAGTATTATTTAAAGTACCCAATGGGTATAAGCTTCTTTTAAAAAATAAGAGAACATTTAATTACTGGGTTGGGGGTTCAGAGCAGAGCTGGAACCTATAGTGAATTATCCTCATTATGATTTTGATGGACTTCTGTGGAATACTTGTGCGTTCATTTTTCAGCCCTTCTCCCATCTGCATGGTGGTAGTTCACAAATCCCTCAGGTTTGTGCTGTCTGGTGCTTAACTGTCTGCTGGTGGAGCTATTTACCGGGAGCTTTCTCTTGGTTTTCCTGGAAAACCAGAGAAGGTCGCAGACAGTGACATGGTGCCTGGATTCTCCAGCTGGCACACAGACCAGCCCTTCCCTCAGCTTTTAGTGACTCCTCTGGCAGAACGAGTCTGCTAGAAGTCAGGGATGCTGATGAAGAGAAAAAGAGATAAACTCTCTTAAATACTTCCATTTAATTTCATTCTACTAAATCAATTACCATATAGGCAGTCTCTATTATGGATCAAACACTGTGTTTAAAGGAATTAATTTCCAAAGGCATAAAAGTGAATTATGTGACTAAACTGCACTCACTTCAACTAAGGAAGATGCAAATAAATCTGTTTAAATGAATATAAAAGATTCAGTGCCCTTATTTCCAGCACTGCTGTGAAGTAAGTTAAACACCAGCACTTTGAATTAAGCTGGAGAGCTGGGCCCATGTGAAACCCATGAAGTTCAACAAGGCTAAGCAATGAGGTCCTACACCTGAGTCAGAGCAATCCTGAGCACAAACTCAGGCTGGGCAGAGACTGGAGCGAGAGCAGCCCTGAGAAGGACTTGGGTGTTGCTGATGAGAAGCTCAACGTGACCCAGCAGGGTGTGCACTTGTAGCCCAGAAATCCAACGATGTCTTGGGCTTCGTGACCAGCAACGTGACAGGGTCAAGGGATGGGATTCTCCCCCTCTGCTCCACTCTCATGAGACCACCCCTGCAATACTGCATTCAGCCATGGGGCCCCCAGTATGAGAAGGACGTGGTCCTGTTGGAGCAAGCCCAGAGGAGGGCACAAATATGCCCCGCGGGCTGGAGGACCTCTGCTCTGGAGACAAACTGAGAGAGCTGGGCTTGTTCAGCCTGGAGAAGAGAAGGCTCTGGGGAGACCTTAGAGAGCTTCCAGTGTCTAAATGGGCTGACAAGAAAGCTGGAGAGGGGCTTTTTACAAGGGCAGGTAGTGATGGGACAATGGGGGATGGCTTTAAACTGATAGAGGGGAGATTTAGATTAGGTATTAGGAAGAAGCTTTTCCCTGTTGGGGTGGGGAGGTGCTGGCACAGTTTGCCCTGAGAAGCTGTGGTTGCCCCATCTCTGGCAGTGTTCCAAGCCAGGTTGGACAGGGCTTTGAGCAACCTGGTCTAGTGGAAGGTGTCCCTGCCTGTGGCAGGGGGGTTGGAACTGGATGAGCTTTAAGGTACCTTCCAACCCAAACCAGTCTGTGATTCTATGATTCTGATTCTACTATTCTATGTTTCTATGAATCTATGGTTCTAGTGGCTGTGCTTAAGCTGAGGTGCCAAGTTCTAATCATTAGCATGTTCAGTAGCATCCACATGACAGTAGATTACGTTTCAAATGGAGATTTGACATGTTAATTTCAGCTGTGCCTTTAAATTTATTCAGGTGTAAAATAGAGCAAATGACCATCTCCAAATACATCGTTAAGCCATATGTTCTCAGCCCCACTCTCCTTTCCTTTTAGTATAAAAACTGAGCTAAAATGCACATGTACTCCAAAAAAGCTCCAGTCCAAGTCAGCTGAATTGCTTGATTTCATCCAAGGTGGCCACTCTGCCCGGCTCCTTACCAACAGACACAAATTGCCAAACTTTCAAAAGGCTGGGGAGATGATAGAGGCGCTTGAACATGGCAGCAAATGGTGGGCAGATGGGATATGGGCAGCTATGGAACCAGCAGCTACGCATCTCCCAGGCACCCAGCACCTCATGTGTCTCCTGCCCACCCTCACTGTGTCACCAGCCCTGAGGATCAAGGACTATGACAGCATGAGGAACACCTGTGCAGATGAATTTTCAAGTCACTTATAAATGAAACCATTTTCATGTCTGTGAGAAACCTGTCTGCGTAGGACGGGGCTTGCCAAGGGCTGTACAGTCTTGTGCTCCAAGATCTTCAAAAGCATTTTAAAAAATCCATCCTTCAGGTCATCAGCTTCTTCCACACTGACGTCTGGAGGATGGGAATCAGTCTTTGGACATGAATGTCAGAAAGACTTGAACAAACAACAGAAATCCTCAGCATCCTGCACAAACAACTGAACGTCATTTCCAAAAGCCACCAGTTCCATCTGCAGGATGTGCAATTCAAGAAGACAATGGGGGATAAGGAGTCAGGGTGTTAAGCGCTGGTGGTGTATCAGCTGGTGACGCATGGAGAGCCAATGACAGGTTTTAACATTGAGCATGGAAATAACGTATTGTGCTTCACATAGAGTGGCACCCAGCTTTAGGGCTCAGATCTTTCTTGGAACTTTGTAAAACTGTCTGATCCACTTTAGCCCAACCACTGGAAAGTGGCCCCAGCCATCACCTGGGAGAGCCACAAGTCCAACTCCTGTCAGAGACACAACCTTCGTAAAATGCAAATGAAAGTATATTAAGCCCTTAGAAAAACATACAGATTGCTAAAAATAGGACAAGTGAGAAGAGGCAAGTAGCACTATTTCCACTCTGACATTTTTGGACAGAGCAAGCCAGAAGCCTGTTGTCTTGGTTTTGGCTGGGATAGAGTTAATTTTCTCCTTAGTAGCTGGTGCAGTGCTATGTTTTGGCTTTCGTCTGAGAATAATGCTGGTAACCCTAATCAAGGACTTTTCAGTTTCCCATGGTCTGCCAGGGAGGAGGAGCACAAGAAGCGGGGAGGGAGCACAGCCAGGACCCAAACTAGCCAAAGGGGTATGCCATACCACAGCAGGCATGCTCAGTATATAAACTAGGGGGAGTCACTCACAAGAGACCAATTGCTGCTTGGGTCAGGCTGGGTATCAGTCACAGTATCACAGTATCACAGTATGCTAGAGATTGGCAGGGACCTCAAAAGATCATCTAGTCCAATCCCCCTGCCGGAGCAGGAACACCTAGATAATGTTACACAGGAATGTGTCCAGGCGGGTTTTGAATGTCGCCAGGGAAGGAGACTCCACAACCTCCCTGGGCAGCCTGTTCCAGTGTTCCGTCACCCTCACTGAGAAGAAGTTTCTTCTCAAGTTTAAGTGGAAGCTCTTGTGTCCAGTGGGTTGTGAGCAAGTGTATTGTGCCTTACTTGGTTTTGTGTTTCCTTGGCTGTGGGGTTGGTTTTTTTTTTCAGTTCTATCACTCTCTGTGTTATTTCCTTTTCATTATAAGTATTAGCACTAGTGGTATTAGTGGTATTGGTATTAGCATCAGTACTAGTACTAGGATTAGCATTATATTGTACTTTAATTATTAAACTGTTCTTATCTCAACCTACAGGGTTTATCTCCTCCCCATCCCACTGGGGGTCAGGGAGAGTGAGTGAGTGGCTGCATGGTACTTAGTTGCCAGCTGGTGTTAATCCATGACACCTGCCCAGCCCACAGCGCAGGTACTGCAGCCTCTGTTCTAATATCATCCTTAATGAACCCCGGGTGCTGGGGAGGGTACAATCCCATGGGGATTTTGGAGGGTCCAGCTTCTCATGAGGAGTGTCCCCAGCCTGGGTGAGTCCTCATGTCTTCTGCCTGACCAAGGCTGAAAAGGGGGCAGAAGTGTAACTTGCTCCAGCACAGCACAGCATGTCTTTGCAAAAGGAGAGAGCACAGGACTGCTGTGCTTGTACCTTGGTGGGTAAAACATGGCTGAAACTGCCCACATGCAGTGGAAAAGGGAACAACACCACTTAAAGGTGTCCTGAAAAAAGCAGATATGCAATTGCACCTCTGCTACAAAACTTTCTGACACAGCTAATAAAACATATGGAAAATATTTAATTTCTGTGTTTGTAGAGCACAACTCACCTTGGCTCAGTCACTAAGAGGCTGTGAGGATGTGAAACAGCTTTATTTGCTGTTATAGAAATCCCTTCACGAGTTGCAGCCTGCATCCCGCACAGACAGGCAGGCAGGCAGGTACGCTGCTCCCACCCACCAGAGACCCTGCCAAGAGCCCAGCCTTCCCTCTGGCCCCGCGCTGAGCAGCAGCTCCTGGCCATGGGTCCAAAGGCCTTTGCCCTGACCAGCAGCTCCGTGCTGCCCGCGGGCGATGCTGCAGGCAAAAGCACCACCCGGCGGCGGCGGGAAAGTGCGTCCCTTTTCTCCACCATTGCTTCCTGGAACGCTCCTCGTTTCTCTTTCCAAAGTAGGGTGTATCATCACTGCCCCGGAGATGCACAGAGCGACCCCCACGTCCTCCAAGCCCTGCAATCCTCTCTGACATCCCCTCCAGATCCTGCGAGGGAAAACATGTAAATGCACCATGGTGCTGTAAGAGAAGCGGCGTTCCCAGTCAAGCCCTTGCGTTAGGTCGCTTGGTCCACCACAGCAATGCCCAGCGAGAGCTGTGGGCCACCGAGAGGGTGCGAAGCCCCCAGCCTCCCAGGAGCAGCTCTGTGCACCCGGACACTAGGGGAGCAGGGCATGCGTGGTCAGCCATGAAGGAAAACTTGTGGAAGTTTTACTTCAGTTTCCCTAAACCTGCTGTTGTTTCTGCCCCTTTGAAAGGGAGGAAGGCAGCCTGCCCTTGTGCCCCACTGCCTCCCTGCACCATCCAAAAACATGCTCCTGTGTTATGTTCGTATTCTACAACACCAGATGTATTCCTGACCAACCATAGTGGGAGGATCAGTTTCTCAGTTTATTGTCATTATGATGGAGAAATACTTTGAAATACTAGATCCTGGTTATTTGCTTCTTCTATAGCAGGGTCGGCGGCAGCAGTGTGATGTGCCTCTTCATTCCTACAGGCACCGGTGTGTGATGGGGATGCTTAGGACTTGATTTTGGACACACCAGGAACCAGACCAGGAATTATATTTTAAATAACGTGTGAGCTTTTGAAATTGCTTAGGAAACTATTTTGATTTGCAACTTGAAGGAGAGTACATTACACATTACTGATTACTTTCCCTGGCTTGCAATAGATTACTGATTATTTTTACTTTCTTATACATCATGCATGTGAATTGCTCAGCAAGGCAATGACAGACTGCCTTATGGCGTCCGTGCTGACTGTCTTTACATGACATATTGCTTCATGGCCATCAAACTACCAAAACATCATCACTCATTCTCAGGACAGACTGTCAAGTACAGTGACCACCTGGTTACCCTGGATTTTATGCGAGGCTTTTTTAAGTTAATCCATTTCTGTGATCACTCATGTTGAAATATCATATAAGGAATATACATTTGCTGCTATCAGTTGCTTTACCAATTACAGTACTTTTTAAATATTAACGTATTGCATGAGCAACTGAGGATACAGAGCACACGCAGCCTAGTGTCTTTCAGGAGAGGTGAAACAGATGGCTCAAAAGGAAGAGTTAATTCAGCATTGGAGGAGCAGGATCACATTCAGGCAGAGCAGCATTTCTGTACCTGTGCACAGGCACCCTGCTCTGCCCCAGGGTTCAAGACAGCATCTCCCCTGGGGGAGGAAAGGATGCTCACAGTGTAGGCAGCTCCAAGTAACGATGCAGGGCTCTGTTATATCATAAAGGGTTTTCAAACCTTTGCTTACTGCCAGAGAGAAGGAAGTATTGAGGAAAAAAACATCCAAACTGAATCATTTCAGTTGTGTTAGCTAACCCTTTTGAACTCCCCGCTTGTTTTCATTTTTGCCAACGTCCTAATTGGAGGGATCAGCAAGATCAATGAAGAAAACCTTTGAAAAACATTTCCCAGAAATATGTGTGGTAAAAACATTACAAATTCCTAAATACTCACTTTGCACTGGAAAAGTGATGCTGTGCAGAGAGCAGGGGAGACCAGAAGTACTCATCCATCTGCTTCGCACACAAGTGGGGAGCTGCTCCCACTGCACTATGAGCAGGAGCTGGGACCAAACACACACCCTGTACTGAGGAAAATGTCCCTCTTTTCTCAAAAGATTGTGCACAGAACCTAGTAGAAGAAGTGATTCATTTTAACACATGAACCCAGAAGCTTAAGTCCCCAAATCGTGAAACATTATCCCTCAAAGAGAGATGAAGGAGTAAGCCGAGACCCAGAAGGGAGGCTGTTATCTTTGACTTCATATTGATAAACAGTGCTACCAGTTTATTTTACCGGACTTCTGGTGGTGGGCTGCACATACTTGGACAACACCCAGGCCTTTCCGCCCCTCCTGCAGGAACTTCCCCAGAGTTGATGTCCTGCCTCACTCACATGCTTCGGCAAATCTCATCCAACATCATTCAGATGTCACAGAAAAAATCAAAGGGTGGGAGAAGAGTCTCTGCACTCCCAGGCTCCAGGCCCTGGCTTGCTGCAAGGAGGCAGCAGGCAGGAGAGCCCCCACCAAGGCTTTCTGTATCACTTTGGGAGCAGCATGGAGAAGGAGCTGTAGGAATGCCTTGACAGGGTGAGTGTGCCTGCAGCCAGCCAGACATCCCCAAAACAGGGTTTGGAGACATTTGTCTCTATTCCCACTAGCAATATAGGTCAGCCATGTCCCAGTCCTCTCGTATTTGCTGTTCACTAATAGATGTGTGCCCTGTTAATATTAGAGGAAATTTGCATTGCTGTGCCATGCAAATATTAGAGGAAAGTTGCACTCAGTGCTAATGTCCACTGTCACTGGCTAACAAAGGTCTACATGATTGCACACCTGTAACTCATTCTATAGAACCATCACTTTTGATATCTGTATTAATGGGTTTAGCCTTTCAGGCAGGAGACAGAGAAAATAATGTATAGCTAAGGTGAGCTGTCAAATACCTCAGATATTAAATAATTATTTTGAACAGGCTTCAAACTCTCTGCCCCATAAGCTGAGCACATACAGAAGTATACATATTTACAAAAATCTGGATCCGTTCATGCATTAATCAGGCTGAGACTGAAAGGCTGAACTCTCCTGCTAATGCATTCATGGTAGGGCCACCACCCTTGGCATACAGAAGCAGCTGCCTTGAGCAAACGGTCAGGGTCTGCCCCACCAATAGGGCTGGGGACGCCCCCCACTCTGCAGCCACCCCACGGCAGGGCTGGGAACCCCATAGCCATAGACACCCCACTGGCAGGGCGGCAAATACTGTTCTGGGGTACACTCTGCAGATGGAGCATCAGGAAGGGAAGCTGGGGACCCAGATGTGTAGAGACCAGAAGGGCAGAGAGCAGCTGGTGGCTGTGGGGCTATGCAGGGGGTCCTGGGCAAGAGGGCAACTTTCACCCCTTCCTGAGGACTCAGACAACAGACAGCTGCTGGAAGGGCTGGGATAATACTGGCTTTCCCTAGCCAGTGGGCCAGGGTGGGAATACCCCAGGGAAGTGCTGCAGTGGGCAGGATGGAGGGGTAAGGAGCAGGGTCCACTCCATCCTCCGGAAGGTGTCCACATTTACTGAAATTTAGTGTAGAGAAAAAACAAACAAACAAAAAAAAGGTCCTATCAAAATTCACACATTCATGTCCTTGTTGTTGAAATGTTGTTTCTTTACTAAATTTCCTCCTTTAATAATTCTGAAAGTCATTCCTCTTATATACCTTATTTTGAAGTAATTATTTTTTCTGCAGTTTTTCTGCAAGTTTCAACACTTCTGATAATTGAGGTTAGAGTTACTGAAGTGTGAAAATCCTCTGCAGAAGGTAACCTTCCCCATCCAGGAAGCTCTTCTGGTCAGCATGAGGAGAGGCTAGCCCTTACACGCCAGAAACACAAGTCGATTAGACCCTGGATAATGCTTTAGCTAGGGGAAGAGGAAGGATACCCTCCTGGGGAGGCTACCCTGATATTTGGGCTACAAGGACACAGGAGAGTTATGTGCTTCATATATCCTTGTATTTATTGGTGTGTAAACATAAGGAATTCAGGAAGCTTAAACAGCACACTGCTGTAAATCTGTTTGCACCAGCAAAAATGTACTGTGTTAACTGTATGTGGTTTTTGGGACCTACAGGAACAAATGAACAAATTGATGACACACTTGGGATTCCTCACAAGTCCTTACTCCTATTATGTCCTTGCAACCTATTTATACAAATTTCTGTGTAAAGGTGATCAGTGAAGCTTTCTAGCTCACAGCATGCAGTAATGCAGGTGCCTCTCCTCACTGAGTTCATGGCTCGAGGTTTGTGTATCAAGTACCCCAGCAGACCCAGGCACTGTTCATCCAGTTCTTCAGGGGTTGTTTATCTTCCAAACATCCTTTCATGGGTCCTGGTCCAAAACAGAAGTAACCTTCAGGGATGTATCAAGAAAACAAAGAAGCCCAGCAACAAGCTGGGCAAAGAGGCTAGAAACCCATTTAGCATTGGTACCGACAAGAGTTGCAAAAGTCACTCTCACTCCATCACAGCTTTCCTGCTTCCCTTCAAACAGATCTTCTCCTCGTCGCAGAGTCAGCTGGAAAGTTGAAATCTTTCCTTCTGAAACTGAGAACCCCCAAATCACTCCACCAGGGCTGCTGCTGCTAACATGCTCGTACTTGTGGAGCCCTGTCTTCATAGGCTGTTTTTCTCTGGAATGCAAAGAACACAAATGACATCTGCTACTGCTCCCCATCACAGGTGGCACCACTTCTCTAGCAAGCGTGTCCATCTCTTCCCACACAGCTGAGCTGGGTATCCCTGTACCCAGCCCTGCTACTTGCAGCCTTTTCACCATCCCTGACCTGGATGAACCAAACTCCACAAAAGCTGCTGACCCTAGACCTGACCCTGTGCACTCCTGGGAACACATGCCTGGGCACGGTGAGACTGCGCAGGAAAGGTGAAGGAAATGATGCTCTTCAGGACCATGAGGAGGAAGGAGGAGGAACACAAGTAGGGATGCAAGTGAGGGGCAAGGAGGTCAAGGTCTGAGATCTGCCAGGAGGTCCAGGAGGGCACAGGGGCATTGGAGCCAGTGGAGGATGTCCAGGAGGTTCCTGCACCCCATGAGGAGTTGGGGACCAGGAGCAATCCCCACACCGTGGCGACAGCTCCAAACATCCCCGTGCTTTGCCGACAACTTGACAAATTTAGTTTAACTATTTTGATGTAATAATGTAATTAGGTAAAAGGGTTCAGCAACCGATTGCTTTTCACTAATTTCAACCATCTGCTTCAACATTTGTTCTTATGTGTTCCAGATTTCAGAGTGTCTTTCCTCTAATAGTAATTAATGAAACTGTTAATAAGCTACATATATCATATAATGCTGCAATAATTTATCAAAGGATAATGTTATGAGACAAATTATATATAACAATTATAGAAAATGACTTACATTACTAAATGTTGCACACTGCTAACTAGTTTCTTTACTCTTTTCCTCTTAATGAATTCCCTAATTAATTTAATGCATACTTTATGCATAATTTGAAATTTAAAAACATTACTGGGTCAGGTTTTAACCATCCTTTTTTACATGCTGTCTGCTTCTACAAGACACATATTGGCAAAACATGACCTCTATGCAAATTACCAAGCCCCACTGCTATTTCCATTCCCAATCCCAGCGAATGTACTCTGGCGCGTTCCCCCTTGTGTGCGGGTACCCCAGCCACTTTCACCAGCATCCTCGCACCCTCGCATGCCACCATGCACGTAACAGCAGCATATTTCATGACAGTCATGGTGAATCTAGGTCACTATTTATAACAAAAAATAAACATAAATGTCTATTCTAATCTTCTGTTACATAACCAGCTCCATTTGGGGGAAGGCTGCTCTCAATCATACTTTGTTCAAACAGCTACCTAGCAAACATCACCTAAAAACATCCACAGCCATCACGCACTGAAAATCACCCACACCCAGAATAACAAGGTCATCTTAAAAATCCAGAAACCTTTAAAAATAGAAATGTAAACTTTAGTGTCTTAGTCTTCAGATTTTTAAGCATCCAACACACAGTTGCCTGGTATTTCCCAGTTTTCCACATCTATGGCTTTGCGGTTTTCCTGCAGAACACAACCATAAACTTTTCTTTCAAAGCCAAAGTTTCCATTCTCATCTGACCATATAATTGCTGGGTGTGGAGACTTCAAGAAAATCACCAATACTCTGGCAGTACAGATGAACTACCGGGGTACTCTAAGTTCAGTGTTTCCTAATCTTTTACTGACTGAATTTCCATAGTAAGAAAAATAGGATATCCCACCATGGAGGTTACAGTTAGTAACATGTCAAACAAATGCACAGGGAATTTGCACAGAAACTCTCCTCTCCGGCAGTTACATGAGAACCAAGTCTTGATTCAAGTTTTGAGGCTTATCTGCCACTTGCCAACATGCTGTTGGATGCATCTGTGTTTATATAGTGTACATACCTACTACTTCATTACATTAACAACTTATATCTGGAAAGTGATTTAACAGAAAAATGTGAATTGTATTCACTACTATTCTAGTAGTTTATTAACATTTGGTAGATATGGTTGTATTTCAGAAACTAAAGCATGACTTTGTAGCTGGGACCACGTACAAAGATCTGATGTGAACTAGATTGAAAGAGCCAGCCTGCTCAGACAGCTGCAGCATTTGAGATGCCAGCATCCTGAGACAGAGAATCATAGGATCACAGAATGGTTTGGGCTGGAAAGGTCCTTAAAGATCATCCAGTTCCACCCC
This sequence comes from Pezoporus occidentalis, assembly GCF_034315485.1. Taxonomy (NCBI): domain Eukaryota; kingdom Metazoa; phylum Chordata; class Aves; order Psittaciformes; family Psittacidae; genus Pezoporus; species Pezoporus occidentalis. The sequence continues at coordinate 5,324,433 of NW_026915877.1, forward strand.
CTGCTACAGGCAGGGACGCCTTCCACTAGACCAGGTTGCTCAAAGCCCCGTCTAATCTGGCCTTGAACCCTGTGGGGTTGTAGCTGCCACATCCCTGGGAGTGTTCAAGGCAGGCTGGATGGAGCTTTGAGCAACCTAACCTTCCAACCCAAACCATTCTCTGATTCTATGATGATACTTTGCTGCTGTCCCTTTCCATGCACAGAGCAGGTTTCTTTAAACAAATGTCGTTTTCAACATGATTTGCTTAACACAGTGCTTGTATCCATATCCATGCTGGCTGCCCATGTTGTGCTCTATAATGGGAAGTAATTAAGTAACCAAGTAATTAAGATCCTGCCTTGTAGCAAAAAGAAGAGCTTGGTAGCTTTTTGCACTATTTTCTGCTATTTCAGCCAAAAAGGCCCCTTGTATTCTGGATGGTAGGAGGAACCACACGTCTAATCTTGCTTTTGCGGACCACAGTGTTGTCTTCACCTCTGCATGGTCTCTTATGTTCCAGAGAGGAAATACAATTTACCAAGCCAACCAGGCTTCTGGAAGAGATCAGTCCTTCAAGACTTCTCTTTGGACAGTATTTTTTCTACATTCCTAAAATATTATATGGAGACAGAGTGACTTATGACAGAGTTAGCTCATTTTCTGAGACACTTCTGGCTGGAAAAAATGTTGAGTTTTCATCTTCAAGTTAGCTTCCTTCTCTGCTTTTCCATCTGACACTTTGGATTATTTTAATGATGGAGTAACCTTGATTAAATTAATTCCTCCCTACAAAAGCAGCTGTCTTGTGTCAAGGAATCTGTTCAACTATCTGGAGCACTTATACTTGCCAGGGAGAAGAGCCAAAGCACAGAGCTAGCAGAGGGAATGCCTGACCATACCAAAACAGCGACGACTTTTTCATAACTCCTAAGTGTGAAGCTGAGGCTTAGAGGAATGTCGAGGGTCTGTCTCCCTGCCCCACGCAGGGTTGGACGCTGCCTGTAACATGTTTCCCTGTTAGAAAAAAAAGGCTATCTGGCCTTTCCCATCTGCAGAGGAACATGCTTCCCGCAGTCCTGGGGACTGAGGTCTGAGGGGCTGAAGTTCATCCACAGCCAGGTTCCCTGCAGAGCTGCGTCTGAGCCACGCTGTACCCCTGGGCTGGCTCCTTGGGGGGGGGCCACATGCACCCAAAGCCCAGAGCATGACCCTTGGCGCCACACCAGGCACACCAGGATGGCACGCTAGAGTGGGATCCAACTGCTCCACCTGCTGGGTGAGATGGTCAGGAATGGCAAGGGAAGGAAGCTACAGAAATGGAAAAACAATGCCAGCGTGGAGAATGAATCCACAGTCCGTGGTTCGCTTAAACATTTATTTCCAAACCAAAGGTATTATTTAAGTTCAATCTTGCCTCCAAGCTTCCTTACTGCCAAACAGCTGTTCAATTGTTTCCCCTTTTAACAGTCCTTTTGCAATCTTATCCTTCACTCCAGCTTACTGAAGGTCCTTAAGCACGCACCAGCCACACACGCAAATCCTACTGAAATCAGAACTGCCTGCCACGTCTGAAGAGAGTTTGTTTTACAAAGAAAAGCCTTGGAAAAACACCAGAACTGCCATTTCTTTCTTGTTTTCAATCTCACAATATAACCATAGGCTAGACTTTGAAATTACTGGGGGTTTAAAGTATGAATGTATTTTTTCCCCAGTCATTTCTTTTCCTTTCAATATTAATATGCACTGCAGTGGGTTGGATCCCTTTATTTAAAAAAAAAAAAACAACAAAAAAAAAAACAAAACAAAACAAAACAAAAAAAAACACAAACATCTCCTGCTCTGTGATTTGGGATCCCATGCATTTCTTTTAAATTTATTAATACCAGAGGTCAAGCAAGCTGCAAAATACTGACGAGCTCAGGCTTTTTCCTCTTAGTGCCCATACAGGGGTTTCACAGCTGATGCCCACATGCTACAGCTGACCTTACAGCTCTTTAGCTTGACCGTGTGCACAGGCGCAGTGGATGCCACACCAGTTGGGCAGCATTGTCCTCAGGCTTGCTAACGGAGGGGACCTGGCACGGCACATAGAGGCTCCCTGGCAGGGCAGTGGGCCAATGGCTGCTGGTAGCAGGGTCTCCACTGCAAAGCTCCTGGCAGCATTGGGATGGCAAAGGGCCCCCGGACCCTGGTTTTGATCAGCCAGTGAAACCCAGTCATGGGGGTCCTGCGTGAGTGTCCCAGCATGCGGAGCTCACAGTGGCGGACGAACAATCGCCCTCTGCAGCGCATCTCCTGAGTATCGCAGCCCCACTGCAGGAGCAACCAGCTGCTGTGGCGTTGGCCGGGTGTTACCCCCTCCTGGCCTGCCATCCCGACACCGGGGGACACCGGGGGCACTGCACCCAGGGGTTACCCCATAACCAGCCCCGCAAACCCGACCGGGTGCGCTGGGGCTTCCTGGGGTGTTCCAGGGCTGCTGGGGATGACCACCCCACCCTGACCCCCCCACCCCCCCACCCAGCCCCGCAGGCAGCCCCAGCCCCGCCTGAGCCCGCGGTCCGGGCTGCCCCGGCTCTTTTTAACCCAGCTCGAGAGACTGCAGGGCTTTGCCTCCCTCTTTGAGCCAGCGCCGTTCAGCCGTGGCTCGTGTGCCCTGGAATAGAAGCAAGTACGGGAAAAACATCCACGTACTCGGCAGACAGCCTTAACCTCCACACTTCTGCGGCTGCTGCCACGTAACCTACTTACACTGCTTCACTTCTGTGCAAGGACCACTTAGCCGCAGCCCCGTTTGCATCCGCATTGCCACGCGGGCTGGCCCGGGTGCCTTGCCCCTGCCCGGAGACCTGCTGTCCCACCGGGCACAGACACTCCGCAAGCTCTGCACCCCAGAACAGACCGCATAAGCCCCCACGATGTCCCCCGCGGATGGCACACAATGGGCCCCAATGGGAGCGTAGCGCAGCGCCGAGGCCCGTGCAACGGCTGAGGTGAGGGCCGGCCGCCTCTAGCCTCTCCGAGGCGAGCCGGGCCGGGCCGGGCAGAGCCTCCTCCGGTGTTGAGTTACAGCGCGGGCCCCCGGGGCTGGGTGGGGCGAGAGGAGCCCCGGCCCGGCCCGCCTCTCTGCTCCCTCCGGGAACGGGGTGCGCCGGTCCGGGTGCTCCGTCCGTCTGCCCGCCCGCCCGCCCGGAGCGGCCTCCGGGGATGAGCGGGCTGCGGCGGCTGTTCCGCGGTAGCGGGCGAGCGCTGGCGTTCGTCTTCGCCGCCTCCGTCGTCTGGCTGCTCCTCGACATGGCCGCGCTCCGCCTCTCCCTCGGCGACGCCGGCGGGCGGCTGCTGAAGGAGGCAGCGGACCGCGGGCAGGAGCAAGCGCGCCCGTGGCGGGGTCCCGAAGCGTGGGCGGGCAGCAGCCAGGCCGATCTCTCTGGGCTCCGCCGCGGGCGACGCCGGGGCGTAGGGACGCCGGGCTCTCGGGCAGCCCGCCGGGAGCCTCCCCGGGAGCCGAGTCCCCCGGCCTCCGTCGCCGGGAGCAGGGGGCGGCACGCCGAGGGGCACCCCGCCGCTCCCCCGGGGACCAGGCCCACCCCGCCGGGGTCGGTTGTAAACTTGAGGGGCGGTGCAGGGGTCGTAGCGGCACCGGCAGCGAGCAGACCCCCGTCGAAGGCAGCGGCGGAGTTCGTAGTGGAGCCCACCGGGAGCAGAGCCGGGCCGCTGAAGGCATCACCGTCCCAGCCAGGCTCCCCCGACAAGCCCCATTCTCCTGACCTGCCTGGCGCGGGGCTCTCCGAGCCTGCACGGCGGGTCGCGGTCAGGGGGCCGGCGGGGCGGGGGCCCGGGCATGCCACCGAACAGAGTCGGCAGCAGCCCGCGGGCACGCTGGTGAAGGGCGGCCTGCCACCTCGGTCAGCGGAGCTGGGAGCCCTGACTGGGCGGGAGCGAGTGAAAGTGGGAAAGAAAGAAACTTCCTCCGAAAACCACTTCATCCTTCTTGGCAAAGAGGGGATAAAACTGGACAGCCCAGCAGCCTCACGTCTGGGGTCTGACTCTGCGAGGAACATCACAGGGAGACAAGAAACACACAAAGAGTGGCAACTTGCTAATGAAAATGGGGACAGCACCCATGCTGTGAACACCACCACTGGGGCTGCAGCACTGGGTGGCTGGACACAGGGTGCAACGCAAGGAGCAGCTCCCAAGGTGCGTGCCGCTGGCAAGGATGGACAGGAACAGATGAGCACCAGCAGCCCGGGGACTCACAGGGTCTTGTCCATGGATGCAACACTTGCCCCAAGAGACCCGCAAGCTCCTGGCCAGTTTGGACACCCTGTTTCAGTCCCTGATGACAAACAAGAAGAAGCAAAAAGTAGATGGAAAGAAGGAAACTTTAATGTCTACCTCAGCGATTTGATTCCTGTAGACCGAGCCATAGTGGACACCAGGCCTGCCGGGTAAGATCGTCTTCTCTTGCACAAATACTTGTGCTGCGCTCAGTGGCTCCTGGAGAGGGCTGCTGGGTGTACTGTGACCTTTTTGTGCTTCTAGCTGTGAGACTGCTTTTGCCTTTCCGTGTAGGAGCAGCCTGATATTAAAACTGGGTAAAGTTTGCAGGTTGTCTTAACCCTGAGTCCTGCCATCCAAAGAGGCTGGGGCACATAAGGTGGGCAGTGTGGCACAGGCCTCTTTGTGCCTTAAAACACTTTATCTCGTTCATCAGGTGCAACACTGAGCACTGTTTGGTTTCAGTATTTGTGCATTTGGTTCCCAGAGCACCCCTGAACCAGCTGATTTCTCTTGGTTGTAGAAGCCACCTGCCTGGAGGTGCTCTCACTCCTTCAAGCAGCCGCTGCCCTTCCCTCAAGGTAGAGGCACCACGACAGCCGCCTCTGCCTGGAGGGACTGCTGGAGCCCTAAAAACAGGAGACAAAGCCACGGGCTGAGCTCTGATGTGGTCAAAAGGGGCACACGCTGGCCAGCAGTCAAGGCGGTCCAGGGGACATGCCTCAGAGCGATCCTTTATGCAGGCCAGCAGCTCTGCTGCCATTGTGCTACAGAGCACTGCCATCGGTACCCACTCTGTGGAGGCCACTCAGGGACTCGAGTCTGGGCACGCAAAGGGAGGAATGGAGAGGTTTGAGTTGGAAAATTGTTGTTGAGCTACAGCTACTGTATTTAAAAAACACTCCCTCCCTGTAGTGCCCATAGAAAGGAAAAGGGTGAGGTGTGGGCAGCACGTTGCCCACTGATGGAAGGAGTCAGGGCCTCTTCTGAGCCGCTGTGGGGAGGATGGAGGGAAGGTGCTGCTTCAGGTGAATGGCAGGGTAATCTCTTTATACTCAGTTTTTCCTACTGCAAAAGTTTCTCAACCCCTTGGCAAGTGAGAGACCTGCCTCACACAGAGGCCCTTTTCCCACATCTCTCTTCCCACACTTGCAGTGTATGGATATGGTGGGACGGGAGTTGTGCCATGGTTTGTCTCCCATCCCACACAGCAATGCACAGACATTCCCACGGCACTGCTCGTGCTCACCATTTATGGTGGATAGAGGATGTCAGCTACAGGAGCCACCTGTGCACAGAAATGGAGCCATGGTGGCTCAAAACACTGTGTTTTGGTCTTTGACCAAAAGTCCTGAAAGCTGTGGAGCAGAACCCAGAAATGCTTGTAAGTGCAGCCTGCATGCCACGGGTGCCACACACCTGCCCAGAAGAAAACAGCATTGCTGTCTGGGCGTCACGGGGAACACCTTGGCCAAACAGGGGCACGTCACTGACAGCACTGGCTGGGATGCATGCTGCTGCGCTGGGGCACGGGGCCATGGCAAGCTGCCCTGGGTGCCCTGGCACTGGCAGGAGCCTGTGCATGCTCTGCCCTTGGCTGGTTGGCATGGCAGATATCAGGCCTTAAGGGCCAGCTCACTCCAATGGCTGTTGACAGCTCTCAGGGATGAAACAGCATGTTACTGCTTTTGCTTCCAGTCTGTCCCAGTTTAAACTGCAGTTCCTCTTGTGATCCTTGCTGGAGTGCTGAACTAGACCACTGAAATTTGGCCAATAGGAACTTGCCCTGTCATAGCCTTCAGTGTGCTTACCAGTGTGCAATGCTTGCTGCTTTCTGAATTTTCTTACCATGGTGGTGCTTGCTGAGCCTCTGCAGAAGTGCATGCAGGGAGAGTCCCACCAAGGAGGAGCTGGACCCCATTTCAGCCCAGCACTGCAGTGCTGTGAGCGAAGGTCCCCATGTGCCTCTGACCCCTCCCCAGGCTACTGACATAGCTTCTCTGGGACAATTGAGTCATCCAGATTTAGATAAGGACCAAGATTTCCTGGCCTGGCAAAAAAAATGTTGCCCGCCGCATGCCAGAGCATGGCCTGGGTAAGTTGGCACCCATGCTGGCAGGCATGGGGAAGGACCCTAGCTATGCCTGACTGTGCTGGGAAAGGATGGGCTGGGCACCCCCGAAGATCAGGTCTTCAGGGCCAGGCTACTTCTAAGCTCAGAGGCAGCAGATCAAAGGTGGTGCTTTCCCAAAGCAACTTCAAAGCCTACATTTTGTTGACTTTCAGAGTGATGTCCACAGAACATAAAGGCTGTGGGCTATTTTTGTTTAAAAGCCTGTTTAGGAGAGAAACTTCAAAAGGATTTGACTTCTATTTCCCCTTAGTTATATATATTAATTATATATACATATCTAAAAAATATATAGGTATGTATATGTAAGTTTAAAGTATAAACAGCCCAGACTCGCACAGGACATAGTGAAATTTCTTTAGCTTGGGGTCAGCAATAACAAACCCAGTGCTCCCTGCCCAGAATCCTACTTTTTTAGGCAAGAAGGGAGGAAAAGATGTTCCTCCATTTGAGGTTTCCCCTCACCCGGGCGCTTTCCAGCTGCCAAGGGTACGTGCAGGCTTTGGCCAAAGGCCTGTTTGCTGCTAATGAAGGAGCTAAGAGAGATGTCCTCATAGCAGGTCCTGCCTGACTGCATGCAGACTTTGTAGCTTGGATCTCAGCTGCGTTTTCTCAGCTGCTTTCACATCCCTCTCTCCGTGCAATGAAAGCTGTTGTGTTCAGCAGCTGCCACCTTATCTGTGGGCTTGTTCCCTCCTCTCACCACAAGCTGCCTCCTTGGGTTCGCTGTAGGAGCAAGTACAACTCATCTACTTTCTCCTAGTTTAGCTGTCCCTTGTCTCCTTCTTGCAAGTGACCTTCCTGGTTCAGCCCCTGCCTTCTCTCCATTGACCCTGTGAGTGCTGCCAGCATGCCCAAATCACTCTCCCTCCCCATACTGCAGAGGGGTCCCATCACCACGGGCCGACACCCTTAATGTTTCCAACCAAACCGTAATCAAACAGCACATCCCCTTCTGGCTGAGCCAGTCTTGGTTGCTGTCTGAGGTGAACCAGGCTACAGAAGGAGAAGGAAAGACACGTCCCAAGGATTGTGGCAGAGAGTAATTCTGGGGATATTTTCACTTATGGGAGCACTTCTGATTAGCTGTGAAGCCCTGAAATGCCTCTGAATTTCCTTCAAAACACCACATGGTCTGAGCTGCACATCAGCACCCAAGCCAGCACCAGCCAAACCCGAGGGACTGTTCACGGAGACAGAAGAAGTCAGCTTTCCATATGCTCCCATGTACCTGTCTGTTTTCTCTGTTGTTGACAGCAGAATGGACAGTGGTTTTGATTCATCACTGAGAAATCTGCATTTGCAGATTGGCTGGTGCCTGTCCTGCCTGTGGAGGTCTGCTCTGGAAGACAGAAAAACCTGCTATCAGCCTTCAGCTCATTGACAAGAGAGAGAAAGCAAGTCCCAGCAGTTCATGGATATTCTGGGATAAACTGTCAGTCTTGGGGAGAAGAGCAGTCTGGGGGAGAGGAGTGCTCTGCCAGGCATTCTGCAGGGCTGGAGATCCACTTAGAGATAGCAGAGCTAGGGAAGCCCTGCTCCCCAAGGCGCACAGCACAGCAGTGCTGAACTTTCAAATGGAAGATGAGAAAAGCTGCTCACTGACCTTTTGGTCAAACACAGAAGATACAGGCCTGACCCAGCCGTTGAGGTTTTGGCTGTTGCAGAATAAAGTGACAAACCCATGAGCACAGGAGGAATTTAATCATGCCTCAAACCCACTGATGCATATCGCTGGCTGTTTGTGAGGGGAGCAGGCACTGCATGCAGGATTGGCACAGCCAGGCTGGGTGTCCCAGGAAGGCATGGGTGCTCAGGGCATGAGATACAGGGTGCTCAGGGAACAGACTTGCCAGTACTATCATATGTAAAATTTGTACGCTTGAGTGTTTTACGTTTCTGCAGGATGTCCTGAGTGATGTGCAGCAGTTGGACTGGGAAACTCTTCCTCACTGTCTGCATGTTTGATGAGTTGCTGTGCTGAGTAACCCTTCATGTAAATAAATGGCCGTTTCCCTGCATTTTGAACATAACACCAATTCTTTACTTTCAACGGGACTATCCCATGCAGCCCAGGATGCCAAGTACTGCAGGTGTTCGGAGCACACCAGGATCCTTTTCATGCAGGAGTCCCCGAGACCAGTGGTGCAGAGCTGGGATCAGCCTCACTTTTGGGGCCTTTCAGCCATTTGCTCATTGAGAGGAGATATTGTCACCTGCAGGTAGGGTGTTAAAAGAGGTCCCTGTTAGAAAGGAGTGAGCACAACTTATCCCATGGGGTTGCTCGCAAGAAGGGCCCTGTGGGACTGTGTGGGGAGCTCTCCCTGCTCAGTCCTCTGCTCCCTCTCTCAACAAAATCCTGTTGCAGGGCATTGCCTCTTTATTTCACATTTGGCGTCTCCCCCCTCCCTGCGTTTTTTCCCAGAAAACAGTAAGCCTGGAGACTTTCAGGAGTGCGAATGGCCATCACCTGTGAGCCTGTGTTGCCATTGCAGGTGCTCTGACCAGCGTGTTCATGATGACCTCCCAAACACCAGCATCATCATGTGCTTTGTGGATGAAGTGTGGTCCACCCTCCTCCGCTCAGTTCACAGCGTTCTCAGCAGGTCTCCTCCTCACCTGATTGAAGAAGTCATTTTGGTGGACGACTTCAGCACTAAAAGTAGGTGAAGCTTCTTCTGCCTTTATGAAACTAATATAACTTGAGGCCAAAATGCAATTTGTTCTCTGTAATTCAATTCTGAATAGAGAGAAATCACATTTTCTCCTTTCGATGTATTGAAGTGCATCCCCAGCCTGCTCTGTTCTTTCCAGATCAGGGGGATCAGAGGTCAGATGGGCACTGGGAGTGGCTGTGGTGGATCAAGCTGCAGTTCTTGCCAAGCAGTCTGCCAGACTTTATCATTCACGTCTCTTCCATCCTAGTCTACTCACTTAAACAGCTGCTACATTTACAGCTGTGCATCACTAAGTTTACACACGTGTGCTGCTTTGCACATGTGTGGGAGGCTGGTAGACGCACTGCAGTCCAGGAGCACCATCTTTGGGGCATCCTGGACCAAGGACTTGAACGTTCATGAAGATGCTGTCATCCTTCTCTGTGCACCTTCCAGATGAGTGTCCCATGTTTTCAGTGCTGCACTTCCCCGGTTGCTCAGAGAACGGTATAGTTGCAGTAAAAGCAGTGGTGAGCCAGGCATCTGCACATGCACAGCAGCTTTGCATATGCACTCAGGCATTTTGTATGATATTGAACCTCTGCTTTGTAATGCTTTCACTCTCTGCTGGCTTAAGCCCTTGAAAATGTAGGAATAATGTAATTTTCCAGCTGCTGGTTCTTCTGTGCTCAGCATTGCTGTAATCTGAGTAGCAGCAGCAATAACCTACAGCAAACGGGTCCACAGATGTTTCACCTTTGGAGCTTTTCAAAGCTTTTAACTGGTTTTTGAAATGCAAACAGTTACATTCTCCTGAAAAAAACCTAGAGAGCACTAATAAAGCCCATCTATGGTGGAGATTGGGTGTCCTTCCCACAGACCAAACGGTGTAAGTGGGTGATGGCTGGCTCTCAACAAAGCACTTTTCTCCCCAGCTTCCTCACACTCTTATTTATGAGAGTTCACCACCAGCTACCTCCACAGCCACAGGAAACCATGACTAAAGCAGCCTGAGAAGTGGAGATATGTCACAGAAAATCCTTGTGCAGTTTAAACCCAGGCAAAGCCTTTAAATGTGGTGCTTGCTATCAAGAAATATGTAGAGCATAAAAAAAAATAGGCAAAGTATTTAGAACCAGATTTTAATTGTGATTATAGTGCAAGGGAGAAAAAAAAAAGTCATTTTGGAGTTTTTGAGCGACAGCTCTATACCTGGTTTGAATCATGAGCTACTCGAGTGATGCCACTGAGATTTTGCTCATGGCCTGTCACCAAAACCGCTGCACTTCATGCTCTCCACTGTCCACGTGCTGTGCATGCAGCAAGTCACTGCATTCACCCACACTGGCTATGCCTGCCTTTGCTGCATCTACTGGGCTTGTGCGGAAGCCAAGTGGGTGCTTGCTGTGCAGGGAGCAGGAGACGATACCACCACCTGCAGCCCATCCTTTGGAAGAGCATACCCAAAGCAGCCAGACAGCCCACGGTGAGCCCCCAGGACCAAGTAGCATGCCCATTACAGAGTACCAGGGACACACGTCTCCAGAAGAGATTTTTAAACTCCAGCTGAAACCTGCTGACACTGATGTGGCTGGGAGTTTCTCTGGAGAACAGGCTCAGTCTCAAACACCAGAAGCCCTGCAGCTGTGCCCAGATGTTCACACCCAAGCCCAGAGGATCCTGGTGTATCTGAAGATGCTTCCAGGGACATTCTACCCCCTGCTTTTCACCTTGGAAGTGGGTGCGAAATTGGTAAGTCATCCTCACCCTCTCCTCCTTCTCTGCAGAGTACCTCAAGGAGAAGCTGGACAAATACATGTCGCAGTTCCCAAAAGTGAAGATTCTCCATCTCAAGGAGAGGCATGGTCTAATACGGGCCAGACTGGCAGGAGCAGAAATTGCCAAAGGTAGGATGAAAGCCATTTCAGTCTTGGCTGGAACCCCCACAGGTGCTGATAAGCCATCTCTGAGCTTTAGTCTCATCCCAGTGAGATAATGGCATCTCTTTGGTATGTAAAGCACAAGGATCTGACAAGTGATAGAGCTTTGTCTTGTCCAGCACCTCAGCACAGCCCTAGCAAGCCACAGCTGGGATCTCCAGCCGTGCCACCTTGGCTTCATTGCCTGCACAGGCCAGGCTGTCTTGGCATTGAAATGGTCATTTCTGCTGGGAGCCATCCCACTTCACTCTGCTGGCCTCCATGGCTGAGCAGCAAAAACATGCTCTGAGCTATGGCTGGGAGGGTTTTGGGAGCTATGGCTCATGGCACCATCAGCACTACTGTGAGCTCACAGGGTGTCCAGCCAGCATAGGATGGGAACAGGGAAGGAGCACCTGGGGCCTGATCCTACCCTGGCCTCTGCCACAGGCACCATCCTGACGTTCCTGGACTCACATGTGGAGTGCAATGTGGGGTGGCTGGAGCCACTGCTGGAGAGGGTCCGCCTGAGCCGGACCAAGGTCGCCTGTCCTGTCATCGAGGTCATCAGCGACAAGGACATGAGGTAATGTGGCTTGTGGCCTTGGGATATCCAAAATCCATGCCAGTGGCTTGAGTGAAACCTCTTACTGGGACCACCAACATACTAATTACAGGAAGACCCAGGTCCAGACCTCCTAACTGGCCTTCAGCAGCGTCTCACAAGGGATACATCATGTTGCTGTGCACCAGAACTTAATGTCAGCAGTGGATTTGGCCCCTTCATTTATCCCACACACCTTTTCCCTTTTTCATGACTTTTAGTACATGAAGAGGATTCCTGATGAAATTTGTTAAAATCTCATTTTAATTATGTACAGATATTCATCTTCACTCATTAAGGGTGACATTTCAATCAGGAATGTGACTCAGAATTAGTCATCCCGATCTTTTCTCTGTTTAGTTACATGACCGTGGACAACTTTCAGCGTGGGATCTTTACTTGGCCAATGAATTTTGGATGGAAGCAGATTCCGCAAGAGATCATTGAGAAAAATAAAATCAAGGAAACTGATATAATAAGGTAAAAAAACAGCAAATGTGAGAGCTTTGTGGTCCGACCTGTTCCTTTGTTAATAACTTAGCGACAAAGGCTCCTTCAGTGCCAAATGTTGTTCCTTTGCCTGCAAGGACAACAGAGACAGGCACTTTGTACGCTGTGGGCAGTCACATCACCAGACATGGGCAAAGCCCAACAAGCCTTTCTCACCTCGTGTGGCACTGCTGGCATTTTGCTGGTGTTACTGGGGCTGGGGGAATGTATAATTGCATTTTTCCCTTCCATGTCCCATTATGGTTTTCAGGCTGGGTAAAGCCACTCAAATACAGAATCAGCAAAGCGACTGATCAGGTAGTGTCTTGCTGTCCCTGTAAATGCAGCCACAGGTACCGTCCCCCAGCATTTAGTAGCCCACAGCTTCTCAATGATACCCTTGTCAAGGCAAAGGGAAGGGGATGGGCATTCCCTGACCAACTGACCTGCTGTGTGGCCTGTCTGTTCCCAGGTGCCCGGTCATGGCAGGTGGCCTGTTCTCCATCGATAAGAAGTACTTTTTTGAGCTGGGAATGTATGACCCAGGGCTGGATGTTTGGGGAGGTGAAAATATGGAGATTTCGTTCAAGGTATGTCACTGTCATACACCTGCATCCATGCCAGCCTGGCTCTGATGATGGGGCTCAGCCAGGGTCTCCCAGAGGGACAGCCCACACTGGAGACACCATTTGTCCTGGTAGTTTACTTAGTTTTCTACTTCTCTTCTGGCTTGCACAAAGCCAGCACCCAGCATTTGCATGTGTTTCTATCAAAGCAACCTCCGTTTCTCAGGTCTGGATGTGTGGAGGAGAGATTGAGATTGTTCCATGCTCCAGAGTTGGACACATTTTCAGGAACGACAATCCTTATTCCTTTCCAAAAGATCGTGTGAGAACAGTGGAGAGGAACTTGGCCCGCGTTGCAGAGGTCTGGCTGGATGAGTACAAGGAGTTATTCTATGGCCATGCTTACCATCTAATCTTGAAAAACGTGGATGTCGGTGACCTCACTCAACAAATCCAACTGCGAAAGAAGCTTCAGTGCAAAAGTTTCCAGTGGTACCTGGAGAATGTCTACCCAGACCTGGAAGCGCCCCTGGTTAAAGCCAGTGGTCTGGTACGTAGCCAGATAACTTGCCGCCCTTCATTTAAACATGTTTTCAGTGGCTAGCTACACACTGCCAGTACACTGAGTTGTTTCCCTGGCATTTGGTAACATTACTGAATATTCAATATGTCACGGTGGTCTGGATTCCCTCGTGTTTTTATAAATAGGTCACAGTCACAGTTCCAGGAGACGATTTCCCTTTAAAGAGCCATTTGAGTGTTTCAACCCCAGATGAGCTGCCCCTGTGGCAGACACGGTCAGGGATGTGCACCAGAGCGGGGGCCAGTATCCTCCCTACCTGCGCAGCATTTTGGCCACGGCAGGAGAGGGAAGTGGTTTATCGGGCAGCCCCGGGGGCCTGGAGCAGGCAAGGTTTGTACCGGTGCTCTGCTGCCAGCAGAGCGCAGCAGAAATCCGCTTTTCCCCTGCGCTGCCTGCAGCCTGGGGGAGCCCGGCATCTTTGCAGCGCACAAGAAGCCTGTGCTTCGGGAGAGCTCAGTGAGCAGAAAACACCGTAAATGTTAAGTCCTGCTTCCATAAGACTCTTACTGGCTGATAAGTGGATCAGGCTCCATTTCTCTTCTGCTATCTCTCCATCTCTGCTTTGGGAGACTCCTGGTGATCTCTGGCACCAAGTCCTCCTTGTGCAGCTATTCCTCAGGTGTTCAGTGTCACTTTACCAACATTAAAAGGTCACTTAGACAAGAATAAAATATGGGTTCTGAATTTGGCCCGGGCTTGAGCCTAAGCTGAATATTAGCTGCTGCTTTGGACACTCAGAAACCTCAAATGCCCAGAAAAGATGCAGCTTTGATTACAAATTGCTTATAATGGCAATTACAAAAGTAAAATATTTGGTCTGTCAGAAGAATTTCAGTGATTCCAGGAATGAAAACTAAAGGGTTTTCTGCCTGTCCTAGCCATTGCCATCTGCCAGTGCCATGGCAGGAGCAACACTTGCTTGAGAGGAGGTGGCCAGAAGCCGGTGACCACAGGTCTGGCATGGCTGGGGCAGTGAGAACAAGAACGGCCTGTCCCCTCCATCCCTGCCAAGGCGCACAGTTACTGCACCAGCCCTTCTGGGAGCCAGGAAATAGCACATCAACCATTCAGCTGTGTTTCAGGCTTGTCTATGGGCCAAGGGCTTAATGTGAAGGTTCACTGTCACAGGGAGCCCTAGGGATCAGGTCAGGCTCTCTGCCAGCTGCAGTGTGTTGCTTTAATGATCAAGCCATGAAGGTGTGAGAGGGTAGCTCTGCAGAGAGCATGGGGAGGGATGCAGTGCTTCCTCTGGTGACCTCTCAGCTCTCACAGAAAAGCTGTAGGAAACTGCTGGTCTGGGGCACTTCAGCAGATTATGAGCAGTGCATCCATTCAGACGCATCCATCCATCTCAGTGTGACAGCGGCTGCAAGCAGAAGAGCCAAGGGCTGTCTCTCTGGCTCCAAAACTTGTATGTCCAAAAGCCCATGTCCCTGCATTTCTCAGAAAGCACTGTTTGGATTAGACTGAAGGATTCAGTGAAACATGGGCTTAAGTGACATTTTTGAAAAAGAATTAGCAGTCATAATCTGAGAACATAACCCCACCCCACCCCAAATTTATTGAGAAATATTCACTTTTTCAGCTTTTTTTTTTAATCAGAGCAGTAAAACAATGTCAAATTCAGTGCAAAGCAGTTAGACCATATATAACCTGAACCAAAACCTCAGTTTGTCAGAGGTGTTTTTGAAAATTTTCAAGATACTGCCTTGCTTTGTCCTGATTCAGGCCACCTGAATTGCTCTTTTATCTTCATTCTCAAAATTTAATAGGGCAGAAAATCTGTTTTTCAGCTAGCTCTGCAAATTCCAGCTGTGCTGAACACTGCCCAAAGTTACTTGAGAACTGTTTTCCAAATAGCCTGTTTATTTATGGGGATTAATTCATAGGTTCTTCAGAAATTCTGAAAGAGAAGGAATGACGTTTGCAAGGAATTGGAGATGTGAGTGGCCCCGGGGAGTTATTTGAGGAGTTGGTGATGGTGCCTGCAGACTGCAGCCAACCAAATCCTCTTATGGCCGTGAGCCCCTGCAGCGTGGTAGACTTCAGCCCAGGAACTGGAGTGGGCTGGCAGAGCTCAGTCCAGTGTTTTCAGCTTTCCCATATTACATCCGATACTCCTGAGCAACCTCTGAACACACCATACAAACAGCATGAAGGAAGTGCCCCTTTGCAGACCTCACTTTGTGCAGATGCTGGCGCTGGGCAGGTGCTGGATGCTGGCTCACCCATGAGGGATGGTTGCAGGGAGAAAGAGCAAAGAGAAGCCAGGGAAGGGAGCAGAGCCTGATGCTCACTTGCAGCAAGCTGGGGGCTGAATACACATGCTCAGGGAAACTGCGCTACCCAGGGTGCAGTGCTTACTTGTCCTCTCTTACACCCACCAGTGCAAGGTAACAGCAGTTCAGTTACAAACAGTTAATGATGATGTTCCTGCCAGGGTTCCCACTTTAGGGGACTGTGTCTCCATTTCTCCATTGATGGTGAGTACCAAGCCAACCAACCTGGATGGAAAACAGGAAGCTGCCTCGAGGTAGGGCATCAAGCACATCACATACAGTGATGGAGTTGTTCCCTGGGGCCATCTGTGGGGTCTGTGCCCAGCTGGGAGGGGACCACCAGGCATTTGTGTCAGCTGCATGTATTGGTTGCTCCCCTCCTTCACGGGGTAGCAGTGGGAAGAGATTCTGCAGTTGTTAATGTTGGGAGCTGTTTGGTGATTTGCAAAACAGGAACATGAGCTATATCCAAAAAAAACCCAGAAAAGAACGTGTTTCATCCAGCCTTAAATGTTTCTGGTAAGGCCTAGTTTCAAGTTTTTGTTGGTAGAAAACGTGTAATGGACCAGGTATGCATTTACATACCTCTCCAGCACATCATCTCTGCTTTACTTAATTAAGTGGATAGTACCAGTCAGTGTCTCTGAATCCAGGAGGTTAACTGCAATATAGCAGCCTCTCCTATTTCTTGGGAATTTATGTCTGAATTTGAATTTTGTTCTGTTTTCCAGCTTGTTAACAAAGCCATGGCAAGATGCATCACTGTGGAAAACACAACTCTAGCTTTTGAGGCATGTGATGTTAACAACAAGGTAAGGATACCCTGCATACTGAGTATGTAATACTATATTTTGTGCATGGCGTAGAGCTCCTGTACCTTCCTATGGTGACCTGCCCCTCCCTCAGGAGCTAAAGCACTCCTTCCCATAGGGCACATGGCCACATGATGCCTCTACACATCTAGGGGCAGGAACTCCCTGTCTGCAAAGTCTGTAGCCAGCCCACAACCCCGGAACCAGCAAATTCAGCTGGAATAGGAAAGTTTGATAAAGCCATGAGCCTGCACATGAAAATAGGGAGAAACATTTAAATAAAAGCCTGTGCTTTCTGTGCTGCTGCAAAACATCCAGCTGCCCTCTGTTGCTCGATGGGAAGCAGCCGCTGTGGACAGTCTTTCCCTTCCTCTATAGGTAGTGTTTTTTACGCAGGTCCCTGCTAATTGCTCTCTGCTCTAGCACAGGCTGGCTTGTGGGTTGGGCTTGTCATGTCCAGGGGTTTGTCTGTTTGCACCCCAGTGCTGGGGTGCAGCCAGGGGAGGTGGCAGGGCAGACAAGCACACAGCAGTGACTTTGGAGTCAAGGCTGCTGTGCAAGGAGTCACTCTCATAGCCTGCGCTGGGGCTGTTCTGAGCTTTCTTGCTCTGCAAATCCATAGGAAAGGTCTTCCCATGGATCACAGCTTTCCTCATCCCCTGGTCCTGGGTGAGGACAGGGGAAAAGCAAGAAGAGCATCTTCTGGGGAGCCTCTGCCAGCTGCCATCACCATGCAACCAGCCCTGCTGATGGAAGGCAAGTGGGGTCACAGCTCTTCCCGGTCTCTCCCTGCAGAACCAGAAGTTCAACTACACCTGGCTGAGGCTGATCCAGCACGGAGAGCTCTGCATCGCCCAGGCTGGCACTGTGGAAGCACTGGGCCTGCGCCACTGTGAGGGCAGGAGCCGCAGCCTGGCATGGCTGCACAGGTCACTGGCAGCCTTCCAGCCAGAGCTGGTAAGTGCTGCGCTGGCTAGAGCAGCCACACCATGGCCTGTGTCCCCTGGGTTGTGTTAGTGTGCTGGTGTGCAAACTGATGGGCAGCTGCAGCCCAGTGCAAGGTGCAGGATATGCCCTGGCCGTCTGGTCCTGGCTTTGCCGAAGTCTTTTCACCTGGAGTTAGGTGTTGGTCCCCCAGCACCAGAGCCTTTCCTCAATGGGATAGAGATGCACACGCTGGTGTTGGGTTGCATTATATCCAAGTGATGCTTGCTGCGACATTGGGTTTCTCAGGGCTGGGGAGATGCTGGCCATGTGAGGAAGAAATGCTTTACTGTGAGAATGGTGAGGCACTGGAAAACACTCCCCAGGGAAGGTGTGAATCCTGCATCCCTGGCGGTGTTCAAGGCCAGGTTGGACAGGACCTTGAGCAACCTGGTCTAGTGGGAGGTGTCCTTGCCCATGGAAGGGGGGTTGTAACTAGATGATCTTAAGGTCCTTTGCAACCCAAACCATTCTGTGATTCTATGATTCACTCTGACATGACAGTAATGGAACATCCCTGTTTTACATAGAAATCATCGATAGTACTTTCTTGGATATTACTTGATATTTATTGGTATTCAGCTCACCAGTGCCTTTTTAAAAGAAAGCATTTATGAAAAGGAAAAGAATGGATACTTACATTCATTGCCTGCACTTGTAAAAAAGCAAGTGAGTCGGGACTGAATCTCAATCAGCCTGGTGTAAGTAGTTGTCCAAAATGCTATGAAATTGCATACTTTATATTTAAGAAAGAAATACTTTTAATTTAAAAAATAAAAAAATGTAGCTAAATTATACACTCACCATATATTGTGTAAGCGGCGAGGAGAAGCAGACAGGCCAACCCAATATGGGTGATAAGCAACTTCTAGTTTATTTGTGACGCAGTTCACACATATATAGGAGTGGTATTCAGCCACTCCTTCTTGGCATAACAGTATTGGTTAGCCCCCACAGCTTCCTCCACATTCTCCTCCCAGGTCCGGTCTCTGGCCACCTGTGGGGGCCACCCCCTGCCTTGCTTGCACAGTCCTCCAGAACTCTATGGTTCTGCTCTTAGAGTCATTCTGCAACAATTCCCCCCTTTTTCTTTGTGCAAGCAAGGCATTATGGGTTATTCTGTTCGCCTGTTTTATCACACAACTGTAAACAAGTCTAATAGCTACAATAATTAACCTAATCAATAATACATAAGTGCAACACCCTTAAACAGTGTTTGACTCAACCTGTAATGCCCCGTGAAAACAACCCTCTAGTTATTCTTAGGATATTGCTCATTTACTATTGCTGGGTAAAAGGGTTCTCAGCTGTGCGTGCATCGAAACTTTAAAAGCCAGAGCGCCGCAGTACCAAATTAGCATAATCAGAGAAACTCATACAACACATTCCATCAAACTCTTCACATCCATGTCCCTGTTCGGGCGCCATTTGTAAGCGGCGAGGAGAAGCAGACAGGCCAACCCAATATGGGTGATAAGCAACTTCTAGTTTATTTGTGACGCAGTTCACACATATATAGGAGTGGTATTCAGCCACTCCTCCTTGGCACAACAGTATTGGTTAGCCCCCACAGCTTCCTCCACATTCTCCTCCCAGGTCCGGTCTCCGGCCGCCTGTGGGGGCCACCCCCTGCCTTGCTTGCACAGTCCTCCAGAACTCTATGGTTCTGCTCTTAGAGTCATTCTGCAACAATATTGCAAAGTTCCCATTCCTTTTTAGTCTGAACAACCGAAACTTAAGCCAGAGCGCCGCAGTGCCAAGGCTCACCTTGGGTGTTTTGTGAAAAACACATGAAAATTGTCATCTGCTTAGGAGTCCAGGCAGCAGTACCAGTGCACAGGCACTTTTTGTCTCCTGTTTCAGCCCTAGCTCACCTCAAGCCGTGAGTTGGGTGCACTTGGTGGTCCCAGCCAGAGCAGGCGGCTGGGCATGAGCAGATGCTCCCAGCTGTGGCAGGGGATGGGTCTGGCCACCCAAAGGCACAGGCACCACCATCCTCCCCAGGACAGGCAGCCTTGGTCTGTGTGATTGTGTCAGCCTTTAGTAGTGCCAGCAGTAGGAAGTCTGAGAAGCAGCTCAGTGCCTGGTGATGTTGACTGAAGGAATTAGTGTGCTTTACCTTCTGATGTCACAGTTATTGTGTCTTATTAAAGTTGTGAAGTGCATTTCCTATATGCACGAAGATCCAACTTTTGCCCAGACAACACTCTACATGTCATTTCAGGAGTATTTCATCTGGGTGTTAACCAACTGATTGTAAGTAACACTGCAAAGCTAGGAGGTAACACAGAAATGTCCTCACCTTTGGCAGCACTTGCAGCATTGTCTTCCTAGCCATGTGGGTTAAGTAGATAAAGCTAAGCAGATGTGAAAAGCAAGAAAATGGAGATCACTCAGACTCTTCATTCTTTCACAATCCAGTTTACTGCCCCAGCATTTGAACTTCAGCACTGAATTATCTAGCATCCTTTTCAATTCAGTAAATGTGCCCGGAGTTCACCAGCCAAGAAACTCCAAAAGACGAAAATCAGTCTCCTGGTGTATGTACCCCTATATAGCATGTACCATCTGGAGTGATTTCCTTTGCATGGTAATTTCTGCTTGGACAGTGAGAGAACTAATCTTTCCCTTCCCAGTGAATGAAAGCTCAGGAGGTGTAGTATGATCCTGGCTTGGCAACAGGCACCAGCTTTGGATCCCACCCAGAAGTCCCTGTAAGTCAGCAAAGAGATCTTACGTATTAGGGAATCATGAAAAAAGGGCACAGCATCAAGAATTAAGCTTTCTCAGTGGAAAAATAGAGCTGCTGCCACACGAGTCCTAAAGCTGAAGCTTACCTAAAGCCCTCTCTCTCCCCTGCAGAAAGACCACATCATCTCGGAGCATCTCCAGCAGCTGGCTTGCTTGGAAGTGGATCCCTCTCACAAAGCCCTGAGGGTAAATGCCTGTGACTCTGCAAATCTTTATCAAAAGTGGCAGTTTGGCAATTACTATGCAGACTGAAGGGAACACAGTTGGACCAGAAACACTGTGTTTTCATCTTGCGAACTCAGCAAGGACATCTGTGTGACTTGTGACAGCAATTACAAAACTGAAAGTTTATTTCCAAATGATAATTGAAATCTGTCATTTAAACCAGCATATTGAGAGATCAGAATACCGAGAGCAGCACATCTGGTTTAACGATATCTGAAACATAGGCGTGTTTTTCCTTCACTGTGAGAGACTTTGGCAAAAGCTCAAATAATTTTCTGTATTATTAAATGGAAATATTTTCTAAAGTCCCCCATCCTACTGTAAGCAAACCTTCAGCAATTCCCCCTGGACAGCAGCATAAGCTACAGGAATACTTCCAGGGATCAGCAGTCTGTAAACAGCAAGCGGGGCTGCTTATTCTTCCACAGAAAATGGAAGTTTATTGACCAACACATTAAAAAGATCCATCTGACATGCCTGTTCTGGGTCTGGCTGCAGGATCCTACCCTGTGGGACCCACTGCCTCTGACAGATGAGTATCAGGGTTCCTTTAGGAATTGATTGCTTATCGAAAAAGCCTTCTTTTAATAATGGGGGGCAAATATGGGTCAATAAGCTGCCCAGCAGCTGAGGTAAACGGGGCTGTGGAAGGGGCAGTCAGTATGCCTTGCCCACACCTCCAGTGAGGATGTGGGTGTCTTGCTTTGCTTGCAGGTGAGAGGGGCTGTTGGGGAGGCAAATTTGGTTTATCCTGCTTTTTGCCAGTGACATGCAGCAGAGGCCAGCTGTGTCTTCGAGCCCCAATGGCTCCCCCAGCACTGCTGCAGCTTTACTTGGCCTCTGGCCAGGGTACTGTGTTGCATTGGTGCCTGTGCCGGAGTCTGGTGATGCTTGGTGCAGCCCCAAGCAGGGTGGCTCACCCTGCTCCTGCCAGGGCCATCCCAAGAGAAGCTTTACCTGCCAGCAGCATGAGCCAGGCAGCTCTCCCCATCGTGGCATCCTCCCACTATGGAGGGGAATGGAGGGAGGGCAGAGACCTCTGTCAGAACGTCTCACAACCTAAAACTTCTACCTGTAGGCTCTTGGGATGGAGGAACTCAGTGAGGGCTTTAATTCAAAAAGGGTTGCAGAGCACAAGTGTGTGCACATATATGTGTGTGTGTACATGGCATTTCAGAGGGACCACTGCAGAGGTTAATACAGTGGGATGAGCTGCTGCACAGCCCGAGCTGCACAGGATGGCCAGTCTCTGCACACCAGAAGTCCCTCTGAACTTACTGTTAAGGGCAATTTTTTTCTTACTGTGAAGCTTTTTATCCCCAAAAGGCATCACCAGTTTTTGAAGGGATAGATTTGGTAGGAGACTAAATTCTGCTGTGACAGCACAGTGAGATGTGTCCCTGGCTAGATTTCTTCCCCATTTCCATTAGGAAGTTCCTGCTGTGGGAGGCTGCTCCCTGTACAGATGTGGTACAGGGATGTACAGGGATGTGGTACATCGTTGTACATTGACACATCCTTGTGGTACATTGATGGTCACTGGAGAAGCTCATGCTTCTCCTCCTGCCTTGCTGTCCTGCACTGGGGTGAGGAGCACAAGCCACTGGGGATCCATGGGGCTGAGCATCGCACTCATGCCACTGTTGACCACAGCTGAGGCTCCACCTGCATTCACAAAACCCTTGTACCTTTCCTTTGATTTTTCATGTTACCTCTCACATGGTGGATTAATGCTGACAGCATCTGACAGGCTGAGTCTGCCAAAATATTGACTGGCCCAACAGATTTTCCCTATTGGCTCCTATTCCAACTGTCTTCCTGATTTTCTCCCTCTTTTAGTGCAGATAGCCTGCAGTCACCATCAGAAAAAATGACACAGATGTTGTTTGTGCAGTCATCTTTTATCAGGAGCATGAGTTTCATCAAATTCTGTTTGCTGACATTCAATCATTTGTCACCAAGTAGGCACCAAATGGTCATATGTCATGGTCACATTCCATTGCCAGGCTTGTCACTTGCATTCTGATGCCCTGTTTGTGTAGATGCTCACTTCCATGTTGGTATCTTTTGCTTAAAGACCGGAGCCTGCCTCCGGGGCTGCTGGCAGTGAGCAGTGGCCCTGCTGCTACACAATATTGAGAAGCGTTCCGATTGCACCAGTCAGCCTAGTCTTCCAGAAACAAGAGCATTTTTTCCATCACACTCGGCAGATGTGGCAACAGGAGTCTCCTTCTACCCAGTGAGCTGCCCACTCCTTTTACCATCTCCACTGATGGCACCTGGGTGTGCATCACACCTCGGGGGGCATGGGGAGGCTTTGGGATCACAGAGGGGAAGGAGGAAGGTACCATGGGTGGGAAGGACCACTACTCATTCTGGGGACAGGCACCACCATCCTCCCCCATGTCGGCAATGGGAAACAGACACAGCTTTTCTGAACAAGAACAAATGCTGTGGCAGGGAGGGACACTGCACATCATGCTGTGCTTCCATCAGTAAGTACCCTGAAACAAAGCGGCATGGTTGGAGGCCCCATTTGGTTTGTTAAAAAAAAAATAGAAAAAAAAAAAACGATTAAAAAATGGGAAAAAATGATAAGAGATGAAGCATCTTCCTCTGCACCCTGTGCATTAACAGTTTCTGTTAACTCAGACCCTTTCCAAGGGGTCTCCTGCCCGAGTTAGTGCCAGGCTGAACTGCAAAACGCCTGTAACCCCTTGATCAACATATTGCACCCACCCGCCCTGAGGGTTAGGTGGGAGGGGGAGTGTTTGCAGGCAAGGCCCTTAGGCCCCTAAAGCATCCCAGGACTCAAGCTACCAAGGAAAGCAAAAGAAGGAGTTGCAGTTCCCAGCTGATCAAATGCTGCTTTCCAAGGTAAAAAACTAATATGCTTCTTGACAGTTTCAGCAGGCCCCCACACTCCACTGGAACCTGAGCCCACAATCAGTTTGCCAAGCATCTTATCCCTGCACTTGCCCAAAATGTCTGGAAACTGTTTTAACTGTTACCTAGGGTATAAGCCAGACGTTAAAACTGTTACAGACAGATGTGTGATAGAAGGAAAAAATACTCACCTGCTGTTGCTAAAGCAAGCAGGGGGCTCAGCCTGCCTGTGCAGCCATGTGAGGGAGCAGGAAGGTATCCGGCTTAGCCAGACAATTCACTGGAGGAGATGGGAATCACGACAGCAAAGGACCAAACAAAATGCTACTGTCTCTCCTTCCACTCTCCTCACCCAGGGTTGGGTGGGGAAGTATTTGAACTCCAGCTTTCTGTCCCTCTGGGTGTCTGCCTGTTCTGAGGCTTTCCCTCTCTCGGCCCCAGTGCTGATCTCTCCACCCTCCTTGAAGAGCACCTACTACAGCAGCTGTGCCTTTTGCTATGGTACAGATGTCTTTTCCTGGTGTCTCACACTGCTGAAAGTCAGCTGGGTCATCAGCACAAACCAGGGGCTCACATCCCACCCATCCAGCCTCAGCAGCTTTTCCAGAGCCAGGTGCAAGCGCGCGTATGTGCTGTTGATCCCAATGAGCACAGGCACATCCTGCCCATCAACCCCTGGCCTTGCTGCAACATCATCCCTTTAAAACACCAGCTTCTCAGCAATGCACAAAGGTGGGCACTTGAGCTCTGATTTTTATTTTGCCATGGGGTTTCATTGTTTTGTTCCCTATTGCACTTGTGGATAGCAGTAAAGCAAATTTGTCACTCACATTCCGAAGTGCAAATCAGGCTGGATGGCATGGTGGGGAGGTAGTTGTCACTAGCCCCACCTCAACCATTGTGCCAGTACTTGAAGCTAAGCTTGGCCAGCTCAGAGCAGCTCTTTGGCACCCACAGCCTCGGCAAGTCACTGACAGCCCAGGCAATGGCCACTTCTTCAAGAGAAATGTGTTGCTCTTAGAGGAGCCGCTGCAAGAGGAGCGATGGGGGGCAGCTGTCAGCGCGCAAACAAACCCACAGTATAAGTTCATACAAGCAAACCTCTGAACTTCCACAACCCAAAGAGTGAATAAACAAGTCTGAATAGCACAATGAGGGCTGTGTCTGGTTTGTACAATACAGAATTGCCATTTATTATTTTCACATTGCCAATAAATAATTGCCTCTGTGTAGCACAAGAAAAGTCAAAACGATATTCAGTGCTGCTGGAGATGTAAAACTAATCATTACAAAAGCGCTTATGGCTGAAGGAGGCCACTGCAGCTGAAGCCAGTGTCTAACCTCATTCTTACCTCCTCTCCCTTTGTCAGCTGCTCTCAACTTTCCCAGATGATTTCTGGGATGACATTTGCAAAGCTTAGTCCCAACTCAAGACAAATCTGTCTGTAAAACAGTTAAAAAAGACTGCATCAATGTTATTGTAGTTACACCAAGAATTTTAAAAATGGAAAAACGTTATGTTCAGATGATGCAAAAACAATGAGTGCAGAAAACTTGCATGGCTTTGACAAAAAAAGTCTTTAAAATTTTGCGCCTAAACTAAGCATGAAATCAAGAAGACATGTAAGAGAGTCTGAACTGGTGGCATTGGGAAAGTTCAGATTTCTGGTAGCGGTCAGTTTTGCCAGGTGAAGCATGCACAGGTGTGCATGCCATGCCCTGCATACACAGTGTGCAAGCTGCTGCCCCCCCAGGGTGTCCCAGAGCCCAGCTGTGCCACTGGCACCAGCCACCAGTACCACCTCCCCAAAGGCACCTCTGCCCCAAGCATGAGGGGTCAGGCACCACAGCTGGCCACCACTGATGGGATCCACGGCACTGGGGCTGGGAGTCACTGC
Organism: Pezoporus occidentalis; assembly: GCF_034315485.1. Classification (NCBI taxonomy): domain Eukaryota; kingdom Metazoa; phylum Chordata; class Aves; order Psittaciformes; family Psittacidae; genus Pezoporus; species Pezoporus occidentalis. The sequence continues at coordinate 5,349,480 of NW_026915877.1, forward strand.
AGTGCGGAGGGAGGGTGGTGGGGAAGAGGAGCTGCTTCATCACCAGCTGCTGTTCGGGCTGGCTGCACCTATGGTTTCATGCTAGCACCCAGAACAGGCAAGCTAGAATGGAGCACTGCATGAGCTGGTGGTGGCCATGGTGGGGGCTGCAGTGGGCGAGCAACATCATGTCTAAACACATCCACACGGACAACTCTCACCCCAGCAGGCAGGGGCCAGCAGACAGCACCAGTCCTGTCTGGTGTTGACTACAGTGCTGTATAAGGAATCCAGGTACCCATTGGAGGCCTTAGGCATGGGAGTGTGGGAACAGGGGCCATGATGCCTTCTCATCATTTATAATTCCCACGCATCAGCATCTGCCCATAAATGCAAATATCCCTCTATCCCACCAGCACAGGTAGGAATGGATGGTTGCTAGCAAGAGGTGTCTGACAGTGCACCATGAGACACCAGCATGGACGGACAGCAAAACAGAGTGTGCTGGGGCTACAAACAGTCGTCTCTTTTGTTACTCGCCCTGCCCTGGCCAGTGCCAGTGAGCTGCTGCTGCCAACTCATTACCAGCACGGCTGACAGCATGGATCACATGTGTGTCGGCAGCTAGAGAAACCCCAGCCAGTTCAAGACATTCTATTGTTTGAGTATGGTTACAAAAGTTGGATAGAAAATAAGAGGATAAACTTAAAATCAAATGGTATTATATTTAGCAAACTGATTATTTATTTTCCTGTGTTATGGATGCCTCTGCCCACTGCCAAAGCAAAGATGTTAAATTTTAACAGTGTATTATGAAATCATATACAAAAAGGAAAAGAGCAGTGACCTCATGCTGTGTGAAGAGACATGCCTTGGGGGAAACAAACAAGAAAATCAAAACCAGAGTGAACACTCGGCTCTTTAAGCATTCTCCACCAGTTTATAAGTGCATCATGGATTCAAATTCATCAATTCGCTGTTTGGTGTTTCCTTTTCTAATCCTCCGGTAGGAGATTGTGTTGTACCTAGAATAGCTGTGTCTGGAGATATCATTTTTTTTCCCCAGGTTAAGCTGCTCCCCTGGTTTCTCCACTGGGGAGTTGCAGCCAGGTGTGGTCAGGGGAGACGCCTCCTTGCCACTGTCATACTGCTTTAGATGGGATGCCTTGCTGTTCTCCTTCTTGATTTCGATCACCTGAACATCATCCTCTTCAGTGTCCTCCTCATCATCATCATCCTCCTGGTCCTCCACCTCCTCCTCCTCCTCCTCAGTGGCATTTCCCCTCCCATCGGTGCTGGCTGCAAGGGTCTCTGCTGCCTCCACGACAGTGCTGGCTGCCATCCCCATCACTGGCTCCCTGCTGCCCGCAGGCAGCCCTTCGCTGCCTGGCCCTGCAGCAACACAGAGGGGTTGTTGGTAAGGACAGGCTCAACACTGCCTTTGTGCCCCTGTCCTACATGATTTTGATATATCATCATGGTGTCTTACCAGCACCTGCCACCAAAGCACCCATCTTCCAGAGACTGCCTGGTGGTGCCCCACATCCCCAGGCTGAACCCCATCACCACAAGCACATGCTTGAGAAAGGCATTGTACATTCTCAAACTCATTCCTAAAGGCCGCTTGCCTTTGCATTTCTTAATGCCCATGTCTACCACCTTTCCCACTGAGCTCTCCCCACTATTGTCTTTTAAAGGGGGAGGTGATGAGAAGCCCATGGCCTAGCCTCAAAAAGGGAAGAGCAGCATAGCATCCCCCCTGAGCCCCAGGACCAGAGGCACTGTGACTCCCCGCATGCACCAGATCTGCTTCCGCCCTGTGGGATCCACAGCTGGCAAATGCCCCACCGTAGGGCCCTGCTGTGGTGCCCTTCCAAACTTCCTTCCAGCTTTCCCAAAGCTCTCTGGTAAGTGCCTTGAGCAGGTGCTGGACTCAATTAGACAAACTACCTGTTCTGGAGTTGCTGCCCCTTCCCTGTAGAACCCATCATGGGACCAAGGGTCCCATCTTCCTACAGTGCTCTGTGCTGGGTCTGACTGACATGGTGGGAAAGCAAAAGAGGAAGGGAAAAGGAAAATGGAAACAGAAAAGGAAAGGGAAAGGGGAAAAAAAGGGGGAGGGGGAAGCGAAATTGGAAAAGGAAAAATGAAATATAGAGATGGGAAAAGGGAAAAAGGAAAAGAAAAGGGCTGCTCTGCACCCAGTGCCCAGCTATGCCCATGATGAAGAAGGACCCCAGAACAGCCCTCCTGGGATGGTTCCTCCTTCAGAGGTGGCCCACCAGGCTGAGATGGCTATTTCAGTATTTGTCCTGTTTGGCATTTGTCTTTGTGTTAAATGATGCTTTAGTGTCACAACAAATGGTCTATTCAACATTTTGCCTGTGGGGTCCTGAGTATTAATTAGACTAAATTGGTTAGGTACTAAAAAGCTGCCTGCAATTTAGAGATAAAGTGCTTGTGGCTGGGGAGGGAAAAGGTGCAGGGGGGGAGGGCTGTGTTTAATAGGTTTTATTGTGCACTCATAAAGCAACACAGCTGGAATATGGATGTCAGCTCTAAGTGGGAAAGCCTCCATCATGATTCACCTCCTCACAGTTGCTATGAAATATTATTGTACCCATGACAAATGTTCATATTTTTTCCTTTTCTTAATCAAAGTTTCTGTTTATAGGGCATGGCCCATGCATCTTTTAGAGCCACATTCAACAATAGCTTTGCCAGGACTGCAACAGCTACCCTGAGTTGTTAATCTCCTCTTCTTCAAGGAGGGGCTTCATATTTATGTGACAGCTGACATATAGAAAATACCAATTTACTGCAGCCAGGTAGATGGAAATGACAAGAGACATCCAGCATGGCTGGGTGCTGGGAAGTGGGATAGAGCCAGCAGCCCTATGCTCCCAGCTATGGCTGGGTCTCCAGGGTGGGGAGAACACTGTTATCAGCCCCTGGTGCAGCCGCCCCTCATCCCACACTGCCAAAACCAATAAGACATAGGAAACATGGAAGGGCAGCAATGCTGAAAGCCCACCTAGAGAGAGATGTAGCTTTCTTTTAGTAACACTCAATAAAATACTCCTCCTTTCTGGAGGAGTGGCTGCATTTTGTATGGTATAATTGAATAGGTTTATCTATTGCATATATATATATATGCAAAACATTTTAAGTTGTGATGGGCCCTGGGGAGCAAGTGCCCCCCTGCCACCCCACTCACTGCAGGATGCAGGTGTGAGATCCAGCCTTGGCTCCAACTGATTTTTACCGTTTTCACCTAGGAATGGATAGAGAGGGACCCAAGAGACGATGTTTAAGAGAGGAATTTTTTGCTAGATGCTTGGGTGTCAGGGGGATTTAGACATTTGGTGAATCAGGCAGGAATGTGGTTGAGTTTTGGGGCCACACATTTTTGACTGACAGCCTCCTGAGGTTATCCTCTGAGTTCCCCTTTCCAAAGCAGAAGATAAAGCATCTCCCAGCCTCACAAGGCTGTTGGAGACCTCCTGGCTGATGACCCCACTTTGTTTCAACGTCCTATAGTCAAGGAGATACACACAAACCCCAGGAAGAAAAAGGTACCAGACATGTTTTCTTAAAGTGCAGCAACTCTATGGATGATAAATGAGTCACTGCTCTACAGGACATAAGGGTCTGACTGAATTAAACAAAACCAATAGCCACCTGTATGTGATTGTCTCTGAAGGGTACTCATTGCTATGCTTTGGGAAAACCTCTGTCCCACAGCGTTTTCCATTACCTTCCTCTGATTCCTGACCATCAGTCCCCGTGTCCTGGATATCAGCTGATCCCTGCTGTACTGTCCCATCGTTTTCCTCTTGCTTTTCTTTAGGAAATACAAAGCACAAGAAATGGACTGATGGAGCGGTTAGTGAGAATAATTAGGTTTTAATGGTTGCAGATTGGCAGCAGTTTTTCAGAGCAGATTAAAAAATTGCTTGTTTCTGTAGTTACATACTTTTCATTGCATCCTGTGTAACTGCTAGCTCAAATTTGTCCCTAACTTCGAATTACTCTGATTCATCGTTAACAGCTACCATAGGTTAGAAATTTTGACTCACACACAGTGCATATCATTATTCATAAGCCTATACGTAAAATAGAGCTTTTCTTTCCAAGCATTTAGAGAAAGGCAGCCTTGTACTTTACCTTTGCATTGCTTCTCTTCATCAAAATCCCCATGAACTATGTCCTCTGCCAGCGAGTTTCTATTTTCCCCCCGGTTTTCTTCTGCAGGTGGAGCATCATCAGGGCACATTTCTGCATTTGTGCAAGGGACCATTCCAACAGATTTTGCTATTTCACCAACGACCTGCAGTGGGCCTTTCTTCAGGGTTACACTCCCATTGCACTCGGGCATGCCAGATGCTGATGGGACTTCTGTCATGCTTAGGGCTGTGCCGTGCCCGCAGACCGGGGCCGTGCACTTCCGGGGGCCCGGTCCTGCGCCCCGGGGTGGGGAGCAATACCCTTCACCCCTTCTCCACAGGGATTTTGCTCCCCTGTGCAAATGGTCAACGCCTGTCTCCTCTCCTGCGGGTGCTGCAGCAGAGCAGGGTCACACCATCAGATGTGCCAAGGGCTTGCCAGTGGGCTCTGGCCATGGGGCAATCCAATCAGCACCTCCCTTGTTGCTGAGGCTCGTCCCATTGCATAATTAAATGCACCATTTTAATTTACATAAACAAACAATCTGAAGCAAGGAAGCTTTTGTGCTGGCAGGGAGAGCGGGTCTTTCAGCATGTCAGCCCTGTGGTAATAAACAGGGATTTTGTACTCTTGTCACAATGGCCCTTTGTGTCTCTGCCTGGTCACAGGGCGGACAATTGTTCTGACCTCTAATCCTTGGAGGGTGACCACCTTCCACAGAGCTGCTGCCACCTAACCCGCTTAACATTCCCCATCGGGTTTGTGTGCTGATAAACCTTGCCGTGCTGCTGGCCAGACAATGAAAGCATTTTGCACTTGTTGGAGAACAAACTGGCTGTTTGGAAGGACGCATGCCCTGCCTATGGCGCGACACCACACTCTTCTGCCACCACACGTATTTACAGGCAGGGCCACGTCCTGCCAGATGCTGAGCAGCTGCTATTAAATACTCAGTGAAATGCATCTTCAAGGGATCAGCCCTTAAGGACGGAACTAGAAGATGAGAACCAAAAGCACAAGCCCATGTGATGTTTTGTGACAAGATGAGAACTGAGGTGGCAGGTCCCCAAGGCCAAGCCAGCCAGGCAATGGGATGCTTGCTGCCCCACCAGTGCGGAGGCAAGTCAACGTTGTGCTTCCCCTTCCACATCCACCACACAACCCCCTTTTGCAGAAGCATCTTCTGTCCCATATAAATGGGACAAGGGATGAGATTAACACTTACACAGTAATTATCAGTCAGACCTAAAGCTAGCAGGAGTGATATGGGGACATTTCACAAAGTGAAGTAGGAGGATTGCCTGAGCAGCACGGGGCATTTTCTGACCGCAGCTGAACTTGTCTCAACTGTGTGCCCAAAGCCAGGTTTACATAAGAGTGTAATCTCCTGCTGTGAATGACTTTTTGTGTTGGTACAAAACAGCATTTTTGACATCTTTGTGCGTTAGGCCTTTGAAATCTTCTTGTCAAGTTTTGACCTTGATTAGAAATGAACCCAAAACCTTTCCACTGGTTTTGTTCATCTGTGAGTTTGCATCCTGAAATCAACAAGTTTTCATCATTGTTATGAAAACGAGCTTGGTGTATTTGATTTATGAAATCAATCGTATGCTGGAAAAAATGTGTCCAGGAAAATGCATAATGAGGATTGAAAGTGAATTGACAACATGCAACAACAGTAGGAACCTTCAGGAGAGACTGGGTACCTGACACAGACTGGTGGCTGGAGAGAAGAATACCTTCTCTTCTTATCAAGCTTTTTCTATATCTCGGACATAATCCAAAGGGCCCTGCAGGTGATTTAGCATGACCAGCAGGTCGAAGGAGGTGATCCTGCCCCTCTACTCTGCTCTCATGACATCTCACTTGGAGTATTATGTGCAGTTCTGGTGTCCTCAACATAAAAAGGACATGGAACTGTTGGAACAAGTCCAGAGGAGGGCCACGAGGATGATCAGGGGACTGGAGCACCTCCCATATGAAGATAGGCTGAGCAAGTTGGGGCTGTTCAGCCTGGAGAAGAGAAGGCTGCATGGAGACCTCATAGCAACCTTCCAGTATCTGAAGGGGGCCTATAAGGGTGCTGGGGAGGGACTCTTCATTAGGGACTGTAGTGATAGGACAAAGGGTAATGGGTTCAAACTTAAACAGGGGAAGTTTAGATTAGGTATAAGGAGGAAGTTCTTAACTGTGAGGGTGGTGAGGCACTGGAATGGGTTGCCCAGGGAAGTTGTGAACGCTCCATCCCTGGCAGTGTTCAAGGCCAGGCTGGACAGAGCCTTGGGTGACATGGTTTAGTGTGAGGTGTCCCTGCCCATGGCAGGGGCATTGGAACTAGATGATCTTAACGTCCTTTCCAACCCTAACTATTCTATGATTCTATGATTTCTCATTTGACAGGTCCTGTCCCCAGGGTTTCCCTCAGTGTGGAAACCCCACTGAAAAAGGTTTCATGGTTGGGACTTGCCATGCTTGGGAGCATCCCTGCTGCACCATGATCTCAAGGGCTGAGTGGGCATGTGATCATCTTACAGGGTCAAAGGGCCATGTCTGCATTGGTGCAGCCAGCACAAATCCTGGCTTGAGCATGGGACAAACTCCCAGCCAAGCTTCTAATTTGAAATCACACAAAGCTGAAAACAGGGCACCAGGGTTGGCAAGCAAGTAGCCTGCTAACCTTGGAGCCACATCAACTCCCATGGGAACAGGGACAGATCCTGTCTTCATATCCCCAGGAACCTGCCTGCCTGACTTCTTGATTGCAGGAAGGTATTGAAACAATTTTAGGTATTTCCTGGTGCCATCTATTGGTTACACAATCAGTTCTCAACAACTCATGTTTTCCCAAATGAGCACCTCATGGTTGAAGCACAGTTTGCATGACTCTATTATAAATCATTTTTCATGTGACCTTTAGCGCAGGAAGTTTCCATTCCAGCTATGCTTTACTAAAATTTCAGAAACAGCACCTGGGATTTCAGAGGCACAACAGGGATTTGAGAGTTGGTGAGGTAAATCATTGCTGAGCCCCAGTAATTCCAATTCATGCCAAAAATAGGAGGAGGCCACCATGGCAGGGTGTTTGCAGAGATCTGCAGGCTCCTCTGTCATTAACTCTCTGCTGCCCAGTTTCTGCTCCAAGCTTCCAGGAGCATCTCATGCATGCACATGGCTACCTGGAGGGCACATGCACCACACATGGTCACTGGGGCAGCTCTAGAGCAGAAGCCACATAACCTGGGGTCACCATGGGAGATGCAGTGCCACCCAAAGCCAAGGCAAGATGACAGGAATGGTGGCACTGGAGACAAATGTTCCCACGGCTGAGCACAGCCAGGAAGGATTACATTTCACTTGAACCCTCCCCAGACAAAAACTCCTGTGAATCATGTCAACAAAATACAATCAAGCATTTCCATTTTGTCAGCAAGATAAATACCTTATGTTTCTGAAAAAAAATACCCAAAACCATACCTTGGCATTTCCCTTCTATAGCGAATTTCAGGATTTAACTTTTCATCCAGTAGAGGAATGAAAGGAAAGGCAGAAGCAGGGGTATTCCCCCTGCTAGAGCTGTGTCAGGCACTAGCCAGCCCTCACACATGCTCATGCTTTCCTGCTGCTCTCACTGGCCGTGCTTGGCTTCAGAGGGGAGTTGCAGAAGGAGCAGCATGTTTCCTCTGAAAAACAGGAATACATGCCAGAGTGATGCAACAAGGGTATGCTAGTTACAAACAATGGGCACATGCAGAGTAATTCAAGTTTTGACAGTGTTAAAAATAGGCAGCTGCTGCTTTCTTCCTGGCAAACACTGCACAAGCAGCCCAAAGGGATTTATGGTGAGGGGAGAGCAGCTCCTGCCTGTTGGAAGGCATTTGCTAATGCAGGTGGTTCTCCTCTGTCTGCCCCCAGGAGCTCAGGGTCACCTGTCACCCTCAGGTCATCTCAGTGACTGAGATCATGGATGCTGCTTGGAGGGCGCAGCATCCCCAGCAGTGTTTTTAAGCAGGCAGAGTTCCTGCTTAAAAACACAGCTGGACTCAGAAAAAGGAAAAAGTAGCTGTGCGTTCTTCCCACTGCAGGCAGCTATTTATACTCGAAATTGGGCAAAGCCACCTCCCAGGGCTATGAAAACATTTCATTTGCACAAACCTGAGGTGGTGTCATTTCTGCCTCTAAGCTTTTGAAAAAGTGGAAGCCTGTACTGAAAAGAGCCAAACTTTAAGAAGCAATCCAGGCTGTGGACCTTTCCCCAAGCAGAGCATTGTCTGAACACCCCAGCTCTCTGCTCTCCCCGACACTTCTGTCTGCACTGGAGAAGCTCTTGGCCCCAGCCCACAGGTGCCACCAGGGCATCTCTTGGCTGTGCAGACCAGTATGGCCAATGGCAGCAATGTGGCATTGCCATCCTCTGTCACAGGCCATCTGCTTTGCATCAGTTTTGCAAGGCCTGAGCACTGGGGCTTGTTGGATGGATTCTGCCTGGGCTTCACTGGCGTGTTCTCACTGTGACAGTGATTTCTGTGGCTGACCAGGTGCTTATGGTGAGTTTTATTTACTTTTGCTTATCTGTGTGTAGCACAACCATAGCTTTACGCAGACAGCAGTGACAAGCAGCAGCTCTGTGCTGAGAGCATAGCAATAAATTCTTGGGTTTATATATGTCTAAGCAGCAGGAAGGACAAACTCACTCACCTGCAATAACTACATGTTGTGATCTTCTTTTCAATGCTATGATAGCTGGGTTCAAACAGCTGGTATGCATGAAAACGTCTAAAACAGCTTCATGAGAAAGGAAATGTGAGGTGCAAAAGCAGAAATCAGCAGAGCAGAAGCGCATGTGGGAAAGCAGAAACGCACCCCTAAGAGGCATGTGGAAAAGTGGTCGCTGAAGGGATAGCCACCTGCTCTGAGCACAACTGAAAAGGAACAAAACCCAGGACATGCAGAAATACGGCTCAGAGAAACACAGCAACTCCTCACATATTTCAGCAGCTTCCAGGGCTGGACCTTTAATACTTGGGGGGGGGGGGGGTGCAGGATAGTACAGCCTTGAAGCCAGAATGATTTTCTGCTGGATCTGAAATGCTTCCAACAGAAGCCACAATGGGCTTCATGGTTTTGTGGAAAAAAAAACTTCCACAGTAGAAATTCAGGCCAAGAGAGCCCAGGGGAGAAAAAAGGAAAGAGGTATTGCAAAGGTCACAAAAAAACAGCAAGGCTGGCTAGATCTGGGCATTGGGCAAGACTGGGTTAAGCACGTAAGAACCCTTACAGGGTCAGGCTCAGTAGCACTCACCAAATTAATTGAAGTTTTAAGTTTACAAAGGAATTGCATTCTTCAGGGCAGCCACACTTCTTTCTGAAGTAAACTCACACCCTCTATCCACAGGGATAAGAAGAGAAAAGGTAATCCCTTAGCTGTTAGGAAATCAAGCAAACCCTTCAATGACCCCATCATGATCAGCGAGCGTACCTCCTCTGCTGGAGGTCCAGAGCACTTCTACACACATTGGTTGGAGCCCCAGCCCTTGAACCAGTGACACCACACAACGTTTCCTATACACTCACCCTCCTCTTGCCCTGACTCCTGTGAGGCAGAGCAGGGATCCTTTCAGACTGCTCCATGCTAGGACAAATGCCATTTTGAAAGAACTTTCTCCTTTGTTTTGCTGTCTGAGCTATTTGTCTTGCCTGTGAGCTCCTTCCTCCCCTCAGAAGGCTGAGGCACCATTGTTCTTGATGCCCACTGCAGCAACCCCACGGAGCCTGCCTGTCACCCACATCCTGTTTTTGATCGTGGCCATGAACGTCGTGTTGTCATCTTGTAGCGACCAAAGCATGCTCTTGCAACTGCTAGAAAATCATCATTTGTTTAGTCTTTCTTAAGGCCTGTCTTAATCTTGTTGGATGTCCAGCCTCATTCAGCCTTTCCACACTAAAAGCAAGCATGTATCTCCTGAGATAGGACAACTTTCAAACCAGAAGAAATCCTGCTTTGGATCACAAAGCTGCACTAATTTCCACTGGAGATGCAGTCTAAGAGAGTAGAGTTCATAAAGTGTTTTAAATACCTTTTTTCCTGCCTCTATAAATCAAGGCAAAGGGTGTAGGCTGTGACCAAGGCACCCTGTCAAGAGCCACCTCTGCCACTTCATCCCTATAAACTAGCTGCAATAAACAAAAGAAGACATTAATTCAGGAGCTGGGAGGGGGCGGAAGGCAAAGCAGGCCCCAGTCAGGCTGACACATTTCCATTGGTCTCTGCAGACCAGTCAGCCCATGCTCCCCACGGCAAAGAAAAAGCTCTGGTCTGGCTCTGGTAGTGCCCTGACTTTCACACAGGTGAAGAGTCCATAGCACCAGTGGAGAAAGCTTCAACCCTCTGATCAGACATGCTGGGCTAGGGATATTTTGTCTTTTGACACAAATATATACAACAGTCCTGGGTCCAAATACTGCTTGGCCAGGTATAGAGAGAGGAGTGCTCCTGCTGGAGAGGAGCGAGCCACCATCAGCTACCCACAGCCACATGCAGAAGTGTGCTGACTCTGCTTGGCTGGAAACATCCCCATGCAGGTGATAGAGGTGCAGTCTGGCACCTGAAGCCAAGCGACTCAACTGGACGTGGGACTGATTTCAAGGTTCCTTTCTAAGTGCTGAAGCCATTTGTTCTCTTTGGAGGCCTCTGACAGCCTTCACCAGATTTTCTGGTTATTCTACCCACAGTTGCTTTCAATCACACATATCTGCATTTAATTCCACAGTTTGTCCAAGTAGAAGTAATATTTCCTGTTTTTTCTCTCATTTCAGCTGGTGTTACTGGCAAAGAAATGTAAAACTCTATCTTGAGACAGCAAATCACAGGCAACAAACATGATGTCTAGCAATGAGCTCCAGACCAGCACCTGAAATGCTCCAGCCTGGGCTGACAGGTTGGCTCTGACTCCCCGCAGGTGTCAGACCAAAGCCCACCTCCAGCCCAGGGGCTGGGGGATGAATGATAGCAGAGGGCTCACAGGCTGAACTGCAGGTGTTTGGTTCAGCAGCACAGACTGAACATCATTCCCATATGTATAAACCTCATGAGCTCTTCTCCTGATTGCCCTTCAGCTTTCCCGGATACTTGCAGTATTACCAGCTATTTAATCTTTTTAAGAAAAATTACAGACGCCAATACGGATTCTGCTGGCTTAGCAACATTCATTAATTAGAGAACTATTGGGAACAGGTTGTTTTTATTTGGGGTTCATCTCAGAGGGAAACTATTGGATTTAGCCTGAGATTTATGAAAAGACCAGGAAATCCTGCCACAGCAGTACCCAAGTGGTAAACAACTGCATGGTCTGCTGGGTCAAAAGATGAATGACTCATACAAGGTATTTAAATTATATTTAAAATTCTTTAAATTGTATTTGAAAAACATAATCAGGTTGCTTGGGCTAAGCAAACAGCCTACTTCCCTGCTGCCTGAGGGGGAAATAAAATTTTTCTTTTTCTTCACATTTATGCCCTTATTTATTAAATCACTTCATATGAGCTATCAAGTTAATCTTACTGATGAAGTCTCTGCTCCTGAAGAAATGTGAACACCTAGTGACCTTCCTGACAATGCAGTGGAAGCACCAACCCCAGGGCCATCTCCTGCAGTCCCTGGACCTCAGAGGGACCACGTCCCAGGCACAGCCCTCTAAGGAGGTCCCCAGGGTACAACCTGCAACTGTCTCCAGGCACAGGGCAATCCTACTCATCCCTGCAGGACAATCATCTGCCTTTACTTCTCTCACCTTAAAGAAGTGAGATCAATCTGAGCTATATCGTTACATCATGATAAGTGGACAAGTATGTTCTCAAGTCCAGTAAAATTCCAGCCAGGCAACTAGAACACCATGCCCTCCAAGGGTGCAGTGAGACCCCAGCACTCTGGTGATTCTTGCCAATCTGACACCTTGCAGAAAGCTCCGTTTCCAGCAAGACTGGCACCACAGATCTGCGTTGAGAAGTAGGAAATGAAGAGACCCATCACCCTTTGCTAGATCCCCCCTGCCTATCATCTGCAGCCTCCCACAGCAGTCACTGCCACAGCCCCCTTGCCTCCCTCCCAGATCACACAGACATACTCACCTCACTGCTTTTCCCTGGGGAGTGCTCTCTCCACAGAGCTACCAGCCTGTTGGCACCTCTGCTCAATGCTGCTGGTGCTCCCCACTATGCTCATTTGACACCAGGGCCTATAAGGGGTGCATTAGTGACTGGTTCCCCCTGCTCCGAACATGTGGAGTTGCTCAAAGCAGCAAGCACATGGACACCACCAGCTCCTCGTGCACAGAGCCTGTCCTGTGTGCATGCTCAGCAGCCTCCTTTCTACTTCAGATCCCTGGAGCAAGACAGGTTTGGCAAGACATGCCAAACCAGCTACTGGCAGAGATTGCAGCTGGTCAAATCACAACCAATAAACCAGTTTATTGCAGGTTTATACAATGGCTGCTAAGAGTGAGAAACTGACAGCAGCCAGCATTTACTTTGTAAATCTGTCAGTGCTGTTGGCTCAGCTGAACAGCAGAACCGATCCCTGCTTTGGAGACTGGGAACTGAGTTGTGGAGTTCACCCTTTCATTTTCTTTTTACCATGGGTAAATCTCTGCCCTTCATTTCAAAATGTTGCTGCCCAGGGTCTGTCTCTGTCATGTGCTCTGGCCTCCATCCTCTTTCTAAGGGCAGCCTGTCACTGGTTTTAGTAGAAGCACTTGCTTTATTGAAGACCTTTGGAAGACTATGACTTTGGTAACAGGAAATAAATAGCTATCAACCAATTTTGCATTCAATTAAAAACTGTTATTAACACTAAAGTATGCTGAGGAAGTTCTGCAAAGGTTCTTCATGTTTTAGAGTTAGTCATTTTTCAAGTTAATGAAGAGGTCCACAGTTTGATCTGATTAAAAATTAAAATACTTGAAAATCCCAGAGCTTTTTAAATATCATTAGTACTGTTGTCTGGAGGACTGCCATGCAGCACCACCACGCATCACCCACTGCATGCCTCCACTGAGCTGCTGCCCGTGTTCCCAGGCCATGTAGCAGTCCCACGTGCAGAGCCCTGGACATCAAGGATGGACATGCAATGTCAGACTCGACTTTCTTCCTCTTCCACTGCCCGGTGAAGGCCTGGAATGAACTTCAAAATATTCTTTCGGACACTGGGTCTCCTGCTTTTCCTCGGGAGGGTCCCAAAAGTACTGGTGCAGCTGCTGCCCTCCCAGAGTGGAGACATGGACCCGCTGCTGGCCAGGCTGATACTGCGGATCCTCCTCAGTGACGACCTCCCAGGAGCACCATCTCCGTCCCTGGGGAAGAAGCAGTCATCATCCACGCTCGACTGGCGGCTCGGGCTCTCTGCAGCTGAATCCTCAAAGGCGCAGCTTTGGTAGAAGCTGTCCTCGCTGTCCACAGTCATCGAGCTCAGCCGGCTGCGGGAGCTGCTCTCACTGGAGAAGCGAGGCTTCACCGGAAAGAGGTGTCCTACCGAGCTGCCGCCACTGAGCAAGCTGGCCTCTTCCAGCTCCAGCGCACCCAGCAGTGCATTGTCATTCACCTCCCCTGAAAGCAGAAGCCAAAGAGGAGCATTATTTACTGGTGTCTGCTCAGTGCTGGAGAGCAGGATGCCTGTGCCTTAGTGGTGCAGGGAAATGTCATGCCCAGCATCGCAGTGCAGGGAGCAGCCCCTTTGCCTCGAGGGAAGCTGTTTCCCAGCTGTGGGTTGCTCTCTGCCCCTGCCATCCCCCACATGCAGAATCAAAGCCACTCTCTAGACAGCCCATAAAAAACACAAGCAAAAAAACCTTTCCCCTGATAAGTCCAAATAAGAATGGATAAAATATTTACATCCTAGAACTCTTGTGAAAGAGCCTTTGGTCTGCATTAGTCAAGCAACATCCAAATTTATCACTCCCAGAAAAAAGCTTTCCCAGGGGCAGCCCCATGTCTTCATTTGCAGGGGAAAAAGAAAGCAAATGAAAATCAGATTAAAGAATTGCTTTTTACAGATGAGACACTGTTTCCACAGAAGAACTCAGCAGCACTGCGGTTTTCTTCCCGGAAACAAGGACGTACCGTGCAGCAAGCGCTGTTCCTGTAAGAGCAGAGAGCGCAACTCCACCCATTTCTGCTGCAGACTTTGCTGTGGAGAGGAAGAGGGCTCTGTCATTCATGCACGTTTGCACAAGCATAAAGCACTTGTAAAGAAAAGGATTTAGAAAGTACAGGTGCTACAGGCAGCACTTGTATGTCCATTTTTTTACAGAGACAATTTTCCTGGAGTTCAGCAAATTTCCCCACAGTCCACTCATATTCTGGGTGCTGTGAGGTGCTGTAGACATCTGATTTGAAAAGAAACAGCCTGAAATCTGTAGAGCATACTCCTTGCCTTCAGCCGGCACAGGACAGGCTCTGCAGCCCACCCTCCTCTAGCCCTCCGCAGCTCTGGAACCCACCAGCCGTGAATGGGCACCTTGCTCCTCGTTCCTGGATCCTGCAGCTCAGCATGGGGATGGCACAACTAACCATCCCAACCTCGTGTTAGGGTAACACCACCCTGTGTATATCCAACCTAATGCCATCCAACACAGCAACATTTTTCTTTCCCTCTGTTGCAGATCAACTTTTGATGTAAATACAAATTATTGAATAGTTAAAGAAATTACAACAAATCAACTGATGAGCCTCTGCCTGGAGGCAGTCGCAGAGGTACTTCCCCAATAATCTGCCTGAACCTGCTGCACCTTAGACATTCAGCCAGACAGGCTGCCAAATCACACACTTGTACACCCAAACTAACCAGACCTGCATGGGCAATCCTGTCAGCACAGTCACTTTTTTTCCATCACTTTGGAAAAGTCAAACACAATGAAAACCCCAGCGCAGCCGCAGGGTGGTGATGTACCGGGATGCCCTGTGGGCAAGCCTGCAAAACAGGAGCAGTGACCGCTTTTGAGGAGAACTAGTCCAAGGTCTGCTCTTACAATCCCTACACAATGTTGAATACAGTAGGTTTTAGAAGTTTATCATTCAAAGAGACCTAGGAAATTGCATGTAAGAGATGCTTGTGCAACTGCACGTCCAAGCCTGTGGTGATGCCTTGTACTCACAGGCACATTGCCATCTCAGTGCGGTTACAGGGGTTGGCAACAACCTGGCACACCCTTCAGTAAGGCACTAGAGACAGTTATAAACAGAATTAGATTCTTTCCACTGCAGCACACCGTTCTAAGAGCGCAGGGTCAGGCTCACACCCTATTTTACTCCGTAGCAACACTTGTTGCAGAGGTTTGGCATTTCTGGGAAACAGATGTTTTGTAAAAGTTCTCTCTTGAAATTGAACCATTCACAGCACATTTTGAAATTTTGGCTTTATGACTTCCCTGTAAAGGTATGGGGAGGAATGGCCCATTTCTGGTGACTTTACTGGTTACTTCATTCAGATTTACAAGGGACCAGACTTAACGACTTGCCGTGGAGTACTGACCATGGCCAGGTTGGAAGCATCCTGCTGCTGTGCTCTCATTAGCACAGTGATGAGTGCTCTGGCTCTGGGTCCTTTCTTGCCATGTCTGGACTAGCCATCCAGGTGGTCAGTCCCAGCATCTCCAAACACCTCCCAGCTCCAGGGATGTGGTCACACAGAGTTCCACGCAAGGCCAGCATCGCGCCTGCACTAACACCAGCCTCCCAACACCTCCCACCTCACCAGACACACTGGACATGCAGGGGTTTGTCCCAGCCCCATAGGGAGCACCAGCGCTGCCTCTAAGCTAAGCTCTCCCAGCTGTTCACACCAGCCAAGAGCCCAGAGCCCCCCACCACCCACTGGTCAGTTTTACCTCCTTCAGAGAGAAAATAACAGCTGTCTGCCAGGGAGCAATGCCTAAAAGCATTGTAGCCATTTCCAAAAGCATCCTCCATAGTGCCCATCAGTTTAACAAACCTTGGAGGGGAAACTGAGCTCATTGAGGTCTCACCCTGATCTCCTCACCCCTGCCCATCATCTGGGCTGAAGTGATGATGACCAAGATACTGTCTGGACAGCCAGACACTGCCCTCGGCATCCATCAGCCACAGACCAGTGAAGGTTGGGAAGAATCCATCCTTTCCTCACCCCCCAACCCCCACAACTAACGTTTGCTCATCTGCAGCATCAGTGTCATGCAGCAAATTACAACACCCGGTGCTGTACTGTTATAAATGCAGTGCAAACCAATTAAATAAACATTGTTTTAAATATGATAAATGCTAAATGTGAAATTGCCCCCATGGCAGGACTTACATTTTATAGACAATGGCACACATGACAAACTGTCCCTGCTGCTCAGCTCTGGCAAGCCTAACCCATTTGGCATGAGGCTTATTCTAGCCAGATTAATTTTTAATGAACTTTTTAAAGTACCATACTCCTGTGGGCAGAGTTTGGCATGCTGGAAAAATCCCCCACTCAGGTCAACCAAGTCCCAACTTTGGAAAGCCCTTGGCCCCTGCACTGCTGTGGCTGCAGTGGGGTGAGCAGAGAGGCATGCTGGGTCACTGGAACCCCAAAACCTATTGTTAGCCTGGCTGCCTCAGACCCAGCTGGGAGAATAGAAGCTCTACAAGTCAGAGGTGCCATCAGCATGCTGCCCCTGAAGAGCCTGGACTCTGCTTGGGAAAGCCTGCCTTCCCTTTCTGCTAAGTACAGAGGATATTAAAATACGCTGTTCTGTTCTTACAGAGGAGGTTTGCCTACCAGCTGGGCACAGAGAGAAATGGAAATATTTAGAGAGCTACAGAAATCATTTTGAGGGAAATTATTACCAAAAAAAATATACAGAAAATACTATAGGGACTGTGGCTTGGGGTGCTGGTGACAGTGGACACATGGGTTTCTGTCCCTGCCAGGACATCTAGCCCCATGGACCTACCTCCATTAGCAGTGAAACACAACAGGCCTCTGCATTCAACAACAGATTAACTAATTAATTACATCACCTTCAGTAGCTGCAGCTTGGTCTCGAGCTCCATCTTCCGCACAAACATGGCCCCATTGACAGTCTCTAACCTGTGAAGAACAGGCAATGTTGGCACTGAAGTGGAGAGGAGCATTGAGCACTTCCAGGCCATGTGCCACAGTGCACTGCAGAGCATGGGGCCACGGAGTGCTCAGGAAGCAGCTGCATGTGGGGACAGGGAGCACCCCACATGCTGAACCCTCTCCTCTGTGGCTGTCTTCAGCCTTCACACGCAACAAGAGTGTGGCTCTGCACAAACAGACTCACAGCCTCTGAGACAGCACAGGACTGCAGGGGGGCACCAGAAGCTTTCTTGCCTTCCAGTTGAAGAGTCTTTTAAGCTAAAAAGCATTTGAAGGAGAGATGCTTACTTTAAATAGTTCCCTGAAGACTTTATTAAGTCCACTATTTGCTTGTGACTATAGCCATCAGTGTTCACACCATTGATACTGGCAAGGATATCACCTGTTAGAGATACACAGAAGCAAAAATTAGCACATGCATGCCTTCCACATGCTCTACAACAAAAGTAAGTGGGAGGGAAGCAAGGTAAGGCCACCACAGAAGGAAAACAACATGAATAGTTACCAGTTTGAAGGCCAGAAAGATAGGCAGGACTTTCTTCCTGAATTTTGCAGACACAAGTGCATACCTCCGGGGAGTAATCATTTTGGTTTGGAAATCTTATAGTCTGTTAATACCAAAATGACAGAGTTACCAATATAAAAAACATGAAAACAATTTAAAAATCAATATTCTTTTTTACACATTTTTGAAATGAGAAGCCTGTGTTGAGCAGGGTGTATTATCATGCAAGTGCAGAGAGCAGAATGTTATAACCTAACAATTAGAAATTGCATTCTTATAATAGAGAACAGCAGACACCTGAAAGATACCTGTAAGGTGACTTTGCAAAAAAAACCAACAAACTTTTAAAGCAAGTTGGTTATTCAATATCAAAACTCAGTAACTTCAGTCAAGAATATCTGTTAGCATGGATGCAGATTGCTTTCTGGAAGGATATTTCATGTTCTCAGCCTCAGCATGGCAGGATGTGACTTCGGTTTTCAAGTGATCGACTCCTACTCATTGTGACTGCTGCATGAAGCCAGCTGGTGCTTCCAGATAGATCTATTCACAATAGGGGAACTGAAAAGCAGGAGAAGTTGAACCTACTTTTGCTCTTTTGGCCTCTTAAACTCATTATCCACATCACCACACCCTCTCAAAAGTGCTTTTTGTTATTGACTTATACATTTAAATATACATAAGTAATCCTAACTATAAATCCATCATGTGATTATCAGTGCTGACGTATTTAAAAAAATGCAAAACTAGGTGACGCAACCTGACCAGATCTTTCAATGACAGGAAATGTCGTCTTGGTTACATGCAAATATCAGTATTTAGCTGTATCTTCTTATCAAAATTGAAGAGTGAAGCTGAACTTCCTGAAAACCTGACAGCCACATCTAACTCCAATATAAGAAGTGATGTTAGATTCCCAAATTTCTCTATCAGTGTGGAACAAATAGGGATGAAGGCTGTCTGAGTTCAGAGCTTACCTGCCCAAATCACACCATCACAGTGATATCAGCCCTTGGACCAATAATAAAACTTTTGGATAAATTAAGAACACCAAGTCAAACATGAGTGTCTTGGAGGACGTGCAGCTGCAGGTCACGTTCACCTACCAGCCTGAAAGATTGGGCCAGCTTGAGCGATATGAGGGGACGAGCAGGGTGAGATTCATCACACCTAACTGGAGCTTCTAGACAGAGGCGTCAGGATGTCCCCACAAGAGCTGGAGAGGTGGGCATCTCTGGGGTGTTACTGATGGCGCCAAAAGAAGCACTCCAGGAGACTGGACTTCCCTTCCACATACCTTCTCGTCTTGGACTGCAGAAGCTGTCTGGGCTGTGGTTTTGGAGGGCACACCTAGCTTTTAAATGGTTACAGTGGAGGGGAGAGACCAGCTACCAGAGTGTCTGCTCTGCAAGCACTTTGGGTGTTTTGGGAGCTGCACCCAGGCTCTGATCCACAAGTGGGAAGTAGAAGAAGTGATAACATGCAAGAAATTCTGGCATTTGGCCATCACTGCAGTTCTCATGAGCTCCCTGCAGATGGTAGACCTAAAGTTTCACATCATCTTATTGTGGTTTGCCTAATTTTAACTTGTAGTAATGAAATTACAGCCTCTAAATAATGGGTAATCCTTAGTATCAGACAAATGCTGCCTTTCCATAGCCTGGACTTTCTAGAGAACTGCTCAGGCTGAATGTTCAGGAAGAAAATGTGCCAAGAACAATTATTTTTAATCAGAATGTCACATATAATGAAAATCTGCCCTGACAATTTATACAAAAGCCCACTAATTGACTCAATTATCCTCCCTTCTGAAAGCTCTCCACTGTTCACGAGCTGAACACTTACCCACTCATTAGTCACAGAAACAAATCTGAAAAAGTTCAGCTTTTCCTAATACACTAATTTCACTGAAAATATTGTTTTCTCTTTGCGCACAGATACAGGCAAGCACTCTGAAGATGCCCTGCTGCCACGGTGATTGAAACATGGGGATGACATGGGAGGTTCTCTCAAAACATGCTCCCACCTGCAGGTCCTGCTGGTAGGCAGAGCTCTGTGGCATTGACACAACCCGCTGCTCCCAAAACTTCATCATTTTATTCCTGGGGTTATCTTTTATTCATAACCAGGATTTTATCAGGTTTACTGTTCTGAGAGTTACCTTTCTCAAAAATCTACAGAACAAAAATCTCCCATTAGCAGTGCTCCTGATAAGATTATGGTTTTCCTATGTAATGATTTATTGACTTCTACATCTAACAGAATTCCTTCCTATATGGTTTAGCACTCAAAAACTCATGCTTAGCAGTTATTTATTAAAAAACATATCAATAGTATACATCTACTTTGAAAATATGTATGTCTATATACCTTAAAGGAGGTAGTAAAAAGCTACTAGAAGGTATTTTTCTGAGAGAGAGGTTTTTGGATGTCTCTTTATGTTAAAATAGTCTCATATACAATTCTTCTAAAAATACTCATTTATGGAAGTACGAATTCATTGCCATTGTCTCATATTTGGATTTGGATGAGATTTCTCCTGCATTCAACACTCTGACTTGTGAGCAGGCCAGAAATTTTCATCTGTGACCTTTGCTGTGAAAAAAAAAAACAAACCAAACTTGGAAATGCATCCTAGTTCTGTATTATTGCTGTAAGCTCTTCAGAGTTCGTGAGGAACTGGCAGATACCTTTCTCTGCTTTATGCTGTCTTAACCTAATTTTGAGGATGTGACACTTGAGAGCTTGCAGCATATTTTATTTTTAAATGGATCAGCTTATCATTTAAGCCTTACCTGGATTTCAAACCCAAATGCCTCTTTATCTTCTTTCAATATAGCAACAAGGTGTCTGTAAGAAGAATGCACAGAACTCCAAATGAATGCCAGGTTGCCACTTCATGCACTCTGTATTTCCAACCAAAACATCGTTGCCCACCCTTGTGCTAGCAGGGTATCATGACGCCTTTCTTCAGATGTTGCAGTGGTTGTGCTTGCTCTTTCCTTACTCAAACTAAATGTTAACAGTTTGACTTGCCCATCCCAGGTGTTGGGTACCACTCTTTGCCCTGTACCCTTATCCAACTAGGGCAGCTAAATGGGAAGATTCCCAAAACACACATTTCATGTGGAATAAGTAAATAACAGTGATTATAGAGGAATATTGTCATACCTTTGTGGCCTGGAGGAGTCATCCAAGGAGCTGGATCTGGCTAAGGCAAGCTGTAATCAGAAATGGGAACAAAAAATGGTCAGTAGGCTCATGGTTCTTTGAGGCACATGGCTAAAATCAGTCGTTTAGAAGAAAACTAAAACTATCTGCTGGCTTCCCACCCCCAGTTTGTACCAACGCAGCCTCCACCTCAGTGAAATGAGAACTTAAACTTTGAGATAGGGAGTAAAAGCAGCACGGTCCAGGATTCAAGACAGCTTCTCATCATGTTCAAAGCCACCTGTTAGATGCTGATGGCAAGCTCAGCCGGGCACAGCAGAGATCCAACAGCCAACAGCAATGACCTCCGGGTGCACAAACCTTGGAAAAAGGTGCTCCCTCCTGCCCAAGAAGACTTTCTTCACCCTAGCATTCCTTTCCAAGTGAGTTAGAGAACAATTTCAAGCCATAACTGGTCTGATATAAATGCCCATGGAGGATGTTTAACTAACATTGCTGTAAGATGAAGTATCAACTGCAACACATTCTGATGTGAAGGATTGCATTAACTGGCATGAGGAAGATGAAGGAATTCATGTTTGTTTTTATTATGTTGGAAATTAAGCCCTGAAAAACAGGCTATAGCTCAGCTTTTCTTATTTTCCTGAACTTTTTAAATATAAAATTTAGTATTTCCAAAAATAAAGCCAAAACAAAACCAACATGGGTACTCTTAGTAAATCAGACTATTGTTTCAGTTGTTCACCTCCAGAAAACATCTGGGCATCCTCACTGGCAGATGGTAATGCAGTACCTGTTCCAACTTTATTAGAAAACCTCCCACTAGCTACCCAATCTTCCCTGCAATAAGTTAAAATTGACAGCTGCCCTACCACCAGCCAATATAAAACAAAGAAACACAAGGCTTTTCTTGTGCGGTGGTGATAATTTCAGGTTGAATCTGACACCAAAAATGCTTGGAGCAGAAAACTCTTCCCCAGAGTGCTGGAGATGCAATTTCTGAGGATTCCAGAATTGGGGAAGCCAAGAGGTTCAACCACTCAAGAAAACCCCTGCATCCAACTGGGCATCAGAGATGGACATTCTACTGGTTCTAGCAATGTCAACAATGCTCTTGTCTTATTTTGCGCACTTAAAAAACAAACAAACAAAACAATCAGGAAGAAAAATAAAGAAAAAAAAAAAACCAACC
The DNA here is from genome assembly GCF_034315485.1 of Pezoporus occidentalis. Classification (NCBI taxonomy): domain Eukaryota; kingdom Metazoa; phylum Chordata; class Aves; order Psittaciformes; family Psittacidae; genus Pezoporus; species Pezoporus occidentalis. The sequence goes on from NW_026915877.1 coordinate 5,371,611, forward strand.
CAAAACACACTATATAGCAACCCTGTGTTTTCAAATAACAGAAGGAATATTCCTTCTTCACAATTCGCTTTGTACTGCAGTGCACCACACAGAGTAAGGGGTCAGCCAGCTCCGCAGCATGGCTTGTGGCCACCCTGTGCCATGGGCTGCTCCCTCCTCAGGGTTGCACAGGCACTCTTGCTCTTGGGGAAGGCTGATGGGCACACAGCACCAGAGCATCTTTCCAACAATGGGAGCCCTGCAAAAAGCTGAAATGGGTGAGGCTCCAAGATTCTGGAAAGCAGGGATTGCCATCATTCCCATTACTGCTATAACTATTATCTCTAAAGTGCCCAAATCATATCTCTATTATACTAAGACCTCACCTTTCTTTTATACCTTCCCACTAAAAATCTGTGGGCATTTATAAACTTATCACTAGTCAGAAAAGGTAGAAAGCACACATAAATTAAGGTATCTGCAGGCAATTTTCTCTGCAGTTTCTTGTGTCAGTTGCACAGCATTTCTGAGTCAACTGATGCATGGGCATGGCAACAAGTACCTAGGATCCCTGTTTCAAGCAAGGTAGACCTGTGCTTGAAGAGTTCTCTGGAGAAAGTGAGGATCAGTGTTAAACATTGATTTTTCCCATAAAAATGAAACACAAATAAGGAATTACATTATCCCTGAAATGACTGTAGTCTATACAGCCGCACATCTTGGGCTTCAGCAGTATAAAATGATGCCACAGCATGATCACCTATAGAAACATACGTTTACTTGTTGAAAGAAAAGGAGAGGAGGGAGAGACCACGTGTAATATAAACTGCACACCAGGTGAAACAGCTAATGGCAGGCCAGTGAGCATTAGGTACATATGGTCTGTTCAGACCAGTTGTCGGGCCTGATGCCCGTGTTGTAAGTCATCTTTAACAAACACAGCAGTGTCACAGCCATTACTGCCAGCTTCCCCTTGCACCAGCAGCAATTGCTGCACAAAGGGCTGCTCCTTCTCAGCTGTGGGAGCTGGATGCTACCCAGCAGTGGCGTTCCCAAGATTAATCTGGCTCTGGCTTTCCTTTATCTCCTCACACTTGTACAAAGAAAAGGATTGTGTTTCCTTTACTGAACAAAGCCTTAAGTGAGCAGATATTATGTACCAGTTTTCTAATAGTACTTCCAGATTGCCATGTGTCTCAAACATTTCCTATTTAGGTTCTTTCATGCTAGACAAATAGACCAAAGATGGAATTGCTCACCTGGCAATTTAGAGCAACAGCAAGAGAGAGTGTTGTGGAACTCCATTTGCAAACAGCAGAAATATACTGCTCTGGGGGAAAAGCCCAGATGCCAGAGACAGCCCATCAAGTCCAACAGTTGTAGCAAAATACTCCAAAACCCAGATGGAAATAACTCAGGTGCTTTCTGTCAGCACTGCAGCACAAAGAGCAGTCTAGCCAGGCTGCTATACTGAAGTAAATGCAGTTTAAAGGAAATCCTGGACAGCAAGAGCCTATTTTGACTCACAGTACTGTTGTAAACAGAGAAGAAATACAGCCAGGGCAGATCTCAGCTGCAAAAGCATTACATGCACCCAAGCCCCTGCGAGCAGAACACTTCTTTGCTTGCTCCTCTCAAAAGCTTCCCACACAGCTGATGCTGAAAAGATTTTACTGCAATCCCCAAACCAGCTAGGCTAAAGGCATCTGATGGTGATCCTTCTAGCACCCTGACACCAGGAGCCACAGTGAACCTGAGCAGTCACTTGAGGAAACCGGGACGTTTCTGCTGGTACCTGCAGGCACAGGCAGAAAGCGGCTTTCCAGGCTGGAAGGAGCCACCAGCCTCCAAGTACATAGAAACAACCCCATACCTGCTTGCGCCCGCGGGGCAGAGTCCCCACTATGTTGGCCAGGAGCTGGATCCTCCTGTTGTCCATTGGCAGAGCCTGCTCCCCCCCAGCAGGGTCAGCACTGAAGCCTATGAAGTTGGCGTTATGGTTTTGCTGATTGAGACACCTCAAAGCTATATTAGTGGAAGATCATTTAAACCAGCATTGCTAAATGCTGCAGCGTGGCTGAGGAAACTAAAATACACTCACCCCTCCGTGATCAAAAAGTATAAGACCGGAAAGCCAGCCATGTGACTTGTGGTTTAGGTGCATGTTACATAAATCTCTTCTAGCAGATCACCAGGGCACTTGGTATGTGTTGTGCTCATAGAAGAGTTAAGAATTAAGCTTGGCAGTTAAAGAAATCTGCTTAATTTTTCCATTCTTGCGCACAATTCTCACCAAACAGCTTCTTCTCTCTGCAATGATTCATCCTTAAAGCACTACTTGCTTCAGACACTTGCCTGCATTCCAGTTGTTCATTCTCCCACTTGCTCGACGTAGCCTGCATTGCTCAAATTACCTTTGTGAAAGATGGGAAAATAATGCTTTCTTTGGATAATGGTGTTAGTGCATGACTTTCCAGCCACAGAGAGGAAAGCAAGAACCGAAAGTCACAGACTGAGAGCAGAAGCTGAAGACTGCAGAGCAAAGGCAGAGCAATGTCTGCAGCTTGTGTTTTGGTAGGGAGCAATGGCTTACTCAACAAAGCAGTTTTGGGAGCAAACACCAAAGTAAGTGCAGGGTCTGAAGAAATGAACATGAGGAGCTACCACAGAAGAGCCATGGACAGGCACAGTGCCAGGGAGAGCCTTGCCTAAATGTCATCCTTGCATCTTCCTTGGCTGGCCAGGGCTAGGGGAGGATGATGGGAGCTACAGGAAGGCAGCTGCACTGTGCCTGGCCAGGCGCATGCACTGAGGCCATCCGGGCGGGCAGGTGGGGTGGTCACAATTACCAGTGACACCCCAGGGACCCTCTCATGCACACCCCCTTGGCAGGCTATGCCAGCAGCCAGGGAGCTGAGCCGTCTGTCCCCCTGGAGCAGAACGATCCCAACCGGGATCTTGCTCTGGTCTGCACAGGCTAGAGCATGGACTGACACATGTGGCAAGCTGTTGCTCTAAAATCAAGTTTTCTGACAGGGGTTCTTCTCTTCCAAAGGATTTTGTTCCAGCAGCAAACTCATTTAGGAGGTTTTGTCACGCTGAGGATTTTTTGTTGGGTTGTTTTTTCATTCCAGTTATCATCTGACCTGTTGCTCACCAGAGCCTTGTGCCCCTGGCCAGCCAGCATTGCCTGCTGCCAGCGGCCAGGAGCAGCCACTGAGAGAGGCTGGACATCCTGATGGGACTCATCTGAAACACACTGACGTTTTTTGCTGAGTCAGCTGGACAAACACTGAGGACTAACTCTACAAAGGAACCAGAGCTTTTCCATAACTAACCTTAGCTGGCATTTGAACCTTCGCAAGGGAAAAGCATGGCTATTGCTGCCAAAATAGAGAAGTAGTAAAAATGTACAAGTTACATTCCTTTCTCTCAGTAGAGACTTTTTATGCATCTTCATGAAGTATTGCTACACTCAGTAGTAGGAGACCCACCTCCCAGAGAGAGAGGTGCACCATGGGGAGAGGGCAGTTCAGTTTTGTCTCTGCTAACCTTGTGGAATGCCAGTGCAGTCTGTTGTAAGCTGTCACAACAGATTAATTCAGAGGTGATTCACATGCCTTTTATAGTGCTCTGCCCCTACAAGTAGTGATGGAGGAGGTGCTGGGATGGGTGTCCAGCTGTGACCAAGAGAGCTCACCCACAGAAAAGATAACAGCTTTTATGTAAGGGACTGTGAAAAGCAGAACAAGTTTGTAAAATTAGTATAATTTTAAAAAAGAAACCCGTGTCTTCTCTTATGCTGGAAACAAGTCTGGTTTTGGACTGCAAAGCACTATAGATCACATCACAATCTTGGCAGAAACTCAGAGTAAGTACAACAATGAACACGGGGGATGGGACATTCAACTAAAAGGTAAGTAAAATTTAACTCCCATGAGTTATATAACACAGGAGGTTTTTGTTTGCTTTTTTTTTTTGCACAGCTGATTTTAATCATATTTCTGACTCACTAAGTTTATTTTCTTGCTACTACTTACCCAGCCCTTACTGCGTCACCTCACTAGGGAGGAGCTGCCTTCCCTCTCGCTCCTTGCACCACTGGTCAGCACATGTCCCATGACGGCACCCACACAGGAGAGCCACCAGCTGCTCCTCCCACAGAAGCAGGATCCGCATCTATCCCCACATCCTTCTAGCTGCTCTGCCATGCCCAAAAGGACAGAATGTTTCACACACATTTCAAAGTGCTTGGACTGTTTTCTTGGTAAAGATCTCCCTCACATTTTTTTTTCTTTTTTAATCTTGTGATACCTCATCTTGCCATCAAACAAAATTCCCGGTAATTTTAGAAGCAAAGTGAAATATTCTATAAGAATGATAGCTGTGTGCTACTGAAAAATACCGTATCACTTTAGAAATGGTCAGAGCTGGAGATCAGATCTGAAAAGACTTGGCAAAGGCAAAGTCACTCACATCCCCAGCAGAGATGCCTCATCTGTCTGCTCATTGGAGTACGGCACCTTGACCAGTCCTGCCTTGGCACGACTTGCAAGTCCTGGGGGTTAGAAAAAATAGCACACTCCTCCCTGTGCAGGACAGGGGTGCACGGCTTCCCAGGAAAGCTGAGCTCTGAGCTGAAACCTGTCCCTTGAGACCATCCCACCAGCATCCCTGTCCTGGTTTCAGCTGTAACAGTTATTTTTCAATGAGAATTAAAGAACTTGTGCTACATTGCTGTCATCTCACAAAGGATTTTAAGGAAAAACAAAATCAAAAATTTTCAAGAAAAAGGAATTTTTGCAGAATTGGTTTCCACCAGTCACCACCAGTGATTGCTGAAGACCCTGTCTAGGTGCTGGAGGCACCAACTGCTAGCCATCCAAAGCAGCCAAAGAACAGACCTTGATGTCTCCTGCAGCCTGCTAGACTGCCCTTTGCTTCCCTCCTGTGTGGGCTTTTTCAGCTGAATGTGTGCATGTATGCTGGCTTTAGAAGTGGGGTTTTCTGCCAACCCAGAAAGAAAGGCTGCTGGCAGACCAGCACTTCTGCTTCCTGACACCCAACTTGTAGCCTGACGAATGCCAGATAAAACCCCCATTTTGCAGGAGGTATTGGTGATACAGCAGACAGGAAAACAGTATCTTCCTCTTTTGAAGAAATATTGGCAATGCTCTGGGATAAGTAATGAAAAGTGGGTTGGATTTGTTCTTATTCCATAGCAGTCCTGATGCCTTGATACAGATGATTTCTAACTCCCTCAAGCCTTTGCACATGTTTGAGCGTTTATGTGAAGGATGTTGCCTACCTGTGCCTTCCCAGAGATCTTGAGGAGCATTGTTTCTTTCTTCAGACAAAGGCTGGGTTAACCTGTTTAAAATATGGCCATTGGAACATTTTTATATTCGGCAGGTATCTGCAATTTAAAAAAAAAAAAAACAAAAACATATTCTAAGCCAAGCTCAAATCATTTCAATCTGCAGGTGCTATTGGCATCATTGAAGTTCATGTTTCTCCCTCATGCTCTGCCCTCCTGGTGCTCAGGAAAGCATTTGCTGGAGCAGAGGAACTCCTAACGCCAAGAAAATGTTGTCATGGGGCTTACCCTGCTCCAGGGGATCCGCTCATCACCCTGCATTCCTGAAGTGTTGGTACATTCCCATCTTAAATACTCATCCCTTAAAACCTCAGCATCTTGCAACAGAGGAACACCCTGTCCGAAAATACCTGATCCACATAGCTGGGGGGTTTATGGCTGACATGGATAAGGCCCTGCGGTCCCTGTCCCTCTCCTGACAGACAGACGGGAACAGATGTATGTTGCATGTCACAGCAGCACCACAGGGATGGTTTGACATATCTGCCCTTTGCCTCTGAGATGAAGAATGAATGTCTGGACAGATCAACGGGGAACCCCTCTGGGTTAAGGGAGCGGCACTGACCCTTCTCCCAGTTTATATCTCACTTGCCTTCACCATGGTACTTGTTCGGGGGATAAAAAAAAAAAAAGAGTTAAAAAAGTAATGCACAACAGGGAGAAAACTCTCCTTTTTCCTGAGAGCAGGAAGCTGTGCCTCAGGGGTGGCGTTTGCTTACTTGCTAAAGCATGCTGTGTAATGCGGTGATGGTGGTGACTCAAAGCCTCTTCCCCTTTTCCTGCCCACAATCACCCTGCTAAGTGCCTTTGAAAACAAACAAAATGCATTTCAGTTCCTCAGGCAACCCTCGTTTACTTTGCTGAAACCGAGTGACTCATCTCCAGCCAAGCTGAGAGGAGAAACAAATACAATCTCCCATCAGAGCAAAACGTGGGACCTTAGAGGCTCTTCAGACAAGTCAGCTCAGTGCTGAACTCCCAATCAAATTATACACAATGACATACAGGTGCCAGGCAGCACTGCCGCTAATGTCAGTCTTGCACATTAGACCTCTCTAACGCGCTGTTACTGTTGACAGATTAGCAATATGGTGCTATGAGCGTACCATCTTTTCACTCCTCAGATCTCCTCCAGTGTGCCCATGGTGCTGATGCATTCTGGGCAGACACAAACTCAGGAAAGGCTGATGAAGAAGGGAAGAGCAGAGAAAACATATTGCCAGGGCTCTCGTTTCCTCCTACCTGTTTCTGTGGCACGAAAGCAGAAAATCCTCATCTTGAATCCTCAGACCCCAGAGAGCTGCTTCTTTGCTCCTCCATGGGGATCTAGTCCTTGGTCAATCCGCATCTCTGCCCCTCCAGTCCCAGAGCTCCCAGGCTCTTTACAGGCATCCCAGTTCCCAGAAGTATTTCCAGCATTGATGTCTGCAGAGGAACTCCCTGTCACACATCAGTGGAGACCGCAGCCTCTCCAGCACCTCCAGGAGCAGCACTGCTCCGTAACGGAGCTTGGGCACTGTAGGCTCTGCTCTTCCCCACCACCCTGCAATAGCTCCAAATCATGCTCTCAGCCCTGGATTCAGGGCACAGAACCCTCCTGAAGGACCACAACCCTGAGATACCTTTGGGATACTTCAAGTAGCTGCTGCTTGATAGCAACATTATCTGTCAAATCAAGCTTCTGCTTTCTCAGTGTTGCTACTTCCATAGGTTGGACTTGGCTTCCCAAGCACATTCAGTTTCTGCTCTAACCATTTTCCCTTCTCTTTATACAGCTTATGTGAACTACAAATTTCTAGCTGTTGTGAAAGGAAACCTAAACTGTCATGACACTAAGGGACTGGTTTTGCATTTAAATAATTGGATGGATGCCCACAGACTTAGAATTGATTTGCATTTAATGAAAAGAGAACTGGGTTCTTCAGTGATCTTGCTGAAAATGCAACCTGAGGATGTTCTTGCAAGTTGGTCTAATGTGAATAACTGCAGATCTTGTGATACAGACTCATAAGAGTGCAAAGCCCCTCTTTGTGATGAAATCTGCCGCATGGTTTGAAACATTCTATATTTTTAGAATGAGGTTTTATATTGTTACACTTCAAAATGCAGACAAACCACGCAAGCTGTTTTAAGCAGCTAGTCCTTTGTACTACAAACTTTTCCACTTGATAAGTAACTGGTAAACCATGCGATGACTCAGAATAACGGTTTGAGTACTCAAATGAGTATCACCCCACAAGTCTCTCAGCATAGCTGATGATCTACCCCATGTGCTTTTCTCTGCTTCCCTAACAATTTTTTCAGAATACCAGATTATGAACTGTGGGGCTGATTTTGAAGAAATCTTCAACCACAAGCCTCTTGATGAGGGTTGGAACTGCCCTGAAACTTTAGATTGCTGATCTCTACATAGCCTGAGTTTCTGATTCTGTATTAGCTTTTCAAACATTCATGAAGTGTAAAATGGCAATCCCGAGCAATGATCTTGGTGACTCGTTTTGAAACAAGGAGGCACAAAAGTACAAAATGTAATCAGTTCTAAGTAATGTTAAGTTTGATGGCTTTGTAATGAAAATAACTGCGGTGCTTGAAGGTAATTGACATAGTTTCAGGCCCTCAGTACAACAGGTGTGAGAAAAGCAGAATAGAAGGACAGGACCTGGGGATGTGGAGTACCTGGGACTAGCAGATGTCCAGGGAGGGCACAGATAAACTAACTGATAAGTAAAAGGCCAGGATGATCGCTATGCTTGGGGTGTTAATAAACCCATTAAACTGGTGTAAGCATCTACTAGGGAGTATCCTGGACTAGCAGATGCCTAGGATGAGAGCAGTTAAACGAACTGATAAGTAGAGGCCAGGATGATCGCTATGTCTGTAATGTTAATTAAGCTTGTTGGGGAAAGTAAACGACCCTTAAAGACCACCACATTTTTGTGTGCATGCCGGAAACTTTTTGGAAAATGATGCAATATGCTCAGTGACCACATAAGGATGACCTGTAGAGCAATTCGGGGACACACGTTAGGAGGAGCTATCCCCCGTGTCTCCTGGCGCCGCAATAAAGAATACCTGCTTGTCAACTTGAAACTCTGCTGGCAAGTTTGTTCCTGGAGTTTTCTCCGAATCAGTTTATAGCCAATAAATTGCCAGCACTTCTCATTTAACTTACCAGTGAAATCAGAATGGGGATTTTTGTAATGAATCAAACATGAGAAGCAATACAGGAATACACCAGATAGACTCCTGTACAGCTTAGCAGCTCTACCCCCTCTCAGGAGCAGGTAGAGGGCACCACGCTGCATGTATACACAATATATATAACTGCTTGTTTGTAATGGAAGATACTCAGACAACTGCAGTACCACTGAATTGTAGCATCCTATTTATACTGCTGTCTCCTGAAAAGATAATTTTCATCCGTGTCCATCTTCTTTGTTATTCAAAGTAATCTCAAAAAGGTTTAAAATGAAATAGATTTTAGTATTTCAAATGTTTAAATGAGTAGATTTCAGTATTACATTCTCACACACACTACAAAAACTCAGGTGAGTATCAATTTGATCTTAAATTTTCCCATAGTTTTGTTAGCACTGAGACACCAGTCAGACCAAATCCCTCCTGCAATGTAGTTTTGTAAGTTATGGCTTCTCTCAGTCCAGCCCAGAGGAGAATGAAACAAATCATGTGAACTTTGTTTTACCCGAAGCTTGTTGCCATTCTGCATCCTCACCAGCACTGTTAGAGAGGGTGAAGTTTTTACAATAAAATAATCATATAAAATAGTAAAATGATTATATTTGAGAAATTTATAAATCAATAGTGAGGCTTTGTATATTAGAAGACTTTGCCGTTTTGTATCATAGTTACTCTGTAACTACATGATATAATGGTAGTCTTGGTAGCAAGAGCTAACATAACTGCATACGGTGAGGGGAGTATAGGTGTATGTATTGTAAAACTCTACCCAAGCAGAACCTAAGTTTAAGATAGCCAAAAACGGCATACCAGAAGCATCCTGGTGAAGATAAGAGAATGCTAACGTCCAGAAGAGAGAGAAGGTGAAGAGGACAACCTGAGGAAGACTTCTTACTTCATCTGAGGAAGACTCCTTACTTCATCAGGGCGACCACCAGAGGGGGCGGCGCAAGCGCAGAAGAGGCTGATGTCGTAATAGATTGATGTAGCAATCTTTGATGCATATGTATTAGTCAATGATGTAATCTGTGTTGAATATGTATTAGTTACGAAATTTTTAGTGTATAAATTGCTAACGCGATGTGACAGGAATCGGAACCAGATTTGGGTGCGTACCCCTGGTTCCCGGCGCCTCAATAAGGCACCTCATATAACCATCCCGGTGGTTATGTGTCAGTTCTTACGTCAACAGCACAACCCAGCACGGAGCGGGTTCATGGAGCTGTTTGCCCATGACCTGCTCCTGCAGAGGTTCCTTCATCCATGAGAGAGCCTGAAGTGTCAACATACCCAATTTTACCTCCTGGGATTTGTTCTCTGTTTCACTGGAAATAAATTTCCAGAGAGCAAAGATGGGCGCTCCTGCTAGGGCAGTGCTGTGAAACACAAGTGCTTCCCAGCAGGGAAGTTCAACCAGGGCAAGTGCAGGGTCCTACACCTGGGTCAGGGCAATCCCAGACATACCTACAGGCTGGACGGAGAAGAGATTCAGAGCAGCCCTGCGGAGAAGGACTTGGGGGTGTTGGTCGATGAGAAAATGAACATGAGCCGGCTTCAGTGTGCGCTTGCAGCCCAGAAAGCCAACCGTATCCTGGGCTGCATCAAAAGGAGCGTGACAGCAGGTCAAATGAGGTGATCCTGCCCCTCTACTCTGCTGTCGTGAGACCTCACCTGGAGTATTGTGTGCAGTTCTGGTGTCCTCAACATAAAAAAGGACATGGAACTGTTGGAACAAGTCCAGAGGAGGGCCACAAGGATGATCGGGGACTGGAGCACCTCCTGTATGAAGACAGGCTGAGAAAGTTGGGGCTGTTCAGCCTGGAGAAGAGAAGGCTGCATGGAGACCTCATAGCAGCCTTCCAGTATCTGAAGGGGGCCTCTAAGGATGCTGGGGAGGGACTCTTCATTAGGGACTGCAGTGGTAAGAGAAGGGGTAACGGGTTCAAACTTATACAGGGGAAGTTTAGGTTAGATATAAGGAAGAAGTTTTGTCATGGTTTAAGCCCAGCCGTTAACTCAGAACCACGCACCCACTCACTCACTCCCTCCATTCTTCCCCCTGCCCTGCTTCCGAAGGTGTGGGGAGGAGAATCAGAAGAATGTAAATCCCATAGCTTGAGATAAGAACAGTCCATTGTACCATTTGCTTTTCCCAGAGGCTGGTGCATGATAAGGGATGTACATACCCAATGCCATCCTATTTGGCCCAAGTGTCTACAAGCTTATTCAGGAAATGAGTTCCATTGTCTGACTCAATTCTCTCTGGGGTGCCATGTCACCACAAGACTTGTTTCTGAAGGCTCAGGATAGTGTTCCAGTCAGTGGCGTGAAGCACAGCGTGTGTTTCCAGTCATCTGGTGGTTGCTTCCACCGTGGTAAGCACATGGGAAGTGAGAGTGGTGAGGCACTGGAATGGGTTGCCCAAGGAAGTTGTGAATGCTCCATCCCTGGAGGTGCTCAAGGCCAGGTTGGACACACCCTTGGGTGACATGGTTTAGTGTGAGGTGTCCCTGCCCATGGCAGGGGGGTTGGAACTAGATGACCTTAAGGTCCTTTCCAACCCTAACTATTCTATGATTCTATAAAACACTGTCCTACCATCCAGACTGTTGCAGCCACAGGATGCATGGGCAATGACAAAGTGCAATTAAATTGATGTCAAATAACCAAGAGGTAATCAAACACTTAATGGAAGAGGAAGAGATTCTGCCTCTGCAGCATAATAATGCTCCAGCCTAATGATTGGAGACTACTGATTTTTGCTATTTTCTCTCCTTTTTTGTTTTCTTTTATGAATTTCCTATACATATCTTAGGCTGTCATGATCTCACACACTTTCTAAATTCCCACACACCATCAAGCCCAGGAAAGAATAGAATATTTGAAAGAAAACAAGATGCAACAGCTTTCCAAAATCCACAGTCATTTGCCAACAGGACTGTGCCATTCCATAGCTGTAAACTAAATGATGCATCTCCCAGCAGTGACTGGGGGTGCCTGGCACGTCCTGTGCAGATGCAAGCTCCTCTCCACCATGCACACACATGCAAGTACTTTGTACTAATTAGCACACATGTCTACATCCTCCTTGAGCTGCTTAGAAAAGTCACAGAAAACTAAACTTTACAACTTCTGTACCAAAACAAAGCCTCTCTGTACTGCATGCTAAGTTACTGCAGTTTCCAGTCTGACATGTCTGTGAATTCAACTCACAGCTTGGGACAGCAAACACCAGCTTCAGAGCTCAGAGGTGAGTTGCATCCTTACGAATGAAAGAGCAGTGGTTTGTGTCTCAGCAATGCTTTACGTTCAAGCTCGCTGTTAACCAGCTCTAAAACGCACAGAAGAGGATGGGAGACTTTCCTCCAAGCACAGCTCATGCAAAGCTGCCTGCTTCTGAAGCACCCACCCTTCCACGGCTGAGAAGCCTGCTGAGTTTCTGCCCACACTCACATTACAAGGGAAGAAGGAATGAGTGGGGAGCCACCCTCTGCAGGACAGGAACCTGATGAGCTGGCTCTTCTCCTCTGCTACCAGGTTTCTACTGATGAAACAAGGAGGCACAAAAGTACAAAATGTATTCAGTTCTAAGTAATGTTAAATTTGATGGCTTTTTAATGAAAATAACTGCGGTGCTTGAAGGTAATTGACATAGTTTCAGGCCCTCAGGACCTCAGTACAACAGGTGTGAGAAAAGCAGAACAGAAGGACAGGACCTGGGGATGGGGAGTACCTGGAACTAGCAGATGTCCAGGGAGGGCACAGATAAACTAACTGATAAGTAAAAGGACAGGATGATTGCTATGCTTGGGGTGTTAATAAACCCATTAAACTGGTGTAAGCATCTACTAGGGAGTATCCTGGACTAGCAGATGCCCAGGATGAGAGCAGTTAAACGAACTGATAAGTAGAGGCCAGGATGATCTCTATGTCTGTAATGTTAATTAAGCTTGTTGGGAAAAGTAAACGACCCTTAAAGACCACCACATTTTTGTATGCATGCCGGAAACTTTTTGGAAAATGATGTAATATGCTCAGTGACCACATAAGGATGACCTGTAGAGCAATTCGGGGACACACGTTAGGAGGAGCTATCCCCCGTGTCTCCCGGCGCCGCAATAAAGAATACCTGCTTGTCAACTTGAAACTCTGCTGGCGAGTTTGTTCCTGGAGTTTTCTCCGAATCACTGATGACTCCTGTGGACCTGGTTTACCTAACAAAAAGAAAATTAAGATTAGTCCTTTCTCTTTTAGACCAAAATTCTCCACCAAGCAGTCTGTCATGAGCACTTATTCCCATATGAAAGCACTTGGCATTTTGCTGGTGCTGCCAGGATGTAGCAGACAGGGCATGGCACCTGCATACTAAAGCACACATCTGGTTCACTGGGGCAAGTTGCTTCTCTTCCATGCGTGCTGGAGAAAGGGATCTCCGAGGAGCATTAATTTTTCAGGCTGCTGGAAGTGCAGCGTTTCACCCTCCCAGGCAATAGGACACCAGCCCTGGCCAGGGACAGCAGCCAATGCTTGCAGATGAGCCACAAGCCGCTGCTGTTCCACTGGGGACCCACTCCAGAAACTTTCTGGAAACATGCAGTTACCAAAAAGTGAGAGTGTACTTACGATCCCACTCTGTTGCAGAAGGACTGAAATCACACGTAATTGCCTATAATACAGTGTTCTGTTTAGGAAGAAAAAAACCAAAGCCCACAGTATCTTTCAAAAGCCATGGAAGTCTCTCTTGCTTAGTAGCATGGTGGATTTCATTTTGACATGTCTTAAATTTGAATAAAGTCTGACTTAAAGCCCTAGGCCATAGTTACGTTAGGGGAATTTCCAAGCAAGCTGACTACAGAATTGAAGTGCTCTGTGTGAGTGGGTGCCACTCATATTTATGCCACTGGAAACCTAAATAGCTGGAAGAGTGGGATCCAGGGACTCTTGTATGAAAGGGAGCTCAGAGTTCACATCAGCACAGGTTCAAGAACAAGGTGCTAAGGCCAAGAGCAGACTCTCCTCCTTGCAGGTTGAAGAAGTAAACCCTTTTCTCAGGAAGGATGTTTTCCAGAATGGGAGAGAAGCTGCTCTTTCGCAGACGCAGAGGCACAAGGGTGCAAGGAACACCCTGGTTCAGCACCAGTGCTAACTAGCTGTTCACCTCTTTTAGAATAAGGGTTCATCATTGCTATATAAGCAGAAGCTGGATGTTTTGTGAACCACCATGTCTGCTATGCACCAGGAAGAGCATGCGCAAGGAGGAACAGCAAGGCAGAGCTCACACACCATAGCTGCACAGGTCCCTACCAGCACAGGAGTATGGCAAGCACGCAGGACACTCTTCACGCGTGACTTACTCCCCATTTCACAGCACATCAGCCAAGACAAGCAATAGGAAGATGAGGAAGCGGTGGACAGAAGGAAGTTGCCCCTTCCCAGTCTCTGCACAGATCTGAGAACCCCATGCTTGATGGCAGCCTCCCCCAGCCCCGCTGGGTGAAGGGCTGGGAGCACATGCCAGCGGTAGAGTTTGGTTCATGTTTGAAAACTCCAGTGTCACAGGTTACCTGAAACAGCCCTCAGCCCTTTTCCCCTCACATAAATAAACACTAAAACCAAATATTTTCACACTTCATGGGAACACAATGGCAGAGTGTGCTTAATTTATTAAAATCACCACATCTTTCCCAAAGTATACCAGTATGTAAAATATGCATACAAAATACAACATTGAAACAAATTATTTACATCCAGGGCAGCTGCAATATCAAGCAATAACTTTAGCAGTAGTTTTGGAAACAACTTGCTGCAGTGTACACTAGAGCAGATATTTCACAATATGAAGGTTGAATTTTTACCACTGTACTGCTATATGAAGTTTTAAGATATTACAATACTTCCAGATAAAATATTAATGCTCCTTTAAAAAACAGACAACTGAGAAACTGATCTGTAGACTGACAAAACACGCATTTCTCTTTGGGGACTGAAAACCACAGCAGATTTAGACGCAAATATAACAGCTACATTCAAAATACATTCAATCTATTTATGCCAAAAATACATTCAGTTTAAGTTATTACTTATTGCACATTTCTTATATTCTGTAGAAATATATTGTACCTCTTAATGCGTATTTCCCATACAGTCATAAATTGTACTGCCTGTTAAAACAGAACACAGATGTCTTTCCCTGAAAACTTCACACAGATTGGGGTACCCTGCCACATAGGTATGATACCTGCCACACCACTTGGAATCACAGGTGCACAGCTGGCACTGCCATGGTTCAATTCATGGGAGAAGACAAGCTCTCGGTGCTGCTGCTGGTAGCACTCATGCACAGTGGCATGAGGTTCCACATGCAGGCCAAGGAACAGCTCTGCAAAACTGAAACTAAACCACAGTAGGAACTTTTGAGCCATAACCTTTGTGAACATGCATCACTTTTTGTGCACCTATATCTGCACACCACAAACAATGTGGTAGAGAGTCTTCCCACACATCCTCCCAGTGAAATCTGTGGTACGGGTGGGAGCCATGCAGGAGCACTACCTGACGCAGACAGAAATCCTGGTGCTAAGCATGTCCACATAGAGGTGAGGCAGAGTAAGATGTCATTCGTAGCATCAACGAAGGAAACACAAAAACTTCCTTCCTATGAGCAAGGATGTGCCAGGGACATCCTTGAGCCCACCAACAGCCACATGAGATCCAGACAGAGACTGCAAGAAAATCTTGATCCTTTCAACGTTAAGAACCCGCTGTAGGGACTAAACATATTTCTAAAGAAATTTATTTATAATTCCTGGACCTCTTGCAAAAAAAGAAGTGACATAACAATGACTAAAATATTAAAGGATTCATTATAGGGTTACATGAGGGAATGATCTCGGTTAAGTGCAAATGACTATAAAAGTAGCAAAGTGCAAAATAGATTAGAGTTTCGATTTCTCAAGGGGTACTTGAAGGGAACACTTAAGGAAACAAAAAATCAGGTGCTTGAGAATATGGCAATTAACTTTCCCTTTCAGTTCATATTCCATGCATTAAGGTTTATGTTGTTATTAGAAGTGAATTTAAAAGACTAGTAACTCCTCCAAGCTAGAAGCATCAATTAGGAGAGGCTGAATGCGGTGACAGGTCTTGAGCATCCTTGAGCTTGGAAACTTCTATGAGCTTAAGAATTTGTGCTTTAAATGGAGATTAGCAGGAACATCAGTAAACTCTCAAGAAACCTAAGGCTCCCTAAAACCACGAAGTGTCTCAGCATAACCTCTGCTCTTAAATTTGAACACAACAAATCTACATTGAGGGAAAAGGCCACTAAAACAAGGGTTCTTTGGTTTTGTTTAAAGGAGTGTATAGCTTACAAACATCTTAAAGCCCAGTACAACATCAACCCTTTGGCTCAGTTATGTTTAGCTTGCTAAAACGTACATTCACCTCTCAGGGAAAAAAAAAGAAAAAAAGAAAACCAGTGCAAAAATATTGAGCTAAGTTAAAAGCTAGGGCAAACAGACCATAACATCTATGCACAAGAAAAGACTGAAAGTATTCCCGGGGCTGGAGCTGCGAGAGGTGCAGCCCAGTCAGACAGACATGGCCTAAAAATCCACTACCCCATAAGACTGACCAAATGGATAGGAAAAAGCAAGTGGCATTTACAACTAAAAAGAAGTTACTGATGGTGGTTACACTGGTGTCTGAAGCAAGATTTAACTGAAAAAAAGCAAGGGAAACAGGCAGCACCCCAGGGACGGTACAGCAGAGGAATGCAAGCTTCTGCCTATGTCCTCCCTGCACATCTTGTCCAATTTCATTACACCACCGTGCAAATAAAAACTGGGTGAGCTGTAGTGTAAGGGCATTGTAACAGCCACACGAGCCTTGCAAAGGCAGGGACCATATTTACTGCAGTAGCTACACCAGGCACAAATGCTACCTCAATCCCCAGAGCAGGGGAGGGCTTCAAGAAACACCCAAGCAGTTGCCAGCAGCACAGCAGTGGCAGCACCAGATCCACAGCCTCGAGCAGGTAGTACTGTCCCCACTCACCAGTCCACCATCCTGCTACCCAGTAAACCTTCCTGGAAACACCTCCTAGCTCTACAGAGTGGGTCACCAAAGCGTTTTATGCCAAAATGGTGGGTTTTTAATTTCACAGCATGACTTCAGTCTAGCACAGCTCCTGACCCAGAGGAGCTTCTGCATAGACACCAAATTCCTCCACCGTGCAATCCAGTTCCTGGGAAAGAATCCCCAGGAGCAGTTATCACATACACTTTAGAGGCATAGATACTTTCAAAGGATACTAAGGGTAAAAAGTGCATAGGACAATTTAAAATGGAAGAAAAATCTCTAGAAAGCATTCTGATAACTCTCCCTGCGAAGCTCAAGGAATGCCTCCGTTTCAGGCAAAAAAAAACCTGACATGTTTTAAAAGTGGTATAAGAGAAACTAATGGTGTCCGTTGGCCATCTTGCGTTTTGTACAGCAACTGGTTGAGTTTTCACCAATGGGTCTCAATGCATCGAGACTGCTACAAACATCACAGGCTTTCCAACCAGATGGTTCCTTTACGCTGGTCAGCAAACACCACTCCTTCCTCCACTCCTTCCTGAGCAGTCATGAACCTGCTCAACCACAAACTGTACTGCTAACAAAAGGTGTACCTGCTGTCAGCGTACGGGCAAGTGTACTTGGCCTCCTTTTGAAACTGCAGTATTTTTTTTTTTTTAAATAATTTCCTTCAGTTATTTCAGAATTATTTTAATCAACTACTTCTGTTTCATTATTGATCACTCCAGCAGTGCTGTGATTATGCAAGTGCATCACACTGCGAGGAGCAGACATCCAGGAATACACTGGAGTTGTTTCCAGAGTTCCACTGGCTAGCTGTACATGGGTACCCCATACTAGCAGATCACCCTAGTAGCTTGAGTAGGCTTCACTCTTTGATACATTCTCCTTTTGTTAATTGTTCTAAATGACTCAGTTTAATGCATATTTTAACACACTTCTCTGGTTGGTCACAAACATTCTTTTTCTCTCAGACAAGCTAACTGGGTTCACAAGCACCAGGAGCTCTGGAATGACAGACCATTTCCTTTCAGGCACCTTCACAAGTGCTACAGCAATTCTGAAAAGTGCATCTCATCTGCACATTTTACACACTTTTGAAGCAGCAGTCCTAATACTACTTAAAATTACTTTTATTTCAGTGGATAAGACATTTCCTTTTCCCATTTAAAATAAATCTTTGATTGCTCCTTTTTAACATAAGGAATTTTTTCAAGTTATATTCTATAAGAACAAATGCTGGATCTTTTGTTTGCAAATATTTTGATACTGAAGTCAGGATCATGCTTCAGATCATGCAGTTGCAACAATCACCCTTCCAACAGCTACGAAAGAACGCATCTGTTGAGCTCCCTGGTGTAGTTTATGCAGTTGAAGCACACAAGAATTAAACCTATAGGATGGCTTTGATTCCGTCTCAGAAAGCATACTGGAGAAAAATCTACTAGCAATTTAGTAGAAATACTCCACACCTTTCAGCTAACAGACCATGCAAAGACTTACAGTATTTAACACAAGCAGGAGTGACTAAAAGTTATGCAAACAGGTAAATGGCATTAGAGCCTATTTACAGCACAGTTAACATCTATAAAGTGTCCATAATGTCCTAGTGTCAGGATGAAACATGGAGTACTGATACTGCTGAGCATCCCACTCAGTAAATGTTTAACCCATTTTTCCATGTAAAAGCTCCAGTTCAAGAGGTTACATGTCAAAGATTGATCTTAAATAACATACTTAGCAAACAGCTTGCTTCCACAGAGCTGCCTGTGCTACACTGAATTTTTGCAAAGCTTTACTACTCTGGAAAGACTTCTGGGCTTAATTTCCATGGACCATTCAGATTCAAAAACATTTGAAGAACCATATTATTATGAAATGTATAATTTTGGCTACTAAAAATATTAAAAAATACACTGTATTCAAATGTGTGGACCACGGAGTGGGGCAGAATTCACAAAATGCCAGAACCTCAGTGAATTCTGAAAAAACACCCCACTTTCAATAGCTTGCAGTATTATGGAAATGCCATTAGACATGTTTATACTTTTCTCCAGCCTGGTGCTGTTACAGAAATCCATGTGAAGCCTCTGAATAGGCTGTATTGGCTTCGTGCAAGGACATCAGCGCTTTAGATTTGCGTTTTAACAGATCCCTAGGCCACAACAGACAACAGCAACAGTGACCTAGTCCAGAGTGCAGGTACATTTGAAACATTAAGCCTTGGTCACTGCTTGCATGGGCACCCCCATATCCTCCAACACAGTGAGGTGGGTGCACAGTATGTCACTCCAATGAGAAACGAACCTTTCTGCCAGGTTTCAGCTGTCTCCCAAGGATTAATTTTGTTAAAGCTTCCCCCTAAAACATCAAAAGGCACTAAAAAAATGTTACCAGTGGCAGATTGGCAAAATGTTGCTTAAAAATATATACTCTCTCAGATTAGGTAGAATTCCTCCTATTCCACCCCTACATATCTATCAGAAAAGTATTGCCTCTATTATTTTTCCTACTACTAAAAATAAAAATTGTCTCTTAATCAATATGCTCAATAAACAAATCAACAGAGTGAAATAACTCCAGATACTAACTATAATATAGTATATGAAACCAAGAAAATAAAAATAAAAGTTAATAAAAACCTGACTAGATGCTTTTGTTCACAACATACATACTTAGTAGAATTTTCATCTTTTTTATTTGCTTTGGTAATGATAAATAGAGTGTTTAAAAATGCATTTTACTGACAGGCCCTTTTCAGATACCTGCATAAAAATATGTAAAAAGCTGGATTAAATTTGGTCTTTTACTTGGTTTGAGGATAGAACTTGTTGTTTCCCTTGCAAACAGGCTTTAAGCAATATTAGTTATTTCCAGTATGTTTGGGGTTTGAGTATGATAAAAAGCACAACAGCAGAAGGTATTTTTTCACTGCTGTGGTGTTTTAAGCTCCTTTCTGCAATTACCCTAGTGTCTAATATTAGAAAACCAAAGCAAGTCATTGACTTCCTGTATAAAACACGATCTACAAGTCAAAAGTTGCCCCTTCCAGTGGCCAAATACGAAGCTAGATGTCAGTGCTCTGGTTTGAGCACTTAAATACTGAACTATGTTATCTGAGGTAGACCAAACATAAAAATAATGTCACATGTTAAAAGGTGAACAGAAGAATTCATTCCCCTCTTGTCCTCCAGGGAGCTCCATCAGGCTTTGGAGTCCTCCTGCACACAGAGCTGTGAGATGGTCTTCTTGATACGCAGCGCGGTCAGCCGCGCAGCGCTGTTGGCATACCAGCACTCACGCATTATCCTGCCCATCACTCGCAGCGCCTGCAAACAAGAAATTAAATGAACAGGTCAAGAATAAAACCATCACCTCCTGCTTTTATTTTTTAAGAGCAATACCCAGAGATAAAATATAGCTCTCCGAAACAGTAATCCAACAACAGTATCATGGATTAAGACCTATATTTGAGAGAGTTCAGCACTGGGCGCAAAGACAGTTTGTATTGATCTGGGAGCTGAAAAAGAGCTAGACATCTGAAACACATTTACATTCAAAAGAGGCTGGACATCTGAAAAATTCCACCTTAATTTAAATATGCTTTGTAATAAACAGGAAAACTGCTTTTACCTCACAGCTTTGCCACTGGTTTGGAATATTTGGTCTGAGCTTCTGCTCACAAACTACCCTTCTCATGTCTTCTATTGAAGGATCAGAAGGCACAACATCATAGTAAGGCAGCTGGTATTCCTCAATGATTCCTAGGAAAGATTTATTGTGCATGTAACACAAAATCCAAAGTAGCTGCTCCAGAATAAACTCTAATTGTTTTTACAGGCAATGGGAGAGAGCAGAGGAATATTTGGGACTACACTGAACAAAAGCTCCATGACAGTTTTCTATTACCACATACTGCCAAGATAATTGAGAGTGCTTTTGGTTTATTAAAGATAAAAGTGGTCTGGACTGCAAAATTAGTTGTGTTCAGCTCTGAGGTCCCCAACATAAGAAGGATGTGGAGCTGTTGGAGCAGATCCAGAGGAGGCCACAAAGGTGCCCCAAAGGCTGGACCACCTCTGCTATGGATACACGTTCAGAGAGCTGGGCTTGTTCAGCCTGGAGAAGAGAGGCTTAGAGCAGCTTCCAGTGCCTAAAGGGGCCAACAAGAAAGCTGAAGAGGGGTTTTTTACAAGGGCAGGTAGGAATAAGACAAGGGGGAATGACTTTAGACTGATGAAGGGGAGATGTAGATTAGATATTAGGAAGAAGTTCTTCCCTGTGAGGGTGGTGAAAAACTGGCACAGGTTGCTTGAGAAGTTGTGGCTGCCCAGTCCCTGGCAGTGTTCAAGGCCAGGCTGGACATGGCTTGGACCAACCTGGTCTAGCGGAAGGTGTCCCTGCCCATGGCAGGGGGGTCGTAACTGGGTGATCTTTAAGGTCCCTTCCAACCCAAATCATTCCAGGATTCTATGAAAAGGCCAGAAACCTCACCCCCAACAGAGCACCTTCGGGCTATCTCCCAGTATACTAGCCCAAGAGAGTATATGTCTGCACGCTTGAAGGACTCGAAGATGTTCATGTTCATTGCGTCATCAAGTATCTCAGGAGCCATATACCTTTAAAGCACACAAAGGTTAATTTGCTGGAGCGTGTACATACGAACAACTGCAGCTGCACTGCTGCATGCTGGAGCCAGGGAGCAGCTGGTCCTACTGCAAAAAAAGGGAACAGAGAAACTCCTTTGATAGCAATTTTGAGGGTAAGAGACAGAGTTGTCCTGGGTGGTGAGTGTAACACTGAGAAAGTCTGAGACAGTGCTTCACACTATGCAGTTCAAGTGACTGTTATGAACTAAGCCACCTGAAACCCCAGGGACAGACAGGGATGGGCTACCAGTAGAAACAAATCATGTCCTCTCTTAAAGGCACTGGTCTCCAGCTCTGCTTTGCTGCTTGCCTTTCACCTTTCACTACCAACAGCTATGCTGGTGGAGGCAGGCAAATCACAAGAGCAACACTACAGCTACCTACATCCACACACGTTTCCATGATTCCTCATGGTGCTGGGCATGATGCACTTCCTGGGCCCCGCAGCACATGGGGTGACCGACACTAGACACCCACACCACAGAGCACATGTGGGCTGCTGTGTTCCATCCCATCCCAGGGCTGGCAACTGCCTTCTGCACCCAGCCAGCAGGGACAGAGGGCTTCGGTCTGCTGCCAACACTTGACATGCCAAAAGCAGAGGAGGAAGTCACCAATGGAGGAAAGGGCCGAGGGGCACAGAGGAGCCATCCCAGCAGTCAGCAGCCCACCTTCACCCACCTCCTGGTCCCAACCCGGGGGTTCTGGGGAATGTCAATGGTGTTCAGCACCGAGTCGTGCTTCACTGCCAGGCCCAGGTCTGCTATGGCGCAGCTTTCGTTCCTCTTCACTAGGATGTTTTTAGATTTCAGATCTCGGTGAGCGATTGCTGGCTTGCCTGTTCACAGAAAGAGAAAGCACTGTCAGTTTTGATAATAGTATGAATTTTAACATAACGAGCAAGGAAGAAAACCCAATTTTGTTCAACTTTGTTACCATACCCTGTGAGAAACCACTGAAGCCTATTTTGTACCAAGTCCAGCTCTGCTAAATGCCTTCAATTAAACAAACAAACAAAAAAAAGCCCTTGAGGACATTTTTGTCCCAGCATTGGTATTTCAAGAATAAAACACAAAAAGAGAAAGTGGCAAGTTTACCCTCTAAGTTAATTCAGCAAATCCTTCACTGGCACTCCCTTTTAGCACAGCTGCTCCCATAGGCACCCTCTTTAAAGATGTAAAAGGAGAAGCAGACAAAGAAAGAGGGAAGATCCTATTCTCTGTTGATACTGTACCACACTCACGCTAATACTGTGTCTTGCAGTTTAACAGTTTGTAACATGCCTTCCTATACCATATCACCCATAACCATTTTTGCAAATACTGCTGAAGCTCCTTCAAACACTTGAAGTACAAGCAGAGGGGAAGCACTTGCCTTGTGTGCCAACAATCTCCATGTGGAGGTGTGCCAGGCCACTGGCCACTGACAGCGCCAGCTTCACCATGCCCTCCACTGTCACTGTGCCTCTGTTCAGGTAGTCAAACAGGGACCCTTGCTCGTGGTACTCGGAGACAAGCCAGAGCTGCGTCCATGTCCCGTTATCTATCCAGAGGAAACAAGAATTATTCAGCTTTAAAAAGAATCATCCGAGAAAAGCCTTTCCTATTTTGTGGCCAGCTCAGGCATGCAAACGAACAAGTCTTCTGGCCACACCATGAGGAAGGAGCTCAAGGAAAGCTGTGACTTTCAAAGTGGTGTTTCAGATGAGAGTCAGGGCAGTGAAAGCAATTCCGATACAGACACCTGGGATTTCCTGCAGGACTCACAGCGTACCCTTGTTATCGGCAGCAATGAAGCCCAGGATGTTCTCGTGTCTCAGCATAACCGTCTGATAAATTTCTGCCTCACGGAACCAGGATCGCTCATCTCTAGAGGAGAAGATTTTCACAGCTACATCTTCCCCACACCATTTTCCACGCCAGACTTCACCAAATCGGCCTTTTCCCACAATTTCCTGCAGGACAATAGTCCTCGCGATGGTTCTTTGTACGAGCAAAGGTAAACCTAGTTTAAAGAAAAGATATGAGTATTTGTGACATAGCAGTGATCTATAAATCCTGAAGCTGGACATTTTTCAGTGAGCTGTTCTCAGGACTTTGCTTTCAGAGAGTACCAAGGGAATATCTTTTCCCAACAAAAATCTCCCAAAATCATACTTTTGAATGTTACTTGCCAGATGAGTGCACATTATGTCTGTTACTAGGCATAACAGTGTCACTTCTGAAGCAAGCTGAAGAGAGCCCTCTGTGCCACCAGCACCGTGCAGACTGAAGACCAGAGCACGGTTTTGGAGCATGCCAAGACCTGAGCTACTTAATTGAGTTTGATATGGACTACTGTTGTTTTGCAGTCAACTTGTTCTGGGTGAAATTTTCAAAAGGAAAAATAAATTATTGTGGCAGTTTCATTTTGCTTTGCTGGCCATAAACTCCTTCCTCATTTGACCTGATACCATGCTTGTTTGGGGCTTAAAATAAATGATTGGGTTTTTTTTTGTTGTTTTTTTAGTTTGGTCTTTTTTTGTTGTTGTTGTTTTGGGTCTTTTTGTTGTTTTGTTGTTGTTGTTGTTGTTACTTTTTAATCGAGGCAACCTTGCTTTTAACAGCAAAATAATGAGCAGGAAAAATACAGTTTGAAGATCAGCTTACTCAAATTCCCTCCCATTTCTCCAACAGAGCCTCACCCTGCAGCCAGTACTAACTTCAAACAGGCTCATCCTGGCTGCCGGTGGCCAGCCCTGGGTTGGCTCTGGGCAGAGATGAGCAAACTTGCCCTTCGGCTGAAATCAGAACAAACTGCACCAGCACGCACAAGACTCCATCTGCCTCCACCATGGCTCAGCACAAATAAAGCCCTGTTATTAGCTCAGGGATACTGATGGACAGTTGAAACTTCAGGATAAATAAAGCCAAAGTCTACTCATTGTATCTGTGAAAAAGCAATCAAGAAGTATAATAAATTAATCTTAAAAGGCATGTAGTTAATGGAAAACAAAATTTCAGCCAGAAATGTTTTGTTTCAGACTTGAAACTGACTTCTGAGTTAACTTTTTTAACTTTTCCATTCAAATAATCAAACTTTCACAATTTGACAGAAAAAGAGCAAACAAAGCCCTATTTCTGCTGTAAGGTGTCATCAAGCGTATCAGCACAAAACTTCCCTTGACATAAAACCTGTCACTGGTGTGAGACCTTCTGAATTAAGACCCCCACCAGTGGGCACCCTGTGCCCAGTTGGCAATGTTCTTTACATCCCTACAAGCAAGGTGGCACATGTGCCTTTTCCATCAAGAATATCTGCTCTTTATGTTGGTGGCAAAGCAAAGGCAGCCACGGTGAAGGCAACAGGAGGGCAGCTGGGCAGCCCCCACATACCAGAGCCGGAGCCAGAGGTCGTCATGTCGTAGATGAGATCCTTCAGCGTCTTCCCGGAGTTCACCAGGTTGCACTCGGAGAGCGGCTCCTCCACATTGGGCTGCTTCGCCCTGCCACGGGCACAGCGCCGACTCTGGCAGGTGCACGCCACCAGCACCGCCGCGAGGGACAGGATGCAGACTGGCACCGCCACTGTCACCGCCAGCACCACCGGTCCCGTGCTGGCTCTGCTGGGAGACTCCGATGCTTTTGTTAGACACAGGAAAAAGAGGGGAAAAAGACAGTAAGTGAAGGGCTGTGGAGCAACAACATACTTAGATTTAATGATTTCCCACAGTTGCCCTGACCAGCACTGGCAGCAGTGAGACAGACCGCATTTCTGTAAGTTACGGAGTCTTTCCCACCACACTTTTTTTGCAGGTAGCCCAGATTCGGGTTAGCACTGTGAGCACTGCTGACCACCACCACCTCAGGCAGACCACCCCACCAGCCCTACCAGCAGTTCCTAAGGGCAGCACCAGCAGAAATGCTCAGAAGCATGTGGCTGGTGGCAGCGCAGCTGGAGGTAAGGTGCCATACAGACCACCACTATGCCTACCCCCAAACAGCCCCAGGAAAGCTCCTCAGACATGCTCTCCCCTCCATGAAGGGTACTGCCCACTTGTATCCCCACTGATTGGTTACTAAACACACGCAGACTTCTCATAACACAACACATACTAACTACCAGCTTCTCCAGCTAGTCCACCCCACCTCTCTGCACTATTCAAGACAGCAAACATCTGAAGAACATTTCTTTGCAACTGCAAAGAAAAAGCAGAAAACGCAAAAACGCAGCAGAAACCCTGCAGAGTATGCGGTTCTAATTTGTTTTGTTAGCAAAGAACTATTTGTCTGCAGTTAGCTGATCTCCCACCTCCCCACCACAGAAGATCAAGAGACAGGACCTGCAGGTCCCACCAAGATGCAATCTATGCACAGGGCTGCACCAGCTTGCCCACCACTCCAGCAGTCAGCAACCTGCATTCCTCACAGAGGAGCAGAAGCATGCATGCAGTCTGCACTCAGTGAGCAACACCAGATCAGCTTTGTAACCAGCAGCACAGTGCCCTTCCCACACTTGAAAGCCTGTGTGTAAATTTCTCAGCACACTGCCCCCGCTGAAAACAAAGCCTTGGAAAAAAATATTTCCTAACGATGCATACAGAAATACAAAATTCTAGTAAATAAGGCGTTACAAGGATTTCTAAGACAGAACAGTTTTGGAACTTGTGTTCATGAAGCTGCATTTCACAAGAGTCAAGAAACAGGACTGTCCTGGATTATTTTCCATTTCTCAAACTATAAGGGTAAAACAAAACATATCAGGAAGCTATAGGAATACATTACTAAGGTATTTACTTGCACATGCACACACAATGTGTCAACCTTAATGACCCCAAAATTGTAAATAAGCAAAATGACAACAACAAACACACAAAGAAAAAACCCCAACACTGTACCCACCCACCCCAAAAAAAAATAACCCCCCAAAATGCCTCAACACTCAGAATCATGAGTACCAAACAGTGGATCTAAATAAAGGCTTTGGAAGATTTAAGAATCATGAATCCCACACCACCAAAATCACGCCTTTGCCATTTTAGAAAATGAACGGCCCCTCTCTCCCTTCAGAAAAAAGCTAAGCAACCTGTATGCTGTAATCCAGATCTTGAGAGTAACTCAGAAGCAGCCTGATGGCCCTCAGCATTGACTGCTACTTTCCTCCAGTTACTATTACAATAGAAATACTTCTCCAATGGACCTCATCAAGCCATGCGCTCAGTCTTCAGAAGTGGCAAGAGCATTAGCTGTGGAAAGCTAACTTGCTCCTTTTTCTTCCCTTCCTTAAATTTTAGCACTATATGCTTATGATTAAGTGAGAAAAGAAAAGAAAAGAAACAAATATTAACAACAGAAGGCCCCGTGTCTATTCATGGCACACAATTCAAATCATTCTGAAAACAAAGCTGTTACATCTTGCCTGCAGGCTTTTTCTTTAACAGACTTCAGCTGGACACTCAAGGGGTTATCTGCTAGATTTTTAAGAGGATTTGAAAGCAGGACTCCTCCTTGCAACTGCTGCTTGTTAACTGACACACGGTGATTTCCCAAGCTCTTTTTAGTTATGTGTCTACATGGCAGAGGCTTCTCCCGAAGCAGATAGGAAATGCAGCAAGTCACAGGAACTTGGGCACTGTCACCGAACACTGTGCCTTGCAGAGCTGCTTCGGCTACGCAAGACTGCATGGCTGGGAAATACTGCATGCATGATGAAGGCTGCAGAGGAAGACTGCCATGCTGTGCAGCTAGGCACAGAGCTAGAACGTTGTGTTGTGATGAGGAGTTGTCCTCTGGGTGTTCATAACACAGCACTTCTAGTGTCATCACCCAAACCAATGCCCACATTGCAGACCTAAGCAGATTTATTATCTGAGCGGCTATGACAGACAAACATGCACAAGATGCTTACTATAAAATGTCAGGTTTTCCCACCAACTGCTGAAAAACAACATACCATGAAATTAACAAAATATAAAACTTTATTTTTCTTAGGCCAGTGTGAAGAGTATTAAAAGGAAAATAATCAAGAAGCTTTGAACAGAAGCAGAAGAGAGACTCAGAAGGGCATCTCCACAGACAGGAACACAAGCTACAGGTCCTGAACCGAGGAGCAATTCTCCCCACCACAAGCAGTCCTACTGTGGATGATCTCAAGCACCTGCAGATCCTGCACGTGTCACATGCCAACAGAGAGGCATGGGGCAAGCACTGGTCCTGGTGTCGCATCCTTCACCAGTGCCTGCTGCTCTTGCCTGCGAGTCTTGCCATGCACCCACATCGTCTTCTGCTGGAGAGTCTTTCCACTTTGTCAACACAGTGTCTGCTGCTGGGTCACAGTAGTCCCTTCTCGCAGCTCCTTCTCTTCCCTCTTTTTTTTCACAGCTACCTTTGTTCCAGAGCACCACTCTTTACAGATTCAAACTTCCAAAAAATCTCCACTTCTCTTTTTCTTTGCTTTCATGCCCATTTCCTTGCAGGCTGGATGCTACAGGCAGCAAACCTGTACAGGCAAAAAAGAGTAACAGTTATCATTGGCTTTTTATCTTAAAAATATACATACCTATGGATATATATGAAAATTTCCAGGATCTCCTGAAACTGGAAAGCAGCTCCAGCAGTACTTCAAATAGGAGAAAGGCCAAGTATTGCTAAGAGCACAATACACTACTTTGCTTAGCTTTTCTTAGTTGTTCCTGAGCCCGTTGTATGCCCCATTGCTGCAACAACACCTTGGCCTGTATTTAGAGAGGCTGCATGGGCCACAGTTCCAGACTGGCAGCTATGAGAGTAACTGCGTGATGACAACAAGCACAAAGGACTGAGGCACAGAGCAAGGCTAGTGGAGAAGTTTCCATTTCCACAAGCACTCTTCTCATTGTTCAGTTTTCACTGCTACAGCCACATTACTACATTGGCCATGTCTACACTACCTTGTAATTTACTCCACAAATCTAGGTTTGGTTCCTAGATTTGCCAACAGTAAGACAGACAACAATGCGGTTTAGGCTTCTGGGATGTGACAATTTGAAACTTGTGGTGCACTGTTTGTACACTGCAAACTACTGAAACAGGTTGCATAGAAGAATTTTAAGGGGCTCAGAATATGCTCAGTGCATATTCAAAAGGGGCAACAAACCACCCTCACAGAAAAAAAAAAGTCTTCAATTTTAACAGAAAAGTGACCCAATTCATTTTTACTGAAAACGTGTATCAACACAAGTTGTGTCATCAAAGAACTGCAGAGAGAGCTTTGCGAGAGAACCGCAATAGAACTTAATTTTTAGAGCTACTTCCCTGCCATATGGCATTCTGGGAGCCAGGCAAGCAGCAGAGCAGGCTGGAGAAAGCAGCAGGTCTAGCAGGGACATTGTGAGCACTGTAGGCCAGCAAAGCTGTCTTTGACTTTAGGGCAAGGAGCAGGAGAAGCTTCAGCTGGAGCAAGAGGATGGAGGAGGAAGCACAGAGACACTAACGTGGAGGAAGCACAGAGACACCAGCGGCCGTTCTGGAGGTGTAGAGCAGGACATCAGACCAAAGCACAAGCAAAATTCAAAGACTCTCTTACACCCACTCAGGAGAGCGAGATCCAGCATCAGGAAAACAGACACCAGCTTTATGACTTATGCAGTGACAGTTGTTCAGAATAAAACCAAGCTCAGTGATGCTTACAGGTCTCCTCTGAGATGCTGCTAAGTTGAGAGGTCAAGTGCAGAAGGCAAGTTAGCAGTGAGACTGGAAGCTGAGGTGTCTGGGCCAGTTTGCACGAGGTCTCCACAGAGTTCCTGGCAAATGAAGAGATCCTGACTGTCTAGAGAAGTTTCTTGAAAGGAGTCAACCGGAAACCTCCTTTGTCATCCTTCAGTTTACTGGCTGTACCAAACTGTGGATCAAGGCTGGTGGCAACTACCCAAACCCTTTCCAGTTCTTCACAGAGCACATGTAGGAGACTTGAGAAGTACCAGCGCTGAGGTTTCTGCTGTACAGTTGATAACAGGCCATCTTCAGTCTTGACCCCTCGCAGCAGGGGGTCCTGCAGCCAGGGCAGCAGCCATGTCCTTGCTGCGCTTGTGCACCACGGCCCTTTGGGGATCCTTGGGGTGTCTCACAGCATAGACCATACAGGACCAGTGACAAACAGCCCCGGTGCAAAATACATGGCACATAAGGTAAAAACAGTCATTAAAGGCAAAATCACCCAGTAAACGTGGCAATGTTTACAGCAGTTGTGCAATGTTAAACTCTTTGGGAAGTAAGAAAACCCCTCATGACTACCTAAAACTATCAAATCAGCACCATTAATCACAACATTTTGCAATCTGATTGTGAATGTACTATTCAATGACTAATTAATCAAGAATAGAAGCTGAATACATGTTGCCATGTATGAAGTAAAAAAAGAACATCTGGCAATATCTATCAATTTCACAATATGGTATTAGTTGTATTCCAAGTTGTGTAAACAAAATAGTACTTTTAGGCAGCAAAAAAAAAGGAAGGAGTTTTTTTTTCCTCCAGTGGAAAAGACATTTTACACACAGCATTTGCCTTGCTTTTAACATATAATGGGCACTGAAAAACTTCTAAAAGCCCTGAACTATGCATGTTTAAGCTCCTAAACTACTCAGGGGGAGGGGAGGGGGTTGGAAATATGCACTCTTTCCAATGTGGTAAGAAAATACTACATCTGTAATGCATCTACACTACAGATGTAGTGCATCTGTAGGGGGGCTCTAGTCAGACATACAGAATACTTTTAAACAATTTCAAAAATACACAATTTGGACTAAAGTCTATAATGAAGTCTATCTCATTTCCACCATGGCTACAGACCCCATCTCCCCCTCCAGGACATTCAGAAATCAGCTGGGAAAGGTCTGCTCAAGGATCCAGAAGTTCAAGCAAACCTACCAATCAGGAACACAGCTATGAGATAAATGGATGCATTACATGAAGTGCTGTTTCCCCCCAGCCCTGCCTCCTCTTTGCATGGTTGTATTTTTACCAGTCTCTCCTGAGAACACGAATACGGGACAGCCAAGATGGACAAAAGCATATGAAGTATTTGCAGAACGAGACATCCACAGAGCAGCTATGACAGGCTGGGGCTCTCCCCACAGGGTTTTTTTTGGAGGAGAACCTCAGAAATCAGTCCAGCCAGGCACTTCTCTCTTCTTTTGCTCCATTCCCCATCCTCCTTGCTATTATTCATCACTAACATTTTAGGCTAGTTAGTAAGAATAATTGTGTTTTGTCTCTTCATTCACAGTCCAAACCTTCCTTCTAACTCTACTCTTGGACCAAGTCCATGCTGGGGAAAGAAAGTGAGATCTTTTCATCCTGTTCAATAACAAATGAGGAACGCCAAAAACAAAGGAGAGGGAAAACCAGAGTTTTGCCCTGTATCGCACCCTGCAGCACAGCCCGCACATCCCTCAAGGTCCATAAACTATTACAATTTGTATTTGAGCACTGGCTTTCATTCAGAATTTTATTAGTTGAAGGCTGATTTTTCTCCTTTTCTACATTAATATGTACCTTATCAAACTCTTGGTACAGTTCTATCTGACTTCTTTAATACTAACATATCCATTCTCCTAAGGGCTTTAATGTCTTTAAGGCATTTTTAAACAGGTAAATGAAGAGTATTTGTTCATGCAACTATGAAAATCTTGCCCAACAATTAGTCTAAGTGGTAGCATTCATCTCTCTTGGCAATATGAATACACTCCAGGGATTTTTGTCTCAACAATTCTATTACATTTTCCTTTATTTCATCCCAGTGTGTGCCACTGTAGGTGATATGAGGTCCATTTGAGCCTTTGTACAGTTTGGTCAATAAGAATAAAGAAGAGAGCTGGCAAATTACTTATTATTCAGTTTGTTAATCCCAATATTAGCTTAATCTTGTTGCATAAAGCCTCCTTTCTTCTCTGACTCATTTTCCATTATGCAAATACAGAACAGAAATCATACGCTTTTTATCTCAAGTTCTAGAGATGCTGCTGTGCCAGGTCACCCAAAACAGCAAAGAGGAGACCGTTCTTGCTGTGTGCTGCCTTTGCTGGAATGACAGAGGTACTTCTGAAGGCAAAACCCTAAAAGCAGAGAATTCTTTGCTGTGCTGAATTTTCCCACCAACTCACGGACATGTGGCTGTACTCACTGGAGACATACCCATGATTTTTTCTTAGAAGCTGACGTTTTCTTTAGCCAGCCTCTGAAAGCAGCCTGGTCAGAAAGCCCAGAAATCTGTGACAAATTTGCCAACTCACCTGCACCCACCCAATTTCAGTTATCAGTATCTGTAAAGATGGAGGCTTAGAATCCAGTGTCACTAGGTGTTTTCAGATCAAGAGGTAGAATGAGTAGCAGCACGAGCTTTTCACCACACTTCTATAGACATGCAAATAAAGACACCAGATCTCAAGAGGTCCTCTGACCTATATCTGGTAACAAATATAAAGTGTCTGAGCTTTCAGGCGCCAGCAATTCAACAGCTGCCAATTCACTGTCTCCAACTAATAAGGTAACTGAGGGCAACACCAATTTTGCTGGCCCCTCCACCATAGCTAAATGTAAACATCACGTTATAAGAAGCTCCATAGTCCACTTCAGGGCTGCAGGTAAAGGTCTGTCATCTATGCACAGGCTTGTGCGCAGGGTATATCTTGCCCACAAGCGGATTTGGATCAGAAACCACAGGCACTGTCTCCCAGATCTGAAATATGCCCTGAAAATCCTGAGACACACAAGTCTGCAACTGGAAGAAGTCTTCTAGATTTTATTAGCAACTCCTCAAAATAGCCTGTTGCATGCTGAGGTGCACAGAGGCAATTTCTCATACAGAGGGAGATTCATAGAAAGTTCCATTAAGGAAGTGGCATGCTGGTCATTTTCTGCAGCCCTGTTATGACATCCCACTGGCAGGGGAAGGTCACCTCAGGCAACCTGCTGGGGCAGAAAGTATCCCAGTAAAAACAGTAGAACCCAGGAAGTGAATTCAGGGTAACACTGAAGACCCCTCCTTACCACAAACTAATCCTACACCTTGAAACTTAGCACCTGTTAATGCAAAATACTGCAGTGAAATCCCTGCCAATGAGAAGCATATAAAAAGCAGATATCCAGGCTGAATCTGTCCCTAAAGATGTGTATTTTCAGACGCTGTAAAACCAACTAAAGCAAGAGTAACCTCCTCTCATGCAAGGCACAATCACACACGCTCTGCTGCTGTCTGAGGCATGCAATGCCATCTGCAGTCTGACTACGGAAATTCATATACCGGCTGTCAAAACAAATTGCTTTATCCACTCAGATCTGCACGCTGCAAGTCATTTGATTGTTTTCCAATCACTCTTGATACATTTACAACATCAGCCCTTGGTAATTAACACCGGGACAAGCCAAAGCAGGGCACCATGAAGAGGCACTGAAGGGCAGTCTTGTGTCCCCAGCTGGAGGCAGCTACAGCAACCAGAGGAAAAGCCAGCCAAAGCTCCAGCCTCCACTTTAATTTTTGTTTATCCCAGTCAAAGAGGAGCCCAAGATCTGGATTTGGATTTCTAAGTGCCGTATAAGACCAGAAAGAAACAAAAAATACAAGCAGACCAAGGAATTGCCTAAAACCTCACTTTGGAAACACCAGTTTCCTAAGCTCAGGAGTGTACCTATAAAGGCAGCCTAGGCAATGGTATTCAAAATGGTTTTCCTTGTGGCGCAGCCCACCTCCTCAGGATGTTGCCCTGGTTTTTCAGCTGTAACAGTTATTATTCTCTTTCTTAGCAGGTGGTGCAGTGCTGTGTTTCGGCTTTAGCCTGAGAACGATGCTGATAACACACCACTGTTTTAGTTGTTGCTAAGTAGCGCTTACCCTGATCAAGGACTTTTCAAGTCTCTCATGCTCTGCCAGTGAGGAGGGGCACACAGAATCACAGAATCAACTAGGTTGGAAAAGACCTTTAAGATCATCAAGTCCGATTATTACCCCAGAACTGCCAAGTTCCCCACTAAACCATGTCATTAAGGACCTCAGTTACATGGGTTTTGAACACTTCCAGGGACAGTGACTCCACCACTGCCCTGGGCAGCCAGTTCCAACACCTGATCACCTACTCTGTAAAGAAATTTTTTCTAATATCCAGTCCAAACCTCCCCTGGCACAGCTTGAGGCCGTTACCTCTTGTCCTATTGCTTGTTACTTGGGAGAAGAGACTGTAGCTTCATATTCTTTAAGAATTCTTCTCTGATTTACCTTAGTTCAAGATTCAGTTGGAAATTACTTCCAGGAGGAAGCAGAGACAGGACACTTCACCCAAACTAGCCAAAGAAGTATTCCATTCCACAGTATTTACTTTAGTTACTGGACTGGTCTTACTTAACCCTTGGGGTTTGCATTCTTTCAGTTCTCCTCCCTGTTCAGCCTGGAGCAGGGTGGGAGAAGAAGGGATGGGGAGTGAGTGAGCAGCTGCTTGGTTCCGAGTTATCGTCTGGGCTTAAACCACAAGACAGGTACACTGCTCGAAACCTCCTACTGCAGAGGGCATGGGTACTGCAGAGGCACCCTGGACAGGCCAGTTGCACAGCCCAGCTCCCTCACCTACACACTCAGCAGTGCTCCTTAGAAAGGTTATTTTCACTGGGGCCCAAATGAAGCTTTCCTGCAGTATGAATTATGTGAAGGAGAGCTGCCAGAAAAGACCAGCAATCAAATAACAATGGCACTGTTAAATTTCTGACTAACATGAATTCTCTCAAATGTTCAGAGCAAAGGGCTCAGGCTAAAAATTAAGTTAAGTAATTTTCCCTGGTACTGAAATATGAAACCAGAGGTTTTGCAACTACCAGTTCAAGATGACAGATATGCTTCCACCGCTCCTCTATAAATAGCAGTTTTCTCCCAAGAGTCCAGCATCCCAACTTGAAAAAAAAAAAGCATAGCATTTTATTTCTACATTTCTAGAGCATGACCACTATTAATACCTCCTTTCTCTTGTCAGCTGGAAAAAAAAACATTTAAATACCTTTGCTCTTGCCTCAAGCAATAGGTGACGTTAGGTAGGGGGGTACAGACCACCCAGCTGCTGGGCTTCTCCTTCTGCCCAGGCTGGTTCCTCTAGAGCCGCCTGGAGTAGCCTGGAATAGCCCTTCCCTCTTCTGGTAGCATCCAGCATCTGCCTGTTCACACCAGGAGATGT
This sequence comes from Pezoporus occidentalis, assembly GCF_034315485.1. Classification (NCBI taxonomy): domain Eukaryota; kingdom Metazoa; phylum Chordata; class Aves; order Psittaciformes; family Psittacidae; genus Pezoporus; species Pezoporus occidentalis. The sequence continues at coordinate 5,406,064 of NW_026915877.1, forward strand.
TGGTACCCAAGGCCACCACAGCAACTCCCTGGTCTGCCTCCTGCATCTTACATGATGTGCTTCCTGTATCGTACAAGTGCTTCCAGTAAAAGCCTTTTAAATTCTGGCAAGGATTATATGAAGGCAGCTTAAACACAAGTTATAATTGCAAATTATGTATTAATTTGCATCTTTCTTACCTGTAACATCTCTCACTCGCATAAGTGTATAAAAAGGTATCATCTGATAAGGTAGTATATTTTACAGCTTTTTAAAAAAAAGCCTGGATTAAATGTAAATATTGGAAAGAAGAGTCAAACATGAAAATAGTATAAATATTTATTTTTTAAAAGCACTGAATCAACTTCATTACACAATTTTGAGTCTGGCAGACTCAAGTACTGCACCAGCTGTGCAATACACAGAGCTTCTGGAAGTGCAAATCTTTTTCCTCCCTCTAATTGGGACCAGGAATCTTATACTTTCTCACCCCTGCTGGGCAAGAATCAATGATACCAATCTAACACCAAAGAAAAGCTGCCTTATGAGCTGCTAAAATGAACTACTGAATCCCAGAGTTCAAGACAGACTAACAAGACTGCTGAAACGTCATCAGCCAAGGACATCCCCCAGAAATGACCCGGTGCCCTCTACCCCTCTCACCCCCCACAGTAGAAGACCCTACATGCTGTAGGAGCCAGGGAGGACACTTCTGCCTTCCTGGCCACCACAGAGCCACTGCATACCCCTTGCTCCTGAAGCACAGGCACAAAAACATCAGCTGTAGTAATTGCTCCTCAGTCCAGGTCACAAAGATATGGCACTCAGTGACACAGACTGGCCAAGGACAGTGAGGAGAACAGCTCCTCACACACCAGGGCACTGCCACATCACGGGTCAAACCTCTCCACCAACCCAGATATCTGTCTGTCCAAAATCACGGGTGCATTTCCCATATACAATGCAGTCAGCACCTACAACTATTCATCTTCTTTCCAAACATCTCTAGACTTAATTCTTATCTGAGCCATCTAAAGCAGGTCTTTTAAATTGTGTGCAGAGATGTTTGAGACTGTAAGACTTCAGCCAGTGCAAAGTCTTCATTATTTCCTTGTGATAACACCAGTTAACAGCTCTCAGCTCCTCACAATTGCTAATTCACAGCTGCTATACATTGCTGATCCATGCCCCATGGAAAGTCCCCAGTACATTAGATACCATCTTCCCAACATCTAGACTAATGCCAGTTCAAATAAAAAACTCCTTAAGATATTCCAGCAAATAACCTGTGAGGTTACAAGTCTCTTTCCTTCAGACACTTCCTTTCACCTTCACTGTTAATGCCCCATAGGATATCAAAGACAGCATTTGGAATATCTTTAGGAGATGGAAGAAATTCTCTCTTCCCCAGACAGTGTTGCAGTTTAGAATGTCCCATCTGAAACAAGTCAGGAAAAAAAATAGGTACTGTTTTACAGACAACCTTTAAAATCCCACTTAGCTGGCTCTTAGGGTCACATCCTCTGCACAGTATTTCTGCACTCTCAGGCTGTCACACAAGCCTTTGAACAGTGTCCTGCACTCGAGAAGCACTTACCGACAGGCAGGCGGAGGGTGATGTTGTTGCAGAAGTCAGTGTAGCAGCACTCGGTCTTCGTGATGTTCTTGGAACTGTGGCAGAAGACCTGTGCATTCAGCTCCGGAAGGGAGACACAGGACTTGATCACCTCCTCCCGCCCGTTGGTCAGCATGACAGAGGCCCAGCAGGCACCCTCTGTCTGGCAGGTGAAGTTGGTGTGCTCGCACAGCTGGCACACACACTTGAGACCTGAAAAAGAGGTTTCCAGCTTCTGTGAGAAGACCCCGAGAAGACAGACCCCTATGGCAACCATGCAAGCTTGTCTGGCCAGTTGGCCACCGTGAGCACCCATGGGAGCTCCAGCACAGGTCCTGCACCGAGGACATTGCCTACACTGGAGGAAGTCAGTCCTGACAGCACAGGTCCCAAACATATACAGATGGCAAGTTTGAAACCAGTTTGTCCTTGGTGGCAGGGAAGTACATAGCATCTATCTTGCATGGTGGAGAAGATTGAACATGGCCAGCCCTCACTCATGCCAGCCACCCACGCCACGCTAGCAATACACACATCTTGCCAGAGCCGACTGGGTTAGAGAAACAAGTCCAAGGAAGCACCAGGATGCAAGATCCCGGCACACACCACCTGACACCCTACAGACAGACACAGGAAGTAACTATGGGCTTTTCCACCCTGTGTTTTCTGAGATGATGCACCTTTTTCAGACACACAAACAGCTTCCTGATTTCTTTTGGAGGAAAAGTCTGCTGACTTCTAAACTTTGCATGTTTTTTACCATACCTTCATGTCTCACCAAATCAAATAGAAACACATTTAATTGCTACTACATTTTTTCAGACTCTTGGAAGATGAAGGTGGAAACCAAAGCCACGTCATCTCAGTGAAACACCAGATGTCGACTATACTTTTTTTTGCTTTCCTTGTTTTCTTCACCTGCTTCATAGCAAAGAATTTTTGCTTGCTTCATGCCAAGTTTAAGAGCCCATATCAGCAGTGATAGCTCAGGCACCTTAACCTTCAGCTGAAATCAATTTCAAAAAAAAAAAAAAAAAGAAAACCAAACCTGTCTTTAAGTGCAATTTATGTGATTGTTTTGTTTCTGTACAAGCAAACAAACAAAACAAACCCCAGCAAAACAACAAACCCCTCATTTTAGAGTACAAAGGCTTGCTCTCTTTAATTTTTTGTGCAAACAGTCCTTCACTGGGTCCCCAAATGCACCCTGTACACCTTCTCAGGTCAGTCATAACCCTGCAAGATTGACCCCTGTTCTACTTACAGAAGCCAGGGTATTTAAAAATAATATGATTAAAAAGTAATCTTATCCATAAATCAGTTCTGTTTTTTGGGGAATTGGGCAGAGGGGGGCTGTTTCTTTTAGTTAAAGATAACAAACATCTGAAAAGTAAAAGTATGAGGAAACAAGGATGGCCACCAGGAACAGAAGAGCTTTCTTCCGATCTAGCTGGCCCCTGACAAGGCAGTGTGCCCCACTCTCTGCTACCTTTCCCTGATCATACTAGGACCTAAAACAGTCTACACCATCACCCCCAGCTGACAACCAGCAAAAGCTTTGTTTATACAGGAATGCCCTGGCTCTTCGTGTAATTTATTGTGTCCCACACCCACAGCTGAGGGGGAAGGAGTGATGACCGATGGCTGCAGCAGTGCTCACCACGTGGCAGGAGGAGCAGGGACTCATCTCAGAGCCTCTGGAGGAACGGAGAAGTCCTGACAGATGTCAGTGCAATTTGGTTTCTGTGACACTATTTGTTTTCTTTACAACCTTCATCCTGTGCTACCCTTCTGAAATAACAGCTTGTAGTGTTTATCTTCAGCTTAGCCCCACAACAAACTTCCTTGGCACCATATGTTCATGTTTATCCTGGATGCAGGGTACGCTAGAAACCATATCACCGTCTGTCTGCTTTGGCTGTCTCTCTGTGCAGGAAGTGAACACAATCAATCATTCAGCAACAAAACAGGTGAATCTCTTCCTTAAAGATATTACCATAGTCCTAGAACAGATGCCGGGAGCAAGACTCATCAGATCCAAATAAATAACAGATCTAGCAGAAGAAAAACAGACACATCGTCACCAATGCTGCAAAATAAAACCATTACTTGAGGAAATGAGTATAAGATTGTCGCAAGTGCCTTCAGTGTTTCAGACACATCATTATGCTGTTTTTCTCCCCCTTCTCATCACCTAAAAATAAAATGGGAAATGGTCTTTACAATGTCATCCACAGTAGGTAACCGCAAGTCTTATCCATATCCTGGTATTTTGTAGATTACTTGAAAGGAGCTGAACAAAACTGTCATTGCAAGTCCCAAACACCTTCTAGGGTATCCCTCTGAGCACTGTGAGCACAGGGTGAGAACAAGACGGCTAAGGGACCCTGTAACCTCTCTGATCAAGCTAAGACAGTCACTTATTTCCAGAATGAAAGGAGCTATGCACCACCTCGACCCTACTTGTACCCACCACTGGCTGGATGCCCTGCAAGCATACCAGTCGGACACTGGCTCACCTGGCTGGGAAAGCAGAGGATGCCATCGCTTGAAGACCAGTATTTTCTACTGTTGTGTTCACAGAGTGTTTTACTCTGCTCAATGTCCTTTTTTCTTTCTACTTCAATGAAAGACTCTAACCCCATTTTTCTCTTTAGTTCTGAGTGTTTTGCTCAGAACCGATTTGTCCAATCTACTGCCCACAACTGAAAGTTCACAGACCTATGGAAATCAGACCAGCTCCCCACAGAGTTGTTTCTGCAAAAAGCCATTACACAAAGAAGCATAAAAAGAAAGAAGGTTTTGGTCAAAATTCCCAGTACAACCCAATTACATCATTATTGCTTCTGAAAGTGAACGCATTCAGCTGCCTGATGACAAGCTGGGAGGAGCCGGGATGGGAGCATGTTGAACTCAACTTGCAGGGAATTATTCATGCCCACTGGAGACTAGAAAGTCCTAGAGACCAAGACAAGCATTCCCCGTTCTCCTTTGGAACTACTGAGATCACAGACATATGCAAGACAGGCACGCAAACTTCTGATGGGAACACTACATTCAGTTTGGAAGAAGTGGAAGAGCGTACAAAGAAAAAAACCCTTGTCCGCACCCAAAACCATTACATCCTAAAAAAAAACCACTTTAAGGTGTGTTTGTCCCACCACACTTGAATTGTTGGCCTTTTTAATCATTCCTTTAAAAAAAGCTGATAACCACTGCCCTAGCTACAAACCCTGCAGCCTGTTCTTCTCAACCCAGCTCCTTCCAGCTGTCCTGTTTTGTCCCAAATCCCACCCCATCCCAGTTCCCATTCCCCCAGCATCAGGCAGCTCCAGATCCCCACTGCCACCTAATGCCAGGGGCTGTCCCCAGGAGTGTCCACACCTCCCCACCAGCACATCAGCTCCTCCCAAGGTGGCTCGCACTCAGTCATACCCCACCAGCTCCCAAAGCCTCACCAACATGCCATCCCATCCACATGTCTCTCCCTTCACCCTCTCCCAGTTACTGCTTCAGTCTTTGCTCTTGGTCCTGCTTTCCCTCCTATGGGATTGCCAGCCTCAGCATTAGCCCCCACAGCCTCTCAGTCCTGACTCCACCAGACTCTTCCCCCATCTCTTGGACAAGGTTTCACCCTCTCCCTTCTCAGTGGCAGCATTCAGAGCTGGGGCAGGGGAAGCACTGCACTGGCAGCACCAAAGAGAGGCTTCTCTGTTCTGCTACTTTCAACAGCCCTGAGCTATCCTGCTTCTGACATCAGCTGCTCCAGCCAAGTCTTCCTAAACAAAGACTTTTTGGCCTGGAACAGGTCTGGACTGTCAGCAGATGTGTGTTGGAAGTCAAAGGAACAACATCATGAGAGCTGGGAATAACGCACTGGTCAGCAAGAATGGAGGCTTCACATGTCTCCGCTGCTAGCAAGATTCAAAGGGGTCCTACCAAGAGTCAAAACCTGCACTCCCTTCAGCCTCATATTTTGTATTTTCCTAGCACTGCATTTTCTGCCATTGCTCACCCATGGATAAATGCTGCCCTTACAGAGGAAAAAAAAAAAACAACAAACAGGAAAACAGCGTGGCTAAAACTACTTAAAGACAAGTCTGAGTTGTGGGGGAGACAAAACTCTTTCCTCCCAGAAAATTTACATGGACCACTTTTAAATCTAATTCTACAAACATAGAAGCCCAAGGTTCCCTAGATAATCTGCCTGTGCTACTGCGCAATTTCTCATATAGAAAACCAGATACAAATACCCAACCTTGTTTCCAAGACCATTTATGTACATCAAGAATCCTCTGTTAACAGAGCAGTATGATCTTAAAATGCAACCATGAAAGTACGTTTTCCTGCACCTGTGCTATTTCAGCTGCCTCACCTCAAGGGAATTGAAGAGGATCCTGGACCCTTCTGAACATGCCCATGAGAAGATCCACTCTTTTCCTGCTCCTGGTCCCACTGAACAGGGGGACCCCATCAGCTCTTACCCAGTGCGGTAGAATCCTAGAATGGTTTGGGTTGGAAGGGACCTTGAAGACCATCCAGTTCCAACCTCCTATCACAGGCAGGGACACCTCACACTAGACCAGGTTGCTCAAAGCCCTGTCAAACCTGGCCTTGAACACTGCCAGGGATGGGCTGTGTTCCCGTACTGCACCACATGTGTAGCTCCTCGCAGATACCTGTACAGCCACTCGAACTTGGCCGAGCCCATATCACCATCCCCACTGATAACCTCAGAGACACAGGACTCGCCAGAATTTGCGACTTATCCATGCTGATCTATCAGGCATGCCTCAGTGCTCTTTCAGTTTATCCATGACAACTTCCTCTATTACCATTTTCTTTATATGGAAAAAACATCCATACTCACCTATATAATCTTGCAACCTATAATAACTAGCAATGCATCTCAAGCTTTCACGTCACTGCATAGTTTCCGCTCTACTTTGACCACACCACTGTCCCAGAGAAGCTGGCAAGACACTCCCGTCAGTTTACAGACCAGAGGGGTAACAGCATTATGACGAAAGATCTCCCACGTGTCTCACACTGCTCAAGCAACACCACCTTTGAACCATGCTTCCCCTCCCAAGCAGCCATTCTATGGCACAAAGGAAGAGGAAGAACTTGCAAATATTGACTGAAATTCTGCAAGTCCCTACAGGCAGCAAGAAATTCCTTTTCTATCCCAGAGAAAGGAACACCACATATCTCCAGCTCTGTTCCCAGGGATGGTCCTGTCTTCCTCACGGGAAGAAAGTCAGGACTTCCATCACCACAGGAACCAGGGAAGTGGAGTAAGGTGACTGTGAAGGAGTTAAAGGGAAAAGGATCAAAGAGGCAGGAGGAAAATATGCTCCCAAAGTTTCAAAATAAGGCACTTTTTAATCCAGTAATGAACATGACTCTTTATTTACTCAAGCACAAGTACATTTCACTTAAAACATTGCATTCTCTGGTTGGGAAATTAGGAGAAAGTGAACAACTGAAATATGCCATAGCCTCAGAGAGCTATGTTAGGCATCCAAACTTCGTTGCCAGTGGTTACAGTTCTGAGCATGCAATTCTCCACCAGTCATTAACAAATTTGTGCCAAATCTCCCCAGAGAACAGCTCCCCGCAGAGGCTGCACCTCTGTAAGCATCATGAGCACACTGTCCTGCCAAGGCCAACTGCATAGCCCAGCGCAGGGTCAGAGCAAGAGGAGACATGAGCTCCCTTTGGTAGGGACAGCAGTTACAAAGACACACTGCATGACAGGGGTGTGCAGCTCCCTTGACTTGCAAAGAGAAGTGCAGCACTTGTCAAGACCCAAGTGAACAACAGGAGAAACCAACAGCCAACTGAGGTTACCAGGAAGTAATTCATGAGCAGCCCAATACACAAGGAAAGCAACCTTTAGATATTGAGGCCAGGATGAAGAGGTGTTCCCTGGTTTTATCATTTTAAAGACACAAGTAGTTCTCAAGCATTTTTTCCTCTTGTTATTGCAATAGGAGCTGAGACTATATACCAGTTTCTTGGATGAGACCTACCATGAATCAAGGACAGGACGATTTGCTCTTCGAGCAGAAAATAACCTGCATGACTTACAGAAAAAGCAACAGGTTTTTTTTTGCCATTTAGTTTTCAATGCAACTGTAAGAAAACACAAGTACAAGCAAATACATTGTGCAACTAACTTACATAGCAGGAATAGCTGAACCAGCAACTGATTCACAACAAACTAACACAAGGATGCACAGCAGAAGATTGTTTTTTATATGCTTCCATCCATTTTTCCTCAAGTGTCAGCTTCAAACACATGAAGCACTAGATAATCAAAGAACAAGAATGAAACTACATGTGAGCAACAGATGAAAGAAAATGAGTTTAGACACCAGGTAACAAAAGCAGCTAACAACTAAAACAAGTAAATAGACATAGTGCAATCTCTGCAGTTAAACTGAAAGAACTGAGCATGTAACTGACATAAACTGACTAAGACTGTGGGACTAAAACAATAAACCAAAAACTGTAGGGACATAAAACTGCAACTTGCTATCTCTTATGAACCACACAAGGTTCTACATTTCAACAAAGATTTTTTACTATACAGATTTAACAAGGCATTAATCTTCCATTAAGTCATAAACCAGCACTACCCACAACACTTAGCAGTTTATTCTTGTGACTACAGGGCAGCAGAGCATTTCAAAATTAAATTGGAAAGCAAATATCTATGTGGCCTTACAGCAATTAGTTGTCTTTAATCATAATGGGAAGGAGGGCTGAATGTCCAGAGTGTTTCCATCCTCGATCCTTCTGTACAGTTATTCTGTATTGTGCACTTCACATATCCTTTCATTTCCAGATTAAGAGATCTGGGGCTCATGTGAGAGTGGGCTCTCCACACTGCCCAGGTCCCCGTCTCAGGCACAGACCACAGTGTGAGGACATAGCTGCCCCCCAGGCCACCCTCACATAAGAGGAAGTGTTGCAGTACTGCAAGGACCATACCTGGACCTGACCCACCACTCAACCCAGACACCCCCCTCGTGGGAGGGTGCCAGGGGGCAAAAGCTTCAGTGCTGTTAAAAAACATTTCAAAGGAGACCCTAAGACCTGCAGGCTGGCCAATTCCCATTGTCCAGTCCGTTACTTATGATGGTGCTGGAACAAAAACTGGTTCAGGCACAGGTAAAGGTGCCACAGGGTCAGCCGGCTCTGACACTGTCCCTCAGCAGGCGTTCTCTGACCGAGTCTGCATGACTGCGGGTAACCAACCATAGCAAAGAAACTTCACTGCCATGAGGCAGAGCTGCTTGAGTCTTATCCAGAGGTCAGCCCACTTGCCTGCTAGCAGCTGGGATAAAAGGTAGAGGGAAACTGCCAGCCTTCACAGTGAGAGACTTTTATCTGCAGAGCTGCAAAAATGCATGTTGTTTGCTCCAGTGATCTGGAAAGGGGAATCGATAAGAAAGCAGCAAGCTTTGCTGAGGATAGAAAAATCAGACTTCAGAGAATCACAAAGAAATATCACCGTGCCAAGGGACTGAAAGACAGAAGAGAGTAAAATCATACAGGAGAAGAAACAACTTCACTTGCGTATGTGCAGTAACCAGCCCAATATCAGCATGCAGAACAGAGATGGCTCTGCCGTTCTCTGGGGAACATCAGCTCAGCTTGCAGAGGGAAGCACAACCAGGAGAAGCCAGGAGATCCAGTGCCCTGTTCTGCCATTTGGGACTGGTTTCCCTCACACACTCCAGAAGCGCAGAGAAGTAGAAATTGTTATGGGACAGATGGCAAAGGGGATTGGACACAGATTAGGAAACTGGGCTCTTGCATGTCAAAGGCAACTTTCGGGAGATATGAAAGTTTTATAAAGAAATCATAGATCATATTGAGAAGGCGAATGGGATCAGCCACTCACCACTGCCCATTAACTTGACAGTCTCAGGCAGCACAGGTGTTATTGACAGAAGACTTACAACAAGCAAGAGGAAGCACTCTGCTTTCTCATGCTGCCTTGCCACCCTTCCCAACAGCGCTAGGTGTCGATATTATTGCCACTGTTTAGGATAAAGCATTAGTGTATGCAAAAAATCATTGGCTAATTCCACCCTTATATGCTAGAGATTTGTAGAAGCTGCCATGCACAAAGATACAAACCCATCTTCTAACTGAGAGCCCTTAACCTGTCAGCTGCGAGAGCTGGGAGAGTCCAGAAAGCATGTTCTGTACTCACACTGTGTCCCACCCTCCCTCTTCAAGCATGTGCTGGAGGAGCAGCGATGGCTGGGGCTGCTGAGACCACTCCTCTGCCTCCTGCATGCAGCCAGGAGCCCAAGCCAAGAGGAAGAATTAACTTGCAATTGCTGACTAGAACTCTGCAAATCTTTCCATGTAGCCGGTGATGTGCATTCCTTCCCAAAGCACCGCGCCTGCTCACATGGGTCTCCACATCCATGGACGTGACAGCACGTCCCTATCGCATTCATTCTCTTATAACGCTTTTCTTCACAAGAGGAAACCCAAACCTTGAGTAATGCCAAGTGTTGAAAAACCCTTGTTTTGGGGGCTACTATGAAAAATATGGGGAAGTTCCCACTCTGAAAAAAAAAATAAACCAAAAAGCAGTAGGAGTAATAATAGATTAAAAGCTCACTACATAAATATACTGCAAAGAGGACTGATACCAAACTAGGCAAAAACTAGAAAGCTGTAGAGAAGAGAGGAAAAGTACATATTCCAGAACTGAAGAAAATGTCCTAGAATGACAGCACTAAGTAGTTCCAATATTCTGATTCCTTAAAAGTATGTATGGGAAGTGATTTTATTAATGTCTGCAAGTATCTTAATTTTGGAAGTAGGGCACTAGGTGCTCAAAATCCCTCCTCTAAAAAAGCTCAGCAACCATAACCAAGAAAAACAGTAGACAGAAGCTGAGGCCAGGCGTTTAAACTAACGCTAACTGAGCAGGGAAAGAGCAACAAAACCCAAAGATACTATTTTTGTTGGAATAAGCTGTCAAAGGACATTTGCTAATTTCTCATTGGTTTTGATTATGCAGGATATGCTTTGAAAAGGTGTGCTTTAGGAAACAGAAGCCACGCGGCCAAACACAATGCATGCAAGAATTCTGTGAGATACAGCCTACACATAAAGCTGAAGAAGAACGTGCTGGTCTTGGTCTGTAAGGCACTGAAGAAGGATGCAGTGTTGGGCTGAGGGTACGAGTTCCATGGGGAGGCAGCTGCGATAACACAGTGCCAACTGCCACTGTGAAATGGCTTGCATAAAAAAGAATCCCTAGCACTGAAAGCTGAATATAGCCAACATCTGAAAAGAGTCAGACAAGGTACTTCACATCCAGGAAATGACACTGACTGCCTTTTCTATTGCCACACAGCTCCCCTCTAGTTAAATACAGCTTTTTTTTCACAAAAACATAGGTAGGTACTGAAGGATGAAATTCTATTTTTAGGATGAAAATTTGAATGGTTTTAAATTGCTGTCCTAAGAAGAGCATAGTATTTTAAATCATTTGGAAACCCAAAACATCCCTTTTACTTAACTGATGGTGGTTTTGCCCCACTTTATGTCAGACTGAAAATGTTTACTGCTGGTGAAGTGAGAGGGATGCAAGTTCTGCAAATACTGATCCGATCGCCTAGAATCAGCTTCCTGGTAAACATGGAACTGAGGAAACATTGACTTTTGAGTGCACTTTATTTATTTTTGCCACTGTCAAACTGAAGACGAACCAAGCACAGAAAAGATAAATTCTGACTGCATACTGGCAGTTGGACAAGATGACTGTTGTAGGTCCTTTCCTATTCTCTTCCATAAGAAAATCTTAATTTGCAAATACCACTTGTTCTGGAAAAAGGCATTCCCCAGGCTACATCCAGCAGTGAAATGCAACCACCTCTGAAGGAGGGCTGGCACAGCCAGGGTTACATCCATCACTTCAGCCCTAAGGCAATGGAAGAATCCTTTCATCCTGGGGGACCTCAGGACTGCAGCATCTCTGACAGCACTCAGGACAGGACATGTGCTAAAGTGACAAAACCATCAACCCCCAGAGTGATTTTCTTGTGCCCAGATTCACCTACACATGTCCAGAGGTGCTGGGGAGGTAACCCCCCTCCTCAGTGGGTATTCATAGCATCGAGATTTAGGTATCCAACTTTGTCTCAGTTAGGACTTTGTTCTCTGCCTGATAGCTACAGACGAACCATGATAATTCAGAGCCTAACAGCACTTCAGTTACAAGAGAGGAAATCACATTTTTGAACAGGGAGTTATTATCCAAATATCTCTTCCCTATTATCTGCTCACTGCTCAACACTTTCATGTCATGGTTATGTTAATTACCAGGTTATCAGAACCTTCCCAGCTAGGCAGAAGCTGAATTTCCAGCCTACAAAAATAAGCACGGAAAAAAGCCCTGAGCCTATCCCTTGCAGCACCTGATACAAAGAATATAGTAGCAGACTATGGCTTCAAGGGGCTTCAGCACGATATCCAAGACCCCTTTTCCCAGGGATTTTTGTTGAAAGCTGTGACATCGCAATGCCGTAACCCAGGACAGATGCTCCAACATGTGTACAGCTGAACCAACAGGCACATGCAGCAGCTCATCCACTACCTGATAGGGATGAATGGCTGCACTGCTGCACGTGGAGAGCAACTGTATTGCTCTTGTATCAGCAGGGCTCCTCAAAAGCGACAAAATATCGTAGCCAGATTACAGACTACAATAATCATTGCACACAGCTGGTAAGAATCTAGAGCCTACTCCAAAAAAAAGCAAAATGAAATGGCACCCACTCATCCCACATAGAGTCCTTTATCTGTGTGAATTGTTGGTAGACACCCTGGTAGATCACAGCTGGGCTTGTGCTTCTCATCAATGTTGTTTCATTAAAGCTTATTTATTTTTACAGCTTTTTACTAAAAGCTAGGAAAACAGAGCTTCAGTGACCCACAGAAATGAGAAGACAGCATCATACTGATAATTTGTCACACAGCAGAGAATTAAATTGTGCAGTGAAGTACAACTGCTTTGCTACTGCCATACTTCTTTCCAGGGACATACTATTTTTGGTGCTTGACAACATGTAGGCTTTTCAATATTGCCAGTTAATAAAGAGTAAGTAAACCAAATGATTAAGCTGGAACAAAGATGCTTTTCGCAGAATGTGGCTCACTGGACCCTTCAGCAGCACACACATACACAGATGCGCAGTGGACGGTTCACAGCAGCTATTGCCGTGAGAGTTACACACCTCGGACTTGTAGCCCAAGTTTACATCCTATAGGAAATGCTAGAATAAACAGTGTGCTAAGCATTCAGACTTGAGATCCACAGAGCATTTTCAGCAACTGTTTATAACTCAATACAGGGATATTATAAAGCATGAAAAAGATAATAAGACAAAGTTGCTTTAATATATTACTACTCATATAGCAACAGTCCAATTTTATGCTATTTTCATATATTTATCATTATGTAGCAATTTACAATAGCAACCTATTTTGCTTCTCACTTTTATACAGCAAATGTATATTATACCTGGCTGTAAGCAGTCGTTGCTTTTGTGTGTCTGTGCTTTCAGCTACACAAATTCCTGGCACTCCCATGGTTCCAGTGAAGATCCACGCCTACCCATTTTACTGTACCTACAGGCATCTTTGCCATTCATCAGGGATAGCTTACAGTTTTCATGGTTTGCTTTCTGGGGATTAAAATGCTTTTAAGTGGGAAACAAACTTTCACAAACTTAGCCTATGCCTAAAGGCTCTCAAGGAATACAAGGCAGTTCAGTGTTGAGTGCTAGAAGAGGCTAACATGCCACCAGCAGATACAGCAACATTCTTCCTTACTGCAGTCTGCACCCTCAACTCTTGTTTATTTAGGAATGCTTACAGCACCCTGAGTACTCTCTAATTCCTTGAAATAATGCTATGAAGAGTATGGAAGAGCGTGCAAAGCTTTTGATACAGCACACATGGAGGTGATGGAGAGCAAAGGTCGTGACAGCCAGGAGGGGGAAGCAATTTTGAGAAGCCCACAGCAGGTAAGCAGACAGGAAACAGCAGGAACATTCACCACTTTTGCCCTTAATGCTACAAACATACCTGAATACGGGGGCACCATGACACATTTGCATGACAGAGAACAGGGGGTAAAAAAGCTTATCAGCTTATCAGTGGCATGGACAGTGGGATTGAGTGCACCCGCAGCAAGTTTGCCAACGACACCAAGCTGTGTGGTTCGGCTGGCACTCTGGAGGGAAGGAATGCCATCCAGAGGGACCTTGACATGCTTGTGAGGTGGGCTGATGCCAACCTTATGAAGTTTAACCATGACAAGTGCAGGGTCCTACACCTGGGTCGGAGCAATCCCAGGCACAGCTACAGGTTGGGCAGAGAAGAGATTCAGAGCAGCCCTGCGGAGAAGGACTTGGGGGTGTTGGCTGATGAGAAAATGAACATGAGCCGGCTTCAGTGTGCACTTGCAGCCCAGAAAGCCAACCGTATCCTGGGCTGCATCAAAAGGAGCGTGACCAGCAGGTCGAAGGAGGTGATCCTGCCCCTCTACTCTGCTCTTGTGAGACCTCACTTGGAGTATTGTGTGCAGTTCTGGTGTCCTCAACATAAAAAGGACATGGAACTGTTGGAACAAATCCAGAGGAGGGCCACAAGGATGATCAGGGGACTGGAGCACCTCCCGTATGAAGATAGGCTGAGGAAGTTGGGGTTGTTCAGCCTGGAGAAGAGAAGGCTGCGTGGAGACCTCATAGCAGCCTTCCAGTATCTGAAGAGGGGCTATAAGGATGCTGGGAAGGGACTCTTCATTAGGGACTGTAGTGACAGGACAAGGGGTAATAGGTTAAAACTTAAACAGGGGAAGTTTAGATTGGCTGTAAGGAAGAAGTTCTTTCCTGTAAGGGTGGTGAGGCACTGGAATGGGTTGCCCAAGGAAGTTGTGAATGCTCCATCCCTGGCAGTGTTCAAGGCCAGGCTGGACAAAGCCTTGGGTGAGATGGTTTATTGTGAGGTGTCCCTGCCCTTGGCAGGGGGGTTAGAACTAGATGATCTTAAGGTCCTTTCCAACCCTAACTATTCTATGATTCTATGATCAGAGCATGCTTAGTCACATACCCTGATCAGACAGGTTTGCAGTGGAGTGTGAGCTGGTATACAGTAAATCGAGCAGATGCACAGCTAAATGCTTTACACTGAACAGCAATCACTGCTCAAGACCTGAAGACTGCTCCTAGGTATGTGTAAGTCCCCTCAATGCCCCCTCTGAAGAGCTGTAAGGGTGCAGAGGATGTCTGCCTACCCTGGACCATACAGACACACTCCATTATCCAATCCAGACTCTTAAAAGGTAACTAATGGGATAATAAAACCAGAGGACAGTACTACTGAAACTTCAGAGAGCAAAACAGTGCAAGACTATTTTACATAAATAACACTCAAAGCCAATGAGATTCATTAGGGTACTGAATAGTCTTCAGAGGGAAGTAGTAATGGCCACAGCACTGGCAATGCTTCAGTTCAAGCATAAAAACCCTTGAGTAGCACAGGGCTGTCTGTATCTGTGGTTCACTTCCAAGCTTGAATAACAAAAGGTAAGACAAACACATAGAGCTCAGATAGATCAGGTCTGACACCCGTTGAAGGAAATAAGGATTTACCAGATGTACAATACTTTATAGAAGTACTTCAAATATCAACAGTGGAGCCTTGTTACTCCTCTTTTTCCAAAAGAAGGGATTATATGAGCACTGGGATGGGGGGTGGGCACAGTCCTTCCTTTCAGCTTGGAGCTGCGACCACCCCTCTCTGCAAGAGTGCAATGAGCATCACACCAAGAAGCTCCTGGAGTGAAAACATTGAGAGAAAAGTAAATTAGAATAAACCTAATAAAAAAAAAAAGTTTGAAAGGGTCTATCCTATGCTGCCTAACTGCTGGTTTGCAGAGCACAGTTTGAGAGCATAAGCCTGGGCTTTAAATGAAAAATTGAGGTGAATGAATATTTCATAACACCTGCTGCGCAAGAGAAGAACCTGTATTGGAAGAACTTAGACACTGCGTGTTTTATGCCCCCGCCCGAAACCTCCAGCACTTGTGAACCTTGTCCTATCCGTCCCTGTGTCCTGCTGGGAGGACAGGATGGAGCACACCGCCCTGGGCGGCCCCACAGGACACCCAGCACGGGGCTGATGCCAGAGCTTCTCACCGTGACCAAGGGCGCTCAGTTGGACGAAGCTGCCTCTGAAGCACCCAGCAGAGCTACGGGTGCACGAGCAAAGCGTGGGGTGCACGCCCGAACGCCCTCGGGGTGAGATCCACCAGGCTGCACTTGCTCGAACCCATCAACGGAGAACCGGATGGTTTTAAGGTCCTTCCCAACCCTCACCATTCCGTGATTAACTTCTGAGAGCGCAGTGCCCAAACGGGCGCGAGCTGGAGCCAGCCCCGGGCCGGTTATTCCCCGTAAATCCCAGCTGACCCATTTCTTGCGCGGACACGTCGGTCACAACGAAAAGCATTAAGCTCCTTAACCTCCCGAGAAACAGCGCTGACCCGGCCTGGCGCGGGCACAGCTGTCGAGCACCGGGCGCACGGCGGGGCGGGGGGCACCCAGGGTGAGGGAAGGTCCCGGGAGAAGGGGAGAGGGTCCCGACGCTCGGCGCAGCGATTGCTACACCCGCGCCAGCGGCGGCCACGCGTCCCGGTTGCCGAAGGTGGCAGGCGGGACGCGCCCGGTGCCGGTCCTACCTGCGCACAGCGAGACGGCGGCGCCCAGCAGCGGCAGGGCCACCCGCAGCACGGGGCTGGGCGCCCGCCACATGGCCACGCACCGGCGGCGGGCACGGATCCTGCTGCCGCTGCTGCCGGGCGCCGGCCCCGCCGGCAGCTGCCCGCCCCGCGCTGCCGGCGACAGCTATAGCGGAGCGGGGAGGGGCCCGGCCGGCCCCGCCCGCCCTTACCTTCCCCGCCCGAAGCCCCCCTGTCCGTCCCGCTCGGCCTCCCTCGGTGCCGTGGGTCCGGAGGGGAAGGGACCTTGGAGCAGGGCTCGGCTCAGCTCCCCCGTTCTGCCAGGGGAAACGCGGGCTGGCACCGCCTCATCGCTCGCTACACGAGCGATTGTTCACCATGACAGCCCTCCTAAGAGTCTCAAAGGCAGGTAAACGTAAAGCTAGCCCAGAAGAAATGACGGCTTCTCCTCATCAGGTTTTAACTACGATTTTTTCCAAGCACATATTAGTGTTCTTCAGCGTTCCAGTTCTTAAAGGGGCCAACAGTGCTGGAAAGAGGCTTTTTACAATGGCATGTAGTGACAGAACAAGGGAAGAATGGCTTTAAACTGATAGAGGAAACATTTAGATATTAGGAAAAAATTCTTTATTATGAGAGTGGGGAGGCACTGGCACAGGTTGCCCAGAGAAGCTGTGGCTGCCCTATCCCTAGCAGTGTTCCAGGCCAGGTCAGACAGGGCTTTGAGCAACCTGGTCTAGTGGAAGGTGTCCCTGCCCATGGCAGGGGGTTGGAAGTGGATGAGCTTTAAAAGGTCCCTTCTAACCCAAACCCTTCTAGGAATCTAGAATTCTTCCCCTTGGTTGCTTCATCAGGCTATGCCAAATTCCTCACAAACAGCGAAATTCTGAACTGTTTTCAGCATTCATTCAATGTCTTGTTATAATCTATTCTTCATCAAGACCCTCATAAACTCCATCCTCTCCTTTCAGCCTGGATAGCACAAGCATCCAAAAAAGCTCTCTTACACACTACAAACCACTGTGACATTGTTTGCAGCATTTAGCCCCAAATGCTCAGTATTACTTACATGTACCATCATAAAAATAAATCAATAAAATCTAAATCAAAATATAATCAAGTCTATACTAAAAGTGTTAGTGGAGCAGACTACGTAACCTAAATTACTTTCAGGAAGGTGTTGCACATGCTCCATTTCTCTATATTTATTTTAAAGTAAAAACATTATTTCCCACACATCGTAGCATGCATCCCTAGGTCTTTATTACTGCCATGCAATACTTTATTATTATTATGACATCTCTGTTAAGCCTTTTAGGTTTCCCTAGACAGTAATTCCTAGCAATGATCTTTTTCCAGTTTTTTTTTTTCAGTACTGAAGTTAGTGACATTTGTGAAAACAGCCTTTTGCAATCTACCTTGTTCTACCTGGTATTTCCAAATGTGCTGGCAGAGATTCCATAATTGTATCAAAATGCCTGAGGGGAAAAAATTATATTACTACCAATTGATTTTATTCATGTCAGTTTCCATAAGTATTTGTTCAGGGTCACAACACCAGCCATATTCACAAGATCTTCACCTTTACTAGCTCCTAATGCCAGATGTTTCTCCACTCTAGGATCACACAGAGCCTCCCTCCAACTTGCTCACTTGGTGAGTTTGAATGACTGTTGTTCTGAATACCTCTTCCAAGGCAGTTATAATTAGGGGGTTTCAGCAAGGTCCTCGGATTTGGGAATTCAAGGCATTCCAATGCTCTGCTGCTAACATTAGCAAATGAATTTAGGAATCAGTTCAACTAAGAGTCTGATGCTGTAGAATGGAGGCCCAAATAACGTGAAGGAAAATGTGCCAATAGTAAATGCTGAGTGCATGGACATGCTGATGCTCCCGCCTCATCCTGTTGAGCTTAGGCACCACAGCAAGGCATTCCTGCTGACTTGGGAGCCAAAGCCTTGGATCCTCCTTCATAACTTGCTTTGGAAAAAGTAAGCAGATCTAACTAAATTCTTTCAAAATGTCCCAGAGAAGGAGTACCAAGCTGTGCAGAAATAAAATCAGTGATGGAAGGCTTTACCTGGCAAGTGCTGGATTAGCTCTGCAGCTGAAAAATGCTGTTCTGGCTCCTGTGGAAGAGCACAGGCCAACTGAGCACTGGTGCCACTGAGGACTTGAGCACTCCCATATGAAAGGGGTATCCAAGGGAGGTGCCTTCCCAGGAGTAAGGAAGAGAACCACACAACATGCATGCCATAGGGGAAGCATAACTGCCTTCCTTTCCAACTCTGTGTGCATGCAGATATAGACCAAAGGGACATCACTTAGGGCATGGGGACAAAAGCTGCAGCGTCCCCAGTCACTGCAGGTTGTAGAGACATGTGGTCTTCCCTTCTTCCCCTTCCATGGACAATCATGTCACCCCATCATCAATTAAATGCAATGGGAATGACAACATTTTATTACAATTAAGTTCAACATGCTGATTATTTCATAGCAAACACTGTAGGTATATGTAATACTGCATTGAAAAGTAACACAGCATCATATTATATACCTTTACTGCTTTATGAATAATGGAAAGCAATTAGAAAATACATGCCAAGGTCTAATAAGAAAAAAATAAACGCAGGTTTGGATATCAAAGTGATAAAATAAGAAAAATTTGCAACTCCTTCCCTTCTGAAAACAGAGGTATTAAGTGCTCTCTGACTATGGCTTGACAAGTACCTGTTCAGCCATATGTTACTTTCAGGTAGATCCTCTCTTGCCTGTGGTAATGCCACAATGTGAAAATCCTCACTAACATCTAGCTACTGCTCTTTCTGACAAAATCAGATAAATGTAGCACTGTTCTTGGCAAATCCATATTTTCTTTCTCCCCTCTTGAAGACTTACAAATAACTTCATTTGCTCAGTGCTACTAGAAAGTGTAAATACATCTCATGCAGAGTCATCTCTTGTTCATAGCATGTAATTATTACATCTGCTTTTTTGTTGAAGACACAGAATTATTAACTATGTAATTAGACAAGCTTATTCTTCAGTTTTTAAAAATAATCTCTAGAACACATTTGTTCACACTTCACAGAAGTGATGAAGAAAACAGTATCTCCTGTGCCTGTCAAGAACATGAATCAAAGTTTATAGATGGTAAGAAATTTGCAGTTCTTAATGAAAAGTCATTTTTTTTTATCATTTTAATTTATCAATAAATGATAAATTAAAAACAATTTAATGATTTTAAATAAACATTTCTGATTAAAAAATGGTTAGTTGTTCATTTTAATAGAATCCCCAAATGTACTTTTCATCTCACTACATAAAATGGAAAGGCTTTTCAATTTTCATTACAAGCTTTAAAGGGGTACATCAGGAAGAATGTTCCACCACTTTCTCCCTTCCAGTAAAATAACAGAGCAGAATCCAGTGGTTTACTGTACGTCCTTCCTCTGTATCTCACAGCCTTTGGAAAATCTAACATGTAAACTTACTTTCAAGCAGGTGATAAAGCCAAACCCAATGAGAACATGACAGCTGCTACCCAAGTGCTGGACAGGAGTGATGAAATCTATAAAAACATATATACTCAGTATGACCAGGTGTAATGGTGACAAACATATTTCACTGTGACCCTGATACTGCCAGCAGACAAGTTCACCATCCAATTGCCCACTGATGTTCTTGTGTATGGTGAATGGTTTTACCAGACTCTCTTTTGGAGCACCACAACTCAGTTCATCGCTGCTAACACACACATACAAGTTTTTCCCAATCCCAGAGCATGTTCCCAGAAAGGAGGAAGAGAACACTAATTACCAACTCTTAATCATGACTACCCTCTCCTTTTGTTTCTATCCTGTTAACAGCCTGTGCTGTTCACTTTGGTAATTTCTCTGAAGTGCAGCGCACAGTAGAAGAGCCATGCTCCGTGTTCTCATGAGCAATACCAAAATCAAACTCCATTTGTCCTAATTAGTTTGTCCTTGGTGTACCATGGTTTTTATTAAGTCAAATTTTTTGTTTGATTTTCAGAAAAGCAAAGTGCCTGACCTTGCAGTGAAGCAAAATGGAGCTCTAGTTATAAATAGCTAAAAACACTTGTCTTGTACATACCTTCCACAACAAATTACATAAATTTGTAGTGGGCATATTTCTATCAGAGATTTGGTAGTGTTAACCCTTGCACTTCCATCACACAAATGCAGAGCCACTACTAAATCATCTACACAGGACAAGGCAGAACCATAGTTTTCATTTAAAAGTTCACGGAGATGTCAGTTTGCAATTTTCTGTTCTTTTCCCCATTGTAACATTTTTTTTAGCTGCATCTACATTATTCCTTGAATAAGACAGATACTGAGGGCTTTTCCAAGCATTATTTTGCTTAGCATTTGTTGCGTATTTTAGCTTCCCCTTTTCTTCTCATATTACTATCATAATTGCACCATTTTTTTTTAGTTAAGAATCTGTAACATGTAAACATTGAACAATGAAACTCTCCCATAATAAGTCTCACATTTTAATTATATATTGTAACAACCTTAACCCCTTCCTTCCTACTCCTTAATTCCCCACCATCCCCAATAACATATGTGCATGAGTTTATCTTTACTCATTGATACCAGGAGGCATCTTGTAGTTAAACACATCTAGTCTAAGAAATGCTACCTACAATTAATATATTATTAAACAGTAAAGTCTAACCAAATCTCTACTCCTTCCAGAAAATGATGGCTGGTCTAGAATACACTTTTAAGTGAACATGTATATAATGAGCACTCTTGTTTCTTATTGGACCAAACCTACCCAAAACCATCAGGCTGAGATGATGTACAAAGATTACAAGATTGTTTTCCAATGACATCCATGAAACAGTATGGTTGCATAGTTTATTGCTGATGAACTACATTAATAACTCTGCTTCAGACTTTATAAATCCAACAAATCAGTTTAAAAGCCAGAACCTTCATTCTCATGGAGTACCTTGCTTAGCTGTGGAAGAAGGGCTTCTCCGGTTTGCTCAGGGAACAGGGGGTGCTGAATGGTGTCAGTGATTCTCTAGTGAGAGCACTGTTACACTTGTTTGCAATATTCCCTTTGTATTCAGCCTGCAAGGCATCTCTACGTTTGTACCCGTGGACGAAGACAGTAGCCTACATGGATATTTGACCTGACAAAGGAAATCACACTAGTACGTGGTCTATCACCCCAGGATAGACGATCAGTAGCTGCTGCTGATGGTGCAGTGACAGAACTAACGAGCAGCAGAGCTGAAGGAAAAACTGTAAAGGCGTGCAAGTGCAGTTGTTCTGACTTTAGAAGTCCTGTCTCTAACCAGGATGATCCTATCCTCCCATTATTTCATAGAGGAGTGAACACAGGACACAATTCTCAAGCAGCACAAGCTTGCCCGAAATTGAAAAAGGTGAATTGAAACCTTAATCCCTCCAGGCTTCCTATTTCCTGTGAGAGTTCTCATTTCAACTTTTTTCCCCTTTCCCCAACAATCTTCTACCCCCAGTTCAATATAAGATTTTCAGGGTGAGGAGACTCACAGAAAATTATTGCTCCATGGAACATACTCCATTTCAGAACATTTTTGTCTGCATTTCTTGACAAGATCCATGTGGGAAGGTTTGCATCAGGAACAACAGACACAAGTGGATGATGACTAAAACCAAAGTAATTTTGAAAAGGAAGTGTTTGCATAAGAAATACCACTTACGGTAAAATTGGAACTTTTGGACAAGCCCCACCAGTGCACTTTAAGGGACAGAAATTACAACCCATGATGCCATCCCTGACGTGCTGCTCTGCAGCAAGTTTTGTGGAAGAGCAGGGGTGTAACTGCTTGAGGAGAAACCCCTTCCATGGGCTCATTGTGCTGCCCTGAGCCCCCAGCAAGAATCTATCTTTGCTCAGAACCTGCTGAATGTGAAGTGAGTGCTATATTTTCATTGCCTCAGAGCTCAGGGAGCTCACGTGATGGGGTTACTGCTAACTGCAGTCAAGGATGCAAAAAGTTGAGAATTGCTTGCTAGAAATCTTATTTCTTCTATCGTGATATTAACTTTGTTCCAAGGTAACATCTATAACATCAGTGCCATGGAACCATGCACAAGAAGCAGTAAATTACTTTTAATACACTACTGACAAATTAAATGAAAAAGCAATATACTACATAAAATGATAACTAGACTGAGGGGGAAGCCAACCAGTCTTTCTTTTTTTTTTTGTTTGAGTTATGATAGAACACTGATGATGCATTAACTCAAGAAAGTTTCAGTGAAAAATAAATCTAGTTCCACTAAAGTGGAGAGGAAAAACTCCGCTCAAATTGAAGAGCATTTATCCATCTGAATGTAGCATTCACCAGCTGGAACAAGTAGGAATATAGGTTGCATCTATCCAGCCCCCTCCAGGAGTTGACATTGTATGTGTTATTTTACCAAATTTATGTATTCACATAGTTCAAAAACTCTGGTTTTATTCACATCATGCACAGCGAGAGTGAGGAAATATCACAACAAAATTGATAGACCTGTTAATTAGCAGCCCATCCTAAGGGATTTCAAACCATTCAGTGAATAGTGACCCCTGCATTGTCAAAGGCTGGACTTACCCAGACTGATGTAGGGACTTGCAGAGATGTCTTCATTTTAGAAGAGATTTGCTGAGCTCAGGAAAAGTTACCAGACACTTAATAACAAAAAAAAAAAAAAAGGTACTTTTGTCCCAAGTAAGACATCTTGCCAGGAACAGGATGCCTATCTTCTGGCAGATAGGACACGGAGGGAAGAGAACAGAGGGGTGGGAATGTCATCTCTAAAGCTGGCACCAGGCACAAGCCTACCCCACTGTTCTGGACAATGTTCCTTCTACTGTTTTGAACAGATGCTTCATCAGTAAGTCAAGTCTAAACACCAACTAAATACCAGTTTGGACACACAAGCCCTATATATACATACGTATACACACACATACATGAGAATCCTAGTAGGGTAGTGGACTGATGGACTAAATAATTCCAGTGAATGAAGACTTGTTTATGAAAACCAACATTACAGATACTTGCATGCCAAAGCCAGAGTACCTTATTTAGGATCTCGATACATACCAACTAGAAATTGTAAAGCTTTTTGACACAAATCAATCCCTACCACTTAGAATATAGATAATGGTAGTATATTTAAATATCTAATAAGTTTCTTCTACTTCCCCTCCCCCCATTTATATTTGTATTTATGAAAGAAAAGTAGTGTGTCAGAATACTAATTATTTTGCTCCATCATACCTCTCATGCCAAATGCTCTATCCAGCTTTTTTATACACCACATGGCAATGCTGCCAATGTTACCTGTGTTAAACCCATTCACGTGGTTTAATACTGATAACGCTGTCTGTCTTCAAAACACACTTGAGACCTTTTGTTTCCATCTAGGCCATTGAAAAATTAATTGTCTGGGCACTTTATGTGCTATTATGTTTGCTATTATATGGCGTCTTTGAAATCTGGAGCAATGCATTTCAAACTGTCAGGTTTTAACCACCTTCAATAGGCATCATGTAAATAAATGGCATTATAGCTACTATTGATGCAGAATAAAAACCCCAAAGAAACAAAAACAATAAAAAAACACTGGACCCATTCATATTCTCTCAACCCTCTTCTCCATACTGTATATCTTGTTTGCCTCCAGCCCTCAACCACAGCTCCCGTTTACGAAGTACCCAAGTTTACTATGGTATGTAACAAAGCTTACTGTTAAAGCAGCAGGATACGGGCTCAAATCCTGTGAACACTGGCCTTTTCTTGTTTTGTTGGTTTTTTTCAGGTTACCGATGTTGCTCAACAGCCACAGATTTGGTGAACTGTTTTGAGATACAGTAGGAGTAGAAAGTACAACACCTGAATTCAAATGGAAGCTCTGTGATTTAGAAGTAGAATTCTCTATGTATGTCTTTATTACTGTGGAAGTGAGAATGATGAGCAGTGAGTGTCCTCCCTCCTCCTCCCAATGCCAACAGTTTGGGTTCAGTCATGGAGTTGTTGGGAGCTGCTCCGGCTGAAAATATCTGAGCTGAGGCAGAAGTCTGTATTAATGGGTCACTGGTTGAAACAGCACTTCAGGATCTACTAAGAAGCATATTAAGGGCAGAGAGGGGGAGAAAAGCAGGTTACTCACATCTTACTGTGTTTCTAGAGCATTCAGTGATTACAGATTTGGGTCCCCAGCTATCCACAATCACTGATCCTTCACCCTTTGTCTCTAAACTTCATCAGGCCTTTGACACACCAAATGCCAGCAAAAAAAGAAAAGAACAACAAAACAAGGGAGGGAGACAAAAAAACCACATTTCGAGGTATTGAGGCAAATGTGCTCCCAAGTTAGATGTTTGCATGGCATGGTTCATAGAACAGAAATAGCATATCCTGGGGATTTAAGAGTCTCTGGAAATGGATAACACCATAAAAACAATTGCCAACTGGAAGTACTTCTAGGGCTGGCTAGAAAACAAGAATCTTATTTTGTAATTTGTTTTGCTCCACATCAGGACAGCACTGAGACCTATTGAAATTTTGTGCAAGCAAAACAAAATGAAGTCTGTGGACATCCCCGAACGGCCAGCACATCAGTAGTTACCACTTACTTTGGTCATCTACATCCCAGGTCAGTGTTCTAACTACAGAGCTGTCTCTTTTGTCTTGCAACAAAAGAGTCTTGCAGTCTGTTTCCCACTCTGTTCATCCAAAAATGCTATGAAACCTTAAAGAAACTACCATCAGAATGATACATTCCTGTAAATACATTATATTGCTGACCATAGCAACTAGAAAAAGAGTCAAAAAAATCCCAAACTGTTCCAAGAACCATTTTACAGTTCCCTAGTCACCACCCCTACCCCCTCTCCCCAAATGCTGCTTTCTACAGCTCCAGAGTCTTTGTAGAATGGGTTGGGTTGGAAGGGACCTTAAAGATCTATTAAACAGTAGCTGCCCATAAACCTATATTAAAAGTCCACATTAACCTGAGCAGGTGTCTTCTTGATGAGGAGGGTAACATCAGAACGTCTCAGAACCTTTTAGCATCATTCAGACATAAGAAGTGTTTAAAGAGTGCAATTAGTGCAATTAAACAGTTAATTCTCTAATGGGACTGCCCACTCTGTCCTTACCTCTGTTTCTTGGGATGACTGGCAGTGTTCCTCCTCTCACCATGGCAGCATTGACAGTGACACCTCCTCCTCATGATACTGCTGGTGCTGAGACAGCAGTTGCTGCAAGGAAAATGGCAGCAGAACCAGAGCATGATGAAGCTGCTGACTCAGGCACTTGGTCCTTGCTCCTCTTTGTTGCCTTCTGCAGCATTAAGTATGAAACATGAGCTAAGCCCAGACCAGCTTTTTAGCTTGAGCTCTGCTTCATGCCCAACCTAACCTAGCAAGGACTTGACCTTTCATTATTACCTGTGAAAAGCACAAGCAGAGACCACTGCTCAGAGGCCAACAGTGCTGGGGATGTTCCCGAGACATGTCCTCACCAGTTCTTTCTATTCCAGTATGGACAAGAGCACACCATTTTAGTCTTCCTATGGCTTCCTACCACTAATCCTGGCTTTGGGTCAATCAGCATGTACTGGGCATCAAGGCTATGCAGAGTATTTTCTGCGGGGAGCTCCTGGAGGCCCAGTTTAGGAACCACCTTGCAGGGGAGCGAGATAACAGAAAATTCATGAGGAAAAGCAAAAGGAAAACTGAACCATCCACTGGTAATTGCTGGAAATGGCCAAGGGAACAAAGGGCAGGAGTGTTGATGTTCAATGGATGAACTCCTGACAGAAAACACTGTTGCTTGTGTTCCACATTTAGAATCATAGAATAGTTAGGGTTGGAAAGGACCTTAAGATCATCTAGTTCTAACCCCCCTGCCATGGGCAGGGACACCTCACAATGAACCATGTCACCCAAGGGTGTGTCCAACCTGGCCTTGAACACTGCCAGGGATGGAGCATTCACAACCTCCCTGGGCAACCCATTCCAGTGCCTCACCACCCTAACAGGAAAGAATTTCCTTCTTATATCCAATCTAAACTTCCCCTGTTTAAGTTTTAACCCATTACCCCTTGTCCTATCACTACAGTCCCTAACGAACAGTCCATCTACAGCATCCTTATAGCCCCCCTTAAGGTTCTGGAAGGCTGCTATGAGGTCTCCATGCAGCCTTCTCTTCTCCAGGCTGAACAGCCCCAACTTTCGCAGCGTATCTTTATACGGGAGGTGCTCCAGTCCCCTGATCATCCTCGTGGCCCTCCTCTGGACTTGTTCCAACAGTTCCATGTCCTTTTTATGTTGAAGACACCAGAACTGCACACAATACTCCAAGTGAGGTCTCACAAGAGCAGAGTAGAGGGGCAGGATCACCTCCTTCAACCTACTGGTCACGCTCCTTTTGGTGCAGCCCAGGATATGGGGGGATTTCTTAAACAGCTCAAGATTATGACAAATATGCTATTTTTAACTCCATGCATTAAAGACTCCAAGATCCATGTACAGTAAATAGTCAAACAAGAATAAATGGGTAGGCATTCTTTTTCCCCTCATTTTTCAGCTTCTTTGTACACTGAGTTATGGTAAATTTTTCTCTATTAGCAGTTCCACTATCCTTATTCCTCTCAATTTTCTCCTTTGCAGCACTTATATTAAAGATACATTCTCTTTATTGGAGGTAGGCAATGTAATGTGCTAGCTATTTTTGAAAGTTCCTGGCTAGCATCCAACAGTTCTCTATCTCCCATGTCACCTTGGGTAGGTTTTAAAGCCTCAGGTTTTCCAGGAGAACATTCCAAGAATAAAAAGAGATCTATGCTGTGAATCTGAAATGGTATTTGGGGTAGGGGGTTCTTGGGTGGTGAAAATGGAGAAGACTGCTGCAGAGACCTCTGGGGAAGAGATTGGAGCAATGCAAAGCCCTTGAATCTAGTTAGCAACAGTCACTGAGCTTCAGTCAAGCATGTCACGATCTTTTAAGATCAAAGGAACAAGTTGACTGCAGATTTTAATGTCTTTAACAAAAAACATCCCTGGCCTAGCTAAGTGCTATTT
Source organism: Pezoporus occidentalis (assembly GCF_034315485.1). Classification (NCBI taxonomy): domain Eukaryota; kingdom Metazoa; phylum Chordata; class Aves; order Psittaciformes; family Psittacidae; genus Pezoporus; species Pezoporus occidentalis. The sequence continues at coordinate 5,433,549 of NW_026915877.1, forward strand.
CCTTCTGGCACAGCTTTCCATAGCTGATGCACAGCTTTTCTCTCAGCCTGGAAGGAAAAGAGCAGTTCACAGAGATCAGAGGAAGGTGGGCACAGCCGAAGGTACTGCCCTCAAGAAGTTGTCCAGGCACAAGGACAACTTCCCAGACAGGTGAGGGAGGAACAGATACAGAGAGGGAGTTTGGGAAGGAGGAGACAGAAATGGTGGCAGATGGGCTCCAGTGTGCCCATGGCCAGCAAAGAGAGGGGTGGATTGGGCTGGGAAGCGCTGTGGAGGGGAGCAGGGCATCAGACGTTCACACAGCTCTTCCACAGGGTGCATGCCCAACGCTCAATGCAGAGAACTGCTGCAATCCTCAGCTGTCACACACATATCCCAGTGAAGCTGCTGGAGTGGGGATCAGGCATGCACACTTGAGCAGCAGCATGTCCTGAGGTCTGGGCAGCACACGGCTGAGCCTGCAGCATTCCCAGACCCTGCCCAGGCCCAACTCCACACCTCATGGGCTATTCAAGGCCAGAGCTCAGAGCTCCAGGACACCAGCCCAGCTCACAACCCCTGGCGAGACCACACAGGCTGGCTGCTGTGGGTACAAACAAGCAGAGTGCTCAGCAAAATCCACCGTGCTGCAGACACCTGCATGTATGCATCAGGAAAACCTGGAACAGACACCCCACTTCCAACAGTGGCACTGAGGCTCTCTGTTGTATTGTGTTCACAAACACCTGGACTAAAGGCACACAGCAGACTGAGCCTGGGCAGCAAGTTGGCTGTTGGAGGTCACACACCTCAGTGAGCTATCACATGTTTAAAAGCTCTTCCTGCAGTTTAAGTGATTAGGAAAACATGGAGACCAGGTAAAATCCTGATGCAACTCGCAGGGTTAGATCCTGATTTTACACCTGTACACTGGCAAGGTATAAATATTGCAGCTTTACTCCACCTAAGGCACTCCGGTATCTTTAAATCAGTAAAAAGAAGCAGCCATAAAGTGTAGCATTAACTCTGGACTGACCTGAAAGCTGTGCAGTACTGTAACCGATTGCCTCTTCCTCCCTTTCCTAAAGGGCTGTTTTAACCCCAGTTAACCAGGTCAGAGTGTACTGGCTCCTTCTAGATGCTGTGAAAGCCACCAAAAAAAGAAAAAAAAAAATTAGAGCTTTCCAAGATGCTTACAGAAAGATTAAAAATATACAGGTGTTGAGGCTGAACACAGCATCAGCTTTTCACTTGTTGAAAGGAACAGATTTTAGCATTATCACAAACACAAGGAGCTGCTAAAATTGATGCCAGTATCTGAATGTTAGTGATTTTAGGAGCTCAGGGCTTCTGTGACAGTGAAACCCTCAGTTATTGCACTGGAAAATATGGCTGGCATTTTGGTAGTGACTGCAGTTGTAAAGACAGAATTTGTAATTATCAGTGTTAGGTAATTGTTAAAACACACCTTACATCATCTGTGAATCAGCTGCTTCATCACTCATGCAGTTCACAAAGATGAAACATGCCAGGACGAGGCCCTTTGAAGCATGGGCTCAAGCCCCACAAGCAGCTGACCACACAGCAGGGAGGAGGACAGAGCAGCTCCTGTGGGATGCTTCCCTCTTCTGCTCCCAGGGACACTGCACATCCCACACCCCACACACCCTCCAGCAGAGCCATGGCCTCCATGAGCCTCCCCATCTGGTGTAACCCCCTGCCTTGCACCAGGTCAGGGGGAAGCACAGCCCATGGAGGCTGCACAGCGCTGCTGACCCAGCCAGAGATATACAGTAGGAACATCTTGGTCAAGAACAAGCAGAGATATTTATTAGATCTGTAAGTATAAAGAAAGTCCTTGAGGAGCTACACCAGACTGGAAAACAGGACATGCTGCTGTGCCAGGGCTACACCCCCCGATTTAGACATGTTGCTGGGACAAACGCCACTGCACACACAGCAAGACATGGCAACGACCGTGGCGGAAAGGGGGACACCTTTAAAGAAAAAACAAAAAAAAAAAAAAACACAAAACCCAAAACCAAACCAACAAAAAAGCACCACCAACAAAAATATCCCAAATAATTGAGTCTCCCAAGGCTGATAGCTGGCAGGCACTTTGGTGTATCATTTTGCAGGCCACCATCCCCACAAGGACCATGCTCCTCGACCTCTGAGCAGTCTGGCTGGCACAGAACATGTTGACCCAGTGAGCAGATGTCCCACACCCATTGGAAGATCCCTTTTGCAGACTTCACACAGCTCTTTTAACAAGATGAGTCCGTAACCAGAGAGAAAGTGCACTTTCCACAGAGAGCATTCCAGCTTCTCCTCCACGTTTTCCGGAGGTCCCTCTTGCAGCCCCTCTTCCACCATGATGAGCAGAGTCTGATGTAAACCATGTACGGCTGTGCGTTGCTTTCCCTGGCGTGCTTTGGCCTGTGTCACGGCACAGTTTTTTGGTTCAGGCACTAGAAGCATGGTGGGTTTTTCTTCCTTCCAACTGGGAATAAAGCAAACGTGCTATTCCCAGGTGAGCATACCGGTCACGGCAGACCATTAGCTCTACAGCTGACAAAATGCTTGCTTTTCCCACATGCATTTTAGCTTTAAAACATAAAAAAAAAAAAAAAATTGTATTCAGTGTTTGAGAAAGAATTAACTTCTCTATAAATGGCACAGCACCTGTAAATTGTTGTTTCCCTTCTCCTCTGCCAACCACTAAGCCAAGGTTGATCTTTCTGCACAGCTGCCATTTCACCCTGCAGGAAGAGAATTCCTCCTTGTCCCTCCTTACCAAAACAGTTTAATCCAGGTAAGTACAAAATTCTAGAAGCCCAATATAGACTTTTCATGGACAATTCCAGCACAGAGGCTCACGACGAAAGTTACAGACAAGTGGGAGGAAGCCTCCAGTGACTTCACTACCACAACACTAACTTGAGTTGCTGGCCTTGGGCTGCTTTAGCCAGCCGTCCCCAGACACTTCTCAAAGTGCAATGTATTCCTAACCAGTAAGCAACAAGCCTCCTGCACATGAGAAAAGAAATCTAGACAAAAAGCAACAAGCTCCCTGTCCCCCCTCCATCTATAGTACCTCTGTTTTTTTTCCCAGCCTTCCTCCTGTAACTGGCAGGCAGTCATAACTATCAACAGGAAAGCTGAATCAAGCACTGTTACTCATGCCTCCTCTTCATAGGGCTCTGATATATGGCCAGGCACTGTTCGAATGACAGCACCCCAGATCCATACTGGCTGTGTACAGTGCAAATCTGCCATACATGAATAATTCAACTACGGAACTGCTTGTGCCATCTCCATAGTAATAAATGCAGCGTTAATGCAGCATATTATATATAAGCATTCCAAATCTCTTTAGAAGATTAGATTTTATGGGAGTATTAGAGGAACATTGATTAATAAACATGCTAGAAAAACAGCATGAGGGATGGAGGTATTACCTTCATATACATCACTTGGAGACTCCCACATACACACTGCCAAAACCTTCAGGCCTTGAAGGGAAAAGCAGCAACCAATTTCTCCTGACTGTCCAGACACCCAAAAATGAGGTTAAATAACACAGACCACACATAATCAATCCTTCAGTGGCTGTCACTCATCTTTTCCTTCTCTGCTCCCAGGCATACCACCATCTAGTTCCCAAAGGACTATTTACAACACTGTCATTTCTGATTTCTGAAAGTACAGACCTCCACTATCCTCAGTAGCAAATATACACTAGAAAAGCAAAGTGCTGAATGACTTACCCCTAACTCCAGGGATAAGAAAATACTTAATTATTTCCACTCAATTTGCTTGACTCAAGTTTGCCAGTCACCTAATTAAAAATAATTTAGTTAACAGTTCAACTAGTTCAGTCAAAGCTGGGACCAAAAATACTCCATTAGCAGGGTATGAATATGAATTGTTTTTAAAATAATCTCTGCGTGTTTTGATACACAAAAGGAAGCAGCAGCTGCACCAATGAAAGTGACCTTGTCTAGCACATTGATAGACATAATTTTTTACCCTGCCAATGACTTGCTTCTTTAATCTTCTTCACCTAACAGGGGATAAATGGGATATTATGGAGTGCTCTTATGGTTTGTGTTTTCATCCTGCAGTTGGTTTTCCCTTGCATGCCCAGTGAAGGGCAACAAAGGTGATGAAGGGTCTCGAGCACAAGTATCACGAGGAGCAGCTGAAGGAACTGGGTTTGTTAAGCCTCTCTACAACTACCTGAAAGGAAGCCATACAGAGGTGGGCGTCAGTCTCTTCTCCCAAGTGACAAGTGTCAGGACGAGAGCAAACAGCTTCAGGTTGCACCAGGGGAGGTTTAGATTTGATCTGAGGAAAAATGGCTTCATTGAAAGAGTTGGCAAGCACTGGAGCAGGCTGCCCAGAGGAAGCGGTGGTCACCATCGCTGGAGGGATTTAAAGATGGGGCACAGTAAACTGCTATGGAGTATACAGAGCTGTTTCCAACCTGAAGTCATGTCCTTCTACTTTTCAGAAGATGCTACAACAGAGAGAGGAGATAGATCAAGTATTTAACATGACCATCTTCCCTAATATCTAGTCAGACGCTGTGACTCAGTACCTTAGCATTAGAGAAAGGCACTGCAAATTCAGCCAACATGGCCAGAATTGTTAATCATCAGCATGACAAATTGTGTCTCTCCTTCACTAGCTGGTGCTGGAAAATGCTGCAGATGTGAAAACTCCAAGTAAAAAAAAAAACCTCACCATCCACTTCAAAAAATCACTGCACACTGAACTTCCACCTCTGGCTCTGTCCCCATCTGTTGCTGGAGCCACCTCCTGTCTCTCCCTCCACTGTCCAGACACCCCCACCCAGCTGTCCTCACTTCTGAGCGCTGCAGCAGCCTGGAACCCCTGCAGGAGGTTGCCTCACTCCCCTTTTGTGTTAAAAACTGATGCCGGTTCCATCATGCAAATACGGTGAAAGAAATACATACACATGCACTCCAGGCACCTAGAACTTCAGCAATGCTCTATATCAAAAAATTGTCACCAATACAGATACTTATTTGCAGCTGTAACTGTCTCTAGTTACTTCCACTGATACAGCATCTTTACTCCAACAGACTGATTTGCCCATGTTGGTGCTGAAACACTGTCCCCCCTGGGCTGCAGCTACTGAACAGTTAGCTCAGTGCATCACATACACAAATCAGTTTAAAGCAAACTAGAATGCATTCAGGCAACAGAGCCTTTAACTTCCTACTAAAACCTAACAACTAATCAGATCCTGCTTTTCTTAATTTTTTTCAGCACTGCATCTGCTCAGATTCTCTTCAAGTATAATTAAGAGACCCAGCAACTGGTATCAATTCAGTCTGCTTTGAAGAGTGACTGGACCATGCTGCCTCTTAACCTCATGCAGAACATGCCCTGCAAACCTGGCTGCCACTTCTACACTGGAAATGCAGAAAAAAGAAAGGTATGCCACGTGGCTGGAGTCAGGCAAGGAAGCCTGGGCTGAGAAGGAAGAGTTGTAGAGAAACAGGAGAGCACAACCTGGTGGACTTACAGCACAGAAGGGAACCTCAGACAAATTTAACCCAGAGAGAAAGTGTCTCTGAATCTGATTACTATTCAGGTCCTTAGATTACTTGGAAGATATCAAGCCCATGAAAAAAGTTCATTATGAAAGATGAAAGGGCACCGTCACTTCCTAGTTACTCTTCCACTTGGCGTAACAAATAAAGAGTTACCAAGAGGTATGGGCAGAGAAAACAGTTCTCTCTGCACAAAGCTCAGCTCTTCCCCATAAGGCTAGGAGATGGCATTCCACCTCCTGCAAGGCATGCTCTGGGAGGTTTGTATGAACATGGGTGATGTCACATCTAAGGAGAGTACACCAGCTCCCTGCTGTACTATTTTGGGATCCAGTTCAGGACAGGAAAAACACACCTAGACAAACAATTGTTAACAGCTTCAGTCCCTCAGTGTTCCACCTGATATTGACTTCGACCAGGCTCTATTCACCTGCAAGCACATGACTGGCAATACCCACTGCTGCATTAGTACACCCTTGTTACTGACAAGCAGTAAGAGAACTAAAACACTTTTGTTTGACTTGAAAACATTCTATTTAATTTATACAAATAACTACTAAATAGAAAAAGTAGGTTAAAACAAAATAGTTATTTTTCTGGCAGAGTTTAAATGCATATTATATAGCTTAGAAGAAATAAAATGCATTTTCCCCACAGCATCCATGACCTAAAATTCTAGTTAATTCCTCCATAGCTTTCCTTTTCTAGATCAGTAAGATACTAGACACAACATCATGTGGGTAATGGCTATATATATGTTCCGTATTTGAACTGAAAATATGTTACAGACCACACACCTACAAATGTGAAGCACTTAAAATGTGACTATCAAGTTGTAATATGATAATACAGAAAACAATTTATGTTTCAGGTTATACTGTGTTACAAAAACATCTGTGTAAGAAATCATGAAAGAGGCCACATAAAAATAAGCTTTAACTTTATGCACTTATTTTACAGTTTAAAAAAACTGGCAAGTGCACTAGTAATAAATAATTTGCAAGTTTTGTATAAACGAGAAATTCCTAATGTTCAGCATTATTGTAAACATCAGTACACATGTAAAATGCAGCTAAAATCTGACAGTTACATTTTCAGTTTACCAAATTCATTTCCTATTATTCAGGCATCGATCAATGTAGTGTACAGCCAATCATATTTTTGGCAAGTCATGTCATTAAAATTAACAGTGACAGTGCAAGTAAGGAATGCAAAGAATTCCTAGTGCAATAAAGAAGAGAAGCACAGGCAATATTGCTGATTAAAATTTACCACTTCCATGTGTTTGCCCTGGGAGTGATTAGGAGAATTAAAAGTAAAAAAATAAAAAAAAAGAAAAAAAGGAAAAAAAAAAGAAAAAAAAGAAAAGAGCTGTTCAAAGCCATTATTTAATGCCCTGATCTTGTCTTAGGATTTCTCTGTCTTCCTTCAGGCCACTACCTTTGCAACAGTACATCCAGCGTGAGTCCTTATAGCTTGACCATTTGTGAAATGCCCATTGCAGTCACTGAGCAAAGTCCATATGGTTCCGATATCTCCCACACAGATGGCTTGGTAAGAACTTCTGCCTCTATAAGTAGCCACATGGGGACCAATCGTATAAACTGTCTGTCCAGACTACTTCTGAACCAGACAAACGCCTTCCTATCAGGAGAGCACCACGAGAAGAAGGTCAACAGTCAGCTTTCAGTTTATCTAAGGAATTATCAATTTTGGTCAAAGTCTTTTTGATTCGCAGGGCTGTTAGTCTCGCTGATGGATTTTGATACCAGCATTCTTTCATCAACTTGGCAAGAGATGTTAATGTCTGGGAAGAATAAAAAAAAACACAACAAAACACATATTAAGTCCACAAATAACAAGCCAAGAAACCACTAGATTGAGTTTTATTGCCTTATTAATACTCAATTTTCAGGATGTACAGAGAGCTTATAGGTGTTGAAAAGCCCCAAGTTTGATAACTTGGTTAAACCCAGAGAATAACTAAACCATGGCCTGGCTGGAGAAACAAGCTAGCATAATTTTAAACAACGGAGTTTTGTTTTTTTCCTAATTGAGAAAACACTCCACAGAATCTCTTCTCAATGAAACTGACTCCAGTAAGATTGATGAAGGAAGCCAGACAAGGTACAGATTTCATCATGCCTTGTACAACTTTAAATGGCTGTGATTCACAGCTGGCTGGTGCAGCCAGCTCTACAACCAAAACCATATAGCTCGGACATCTCCTCTTAGTTGACCCTAGCCAACCACCCAGATTCAACCTGACCTCCACAGCTTCAGTAATAAGGAACAAGAACTGGTCAACCTGGAGAGTCCAGTGCTGAGGAAAAACTTCAGCAGCAGCCTTTCAAAAAGGACAACAAACCCTTATCCTGTAGGCAGGAGAGAGACCAAAATTCTGTTCTAAATCTGCATGCTTATAAAAACCACAGGAAGTTCTACATGGGTTACCTTTCCCTTAAAAAAAACAACAAACAAGCAACGAAACTCTTTGAAAGAAAACAACAACATACAAAGAGTCGCTTTATAATAGTTATTGTTAAATCATGCTTCTAAAAGAGTCATCTGTGAATAGCTCAGACTCCACAGTTAGGGGCTTGCTCACTACTCCAACTAAATTTGCTCTTACTGCTCCAACACAAAGGTCCATGCCAGCATGCTCCTGCAATCTGTACAGGTAATGCTCTCAACAAGTAGCACTGAGACCATTTTAATTTCAAGTGACTGAAAATAACTTTCATGACTTTATTTCAAAAGAAGAAAGGTCAAATTGTATCTTTGCAAACCACCCACAGGCACACACCCACTTACAGGGTCTGAGAACCATCTGTTGGGAATGTTCGGCCTTTGCTGATCTACACAGACCACTTTTCTCATGTCTTCAAAACTGGGATCATTTGGAACCAAGTCATAAAATGGTGGTTTGTAGTCTTCCACAATACCTGGTGAGACACAAACAAGAGGCATTATTTAATGACTGTCAGTGAAACAGCATTTCTGCATGCATGACCTAGCTGTCTAAAAAGCAGAAAAATCTGTGAAAAGTTAACACCACTGCGCCAAACAGCCATTAAACAACAAAATAGCACTGGAATAGGAACAGCTTTTTCTACCTAAAATGTTAATTAATAGTATCCTATTACAGCCCCACAAAGAACTACAACCATTTTACAGACGCTTGACCTGAAATCATGAGGAACAAATTCACTTCCCAAAAGCACATCTTTTATAATGCACAGGGGTTTACTGACTACCATAAAACTGTGATTTCTACTAGCAAATGCAAAAGAAAATTAAGGTCTGCACTGTAGTTTTTAATAGGCTTACCACATACTTTGCATAGTTTTATGATTCCTGAAAGTGTCCAATAAGCATGTCAGCATCTACAGACCCTCACGCTGGTGCTTCAAATAGTTTCTTTCTTGTTACAAATAGTAAAATACCTAGGGTAACTGGCACCACATGCCATCACAAAGCCAAACGCCTGATAGCCTGTAGCACCCAGTGTCTGAATGCATGTTCTAGGATTCTGCATTGAAAACCAAATATGTTATGTGCACTCTCACAACTTGCCAGCCAGCCTACATCAAACTGGCAGGATGAAAAGCCTTTTTCCTACTAGCACATGTGTGCATGGCTGCTGTTTCATCAGTTTTGTATACCAAACATCACCTACAGGGCTGAACTTTTGGCTTTACAGTCCTCCTGCTTCCTCCCAGAACACAGAATAACATTTTGTGTGAGAACTCAAGAGCACAAAAAAAAACCCTCCTGCATACCCACACTGTCCATGCCTCCATTTCAAATACAGTAGTGGCCTTATACAAGCCAAATGCAGAACTTCAGAGATACATCATATAACTCTGAAAATACTTCCAGGGTCATTAGGATGTTACAGATGAACTTTATCACTAGAAAAGTCTGGCTCTAAATTACTGTTTTCATGGGGTCTTTCCAAAGTATAGGGTACATAACTGGCTGTTACAGATAAAGGTGGACAGTAAAAAGAAAGAAATGAGGTGGGTCTAACCTTTACTCCAATAGGGCCAATCTAGTTCTACCATTCTCTGTTCTACCACAGCCAAACGTCACAGGCCCCAAGGGACCACTGCTGGCTCCACCAGCAGCCTGCCAGCAGCATCAGCAAGCCACTGTGACCTCTAGCCCACACCGCCCCTCCTCACAAAGCCAGCACTGAACTGTGACACGCTTCTCTTGCTCACGCCCTGGAAAGCCAGCCACTTGCTTCAAGGGATGCCCTAGTCCCTTCAGCACAACTTCTAGCATGCTGCTTTCTGGTCAGCTTTAAGATGACTTCTGTCATTTATAATATATTGCATCTCTTGTGGTTGCTGCCTTTTTGCCACTCAAATAAACTAGAACTTGCACATACATCCATATTTTCTTCACCTTTATTTCTCATTCCTTTAGCATCAAGTCATCCTATGCATGCACAAATGTAACTGCTGGAGCAAAGCAAAATCTACACAAGCAACCAAGCAACAGACACATCCTTGCACACATAATGATGATCACACACCAGTGCTGGCTTTGAGCAGTAACCATCTTTCAGCTTCTAGCATCACTATTAATATCCTAATACTGGGAACAATAGTGAAGATTCACAAGGAACAGAACCGTAAGTGCCTGGCACCAGACAGTGATGATGCAGGGCACTGCACGCTAGGAAGGGAGCACATCTGAAAAGCAGCAACCATCCACTCTGCAAGGAACAAGTACTGGTCTATTAAAGAGAGTAAAATACTGATTTGGGGCCTTAAACTGCATTTCCATGTTCAGAGAGAAATGCTGATTGGCTCCTGCTACAGCACAAAGACAACAGACAAATACTCTTGGTTGTGGTAAAGGAATTTCCTATCACATTTTCCTCCTTATACTAAGCCACAATAGAAAAATACTGAGAGTCACCAAGTCACCTTGAGGACCATTAAGTGTAAAGAAAATATTAAAATATTAAAAATTAAAAATCTTAAAATAAACATTTTTAAAACTTTAGAAATATTTTTATCTATTTTTTAATATCAGACTTATTAGCCAGATTACACTTCACAGTCTCCACAAAACTGAAGTATTAAATCAGGCTGACTTTCTGGAACAGACTTTGCATCCCGACCCAGTAAATGAGATATGAAGAGTGTCCATCAGTATGGAATAGCAACATATACACTACCAAGTGCCTCTAGCCCACCGAAGGCACGCCCTAGCACACTACTGCCTTGACCTCAGCATGCTCAGTCCTGGTGCCAAAGTCTTACTACAAATCAAACAGGGTTATCTGAGCAACCACCTGATGTAATAATGATTTCCACAAAGCTAAACACTCAGATTTGAGAGAAAATGTTTGCTCCATTTCAAACCAGTGCAAGGAAGTGTAATTACCTATGGAAACAGCCAGAAATACAGAGCAACTGGAAAGAAGTATTGTGGAATTAGTATCACCATCATGTTAAATTTAAGACTCTGGCGGCACAACAAATGTTATTACATCTCTGTATTACTTCTTCCATTGTGGCACTGAGCTCAGCCTGAACAAAATTACTGAAGCATTTACCTATCACCTCTGCCAGGTCTGCATACTGAGTTTCATACCATCCTGGCAAAGCTGCCAGCATGCAAGGTAAGCTTGCTAGTTTAAAAGTAGCTCAGGTAAATTTTCTGTGAACTGCAGATACTGCAGCAATACATACAGAAACTTCAGCCCAGGAATATTTAGATTACAGCTACTGTTTCATAGAATTTTCATTTCAAGAAGTAACTAGGTAAGACTGTATTTTTAGATATGTTGCACAGAGTATACACATGCACACATAAGTACAAATATGTATTCATAAACAAAGGGAACAAGACATCTAACATTCCACAAAGGATTACCAGCCTCCAAAACAGTGTGGCTTGACAGATTACAGATGAACTACTCAAAATTCAAGACTGGCAATGAAAACAAACTTATCAAAAGCTTACATGTGAAGTTTTGTCATCACATAGGTCAGCTGCAATGTTCAAACAGACAACACTCTACACAGTGCCTATGTGCAAGCACCTATCTCTGGTAAACCCTGCTGGTCCCAACACATGGAACAAGTTTATAGAGATTTTATGATCTAAAATTTTCAATGTAACTATTTGGTATAAATTATTTCTCATCATGATTTAGAACATCACAGAAGACAGGTCTTTCTTCTCTCATACCAACAACTTCAACAGAGGCGGCAAGGCATCAGGAATTACCATACTTCAGAGGTCCAGTATTTTACTGTGCATCCTGTGCATTTTGGTAGCTGATGCTTTGTTGTGAATTACCATTTACTTAACTCCTTCTAAAAACAAGTAAAGGAGTCCCAAATACTTACCATTGCTAACCATGCGTCTAGCTACTTCCCAAAGAACTAGCCCAAAAGCCCAGATATCAACCCTTTTATATGAGTCAAAGCAGTCTGCCTGGATAGTTTCATCCAAGACTTCTGGAGCCATGTAGCGTTTGGTACCCACACGGGGATTGTTCCCCACATCCAACTGATTCGTGCTTTGGGAGTGCATAACTGCAAGGCCTGAAGGAAAGGAAAATAAAAACCCACTGTTAAACTCGCTTTAAAACTATAGCAGAATACATTTAAAATTACATGTGAACTGTGACACCCATCAGACAGTTTCTTAAAAAGAAAGAGCTGAGAAACCAATTGACCAAAGACCAACTGGGTCAGCTCCAAACTAGCTATCTAAAACAGCCACTGTGTCGGCAGACTTAGACCAATTATCTCCTCAGGGATTACCATTAAGCACTTTATTGCACTGTTGCAAAATGTTGTCATTAAGTGTTCTGCAGCCACTGGATGTCACCAGTGCTCTAGGCACGTATACACAGAAGGCCAAGCATCTGTTACTTAGGAGAAAACAATTTGACACAGCATTCAAATTTATTTATAGAACTTTGGGGTAGGTGGATATATCCGAACTGTGGGGAAAAGAAGAAAAACACCGCATGATGGATATACACAAGTTACAAAAAAAATAAAGCTGGAAAAGAAAAAACCAGTAGCTTGAAAAATAAACATCCTCAAGCTGATCTAAAATGAGTCAGTCAAAACCACTCTACCTGGTTTCTACTAATTACTAAACATTTAAGCAAAGAACATTATGTGAGGGACTAAATTACAGTAAATTTGGAAACACACAGAGTACTCATTTTGCCATGGTAAACAGAGAGCACTGCAAATTGAACAGCAGCAGGTGCATGACATAACTAAGCAATAGAACGGACAACACAAATGCTCCTAATTTCCTCAGGAAATCTTGTAAGAAGAACATATACCATTTACATTTAACATGAGTTTATTTTAGATGAGACTTAAAAACCTTATTAGCACTGTCCCACAAAAATTTAACCTATCACCAGGTCATTAATAATATTTTCTCTTCCTGAAGAACAGTCTGTACTTCAATAGAAAACTTTTCTACAATTGCACTTCAAGTAATTTCAAGGTACCAAGAAAATGCTTACAGCACTTCTAGAACGATACCATCTACTAACCCCATGACTACTGAGAAGATAACTTGCAAAGTTTGCTCTCCAGATAAAAATGTTTTGTCATATATATGCTCATACAGGACATTTACGCACATTTGTACATACATGTTTGTTTATATTAAATTATACAGTATGTATGCATTGTAACATTTTTCTGGGGGGAAAAAAAACAAAACAAAACAGCCAAGCAAAAAAACCTGGCACACTGGAAACAAAGGTTAAAAACAAATTTCCTGGCAAACTCTGAAGACATCAAGACTTTGGAGAACACTTTGACAAAAACCATAATAGTCCATCCAAATTGGGCAAACTAGATTCAATAGATTGGCAGGTCAAAGGTCTACAGCTGAGGGATGCAAGTCAGCATCCTGTACACTACAAATTGAAAAAATGTTGCAATAAGGTCAGGGGACAACCATGTTGTAATCAGGGTCTCATCATGGGGCATCTGGGCTGTTTACAAAAGTCAGGAAACAGATCTTGCACTGCTTCAGTTGCTTTTCACCTCAGGAGATCTCAATGCATATTTAACTTAAGTCTGCGTAAGTGCTTGTCAGAGAAACTCTTTCAAGATTCTACTTCTTCAAAAAAAAAAAAAAGAACAAAAAAAGAAAAAGGCTTGACAGGCATACAAATCGATGAAACACACTGGTTTTCAAGACAAAAAAATCCTCTTTAGTATACTGGAGTATCTGCTAAAAAAAAAAAAAACAACAAACAACCCAAAATTTAGCTAAAATAATAAAACCAACATTTTGTTATCATTCTTTATACCTTCTTCACCAATACCAGGCATTCACTGCTCTACATGGAGGGGCAAGGGGATGGAAGGAGTTAAGAGGAAGGCTAGGGTTTTTCTTTTTGTACAAACGTTATTCTGCTGTTCTATAAGGTTGCCCAACTAAGACCTATCACCATGCATGCAAATTGCTTTAGGAGAGCAGAACTTCTCCACAGTGCTGACAGACTGAGGCAAGATTAACATCCATCCTTGGACTTTATCACACAGTTTCTGCTTAGCTAGAACACATCTGAAACAGCCAATTTTGTAACTGCGACTCCAGATACTCGGGTTGCCGGTCAAGATACTGGTTTCCACGATGCCTGGTGAATGATGAACGGCCAATTCATAAAGCTCTCGCACTTACTGCCAGCCATTAGGACTAGGACTGAATGGCAACAAACACCCAGGCTGCCAGCAAACCAGATAAGATCACATCAAAGCAATTTTTTTTCCTCTCTGCTTTGAGAACTGACATCTATTTTTAACAGGTACACTGCAAGTCCAGAACCTGGTATGACCCACAGAACCCAAGCCCAGCTCATGTCTGGGCAGTTAGTGAATCTTTCCTTCTGCTTATACTTAATCAGTTTCTAAGTGCCATTTTTCTTGTATCTTGCATGTGTTGAAACAGAGGAGGCAAGTTAAAAAACAAACAAACAAACAAAAAAACAACACAAAAAACCCCACAAAGCTATACAGCAAAGAAAAGACAGCATAAATATATGCCAGAAGGCAACAAAATCTTTGGTAACTCTCCTTTACAGATAAGGAACAAACATGTCAGATACATGCCTAAGGATTTCAAATTATAAAAAGCTATTGCACCACCACAAAAACCTAAGAAATATTTATTGCTGCTCCCAGAAAATCTCTCAACTATCTGAAGCCTCTAGATAAATAATGCAGATTTCACTTTATAGCGTGATGTTAATCAATACCAGTGTATGCTGCCTCTCCTCAGTGTGAGCTACATATTTACTTAAAAGCCAACCTCTGAAGTTTTATATTTTCATTTTTTACCATTTCCCCTGCAAATTTAGATTGGCCCAGGTGTGTGGCTTTCATGCATTCCCTGTGTCTCTCTCATGTCCATCAGGCAAAAGTGATAAGAACTGTGCAGCAGAATTACTGGAAAAAACTTCCATCCCCCAATATACTTTTTGCCTAGTCAATGACTCTCCAATACTATTTTTCACTTTCTCTCTGCAACTGCAGACTGGTTCTCAGCATTCTACCACCTTAAAGCCTAAAACTTGGTCATGAAGAACCCTATTTTGGGCTTGCTGAATTATCTGGTGAAAGACTCAAGCAAGCTGTATGGACCCAGAGAGCTTGGGACAGTGAGCGCACTGTTCTGAGACTGCAGGTGGAAGGACCTTTATTAATTCAGAAATGAGCTGCAGCCTAGTAATTGCTACACTCTGGGATCTGTGAATGGAATTTACGATCAAAAACCCAAGAAAATACCAGCTCTGCTCCCAAACGCGGAAGTTATGCTAGGGCTCCTCAGCTATGGAGCAGGATTTCCAAGCTGTAAGTGCCATCTAGTGGCTGTCATAAACCTTCAGAGTAACCCCACATCATGGAAAGGTTACATTAAGGTTTACTTTAAGACTTTGGCAGTTGGGAGTTATCCAATGTATCTGATTCCTGAAGGAATGCACTGAGTATATTAGCATCTAAATGAACTCACCTAAATCTGCTATGCAGCACTGTCCATTTTTCTTAACGAGGATATTTTTGCTCTTCAAGTCCCGGTGAGAAATGGCAGGCTTCCCCTGGGTTCCAAATATCTCTATGTGCAAATGTGCAAGACCACTAGCTATGGACAGTACTATACGCAGGCAGCTGACAGTGTCCAGGGTAGTGAGCTGCAGGTAGTCATACAGAGACCCCATTTCATGGTAGTGGGTAATTAGCCACAACTGGGTACTAGAGTTTCTGGAAGTCATATCGGATGCAATGAAACCTACAGAGAGGAAGAAAAAAGGAAAAACAACAAAATAAAATGTCAGAGCTCCTTCAAGACTCCTTCAAGAAAAGAATCAAGGTTACTAGGCCCCTCTTGCAATTTAAAACTGTTTATTTAAAACTCTTCCACAACTGCACTGAAAACAGACTGCAGGTATTACCATGATGAAAAAAGAGCCGATGTATTCTGGAACTCTAACTCAAGTCTGTTCACAAGAATGTTCTTTTTAAGGACTTGGGGGTAGGGAAGTTTCCAGTTAAACAAAAAAGAGCACCAGGCTGTAGCACATCTGCTGCTGTCCACTCAACAGGAAAGAGCAATACCTCAAACAGGCAAGTCATAAGAAATGTAAGAAATTATTTCCATTTTTAAGGACAAGTGCAGGCTGCTGAGAAAAAGGTTAAATGCACATCATATCCCAATAAACAGACACCATATGCTGTGCCAGCTTCACATTCACAGCCAAGGTAAGCCTACTCAGCACTTTCAACAACTGACCTCAACATGTCACAAGCTTGCTGTCCCCGCATGGCACGTCACACCCTTCTGATCAAATACAGGTTGAAGAAAGCATATCCCACCAGAGCAACAACTTGCTCTCCAACGATCTCCAATTGCTTAAAAGGCTGCAGAGACAATGCTGCAGCCTAATAAATCAGACTCATAGGACTGCTCTAAACCACTGTGGGCTCCGAACGTCCGATCACCTTAGCCTTTCACCAGCTCACGTGGGAGCCACAGGATATAAAAAGTGGCAAATGGCAAAGGACAGCCCCAGAAGATCAGCATAGCAAAAAAACCAAAGCAGAGCAGTTATTCACTTCAAATACTAGACAGTTCAACTGATGTGCAACTGACTTCCATGGTAAAATAAGGCAGAGCACTTTAAGCACAGTAGCTGTAATTCACGATTTTCTACAAAGAAACAAAAATTTCTCTATGTAACTCATGAACCTCAGAAGCGGCTTTCAAGAAAGTGTTGTCTTAAAACCGAACCCAAAATTCAAGAGTACCTCCCTTTCCGTTGCACAGTAAATTCAACCTCAACAGGCTGAGGCTGAATTGACCTCCACAGCTTTAACTGGGAAGCAACAAAAGTTTTGTTCCCAAGTTAGAGGAACAAATCATGTTTATTAAAAGCCCACATACGACATTTGTCAGAAAGAACGCCCACTACTTTCTCTCCTGATGTCAGATTACTTCAACAATGTGACACTTCTGTAATCTGTGATATTGTTTAATACTGCATCTACAAAATTCTATAAAACAGCTGACAAATCTGACAGTTATCAAGAAAGACTAAACACAGACAGAGGAACATGGGAAACGTGTAATGTAATTTCAGCCATGTTACTTTCTCTCTCTGGAATTAAAGTTCAATAATTCACATTTCAAGAGGCCACCAAATTATTTCTGTAGTAACAAAGGAACTGCTTCAGGAAACATTAGACAAATGTCTAGGCAGGGTGAGCTATAGAGCCAAGGAATATTCTCTGACAGGAAACAAGAATAAGTAGCCCAAGTAAAACTGATTGAAGACAGATAGATTGTGGGTGAGGTAATGTCAGCACTCAGAAAACATGCTGCTGCTTTTATTTGTAATGGTGGCACACCAGTGAAAGGTCATGCCTGCTAGGAATCAGAAGGGCTGCTTAGACTTCAGCCACGGCTCACAATACAAAAAAGCCATTTGCTAAGCTTTTAGAACAGAGCACACAAGGTACAAGGGATGCAGAAGATTCAAAATCATTGAACTTCTGTATTACAGGGAAATGAGATACATCATAAAGGGTCAATTCCAGTTGAAATCTGAACACCAAGGGACCCTGAGCAGAACAATTAAACAGAGGAAAGTAACAGATTCATACTGCAATTTATTCAGGCACAAGGAAAAGTATTCTAACATTTAAATCTCACTGTAAAGTCCTCTCCACTTTTTCTCCCTTCATTTCTTCCAGGTAAGGTGAAGTTAGAAGAACTCACAGATCACTACATCTTCTACACCTAACACACTGTGCAAAACACTTTTGTCATTTGGCTGTCCTGCAGAGCAGCTGCAAGGGTGAATTCCTAGCACACAGGTCTGCAGCACCTCCATCCTTTACATGATACCTGGCAAAAGAGCAGCACTTTGCAAGCAAACTGCTCAGTTAACTCACCTTTACACCATGACACATGAATATGGTTGTTCTACTTACCTAAAATATTTTCATGCCGCAGCAATACAGTGTTGTACAATTCAGTTTCCCTGAACCAGGATTTTTCATCCCTAGAAGAGAAGATCTTCACAGCAACATTTTCTCCTTGCCACTGACCCCTCCAAACTTCTCCATAACGGCCCTTACCTGGTGGGGAAAATCACAGTAAAAGTTGTCAACTAACAATCTTCAAAACGTTAGGACAGGGTTAGCTAATAGAATGGAAATAACAGTTATGGCCCAAATATCACACTGATGTAGCTGGATCACCCCTGCATACCACTCTACAGTCAGGCTGTGCTCCACTGTCCCTTAATTTTTCCTGTTTGTTTCAATTGCAAGCTCCGAGTATGGACCTCTGCTCCTTTCATGCTGGAACAGTACCCACAGGGTTTGTACTGGACAGGTGTAATCATTCAGCTACCTGCAATGGAACTGCCTCTGCAGCTTAAGAAACTTAGGCAGCATACAAGGCTGATGTGAATAAAGATTTTAAAAGACAAAATACAAACAAACAAATCAAACTAAAAACCCCAACCACCACCCAAAAAACCTCCACAAAACAAAAAAAAAGCCAAAACCCAAAAATGATAAAGGGATAAAAAAAACCAAACCCCCAAAACAAAACCACACACAAAACCAAAACACCCATAAACAAAACCCAAACAAGAAACCACAAGTGACACACACAAAAAACCCCCACCCACCTCTGTTTTGTGGAGATCGGGACACACTGGCTTGCATGCCAGGCTTTTTACCCAAACAGCTTAGAAGAAATGCATGAAATTATCAAGTACCCAACAGCAAAGTAATGTCCTGGACAAGGCACACCAGAAAAGTTCTGGTCATTGACATTTTCATCACAGCCAGAGCACACCAGCCTCAGGCTTTGTGCAACAAGTTGTGCTAGACTGGACAACAATAAGAACAATAAGAGTTCTGCCCTTTCACTACTCTGCCATTCGGTGTTCTTCAGAGGCATGTAGTATGAATAAGCTGCAGGTACAATCAAGTGGGGAAAGATGCCCAACACTGATGTCTCAATGCTACCACCCAGAAGATACTTCCTGTGTAAGTGCTTTCATCTAGTCTGCTATACAGGCTCAAACACATGGTCTCTGGGAACAGTGCTAGCCTGGGTTAACTTGGGAGCAGGCACAACTCCAGGGACTCACACTGATTCACACGCATATACATGCACAAAAAGATGTCTCTATTGCAGGTGAAATCATCATGCATACCACGTTCCACAGTTTTTGATGAAAAGAAACTGCAGAGGATGTACATTTGGATTTAACGCAAGCGTGAACATTTTTACCTACTCAAAACTTACTATAAGCCAAAAGCAAAGAAACTGGTTAAGTGCAGGCCCAGTCCTACAGACTCACATTAATCTGGTTTAGCCAGGCTGGATTTAACACCCTGATGAATTAAAACTTCTAGTAACTTACAGGAAGGTGTTAACTCGTTCCAAGTTCAAATCACTGAAGCAGCAGCATAAAATATATTTATAAACAGGCTGGTTTTCTTACTAGGATGAATCATTATCAAACTTTCCTCACCTCTTAAGTTCCAGTACAGCACCTCATCTCAATGTCACCGCCCCAGTACAACTTTGACCCAAATGCTTCCTAAAATGACTATACTCAAATTTAACATTATTTAATTAATAATATATATATGCTGAAGAAAAATCTAATGAATCCTTAAAATTAACACTAAAAGTCCTGCAAAAAAATGAAAGACTGAGAAGAGTTTTAGGGCAGAATTACCAGAAATATTTTCTCTTTAAGGGGCAAAAGAGCAGCAACAGTATATCCTTGCCTGCAAGGTGCCCCAAAGTAACACTACAGACCAAGGGAACTGTATGTTTCCATTCCAATTGCACAAAATCAGTTGTGGGATTTTTGTTTGGTTGGGTTTTGGGTGTTTGGTTTTTTTTTTGGGGAGGGGGGGGTTTAGGTGGTGGGGTGGTTGGTGGTGTCGATGTGGGTTTTTTTGTTTTAAAATTCCACATCAGCTTGATGCTTCAAATCCAGATCTCTAATCAAGGTGATCCTTTTCTAACTCTAAATCTAACTGAACACTAGTTAATGAACATGTCTGTTTCACAGTTTGACAGTTTCAAACTTCAAATTGAGCCTGCTTTTTCATTTAGTTTACAAAGTACCCAAACAAGCCTAATTTGTATTTCTTAAAATTGCTTTACTAAACAAAACTTAAATTTTTCAATTGTAAAGCACAGATGACATTTGAACCTTTCTTTTGCATAGATCTGAGATGAATTTTTTCACTTCACTTTCTAAAACCAAATATGTTCCATCAGCTGATGCCTGAAGTTCTGTATATTATATAAGCAACTGAGGAAAAACAGTTGATCAGGAAGGAGATAGTCTTCTCTTTGCATTGTTGCCAAGACCGGGCAATAAATGCAAACAAGAACTGTACTCACCTACACACTCTACGAGTGTGATCTGGCGAGCCACCGTTCTTTGCACCAAGAAAGGAAGTCCAGAACCACTTCCAGATGTGCAGGAATGATCCAACAAATCCTGTTCAAAAGGAAAAGCAGAAGATTACAACCTATGAGAAACTGTAGCTCCCCCACACACACACCCCATTTAAATACACAAAAGTACACCACAGGACAGGTTAAGTTGAAGCCCATTGGTATCTCAATGGCTCTGGCATGCCCTTTGGTCAATCAAGAGTCAAGACATGCTGTTTTCATCATCATACAGATGGACAGAAAATGCTCTTCACAAGATCTTACCACTTCAGAGAACATCCCATGCCTAGATGAGGCTGGTAAGGGAATGGTAACTTCAGCATCATCACTTCCTCTTGGAAGTTTTATAAACAGCACAACAAATCAAGGACCAGAAAACAAATCAAGCATTCTCAGATTTCATATTCTGTCTCTATCTTATATTTGGCATTGCAGTATCATTTCATTTGCTAAATAATTCTGTTAAATAAATTACAATAAAATTACTGTCTGTGAACCTGGAAGCTCACTCACAACCAATCAGCTATCCTCTGTGGTGAAATTCCTCCCTGTTCCAGCATTTTGCTCTCGCACTTTGCTTATGCTCTCCCAGGCCTGTACGTCACCTATTTCAAATAGCTTAGTAACAACATTTTATTGCAAGACAGAAAACTACAGGAAAAATCTGAGCCACCTCAAAAATAAACAAACTTGTTTTCTCTGACTTGTATGTCCAAAACCTTCATCCCTATACAGTTAGCAGGAAGAAAAACCACAGCTGCATTTGAACATTCCCTCAGACTTTTTTTCCATTCTTCCAGCCACCTGCAGTTTCCTCCTACAAAAGAAGACTAGGAGGACACAGCAACATAAATGTGTTTTCACTAATTAGAGCTAAGGTCATGTTCCAGCCCCACCAAACTGTGGTGTAGAACACTCTCAAGATCTATTTTACAAATCCTTATGAATAAACATGTATTAGAAAGAGACATTCAGAACTGAACTTTAATTACTATAAACAGACTCTTGAAACAGCCACTGCTGCAAGTTTTTAACTCAAACAGTAAAACAAAGCCAACATATTCCTGCAATACAACTTGCTTTTTCAGCACCTTTTTAATCCAGATTGTGTGGCCTGCACACAAGACTTCTTTAAAAGACAATGCTCAGTTTATTATAAGTTTCCTTCCCTAACTTCACTGTTACGGAGGCAATCTGCCAGGTTAAGATTTGCAGACGCAGGGTCCTCTGCAGTATGGCAAAAAGCGGTAGCTACAGAAGCTACACCCCCAGAGAGGGGAAGAGAGATGCATGCTTTGATTACAGTCATTTCACATGCATTTCACAGAAAATTGAGATGATAGAAAACTGTTACTCCCCAACTACAAGTTCTCCTTCAGCCTTGGCATGGGGAGGAATTGTGCCCTGACTCCATGGAGAGCTCCATGCAGCATCCATGGGGGAACAGACTCACGTGCCTATCAACAGACATTTTAAACCACAAGCCTCTGAAGTGCCTGAAGACTGAGATCCCCGAGAGAAACGGCCACAAGCATGTCTGGCACCCAGGGGGTTCTCTGATAAATCTCAAGTCTCTGCTACAAATCAGAACTTCTTTAAAAGACAACACCCAAATAATTTGTCATAAGCCTCCTCCCCTCTGGTGGCTGAATTGTGCTAGATGCACAGTCCCTCAGGAAAAGAAAACAAAAAAGCCATTCTGTGGTAGGTAAGTCATGGGAAGTTTTGGCCTAAGCTATTCAAGTTTGGTACAGTTATTTATAACGGAAAATGGTTTGGAAATGGACAAGGCGATAGGAGATACACCTGTATCACCTACATTAAATGTCATTTATACTCCACAAGATTTGCGGTAACAAGTCTTCCTTGAAAGTTTTTATCTGTTTATGGTATGTTTAGTGCAAGGAAACCAGATTTCAAACTGTAAGCTTATTAAAAAAAAAAAAACAACAACAAAACAAACAAACAAAAAATAAAAACCCCAAACTGAGATTCTAATTGAATGTTAAGATCCTCTTAGCCTTTTAAAGTACTAATACCCAGC
The DNA here is from genome assembly GCF_034315485.1 of Pezoporus occidentalis. Taxonomy (NCBI): domain Eukaryota; kingdom Metazoa; phylum Chordata; class Aves; order Psittaciformes; family Psittacidae; genus Pezoporus; species Pezoporus occidentalis. The sequence goes on from NW_026915877.1 coordinate 5,456,169, forward strand.
TGCTTTCATAGCTGGGACTTACACACTACTTTCAAAGCATTAACTACCATCTTACTGGAGGGTTTTTCTGTTTTACAAAGGAAAATGGGATAAAAAAATGCATAAGCATAATCAACTTCCTAGTATTTCCAGCAAACTGTACAACTGGGCTTTAACCAGATGAAATCTTTCTTCTAACAATTTTTTAATGAGTGCTCAAGAAAACGATAATCTAAGAAGGCCAGGAGACTGCTATTTTGCTTTTTAATACAAACTGAAAGCTAATTTTCCTTCCTGCTTGTATGAGAGGCAAAAAAAAAAAAAAAACAACAAACCACTCCACCATAAACTTATCTGCAATGACTGTAAAAACAAGATTTAAAGAGGCCACAGCCCTTTCCAGTCCCCATTAGGAAGCCTGGTGATTTAAGCATTTGCTACACCATGGAGACTAATCCTAAATGTAAACCTATCTAACGTGTAACAAACCCAGCAATTTAAACCACACAATGGAAAAGAAAAATCGGGAATTTAAAGACTACTTACTGTTTAGATTAACTTTTAGAAACAAGAAACTATCTTTTTTTTTTCTCTCACATCATCAGCACTCAAGAGCTACACCAGAGGCATACTGATCATAAAACTAAGAGCGTCTTACACAAACCAGCAGACCAAGCCTTTACAGTTAGCAACTTCTCCACTTTCTTTTTAGAAGAAATTTTGATTTATTCTTCTCAGGTTTTATCACTGTTTCCAAGTAACATTAAATGACTGGATGTGCAAAATGTTCACAAATGGAATGGAAATGGTCTTGCACTGATAAGAGATAAGAGCTGGAAGCCAGTGCTTAAAGACAGATAAACAATTGCACACATGCCTAATTCATGGTGAACACATCAAAACTGGCTGGTTTTGAACAGTAACACAGAACCAGGCCTTCTGGGTTAATTGAAGAAACCCAAAGGCATTCAAAAAAAGATTAACAAGTATAGTTTATAGAGGCCCAAGCTGAAGCAATCTAGCAGGGCAGCAATAGACAGCTGCTGCAGTTTGTACCACAGCTGATCCTGCAGTCCCATGAAGCGGCTGGACACATTAAGCTCAGAGGAAGGCAATTTCCCTTGCTCTATCTTACTAAGGAAGCAACCATTTAGAAGCCAAAACTCTTACCAGAATTGCCACCCTGAAGTCCCTCTAGATCAGTATCTTGTCTCTGACTACACCCAAATCCCATGCCTTTCATTAGCATATTACCAGTGGAGCAAACTGGAGTACTAGACATAGGAATATTAGATAAATGGAACTATATAAGGGCATTAGGGTATTACACTATTGGGATACTAAAGGTGGAGTGAATTAGAAGCAAATATAGGAATACTTTCACACACAGGATACTTTCATCTAACGCTCTCCCAGTCTCCAAGCACACTGAGCTCAGGAACTTCCTTAGCTGGACTTTTCTTTAATGTGTTTAGCATAGTCTTTTCATCCTGTTGCTCTTTGAATGTATACAAACCTATAGTACCTTGAAAAATCATCAGGCAAGAATTCCACTGGCTGAATTACCTCTGTGTTAAGCACCACCTTCCCTATATTTATCCCTGCTCTTGCACACTAATTTTGATGCCTTCCCGTTACCATACTGAAGAAGGCAAACAAGCTGATTCCTATCCATCCTCTCCTATCCCTTGCCACACAGTGCATCTTCATCATACCCCATACCTCCTTAAGATAACCAAGCTCTTCTTCCTGACTGAAGAACTGGTTTACTTGTTCCCTACACAGGCTGTTTCAAAAATGCGTACTGGGGAATCCAGATCACCATAAGTCTGATTACTCAGTTTTAACTTATTCCTCCTTAAAAAAGGAATCTTCCCTGCCTCAGCAGTATCCCTTACCAGCCATCTCAAACCCTGAAAACTTACTTGTCAGGACATACTGTCTTGTGAATGAAAGGCTTTTCCATGTGACCCCTGCAGCACTTATTCACAGCAGTATTTTACAGAAGCATCACTGCCTCAAAACACAAAGATGCAAGAAAGTTTCCAAGCTGCCTAAAATACTTCATTTTCTTGAGCAGTCCCATGGGTCTTTCTTTTAATAAATTCCCATAGCTGGGCCTGCAAAGTAGTTGTCAACTTTCAGGCAATGAGGTGCAACCATTTTCTGGAATACTTTTTGGACATAGTCAAAATTGCTTCCCTAGTTGATGGTAACCAACACTTTCTTCTAAGGAAGATACTGAAGGCAATTCTACACTTAAAGAAATATCTGTTTCAGTTTCTTCCTCCTATGGAGAAAAACACAGTCCAAAACACAGAAAGAAAATACCCAGATGATTTATTTAGTAATATAAAAATATTTGGGGTTTGGACCATTTTTCTTTAGCCATTTAGACATTGTTTCTACAAACAGTTTGACTACAGTTTATAGCAATTCTGCAAGTCAAAGGAGCTCTATTTGCAAAAGCTATCTTTGAATAAATTTCATTTAAACTATGCCTTCACGAGCACAGGAATGTCACCACAGAAGTCCTGGTCCTAAGTGACATCCCTGGCAGCAAAAGGTCCTGTTATTGACAGGGCTGTATCTGGAGGGTACTAGAGGGGAGTTGAGAAGTGAAGAAAGCTCACATGAATTTTCACATGCACACAGGTTACTTACTGCTAATGTGCTGTCTCCAACATTTGATGCAATGAGTCCCTCAATTGTGCCATATTCTGCATCCCTAGAATTGAGCCTCTCCATATGGTTTTTCTGTATTCTCCGGAAGACCAGCACAGCTACTGCCGAAAAAACTATCAACACTATCACAGGAGCCAGTATAACGATGATTAGTGTTTCCATGCTGTAACCTGCAGCTTCACCTTGAAAAGTTTGCCCTTGGAAAGAGAGAGAAGGGGAAAAGGGCAGTAGGTGAGGGTAAGTGAGGAAAAAAAAAAATACATATTTCCAGAGAAAGTCTTTAAAAGCAGTAGCACTGACACCAACATTTAACTTGGTAGCCATCTAGTCTGAAAGAGAGGCCATGAAGCAGCCAGGGCTACAAGTGTGCACTTACAGAGACTACTACCATGACTTCCTGACTGCAGAGCAGTCAGAACAACCCAGATGCTTCAGAACACTCACAGGCAGTAACTCAACCCTGACTGCACACTCTAACCGCTGTCATTCATCCAGCCATACAGATCATGCAACATGTGGACATCAGACATGTGCCAGTGGACCCCAGGCTGGGGAACAAAGTTGAAAGGGCCTTACTGTATTGATTAAAGCCTGCCTTTGGCTAGTGCTGAAACTATCTCGCTCACATCACACAAAAGCAAAACTTCTTTTCTTTCTCAAAATTCACTATTAATAAGCCTCTCACCTTTAGAAGAAGGCAACTGTGCAGTGATATTCATGTTGCACAGGTATCCTTGGCAGCACTCCACAGCTTGGTCAGGAGATGGTGGTGTTTTGCACGTCATTTTCCCTTGTTCATAGACTTGGAAGCAGCCTTTCTGGTAAACCTTAGCACCATCATTAATGCTCAGGGAAGCAAAACATTGCTGCCCTTGGCATCGATCTCCATTCCCACAGGACATGCCTTCACACACACATTCATAGGGTTCATCTGTAAAAGGGAAGAGTTGAGGAAAACACACTATTGTATTCTTAATAGCTTCGGTTACATAGAGATAATGAAATCATTAGACAATAAACCCCTCTGTTTAAGGGAAGAAATATTACTTGCAGCTAAGCGTTGAAGAACCACCAAGTAGGAGCTAACAACACTGATTTAGCCATTGCAGCAGGGTAAAGATAAGAGCTTGCACCAAATACCAGTGCTATCTGCCCACTCCAAGCACTCAAATTCTAGAGTGTAGTGACATTTTACATGAACTTTCTCACATATGCTACTGCAGGTATGCAACATGAGAGTGTTATCTACACAGCTATGCTCAGCAGAAAAGAAATCCCTAACAAACAATACAAATTTAAAACAGATATGCTAAACCACATTAACTATTTCCACATAAAAACATTCCCAAGCACTTTGGCAATTACCTTAATCAAATTAAGGCCATTTAGATTTGCAGTGGACATACCTACACAGGATTTAGTGGGTCTAACTACCCTGCTTGAAAAATAAATCTGGCCCTACTTTCCCAGGAAGGCAAGCCTTTGGGGAGTATCTTGCAAGTCTGAGTAACCATAGAGATAAAAAGGCAAGCAGCAGCACATACTAGCAGCAGGTACACCATCTCCCTTCCAATGCCAGAAGCTTCAGCTAAGTAAAAGGATAAACTTTTAACAGAATGTACAGGGTAGGATAGTAAATTTTTAAGTATCCTCGGCAAAGTGCTAGCCGAGATGGCTAGCTGGAAGAAACCGGCTTTCCCTGTGCCACTTTCAGGAACGGCACCTGCCTTTAAACATGCAGCACTAGATCACTCCAGTTCCTGCAGGAGAAGGAACCACCCTCAGCAAGCTAATGGAGAATGCTGGGAGCTCTTCAGTTTCCTCAAAAATGCAGGTACCTGCAGTGGTAAGCAGCCACACACACTCACACAGAAGGCTAAGGCAATGAAAAAGTCCTGTCACACACACACAAATCCTGTGGGACACACACACTTATGGCAACTTATAGTTACATTCTTCTTTTCCGTTCTAACACACAAGAAGAATTTCCAGCCACACAAACAGTGGATGCTCTTAAAACAGGAACTAAGCATATCACATGTTAGACTTTTTCAAGCCTATCATTAGGGTTTGCCCACTGGGAATATAAGTCAGCTTGTCTCCTGCTTTGTTTTCTTCCCCTTCTTCCACAATGAACAAAAACACAAATATAAATTTTCATTTTTAAACTACTAACAAAAACAAAATTGGGGAAAGGATCCTGAAATCAAACAGTGTCACATTGATTTCAAGTACTGGAATGCACTGCACCAGTAACTTCACTAATTTTGTAGAACTTAAAGGAAAAAATCTGCCAAACATTTCTATAATAAAATATGTTCCTTCTCCTCCCACAACAGCAGCAATAAAACACAACCGGTATTGTAACACACAAGCCCTTAATCTTGGTCCATCTGGCTGCAACTGCCACCGGCATTCAACGCCAAGACCCTATTTCCTCCCAAGGCACGGTCACAACTGCCTGAGAGCACAAAGAACTGTGCCTTCAGAAAGGACAGCCTTCCCCAGGATTTTGGTACCTCCCAGTGAGTGAAACATTCCTACTGTCACTGACAAAACACTGGCCTGTGTGACAGACCTAAAGAAGTTCACATTCTGGAGTAACACAATTTCAGCTATTAACTGACAGCAGAACAAGCTGCTATATGAAGGACAACTAAGCTACCACTGGAGATCCACACCAAGTCCACAAGGAAAATTAATCTATTTTGCAGCCTGATCCAGCCTAAATCTTCCCTCTTGACCCAAAGTCCCTTTCAGGTTGAGCAAACCTCACACAAGCCAGAGGAACAGTTTCTAGCAGAAACACCTCCCCTCATGTGCCACCTCTTGGAGGAGCTGAGCAATCTCCAAACAGACCAGAAAGCAACTGAACAGCCACAAGGCAGTTGATCAGTCCACACACAGCAAACTCGATACCCCTTACAAGCAATGAACTAAGGCACTGCAACTCCAAACACATTACCTGTGTTTTGGAAAGCCTGTCCTAGACTGAAGTCAGGGCAAGTGATCTAACATGATACAATGGCTCTGGATCTACTTAATAGACCAAGAAGACACAGCAACACTGACTATATATGTTAACTGCTGCAGATCCCAATGTTTCCAAGGGGCAATACAGATCAATTAGATGTAGAAATGACAGATTTCCGGTAAAGAACTCCTGGATTGGAAACAGAGATTCCCACAGATGACTGTTACTACTTCTTATGCCCAAACTGCTCCTTTCTTTATTTAGTTGTTTTTCCAACTCAACAGTATATTACCGTGAACTGGCCAGCCCTTCCCTTATTAACGCTCCTACAGTGCCACACTCCGCTTATTCAGCAAGACTTTATGAACAGCAAGGTTTATTCAGGCTGCAGAACCAGCCAAAGCCCTGACCATATCCCTCCTGCTCCCGTCTCCGTGAGCCATCAGTTGAGACAGAGCAGAGGTCAGACACCTGAGAGCAGACAGACGGGGCAATGCTTCAGTGAACACATACAAGCTGAACACTGTACTGCATCAACAAAGCACTCTCCCGTGCACAAACCCAGCTGTGAAGGGCTGGATATTTGCGCCGTATTTCCCCAAAGTGAAGCCAGCTGCACTTGCAGAGCATAGCTTTGTTGGCATAAGGCAAATCCACAGCAGAGGCAGAGCTGGACTGGGTGATGATACTTCTCCATGGCTCTTATGAGCAAGCAAATCTGCAGGACAGACAAGACCAGCAAATGCCACTGGCCAGTTACAATCAAGAAGTTACGTCTGAAACACAACTCCCCCAACACACAGGCTCAGAGGTAAGCACCTGCTCAATAACAGTTCCAGGATTGGAAGGCTGTCAGGGTAGCTACATACACAGCAGCCAGACAACACAGGCAGGAAGCCAAGCTTAAGAATACTTCCATTACCTAAACATGTTTGCTGCATGTATTTTTTTTCATAATACAGAAACTCATTGCTGCACTTGTGGCATATATACCTTGTGCACAAACACACAAAAAATCTGACTTACCACACAAAGATAGATATTTGCATCAATTTTCATAATAATGAACTAATAAACCAGTTACTGACAAGTGTCAACATTGAGTCTCCTGGTTTGGTTTTTTTTTTTTTTTTTGCTTATTCACTTTGTAAAAGTCAACAGCTATGAGCACTGACTTTTAATTACCTAGGTATTTCAACAGAACAAGAACCAAGACACTCCACACAGCCCCAGCCAGAACCCATAGGGCACGAGAATACTGGTTAGTGATGGAAACCTACAGGTGCAAAGAAACACAGTTACTTCTGTGTGAAGTTTGTCACCCAACCAGTTACCAATCTGTAAATTTTGTTAACTGTTTGGGAAAATACCAAACTTCTCTCCAAGAAGCAATGATACACTACATATATTTCTGATTAACATGCCTGAATTTTGAGGTGATCTTTTCACATTCAGAAGAGTGATTAGTCAGGGGACACAAATTAAGAAGAAACGTCATCTGAACACACAGAAAAAAAAATATCTTTTAAAATAAATTGCCTAGAGAGCTTGTGAATTCTCCACCTTATGTGGATGTGCAGAACCTGACTGGACCTGGTCCTGGGTAACCCGCTGCAGCTGGCACTCTCTGACCAGCAGGGTTGGACTAAATGATCTCAAGGGGTCCCTTCCAACCTCAACAGTTATGTGATTTTCCATTGAACAACTATCACAATAGGCACTCAGCCTCATTTTCTTATTTGCATTACAGCAACACAGTTTACCTCTGACTTTGAAAAAGGCCTATGTTAACTGTGTGACAGTGCATTAATTTTGTGTGTCAGCAAACACTGCAGTAGTTTTTAAAAGCATAAAAAAATTAAGAACACATATCACTAGAGTCTTGATTTTCTTACTGAAGACACAGTCTCTAATTACAAGACAAGTACCTTTTAAAGTAGGGCTTTAACAGTATCACACCACTGCACCACTCCCGCATACCTTCCCTTTCAAAATTTCACATAATCATAAAATAACTCAAGTTGGAAGGGACCCATAAGGATCATCAAGTCCAACTTCCCGCTCTTCACAGTACTAAACTTTACCTTGCAGATAAAGATTAGCATACCCTACTACATAGATACAATATACATTTAGCTCATGCCTGCAAGTGTTCAGAAGGATAACCTACACAGCACCACAAGACCTCTTACTGTGTGGCTGAAAAAAAAGCCAGGTGGCCAAGGATGAACAGAGGTAAATGACCCTTAAACAAACCAGCCTTTTGCTCACCAAGACAAGACTTTATAATTTATTCTTCTTTACGAAAGAGTGAGGCAAAGCAAAAAGGAGCAACACCTTCAGTCACTAACTAGTGGGCAGAGAAGCTCCATCCGGTTGCTCTCCTCCAGGCCAGCCCACAGCTGTGCAGCAGGAAGGCTCCGTGCCTCCTTGGTCACATAGTGAACATGCACAGACACTGCAGTCATCAGCTAACCTCGGGCACACACAGCCAGTCCCAGTCCTCAGAACCACTGTGAGCCAGCTTCCCAACCCGAGACCTCTCAGAGTTGTACTATGGCTGTTGCCCCCCTAGCAGGCTTGCTGCTAGGCTTTGAGTGGGATCATACTTCCCAAATGGAAAATCCTGAAATCAAACCAGAAAGCTACAGTTCACCAGGAAGCCTTATTTCAGAGAGCTGCTGAAATCTCTAGTGGAATGAAAGGGACTTCATGCTCAAAGGCCAAAATATGTCAAAGCAGCAATATTAACTCCCTTTTTCAATAACTAGGATTGGGGGAAGAGATGGGATTTGCTAGGGCTTCATATCACAATGAACTGAAGATGAAGGAAAGCAGACCTGAAAAAATTACAGTACCTTCAGGGTCCATTTAACTGTAACTCAGTTCTTTTCTAGTGGATAGCTTCCCTTTATGATTCTTAGCCATTTCAGAGAAACAGCAAATAAGAAGCTTGTAGAGATGCCCGCTCAATTCAGAGTTTTATTTTCTCTATGTGTAAAGTAACAAGCATTACACAACAGCCATAATAATCACAGAATCATTTACGTTTGAAAATGATTCTTAACATCGAGTCCCCCTTGCACTGCCAAATCCACCACTAAACCATTTTCATGTCATGTCCCTAAATCATGTCACATCTACACATCTTTTAAATACCTGCAGGGATGGCAACTCCACCACTTCTCTGGGCACCCTATAATAATTGATTTTATATAGGATTTACTAATTTAACAAATGCCTTTGAGGTTTCCACCATTAAGAAACAGCTGTTTAGCCTTATTATTGTTTTTCATCCTACAAAAACCCCTAAAACCAGGAAAAGCACAAGTATTATGGCCACTGACCATCAGTTATAAAGCTACAAGGCTGGGCAGATGGTGCCCACCTCTGCAGAGGGACATCCTCCTGAAGCCCAGCTGCCGGTGACAGAGTGAGGCTGCTCCCAAAGCCAGCTTTCCACCAGCCACACAGCAGCTTCTGGACTTCCAGCAGCTCCCAAACACTTCCTGGCTGTGGTGTGACATGAGACCCTTCTCAAACTGCTTACTCCTCATACCCAAGAGTGAGGCTGCATTTGGCAGGGAAGCCAAGCTGCAAGAGGAGAGCATGGTCCAGATGCCTTCCCCCAATCACTGGAGAGGGCAGCAGCATCTCCTGCACCATGCTCCTGACATGGCCATCGGGATTAGGAAACTCCATTGTGCACAGTTACCAGTAAGTGACAAACCCCATGCCTAAGCACAGGCATTGCATTATTTAGAAAGTGCTCTGCCTTAGAGCTTAGTTTCTCGGGAAATGAAAAGCCTTTTTCCCCACTTTACAGGGCTAATAAAGAAATAATACAGAAGCAAGCACTGCAGTAAACCTTTAGAACAAAAGGATTTTCTGGACACTCAAGTAGGGAAGTAATATGTTTCTGCACTTGGAATTCTATACACTGTTTGGGTTTTTTGGTTGGGCTGTGGGTTGTTTATTTTAAAAATGGATCATGTTTAATCCCATCCTCTGAAGCCTAGCAGCAACATAGAACTAGTCAAATCTGCCTCTGAATGTTACCCAAAGCTATGCCCAGACATTTTTCATTCATCAAAAATGCACAAAAACGCACAAAACCCCAAACCTAACACCCTCCCAAAAAACCCCAAACTCACAAATAACCTAACTGGTCCAAATCACAGTGAAAGTAAATGGACTGATCTGTTATGAAAGACATGAGGGGGATCAGAAGGTTTTGTAACTTCTTGTTGTTTTGTGCAAAGGGAAGACAAATCAGTGCTCTGCCCCAAAACATTAGCTTTCAAAAGTATTCAGAAAAAGCACATGGGAAAGCACACTGGTCAGGGTGCACCAGCCCCACCGCCATGGCCTGCTCACAGGCAGCAGAGCATCAACTTCCATTCCCTCAAAGGATCTCCACAGGCATGCTCTCCCTTGATAGACAACCCTCTCCACAGGTTTGCACCTCTGGGCTTACCGCATTTGCCCTAACACAGGCTGCTGGCACATAAGCACCAACCAGCACTTAGACACTCAGGGAACAAAGCAGTGAGTTCTCCCATTGCTCCCACCTGGTGAGGAAACCAAACCCTAGATGAAGAGATGTAAATAAAAATTTGCTGAGGGGTCCATTAAGTATTTCTGCCCCCCCAAATGCTCAACCACCAGCTCAGAATTAGGAAACTATTTCCAAAAGGAAACAACAGCACTACTACTATCAAACCCAAAAAGGGGGAAGAGCAGTATTGTTTACATGCATTAGACAAGTAACTGCTCACAGAAAAAGAAAACTAGGAAGTATGGGGGGAGAAGAAGGGAGGGAATAAAGCAAGAAAAACAAAGCAAGATTGTCTTTCACAGGAGCTGTATCACTGTGAGAGAGAAACACAGCCCCAAATACATAAATCTACAGGAAGTGCTACTCGATAAGCATGGCAGCTCACATCACGAACAGGAAACTCTGTACACCTCCAGTTGGCACAGGCAGACAGGCAGCAAGAAGACATCTGTGCATCTCCACTCACATGCTCCACCCCTCCATGCAAACTCCATCCAAAGCCTGTTCCAGCTCCACATCTGGCCCAGCTCTACCCTTCCTCGCAGCTCAGCAAGGAATGATCCTGTACCTCCAATCTTAGCTCACAGTCCCAGCAAAACAAAACCTTGGCATGGATTTCATTACTCTTTTCTTGCTGATCACTTACTGGCATGTTTTCAAGAGAAAGATAACACTGAAGCTCTAGAATCTACTTTCCTATTCTTAAGCCGAGTCAGGTCAAATCACTATGGTATGAACACCTGCAAGGTACCTTTAGTATGGTTGGATAGGTTGACAATACTGCCCTGTGTGCTGCACTGCGTGGGCAGCACAAGTATCTGATTCCACACATTGAACAAGAGAAATTAACCAGAACTTCAGACATTAACAGGCACCTTTTCCCCATGTTTCTCTTCCCCATCTACTGCTCTTCAAGTTAAGGATGTAAAGACATGTGATTTAAGATTTTTAATATATAAGCAACTCTGAAAGCCAAAACAAATGTTTGAGAAGCAGATAGCTGCACTTCAAGAGTTGATAAGGTACACTGTGATAACTGCTACCAAACTTTATTTCAAGATACTGCTGTCTCAATAATATTAACAGTTTAACATATTCTGACAAACACTAATCCAATGTTCCTCCCTCTTTAAATTTTGTTTCCTATTCATAGACATGACTGAAGTCAACCACCAGACCTCCATGCATTTTTAATCTTGTCCTTCCACCATCCATTGTAATATTTAAAGTACTCTGCCTTTTATCATTTGCACCAACATTTGAAGATAAATGCATTTCAGCAGAGCAGTTCTGATAGGTATTTCACAAGGTAAATAAGAGAATAGATATGCCATAACAAACACTAGATACACCTCGAGTAATGTAAATTTTAAAACTAAGAAAAGCAAGTTACTTGCAAAAAATCTTTATTCAGCATTTTTAAGAAGGCCACCTGCAAAGTAGCAATTATGCGTCTTTCAGGAGGTCATCTCCTAGAACATCCAAACCACCTTCAAATGAACCATTCCTGCCTCTCCATGGCAGTGGAAATACCCTTTCCTCATTTTGCAGAGGCAAATCTTAACACATTGTCATAAAACCTTGATGTGCACATAAGTGCGCAAACAGTTAACGATGTAGTTGTTTTCCATATCCAGAAACCTTACTAGAGCAATCACGGAGAAGTTATCGAACACCCCACTAAATATGCCAAATAGCATTCCCACAGAAAAAAAAAAAAAGAAAAAAAGAAAATCACTTTATGATAATGCAACACAACTGCACCTCAGCCCATGGGCTAGACAGATCTACTTGTTACGTAGCTGAATAATCTGGTGTTCAAGTAAGGCTTTCCACACCCCACCCACCCCCAGCCCTGGACAGACCTATGCCAATTGCACATGCTGTAATTTTTATACAGAAACAGGCAAAAAATGTCCTTTCAATGCAAAAGCAGATCTCTTGTACCTGAGAGGAGCCCGCCCATGCTGTCAGCTAACAAGGCAAGTGGGGTGCCATGAAGCCATGTCCAGCAGCTCCAGCAGCTGAGCCAGTGCTCAAACCCAGCTCTTCCACAGCACCACGACACACATCACTCACCCTGCCAGCTTGGAGAGGGAAAGGCCATCATGATCAGCACAGGAAGAATCATCACTCCATCTACCATTGTAGTGCTGCAGAAAGAGAAGAGACATGAGAGCTGTGTACACCTGCACTGCTGTCTTAAAACATAACCACCCCAAAAATCAGTGTTCAGCTATGCCTTTTGTCAGTTTATACAAAATTATACAAAATGCAGAGCAACCAAGGTTGACTGGTCTCTTTTTTGCTGTCTCGTTTCCCAATATCCTTCATTTAAAATGTTCATAAATTTACTGCAATTTCTTTATTTTTATGGGTTTTTTTTGGTCACAGAAACATCACATGCAACTACACTGCATATCTGGAAGCATGCTACTATGAAAACAAGAACCCTCTCAGTCCCAAACAGGTATGTAAAATAGAACAGACATTCTTTCAACAAGGTATTAAAAAGCCAAATTATTGTCATCTGGAAAAGTCTGTAAAACTGCATGTTATTTGGACATTGAGGGGAAAAACAGAAAATATCTCAGGGAACTCAGAACGACTTTAATCAGCAGAACCAATTGCTAGATGGCAAGATCAAGATGTATTTAAGGAAGACACCATTCTCAGAAGAGTAATTTCCCAGATTAAGCTGCTTTTCCAAGGATTTTCCTTTCAGCAGCCCAGCTTCACGTTCCTGCTGTTGAAGACAGGTAACTACATCTTGCATGAAAACATGCAGTTTCCAGCACATATGCAGAAGAAGAACATGCTGCCTTTAAAACAGTAAATAAAGGAGTGAATTCTCCTGTGCATTTCAGATCTTTTTCAGGATACTTGGTCTTTACAGGAAAAGGTTTTTTTTTTTTTTGTGGTGAAGTAAGAATTATTTAATAGGCTTCTGAAAAGAAGATTTTAAGAGTTTCTTAAACTCTGCATTTAACTGATCACCAATACGAAGGAATAGAGATTAACTACAGTAAATCTTTACTGGGATTTAACCCAACAAGCAGGGCTGGATGACTCAGAAAGGCTTGTCAGTCCTGTGCTACTTTGTTCCTATCAAGACTCTTTGGATAATAACATGCCATAATATTTCAGTTGAAAGCAGCAAAGTGACTCTCCTTGACCAAGGCACTGAGCCATTACCATTCTTCTTACATGTAAGTATTTGTCTTCATTTTTCAGATTTAATTTTTCTGAAGCAGATGAAACTTAAATTTTATATTGCCATTTTTCTTTCAGATATCTTCTGTTGCTTCCTTTTCAGATCGTTAGCTGACTGATTAAGTGCTGGGTGATGAAAGCCAAGCCATTTACTACATTTGTTTCCTGACACAGATTTGTTTTGCAGAATATGAGAAACATTTTGGTAATTGCTTCACCATCAGTTAAAATGATCAAAAATTTCTGAACGCAAGTACTCAACTTCTGTCCTTAGAGAACGGATGAGGCAGTGCTCACCACAACCTCCAGCAGTTTCAAATATCCATTCAAATATCCATTCACCAAGTGACTTTGCCTTCCTCATTCCTGATGCACATCAATGCATTCTTAACACATGCCAATATTTAACCTTCAACAGTCACGCTGGAAACATGATGAAGTTACACACAGCATGATCACTGAGCCATCCAGTGCAAAAAGTTTAAAACAACAGCTCAGAGGGGCCTGTTGCTCCCAAGGTGGGTGGCTGCAGGACCCGACAGCGATGCTGTCCTTCCTCCTCAGCCCCTACGTGTGCTTCCTGGGGCTGAACAGCTTACACCAGCATTTTCCTCAGCATTACACCAGGTAACTCTCTGCAAGTCTAGACAAAGGTGGCTCATGAGACATGCCCTCTTTCTTTCAGCACATCAATGGTTCAAAGAGCAGAGGCAGAACACTTTGATTTTAATGATGCCGGCCCGCAGCCGCAGCAGAGCTGGGCAAGCCAGCTGCCCTAGAGGCTGCTGGGCCGAGGGGAATGCATGGCGAGCCCGGCAGGAACTGGCAGCCAGTCTACCTGGAGAGCCCTTCAGACATGAGGGACACTGAGCACAAGGGAAAAGAGCTTTAAAAGAGACAAAAAATGACTTTAACAACAGAGCAGGTTAAGAGTTAAACAGCAGCATGTGGCTCACACGCAGAGTGGCTGCTAAGTTTTTTTTACAGATTCCTGGCTGCATCCTCCATGCTCAATTAAAAAACAACAGGGGTTGTTATCTGCTGGTGGGGAGCCATCATTTCACCTCCAAAACTGCAGGTCAGCTCAGAGACCTGCACACACTGCAGCCTCCCCTCCACCAGCTCCCTCCCTCCTCCCAGCACCCACCATGTTGAAGTCCCCCCCACCCCGGCCCCTTTTTCAACCCTTTCTTCCTGCCTAAAACTGGCTGAAGCCAGGAAGGACCTGCAATGAGTTCAGTTCTGTTCGGTCAGGAAAGGAGGCTGAACACAAGAAACATGAGCTGGCTTGAGTGCAGGAATTTAAAATATAGGAAGCGGACAACAGCATGGAAACCAGGAAAACGCTACCAGTTGTATACGCCTATTTATTTTCTTTTCCATTTATTTCTATTCCCTAAAAGATGTTTTTATATCTATTCACAAACCCCTGCCCTGCATTTTTCACGGGAAGGAGGAGGAAGCAAATCCAACCTGCATTCCCCTAAAGAGACAAACAGCCTTCCACAGCTACAATGAAGGAGTATTGGAACACTCAAGTTGATAAAATGAGCTCCCCATCCTCTGATTCCACACATCCCACATCCAAACCAGTATGGGTTGAGACAAACTGCAGTTCAGCAAATACGAGGGATTTTTACCAGTCCTCACCAAAGTGATCAAATAAGGAAAAAAAGCCACAAAACCACAGTAAAAGTCATTCTTAATCCCCCATCCACAACACTCTTCAGAATTCCTCTTCAACCAAGCCCAACTATGACTTCATTGAGTAACACACCTGAAATTACACCACATTTTTTGTTAAATGTATTTAAGTGCCCAACAGAAGAAAGGCTGTCATCCTTCCCCTGCCCCACAGCTGCAGGGGAGCTGCACACCCTGAAGAGGGGAAGCCACCTGAGGTGACCTGGCAGGCAAGCACCAGCAGGAGCTGAGTCAGGGACTGCTCAGGTCTGGATCCTGGTCCTGTGGGTCAGGACCAGCTTGCCCAGTGCCTGCAGAAAGTCCTGCCAAAGGACCCCACACTCAGTCCTGCATTAGCAAGCACGTACTTGTGCAAGCCTCTTTAGTAGAGTTACTTTTATTAATAGACTTTCCCCATTATAAATGCAAACAACAACAAAATCAGACTATTATCAGGCGTTACACATTTCACAGCATGCACGGTCCTCTCAAACAAAGAAGCCAAATACTAAAAATTTAAACCCTGTCTCTATGAAACTTTGTTCCTGTAGACACTAATTTTCCCCAAAGCCTCAAAGAATATTTTGCGTCCTTTTGCTCAGAAGTGCTGCACATACTTACAGCAGCCTATAAAAAACCCATCCTGCATATACTTATCGCCAATTGAAATCCTGCGCCATGTATGCACGGATTCTGTAAAGCTCTGTGGCTTCTGGCAAGCTGCCCATGCAGCCCTCAGCAGGCCACAGCCCAGTTACACCACCTCAGCCAGGTCTGCAGACACTGGGAGACCAAAGGAGAGGGAGCCTCTACCCAATACTGATTTTCCCCTTCAATTCCACTCTAAAAATTAAAAGCTATAAATAAAATTCCTCACTACATCAAAGGCATGTCAAGTCCTTAACCCCTGCTTCAAGACAAGGGAACATTTCAAGTGGCAGCAGGCAATGTCTGCTCTGAGACCAAGCCGTTACCCAGTGCCAGCCGACACACTGCTTGGACAGCTGAAATCCTGCCAGAATCTTGGGAGAGGTGTCACTGTCCCTTGCTGGCTGCCATTTTGCTCAGGGTATGCTGTATCTGCCACGCGCCTGTTAAATCAGCAGTTAAAAATAAGCCTGGAAGCATGCAGATTGCAAGGGGGTCGTGGGATGTGGGCTGGGAAGGCCCTCTCCAGGGATCCCACTGGGCACCAGCCCCACTCAGACCCACCGGAGGCGCCAAGAAGGGAATGGAGCCATGGTGTTCTGCAGCTCTCAGAGGTTTCTGGTTTTCACACTCATCTGCATTTCCCTTTCAGGTTACCCCAGCTGCAAACTGCAGACACAGCAGAGGATGAGTTTAAAGGTCCTGATTCCATTGCTTAAAAAAAAAAAATGACTTTCACAAAAATCAAGACAAAAACAATAAAAACAACCCCCCACACACCCACCAAAACATAAAAACAGTAACACATATGTATGAACCAAAATCTGGCTCTGGTGACACAAGCAAGCACATCTCTTCCACTTACTACTTGTTTAGAAAGAAAATACAGGAACAAAACATTCTTTTATAAAACTCCATGGCAAGTTGCTATGAATCTGGAGGTACATAAGATATCCACTTACTGTCAGGTGTTTGAATTCATGAGAACGTTTTCTAAAGGGGAAGACTAGGATTTAATCCAGAAAGAGAAAGAGGAAGTAGAAAGCAACCAGCAAAACCACACAATTTATTTTCCTTTCTGGACATACCAATCTTCACAGCGACTTACCCACGACTCCTCAGCACATCCTGCAGCCCTCTCAGCTGCAGAAGCCACCAGAGGGCATTCCCACCAACACCACCTGGGTCAAACCAATCAGGGCCATGTTGCAGAGCTAGAGGCAGGAAGCAGCGACTGTGTACACCCATGTACAGTGAAAAGAAGGTAATTTGGTTTTAACTTTTTCCTACAGAAGCAAATAAGAAAACCTGAAACTTGCTACAGGTCACAGTGGAAAAGTCTCTTTTAAAGCAGCAGCTAACAGATTTTCAAACAACTCTTCTGTGAAGTTCAGGCAACAAGGTGAACCTAGCTCCAGAGCAGGCACCTCGTATCTACTCTGAAGTCAGCTTTGGACTCCAAAGAAGGAATCAGTTAAACAGTTCTCAGAATCCTAAATGAACAGTAAAAAGCATATCATATGGTAGATAGAATACTTGGTTAGCATACCCAACTTAACATACAGATGTGCAACTGTTTTTTTAGATAACTGCTGTAATTCTTCCTGTTTGCATTAATAAAGTCCCAATTCACTTAAAAAAATCCATCCTGAAAGCCACAATAACTTTTGTACTTTCACAGCAAATGGAAATCACTTTCTCTTTTCTTCCTAAGAAAACTATTTGTCTCCTGCCAGATCATTCCTTTACAGCCTGACAGCAACGTGGGGGTGAGGGAAACCTCAGATCCAGAGCTGGGAGTCTTGAGATCACTGCCACAACAAGCCACAGGGGAGAGCAGAACCAGGAGCTAAGATGACATGGAACACCCCACCAACAGCAGCACAGGCTGTGGAGAAAGGGTGTTTAGTCTCCAATGACACCACACAGATACAGAGCAAAGACCACGCCAGACAAAAGAACAACTCCAATTAGTGAAGAAATTAAAGATTACAGTTCATCTCAATATGACAAAGACATGGGAACATGAACCATTAGAGGCGTTCAGACTTTTCTGATGAGATCAGAGGCACCCACACTATCACTGACAGTCCCAGTGGCACCCTGCCAAGAGCCCAAGGGCTGTACATATTTTGCATGTACCTCGCCAGATTTGTATCAAAAGAAAACATCCATAATGCTGGATTGTAATTCTACCATCCACACAATAGCCACACACAAGCTAAATTCATCAACAGCTGTGTCTTTAGAAGGAAAGCCGTACATTCAAAAGCAGTAATTCACTGCTTGCTTTTTTCTTCTTTTTTTAATTGAAACTCACACAAGCTAACTAACAACCTCAGAACAGCCCACACAAAGGCATTCCTAACGTCAGAGAACGGCAACCCTGCATATTCTTTCTGAAAGTCTAAACTTTGTTGCCAGAATTCAGCAAGATGGAAGCCAGCCACAAACTCCATTTGGCATCCACCTGCAAGCGCACAAGGCACACATCAATCCGCTTCAGTTCAAGAAAATCTGCAAAAGATTGCCACCTTGAAAGGCTGAATGTCTTGGAGTCAAATAACAGAGAGTGAAGTGTGCAAGACACTGGCTCTCCTACACTCTTATTCAAAGCAAGTATCATGACACTGCTGAATAAAACCACCAGGAGGAAAACAATCCATACAATGTAAAATATCACACAAGTTACTTTTTATGAAGTTAATAGCTCTGAATATGCCCATGAAGAGCCACTCCTTAGGTTCTTAGAAGAAAATGAAAGAGGTAACAAAGAACAAGTGCCACTTACAGAAACAAAATCCTGTTTGGTCTCCCTCCTGGCACATGCCAGTACAAATCCATTTATTGCCTATGCTGTCACCCAAAGGTTCCAGCTGACACACCAACTGCAGAAGTGACATAGCATGGGATCACAAATAATAAACATTCACAGTGTCAGGGTGGGCGGGGGGGACAGACACATGACAATACAGAGGGACAACACAACCACTTACCCAAGAGAGATAAAAATAACTTACCTAGGCAAAGAAGTGAACCCAAAGCAGCACCAGCCCCTTCCCAAGTGGGATGGGGAGGCATGGGTCACACACACAGAGCTCCTCCTTTAATGGGGGTGAAGGCAGAGCTCCCTGGTGCTCACAAGGGGGGAATTCCCAGGGAACAAGCCAAGCAGCTGAAGGCCCAGTATTCACAAGGGGCACAGAACAGACAAAAAATAATGCTAGCTTCCCCATGCGGGTCAGCTGGTAAACAGGGGGACTCACAACCTTGTATGTGGGCTGGGGACAGCTGTATGAATTTCAAGGGGGCTAAGTGCCAGGTCCTGCACAACCCCATGCCATGCTACAGGCCTGGGGAAGAGGGGCTGGAAAGCTGCAGGGTGGAAAAGGACCTGGGGGTGTTGGTTGACAGATGCTGAATACGACCCAGCTTGTGTCCAGGCAGCCGAGAACATCGTGGCTTGTATCAGCAATAGTACAGCCAGCAGGACGAGGGCAGTCATAGGCCCCTTGTACTGGGCACTGCTGAGGCCACACCTCAAATCCTGTCTTTCATTTTGGGCCTCTCACTCTTAAGACAGACATTGAGGTCCTGAAGCATGAAGGGCAACAAAGCTGGCGAAGCGTCTGTAGCACAAGTCTCATGAGAAGCAACTGAGGGAACTGGGTTTGTTCAGCCTGGAAAAAAAAGAAGGCTCAGGGGAGACGTTATTGCTCTCTACAAATGCCTGAAAGGAGACTATAGTGAGGTTGGGGTCTGTCTGTTCTCCCAGGTGAAGAGTGGTAGGATCAGAGGAAACAGCCTCAAGTTCAGTTTTCAATTCCTTACCCAAAAAAGAGTTGTTCAGCACTGGAGCAGGCTGCCCAGGTGGAGTCATTATCCCTGAGGGGTTTTAAAAACATGCAGATATGGCACTTAGAAACACTGCTTAGTGGTGGGCTTGGCAGTGGTGGGTTAGCAGTTGAACTTGATCTTAAATTGCCTAAACAGTTCTATGATTCCATGTGGGCAGCAGAACCTGTGTGGCTGAAGGAGACAGAAGTGGCTTGTTAGGAAGTCCAAATATGAAGATTTGGGTTCTGTGTAGGTATTGCATCAATACAGGTGTGTTATGCAACCCAATACTAGATGGCTTACTGAAATGATGAAATAAGCACAGCCATTTTTAAATTGATTTAAAACCCTCAATATATATTGCAAGTTCCTGGTGCCTTTGAAGACATGTGCATGTCTTTCCATAGCATTTACTGCCTTGCAGGGTAAATAAATTCACCAGGAGGCAGCTATCAAGGATTAACATTGCACCATGGAATAGCTTTCCTCTTCAGAGCCTGCACAGAAGCATAACTTAAACATGCTCATGTTCATATGGTTCATTAATTATGTCATCGCTATGAGCATCTTGGAAGTTAGGTATGGAATTCCAAATGTGCAAATAGCCAGCTACACATGGTTTCATTTATACAGGCAAATTAACAGACATTAAATTGCAAGCAGTACCATGAGACAGTCAAGCAAAGAATCAAGCATGCAGTAGCTTCATCTGAAGATACATTTGCCTGAGGCATCGAGTAGGTATCAGTTCAAGACATTGTCAGATATACATGAATTATTGTGGCTTCTCACACATTTCAAACATAAACAAAGATGTTATTATACTACCTATGTCTTACTGCTACACAGGTATTATTACTACATGGCACACAGACAGTTCCTACCAGAGGGCAACACTGCAAGGCCCCATTGCACAGCTGCAAAGTTTTTTGGACATTTCAGCTGTAGACAGCCTTCGGTAGCACTCACTTTGCTAAGGCCATTCCAAGTGTCCACACAAACTGGAGACAATTTCCGTTAATATCTGGCAACTTAATTTGTGCGGGGCCTTGGGCATAAGAGGCAAGCAAAATGTCCTTTCAAATCCTGTTGCAAAACACACTATTTTTCTGATACAGCTGTTCAGAAGCCAGAATCTGCTGTTAGATCTCAGCACAGAACTTCCAGTGAAGTTATAAACTCCTCTAAACAGTAAACCAGCGGTGAATAAGACCCAAACACAAATATTTTCGACTGACAAATTATCAGAAATCACCTGTAAAAGATGTTTCTGTGGTCTTCAGAAAGTCACCACACAAACCCAAAATGTAACAGCTACTTATTTTAACTTACTCAAAGTCTACCTCTTTGAGACTTAGCCCGCTTTCATCCAGCTAGCAATACTTTATTTATTAAAGATTTTATCTGTGCAGTATGTGACGAAGGAGCACAGGGAAGAACACACTTTCTCAGCTTGCAGGTGTTTCAGAATTGCCTGTCAAACACTGTTTCTATCCCGTCCTGGGTGTGTCTGTCTTGACAGGTGAGAAAAACAAGAAGCATGGGCAGAAACACTGAGCCTAGATCATAGCTGCATAGAAGGGGCATATAGTCAGACAGAGGATCAGAGTAAGGTTTTATTAGGATATTGTTTCACAACCAGTTTGGACCCGTCTAAGACATAGGGAGTGCCAAAACTGGTCATCCAATCACATCCTTAGCTCTCTGCCACCACACTAGGCAGGCTCCCACCCCTCCACTTGGCTGCAGTGATTTCAAGGCCATGGGATAAGCCAGATGAGGCCACTGATCAGACCACACACTGTTTAGTCTTCACTGTGACTAA
This sequence comes from Pezoporus occidentalis, assembly GCF_034315485.1. Classification (NCBI taxonomy): domain Eukaryota; kingdom Metazoa; phylum Chordata; class Aves; order Psittaciformes; family Psittacidae; genus Pezoporus; species Pezoporus occidentalis. The sequence goes on from NW_026915877.1 coordinate 5,477,571, forward strand.
ACATGTGAGGCTCAGCCCAGCAGTGCAATGGTGCCAGTGCTAGCAGAGGAGAGGTGGTGGGAACACAGCACCTCTCAGAGATGGGCATCCCTTCAGTGGCAGCAAAATCCGAGGTTGATAAAACACATACACCCCATAACCCCAAACCCAACCAATGATGCTGAAAACACGCCTTCAGTTAAGACACACAGCAGGGTCTTAACTGCCCCCTTGCCCTCCAAATTAAACATTTTTTAAAAGCAAAATCCTAACTACCTGCCAAGTAAAGGAATGTTTTCATCAGAACATTCCTCTAGTTTTTTTTGGGTTTAGTCTAAAACAAAGCTCCCAATTTTTTTACTCGCTTTCACTCCCCTTTTGCCAAGCAATTGTCAGCTCCCCCTCCTAACACAGGCTCGGTTCAGCACAGCACCCTCCTAGCAGGCTCCTCCTTGCCTGCTCATGAGAGCCCTGAAGGGAAAGCTGCTGGTATATCCCCAAAATATATCCCCTTGCTCCTGAAAACCTGAACACCCCAATCAACCCTGGGAAAGTTTCAGAAGGAGGCCTGTGAGACAGGATGACAGAAGATCTCTCTGCCCTGCAGTCCTACCAGATGGTCAAATACCTTGCATCACTTTGGACTGACACCAAGTATTAAAACCGCTGCACTTATGTCAAGCCCTGCAAAAGTCCACAGTTATGTCACAGTTTGCGTACATTACCAAGACAGTGAACATGGCCCTGCACTACAGTTTAACTCTTCCAGAGACTTGCATTACAACCTTAATAAAAACCTGGAGACAGCTGAAATTGGGATCCAAGTAAGATCAATGACTATTAATCTAAGATCAGGATTTCATAAGCTTTCCATTAATTATTTATATATTACACAGATTGCCTGTTAAAAGTTTCTTGCAGAACATTTCAGAAATGCTTCAGCTGTGTTGGCTGAAAACTAATCTTTAGATTCGGTATCAATAAAAATCCTATTTTTTCCCCTCAAAAAAAAGTTGGTTTTTTTTTCCAATTCTGTTCTCTTTTGCTTTTATGCAGATTTTAAATGCACATTCTTTGCCTTAGGTTGCTTTTCTGGGTTTGGTTTTTCTTCCAGTAGAGAAGCTAGGGTCTGATTATGTTATGTGAATAGCATTTAAAGACCATCTGGAAAGCCCTGCTGAAAGATAAGAAATGTAGTCTGGTTGCTACAAATGTATTAATTAAGCAGTGTCTCATTACAGTCTAGCTCTGTTTTCACACATGCAGGGACCCTAAGATGTGCAAATGTTTTTTTGTTTTCAGCCTCTAATGTTATCAGGCCAAATCATTCAGAGCCAAACTGAGTTGATGGGGCTGCTGGAAGCTCCTTCACTGCCACAGGACTTGTCTCTATCAGTATTCCCCCACCAGCAAGGACCCTCATTTGCACATCTCTACTCCCAGTGGGATTTTGCCTGCCTAGGTAAATCTGAGCCTCTGCAGTTATTTTCACATGGCTGTGACCGCAAGAATACTCTTACTTACATCCAGCCCCTTAGCCCAAGCACCCTAACCAGAATGCAACTTGTCCATTCCAATGGCAGAATGTAAGTGCAGCCTGATGCAGCAAACACACAGCCGTTTGCTAAAATAAACCCACCAAATCTATAAAAATGAGGACGGGAGAGCAGGACGTGCAGAGGCACAACAGTACACAGTTGCTGGGTGGAGAGAGCTGCTGTGCCAGAACTGCCACAGCAGCCCTACAACACGTGCCCCTGCATGTCACCATGGTGAGGGGCACAGAAGAGAGAGCAGACTCCAGGACAGCCAGGCTTTACACCCCCAGCTCGCTGCTCATGGATTACACTGGGATTAGAACAGCATTCTTCAGGAGCGATGGGCTTCTACAAAGTAGGAAAGGTTGAGGGATATGGAAAAAAATCAGGTATTTGTACTACGTACCACTTAAAGCTTCACTGTTCCCAAACACCAGTGAGCCAAGGAAGCCAAATACAAATTAACAAAATATTTTTAGAACAATCAGACTGAGAACAGAAGTTCCTAACACTCCACAGGCACGTGTCGCTGAACAGCCTTTCATCTCATCAGATTCTTTCATTAAACTGTTACTTTGGAATCCAAAGAGCTGAATGCAATTAGCAATCCAGAGAAGAAGGAAACACCCTGCTGCACAAGAAAGTAAAATTCCTCAGAGATTATATTACACCACCTCAGAATTTTAACAATACTGTTCGACAATTTGGTCTTGCCTGTTTGGACAGGCTGGAGATGTATTATTCTGTTCTTAAATACAAAGTACAAGCAAAACCAAGTTATATTAACAGGCATGGTGGTCTACAACCTTTCTTCTTCTGCTGACATCATGCAAATTAGACAGTACTGTGCAGAGACATACAGAACCTTAAAACATAACCTCAGTCATCACTTTACAACAAATATAACCCAAAACTGATTTTAAGGAGCTAGTACGATAAAGGGCAGTTGGGTTTTTTCCATCCTAGAACTCTCCAATATTTGTCCACCCCCTCACCCCCCCACCCTGCAACACCAACCTCGAAGTTACCTCTGCTGCTGTTCACAGCTTTACTCTGTTTCACCCTCCACCACAATCCTTTCCCATTGCTCTGCTCCAGCTCCCTTAAGGCATCCTTGCAAGCTGTTCTTCTCACCTGAGGCTTCATAAGGCTCCATAACCTCCACCACAGGTCCCTGTTCTGCTCACATTTTACCTGTGGCAACCCCACCTGCCAACACTAATCCAGCTAACATTCAGACCTATATGCTAAAACAGCTTGAGAGCTTTCTTTCCAAATCACTGTCCTGACATTGCTCAGCTGCTGTTTTAGCTGTGTCTGTCTTGATCTCACAGGCAAACATCTGTGCCTCTCCCGGTAACAGAACTATCCTTTCACAGTCACAGAACTATTCTTTCACAGTCACAACTGACATTCATCACTGCCACCCTACACAACCCTCAGCTTAATAATCGGGCATATTGTCACCTTTCCCTACATCAAATTTATTCCAAATATATACAAAATATACAATTCTGACACTTCCTTCCAGAGCTGTTAAGTGTTCACTTTCCACCTATTCAGCTGTAAGCTTTCAAATTCACACATAGCCTTGCCAAACCTGACCGTATGTATCTTCAGAGAACTGTTCCATATATTTACCCAGACTTCTGTTTTAATTGGTGTTACAGGTACCAGAAGCAATCGATCAAATTACTATTTAACAGCTAAATTACTGTGGCTGACCTCTCACATACTCCTAGCTGCAAACATGAAGGAAAACAAAACCCAAAATTCTCTTTACAGACAAATCTAGCTTTGGATCCCTGAATGAAGAACCATCTAAGAACAACTCATCTATCATCATGTAGAAACGAAGCCATACTCTTCATTAAAGTGAGCTTATGACACACATCCACTGGTGATTTCTAAGGTTCTTCATCTCCACACAGAGGATTCAGCCATGATTGTTAACAGAGCAGGCTGAAGACAATTAAGTCAAAAATAACCCTCACCAACTGCTTCTGAAGGAAGCACCTAAATATGCTTTGGGTCAACAGCCCTCCTCACTAACGGGAAGTGATGGAGTAAGAGACTGTTCTGAATAGGATACAAGACAGCACTTGTTTGTGCAGAGCAAGTGACCACACCACTTTCTTTTCAGCATCAGGAAATATCTGGCATAAAGCCAAATGAATGAGATGGAGAAAGCACAAGTTAAAGGAGCAAATATACTTCCCTGGAAGTATCCCCTGGATAGTTATTGTCATGAACCTGTCAGCACAGACAATAATACTGATTAAAAGGTCCAACAGTCAGTATGAAAAGATTTCCAGGTCCTTACTGCTGCTCAGTGGAAATGGAAAGCTAGATCAGTCAGAAAGGCCAGACCTACCTCCACAGAAATCTGTCAAGTTTTCACCTATTTCCTGCTCACAAGACAGGCTCTTCCGAGTTTCATGCTGCAAAATTTTCCACTCTACCAGCAACAAAACACAATCTCAGGTTCTCACCAGTGTGGATCTAATTCCAAGTGCTCTGAAGTTATCAGGAACACCATTGTAGAGGTAACGCCATGTCTGCCTATGAGCATTCAGTTAGGTGAGAAATCAGCTTAGCTTCAGCTGGACTAGATGCTAGGGAAACCACAATAAAGTGGACTGAGGCATCCAAAATTATTCTCAGAAAATAGGCCAGACCAGGCATGAAAACATCTGGGCTTGGCTTGAATCATGAACCACAGGAGCAAGACACCCCACTGCTGCCTCCAGGCAGCAGAGCGAAGGAATGCAGAGCAGCACAAAGGTAGGCAGCAGGACTCTCCTACACCCAGATTTTCTTTCCCCATCTTCTTCCAGCAAACATATACAACAGCACATTTATTCTGAAGTTTTCCCTACAGCCCAATCCTGTAGGATTTCTAAGGATGGTGCTTCTGGGACATCAAGCAATGCTTATAAAACCACAGCTGATCAGCCAGCTCCAGGCATGTACTTCTACCTCTGTGGTAAAAAACAAGGCAAAAAGGGTTAAAGCATTACAATCCTAGCCTATGTTAACATGTATGTCTAACTGGCAAAGACCATACATGCATGTTCCAAGTATCTCTTACTATGTAAGACCAAAACACACCAGGTCCCCCCCACCCACCAAAAACACAAATCCAAGCCTTTGTTTCAATAAATTACACAAACTGTGACATAGACAAGTTTATCAAAGATAAAAGCAGCAAACAGACATGACTTCAGATACCACAATCTGCAACAGCTTGGCTCCTCCGTAGATTAGATGAGTCTGTGTCAGCATTATTAACTTTGAACTTTATAGTATTAAACAAGGCAAGGGAACTGAGCATTCTTACACGAACTGCTCACAGAAATCAAAAAACCCTGAAGGACAACTATGCCACAATGGAAGGGATAAGCAATGGGAGAAGCAGGCCAGCGACCAGAAATTGCTATTTCCTAGACTCGAAAATGAAAAGAAATAATTATTAAGGAAGAAATAGGCAGAACTGTGTCAGCCATTTTAAAAATAAACTGCTCAAACATTTTAGGAGTACGCATGAAAGGAGGAACAGGTCAGGAAGAGACACAGAACACAGCACATTTATATATTTAATACAATGTAACATGGAAAATAGATTATTCTGCATAGAACCTATAGGCTAGTACAGGAAATTGCATTCCTGGCCACTACATACACTCCTAACAAGCATTTCAGCAGTTGTGATTTATCCTGGTCCCTTTACTGGAAGCTGCCACTACCACATGTGGCTCATAGCTGTCCAGAAGAGGCCAAGACTTACACCCACGTTTTGGAATGGAGTGCCATCTGATATACACCAGAAACAGAGCTTGCAGCTTAGCTTCCTACAGAAGGAATCGAGCACATGCACACCCACACAATTCTGGCAATCAATGGAGCTCTTCACTCTGGTGAAGCCACACTGGTGCTCCAAGACAAAACTCTGAAGAGCCCTCTGCCCCTCAAAGGAGGTGTCACTGCCATCCAATTGCCCCAGCCTTGTGCCACCACCCAACATCCACAGTCAGCTACTGAAGGTGAGCAAGTAGGACTCTAAGATGCTGGGGAAGGGGAGAGGGGGAGAAGAAAGGGGGCTAAGAGTCAACTTTTAACTGGAGGAAAACAAAAAGGGGGGAGGGATTTGCAGACCAAGCAAAACCCCACTGCTATCCAAGGAAGTTAGTGTTAGTTTTACTTTAATACTTCCCAGCCTCTGCAGCTGTCTCCTCTCACAGTTGGCACTGATCACCGCCTATCTGGGACTTACTGCCAGTGAAGAGGCATTGTTTTACTGGCTACTTAGGCAGTGAGTGCATCATTAATGGAGGTTTTATCTCCCCATTTTTCCTGTCAGTACAGAACCAGCCAGTCTGACTCTGTTAACATTAAGAATGCTTATTTTTCCCCTACTCACTATCTCCAAGCCAAAACAACATCTGGAACTTTAGACTACCATACAGAGAAGAGAGACAGATTAAAACTGGAAAAAGCTACACACCAGCTTCCAGAGCTTTGTATGTTCCTCCTTTTATCCATATTTCCCACACATACCTTCCAAAACAGCTCTACTGAGAGAAAAAAACGAGTCACTCACACTCACAACACAATGTAAAGGCCTTTTCATTTCAAAAACATCTCAAAAAGATTATCAGAAAAACAACAGGAACAAAATTGATATGAAAGTTTAGAGTAAGAATTGACCAGTGCTCTTTAAACAAAACAAAGGTGACATACCGGTGACCTAGAAAAGGAAATTAAAGAAATATTACTGGTGTGTGTTACTTGTTAAAGTAATGGAAAAACAACCTGGCGCCATTTCAGCACACATAAATGTCCCACTTTAACAGACAGCTGTCTCCAGTGTCATTTAAGTATGCTTTTTGCTTAGATCATGTTCAATGAATCATGAAAATCAATACAGAGAAAAACATAAAACCATGCTGTAGACAGGCACAGAGATCGAGCATGTACCAACTAGCACCAGCCTTTTCTGGAGAAAGACATGCCAAATAAACACAGACTAGTTTTTCCAACAACATTTAACTCTTAGTAGTTAATTAACAGAAGTCATGACTACTGGTTATTTTCTAACCACCTATCACACTGAGGAGAATTACAAACTTAAGGCTTACCTCCAAAGAAACACTCTCCCACTTGTTTGCCTGCCTTCTCCCCCCAAGAGACGGCACACCTAGTCTCGGCAAAGACCTGGCTTCCAGCCCAGCACTCAGCTCCCCACCACGGTGTACATGCAGCATAACCAGGCGCTCCGGGAAAATTAAGCCTGGCGATCGTGGCAGTGATGTTTTCCACCCACTGCTCACCAGCAGCACCCACCAACTGAGGCCAGGGCTGACTGAGCATGGTGCTGCCTGCGGTTGGTCCAGCACTGTGGGCCTGCTGCAAAACCCACCCTCAGTCCTCAAAGCAGCGGGTATATCAACCCAGCGCTGCCTCCCATCCTCCCCACGATGTTGCTGTGTGCAAAGCAACGAATGCTGTCACAGAAGGAATTTTCTTTCCTGTAACGTACAGACCCCCCAGACAAATTATACAGTTTATGGTCCTGGGCCACAGAAAGCTGCCTTGCTGATAAAGTGCTGCAAAACACTTTTTTTTTCAGCTGACAATCACGTAAAATGAATGTGAATGACCAAAGCAGAATAAAACGTATGTTTGCAGGAACAAACAAAACGTGTCACGGGTTTCTAGATCTAGCAGCAGAGTTTTAACATAACACAGACTGGAAACCAATTAAAACAGTTCCTGCTGAACAGAATCCATCATGTTGCAAGTGGAAGAACAGAGTGCCAACCACTACATTGTAGAACCATTTTAACTAAGTCTTATAGCAATGACAATCAGCCTCAAATAGACATCTCATGCCAACTCTGGAGAAGCAACAACAGCATACGCTCAAATGGCAACCTGCTACTGAATACATACAAAAAAACTCTATGAAACACTTCAGAAATTACTAATGTTTTAGCAGAATTTTCCTTTGCACGCAGCTCTTGCCTATTTCCAAGGCACCTAGTAACTTCCTGGCTATTTCCTTTCTGAACAGAAGGATTAACTAGAAGCAATAACACTCAGAAGCACTGTCATAGCAATAGCCTCCCCACACCCTCAGACCTGCTAACAGCAAGCTGTGCCATCACCCAGTGCCCCCTGCCACTACAGATCTCCAAATCCACACTGCAGGCAGCCTGGTACTCCAAATAATGCTAAGCACAGGAGAGCAAGCAAGCAAATCAGAGCCAAATAAATTAATGCTTTATCAGTGCTTTTAATAAACTGTTTTTTCTATGTCAGCTGGCTGAACAAACACAGAAATTACTAAAACATCTCCAAAACTCCCAGAATTGATTGAATAATATGAACTTGGCAATTTGAACTCATGAAAAAAGAAAAAAAAGCCATCCCTACAGTCAGTTGCCTTCTCTAGGTGTATCATGCATCTGTCTGTACAACTGCATTGTAGTTGAAACTTTGGGCTTGAACTAACTGTTGCCTGATGGAAGGAACTTCCTTCTTGTCCTACTTGCAATTTTTACAAAGGATCATCTAAGATTCCTCATGGATTCCCAGAGCAGAGACAACTGAGACCAGGACTGGCAGTGCCTGCAACTAGCAAATCAGTGAACTGCTACTGCAGGAAGTTCCCTGTTGGTCAGGTTTGGTTTCTTATGAAGAACCGCTTATACAAAGTCTTCTCTCTGCCTAGAATTTTTCTGAACAAGAGCAATGCAGTATTTTCTTAATATCTAGTTCATGACAATGCATTAAACTGAAATTGAGCTACCTACAAAAGTTACATGGCACTTAACTAAGTCAATTAGCTAAGAAAAGCACTTTGGTTTCTCCTCTTCTTATGTTCCCTTACTAACACCATGACCATTTTCACTCACTCCAAGTCCTTCAAGGAGATCACTTTCACTCCATATTCTGGAACTGCCCCTATCCTTCACCTTCCCCCATTTGCTTTCCAGCTCATGCACTCTCCCTTTGACCACCGTCTCTTTCAGCTATCTTCTGCTCTAGAGCTTCAACAAACACTAAATAGCAGATAATTTTCAATCTTACAAATCTTTACAATCCTTACAAAAGGGTTAGCTTGAACCTGAGCTAATATCACAGAGAAAAGTTAAAAAAGGCAATAATGAATGGCACCTGAAATATTTCCTCCATCAGCCATACAGCCAACAGGAATGTGGAGCCTGGGGTCAATCTCATCGGGGCACTTCAGCAGCAGAAGGCTAGGAAGAGAGGGGCAATTCACTGCCTCTTCCACCCTCACACCTTTTTTTTAAGTAGCTTTCATAACTGAATGCAGTGCTTGATCTCAAAATACTTTTCTCCAGAAGGGGTCAATACCTTCTTTCCTATCTGCTCTGAAGGGTGCAGCCAGGGTGCCAACCAGCTGTGATATTTTGCAATGACATTCAACGTTCAACACAGCAGCTGGAGTCTGGTGAAGACAAGTGTTGCTGGACACAAGTTAACACCGATCCACAGATACAAAAATCATGCTCTAAGGCAGATAATACTAATAAGATGACTTCTTACCTGCAGCTGTTTAGAAGGCCATGTATTTCAGGACCTGCAACTGTACATTACCTTCCAGTTCTCAAGCAGCAACTAAACTATACATATCTCACTGCTGCACTCCATCTATTTTCTTCCTCTAAAATCCTGCAACTCTTGTGCCTATGTATGACCAAAGGTAGACAACCTCGTACTAGCACCCCATGCAAGACAGAGAGCCTAAGGCACGTCTTGCCTACAAACTCCTGGGAACATGAATTCTTGCAAAGACTTTGCCTGATGGTCTGTATTTGACCATATCAATGCAACCTGAGCTGGAGAGGAAAGGGTAAGAGATGTCTGAATGGCTCTGTCATCGCCTGTGCTGCCATTGAACCTTGACACAGGCACTAGCAGCAGCACCAGCTCAGGGCAGGCAGACTGAGCCATGGTACAGAGCCCAGAAACTCTGTGGTTCCCACAAGCAGGACTGCAAAGAAATCAAAAGGCTTCAAAATAATTTTGTGGTAAATGTCCTAGGGCAGAGTTGCCAAACTAGCAATTCTGGGGAGGGCTGTATGAGCTAGGGATCTCTGCAGGTCTGCACTGCTCCCCAAGAGAAAACAATCCTTGGCCACCTGAAAATCCAGCCAGTCTACACAAGCTGCTTCAGGCAAGCACCACACAGAATTATTTAGCACTACATAGAGTATTTCCATCCTTCTTAGGCTCCTCCAATTCTCTGAACCACAGCTTTAAGGGCTATGTTAAGCCACACTGGCATTAGAGAAATTCTCTTACAGAATGGTAAAGGTTTCTTTGGACCTTCCACAGCACTTTAAGAGTTCACTTCTTCATCCTCTTCCTCTCACCTCCTCCCTCAAATTCAAAAAACTTACTCTTACAAATACATAAAACCACAGCAAGATTATTTCAAAACATTTCGTATCCCCAACCCATCCCAGCTCACACTGCATAAATGCACAGAATGAACATCCAATACCCCTTAGTACAGCCACACTGTCTCTTTTACTGCAGCCATTCTACTCAAGCAGGAAATTCTGTACGCAGGATGGATGCATGAAATGGAAGTTTCTTTGGACTCCTAACAGGAAAAAATTAGCTACAGAAAATGTAAAATAAGCCCTACTGAGTAATTACGTGAGCATAATAATTCAAAGAAAAGCCAAGCAAAATTCAGTGTTAAAAACAAATCAACCCAAGAAAACCCCACACCATCTGGGTCTTTACCTGGTTTTCTGAAGTTGTTGAAACAGCATTTTATATTTGCACAGATGGAATACTAATTTCAGGTTTTGGTATGTATTTAAATCCTTCCAAGTTGATCAAGGCGATTTAAATTACCAAGGTGAGTCACAATTTAACTGTTACACCTGATTTTGCACTTATTTTTTGTTCTTTTCTAAAGAAAGGTTAATTATTGTCCCACACAAGTGAACACATTGTTAAAACTAAATATGGAGACTTTAAAAAAACATTTCCTATTTGGGGGGGGGGGGGAAGCAGCCTTGTTAAGAATATCAGGGGACAAAAGGGAAGAAGATAACTTTTGACTGTTACTGAGAGTATGCTGTGCCAGCTTGCAGTAATGAGAGGTACAGCCCCCCGAGTTTCTGTAGCAAATCTTTGCTCACTCCAACCCATAATTCAGGCAAAAGCAATGCAAAAACTATCTGGTGTAACAGAGAGAGAGAGAAACAGAACAAGTGTGCTCTAAAAGAAGCACCCAGCACAGGAAGGAGTGGGCACACAAGCAGGAGCTCAGGTGAAAGGGCAGCACAAGTCACAGCTGTTGAGGAAGGGCTGGTTTACACTGTTTGGCATATGGCATTAACCAAGCCTCAACCAAGGCAGCTTCATGCCTCTAGTTTCATATACAGGAACCCATGTTCCCAGTTCACAGAATCATAGAATCAACTAAGTTGGAAAAACCTTGAAGGTCATCAAATCCAACCTCTACCCCATGACTGCCAAGTCCACCATTAAAACATGTCATAAGGGCATCTACACAGGGTTTGAACATGTCCAGGGACGGTGATTCCACCATTTCCCTGGGCAGCCTGTTCCACTGCCCAACTACCCTTTCGGTGAAGAAATTTTTCCTAATATCCAGTCTAAACCTCCCCGGCACAGCTTGAGGCTGTTTCCTCTTGTCCTATCACTTATTACTCAGAGAGGAGACCAGCCACCTTCTCACTCCAGCCTCCTTCCAGAGGAGTGGTAAGGTCTTCCCTGAGCCTTTTCTTCTCCTCACTTTTTATAGTTCACATTTGACTATAAAGTGACACGTATATTTTGATTACTTGCTCTTACAAATAGAACATTTCAAAAGTTTCCTTTTAAGCGGCAAATAGGCTTACAACAGCTTGACTGTGCTAATTATGCATGGAAAGTTATCACAACATTTTGCTATTAAACCCCATTTATTAGACAAAGGACACTACACAGGCAGTTATTGAACTAAATAAGCCAAAAACCAGCCAGCTGATCCTGCCATCTGGGTGACCTGGGGGAGCTGGGAAGATTAGCTCACCCTGTTTCTAAGTTCATAGATCAGATAGAAAGATGTTTCTCTGCTTTTGGGAGTCCCCGTTCTGAACCCACCAGCCCAGCAGGGTGGAGGTGCCACCCTCCTGGCCAAGCGGCTGCCACTGTACCTGACTATGGGCACTGGCCACCAACCTGCATTAACCCCCTTCAGCAGCAAGCACCCACCAGCCTGCACACCACCCCAAAGGGACAGACATGAAGAATTTTTGAACAATCTCCAAAATGTCTTAGATGGAGAGGGAGTGTTTAATCACCTTTAAATCATCTTCATTATGGAGCTGAGGCAAGCGTTTAATAAACATTATTTAGCATTTACTGTGTTCTTTTATGAAAAACAACAAAGTAATAGAAATACAAATGAAATTCAACCCAAAACAGTTCAACCATTTAGGTTAGTTTCAACTTTTACACTTTAAACACACAACAGCAAAGGTGAAGTCTACTTCTTCAGGACCCCAGCCTTCATATCGCTTCAGGGGTGAGTCAGCTCGGGGATTAAAATCTCATTATTTCCTCAAATTCTTCCACAGAGGTCAAAGTTTCAGCTTGCTAGTTTTTAACTAAATTCAGAGTAAAATCCAATGCTAATTTAGTTTATATGTTTTACATGGAAAATCTTTACTATGTTCATTTTATTTAAACATTTTAAATCACTTGCGACAGAGAAGGTGGTTTTCCTTTTTTAATGTTTGTTTCAAGATCAGTAGACCAACAGAACCCCCTTTAATATTTAGATACTTAAATACTTCCTCAGTGTCTTAAGAAACTGATCGAGTACTGTGTCTGAAAACCCTCTGTGCTTTCTTCTTACTATGTGAGAAAGTACTTCAGTACTAAGCTACAACACATGGTTACCCATACAAGCCTCATTTCTTTGCTTTCTTTGGTGTTGCTTTGCTTCTTGACACAGTAGCATTCTTGACCAATAATTATTATTACCCCAAAAGACAACATATGAAGCATTTTTTTTTCTTTCAGTTGGTAGAACCAGAGATGACTGCATATTGGCTGTAATCCTAAAAACAATTTGGGTAAAAACTATAAGCTGCATCAGTCTGTCAATTAACACATTTAACCTACATCTTTTTCATACAATTGTGATATGTAAATTGTGTTAAATTAGACATCTTTACCTTGCCCAACACTTTTTTTTTTTAATTAATATGCCATTACAAACTGAAACAAGGACATCCTTCATTCTCTTGGGACATTTAGCAGCACTGACGGTGCACACAAGCCACCCTACAGGACTTCACACATCTCTGCAGAGCACCTGGAGCACAACACAAAGGACAAGCAAACCCTTAGCATAAAGCTAAGGCAAACATTAAGCTAAAAAGTGAACTGTATTTAGGCAGTTGTTACAGGAAGGCTGTAACACCAAAAGATGAGCTACAGAGAAACTGGAAGAATTGTTCTCAAAACACCTTTCACAAGCTGAGGATGAGCAAGCACATTTGGGGTATACTACATGTTTACGCACCAACTTCTACAACTGCAACATGTTCATTTTCAGGAAAACCCCTCACTTCATAGACAACCAAACACACCTGTGGGACTGAAGCGAGATCAATCATGTCAGAAAAGCCTTTTCACTTTATAAGACTCAGAACTCTGAGGGGGAGGGGGGGAAACAAATACATTTCATACCCTTTCACACTACTGGCACACCAAACACTATATCCAGTACTTATTTGTTTTAAAGCTAATCCAAAATCATTCAAATGCTAACATTTCAGGGCCTTCAGTACTCTTGCTTGCATGCAGTAGGGCCTCTTTTAGAATAAAGAGCATCCATTTGGGGAACTAAACCAACGTAACTGTAATTGGTCTACATGTCAAAGTCTTACAAATCTCCAGACTGAGACTAAAGCAAGTTTCACTCCTAGCAGACCCTTTGTTAAAGAAAGCCTAAAACAGCATTGCAGACTCAGAAACACCAATTTTTCACCAGAGACTCCAGTAACTGCAGAAGAAAACCAACAGCTTCTAAAACTGAGCTTGGCCTTCTGGCTCATAACTGCATGTCATCTTGGCTTTCCTAATGGAGAAACAAGATATAAGTTTCCTCAAAATCCTGGATGCTGTTGTACATTAGAGCCCAATAAATGTTTTATTTGAATACCTAAGTAACATCCAGGATCAAATCCCAACTAAAGAGATGAAGTCAAAGACTTTTCCAGCCATTAAAAAAAAATTTTAAAAAAGCCACTTTTGCACAAGGGATGGAAATACCATATTTCTTTGGATCAATATTTTAATGGCACTTAGGATTTTATAATTTAGGAACAGTCATATCAGCACACTGATTCTTCAGAATATTATTTGCATCATAAAGAATGTGTATGGAGGGCTCTAAATAGCTTCAGATTTTGGAACAGGTTTTGCAGAACAATTATGCACAAGTTCGCTTCAGAGGTATGGACACAAGTCTTAGAAATGTGTAAAATGCCTACACAAAGACAGAAAAAAACCCTCTTGCTTAGGCAAGCTGGAACATATTACTCATTAAGGTTATTCTCAACTAAAGACTGATGCAAACATGCTGGGTCCACAAACACACACACAGAAAGCGTCTACGTGGCATTTCTGGCACGTTTGTAAAGGCCTAATTGACAATCAACTAACATGAGGTTAAGAGATAGACACAGCAAAGCCAAGGAGTTGTTCAAGAATTTTTAAGTAGCGCACAGTCCTGACAACAAAAGCCAAGGGGCAGGATCCATGAGAACCGACATGGAGGAGAGACCAAGTTATGATTCACATGAAAAACAGGAAGCCACCAGTCATACTTCAAGCTGCACCTTTACCAGTGCCGCATGCACATGATGCAGGAATTTGCAGGTAGGGGCAACATATCCCAGGTTTCTTCGCAACCTTTTAGGTGCAGCTTTTTCTTTTCTTCCAGTGACTTGAAATAACTTGCATGTTTCTTTCTGGACAGAGTAGGGTTCACAATATGCAAAGATGTTGAAGGACAGCCAATACTCAAATGATTTAACCTTCATCATAACCACAAAGTGAACGCGTACTTCTGCTCTTACACAGACCTGTGTTCAGTTGGCTAGTCTCCACAGACAGGGCTTCTAAATTGCAGCAAAGGGTTCTGCAGGAGAGAAAGAACTACATCAAAAGAAGACCCTTAGTGAAGACAGCCCCTGAATCAAGATAAGCAGAGACAGTCCCACACTACATTTATACCTTTTTACCCTTGAGATGAAAAGCAGGCAGAGTGAAAACTGCCGTGCAAGCATCTTTTTATCATCAACATTTCATTTAGACTCAGGATGTGTACAGGTTTTACAATTCAGACAAAAAACACAGGTCAAGTGGAATAAAAACTGCTTAGCTCAATGCCCACTAAGTAAGAATGAATGTCTAGAAAAGAAATCAAGAATTCTAGCTTAAGTTCTCCAGCTATATATTTTTCTATTTTAATCACAATCACCAAGAAGCACAAACACATCCAGCTTGGTTTTGTGTTTCTGATTTTGGGGTTGGTTTTTGCCGGGTTGTTGGTTTTGTTTGGGTTTTTTTTCCTCAAATTCCCAAGCATCAGCACTTTTTTTCCGCGAGCTACAAGTACATCTAAAATAGATGGCTTTTTTTTTAGAATGCACAACTTATTTTAATTCCACTCCTAAGTAGATATGAATTAGTAATTTAATACTCAGACTAGTGCACTACAAGTCATGTCTTTTTACTCTGACAATAAAAAATAAGAAGTCACACATGCTATAATACTACAAGATTGACTGCCACATAAAACCCATTGCCAAATCATCCTACAGCCTGGGATTTGCCCAGCCCATGCAATCAAAATCGATGTTTTAAACGGCTGCTACACAGACCTGCAGCTTCAACAGGCAGTTACACTCAAGCAGCAGTATAAAGTGTAATTTAATGGATGAAAGAAACAACCCAAAAAATATTGCTCCTTATGAAGTCAAGAAGAGTTTCAACATGCAACATGGACATGATTTTTAACAATAATAAACAACCTACAAGTTTTTCTCTAACATAACACGGTACAACTAATTTATCCTCTTAAACCAAACTATTATCTTTTCATTTTATTTTCTCTTTTAAGATTCAGCCTTAAGATGAGTTAATTGTTGCAGTCCTCCTACACAAACACAAGAGACAAGTTTATTGCAGTGGAGAGCCCTAAATAGCACAGTCTGTTTTAGGCTGACTAATACAAACACGCATTCTGTTTAATTTTACATTTGTTCCTAGGGAGATTTAGCTCTCATCTCTTCTACCTCCAATTCAATACTAGCTGCCGTCATAGGAAATCATCCACCCCTATGGGGACGAGTAACGCAGGCAGATCCAATGTTGTCCATGGCATCTCACAGGGGACAGGCTGGCTATCATGCCAGTCACAAGCCCTACAAGAAGGAAGGACAAGAGGGCCCTGGGGCCATGGCATGAAAGCCACGCCATGCAGAACTTCCAAAAACCAACCAGGGCCAAAGTGCACGCAGGCACCAAAGAAACCCACAGGAACTCTTCCAGGGGAGTGGATCACACCAGGTCTACTCTGGCACCAACAAACAAGTCCAAAGCACTCTGCAAACAGCCTTGGTCACAGCCAGAAGAGTCAACACACCCGTAACACACAAAGTAAGGCAACGGTATTCATAAAGACAAGGTAGCACACAGAGTCCACCACGTCTACCCAACCACTACCACCCTCCTTAGCAACAGCATGAAAAACAACAAACCTGTAATTAATTTACATTACAACTAACCTGGCAAAGACAGACTAAGTTTTAATTAAATTAATGCCTTATCCAGTTCACCATATGGCCGTAGAGATGCCAGCACAGGAGAAAGAACAGCACAGGGAGAGGGACAAGCATGACTGCTTACTTCCCTGGCATAAGCCAGCAAAATGGCTTGCACAACCACAACACCAACTGCCTAAAACTACTCAGTCAGAAACCTCAGGCCATTCGGAGAGGAAGGTTGAAGGGGCCTGCTGAGGCACACCAACTTACGAAAGCAGAGATCAGCAGCTTGCAGGACTTCAAAAGGAAGCCACTTCTAACCTCCAAGCTATCTGCTCAGCCAAAGGCAGCTGTCAAAAAGCTGCCAACCTGCTCCTACTGTTACAGGATATTTGCCAGACAAGCACCAGACCTGCAATTAGAAGAGGTGTTTGCTGGCCTCTCTTCTGCAACTTATTAGCAGAGAGGTAAAAGCTGGCAGTCAGCACAAGAAATGCCTGATCTCCAGTGAGCACAACTCATTACAACTGCTCCGCAACACAAGGAAGAGGTTCTCCTACCAGTTTCCATTCAACTAAGGACGATCTGTGTCTTCGGCATGCAGAGGAGGAATATTCTAAGTACATAGGATAGAAGGTTAAGAGTTGTAGCAGCATCTCCTCTTCTGTAGAAAGGCCCAGAAAATAGCTGTTGGCATTCTCCTCTACCACCTCCTACCTCCCCATCTTTGTTCATTCCAGACAAGGCAAATGAAGAGTTCAAACTCTGCCTTGAATAATCACCAAGCATGAGTTCTTCTGTTTTAATAAGCTTCTTCCTGAACAAGCTGTAGTCTTCCTTTTCCTAAATCAGACGAGTTAATTTACAACAGGCTACAACTTCCACATGCATCTTTTCAGAAGCATTACAGGTAGCAAACAGTAATGTGGCTTGACACTCCCAAGAGCATTTCAAAAGTGGGGGATGCACTGACAAAAATGGCGTCTAGCGATGAGCAACCATTTAGCTGCCTTTTTCAGGTCAACAGGAGAAACAGAAGAAGCACAAAACATACACCTAACTCAACAGTAGCCTGCTGACTCAAGAGGCAAGCAGAAGATGCTTAGGAAGAAGCACAAGGACACAGCATGCAAAGGTCACACTTTCACCTTCCTCTGGCCCCTGACCCCATGCTTCCCAGTCAGAGACAAATTCCAAAGCCTAAACTGCATCTGGACTACCGTATTTAATGATCCATCCACCGACCTACAAACATACCCAATTCCTTACAAAAAAAAAAAAAATAAATCTTTTGAATGTCCCACTGCCATTATTCTGTAACTTGAACAGGCACTACACAAAACCTTTATTTTTCCCAATTTCAAAACTGCTATCAACAACACACAACATTCCCCATTTCTTGCATCATAAGAAAAAAAATATAAAATCATCATTTCTCATTTACTCACATTTCAGTTGTGACTTTAAGACCTCTAATACCATACTCTCTGAAACACCTCCATCCTCAGCAAATCAGTTAAGTCAGACATGTTGCACCTACACCTCCTTACAAAGCTTTGTAGAACTAGACTGAGCCAACCCCATGTAAAACAGCAGGTCCTGAGCACAAAGAAACTGGATCTGAACAAAAAAGGAGTTACTCCAATTGCCTAGAGACTTATGCTGCCTTTGTACTCAAACAGAACAGAGCACAACCACTTGAGATGAGGGACGTTGATCTTGGGATCTTTAGAGGAGTTTAAGACCTGGTGGCACACTAATTTTCAGACACAGAGAATGCAAAACATGTTCAAACGAGAACTGGGCAGAATCCTCGGTCCAACAGGCCCTGGGATCCAACCTCACTGCCTGGCCTGCCAGGCATAGCCACTATGCCACAGAGCAGTATTCACGGTTAGCACTGGTTCAGCAAACAAGGTGGAGCACCAACAACCAGGATGAATTCAGCATGAAATGAAAGAGCAGATCAAAAGAACCCTGTTTAAAGATGGGATCATATAACAACTGGCAGACCGTGATGCAGCACCTGATGTTGACTACTTACCAGCAGATGAATCACACGGTCAGTTCTGACCTTCCAGGGGAAAGACAGCATCTGAACTGCTAGCAAAGAGCACCATCAAATTTCTAAAATGTATCACTACTTCATTTCACATGAAAAAAATAGTAATGCACTTATTTCACTAGGAATATCAGCACACTTCTCATGTTCCTTAGAGAAAACAGTTGGCATCCCACAGAATTACTGTCAAAGGCTAGACTCAATGCTACTTTATCACCAGTTAGTAACAAGATCTGCAGTGAACAAGAGTAAAATTTTGAGAGCATGTACCAAATACTAGCAAGACTTACAAATGCAAATCACCTTAAAAGAGGAACCTGTGAACTCTGAGCTGCATACATATAATTGCAAAAGAACACATTTTAAGGAAAGGATCTCCTATCAGCTGAAACTGGGTCATGTGCATGATCCTGGTCCAATATACCACAGAAAATTATTTCATTATAACTACTTAATGCCATTAGACTACACTGTCTTACTTTTGAAAGCATTAACCTAAACTGTGTTTTGCCTGAAAAAAGGAATTTCTTGAAAGCATTTCCATGGAACTCCATAAATTTCACAGTCAACAGCATCTTCTAAATTCATACTATCAAAATACTTGTAAACTTTTGGAAAGCTGAATTCACATCACTGCTAAGAAATACCATCATTCCTTACTTTACAGATACACACAGATATGCAAAAGATGCAAATTAGTTATGTCCTTAACATGTAGTTGCTGAACTTGTCTAGAGCAGAACTTAAAAGGTGCCTTCTTAGACAGTGTTGGATACCTTTGTAACTAACATGCTTTTAAACTGTCTGTCTTGACTACCCTCAAATCTCAAAACAAATAACCTATCGCCTAACAGGCAAGCATGCCCTCATCAAGGCCAGCCTGCAATCCACCCTAACCAATCTGCATGAATTCTTACACACAGAGAGTCTGGGAGAGAGCAATTACCGCTCAGAAACCAACTGCATTCAACACCACCACTGTAATCTTCTACAGCTCTATATAGCTGCCTAGGTGAGTGGGCTAAGTTTTTAGCCTGTTTCATACACAGTCGAAGAGATGAAAGATAGAAGAGCAGAGAGAGATACCCATTTGAGAGTTCAAATACCCAAGAAGGCAAGTGAACACAAGCAAGGCTGGTTTTTCTTTTTGCAGGGATGAGGGGGCTAAAAGGATGCCTAATTATTTTACAACGGCTGTCCCTAGATCCTATTTTAGCATCAGGCTTTCATTAAATATAAGCATGACTTCAGAGTACCAGCTGTCCAAAAAAACTGAGAAAAACAACAAAAAAAAAACATACACAACCCACCCATAACACCCCACTGGTGTTCTTTCCCCCGCCTTTGTTCTCTTCCTACCCCAAGAGCTTCTTCACTGCTCAAGAGCCCACTGCTTTCTCCATTCCTAAGAAGCATGCAGCTTGTGAAAGAGCATAACAAGGACAGAGCACAGCTTCAAAGAGAGAGATGATGTTTCTCCAAATGACTTTTATCCCTCTCTCAGACTCATTTCCATCCCTCCAAATAAGCTATTTGATGCTTCTGCTGCTGCTGTGTCTGGCAGTTTTGGCAAGATGATGCAAGTCTCCATTCCTTCCCTGCTGGACACAGTTTGGAGGCAGGCGAATGATACCACCTCAAGTTACGTTGCCACATGCCTTGCCCCAGCCCTGGCCACCAAGCCTTCTGGTTTTCCCTTCCACCTGCACCGGGATTTACTGACCACAGTCAGGCTGCAATGGGTAAAACAAGAAAAGAAGCCCCCCTCTGCTGGCTTGGGGAGACATGAATTTATTCCGGAGAGCTAGCCTCAAAAACAGGCAAGTTCTGCAGGAAACGGCTATATTTAGACCTCCCCTTTCACTTCAGCTCCTCAACACATTCACACTCTCCTGCAAAAGAATCTTCCTAAATGGTGTTAGAGGTAAGCTTTCGCAGGTCACCTCAGCAGAAAAATGCAACCGACTGAATACATGCTAATATAGACGATTGTAAACAATCATCAGAATATCAAAAATCCAGCAACTAAGGCACAAAAGCACCTCTCATCTCCCAAAGCATGTTACATTGCAAGCTCCAAGAACATAATATGGCCAAAGTCACTTTATGACTTAAGTCCACCAAGCGTGAGGCTGAACTTCTGCATGCACCACTCAGGCCTTCACAAATACTTTTAAAAGTTAACTACTGGAGCCACAGTATTCTCTACAGAGAGCACAAACACGAATTAACAACATCAACAGCTACATGATCCAGTTTCCTAATGTACATATAAAAATAAGTGATGAGAAAATGAGTTAGCAACAGTTACTGTGCAATGGAACTTGCAGAGTCAACAATGTCTCAGGAAACATCACCAGTCCCCATCAGTAGGATTTCCCTTTCTCAGCTTGCAACTTTGAAACATAAGACTTAAAACTGAAAAAAAACAAAAAAAAAAAAACAAACAAAAAAAACACAACAACAACAAAAAAAAACCTAAATATGTAACAGTTTTCTTCCCTTAGGCTGTTCCATTTAACTAACAGCCTCACCTCCTATACTTTTTGGCCTAACTACAACTCAGAACCACAACACTGATTATTTATAAACTGAAACGGTTGAGGAGTGATCCAAGTCACAGCAACAGACCTTAAAGTTTGTCCTGAGATGGAAACAGGAGCAGACAAAAGTAAGCACCTGTCTTTACAGCATGAGAAGACAAATAAGCAGAGATTTCCAATCGATAACTACTCCCAAGTCCCATGCCATTAGGCAAGGAGTAGCACCCCCACCCCCCTTAAACAAAGCAGAGGAATGCAGGCCTTATCCCAGCAAACAAAATACTGAGATGGAAGGTAAACCTCTCAAAACATCACACACACTTAGCACCTCCCAGGGAAAGCAGAGTGTATACAGGAACTTTTTGTTCCCCTAAAACAGATCTGTAACACCTCCTCAAAAAAAAAGTTGTGGTCATCAAAGGACCCAGACATGCACTTGAGAGCTTTCCACATTCAGGGCATCAGCTTTTGCTGATTTCAATTTCAAGGCAACCCAGTACTCTTCAAACAGCACTAGACCTTCAAGGACCAAACCTGGAGATTATTTACAAAGTGCCTGCTGCATTCCAGGTCACTCCTGTTTCTCTGAAGATGAAGTAGAAGGATCATAGTAAAGATCCTATGACAGGAAACAAAAGAAAAATGAAGACTTAAAAATAGACCTGTCATTGCCCACAGCAAACTGCTACAACCATAGTTTTCTTAAATGAAAGGCTGAGATCCACTACAGATGCATTTCAATGCATACCACAACCATGTAAGACTGGAAAAAGAACCTGTCTTCCAAAAGCTCAACGCATCGCTCATAAGTGCCAGTTCTGCAGCTCAGTCCAGAACCTCAAAGTTTCCACCTGATGATGCCGCCAGTAATACCACAATCTCTCTCTCAGTTTGCAGAAAATAAAGCGGTTCAGCTCTTGGGTACTGTACAAGTTCTGCTAGAAACAAGTTACTTTAACACATTTTTACAGACTAACAGAGTTGGAAAGACTGCCCAGACAGCTTCCACTACTATATTCATGCATCAGATTTCACAGCCCAGCATGTAGTTTTAAAAGCCCTGAGGTTAACACCCAGAACTGAGCGGGCTGCAAAAAAGTTTGCCTGCGTGGAGCAACCCGTCCTCCATCACCAGCAGTCGTGACAAGAATTCAGGCACCAGGCCTACTGTCCCCTTTGTTTCCTCCCAAAATTCAGAGCTGCATGACTCTAAACAGGCAGGCTGGCTTAGACCCCTATTGACTCATGGTGCAGAACACCATCCTATTTGGCCAGAAAAGAAGTGCCTTGAACAGATTGATATGTACAAGGGACTTTGGCCTGTAACTTTCTTCTTCCTACCAAACCACGGACCTGCAGCATACTTACATTAGTAACGCCAGCACAACCATGCTCAAAGAGCTCATTCGGTTGTAGCACAAGCCTGCACCTCCAATTTATATCAGTCTACGTTGTTAAAATTAAGGGGAAAAAAAAGGGAGCCGAGTCGCCGCCCCTCGCCGCAGCCTGTTTACCGGGGAACCGAGCAACGCTGGTCACCACCATACGTGTGCTTTGCAGCAGCCGCAGGGAACTGGAATCCTTTGTGCCTGCCCCCGGGCTCAAACACAGCTCGGTGCGCTGCGCGGCAGGGTGGGAGCCTGCGCCGGTGGTCGCAGCGCACTCAGCTTTCCATCCCGTGAGGAAAGCCGCTTGCTCGGTGAATCTCCCGGAGTCGGGAGGCCAGCCCACAGGAATTTCCCCTCCCGGATTTTACGACGTTCCCTCCTCCTTCCCCCCCCCCCCCCTCAACCTCGGGCAGGGGCCGCGACGACAACAGCCTCTGGGCTGGCGGAGCAGGGGCAGGGCCTGCGCGGCGGGGACGGGCACAGCCCCTCACACCAGCCAGCAGCGGCCGGGCGACCCCCGCCGCGGCTCCCCACGGCCCAAGGCGGCTCCTCCCGCAGCTCCGCGCCTCTCAGCCTCCGGCCCGGCCGAGTGCGCGACTGCACTCACCTCCTCACTGCCGCGGCGGGCTGGCCATGGGCGGCGGGGCCGCCGCGCTTAGGCCCGGCGCTGTCGCTGCCCGCGGCCCGCCCGCATGCCCGCGGCAGCGCCGAGCGGCGGCGGAGCGCTGACAAAGGGGACGGCGCGGCGGGCGGGGAGGCGGCGGGGGCTGTGGCGAAACGCCCCGCCCCGCCAATGGCCGCCGGCGACCGTCACTCTCGGCCCGACGCGTCACTTCCGCCTCATCGCGCCCCCTGGCGGCGGCGAGTGGGGCTCGGCAGCGCCGCGGGTGAGCTGTGGGTCTGGGCAGCGGTTCCGGACCGGCCTCTGACCTGCCCCGTAACCGCGCAGTGACCGCGGGGAGCGCCGCAACCGGATACCCACGGGGCGGGATGGGGCAGCCAGAGCTGCTCTGGGCAATCTGTGCCAGTGCCTCACAAGGAAAAGCTTCTTCCTAATATCTGATCTAAATCTCCTCTCTGTCAGTTTAAAGCCATTCTTCTTCATTCCTACAGGTCCTTGTAAAAAGCTGCTCTCCAGCTTTCTTGTCAGCCCCTTTAGGCACTGGAAGCTGCTCGTAGGTCTCCCAGACCCTCCTCATCTCCAAGCTGAACAAGGCCAGCTCTCTTGGCCTGTCTCCATAGCAGAGGTGCTCCAGCCCTAGGAGCATCTTTGAGGCCTCCTCTGGACTCAGACCAACAGCTCCATGTCCTTCTCATGTTGGGGGCCCCAGAGCTGGGTGCAGTATTGCAAGGGGGTCTAACAAGAGTGGAGTAGAGGGGGGAGAATCCCACCCCCTGACCTGCTGGTCACGTTCTTTTTGGTGCAGCTCAGGACACGTTTGGTTTCTGGGCTGCAAGCATGCTAATTGCCAAGTCATGGTGAGCTTCTCATCAACCAACACCCCCAGTTCTTCTCCTCAGGGTTCCTCTAAATCCAGTCTCTGCCCAGCCTTTATTTGTGCTTGGGATTGCCCCAACCCAGGTGCAGGACCTTGCACTTGGCCTTGCTGAACTTCATCACATTTTCCCAATCCTCTCTCCCAAGTCTGCTCAGGTCCCTCCAGACAGCAACCCTTCCTTCCAGTATGTCAGCCACAACACGATCTGCTCCAAGACCTTGCTGGACACTGAGGTGAGACTGACAGGCCTATAGTTCCCTGCTGTTTCCCTTTTTAAAAATGGGGGTTACTTTTGACATTTTCCAGTGAGTGGGACCTACACTGGACTGCCACGACTTGTCAAATAGGATGTATAATGGCTTGGCCCCTTCATTGGACAGTTCCATTTGGATCCATGGATGCATCTCATCAGATCCCATAGACTTACACATCTTCAGATTTCTTAGATGGTCTCAAACCTGACCTTCTCGTACAGTAGGTTTTTCCATTCTCCCAGTCCCTGCCAGTTGCACAAAGTAAATGTCAATGCAAGTTCCTGAAAAGGTACAGGTTTCTCTCTAAAAGGAATAACAAAGCAGATTTCCAGAATAGCTGCATCTATTTACTATCAGCAGAGCCTTTAAATTATCATATGATGGATTAAGGACATGAAAACCTACATTTTATACAAGCCTGAGCAACTCTAAACAGACTATATCAGAAATTCCCAAATAATATTGACCTTGTGGTGCTCGCATACCTTCCTGACTCCAGTCCCATGATACAGGGCTTCCCTGTGACGCTCCATGTATCCTCCAGACAGTGACACAGTGGCAGAGTGCTCAATGGCAATGAAGAAGGCGAGTCCCATGACACCAGCAGCTCAGGCTGCGTGAAACCATTCTGTCAGGCCTCATTTGTCATACCCTGTCTGAAACATTAACTTGTTCCCAAAGACTTTTGACTTTATCAGGAGTCACATGTCCCTCTGTGATCAGCATGGGGCTGCCATCATTGCCCCATGGTGTGCTCTCACTTGCCTGGGAGCATCATTATGTGCTTGAAGCTGAGCTAGACCATGGTTGTTTTCCCAGGCAACGCTGCCCAGCACAGCTCTGCTGCTGGTGAACATGGAGCACATCAGGCTTTAACAGCCTGCAGCACATACCAGCAGGTGACCCACAGAGGTCTCCTTCCTGATCCAGGGAAGGCAGACACCAAAGGTCTGCACAGGAACACTGTCAAACCATGTGCTTATGATGGTAACGAGACCCCGAGGCTGGCTGAACTGCTGCTTGCAGCTGTAGAGAGTGGCACAGAAAGATTTCGGGCCAGAGGGGAGGCATGATGCACCCTATGCTGCTTCTCCTATATGACTTATTTTGTTCTTTTTCTCAACACGTACAGCACTTTCCAAGCAGTGATGTGAGCTGCTCTGAGACAAGAGGTGAGAGACTAAGGGGAGTGAAAACAGAAGACATGGTGATGTAGCATGAGTCAGGCTGGGGCAATATGGGTGGTGATCACAGCAGTGGTGGTGTGGGGTGGGAAGTGAATGCTGATTCCCTTGGGAAAAGCCAGGTGCTCAGAGGGTTTGTGAAGTGCTCCCTCAAAAGCTTCTTTGTGTGTACAGCCCATTTATGCACCATTCTCCAAATGGGGCCAGGATTTGACTCATTATGAGTAATAGGAATGTTTTAAACAGAGAAAAGAATACTAACTCACTTAAAAATATAGATAGGTCTACATTTGGCTGAACAGTACAAGGCCAGTAATTTTCCACAGCATACTGCCAAATAACTGAATGTGACATTCAAGTAGCTCGTGTGTAGGTGTTCCTCAGGAGAAAACACAGCTTTAACAAGGACCATTTTCCAAAAGAGAAGACTAAAGGTTGGGTATCTAAATAAGACTTTACAGAATCTAAGTAAACAGCTAAATTTCCAGAAATGCCAAGCTTCTCTTGAGGCTCTACAGGTGGTGCTGACAGCCAACACTTCTGAACGTCTAGCTGCTTATTGGCAGCCTAAAGCGCATTTGAAAATAGTAGCCCATGTGGTTAATAGAGCTCATAACAAAGGGTGACATTGTTGGATTAAAAGCCATCTCTAACTAATGACAGGTTGCAGGATTTCCAGGCGACATGAGAAACTGCACGGTTTAGAAACACTTTGCATGAAAAAGTTTCCACTTCACGTTTGGTAGAACAACATGGGTTTTGGAAACTGTCATTTTCTGAGTAACCCACGCATGGCTTGCTAAGGGACAGCTGTTGCTAAGTGCTCGTTCAAAACCACAGAAGGAACCAAGGCTGGAAACTGGAATTAGGACTCAGCAGCTCCTGCCCACAGCTTGGATCACGTACAGTTTACATGCAGCTGATTTTCAATTAATAGTGAAAATGGGGGAAAATTAGTAAAGTAATCTCAGGATAATCTGTAAACATGATTGTTTTCTGTCCTTTTGAATACCACTTCTTATTCATCATTATAAGCATCCTTACAAATAAATTTGCTTTCCAAAAGGTGCAGGTTTTCTTCAATTGTGTTTTCTACCAGTATTGTAATTGTTGATAAGAAATTCCAGCTGTAAGTAGAATTTTATCTATAATGACGTTATCTGGGGGAAAAAAAACCAAAACAGGGCTGAAGTCTAAGATGAGTACTGTGACAATGTGTTTTGTTTAATGGCTGTCAGTGGTGTCCCAGAACCAGGACTGCTGGTTCTGCTGCTGGCCGGTGACTTGGGGAGGATACCAGGTGTGCTCTGCTTGCAATTGTTTTCTGGGGCCCACATACGTGTAAAGAGCAGGATATTCGCATGCAAGTGTACAGTGTTTGTATTAAGGTGTGATAATGGCATGTCCATGTGAAAGGAGTACTATGCACATAAATTGTCATGCACAGACATTAGAATAAACCTATTAATGTTAATGCAAATATCCTGCTCTTTAGAAGTATGTGGGCCCCAGAAAACAATTGCAAGCAGAGCACACCTTTTGCTGTAGAGCAGGTTTGCCCTGTCACCCTTCCACGCAGAAAACTCTCCCAACCAGACTGCAAGTATAGCAAAAGCAGGCTCCTCTGTTTTGAAATTATTACCATGGTAACATGAAACCCTTTTGTACTTCATAAATTCTGCCTCTTTGGAGCAGCTGAAATTTCAAGTAAAACCACTTCACAATGCTTTGTGAGCATAGAAACAGCTCACACAGTTTAAAGATGACATAGAGGAAATTTTTTGAGTACTAAGGAGTTGTTGGACCCCCAGACCAGTCACCTCATTTAGTAAAATGATCTCTTTTCAGACTCCTGTGTCTTTGCAATTGAACGGGAAATCTGCCATCCTGAGGAGTGGAGCCCCACTTGGCCCAAGCAGCCATTGCCGAAGCAGCCATTAGACAGATTACTGGGCACTCTCAAAGCAAATCCACCCCAAGAAGGTTTATGGGAATGTTCCTGTGCCAGTGCAGCCCCACAGAACCCCATGGGCAAGGCACAGGAGGCTTCATCGTGCAGCAAGCAGCATGGTCACAATGCCGTGCAGTGGTAAGCGCCATTCCCTTCCCACCACAGGAGAGAGCAGGCAGGGCTGTAGGGACCTTCCCAGGTCCAGGCTGCCTGGACGGGCACTGCTGCCAGCAGAAGCATGGTGGGATGGCTCAGGGTCAGCACAAAGCTAAACAATGAGGCCTCTTCAGCCATAAAAAACCACACAAGCCAACACTATTATTCCTTCAAAAATACACAGTAACAGATATTTTTGTTAAAGTACCTGAAATGAGGCTGTACATGAAAAAGCCTAACTAATAATTAATTGAAGCATTGCTAAGGTTTTAAACTCTTTTAGCATCATTAAAATCTGTACATAAAGACTTTGCCTATGTGCTGGAGGTGAGCTGCAGAAATAATAACCCAGATGACCTTCCAAGCTGCTGCTTGTCATGAACTGTTTCCTTTTGCCTTGGGGAAATTTCTAAATATATATATATATGTATGTATATAAGCAAATAAGCAAGTCTTTCAATTGCAAGGTAGCGACACTTGCATCACTGCCCTTTCCCAAGTGTACATCACCATTCTGAGTGCAGCTGCTGAGAAAACCCCGGGAAGTATTGGGTTTGAAATTAAAGAGTTTGCTTTAATATTTAGCTGTGATAAATTTGACTGAGAGTACATGTATTTCATCAGGCGTCTGTGAGTCAGGCGCATGAGTCACAAAAGGAGCCAAGCTCGAGCTGTTGAAGCCAGCCGGCGAGGCCTGTCCTTGCAGTCCCAGTGCTTGCGTGCAAAACTCTCATTAATTCCTCTGAGGAGATTTAATTAGCATCAGGACAGGACGGAGGACATGCATACTCTGAAGAGGGCCTGACCCTGAGCACCTTCTTTATTTCTCCTTGTTCAAGTCCTTACATCGCCCGCACACCTTTATGTTGTAAATCCCATGGACTTGGGTGGCATCAGGGAGCCAGGTGCAAGCACAGAGAGGAGAACCCCACTCCAAGTAATTAACAATAACGTATAATTGCTACTAATTCAGTTTTACACAAATTACACAGTATTATTAAATTAAGCAAACCATGTTCTTGCATCTGAGCGTTAGCAGCATAACTCATTTTCATTCCATTTTTTGAAACAGCGCTTGTAATTAGTCCTCTGCTTTCCAAACCGATCACATGCAACATTTTGTTTTTACCAAAACACCCACCAAAAAGTGTTCAAGTTCTCTAATTGCAAAGATTCGCTTCACACGGCTGTGCAACGTCTTTCTGCTCTGGGTGTTATTTAGGAATAGCCAACTGGAATTTATTGAAATTATGTTGAAAAATAAATGATTAAAATTGCTCCCCAGCTGGGTGGGAGACCTCGTGTGCCAAGTTTCAGCCCATGAGAACTCTCACAACGGAGTCACGGGATACGTGGCTGAGCATAGGAGGTTGGAGTGGAAAATACAAGCTCTTTACTATCTCAAAGGCCAAGACCATAATATGGGTGAGCTCTCCCCTGCGGTCACTGGCTCCATAGGCACTTGGCACACCTCTGCTTGGTGCCCTGCATGGTGTCACGCTCACAGGGCTTTGCTGAGCAACGCACCAGCCCCTTCCTCCCCACAGCCCCAGGCACCATGGCCAGGTTGTCCCCCCTACCCGCTCCTGCCTGGTGTGGGCTTCCCCAGTGCACCCAGTGCCGGTCCTGTGCTTGCCGGCCCCGCTGGCGCACTCACCCCCTTCTCTTCCCACTTGGCTGGGAAGGGTGCTTTTTTTGGCCTCTGCTTCCGTCATCTGGCATTTAAATGTAACAAGATCTCTCATTGCTAACATTTATAGCAGCAAAATATTTAAGTTCCAGGGCTTGTAACACATGTTATTAATGTCCCGTTGCCAGGCCCAGCTGAAGGCTCCCCAAACCCTTCCCTGAGCTCACTTCGGGCCCATGCCAGCAAACAGACATTGTCCCTGGCTGCACAGCAGCAGGTGAGAAGGAGCTGCTTGGGGTGACCGCTGAGCACCACAGCCACTAGCATACCCCGGGGTGGCTCTGGAGCCCTGGGCACACTCGTGGCACCAGGAAGGAAAGGAAAAGCCCACCAGTGCTCCCCCAGGGTAATGCCTGACTGTGAGTGATTGTGGGGCCTTGCAGCAGCAGTATGGTAGTGATGGCTGCCTCTCAGCATACCCTCATGGGGCTTCTCCCATCCACTGCCAGTGGGCATCAAGTTGCAGGCACCACCACATGCTGGCTGGGCAGGAGATGGCAGCAAGTGCAGAGCAGTGATGGCCACATCACCTCTGTCTCCCACCAGCACACTGACTCCATGAGCTGCACCCAGAAAGGATAGTTAGGGTTGGAGAGGACCTTAAGATCATCTAGTTCCAACTCCCCTGCCATGGGCAGGGACACCTCACAGTAAACCATGTCACCCAAGGCTCTGTCAAGTGGGTCTATGTGATGGGGCAGAGAAGCAAACAGAACGACAAGCTATGACTTCAATCAAAGGCAGTAAATTAAAGACAATGTTTTAAAGTGGCTGATTTAGTAATGCATGTGCTAGTGCATGTATTTAAATGCTCCCACCGCTCCCACTCAGCCCTGGCAGCCAGTCTGCAAAAACTGCCTGGAAAGGAAAGGCAGAAAGCAAGCACAGCCTGGTTTGTCTCCTGCCCCTTGGCCCCTCCTCACCCCTCTGTGGTGTCCACAGTGCCAGGCTGCCCAGCTGGACACTCCTGCCTCCTCAGCACCAGTGCAGCACAGGAGGGGAGCTGTGCAAAGGCACTGACACAAGCAGAAAGCAATACCTTGGTTCCACAATTCCCTAATAAAGATGTTCCTGACTTTTGAAAAAGCCTGAAGCAACATCAGACCTTTAAAAAAGAGTTTCTTGTTCCTGCTCCTGTTTTACATTTTGTTGCGATAAGCTCTGAGCTTTGGAAGCTGGTCTAGATTAGTCTGTGCCAGGCGCTGCATGTGCAGGTGTTCTTCCCTCATGCGCACGTGCTGCTCAGCGCTGCTGCTCTGCAGTGGGTGAGCGACAGGGGTGGCTCCTGGCCATCGTTCACCAGTCCATCCTGGCAGTGGTTTGGGGTCATCTGAAAGCCATGGATCCTCGGGGCACCTCAGGGGGTGCAAAGAATAAGACAAGAGGTTTCTGTTCCTTACAGTCACAGCAAAGAGCTGGAAATATAAACCCCAAAGGCTCAGCCTGGCAATGCAGGGAAAAAAAAAACAACACATTTTTAAGGCTCCAGATTTTTGAGCCAGTCTCCAGATCTATCTCTTTGCAGTCCGAAGCCCTGGGTGAGCCCTTGCCTCTGCAGGAGCAAAGCAGGCAGCCAACAGCTGTCTTGGCCACTATTATCCTTTCCTCCCATATATCTTTTTCAGGACTTCCCACCTCACCGTGGGCTTAGGAATCCCTCAAAGGTCCCAGTCACCTGCACCACCCCTAAAAGACCTACTCTGTGACAGGTTTCTTCAGCCTTCTGCTTGGAGGTCATGGCCAGGCTCTGTGCTGGAAAACCACACTGAGTATTCCAGAGCAGCTCTTTGCACATGCTCTTCTATTTAAGGAGCAGACACAGGAAAGAGGAGGGGACTGCAGTAGCCAAATTTAGACCTAGAAGTGAGAGGAGGTATTGTATGTGAGGGCTTGGCCCACCTTTTTACAACATCTGCCAAGCAGAGAAAGTGATTCAAATGCCTCCAAAGCACAGGGCATGAGCTCAGAGCAGCAGATGATAGGTCCTTAGCAGCTCCTCTGAAGTAAAAAGGGTGGCAGCCTCAGCATGAAGGTAGTTCTCATAAATCAATTCTCATAAAGCCAGGCACCATTTTTATTTTCCTCTCCAACAGCTGATTAGGTAGCTGGTGAAGGGAAGATGTGTAATTCATCCTCTGACTCAGGACAAGGAAACCAAGTCTGCTCGGCTGTGATGCTTCTGAACAGCTGGAAAGGGAAAGAGGGAGAATGTCTGTTAATATTGGACGTGACAGAAATAACCCAGCAATATATCAGAGGGTGACAGCCTAACACAGTTAAGGGCAGCATGTGCTGTGAGATACCATTATATTTTAAATAAAGTACTTTGCAAGGTCCCAGATTTCTTCATTTCTTCCGTGACTGGCATGGATGAAGCTGCAGCTTGACTAATGTCCTTCTCTCTTGGGCAAGCTCAAAACAACCCAGCTGGATGCTAATCTGCAGGGTCCTTTCTGCAGAGCGCAGTTGTCACATGCATGGTAAAACACAGCTGAAATATACTGTGGTTCATAGCAAAGTGCCACTGCCATAGCTCAGCTCCAAAGAGTGCTTGGGTGAGCTGGGTGTAGGGAATGGGAAGCAGTTACAAACAGTTGTATAACATCCCCTCCCCATGGCAGCTGCTTTCAGCAGACAGGAGTGCAAGCATGAAGTAAGAAATAAATCCAGGTCATAGCTGTAAAAACGATGCTTTACTTTACTAGCCTTAACATGATTTATTTGGTTTAGGTTTATTTTTGCAAAGCAGTAAGGAAACTTTATAGATTTGCTGATAATCCTAGACTCATGTGAACAATAGAATCACAACTGCTGACCAAATAAAGGAAGGGCTTTCATAATTTAGGAAAGTGAGAGATACATATATGAAAACAAAGAACAACTACACAGAAAATACACTACATGCACACACGAGTCTCCTGCCACATTATAATCCTGTGTAGTTGGATATTTGGGAATTAGAGGAGTTAACAGCTCATACATAGCTTGACCTGAAGTTGTGAGGCTGAAATCAGGCTCCTCTATGGATCAATTGGTAGGCTGTGTGCCCTGGCATACTTAATTAAATTGAGGTTGTCTCATTACCTGGGATGCGAAACAAGCCAGCAGTCATACCAGGCACAGCGCTGACCAGGCAGAAGGGCAACAGTGAGGAGTGCCTTAAACTCAGGGGCACAGCCAGCATGCATCTCCTTTACTAGGAAAACAAAGGGAGGGATGAGCAGCTTTCACCAGTCTGCCTTAGTTTTGCGTTCTTTGACTTGTCTCCTCCATGAAAAAGACACCAGAGCCACCATTCTACAAAGATTCAGACTTAGTGCTGGCATTTAAAAACATGAGTTACTGCCCAAAGCGATGAAACTGACCTAAAGGCATGTTTACAGACCAGCTGCAGGGCAGGGCTTCTCTACTGCTCTGGATTTTCACTGGGTTTCCACTGCAGAGCCCAGCAGATGTCCACGTGCAGGCCCAGTGTACCAGCAGCATTGCACTACATTAAGTTTTGTTCCTTGCCTGTGTCACCTGTGGCCTTCTCATGCCCAGTACACAGGTACAAAAACTGGAAACACAGCAGGAAGAAAGCATAAGCTGTGATTTTGCTTGGCTGCACTGGGATGACAAGTCCTGGAGTACCGAGTGACCGTGACTGGGACTAGTAACACAACGCAGGGGAAAGGGAGTAAAAGGGAAGTGCTCTTCTGGATGGGGGCTGCTTATTTAGCTTTAGTGCCATTTAATTAAAAAATCTGCTCTAATGAAGGCAGAAGAAAATGAGCGTATTTTCTCGAAAAAAAACCATAAAGTTACTGAAATTAGTTCTGAAGCATTTCCGTTTAAAAGCCTATTGCTGTGCTGTACCTTATGTAGTAAAGGTAAAACTGAGTAATGCTCCTTTGTAGTGGTCAACACCCTGAGCTGGTATTTTGTAGGCAAATACAGCTGCAACCCCCAGGTTCACAGATGCCCTCTAAGTCCAGCCTACAGCCCACACCTGAGCTGCCCATGTTGTCCCCAGGTGCTCAGCTGGGGTCTAGCCCAAATGCCTGCAGTTTGCAAAGTGATTGCTCTGCCACCAAGGTGTTGCCACCAAGTTTGGCGGGGCTGATCAGGTCAATGGTGGGGGTCAGGATGAGGGACAAGGATACTCTGCGCAGTGTAAGGATATGCTGAGCTGCAGGGGAAAGCCATTACGGTGCCTGGAAAAGCTGCTTGGGGTCTGACCTTGCGCAGCAGCATCCTCACGCCAGCAGCCCCGCATTTCCTTGGCAGTAGACATTTCCTGTGTGGGAGCAGGTGCCTTAATTTTTCATAGAGGCCTGGGATACACAGCTCTGGTCAACTGCTAGTGCTGTCTTGAAGACTGCTATTTTTATCATCCTGATAAAATAATTACTGCTAGAGCTGGAGGTGAGTGCAGGAATGTAAATATTTGTCAGTGGGTTTGTTGCAGATACAGAGATGCACCACCAGCTTGTGTGAGGACTGATGTCTCATCAGCATGCCTGCCCAGCCTGCCAGGTCTGCTGGCTAGCACATAAATAATTACTGGAAACTGCATTTGGTTTTACAGAAGGAGTTTGTACAGTGTCTGCAGCACAAACAAGGTGAGGCTTTCAGAGCCGCAGTGCCTGTTTTAGTGCAAAGGCACTGTAGCACAGAGCTGCCCCAAGGCCATTTGAGTAAGCCAAACGGCAGTGGTAGGACAAGTAATTAATAACCAAAACAGATGAACAGCAGGGAGAGAAGATGGAGCACAGTGCTCCAGTTTCAGCTCTGCCAAAGCTGGGATGTACAGGCTGGTGAGAGGGACCCATCGTCCTCCCTCTGGCTCATCCACACTGCTCTTCCGTCCCAGAAGTGCTGTGAAAGGTAGAAGTGCCAGTGCTGTCCACTTCAACCCCTTAATGATTTGTCCCATCAGTTTGCTTCATTATCAGCTGCACCACGTCAGGAAGGACAGCCTGCTCCTGCTCCAGTTCAAGAATCAACTGAATGGCTCTGTTTTCCTCACTTTTACATTACGTACGTTTCCTCAGGTGGCTTTTAGCAGATTGGCTACAGGACATTTGTTCTGATGACACTCTTCAGCACATCCATTGATTTGCTTTTATTGTTTATTTTCCTGCCTTCAGTCTTTGGCAGCAGCGATAAGGGTGCCTGCTGCGTAGCCCGACAGAGTGTTTGCTGGCTGCAGAGCAGTGCGATACCCCAGAGCGCCTCCGATGGACGGCGCCGAACGTCCCCACGGGCCCGGAGACCCCAGACGCATACAGAAGTGTGCGCTCTCCGTGTGCGGTGCAGCCAGCTGGCCTGGCCAGAGTGCGCAATACCAAGAGCAGCCTCCCCTTCCACAGTGCAGCGCACAGCGTGGAGGTTACCTGCCACGGGGCAGATCGGGCTCATCGCTGCATCGCTGAACAAGCCACTCTTCACAGAAAATGACTCTGCTGAGACACCTACAGCTAGTCAGTGCAGAAAGTACTGCTCGTGATGGGGCTGATGTCACTTACAGCAGAAATTGATGAAAAATGTGACTGCTTCGGTTAACCCTGTGGATGTCCTGATCTCACTTGTCTCTTGTCATTCGGTTTTCAGCTTGCTTTAACTGAGTATGCAATGCTGCAAGCCTTGAGAAGAAATGAATGGGTCTAGTCCATCCAGAGACAGCCAGTGAAAGTGTTCTGTGCCACTATGCATTTTTAAACAGCTGGCATGGTCTAATAAAGAGCTGGCTGCATTTCAGTTGTAAGTGAAGAGCTTGTCAGAGATGTGGCCAATAAAAAAAAAAAAAAAAAAAAGGAAAGAAATTCTGCGTGCCTATTGCATGAGAAGCATTTCCACACAAGGTGGCACCTGTCTCCTTCCCTTCTAGCCTTGCTCCGGAGAAGCTAAAAAGCATGTGAAAATATGCTCTGAAAATTAACTCCTAGCAAATAGGATGCATAATTCATCATTAATTCACTCATTAACTAACATTTTTTTCCTACGTAGTGACAACCAGAAACAGAAGTAAATTTTGCTGTGATCAACACCAGTATTCAGCAGTGAGGAGTGAGCACAACAGATGAACCTGACAAAAGCTGCTCACACGAGCCCAGGCTTTGGGACAGGCAGATATTCACTAAGAGCCTCCCAAGGCACAAGGAGGGTCCCAGGAGCCCAAGTGGACCCTGCCCAGCCTCAAGTCCTGCTGCAAATGAGGTTTATATACTCCTGGCAGGTCTGCCCTGCACTTCATCTGATGGAGCTTAATGTTTTGTGCCTATAATTTTAAATGACAATTAAGGTATTTAGAATACTTCCTCATACACAGTGCATCAGCTCTGCTGATGACATGCTTTTGCATCAAAATGCAAGGTGCTGAAGAGGCTTGCCTTCCACTGCAGGCTTTTGCTTCTGATCCTGGCCTTTCCACACAAAGAAAATGCAAAATATTGTTACATATTAGAAGGGCAGTGTAGCTAGAAATAGGCTGTTCGACCAGGTAGCAGAATGGTAACACCATTTTTTCCTGGCTGAGATGCCTGGGCTGCACTGGGCAAGGTAATCAGTGCCTATTAAAGTGGGATGTCCTGAGTCTCACAGCCCAATGTGCCCACAGTCATCCCTGGTCCATCCCAGAGCTGGTCCCAGGGCTGATATACTCAGGGAGTTAATTTTCTGCAGGATCTGTCTGGTCTTCATAGAACAGGAGAGTTATGAAGGAATTACAAAAATAGCACCTCTGTCATGTTTTCTGTAAGAAACTAAGGATCCTGGATTAGGTGGTTTTGCCAAGAATTTATAGACAGATGCTTCTCATTCTTTAGACTCCTCTTGAAATGCAACAAACACGCCACTGAAGGCTGGGACTGGCCACCAGGAGTGCATCCCTGGAGCCAGTCTCAGCACCAGCTTGGACCCATCCATCAGCAAAGACACCCTGGGCAGCATGGGGGAAAGCACACAGTGCTCTGGGCCAGGGTGCAGCGCAGTCAGGCGTCCTGGGTTCAGCAGTAGCAGTCATTTTTCTCCTTCTTGGTAGCTGGTGCAGTGCAGTGGGGTTCTGGAGAATTCACATCCCAAATTACAGTTTGATTGTAAGCCCTATCATGTGACCCAGAAGAAGAATGATTTTAAATGGGGCCCTGAGCAACAACAAGCCTTTGAGCAAATTAAACGTGAGATAGTTCATGCAGATGTAAAAAATGTACTGTACACTGCAGGTGGGGAGAACGGTCCTACCTGGAGCCTCTGGCAGAAAGCTCCAAGGGAGACTCGAGGTCAACCCCTTGGCTTTTGGAGTCGGGGATACAAAGGATCTGAGGCCAGCTATACCCCAACTGAGAAAGAGATACTGGCAGCCTATGAAGGGGTTCGAGCTGCTTTGGAAGTGATTGGCACTGAAGCACAGCTCCTCCTGGCACCCTGGTTGCCCGTGCTGGGCTGGATGTTGAAAGGCAGGGTCTCCTGTACACATCATGCAACTGATGCTACATGGAGTAAATGGGCTGCACTGAACTCGAATAGGAAATCTCAGTCGTCCAGGCATTCTAGAAGTCATCATGGACTGGCCAGAGGGCAAAGATTTTGGAACGTCACCAGAGGAGGAGGTGATGAGTGCTGAAGAGGCCCCACCATATCATGAACTGTCAGAAAGTGAAAAGCAGTATGCCTTGTTTACTGATGGCTCTTGCCGTATTGTGGGAAAGCATCGGAGATGGAAGGCAGCTGTATGGAGTCCTGGACGACAAGTTGCAGAAACTGCGGAAGGAGAGGGTGAATCGAGTCAGTTTGCCGAGGTTAAAGCCATCCAGCTGGCCCTGGACATTGCTGAACGAGAAAAGTGGCCAGTACTTTACCTCTATACTGACTCATGGATGGTGGCAAATGCCCTGTGGGGATGGTTGAAGCAATGGAAGCAGAGCAACTGGCAACGCAGAGGTAAACCCATCTGGGCTGCTGCACTGTGGAAAGATATTGCTGCCCGGGTGAAGAACCTGGTGGTGAAGGTACGTCATGTAGATGCCCATGTACCCAAGAGTCGGGCCACTGAGGAACACCAGAACAACCAACAAGTGGATAAAGCGGCTAAGATTGAAGCGGCTCAGATGGACTTAGATTGGCAACATAAAGGTGAATTATTTTGGGCCCGGTGGGCCCATGACATCAGGGCACAGCCCCAGGCACCCAAAACCAAATCATCCATAGCCCCAGGCACCCAGAAACTCAGGCACGCACAGCCCCAAGGAAGCACAGCCCCTCTGACCTTGCAAACTTGCTGCACAGAGCCTTGGTGCGCTGCAATGCAGAACTGTTGTTAGACTCATTACTCCCGTTGTGGGATACAAAATGCCATTCTTGCCAGCAATGCTGGTTAATTTCTGTCCCAGCACTGAGTGGAAGTT
Source organism: Pezoporus occidentalis (assembly GCF_034315485.1). Lineage (NCBI taxonomy): Eukaryota > Metazoa > Chordata > Aves > Psittaciformes > Psittacidae > Pezoporus > Pezoporus occidentalis. The sequence continues at coordinate 5,515,042 of NW_026915877.1, forward strand.
AAAGGTTCAGTATTTCTCCTAAAATCAGAGCTGGGCTGGGGAGGGGTAGGTTTTTTAGTGTAGCAAAGCACTGTGCTACAATTACAACTTTTTTAAAATGGCCTTTTCTAATATAAAAGGAAATATATTTCAAAGTAATGAAGTTCCTATATGGCAGTCTAGACATCATGCTCTGAAAATGTCAGCTTGGGATGACATTAATGAATCATTTTTTTGGTTAGGTATTTTGCTGATGTGGAAATTCATCAAAATCGACTCTCTTCACTGAAATGTGTTTGCCTTTGACAGACTGGCATTTTACAATGGGAAAATGGTCTGTGTGAAAACTGCCAACAGTCCCAGCCAACATGATGCTATTGAGAGCCTTTTTCCATTCTAAACGTGACCACTGCCGGCTGCAGCCTGCACACATTCACTGCACCTCACCCAGGCCAGCTTGATATCACCAGCTCCTGTTTTCCCATGGGTCAACCCAAAATACCTTGGCTTTGAATAGTTATCAATGCCAGCTGTTTTTGGAGGTTAACCATTAACTCTGATGGCAATGTCTGCTGCATGCTGCTGTGGGGTACTGCAAGTAAAACAGCCTGGTTTCAGTCGTGCTGTTAGACAGGTGTGTTCTGTCCACTGCACTGACTCTTTGGTTCTGTTTTTTCACAACTTACCTGTGGATTGGGGGTCAGCTTCTGTGCTTTCTGGGATTGCAAATGGGAGCCTGAGTTCAGGTTTGGGCAGGGGTCAAACATTGCCGTAAGTGAGCTCTTTGCAACACCTTGATCACGCCCCTGGCTTTACAGGACTGGCATTACTTTGATTCATTGTTTCAGCACACAGAGCTGTGAAAGGTTAATTTCAGATCTCATGAACATAGGCAGGGTGTTACTGCCTTGGAACTGCAAGCTGAACTGGTTCAGATTTAAACCCATGTAAGTGAGGGGTGGTTGTGGGTCTGAGAGATAATTTATCTAAATTCCTGAGTCATGAAATGTAGCTACTCTTAAATGTCCCATTTCAAAATCACGCCACTCAGTGCTAAACACTGCTGTAAAGTAAATTTTCATGTTCCCAAACAACAGGAAACAGAATTCTTATGCTGCAAGTAGATTTGACTATAGCATGAACAAAATCACAACAGTGCTTTTTCTACATCTAAAACTTTTTTTCTGGCACATGACAGCCTATGGAGGTACTGAGTTTCTGTGATGGCTTATGCATATTTAACAAGCATGCATATTTGCACAACAGCTGGAATGATGGCAAACTGAATTGCTGAAATATCTGAATATAGAAATATGCATACATGGTTTAGTTTGTCCAAGACTGCAGATGGGGTCTGACCTCACCACAACAGCCTAGATTCGGATGGGGCTGGCCCAGCCAACCTCCTTGGGTCCCTTCCAACCCAGCCATCTGATGGCTGTTTCCTCTAGGAGCTGTGCTGCAAGGTCAACATCTGCCAAAGTCAGCAAGGTGTTCCAACACACAGGTCCTCTGATGATAAACTCACACCCAGTGCCAAGGTATGGAACTCTGTCATGTCTCTGACAGAGAAATCACTGCAAAAACCTCCCTGTGCTGTCCTTGGAGACAGAAATTCAAACCTTGTCTCTCCCGCAGCTGCTAACTGGATGGGCTCACGGGAAAGGCCTCCTGGTTGAGAGGATTGCCTGTCCCATGCTGCCTGTTCTCTCCCAGCAGTGTTGTGCAGGGGCCTTTATAGCCATCATTACCAATCGTTGCTATAGCTGCATTTAATTCTGCAGCCCAGTAACTGGATGCTGTGTCACAGCTCCCCCACATGCCAGTCAGCCAGGACAGGAGGGATGCAGGCTGCCTGCGCAGTTTGTATAATGCCACGCTTCTGTTCTTAGCTTTGGCAGTAGGATGGGTGCCCATGAGGGGAGCAGAGACCCTCACACCCACAGGTCCCCTGGCCTGCATCCTGGGGACTGTCCAGGCTGGACCAGAGCCACCCCTGCCCACCATCTTGTTTACACCTAGAATAGGAGAATCTAACCATCTGATAGCCACTGGTACCTCTGGGCATGCAGAAAAAAAAACCAAACCCAGTCACATACTGACTTGTTCATAAGACTCTTCTTCTGGCTTATTTTTTGTTTTATTCTAAAGCCTCTGTTTTACCCATCCTGGCACATTCTATGCAGGCTGAGAAAGAGTCAAAGTCACAGAGCTCTCAGCTTTATGACTATGAAAATATATGAACTTCTTTTTTTCTGAGTTGTAGAGGTCAAATTATTAACCCACTTGTTTCTGCCCTGGCTTCATGTGTCATTTATTTAGTTTTCTAATGAATTTCTAGTACCTCATCTGTTTAAAATGCTCAATTTTATAAAAACAGACTGTTTCAAGCACTTCCAATCTCCTCTGTTTGGTATAAGAACAGAAGAATATAGAGGTTTTCATATGTTAGACTAGAAAAGAAAAAACTTGGAAGGTCAATTTTATGGATGACTTTCAGGGTGATGAACGGACCTGAAGATCAGATGAACATCATGTAATAGGGACTTAACGTGACTGCTCATTAATAAATGCTTAGCCAGTCTGGAACAGTTTTAAGATAACCTGTGACTCTTCCGGGATATTTACATGCTTTATTGCACAATTTTCATCTGCATCCAGTAAGTGCTTGGCACAAACACTTAAAAAAATTAAATGGAACATGCCAAAACTGTATTTCCAGAGAATTACCGCAGTTCTTGAATGACTAAAGCTACTTGCCCTTCAGTCCCACACCTCCCACAGCAAAGTGCAGAAATCCCTTGTCTTAGTGTGCAAATGAGGCATAACAGTGCCTCAGATCTGCAGCCTTCAGAGATACTAGGGTTGGATAAGGAAGGGATCTTGGGGGTCATCTGGCCCATTTAATTCCATCTGCAGGTAATTTGGGTTTATGCAGAAGGGCCACACTAATGAAAGTCTTTCTGAGCCTTGTTCACAGGGTAAGAAAGGAGCAGGGCTGTCCTCCAGCACCCTGTGACCTCAGTACCATGCCACCCTACCCACCCAGAGCCACTGGGCACTGTCATGACTTGCCATCCCGGCAGTCAGGTCCTAGCACAGGAATGCCCTTCCTAATCCTCTTCTCTGGCAGCACTGTGAACAGCCCAGTTTCCACACAGCCCTTCTCCAAGGGCATGCTGTGGCACACAGGTCCACCACAGCATCCCTTTGCATGCATTTTCCAAATTCAGCTCACATATCTGTGAGAACACTTATGGCCCCATTCCTGCCTCCCTCTGGCCTCCAGGCTTGTTAAATCTCTGCCTTTGAGGGCTGTGAGATTTCAGCAGAATCCTTGCCCTGTTTGGTGATTTAAAACCTTAAGAACCGTGGTGAAGCTGTGGAGCTGCAAGATCACTTACTTGCATTAAGGTAGGTCTCTGGTCCTCAGAGTTGCAGAGAACAGCAAGGGTATGTCCTGAAGGCTGCAAGAAACCAGTTTGATTTTCATATTATGATTTTTAACCCCTCTCAAGCTTCTCCCACCTGTCTCCAGCTGCATGGTCTCTGCCTGTCCAGTGCTGTCACAGGCCTTGGGGCCTTGGACTCCCAAGCCTGTAGAGTGGGACAGCAGGTTGGGGAGCAGTGCAGGACAAACGCTGCTCCAGCCTTTGTGGAGAAGGGGAAAGGCCATGGGGACACATGGCCAAGCATGAGAAAGGAGATGTGTAAGAAGAGAGAAATGATGATAAATACAGGGAAAAGGAACCATCTGAAACCCTCAAAAATACACATTTCAAGTCTGCTTGATTGGGACTGGGTGCAGGAAATAGGGAAGAAAGGCAGGGATGGCTTTGCAATGCTCCTGCACGTGTGTCCACAAAGCACTGAAATACAGAGCCAGCACTGGCAGGACCAGGACATCTCGTCTGAAAGCAGCATTTATTCCCTTTATGGGCATTCCATCTCAATAAAGTTGGATAAGGTAAGGTCTGGACACCTTATTTTAATATAAGGGAGCTGGTGTAGCTTCATCATTACTTGAAAGCCCCTAAATCCCCCAGGGCTGTAGGAAACTGTCTGAGCAGCCATGCAAAGAGAAAACTCAGATGCTACAAATTTAGCACACAGAGCAATGCAGCAGCTACCACCAAGCCCAGCCATGCTGCCATGTCCCCCTGCTCCAGCCCTGAAGTAGCCACAGGCACCCCATCAGTGCAGGGCATGGTGGCAGGAGCTCACAGCTTGTAAGAGACAGGGCTGGGGCACAGTCAGCCAAACACCACCTAAGGAGAAATTTTTTCTCCTGTTCTTGAGCTGTGATTGGGCTTGACAAGCACAGTGGCTTTATGAACTCTGCTTCAGCCCTGTGTCATGTGCCTTGTTGTGGTTGAAATCTCCACTCAGTTCTCCCTCCTGCCTGCACCCACAGGCACCGGCATCTGTAACATGCACTCACAAGCCCTGAGAGGGAAGGACAAAAGGATGAAAATACCCATGGAAAAAAAAAAAAGTAGACAAAAAAAGGAGAAAAAAAAAAAACAATCAAACAACAGGCACTATCTGGATTCAGAGCCTGGAGAGGAGGAACATGCTGGGAAAGAAAGGCGCAAGCAGAGAGGAGGAAGAGTCAGGGAGCACCATGGAGCCCATGTTTGCTCTCCTGCCAGCTGGTGTCCTGAGTGAGGGAGAGCTGCTTCCCTGCTCCATCTTAGCAAACCAGGCAGCATTCCGTCCATTTGCATTTTGTATGAGCCTCTGTGGATGCTCTCAGCAGATGATCAGTGAATGCAGGGCCGCGAGGAGGGCTGGCCAGGAAGGGGCTGCTGCTGGCTGCAGAGGGGATGGAGCAAGCTGAGAACTTGCTGGCAATGGCATTCGCCACAGTTTATGTAGGACTGGAGCAGCTAACTCCAATACAAAGAGGCACAGAGAAGCCGACAGCTAATGACAAAACCTTGCAGTAGTTTCTTGTTGTATAGGACAGGACAGCAGCTGGACCACTGGTGAGCTTTAAAGGTTGGAGAGGGACCATGGAGAGACCTGGCAGCCCTAGGACCTTCATGCTCCCCTGCACGTCTCACACCTGTCCTGGGGCACAGCAAGATCCAGCCCTGCAGCAAATGCTTCCAGCCAGCCCTCCCTCTACATCTCCATCACTAGCTCCTGAGCCACCGTCCCCAGCACTTCTCTCCCTGTCACACTGAATGATGCATAAACAACAGAAACCTGTGCAGACATACCCTTTTTAGGCCACACATAGTACAGAGCACCACAAAAAATACTAACAATTAAGCTGAGAATATAATGGAAATCCTTTGATTTTTCAGGATTGGGTTAAATACAGCCCTTATTCAGGATCTTGCAGATTGTTCCTGTTAAGACTGGAAATTCACAAGGAAGTCAGGTATTCATTTCTTGAAACCTGTTAGTTTAAAAAAATAATACCTCTAATTCTTTTATTTTTTGCACATACTGCAGGAGACAGTTTTCTTGTTCAAAATCAAAATTCCCTTTTACCACCAGTATTACAGCCAACAGTGTTCACCCTGTTCCACAAGCCTTGGCTCTTCTGCTGGTCTGTGGCTTCTTGCTGCCAGCACTGCCTGCAGCTGCTGTTTATGGTGGACACACTCATCCCAGTGCTTGTAACCAGCTCCCAGCCCATGCCAGCCCCACACAACCACGGTGGGTACATGCCCTGCCACGGGGCAGGTACGCTAACCCCCCAACAGCCCCCACTGGGTCAGCTCATACAAGCCAGTTTCTAAGTGGGGACAGAAATTTAACAGAGCTGATGTCTTTACCAATTAACAAAACTATGTCCTGAAGCTATTCCTTCAGCTCCTGCTTCTGAGTACAAACCATCGTTTTATCATCTACAAGCATCTGTGCATTTGGAAGAAAAAGAGGTCTCACGTCTGACCCCGCAGCAGGCATTCTGCTTGTGAGGGCTGAAGAAAGAGAAGTCTAGGACTCTGCTCTGCTGTGTAGAAGAAACTGCTGCCGCCTCCGCTTTGCGCTCGCTTTCATGTCCCTGCCCTGGCACACTGCTGAACCAATTTGTGATTGCTAGTGGCAAAGCAATCCAAGGTCGCTCTCTCCCCTCAGCCATGATGTGTCTGCACACTATCTGCAGCAGGGAGACACGCATCCCTTGCTGGGGCTGCTCCAATGTGGCCCTAAACAGGGCTCTCCATCACCGCAGCTCACTCTTCCTCAGATCTCACCACTCCCCTCGCCAAGTCACACAGCTTGTAGCTGCCACCAGAGTGGTACCAGGGTCAGCCAAGGCAGGAACCTCTTTTGCATAGAAGAGCACAAGGCAGGTCAGGATGACAGACCAACCGGTTCCAGGCACCCTGCGCCCATTGGCACAGAATCCCAGCTATGGGATGGAGATCAACAGCAGTGACAACTGTACAGCACTGCAACGCTACCACTGTGTTTAGCAAGCACTCAAGAAAATTGCCTTTTGGAACAGGAATGATTTATGGGATAAAGTATACTTATTGTCTGTGCTACCGGCTGAGGCAGGGTGAGGATAACAAACGAACCGCAGGGCAATGGCAGAGGTCTGGCAGGAGCCACAGGTTACTTAGGGGCGGAAGAAGAGCGCTGCTGGCAGCCAGAGCAGGGAAGTGGCGGGCTAGCCAACAGCGCGACCGTGATACAAGAGAGGACAGGAATGACCTCATCAGCCATCGCCTCACTGTGTGCTTTCATGGCGAGCAGCTCTGCACTGCCAACCCCACTAGTGCCACGGATGGGACTGTCAGCACGGAGGTGACACTGGAGAGGGAGCACTGACAGCAGAATCTGCTGTGCTGCAGGGACAGTGGCTGGCTCAGGGTGTGTGCGACAGGGCTGTGAGAGCCCAGCCTGGGCATGCTGCCTGCTCAGCTCTCCCGTCAGATCATGACAAAATGGAATTTGTTGTGAAATAGGTAAATAGGGGACCAGAGGCTGCCGAGCTACTGTGCCCAGGACCCAACTGTCCTCCTCCTGCGCTTACCCTAGCAGGGTTGTCCCTGAGCCTCTGGTTAACAAAAAAAGACACAAATTCCTGTAGTCTTTCATTACAGAATCACAGAATCATTATTGTTGGAAGGGACCTCTGGAGATCATCTAGTCCAACCCCCCTGTGTGGGCTCACCTGCTGTGCTCCCCTCATACTTTCAAAACACTTTTTGTGGCTGTAGCGAGCAGGAACAAAAAGCAGTGAAGGAAGGCAAGGTGAAACCTAACTTAGCCTGGGCATGAAGTCCCTGCATCCAAACAATCCCACTGCTGATCTTTCTTCTCACTTTAATTGCCATCATGCATGAAGGAATGAAAGGAACTCCACATTTGGAGAAGCAATATGCCAAAACCAGTGTTTGCTGTTGAAACTGATCCTCTGTGCTGGGCCAGGGAAAGAAGTTGTCCAGGAAGGGCACGGATGGGCAGCAGTGATAACGCAGTAACTACAATAAACTCTCACACTGCTGGCTGTGGAGACAGCAGTGGAGTGCATGCGGAAACACCGTGTGGCTGCCTGTGCTGAGGCCACCAGGCAGGGCTGGGGCAGTGCCCCAAGCTCCAGCAACAAAGCCAGTACCTACTCAAACCAGTGGGTTTAAACCCAACGGGAACAGCTTTTCCTGAGGCGCGCAAGGGACCAGCCTGGTGCTCCCAGAGCATGGGAGCGTGGGCCAGTGTGCATGGCTGCTGCCTTGGGCCTGCACCTCTTGGGAGCCCATTGCAGCAGGGCAGGACACCCCGGAGCATGGGCACGGCACCTCTCATCTGCCCAAACAGGATTTAGATAGAAAGGTGTCTGCAGAGCACAAACTCCCCACCCAGCCCCAGGAGGGAGCCAGCATGCCATGCTCAAGGTAACTTACTGGGTGTGGAGAGAAAAGCAACTCAACTTTGTCCACAATTCCAAGAAATATTCCGGCAGTGAAGCAACAGCACTCAGCCCCTCTGGCACAGCAAACACAGGCAGATCAGTGGCTCGTTGCATAGCTGCAAATTTAAGGCAGCTAATTTTTGCCTGAAATAAATGGGCTTATGACGGTGTTTCACTCCAGGGGAAAACATGTCCTGACAAGCTGTAGTTACTTGCCATGCCCTGAAGGTTTGTGGTGCCTGGTTTCTTCAGAGCATTTTACCAATTTCTCCCAAAGCCAGGAACAGGTTTATACCAATAATAAATAAGGCAAAACAAAGAACCAGAGCAAACAGTTGATAAAAATTCACCTTTTGCCCGCCCTGTTTGCTGTTCTGGATCTGCAGCACAGTGAAGGGAAGGGGAAGGGGCCAGGGCCAGGGAGAGGGAACGCTCTGTGCTACTGTTGGCATATAACCTTGTTTCTGTCAGGTAAAAAATCTCCCCAGTGCCTTTTCTTCCTTTATGCTGATTGCCAGAAATCATTACTAGAGGAATACACCAGACATCTCTTAGATTGTGAATTTTCATGAGTTCTCTGCTAACAAGCAAGATCTGCTAATTTAAAAGCTGACACTAATGCACTTGTGTGAGCATGGGCTCGCACACACTGCTGTGATGGTGGTGCAAGAGCCTGCTCCTGCTATGAGCACAATCCGTCCCCTCCTGTCCAGCCCCGGCACCCACAGCCTCCTGCCTTCACTCACAGACCAGGGCTGCTCTCCAGACTGCCCTAGTATCTCGCTTAGCAGCAGCTTTAGGGAGCATGGCATTGCAACAGAGGTGCCACAGGAGAGACATCAGGAATGAGCTGACCCGAGAAGAAATTGCTCAGGCTTGTTCAGAGCAGACGTTACAGCAGCTCAGGCAGGACACAGCAGGTGAAGCATCTTTCTGCCATGCAAAGGCTGACATGCGGCTGTCTATTTTAAAATAGCATTTAACATTACTAGAGGTGTTGGATGGGTGCAGGAGCGCTGGCTCTCCTGAGCTCTTCTCTTGCTGAGAGCCTGTCTAGATTGCCATATGTTATTCTGCCGTATACTTCACCATGCTTTATTTGTCATCCTTTAGCACATATGCTAACAGCTCTACTGCCTGGCACTCAGAAAGTCTGAATTTAGCTCTGAATCAGTTACAAACAAACACTTTCTTGGGGCAATGATCTCCGCTTCTCACCATCCTCACTTCCCCTCCTTGCTTTGCAAAAGAAGAAAACAGGTAGTTGGACTAGATGATGATTGTAGGTCCCTTTCAACTGAAAATATTTTCCTTTCCCTTCCTGTCCCTTCTCTTCTTGCAGCCTCTGCCATGGCAAGCAGGAAGGGAAACCACGCCTGCAATGCACGAGTCGCCCTGCAGTCGGTGGGAGAGAACAGCCACGCTTTAGCTGGGATATATTTAAAGCTGTCCTAAAGGAGAACTACCACGAGGAAAGTAATCACAAAGGAGGGAACCAAGTGTGAGTGACTTTCTGTACAGGTTGGGCAGCAAGCCAACCTGCAGAGAATCAGGTGCCAAAACCTGTGCAGCCATAGCAGCTGCTATCCCTTCCCCTCATCATCAATTCTGGGAAGCCAAGCGCACGAGTCAACTGTTTCTCTTGATGCAATTGTGTTTACTTAAAAAGCACATGCTTGTTCCTTTTACCTTGGACACAGCAGGGACAAACACCACCAGGAACATTGCTTACTCACAATTTCTCAACCTACTGTTCCAGGAGATTTCTGTCTCTGCTCACTCAGCAGGGCCACCCTCCAAAATCTTGCCCCTTGCCACATGCAGGGTGAGGGGTGGGTCCCTGCACAGAACAGGGCACACTGGGGCAGAGGGCTGTGGTGGGTCGGGGATAGGGTTTCACTGACCACCAGGCAAGGATGTAACAAATGACAGCTGGGTGTGCTGGGATATTATTTTTAGTTCATAAGTAAATATTTAGCTTAAGAAGTTGTCCGTGCGCTCTGGGAAATTGTTATATCATGAGACCGTTTACAGTCCCTGTCCAGCCATGCCCTGCAGGTTGCAGAGCACCCATAGATGGGCTCAGTCCGCTGCAGAGCTGGCATTCCACAGGAGAAAACATCACTGTGCTAGAGCGACACCAGGGTCCGTCATCCTCCAAACCCCCTTGGGGCTTTGGATTTCAAGTCAGCATTGGATATCCAGGATAACAATGGAGCAGGGTTAGGACATGTGCCATTCCTTTCCTATCAGCTGTGCTCCCTTTGCAATCAGGTGATTTTTGTGCCCACTCATCCCACAGACTCATCTGGACTCAACGCACAAGCTGTTCCTTCTCCTTTATGAATCCACAACAATAATATGGGCCCTGTGTGCCAAATTAGCCTCTTGACAATGGCTGGGTAACTGCCTTGGATCCAGCCCCTCCACAGCCTGTGGCGGGAGGGCATGTGGCGAGCGAGCGAGCGGCTCCCAGCACACAGGGAGGGGCAGAAGCCAGCGGTCCTGCCCAGCTTTGCACCTCCTGTGGGATCAGAGCCTCCGGCGGGGAGGTGTTTCCACTGTGGAGAGAGCAATGCTGAAGGAGGCAGGAGTGGGGCTGGGGAGCCTTGCTTTCCTCCGCTAAATGAGAGTGCACCGAGGGAAGCCAGCGAACCTGTGGGAAGCCTAAACCCCGATCTCACCTCCCCAAAGTGTTTACAGCTGCCATTTGCAAGTAGCAAACCTTCCTTATTGTACTCCCTAAATCAAGTAATGCTAATTGGACAAAACTGTAAAGATCTGCATGACAATCACTGCGTTAATGGCAACGTGCCTGAAATGTTGAGGTTTATGCTGAAAAATACAGCAATTGCACTGAGTGACTTAGGCAGCTCAAGGCTGCAGGTGGAAGATGGGTGCATGGCCTCAAGGAAACTTTTCTCTATATACCTCATGGTGCAATCTGGTGCACTCTAAAAGTAAAAAAGAGACTCCAGATTCTTCAGGAGTGCTGTGGAGCATCAGTAATAAGTCATCTTTGGCAGGCATATGTTAACAGTATCCAGGGAGGGGAGAACTTCATCTCAGCACAGAAATCATTCCAGCCTGACTTTGGTACAACTCCAGCAAGTCTGAAATATCCATAAGGGCTCTGCTCTCATCCCTTTTCAGATCCATCCTGACCCTGACTTGGGCAAGATACCAAATTTACACTTTTCTGTGTAACACTGGTTTGTAATGCTTATTTGCTCTTACAGCATTTTGCAATTTTAAGGGTTTGGACATGTATTTGCCCTGCAAAAGGCTGTCTCAGTTGCAGCAATTACCTTCCCTGCCCCATTAGTGAAATAGGACCTTGTTACTGGCTAGATGTTATGCTGCAAGCAGGCCACACACAATATGGTTTTAATTAGGTCTGTAGCTTTGAATGGATGGCCATCGTGCTTTGATTTTCTTTCAATTATTTTTAGTGCTTATTAACCAGCTAAATGGCAAAGAAGAAAAACACCATGCACAGACAGTAAAAGCATCTGGAAGGAGAGGGGCTTGCATATCACTTTGAAAGAAGCCAAAGCTGTCCTTAAGTACCAGTACAAAAGATGGAGGAACACCACAGCAGCAGGAGGGGAGGTGGGCAGGAGCAGGGTGGTGAGCCCGGCAGCCTCGTTGTCCAGCCTTGCAGTACACCTCACAGCTCATGACGCAGAAGACCTGCCTGTCATAGCCAAGCAGGATTTTGTGCTTATTTTGGGCTAAGCCTGGCCTGCTGGGCCCAGGGTCACAAGCCCAGCACTCAGCCCAGGACCCCGGAGGTGCAGGTGTGGCCAGTACGCAGCCAAAGGCAGGACATCAAGGGACCAGCTGCTGAACCAGGGGCACAGGGGCATCAGCTCCACTGCAGGAGGCAAACCAGGCTGCTCAGCTGCCCCTGGTGTGCACAGAGGGGTGGCCAGGCTGGGCTCCCAAGAACAGGAGCCCACCAGCACCCAGAGAATGCCTGGTCCCCACCTCATAGCTGAACAGTTCAGTCTCCAAAGGCAGGCCCTGCCACGTTCACACAGCTGCAATTATAGAGTTGTCAAAGCTTAAAAAAAATAAAAACCTCTGTAGGCAATTAAGGCTACCCAGAGCCTGTAATGAGCATGCTGACTACTTCTGCAGCCTCTTCGTGCTTCTCTGCATTTCACTGCTAGGATGAGCATTTGCTTTAACAGCCAGGGGACCTGCGATGGCAATCACATAAATCATAGAGAAGTGATCCAAGATGGCAGCAGATCAAACGCATTGGTTGACAAAATCTGCACTGAAGTCAGACATGGTTATTGGTTCAGGTCACCATGGTAATTAATTACCTAGCACTTACCTAATTAACCAGAGCTTTCGCCTACTACTCCCAGAGGCCAATAGCAAATGCCAGATTCTGTCCCTCCAGCCAGTTGCCTAAAATATCTTCCAGGGCAATGTCTCATATGGTGTCAGGACAGGCAGCAGGACCAGTTTCTCCAGTCTTCTCCCACTCCGGGAGCACAGGTCACTTGTGCACATCTGTCTCAAACAGCACCACATTGCTGACAGGATGAACCCGGAAACACTGAGGCAGAGACTGAGTGCCCACAGCCTTGCTCGGCATCTTACTGTTCACACCGTGAGCAGGGGGACCTGGCCTGGCCAGTGCAGCACTGCCTCCATGCTGCTCTTTGGTCTGAGCCACAAACAGGGGCTGTGGTGGCTGCTCTGGCACTGCTGCTTGTTCCCCAGACCCCACCCGGCACGCTAAGGCATGCCCCACATCCCACCACATGCTCCATGGCCCTGGGGCAGCAGGCAGTGGTGTGTGATGGAGCACAGACATTGCGCAGTCCCATCACACATGGGGACAGTCACCAAGCACTGCTGTGACACCCACAGCGGACATCGGGCTGCTGTGCAAAGTCCCTTGTCTCCTTGGAGGGAAAATGTCTGAGAAATCACCCTGGCTGGGGCACAGTGACACTAAAAGCAGCTCCTGAATCGAGGGAGCCGAGGGAAGGGCTGCCCTGGGGAGAGGCCCCAGGGAACCAGCTTGCACTCCTCCCTCAGCCCCACTGCCAGCCAGCCCCCCTGGGACCAGGGCAAGCCTGCCACTGGCACCCCTGACCGCGGACTGTCCGGAAGGGCTCCCCCGGCTGAGAGGAAGCGGGGTGCAGAGAACAAATATCATTGTCTGAACATTGCCAAGAACAAAACCAGCCTCTCCAGGCTGGGACTAGTTGCTCCAGGACCCGTTTCTGACTGGCAGTAGCCTATCTCTGCCCATCGCCGTACCCGGGCACCTCTGTAGTAGTGAGCCGTGCTGCCCTCTGGGGAGCTTAGCCAGTGAGAGAAACAGATCTATTGCAAGTCACTTTCTTGCCTTAAATTACAAGTGTGAAGACAGGGATTAGTGGGAACGGGGCACATCCAACTTTTGACACTTACCTTGTGTTTTCCTTCTCACATGGTTTTCCGGGCTACCCAAGAGGTACCATGACAGTTCAGAACATAAAATGTGTGTCAGCCTCCAGCAACTCCACGCTCAGAGAGGCCATGCAGGGCTGAGGAGCCAGTCCCCCCCAAGCCCCTGGGCAGTGTGTTCCCTTCTGAGCCCCCTGCCAGGTGACACCGCACTGACAGACAGCCGAGGCCTGCAAGCACCAGCGAGCGCTGGGTGCAGTGTAGCTGCTCGCTGGCACGGGGTGATCCGCACCCACACAGGGACCCATAGAACTGCCCCAACTGCTGCAGATGCGAGACGTGGTGTTGAGGTGGGACTGCAGCAGCCACTCCTAATGCACCGTCACTCTCCTTCACGGAGCCTGTGGAGGTTTGCTGCAGCACTAGCGCTTCCTTTGTGCACCTGAGATAAAAGCAGGTTGGTTTCCAATTTGCAGGGAATGGGGCTGGAGAAAGGCACGGCTTGGCTGTGGGAGTGTCAGTCCAATCCTCAGGATCCAGGAGAAGCACATCCCAGGGGAGCAGCGCCACAGCATCAAACTCAGACAAGCCCTTGGCACGAAGCCGTGGCTGGAGACAGTCAGGCCTGCACCCCGCTGCGCACGTGTGCCTGACACGTGCCCAGAGCCCACCGCACGGGCCAGTGGGTCACCGGCCTTGGCCTCGCCCTGAGCATGGCAGTGGAGGAGTTGAGGTTGACAGTGACACACCTGCAAAAACAGCCAGTCCGCAACCAGTCACACCTGAGGGGGCAAAGGGGAGCGGGCAGAGGACGTCCGGTCACTGTTGATCTTCGGAGCCAAACAAAGACAGAGAAGGTATTTAACCCCCTGCAGAGCCCTTAAAACCCCTTCTGAGCTCCAAACCCCAACAGCTGAGGAAATAACGGGGTGTTTTCCTTACCTTTTCTGCAGAGTATCGCTTTCAGCTGACTCTGGTAGAGCCGCTATGACTGAAACAACAGTTTACTCCGGGTGAGTAACTAGGGAAGGTTTGAATTTGTTTTAATAAGACAAGAAAAATGTTCTCTGGGTTTTGTTTCAGCCTTATTTATAAAACTGACCCATATTGTTACTTGGTTGCTTTCCCTCTATTAAAGCAGGCGGGAAGGGAAGGCAAACTGGCCTCCTGCTGCCTGCAGAATCTGAATTTAATTTGCACTTGTACTGCTAGGCAGTTATTTAGGACAATAGAAATATAAAATCCCGATTTGCTAAGAGCTTAATAAGCTGTCACACACAAAACAGCACAGCACATTACCTGCTAGGTATTTCTGGCAGAATTATATGATAGAAAGCTGAGGTTGCCATTGACAAAATTGATCATAAATGCTCAGAAACATTTTTGCCAAATACACAGACATAATAAAAGAGATGTTGAAGGGGTTACCAATAGCAGAAAGGCAGCCACCCTGGATGGCATGCAGAGCTCGCTTGTCCCTAACACCAGGGCCCTGCATAGCTCTTGCAGGGCTCCCAGGCCACCCCATGTCCCGTCCTGCCCTGTCCCCATTCCTGTGGGCACTGCCCAGTGCCCCTAACCCATCTTTGCCCTATCTCCCTGCAGCAGCGGGCTTGTCCATATTAAAAACCCACACTTGGACTCAATGGAGGAGGACATGCTGTATCACTTGGACTTGGGAACCAAGACGCACAACCTGCCAGCAATGTTTGGGGACATAAAGGTAAATAGAAGGTGAAAGAGTGAGGTGGCAGATCCCAGCCCCTCATCTCACACCTCTGCTGTCCCATGCTTGGGCCCTCCTGCCTTGGATGCTTCCGCTGGGGACAGGGTTCAGCTGCTCAGCAAAGGGACTCAGTGACTCAGGGCAGCCTGGGCAGGGAGGTCATCTACCCTTGCTTGTTCCAGGCAGAAATCCCAATAGACAATTATCCTTTTAGAAACCTGTTCAGTTCCATAGAACTGGTTTTGTATTGGCCCCCATATTGGAGGACAGATGGAGGAAGCATTTGTCTAAAGTATCTGTTCATCATCTACTGGAAACAAGAGAAAGAGGATGTTGTATTTTTGGCCAAGACCTGCTGTCAAAACCAGCCTGTCACGACTGCCTCCTCCTCCATTTTAAATTGGAGCATTTCCCCAGCAGCACAGGGGAAGAGCTGTGGTGCCCCAGGGCTTCAGCAGCCCTGCCATGCAGGGGTTCCCACTCCCCTGCACCGCTGGCAGCCAGATCAGCATCGGTGCCCTTGCAGCTGCATGTTGGTCTCCCTCCTGTGTTCAGGGAGCATTTTATCCTTTAATATGTAAAATTTGTCCTTTTTCCTTTGTGACTTTATGGCCTCTCTGTCATCAGCAGTACTCACTAATTGCAGCCCACACTGTTGATGGAATAAATTAAATGATGAGCTACTCTAACATCTGGGTTTGCTTTGCAATCAGTAGGAACACTAACAGCGTAAATTTGCTAAAATATTTTAGATTTTTCCAAGTACTTTAGATATCCAAGTACATGCAGCTGTACAGGTGTCTGGACCTAGCATAGTCACAACCCTAAAGGCGTAATAGCTTGGGTATAGTTTTAACTCTTGGTTTTGAGACCCTCAGTTGTTCTGATGTCCCCTGGCTGCCAGTGAGGAAACAGCATCCTGCTGTGCTCCAAGGGGAGATGTGTCTGGCACAGCCTACCACTGCCAAATTAAGACTGAATCTTGGTACCTGTTTTAGCTAAGAAATACCAACACATTCATGTTTTACATCCAGTTTGTCTGCATTGGTGGAAGCCCAAACAGGATGAGGGCATTCGCCCAGTTCATGCGCAAGGAGCTGGGACTGGCAGGCGATGGGGAGGACCTGGCAGACATTTGCGCAGGGACGGACCGCTATGCCATGTACCGGGCTGGGCCAGTGCTCTCCATTAGCGTAAGTACCGCACTGTGCTGCGCTGCACTGCACTGCAGGTGCTTTCCATCCCAGGCACTCATGACAACCCCTGCCCATGGGGCTGCTGCTGTCATGGTCCTGCAGCAGGCTGGCATGAAGCTCTCTCTTCCCTTCAGCAGGGAGGGTGGCTAGCATGACCTTTCCGTCTCCATCTCCCGCAACTCCTGCCAGCAGATTTAATTCTTTCGGTTTCAGCCATTATCACCAGTACAACCTTCCAGCCATGGTAAAGCTTCTTCTGTCTGAATGATATTTCTCGGCACCTTACATGTTCAGTTTGAAAAGCATTGTAGTAAAAATGAACATGCAAGTATTTTGTTCAGCTCAGCAGCCTGGCAGTTTGAGAGGCAAAGACCACTTCCCACCACGCATGAAGTATGAAATATTGCTGGAAGTATTACACTGACATGAGCTTTAAAGTTAAAGCCTTGCTTTATTATTAATTATTCTTTAAGAGAAGAATTTTTTTGCACCACACAAAATAAAAAGCAAATACAGGCTATGCTGGCGAGTGCTTATGCCCCAGGGATTGTCCTGCCATCATTTCTTCAGGTACAAGATTAGTCTTGAATCTGATTCACAGGAGCCAGCGTCACTCATGTGACAGAGCTCACGTTTGGTCCCTCTGACAAAACATAACCAAACCTGATCGATGGAAATGCCAGAGGGAATCAATCTGACAGGATCTCAGGGGAAAAAGAACCCACAAGTTTTGCTATTCCCCTCTCTCGCAGCAGCTGTGACACAGCTAGAGGAAAAGCCTATGCTGAGCTCTTGGCCGTGCACCAGTTTTGTGCCAATGCGGAAGCCATCCACCGCTGTGAGGGGATGCCGGGCAGAGCGTACAGCAAGCCTCCCCCAAAATGCTTCATGCAGAGCAGCTGCCAGCATCACATTTTTGCAAGTTGCTTAGAAACACAAATGAACTCAAACCAGAGGGAGGAGCACAGTTTCCTGCTTTGAATATTTACAATGAGAATAATTTTTTTAGGTATTGGCAGATAAGTCAGGCCGATGTTCCAGAATAACAACATACAAGAAGTTTTCATATTTAAAACATGATACAAGCCTAATAGACCATCAGTCTCACAGCCAAATGAAAAGAGACAAAGCAATGTGAAAACTGACTGCATACGTTAACTGTGCTTCTTTATACGTGGTTCCTTCAGGATTTTGAACAGGATAGCAAAACCAAAAAAATGTGAGGCATTTTTCAGGGGAAAAAACAAACCCCACACCACCAAACACCTTTTGTTTCTAAAAGTAAAGCTGAGAAAAGCACGTCGGTTGAGTGATGAAGCAGAAAACAAAGATGATCAAGTGCAGCAGCGCTGGGCAGAAAGCAGAGGCAGCCTCGACAGCTCCAGATTTGCAAAACATCTGCCAGCCTGGCAGAGTGGCAGCGGAGATGGGACAGCAAGGCACAATGAGCTGTGGCAGAGGATGGGGAACGGGCTGGTGCCGGTGGAAGGGAGAGTCTACAGGCAATCAGGCAGGCACAGGGAATGGAGTGAACCCAAGGTGGGTGATGTGAGCCAGGAAGCAGGACAGGTGGCCTACAAGGCTCAAGACTTCACGTGGCAGATGCCTGACCCTGAAACCAGTCCTCAGTGAGAGGCACAAACCCATCTGCTGTCCTTCGTGCTCAGCAACATGGGTAGAGGTGCTCTGGTGTGGGGTGAGGACAGGTTAGGAGGCACCCAGAGAAGCAGAGGCTCAAGTTCTCCTCACTGAAATTCACCACTCCAAGAGTACAAGCAGGACACAACAAAGAATGGACATCAGCATGTGGCATAAGGATGGGCACTGGAAGGAAAGACCTTGGAGCATTCAGACATCCGGATGCATTTGTGGTGAGATCTTTCTCAAAGGAGAGACACCGTTTGCGTGCCTGGTGTACTGGTCCCCAGGCATGAATACTAGCTCTATTGATAAGAAGAGCCTTAAAAGCATCAAGGGGAGAAGAGGGTTAGACTTTTTACCTGAACAGGTTACAAAGACCCTGAGATGTCTCAAAAAATTGGTGTCATCAGTGGAAAGAGGCCACAGCATAACTCTGAGCTCGTTGCAGTCACACACCTGTCACCTGCCACAGTATCACAGGGAATGACGTTTTTCATTTCTCTCTTCCCAACAGCATGGGATGGGTATCCCTTCCATTTCCATCATGCTTCATGAACTAATTAAACTTCTGCACCACGCAAAATGCTGAGATGTTACTATTATACGCATTGGTACTTCTGGAGGTTTAGGTAAGCCACCATGGTCTTTCTTCAGAGAAAAATAAGTTGCTACTAAAAAAAAAAATCTCAGCAATAGGTAATGCAGTTATGAGCTCTAGCACTTTGTCAGGTCGCCAAGTACCAAACAACATGATATTTTGTTTTGGGTTAAAACCCAGCAAACTTCTAGTGACTGGCTTAGCAGAGTGCATATTTTTATAATGAACAAAGGCTTTGCATTCTAAACAATTGGATATCACTTTTCAAACTGGAAACACTTGACTGGAAGGTGCCCACTAGACCTGTTGTTTGTGAACAGAGAAGCACTTGTGGGTGATGTGGTGGTTGGAGGCCATCTTGGGCACAGCAATTGTGAGCAACAGGTAGTTTTCAGTTCTTGCAGCAGTAAGGAGGGGGTCAGCCGAACTGCTGAGTTGGACTTGTAAAGGACAGACTTTAGCCTGTTTAGCAGACTGGTTGGCAGAGCCCCTTTGGTGGAAGTCCTGAAGGGCAAAGGAGTCCAGGAAGGATGGACATTCCTCAAAAAGGAAATCAAGGTACAGGGGCAGGCCATCCTCATAAAGACAAGCCAGCAGGAAAGAAGCCCAGCCTGGCTGAACAGACGAGCAGAGAGCTTTGGCTGGAACTCAGGAAAAATCAAAAAAAAAAAAAAGAAAAGTTTTATGACCTTTGGAAGAAGGGGCACCTGCTCTGCAGGAGAACTACAATGATGTTGTGAAGATATGATGTTATCCTGGCTTGTATCAGCAGTAGCATAGCCAGTAGGACTAGGGAAGCAATCTTCCCCTTGTAATCAGCACTGGTGAGGCTGCACCTCAAATCCTGTGTTTGGTTTTGGGCCCCTCAGTCCAAGAAAGACATTGAGGTGCTGAAGCGAGTTCAGAGAAGGGCAATGGGGTGAGGGGTCTGGAATACAAGTACCATGAGGAGCAGCTGACAGAACTGGGGTGGTTTAGCCTGGAGAAGAGAAGGCTCAGTGGGGACCTTCTTGCTCTCTACGACTACCTGAAAGAAGGTTGTAGTGAGATGAGAGTCGATCTCTTCTACCACGTAACAAGTGATAGGATGAGAGGAAACGGCCTCAAGTTGTGCCAGGGGAGGTTTGAATAGATATGAAGAAAGATGTCTTCACCACAAGGGTTGTCCAGCAACCTGGAATGGAACAGGCTGCCCAGGAAAATGGTGGAGTCACCATCCCTAGGGGTACTTAAAAGACATGTAGACGTGCCGCTTAGGGACATGTAGCAGACTTGGCAGTGCTGGGTGATGATCTTGATGATTGATGATCTTAAAGGTCTTTTCCAACCTAAATAATTCTATGTTCAACATCTTTGTCCGTGACATGGACAGTGGGATTGAGTGCACCCTCAGCAAGTTTGCCGATGACACCAAGCTGTGTGGTTTGGTTGATACCCTGGAGGGAAGGAATGCCATCCAGGGTGACCCTGACACACTTGTGAGGTGGGGTGATGCCAATTTATGAAGTTTAACCATGCCAAGTGCAAGGTCCTACACCTGGGTCAGAGCAATCCCAGGCACAGCTACAGGTTGAGCAGAGAAGAGATTCAGAGCAGCCCTGCGGAGAAGGACTTGGGGGTGTTGGTTGATGAGAAAATGAACATGAGCCGGCTTCAATGTGCGCTTGCAGCCCAGAAAGCCAACCGTATCCTGGGCTGCATCAAAAGGAGCGTGACCAGCAGGTCGAAGGAGGTGATCCTGCCCCTCTACTCTGCTCTTATGAGACCTCACTTAGAGTACTGTGTGCAGTTCTGGTGTCCTCAACGTAAAAAGGACATGGAACTGTTGGAACAAGTCCAGAGGAGGGCCACAAGGATGATCAGGGGACTGGAGCACCTCCCATATGAAGATAGGATGAGGAAGTTGGGGCTGTTCAGCCTGGAGAAGAGAAGGCTGCATGGAGACCTCATAGCAGCCTTCCAGTATCTGAAGGGGGCCTATAGGGATGCTGGAGAGGGACTCTTCATTAGAGACTGTAGTGACAGGACAAGGGGTAACGGGTTAAAACTTAAACAGGGGAAGTTTAGACTGGATATAAGGAGGAAGCTCTTTCCTGTAAGGGTGGTGAGGCACTGGAATGGGTTGCCCAGGGAGGTTGTGAATGCTCCATTCCTGGTGGTATTCAAGGCTGGGCTGGACAGAGCCTTGGGTGACATGGTTTAGTGCAAGATGTCCCTGCCTGTGGCAGGGGGGTTAGAACTAGATGATCTTAAGGTCCTTTCCCACTCTAACTATTCTATGATTCTATGATCCTATGACCCCCAGCCAGGGTAGTAGTGCTGCTTGTGCCTGCAGAAGCTAGTGGTGGGCCATGATCGCCACAAGCCAGAAGCAATTAAAATGCTGTTGCTCATCACGTTCCCACAATTGCTCTTCTTGACCTGATTCTGTACATTTTACTTGTACATCTGTGCTACTGCATGAATTTCAGTTATTCTCTCACATCTGTTTTACTAAAAAGAACAACCCCACAGTCACTCATACATCCATAGAGATTTTCCTGTCATGCTGAATTTTCACAGCAGTCACAAGTGTTATGAGCTCTGGCTTAGACTCAGCATTTTTTTTCACAGGCATCAAGCCCGGGACTGTTGTGATCACAGACACAGCAATGGACTCCTCCTTCAAGCCACGGTTTGAGCAGGTGGTGCTGGATGACGTGGTGGTGCGGAGCACAGAGTTAGACAAGGACCTTGCAAAGGAGCTTCTTGCCTGTAGCAAGGAGGTTCCTGACTTCCCTACACTCATCGGCCATACCATGTGCACCTATGACTTCTATGAAGGTAAAACAACCTTTGCCTGTCCTTCCTCCCCACAAACATAATGCCAAGTCTTATGTTCTTCTGTAGGCAAAACTGTTCACGCTTTCAAAGTCTAAGAAGGGCTGCAGGAGCAGACCCACCTGATAATACATTAGAGGTTATTCAGTGGTCAGAACAGGGTACGCCTTCAGAACATGCAATACTAGTTTTGGGGCTGTCTGGGCAAATTGGTCTCTTGTGCATCTGACAGTTAAATTTTGTAACGTTACCTGCAAGGCCAGTGCTGCTGTAGCTGATGGTGGATCATGAGCTAAGATCCACCCAGCAGTGGTAGCTCCCTGGGACAATGCAGATGCCCAGGGGACCTATTCTGCCCTGGTCCACCCATTCAATAGGAGTTATGTGCAGTCACAGACCTGCTGAAAGCAGGAGTAGCTGCACCCTGGCAAAGAAAACAGCCCCTCATCCACAGCTGTGTGGTGAGCCTAGCAGATGGGTTAATATTGAGTGTTTCCTACAACAAAGATTGTAACTTCAGAACTACCAAACACTAAGGAAATGTTAGGAAGCTTGTAACATTTATGTAAACAAACTTTGGTTACTCTGGAACCATTTTGTTTGCAAAATTAAATGCTGATTGCAGAGTAGATGAAATGCAATAAATGAAGAATTAATAATATCAGGACTATTTATAAACTGTTGGATCTGCTTGCAAATGCAGCCATCTGTGTATTGCTCAAGGCCATGTTTTATTTAAACAAAAATCCATTTGAGCGGATTAATAGTAGGAACAGCAATAAAATGAAGTATGCTGCCCAGGTTAGCACAACTGCAGGTATACATCTGGCTTGCATGAAGGACTTTACATGCTGTGTGAGAGGAGTAGCTGTACTGGACATAAGTACAACTACTTAAGTAACTAGTCAAAGGAAAACTTAGGTGGCTTCAGACAAACGCAGGTACTGCTGGACTTTCCATTTGAAACTACACCCCATTAACTTCAACTGTAAAGCTAGGCAGGGCCAGCAGTGACACTTCTCTGCTTCCTTTCAAGGTCAGGGGAGATTAGATGGAGCATTGTGCTCTTTTTCCAGTGAAAAAAAGAGTACTTAAAAAGAGCTTACAATGCTGGCGTGAGGAACATCGAAATGGAGTCCACAGCATTCGCTGCCCTGTGCAGGTTGTGTGGCCTGAAAGGTGAGTGCTTCTGCATCCTTCCCTGCATTCCACAGCTTAACCCAACCTGAGGGTTTGATTTGGTGCGAGATTCAGACAACCCAAGGGCCAAAACCACATTCCTAACTATTTTAACTTGAAACATACACTAGAACAAATTTTGTGAGTCAATAAAAACCAAGTTTGTTTTAGAAGACCTGAGTGCATGTTGGACAAAACAAAACTTAATACTCCCTCCTCCCTTTCCTGGCCTTAAAACAAGCCTTGGCTACACAGGCCAGCTGCCTTCCTTTGTTTTGCTGGAAGAGCGTGAGTGGGGGGCACCCAGGGAGTGGTGCTGCAGCCAGCAGCTACCCAGGGACCCTGCCGCTTCAGCCTTCCCAGTGTGGCAGGATGCATTCCACAGCGAGCTCTGGGGAGGGCAGCAGTAGCAGAGCATCCGCAGCCCACGGGGCAGTGTTCTAAGGCAAAGGGTGCTCATAATCAGGTGTGAGGTAACACAGTGCTTCGGCCATCCTGCAGCCGCTGTTGTTTGTGTGGCACTCCTGGATCGCCTGGAGGGGGACCAGATCCGGGCACCCCATGAGCTGCTGTGGGAATACCAGCAGCGGCCCCAGCGCTTGATTGCAGCCTTCATCCGAAAGCAGCTGGGGCTGTGCCCTCCAGCAGGAAACAAGCTTTTCTCCACAAACTGATGGGTGATGCAGCACAAGCAGTGCAGGCTTGCTCTCCCATGCCAGGCACACCACATCCCCTTTTTCTGCGAAATCGAAAAGACTGACTTGGTCACGATGCACTCCCATGGACAAGTGCCCTCCATGGCTGAGTGGGGCAGCTGGATCCAGTGAACATCACCATGCAGGAGCTGGAGACCTCCAAAGTGGCTTGAATTACACCAACAACCTGCTCACCCAAGGACAGCTCCAGACAATATTTGTACACAAATTAAGAGTGTTTTACCAAACTGCATGCTCCTCAGTCCCATCTCCAGTGATCATAAAGGACTGTACTGTTAGGGTCAATCCTGTCCACAGCAATCCTCTAGGAAGGAGTTCACAGTATCACAGTATCACAGTATGCTGGAGATTGGAAGGGACCTCAAAAGATCATCTAGTCCAATCCCCCTGCCAGAGCAGGAACACCTAGATAACGTTACACAGGAATGTGTCCAGGCGGGTTTTGAATGTCTCCAGGGAAGGAGACTCCACAACCTCCCTGGGCAGCCTGTTCCACTGTCACCCTCACTGAGAAGAAGTTTCTTCTCAAGTTTAAGTGGAACCTCTTGTGTTCCAGTTTGCACCCATTACCCCTTGTCCTATCATTGTTTGCCACTGAGTAGAGCCTGGCTCCATCCTCGTGACACTCCCCCTTTATATATTTATAGACACTTATAAGGTCACCCCTCAGTCTCCTCTTCTCCAAACTATAGAGACCCAGCTCCCTCAGTCTTTCCTCATAAGGGAGATGCTCCACTCCCACTCTCTCCAGCAAAGAGGGGCCCAGAACTGGACACAATATTCCAGATGGGGTCTCACCAGGGCAGAGTAGAGGGGAAGGAGGACCTCTCTCGACCTAAAAGAAGAGTTCCCTCTTCATTTGGCATAAAGCCAAAAACTAAGTAAATGACGCACAAAATTAATCCGCATTTGTGACTATTACTATTATTCATTAAGGATCTGTCAACAACTGACATGTACAAGGGCATTTGAAGATAAGAGGGAGTGTGTGGGAAGCCCACTTTGCACAGGCTGTCCTCAAGAAAAGCAGACTGCACGGTTGGCAGCTTTAGGGGTGGGGAGCACAGAGACCCTTGAGATGGAAAGGGATAGGAAGCACAGGTTACTGATATATCCTTCACCAGATTTCACCTGAGTGCCAGGGACTACATCTTTCATGTTCATCTGCTAATCAGCACACATCAACAGTCCAGAAACTCATTTGTAAGTGTCCCCACAAGCTGTGCCTGGGTTGCACAGAGGGTTTTTTTCAGAGGTCACCTACAGTCTGAAGAATTTCCCATCAAAATCACTTCTAGTTCTTAAGTTTCACTAACAAGCTTGCTTCCAGTTCTGCTAAGTCCAAAGTCTGCTTAAGAAACTTCTATACTAATAGTAATGTACCTTAAGTCTGTTGTGAAAATTTAAAACCACTCCAGGAAAAGAAATATGATACTTTAACATTTTGCCTAATTTGATAGGTGATGTTTGTTCTGCCCTAGCTTGCGGAAATATAGATCCAGTCATTAACTTTGCAGGAGGTGAAGAACTCTCTATTTTCTAGAACAATGTGCAGTAAAGAGACTCTCGTTTTACTTACTTTGCTCTTAGCTTAATGATTATGCTATGAAATGTTTTTTCTGCTGCACATTCTAAGTTTGACACTGTTTAGGGCTTTCAGATGAGTCAGTAGTTTACACAGCTCAGAATGCATGTCCTTGGTGAGCTCTTTTTCAAAATACTGACCATTATTGCAGGGCCCTCTCTATTCTTAGAGGGTCAGAACTGGCATCTCAGTCAGTTACGTTCTTCTTTTTTCTACAGATACATATATGTGCATATAAGCTTACGTGCACATAAGCTGGCACAAACTTGAAGTGTTTTGTAATGGCCAGATACCACACCAACTGATCTTGCACCAGTTGGGTGCTCAACTTTCAGGCACTATTTAACATTTCAGCCAATTTTCTGCCTACCAAAATTCACAAATAAGTAGTATGCCTTGAAACTGAGCCACCTCACTTTCACAAAGAAGTTTTTCTCAGGCTTTAAAAACTCAGATTGTTAGTCAAACTGCATACACTTTATTCACTGGCATAAAGAATAGCTGACTTCTGAACTGTTACCCTCAGCGAGTCAAGACCAACAAAGTAGGGCTGCAAAAGATGCTGGTTGAGAAGTCTATTTCCCATTAACATTTTTCAAATCACTATTTTTATGTGCAAGTAATTTCACACATCTTTGTACAAAAATAACTTTCAATTTTATTTTATTTTTTTATAGCATTTATCCTGAAAACAAACATCCTTATAAGCATCTCCATTTCCTGAAGGGCTTTCATCACCTTTTGTGAACAGTGCTAAGGTGAGGACAACAAAGTAAGGCGAAACACCCACCTCCTTCCACAGGAGCACAGGAGAGAGGCACTTGGCCAGGCTAGGGAGAGTGGCTGAGGCAGTCTGCAGGAAAAGCCTCTAAGTGTGCTGAGCAAAATACTTGAAGCCAGTTTCACTGACCTGCTTGTTTTCCACGCATCACTGTTACATGAAAATCCCTCTAAAAATCTTCATTCTGGCCTCATTGTATCAATAACAAGCCCCAGCTCCTGGCTGCAGTGAGCTGGCACAGACTCATGTACACTACACAGATGTAAGCGGGCTTCTACTCACTCTGTTCCCTGAGAGACAACGGACAATCACAAGACAGTGCCTAAAAATCAGTGCCCTTTATTTAAAAACATGCCTGCTTCATTGAAACTTTCTCTTTTCATAAATGTTTTGGTATTTATAAAAGATGACAACTATGAGCTGAAAAGATTTTGCACCACTGAAATTATCTTGCAGATCTGTTTTTAAAGGCAAGTTAAAAAAAAAAAAAAATCAGTTGCCTTAAGTTTGGAATCTTCTGTTCTGAGAAAGCAGTCTAGCAGCCAATCTGGCCTCTAAATAGAAGAAAAGCAGTGCTGGTCTCCCTGCAGGAACATCCAACAAGTTGTGAAGATGGCCAAGTATGTTTTAAGAATGAGTTACCCCAAATGAGATACCAAAATAAAATGCACAAATACAGACAAAATAGCAATTCTAGCACAAGCATGCAAAATTACATTCAGAAGACACACAGCTCCCATGGCTTTTGGGCAGTCTCTGTAGCATTTTCTTCCCCCATTAAAATAACATAGCTTCAATACTCAGATTACGTTGCTCCTGTTCTTAAATTTGCTTGCACTCAGGAGTCTGTCGCATGAGCTCTTCCCCTGCCTTTCTG
This sequence comes from Pezoporus occidentalis, assembly GCF_034315485.1. Taxonomy (NCBI): domain Eukaryota; kingdom Metazoa; phylum Chordata; class Aves; order Psittaciformes; family Psittacidae; genus Pezoporus; species Pezoporus occidentalis. The sequence goes on from NW_026915877.1 coordinate 5,541,431, forward strand.
GCACCCTTCTTACAGTCTCCGTCTGCTCTGACTTTGCATCCTTGCACACTCGTGCTGGAGCAAACCTCCCTCCCCCAGGTGCTGAGACACCTGCTGAGATCAGGCTCACGCTGCAAGATTTTGCCAATGTTACTAACAGTTTGAGTGTGAAAACTCAACATTGCTTGTCTCTGATTACAAAACATTTGGTGTAGAGTCACCAAATATGTCAAGAGAAGAGGGACTGTTGTCTGTGCCAGGGAAGGAGGTGCTATACAGTGGCTAGCAGCAAAACCACTCTCTCTTGGTGTTTGCACCATGGACTCCGCTGGGAGAGCACAGACTGGGCTTTCAGCTGCCCTGATCCGCAGTATTTCACTGTGACAGTTACTGTCTGTTTCACAAGGTGTTGGAGGTATGTGATCCATTAATGCCTATAAGCCATTACAATATTACATTAATGAAGTACCTGTAATTATCCAGATACACAATGTTCAGATCTCCCTGAAATGTTTGGTTAAACTGCTAATTATACCTTGTTTACATCCATTTTACACTTATGTAAGACTGGAAAACATAGCTACAAAATGGAATTACATTAATTTTCCTTTCATTTAAATAAAACCTTAATCAGTAGTTTCTGCTCCAAAATAAAGATCCCTGATCTGAAATGTTATTTCTAATTTATAATTTATACTGAAAGACTAATCTGCAACATGAAATTGCATGACTGGCTTGCAGTCATGATGCAGCAAATTTGTTTCTAAATATAGACAAAGGTTAAGTTTATTTTTATAATAATCAAAGAATAATAAAAACATTCATTAAAATAATCAAATTCTCAAGAAACCTGCAATGAAAGTTGTGGGGTGTATTCACGTGTCACAATTTAAAGTGGCTGTTCTGCAAATCTATTTTGGATTTATGCTGCCAATTAAAAAACAGAGTTCCTATTCAAGATGCTATACATCAGACTGGCCTGTAATGTCTGTAGGAGATAGGATAGGTGTCCTATCTCCCAGTAGAAAGGGACGTGCGAAATTACACCACAACAGCCTACACCCACCAAAACTCTGTTCAACCTTTACCAAGACAGGCGTAAAATGGGGTAGCCCTGCATGAGAAAGGCATATTGTTTTTTAGAATGATTGCACACACTGAGAACTACGTAGTTCTATGGCACAGGCTAAGGAAAATTTATTTAAAGTTTTCACATTATAGGCCAGACAATACCCCTGAAGTTTCTCTACTTTTGATACGAGAGCTGCTCACATTTTAAAAGCTGTAGATTCCATGTCTCTTCTTGGAAGCTTCAGTGGAGGAATTTTTGGTAAAATCTCTTTTGCATAAAGCGTTTTATGAAGACCAGCTTCTCGAAGAGCTAGCTCAACACGAAGTCTAGGGTCAGAAGTGATCTGTTAATATAAACCACACAATGATAAATAGAAACAAACCAATACTTTCCTCAGAAACAGTGTCTCTCACAGGTTATCTGTAAATGTATACATTTAAAAAATTTTAAGAGACAGAAAATTACGGTCATAAAATAAAGCCTTCAAAAACAGAGAAACTCTATAGTAAACAAGTCTTATCTCACTGCACATATCTTGATATTATCCTTTTTAATATTAGTGATCACAAACTATTTTAACAGCCCTGGTTGTCATTCCTCAGCAAAATTGAAAGCGTAGCTGAGAAACCAAGTGATGTTTAGTTCAGCCTGCTCAGTGAAGAGTTGCTGACTCCTCTAATGCTCCCCAACAATACAGCCCTGCTTTCAGCACAACACTTCTAATCCCTTCTTGTTTTTTTTCTACAGCATCCAAGTGTTTCAAACATGTTTCTGATTTTTCTCACAGCATTGTCTGTGACAACATAGCAGTAACACTTCCATTTTACATCAACCAACAATTAATGCCTAAGGAAATTACTTCTAAAATTTGTTGACAGGTTATTTGGCAAAATTTGTAAGCCTCTCTCAAATCCTTCTTCCATGGGCTATAGTGGGAGAGCACTGAAAGTACAAGAGAACGTGTAACATTGCCTTCAGCTCTAGCATCTACTGCCACAAAGCCCAGAGCTGCTGGGAAGCCCAGCACTGGGAAATACTATTCACAACCACTGCAGCTCTGGGATGGAGCACGCCAGTGTGATTGGCAGGAGACACATACTACAGTTCAAGCAGTACCAAATCCCATTTTGAGCAGAAACAGGAAGAATATTCTGAGAATTCAGATATCAATCTCAAATACACATATTTAGAACATTTTTAAGCTAAGGCTTTTCAGAGCCTCATACATAGGTCAGATTTGGATAAATTTTACTAGCCAAAAAAACCTTGTATATCTTGTGCCACATCTCTCTTTTATCAAACTGAGAAGATTTAAAATGCCTTAAAATGGGAAATGCTGGACAAGCTTAGTTATAGACATCATTAAATTTCAGGTTATTCAATGCTAAAATAAAGCTTTTATGCCACAGAATTATATCATAGCACTTCTTTTTCTGTAAATATAATTTTCAAATTCCAGAGTGGGAATAATTTCAAATGTATAGACTGAGTAGACAGGGAACAGTGAAGGAATAAAAAAAATCCTCCCCTATGTTACTAATTCCATTTGAAATTATGCTACCACTGTCCTCAGCAGTATGAGTGACCTGAAAATGAGAATACAGTTACTCCAGTTTCCTGCTTCTTTTCCACCTCACCAGTTTCTTCTCCTTTAGCCCTTGCATATCACATCCCAACTAATCCTCAGTCTAGCAACACTGTAAGATAGTCAAGATATTAATTTTCACTTTATGAAAATACTTGTGCTGTGCATAATCTTCCACAAAAAAAAGAATGCCCCATAATTAAGTTACCTGTAACACAGCTGTTTTGCATACATTCAGGAAAACTTCTATGCTGAGTCAATTCACTTCAAATACTTTGTACAACACTAACTGGAGCAGGGGAAAAGGAGGTATTCTTTAAATCAATGCATAAAAATGTAAAAGGGGTAAGTTTTGAAATGAAAAAATAGCAAACAGCTCAGTCAAAATGCTCAGCAAACACAGCAACAGCACAGTGGTGCATTGAGCCCAGCATCCTTTGTCTTAGCGGTGGCAGTGGGGGATGCTGTTCAGGGAGAGCCCATGACTCCTATGATGGACCTGAACACACATTTATGGTCACTCTCATTGTGGTCCTCCAGCATCTACACCTGGGCAGAGAGATTACCCCACCTATTTGTCCTAATGTTTTTATTTTAACACAAATTATATTCTATATTCTACTGTTAATATTGCTATTTAGGAGATAAATTACTAATGTTAGTATCACGCACCACCATTAAGATATATGTGCATACAATAAATTATATAGTGTGATTAGAGACAATTACCTGCTGTTCATTGTATGTATGCAACTGAAACAGTGGCTTCTGAATATCAAACTCTTCTTTGGTTCCGATGCCCATTCGAGCTTTAGACGCCACTGTATCAGCCACTGCTCTAGCTGGATCTGATTTTGCAATAACAGCAACCTAAAACACATTACATGAAAACAACAATTACTCTGTGTAGCCCTGAGGTGACAAAAGGTTATTATCAATAACACATCCTTTGAGAACATGATCATTTACCTGGTTGAAAAATTTCAAAAGTTGTCTTAAGCCACTTTGTATCCTTATATACAAGTTGTAAAGCTTAAAACTAGAATCCAGAATAAAACCACATCGACAGAGTATAATCAACAGGGAGACTTTTTTTCCTGTTTCCCAATGGAGACAATTTAATTGTCTGGACTTAATATGGCACTGTGCATGCCCAGAACTGCTGTGAAGTGGAGAACCGCCCGCTGTGTGGGCAGGCTTAACACTGAATAATCTGAATATTGTGAATGCCAATTGTCAGTCCTTGTAAACACAAACTTGAAGCTGGACTGCATTTCTGCAAAGAGATAGCTTACATTGCTACCTTGTCATACCCCAGGGAGGAAATAAGCTTATGCTAAGCTTTAGGCTACCAGAAAACAGCACTTCCCAGATATGTGCACTACTGACACCGTAACAGTGGCATGCAGTCCTGGCTGTGGAGGAGGCCTCTGCTCAGCAAGAATGCAGGCAGTGAAGCAATAGCATCCTCAGCTTTCTAGCAGAACTTGACATGAGCTCTGACTTTCAAAACCAGTAACCAAAAGGAACCAGCAGACTCAGAATTTAGCAATACCCACAATTCCTGTAAGTCTGAATGTTCTTCTTTTTCTTAGGATGGAAACAAAGGTGTTCAGATCAAGTAGTTCACAGTTTTTACTGAGTCACAGGCAACAACATGGAGTGATATGCCACAAATAATACTTTGGATTTTTTCTCAAGTGCTCTGTTTTAACTGTTTAATTTCCTGTGGCTAGATCAGTATCAAAGATTCTCTCTGACATTACATTGTGTAAGAGAGAAACTTTTTTCATTTATTATTTTCTTTTTTCTTTGGGTTAAAATATTCAGATATAGGCTAATACTACTTGGAAGATACAGAAAGATGCATAAGCAAAATAATTGAAGTCAGGACACCATCTGAATGGCTAAAACAAGAAACAAATATTTAAAATTATGGTAATTTTCTGCCATTTCTTTAAGAAAATGTCACCTTTGTGTTCACAGGCTGTCGAAATATACAGATGGGATGACTTTAGTAAATATCTTGTTTTTCCCCACATACAACTAAGGGGCATATTTTATGAAGCAGTATTTCATTAGTGTGAAACAGAGAATAATTACTGGTTAGGAAAATGTAATGAAGTGAGAACTCTACCATGCTGGTCAAAGGCCATCATAGAAGCATTTTCTACTTTTGCAAGAGAACTGGGTCAGTCAGAAGAGATCAACAGAACATGAATCTCAACCAGCTTTTTGTCATGTCTGATGCAAAAGACAATGCAATTCAAGCAGTGACTTAGAAAAGATGTAATAGAGTTATTAAAAATGCATTGTCAACCTAAAATAATGCTGGAAATGCAGCAAAATATTTAACTGAATCAGATCATTAAAAATGAAGTATTATTGACTGGAGATGAGCCTGAGTTCAACAGTTTAAAGAACGACTGAAATAACAGACTAATGATCCATTAAGTTTATATATTCCTGTTACACTCAGTTATCCCAGAGAAGATGGCTTGCAGTATTCGACCTCTGCTATATTTTTCTTTCATCTGGACCTTGTACACCCAAATGCTGAAGTGAAAGCATTTACAAAGCCATAGCCACAAGGAAGAATTTCATTGGCATGCACACTGTACTGGGATGGTTAATCCTGAAGCCAAAGTACATGCCAAAGGTGAGGTCAAGGTTGCATCAAATATTGTATTTTTAACCACGGGTAGTCATAGAATCATAGAATAGTTAGGGTTGGAAAGGACGTTAGGATCATCTAGTTCCAACCCCCCTGCCACAGGCAGGGACATCTTGCACTAAACCATGTCACCCAGGGCTCTGTCCAAGCCAGCCTTGAACCCCACCAGGGATGGAGCATTCACAACCTCCCTGGGCAACCCATTCCAGTGCCTCACCACCCTCACAGGAAAGAACTTCCTCCTTATAGCCAATCGAAATTTCCCCTGTTTAAGTTTTAACCCATTACCCCTTGTCCTGTCACTACAGTCTCTAATGAAGAGTCCCTCCACAGTATCCCTGTAGGCCCCCTTCAGATACTGGAAGGCTGCTCTGAGGTCTCCACACAGCCTTCTCTTCTCCAGGCTGAACAGCCCCAACTTCCTCATCCTATCTTCATACAGGAGGTGCTCCAGTCCCCTGATCATTCTCGTGGCCCTCCTCTGGGCCAACAGTTCCATGTCCTTTTTATGTTGAGGACACCAGAACCGCACACAATACTCTAAGTGAGGTCTCACGAGAGCAGAGGGGCAGGATCACCTCCTTTGACCTGCTGGTCACTCTCCTTTTGATGCAGTCTTGGGGAGAAAGCTGCTGTATTAGTGATGTTTAAATTATCTGAAATCAAAAGGGTTTGGAGAGCATCTTTTCTTCCTCCCTTATTTTCCTTTGGGTGCACATTTGGGCTGCAGTTCCTATAGTGTAAAGAATGTGAAATCCTGATTTTTCCTTTTAAACTTTGGAGGGAAAACCAAGTAGAATAGATACGGAAATATAAATGAAGGTAAAATTACTACTTAAAAAGTCAGCAGTAAAAAAACACAAAACACTACATTTACTATGACAAACATTAGCAAGCATTTTCTGAGATGTCCTTTTTAAAATAACATGCCAAAGTTTCAGAGAGAGTTAAATCTCTCTGAAGAAAAGTTATCCAAGGTCTGTAAGTTTTCAGAATTTAAAAAGAATTTAAATTACTCAGAAATCTTGCCAAACACTTGAGGCAGACTTAAGATTATTTTACAAAACCCCAACAAACCAACAACAAACAAGTAACAACAACAAAGTAATCATATCCAACCCAGAAAAAACAGTATCTATCTATTTGCAGATATTAACAACTTCTACAGTGCAATTTAACATCATAATGTTCCTGTTGTCACAGTTACAAAGCACACGGGGTTTATAACATGACAGAATTACTGTTTAAGTCAGACCATTTTAACTTCTTCATTTATTTGCTTTTGATAGATTGTTCCTTTTATCTTTCACATAATATGACAGTATGTGCTTGTATTATTACTGTATATGAAAATACTACATCAAGGAAATAAAAGTACCTGTTGTCGTAGCAGTGCAAGGCATTTCTTTTTTTCCTCTTCTTCATGTGCTGCTTGAAGGGCTAGTTCCTTTTTCTCCAGCAACCGGTTTTCTAGTAATGCTCGTCTAAACTTTACCCTGAAAACCAGCATACACACAAATGGAAAAAGCATTGGTCAAGGTTAATTTTAAATTTCTGTTATGCTATTTCATTTTGAAAACTAGTCTGATGTTTTCTCTAGCCACATAACAACAACTCTGTGGTTCATCAAAACACCTGAAAAATACCAAAAATGCTTTTTCATTTGAATGTGGGCTTTTTTGTTTTTTTCTGACTTTTGGGGGAAGGGAGTTAAGAGAGATGGGGGGGGTAAATTTGTTTTTTTGGGGGGGTTAGAGTTTTTTTTGGGGGGGTGCTTTTTTTTTTTCCAAACAACTTGGCTAACCTTTCAGATTTCATTTCCAGAACACAGATTTTCTCTAGCACGCTTTATATAGCCCTGTCACTTTTCCCCCCCCAAATCTTCTTTGCCAAGAAGAAATGTTCTCTGACATCTGTGTATAGCAGAACTCTTTCCTATAACCCTTTCCATTAAAAGAAACACATCACTCCCAATCTTGTTACTGGGAGAAGCATGAAAACTTGAGAATTACATCCTTCTTCAAAAGGAAAAAAATGGAAGTTAGCACAAATACCCTGAACCTTTATTTACAGCATATGACAGTACAATATGACACAACTGTATTTCCTAAATAACCCTCAGTTCACTGCCAAACTTTGTTTCTGAATGAAACTGCAGGGTATCCTTTGGTATGTCACTTTTAGACCTTACATAGGAATTGCCACTACCATGCCTTGCAGTCAAAGAATTATCCTTCTTTTACCCTTGAAATTTTAAGTTCCCTTTAGGGAAACGGAGAAGAAAGAGTTGCTTCAACTACAATAAAATGTATTTTTATTTTCTTACTTGAAATTTTAGTAAGCTCAAAGGAGTATATAAATTGTGCTATAAACTGTAAAAATCAGAACTAAGTGTACAGTTATGTTGGTAGCTAGAAAAGAGCACTGCATCAATAATCCAATAACAATTACCAGGACAAACAACTTTGTCACAAGAGAGTGGTACAAAGCTGCCTGAGGATGCCCCAGACGCTTTCAGTTTCTTACTGTGGCCACTGCAGTTTACGCAGATGAATGCTTATAGTAGTAATCTTCAGAAGTAATTTTGTTCCAGGGAGAAAGCCTAATCTTTTTCTATGCAGAAAATTTAATAACAAGCAGATATTCATATTTTACTGAAAAATGACAAAAAAAATTGTTATATTGAAAACCTTTCAGTCTGCTTGAGCCAATTACTATGATACATGTTCTAAAATACTCCAGTGTGATCAGACAGGAATTTCAGTACCCTGGAAACTTCTGTAAATTACCAAGAAGGAACACTGAGGGGCACTCATCCAGGTCTAATGTCACATACTTTGTCTCTCCTGTAAAAGTTTTCTCGTACATAGGAATGTAAAGCATTGCTAAAGGGGAACATTTTGGATTTTCCATACCCTATTTGCATAGATGTGATTGCAATTAATTGTAAAAGTCACTGACAAGAGACCAGAGGAGAGCAAGGACGCAGAATCTTGATGCAGCAGTTGTTGCTCCTAAGGAGGCTTCATGTTTTCATTACTATTTTATCCTAAGGAGATCATCATCTTGCTCATGCTGGGGAGACCAAGGCCAGTATTAACAAAGATTAAGTTTCATGCCAGAGGGCAATGGCACGGCTATGAAATCTGCACTCAGGGAAGGCAGAGAAACTTGTAAACACATATTAAGTCATACATCATATTCCTAATTTGGAACATCCTTCCAGTACTTTTTATACTTACTTTTAAATATTTACTTGAGATTTGATTTCACAGTGTCCACATCCAAATAAAGTTGTTAATTCTCTTTCACTCTATTAAACTTCGTAATATTTTAGCTACTATTTCTTCAAAGCAAACTCAACTTTATAGAAAAGGTTAAAATGTCTTAATACTACATTTTTACTTTAAGCACCACATTAAATAATAATTTTAATAAATTACCAGCTGAAAAATGTGCTTAGCAGATTAGTTTCAGCAAAGATACCTTTCTGAAGCATTGTGGGTACACACTTATGTGATTTTTGATAAGCATAATTTCATTAGAACCCTGCTTTCAGACACGGTTTCATAAATATTCAATAGGAAATAATAAACTGCTATGTGCAAGGCGTTCAACACTGTCCCACATGACATCCTTGTCTCAAAACTGGAGCGACATCAATTTGATGGATGGACTAAGAGTTGTGGTCAATGGCTCAATGTCCAGCTGGAGACCAGTAACGAGTGGTGTCCCTCAGGGATCAGTGTTGGGATCGGTCTTGTTTAACACCTTCATCGCTGACATGGACAGTGGGATTGAGTGCTCCCTCAGCAAGTTTGCCGATGACACCAAGCTGTGTGGTTCAGTTGATACCCTGGAGGGAAGGAATGCCATCCAGAGGGACCTTGACATGCTTGTGAGGTGGGCTGATGTCAACCTCATGAGGTTTAACCATGCCAAGTGCAAGGTCCTACACCTGGGTCAGAGCCATCCCAGGCACAGCTACAGGTTGGGCAGAGAAGAGATTCAGAGCAGCCCTGAAGAGAAGGAGTTGGGGTTGTTGGTCGATGAGAAAATGAACATGAGCCGGCTTCAGTGTGCGCTTGCAGCCCAGAAAGCCAACCGTATCCTGGGCTGCATCAAAAGGAGCGTGACCAGTAGGTCGAAGGAGGTGATCCTGCCCCTCTACTCTGCTCTTATGAGACCTCACTTAGACTACTGTGTGCAGTTCTGGTGTCCTCAACATAAAAAGGACATGGAACTGTTGGAACAAGTCCAGAGAAGGGCCACAAGGATGATCAGGGGACTGGAGCACCTCCCGTATGAAGACAGGCTGAGGAAGTTGGGGCTGTTCAGCCTGGAGAAGAGAAGGCTGCGTGGAGACCTCATAGCAGCCTTCCAGTATCTGAAGGGGGCCTATAGGGATGCTGGAGAGGGACTCTTCATTAGAGACTGCAGTGACAGGACAAGGGGTAATGGGTTAAAACTTAAACAGGGGAAGTTTATGTTGGATATAAGAAGGAAATTCTTTCCTGTTAGGGTGGTGAGGCACTGGAATAGGTTGCCCAGGGAGGTTGTGAATGCTCCATCCCTGGTGGGGTTCAAGGCCAGGTTGGACAGAGCCCTGGGTGACACAGTTTAGTGCAAGATGTCCCTGCCCATGACAGGGGGGTTGGAACTAGATGATCTTAAGGTCCTTTCCAACCCTAACAATTATATGATTCTATAACTGTTGAACCAAGAAATAATACAGAAGATGGGCTTGGAGCAGAAATCACAGAACAATCTTCCTCTCTCCCCTGCTGCTGAATGCTGAATGTTCCCCTCTCCCATGTTGCTGAATGCAAATAGCATTGCTTATTAGGATTTTGTGTTCGACTTGCTACTTTCACCACCTTTTACTTGATCAACATCTGTGGGAACTTACATAAACTCAAACCCTCTGGGGTGTAGGCAAGTGCTGGGTAGCCAGCTGCTCTGAAAACACCAGTTCTAAGACACAAACAACATAAAACTGCAGCTACCTAGGAACTTCCACACCAGAAAATTAAATGTCTAATCAGTTAAATGTCTCCACTGTCAGACAATCACTGAGCAGAGGAGCTGGAGAAAGCAAATTTGGACTTGGTCACTTGAAATTCTACATCCAGTTTCAAGTGCCTTTAATCCTTCTCTTTTAATCTGTTGATAGCTCTGGCTATTCACCATCTTGCAGTTACAAAGCAAGACCTGAATAAATAGATCACCACAGTGACTCTGTGATAATTTTCCTTTTTATTAACCTGATTACTTAATTTAAAATTAATTTTAAAAGTAATTCAGGATAACAGCAAACCATTTCCTAATACCTTATTATACCTACTCACAGAATCATAGATATTATATTCTAAACGCTATGCACTATCCAGGCCGTATCTTGTATTTAGAATCACCGATCTGCTCACAATCCAAAAATCTTTTCATTTTCATGTCAGATCAGAACTGTGGTGCCGGCCCATGCCATTTTCATGATCAGTTCTGCAAAGACTCAAAACCAATTTATCTGCTGCAGTAGGTGAAACACATAAGAATACTATTAATTTCTAGAGGAATGCAGTGCTGTATTGTAAAATCATGATGACGGTGTGTCTACCTTAGTTCAGTACAATATATATTTTAAAATGCCTTATACTGTACTCATAGCACTACAGCCCTTAATAACAATAATGTCTCTGCCCTTTGATTTATATTTCTGAAGGTTTTGAAGATGAAAAGCATTAAGTAATTTCAAAGAATTATTAATCTTCACAAACAGCAAGCAGTTTTTTAAAACCTGTTTTATTTTGTAGAGTTTGCCAATTCTGGAAAACATAATACTAAGCATTTACTGACTTTTGACTTGTAATAGCCTAAAGGTGTGATTATTTCCTTCCTGCGTTCCTCAGTGAGCTGTGCCATTTCCTTGTATTTTATTCTGCAAGGTTTATTAGCATAAGAAAAGAACATTCCCCAATTGTATGGCATAGTGCAGTACACAGGTTTAAAGAAAAGTCATTTTTTTTCCTGATCAATTCTGCTGAAAACTCAGTAATTCCAGTACATATGTTTCTTTTGCTATGAGCTAAAATCATTGGAGCTACGATTAAGGAAAGGTATAGATATATTTGTAGCATGAGGACAGACATTTAAATTCAGCTGTCAGCAAGGTATCATAACAAAATAAGATTGAAGTAGTGTTTCCCACAGAATGCTTAAGACCAAATTTAATATTCTAGTGCCAATGGTACTTTATTTTAATCACATTTCTGGTCCATGTAGTTTGGTGGCTCCCTCTATGAAAAAAAAGGAAGCCTACAATTGGAGAGCAATTATAGCCAGACTACAGACAGGGGGTTTTATGCTCTTCTGTGACAGGAATTCCTCTGCGAAATCAAGTATTTCTTCGGCAGGTCATTAAAGGCCTTATTCAATAATGAAGACTTTACATGGATTCAGATTTAGGTTGAAGTCCTAAATTACATCAAACAAGTGAAGAGCATCTACAACTAGATATGCAGTTTAAGACCCTCTAAAAGAATAATAAGTAACTTTGAAGCTGTTAAGTGCTTAATGTTCTCCTCTCACTTGACTCTAAAACAAACCAAGCCTAATTATAAATAAGTCTGCAAAGTAGGAATGTAGGTCTTATTACCCAGTTAAAGCTAAAAAAATCACAAAGGAAGCTGATTTTAATGTTGTACACCCTATCATGTTTACACTAGTTTAGTGCTTACAGAGGTCTAAAACTTTGATGAATACGAATTAATTCAAACTAACAAGTAAATTGCATCCAAGATACAATGATGCATACTTGGTGTATAGACCAAAGTAACTGCCAAACAGGAAGGAAAAAAATTACTTATCTCAATTTATTCTAATATAGGAAGTTGGGAGATCAAAGCAAATTAGACTATAAGAAGTTCCTATTGATACTATAGGTGTTCACATTTAGTTTCTTTTACCTTTCTCTGTCTTTAACTGCTTGTTCAGACATTAATTTTCTTAATTCCTCTAGATGTTGTAGATTTTTCTCTTCCTGTTTTTGCCACTTGAGCTGCTTCTCAGCCCAGTACTTTTTCACCTAGAGTTTGAACAAATGCAGTAAACAAAATAACAATAATTCACAAGCCAAGTAAGTGAGAACAACTAAAGTAATAAAAGCATTAAATTAAAGAAAATCCAAGTTTGCTCTTTTTAGAATAAAATTTTTATTTTAGAACAGTATGGGCTAACAAAAGATTTACTAGGAGAACATGGAGTGTGGAGCCCACACACAGAAACAGTAAAATCAGACTGTGTATACCAATTTGCATATCATTTTCAACTGCAAACTCAAGGCTACCACTTTCATTTGCTCCTTGCTTTCCTACTCTGCCATCAAAACCTTCAACTGTGCTGCCCAAGTGAGTGAACGGTCCTTCAGTTAAAGTGCCCTAGAATAGCTCAAAGGGCTGGATTCACACCAGCCCAGCTCACTTTGGCTGGAGAGCCATGGAGAGCCTGCTGAGGAACAGGAAGAAGGTGATGGATGCAGGAAGTTCACACATGCTTCAGGAAAGACAAGACAATTTCCCAAAGAGAGCCCCTGCAGAGGTGTTACTAAACTGAAAACCACATCAGTATCAGGGAACAGCTGGAGACAGGAAAGTAGCCTGAAGGGAGGGAAATTACTGTAGCAGTTTCCTCTAATTTTAGGGCCACTGCTGGAGACAAGAGACAGGGCTGGTCAGGCTCCTGGCTGGTTCCATTGTAGCTCTTCTCCCTGCCACCTGTGGGACCTCAGCTACTTACTGTAAAGCCCAGCACTAGGGGCTAGGCTTGACTTCATCTCATGAAAGCCATGCATTGTTTAGAAGGTTAACAGCAATACAAAATATATGCAAACAATTACCATCAACAGCGAATAGAAAAACCAACCAACCAACCAACCAAAGACAACAAGATAAGGAGAAGACACATCAAATCACAGCTAAGACTTTTTTTTTCATAAGCACTAATGGGCAAGTTACATATTAGGAAAGAAAGCCCTCTAGTTTACCTAATTTCAGCAACTAATTTTCAGGAATGGTTTAGACATCTGTAGACAGCACAGCATCCTTATTACGGTAATAATATAAGACCGACATAAGATGAGTGGATATGATCGTAATTCCTCAACTCTGTCTACGAAAGGTATGAATTATGCATATTGGCAACATGAGGCTCCAGCCATTTCTTGTATCTTTTTGCCTTATGGAAAACCCCAGCACACCTCAATATAAGACCTGATCCTGCAGTTTCTTGCCCTAATTGAAGCTATGCTGACCTATCCTGCCTATTTCAGTTGTAACAATAACACATTCTAGTACCTGTTGGAGATGACCTGGAATATGAGTTGTACCACATATTCTCTTTTCTGCATTATACTAAGTACTCCGCTATCCCAACAATAAGAGTTAGGATGACACAGATCTACAAGGGTTAGCACTCTTGCAATTTCTCTTTGTTGTACTTCATACTCTTTCATTTCCACTCTGTTGGTTTGGGTTTAGTTTGTTTTGGAGCTTTTTTATCCATTCGTGCAGATACCAGAAGAGGAAGACAAGTTGGGACACAGAAGTAACGACATACCCTGGTGTAATTCCAAATTAGAATCCAAAAGAATAGCCAGAGAACAGTATGGGGTTTCATACCACCTCAGGGCTGACTGAGAAACCCCTTAATTCCTTAACAGACGTCTTGACAAATAGAGAAAAGCTACATGATTCACTAAAAGCTATTGCTTCCAGCAATACAAAGATAGTGTTTATGTTGAAAATCAAGATTAAGTTTTTGAAAAGGCTGTTTATCATGAAAGAAGCATATGACAATGCTGCCACTTGTAATTCACTGACAAAACAGCATTATGTTTCTATAATTTAAAATACAGCTGGAAAAAATAAATAGAATTAGAGAAAGATAGAAAAATCTAAGAAAATTGAAGACTTTTAATAACTACAAAAATATTAATTATAAAATTAATTATAAAAGCAACTGAAATTATACCTCAATAATATCTTGATTTTACAGTTAAATGCATAAATTTCCTGTGAAGGTCTGAGACCTTATCCTACCACCCCAAAACACAGTCAATTTCGTACAATGAAATTTACTTATAAAATCATTTCACAAAAGCTTTATAAAAGAGCAAGAAAACCTTCTGTATCATCCACTGAACTGTATTGAATTTAAGCCTCTTTTGCAGATTTCAGTTGAAACGGCAGTCAGAATACCATCCCCTTTATACCATATCACAGAATGGTTTGGGTTGGAAGGGACCTTAAAGACCATCCAGTTCCAACCCCCCTGCCACAGGCAGGGACACCTTCCACTAGTGCAGATTGCTCAAAGCCCCATCCAGCCTGGCCTTGTACACTGCCAGGGATGGGGCAGTGACAGCTTCTCTGGGCAGCCTGTACCAGTGCCTCACCACCCTCACAGGGAAGAAACTCTTCATAAGAGCTAATCTGAATCTCCTCTCTGCCACTTTAAAGTCATTCCCCCTTGTCCTCTCCCTACCCGCCCTTGTAAAAAGCCCTTTTCCAGCTTTCTTGTCAGCCTCTGTAGAGACTGGAAGCTGCTTTAAGGTCTTCCCATAGCCTTTTCTTCTCCAGGCTGAACAACTACAGCTCTCCCAGTCTGTCTCCATAGGAACACTCTTAGAATGCTTTTTCTTTTCTTTTCTTTTTAAACACTCAATATTTATGAAATAAAACTCTCTCTTTTGCAATTATTTCCTTTCTGTATTTCAAATTGCCTGAAGGTTTTCTCATAAACTCTAATTAGGGGCCAGTGGATACTTCTGAAATTCCATATTTAAATATATAGGGAAAATCTGATCTGCAGTCCAACAGAACAAATGTAACACTGGTATTTAAGATTTAATGTCATTTTAGCCATTCTCAGGTTTGGAAGTACTTGACATATAACCTGATAGATTACAGGCTAGGTAGAGACTGGGAATTTCTTTTACACTGATCACAGGCATTTTACATGATCTTCATGCTGCTGTAGAACATTCACCAGAAAAGCAGTTGCAGTATAAGGTTAGCGGCACTTTTTAAGGATCTAAGATGTAACATACTTAAATGAAACATATGACTGCTGGCCTCAAACAGCTGCTCTTCCATCTGCGCATAGGCAGTTCTATACAGACTTTACACATAGGCCAAAGACAAGCAGAAAGTTTGCATAACCAAATTATTTACACAAAAAATTAACATTGCTGCTTGGTTAGATCAGCACAGGCTCACCAATCCTCTTCCCTTCCTTGTGGTTTCAGAGCCACCTGCCACTATAATCACAGTGTGAGTAAAGACAAATAAGCAGAACAAGCTGTAACAGAAAGAAAAGCAGCAGCTAAGTTTCTCATAACCTAAGCAGCAAACCATCACTTAACATGGGCTGCCCCTCCCTGCACTACTGTGTCCAGTGCTGGGGGAGAAACCACAGCATCTCACAATCACATGTTCCAACTGAAACAACTTACGCATTATCCATACCAGCCAAAACCTGATCACATCTCACTCTGAAAATTCTATCATAAAAGATGACTGCAGACACACAATGTAGAAGTTCTGCCTTGTTATTTTATAACTTTAAATCCAGCATGTAAGAACAGTAACAACATATCAGCAAATTACAAACACTAGCAAACACATGTCAGTGTGGAAAAAAAAAAACACAACATAAATAATAGTATTGTAACACATTGCACATAATTTTAAAAATTTCTCCTCTGTCTTTTTATAGAGGTTTATGTCTAAAAAGTTCACCAGCAATATATGCAATAGGCCAATTTAAGGTTAAACCAAGAGTGATTTAAATTGAGCCTGGTTTTCTCTGAAAGTGCAGGGTTGCAACACCTTTCTCAACTTTTGAACCTGGAATGACAGTCTGAAATATTAGAGATAATTTAAGGATAAATAAATTAAAATAAGGATAAAACCATTAGTTACCTGGTCATACCTCATTCCTGAGCAGGAGATTGGACTAGAGACCTCTCGAGTCCCTTCCAATCTGTGCTTTTCTGATTCTTACAAAAAGTGAGTGTTTCTGTGTATTTTGAAGGAAAGAGAAACATCTCTTGAAACTGGCTCTGGGACAACTAGTTGCAATTTTGCTAACTATATGATTTAGCATACTATTCATTTTCAAGATAAATTGCAGGAAAACAATAAAATTAGATGTAAACAGAGACTTCTTCAACTAGAGAATAAACTGGATACACGAAGTATGCAAATTCAGATATGACCAAGAAGAATGAACTCACAAATTAATCAGAATCAATTTGAAAATAGGCAACTTTTAAAATGTTGGTTCTAGGGACTTGCAGCAATGAGAAATCATGAGTTGATCTCAAGACAAGAAGGCTTTCACAGCTTCAGCTTCTTTTCTCCAGGTAACTGCTTCAGTCAAGTGCTCCTTGCAGAATTGTTGATATAACCAAATTCAATGGTTATGCAAACTATCTACTAGGAATACAATAAGCTACAAGAACTTCTGCTCTTGACCTGTTTGACATGGCATGAAGACATATTTGGACTAAGCAAGGAAAAGATATTTGAATGCTATAAAAATAGAAGAGGAAATTCCAAGTAGTGTAGTACTATTTTCATTCTTTTGCTAAAGCAGCAGTCGGTTCCACCTGCCTGCAAGTCTTTTATTTTGCTCTGCTATAATCTCTTTACTGCTTTTAGTAAGTGCTGTAAATTGTTTCAGTTACAACTTAAACAAATTGCTGTAAGTATGGACAGTCTTGTGTCTGGCTTTTTCCCCTGCAAGGAATATCACTGCTATAGACATCTCTATGGACATGAGAGTCCATCAGATTCCAGGGTGTCTACCTGGCCATGTTGTAGTCCCACCAGTAAACATTTACTCCCAGCAGGATATGTTATACATTTGACAAGGTGGCAAAATCTACAGATTTTGTTTTCTTCCTTCTATTCCACTAGTTTCCTGTAGTGTGACATGTACTGATATCACTAAACCCATCATATGCCTCATGAAAATATTCTCTTTGGAACAGTTTAGCCTTGTTTTCTTAACTTCTAACTAGAATGTTATAAGAGAACAGCTTTTAGTGCCTCTTCTTGCAGATATGCTGGCATGAGTAGTCCAGTAAAAGAGACTATTTACTGAGTAGCACTTGAAAGACAAAGCAATAAGAAACTATGACATTCTCTGACTTATTTTTTCCATGCAGTCTTAACAAATACACCACAGGTGAGTTGGATTCAAAACATATCAGATTTCAGCATAAAAAATACTCAGAAATAGAGGTAAAGTTCTAATAAAACCTCCTGGATTTTTGCCGTATCATTTAAATAGAAAGGTCAACACAAATACATGTGATGTAGCTTGATTTTCTAAAAGCATTACATTCACTATAGTGGATTTCTGATCTTATATTAAGTTGAAGTTTAGGTATGCATGAAAGCCATTTCCCAAGTAGTCACCACCTAAGTACTTAGAATATTTACAGACTTCCAATATCCTGATATGGTTAATATTACCACTGGGCTTCAGGCCTACTGTTAAGGTGCTTGTGCTGCAAAGTGCAGTGTGCTCTCTTGCAGACAATACCCTGTAAGGTTCATTTGCTGCATTGCAGCATACTTAACTGCAGCATGGGAAGCTTTCAGAGTCCTTGCCACATGCTAAAAAGAACAAAGCTGTACGAGTTAGAAATCCAGCAGTGGCTCTGCACTTATTTTTTGTGATGCAGAGACAGTCACATACACTTATTTGTGTATGTGACTGGGTTTTTTTTAGACATGCAACAAAGTACATTTGGTGTGTAACAGCAAGCAGCTTTAAAGCTAAGGTGGATAATAGCAAGACTCAACTAACCATTTGCTCACCTCTATACTAATTCCTAATACTTTACAAGACTACAAGGTAGTGAGATCAATTAAAGATTTTAAAGGCAATTGTATATTAATATATGCAAAAATATATAAAAGATTCACATACTTTCTCTTTCTCCTGAGCTCTACGAATAATTTCCTGTTCTTTCTGTAGCCTTTCTTTCTCATCTTTCTTTTCCTTTCTTCTAGCAGCTACAGCAGCTTCTAGTTTAGCAGCCTCTTCCTGCTGTGCTTTCCACTGTAGAACCTGGAAGAAATAGTTGAAAAGACAGTCCTGCAGCAGACTTGTGCAATACAGTGAACCTGCCAAACTGAGAGAGGGAAGAAAACCCATGTAACCCATTTACAAACTAAGGTTTATAATCTTACCAGCAATACATAATCACTCAGTAAGCACCAGCTTTCTGCATGCTAAGGTACAATTTGCAACTGACTGGCATAATAGGCAAAAAAATCATATGTGAAAAGATTTTTGGCAAAATTACCAAAACCATCTCAGTAACATCAGATCTTAGATTCCCCTTCAATGCTTAGACTTTCAGTGACATATAAATTTCTTAATGAACCTATGAATGAATGGAGAGTCTACTCACACCTTTCAACTTGAGCAGTTCTGAAACAGCACTTCACTTTCAACCAACTCTGTGGAAACCAACAGAATCCAGCGACAAAGATTTCATCTTTTGTCAGCTTTCAAACTGTGCAAAATTAGTACAGGATCCCTGCCAGCTGTGAAGGGTTGTGACCAGTGCCTATAGTGGTCCTGTATATCAAACATCCCACTTATCTGTGGGAAGGGAGACATCAGCTGCACCTCAGCTGCCCAGCAGCTGCCGGGACTGCTGTTTCAGCACATATGGAAGCATGGCAGGGACCAGCTCCACTGCACCCTCATTACAGGGCGTACCACCCCGCTTAATAAAACATGTTGGGGAAGGGATGGATCACTCAGCTCAACATGCCAGAAATCCATTTTTGACACATTCCTGATATACTTTATTGGTTAAACAAGACAACACATCCTCAGTAACTGATAATAGTTAGAGACTTGTTTTCAGTGCTCTCGAGCACACTGTTCTCAGTTAGTGTGGAGCCCTGATTTACCTTGGTGCTGTCAAGAACAGTTGTATGCTCATCTGTTTCACACTGGTTTCAACAGGATTAACAGTGTCTGCTTTTTGTTGGCTTGCCAGCTCTTTTTACAATGGATTTGTCAAGTGTAACAGTACTCTGCATTCCTCAAAGGAACAAGCATTTCAGCCATTTTTCATCTGGTTTTCTATACTACAGTAGGTACTAAGATATTAATATATATTTTACCGCCTTTACTGCATTTCACTAGCTATGTGCACAGACTCTATTAATTCTTCTGTTTTGTGCTTCTGAAAAACTGGCTCAGGAGTCCAGTGCTCTCTGGGGTCTGAGGTCCTCAGTGATTTGTATCTTTAGTTTTCCCATGTTTTAATAACAACTTTGAGTTGGGGGGTTCTTCAAATAACTTTCATTTACGCTCTTACTCTCTCAGAGTACATACAATTTTTCCCAGCTTCAACTCCAACCCCAAAGTTAAGAATTATGATTTAGCTGAGCATTAAACTCCTTTTTTATCTCCTTCCATTTTTGTAAGTAATTCTCAGTGGGGGCCTGTTCTGTGTTTCACCTTCTGAAATCTCCTCTCTTTCCTTTCAGGGGGGAACAGGAGAGGAAGCTAGGTAACAGCTATCTTCACCAATTACATGTTTTACAGGAAGAGAGCAAGTAAAAAATTATCCTTGCAACTAGGAAAATGTAAGCAGCCAGAAGAAAAAAGGCACAAGATCCTGAAACCCCAAACCTCCCTACTTCCCTCCCTCTCAACCCTATTTGGACAATGCTACTCATTATTTCATGGGACAGTGGGGTAGAACAGGGATAACTTTGTGCCAGCCAGTATTAATGGCACTGAATGAATGTCAAAAAATGTAGTGGGATGGTTTGCAAGGAGAGAAAAAATGTGTACACATGGAAACTGGAGCTGGACATGGATGCCTGAAAATATGCAAGAGGGATCACTTAGGATACATACATGCAAACTGCACCTGTCCATATGTCTAACTGTGTAGTAATGTAATGGCAGACAGCATAGAAACCCCTATTTTTCTTTTTGGTATTCTTACAAAATTATTTCAAATGGGAATTCAAACTTGCACCACATGAAAAATTACAAATCTTATTGCAGTGTTCCTTAGCACAGATACACTACTCTTCACTTATGATCTTCTCAGAATTTTGGAAATGTTCCCTAAATTGGAACTAACATATGTAATAATAATGATAGTGATAAAATTGTTAATGAAATATATATTTGGTAGAGCTTCTTTGGCAGTGGTAAAACTATCCTTTAATTCTTAAAAAGAAAAAATCACCCTCCCAAATCCTTTAACGTGACAGTCACAGGTATGTTGAGTTTCTGTAAGAACTGGGGAGCAGACTGAGCACTTGTGGGACACCAAAGATCAAGGTGAGATCTCTGAGAACACTATTTTCTGTTAACTAGAAGAGACATGTTAGCATAAATAACCCTTAGACATAAGTAGTGTGATATAAATAGCTCTAAGCATCTGCATTGAAACTTTTTCTTTTTTTTTTTTTTCCTCCAGAAAAAGAAAACTAAAAGTGACCAGTCCCACTTGAATATATGCTGCATATGAATAATTTACCTTAGTTTTTGCTAAGTAGTAGGTTTTCCCTTCCTCCCACCCCCTCAGTAATATTCTGCTTTTGGTCATCCCTAATATATTAAGGAATTCAAGCAGTATGTACAAATAAGTAGTTTCCAAATTTTATTTAATGACGATTAATCCAGAGTGCTATATCATAGCATAAATACCTTGAGCCCTCTTACCCAGGTTTTGGGAGATCCACATTCAATTCTTTATTCTGCAAAAGGGAATATGAAGCCATGTTTATGGTTACAATTATTCCAGATTGAAGAAAACAGAGCAGCTGAGGTTGGAAAAGACCTCTCAAGGCCATCCAGGCCAGCCACCCTGATTAAGCAAGGTAAGATGCAACTGATTACCTAGGACCATGTTGAATCATGGTTTAAGTATCTCCAAATGGTGGAGGCTCCACAACCTCTCTGGCCAATATGTTCTGGTGTTACCCACCCTCTCAGTAAAGAAATGATGAATGGAATGGAATTTCAAATGTGTCAGTTTGTGCCTACTGCCTCTTTCCTGTCACTGGGAACATGTGGAAAGAGCCTGGCCCCATCCTCCTTGCACCCTCTCCTCTAGGTATTTATACACATTGGTGAGATCCCCTCTTCTCCAGCCTGAACAGTCCCAGCCCTCTCCACCTTTCCTCATAGGACAAGTGACCTTCATCTTAAAGGCCCTTTGCTGGACTCGTTGCAGTAATAAAAAAGTAATGAAACACTTTTTGAGGCAGGGACCTGTACCCACCTGTACTCAAAATTAAAAATAACATCTTTATTTCTAGACTGGCTCGAGCCAGGGTCTTCTCATTCCCTGACACAGTAGCTGTTCCACTTGAAAATCACCAAGAGGCAGAAGGGTGTCTATCTCCAGACGTTGTCTAGTGTCCAGACATTCACTTGGGAATCTTCTCTGCTGACCACTGTCGTTACTATCTAAGAATTACTCTGGTGTAGAGGAACACATTTTCTCTGTAGTTCAGTCCTCTCATCATTCTCCCATGCCTGTTCCCCTATCAGCTCTGGGAATGAAGTCTTCTCCTATAATGTGAGATCTTATTTCCTTAAGTTTGTTCATAAGTTAAAAACACAAAGTTGACAAGTAGATGCTGGAAGACTTAAGCAAGTCCCAAGAAAAAGAATCAGACAGCTATATTTTTAGGCATAACAGAAATTCATTTTCTTGAGAAATACGCAAAGCAAGGATTCTTGTGATGCTGTTCAGCATAAGGGCACTACCAAAAAGGCACGGAAATAAGGCAGGTAAGATGATCTAACAGGCTTTCTTAGGAGAGTTGGCTAAACTCTTCCAGGTTCTGAACAGAGACACTGAAGGTGTGGAACAGCCAAGTATAAGGAACCTTATATTCAGGTTCCTGTATTCAGACCTTTATTTCAGGGTTTTCTATAGTTCTGACACTGATAACAAGTTCAGCGCTAGACAGGGTCTAAACAGCTTGCTTAGCTTGGCAGGAATGAACATGGATGAATGAGGACTTCAGAAAAAAGTTGCTACAGAGCAGAGGTTTATTAGATGGATCCTACAGAGGAGCCCAGTGGGTTTGGGCCTGTCTCATGCAGCAGGAATGACAAGCTGACTGGTTCTAAGCCATACAAGAATTAAAAGTCCATCAAGTGGGCTAAGAAATCTATAGAAGCTCCACATCCTAAAGCAAGCAAGTTCTGAGGGAAGTGCCAGAAGGGTGTGTATCACTTACAGAAAACAGCCAGTTACAATTTCAAACCATCCACTGAAACAGAAATATGGAACAATAGTAGAAAACGGGTTACATGAAATGACCATACTAGCAGCTAAGAGACAACTAGAGGGAATGTATCAATTTTTATAAGATCCTATTTTCTGGAGCTTTGCTGTAATACCTGAGTGAACCCACACACACATGTGGAAGTTGTAACACAAGGTCTTTGTCTAAACAGAGATTTTTATTTAGCAAGTTTGACAGCAGCTTGCTCGTGCATTTTAGGACTTTAAGAATCTAAAATAAAATGCTAAATTATTTCAGTTACCCTTCACTTGCTACACTAATAAACTTAAAAGGAATGTTTTGAAAATAAATGTGGAACATCATTTAATCATTTCTACTTCACTTTTGAAACAGATTGAAGCAAAAACATATACATGAAGCTTTAAAATTTAACAGCAAACAAAAAAATCAATGAATCTGCTGAAAGTCTGCTCTGATTGGAGCTAGGCTGAACTGCAGAAACATATGAAGGAACTTTAAACTTCTGTACTAACATCAATGAGATTTTCTGGGCTGGGCCGAAATGAGGTAACAGTTAAACTATGTAACAAAAGAATTGCTTTTTTTAAGCTTGCATTTTCCTACATCCTGCTGCACATTTCTTTCAAACTCTCTTCAACAATGATATATATGCAGTAACCGGGCTCATCACATGCAGCTTCAGTTTTCTCCAACTCTGAGAACCCTCTTGATCCTTTACTAGTCTTCTTTAGATATTAATTTACCTATTAACGAGGGATCTTTTTGAGTTGTTTGATTGCAATCATTAGATAGCATAGGGTGCCCACTAAATGGGTTTCAATAAAAGTTGCAGTTAACTGATTCTTCAGGGGAACTACCGACTGGAAGTGGATGTTGAGAATAGGATTGGTCCAGCAGTAAGTGTCAAGATGATAACTGACCAAAGGAAAGCAAATAACAACAGAGCAGTAAGCAGATACAGATACTAATCTAGTCTAAAATCATCTCAAACCTCCTTAATCATTTTTTTTGATCAGCAGTTGTTTGCATGGGATGTGTAACACACCAATCTTGTGACAGGCCACAATCACTTTCCTAGTTCTTTTTAAATAGCTCTTCCATTAAAGCCTTTTGATTGAGTCAGAAATCAATGCTGGGACACAATCTAGATTTTCAAAAGGTTTCATACAAACAAGTGAGCATAACCAAGCATCAAACATATAACTTCACTCAGCTGACAAAACATTAATGATGCAAAGAGGTTCCCCAGACAAAACTGATACGGCAATAATTCAATGCATATCTCCACTACCTTCTACAGTATTACCTACACTGCCCTGAATCACTACTGAGCACACCTATTTACTCAGCAGGTAGGATCTGCTTTCTATTTTTTGTCTAGTTAGGTTTTTGAATGCACAAGCCTATTGCTAATCAAGAAAATGGGTTATAAGTATATCAAGGAAAGTTCAGTTGTACTATACTTTCCCACAGTACCCATTTATTCTTTCCTGTAGGCAGCATATGAAGGTAGTTTACGTTATCCCTGCCCCTCCTTCATTTATCTAATCCATGTCTTTTCATTAAGGCAAAAGAGGAGTCACTTCCTCAAAAAAATTATTCACAATTGCAACAAAAAGGAAAAACTTGTAAAAACCAGAAAAGCACTATTTGCAAAAACATCTATAAAATGTGATTCAGTAGGCTGGCATTATGCCATGTCTTCCCCACATGAAGAGTTAAAGTCATATAAAATAAAATGTTCTTTGTGGAGCTGAGCTAAATTAATGAGTTTTATTATCTCAGAAATACCAAAAATTAGTAATTCAATACCTGATTCAAAGGACAATATATTTCACTTTTTAAGCCACATTCGAACATTAAAACATCTCTGTGTTAGACAGTAGTTTTTGTCCCACAGCCTCAACTCCTTTTGTGGGCCAGCCTGTCTACAAAGGGGAACTTCTCATGGAGTACTTCCCACAGAAAATGGCAGGGGCAAGAATGGAAAGGTTCCTAAACCAGTCCCCTGCCCATGTTGTCAGAGGTTCAAAGAATAGGAGCTAGACTATCTTCACTCATAATAACAAAGGGTATAGTGGACTACCTCTTCAGAAACCCAGCCTGTAACTATTTGCCTTGCAAATTATACTTTACTGTGAGTCTGTACAACACATGGTACTGTGGGAAACCAATCCTATCTGAGAGTCTCTGGAGGCTGCTGCAAAACAACCACCACCACCAAAGGGCAGACAGAGAAACTGAGCACAATAATGGAGGGATCTCTGTGGCACACATTTCCATACTTCTATACTTTGCTGTTTAAAACTGACTACCTGATGCTGAATTTCCAGCAATCATTATTTAAGCTTTTCAAGAAAACCCATTGTATTCATCAGCTTTTTGCTCCAGAGGCAGGGTCATGCAGATCTGAAGAGCAGTAACAATAAAAAAATGCCCTGAACAGTAATTCTGACTCAGTAAGGCAGTAGTCCGAGTCCACAGAGTGCACAAAAAACCTGATGTGCTCTTGATTGCATTCTTTCATTCCTAGGAGTTCAAAATCAGAAGGGTAGAGTTTACTGTGTCAACACTAAATGTTCTGTTTAAATATTAAAAAAAAATCCTAGTAGTTAAACTAATATTGAAAACACGCTGAAACCTGGATCCCCAACTGCCTGTTTCACAAAGAAGCTTACATACAAGCACTGCCAACATTAAGTTTTGAAAGTTTTTAATTACAACTGGCATTTCAAGTACATTTCACAGTTCATGTATTATTAGATGAGCTTTTGCCAAGTGAATTATTAAATTGCTGTGCTAAACGGAATGTGTACATACCTATTTTCTGATCATTATTTCAATATTGCATATTACAATAATGTAAAGTACACTGCAAACTAATAAAAGTAATAAATTAATTCTTTCACTCTAACATTTGAATAGTAATAATGTATTTACCTTGTATTTCATGCTACAGATACATGTCTCGATGATAAAGCAAGTTTTGAGATACTTTCCTTGGGAATACCCAATAAATCAGCACATCAGCACTAAGCAAGTTTTTCTCTTTAAGCAACACTGACTTACGTTATAAACAGATCTTGAAGCTGCCTAGGGTGACACAAGAGAGTTGGCACCAAGCTCCTTCCAGCAGCTAAAGTGTACAGCTAGGAAAGTAGGAGCATGGGGCAACTGATTAGTGCAGAGAAGGTCCACATGGCAAAGGTGCCATGAAAACTGAGGCAAAAATACACTACAAACCACAAGGACATAAAATGACCAGGAGGGACAGTGTCCCAGAATGACTATATAGAGCTCCAGGTCAGTATTCTTGCAGGCTACACTGTGCTACACAGACATAATAAGCTGCTAGAATTCAACTTCTAAACAATAATTCCCAATAATCATGTGATAAAGTCAGTACTGTTTGTCGTAACTAAAGGCATAAAAAGAAAATCCTACGATATCCCCACCACAATTCTCTCTAACTCACTCTTTCACAACCTTAAAAAATGATCCAATCCCAACAAACTTTCAGAATCTCCTACAGCTTTACTAATCTCCGAAGCATTTCTGCACACCTTTCCCTATTTTTATTATGGTTTGCACTTTTTTTTCCACTCTTCAAAATGTTCACAAGTCATTCTAAGGATGCCTGGGAAAAATATTCAGAGGGTCTCCAAGAAAAATACTTTCACAAATGAAGATGCTACATAGCAAAAGTACCACCACAAAATTCAAATGAGTAAGTTGAGGAAGCATGCAAGAGAATGCTATTCCAGCACTGGTGAAAGAATCAGCATTTTTGTGGTGGATTCATCATGTGACTGAAAGCAAGAGCAGCTGCAGCAATCAGGGTTGCATGGTCAGAAATGTTGAAATGTGATTAGAAGATGACTAGAGATTCAAATGCTATTAAAAGGAATACAATATATATATATGTGTGTATACATATATATTAAAAAAAATAATCCTAAGCATAAAATAAAGAATCAGAGAGTGCATCTGCATACATTTGACCCATATTTCTAACTTGTTGTTTGGCAAAGTGGGTAGGAAATCCCAACAGGAGCCATTAAGTGTTATTTCATACTTTACAGATGGGACAGCACAGACCACCTGAGCTTAGTGTTATATGGTGCATGTCATTTGCCCCCAAAACTGGTATAAGCAGCAGTAAAATTCCTATTGTGTTGGAAAGCTCAATGTAAGGCTACTGAAGGGGCCCTTGAAAACAGAGAACAAGTACAGCAGCTTTTCATCTTGTCTGGATAGAGCCCGTGTAGTCATTCAGAACTACTCTGCTTTGGAAAGGATGAACAATAAATTGCATAGGAATCTACATCTGCTCTCTTTCCATAGGGTTATTCAGGCTAGAGTCCTCTAGGTCACCCAAGGCTTTCCTACAGTTACTGACATTGTGCTCATATGAAGCTCAACAAAAAGACCAAGCTTGGGATCAGAGTCCAAAAAGCACAGCAAGAAATGTCCACAGTTCAAATAACCAGACCAATCCAACTCAATTGCCAGAACTGGACGGATGGATGCACACAAAGAGTTGTCGTCAATAGCTCAATGTCCGACTGGAGACCAGTAACGAGTGGTGTCCCTCAGGGATCAGTGTTGGAACCGGTCTTGTTTAACATCTTCATCGCTGACATGGACAGTGGGATTGAGTGTGCCCTCAGCAAGTTTGCCGATGACACCAAGCTGTGTGGTTCAGTTGATACGCTGGAGGGAAGGAATGCCATCCAGAGGGACCTTGACATGCTTGTGAGGTGGGGTGATGCCAGCCTTATGGAGTTTAACCATGCCAAGTGCAAGGTCCTACACTTGGGTTGGAGCAACCCCAGGCACAGCTACAGGTTGGGCAGAGAAGAGATTCAGAGCAGCCCTGCGGAGAAGGACTTGGGGGTGTTGGTGGATGAGAAAGTGAACATGAGCTGGCTTCAGTGTCTGCTCACAGCCCAGAAAGCCAACCGTATCCTGGGCTGCATCAAAAGGAGCGTGACCAGCAGGTCGAAGGAGGTGATCCTGCCCCTCTACTCTGCTCTTGTGAGACCTCACCTGGAGTACTGTGTATAGTTCTGGTGTCCTCAACATAAAAAGGACATGGAACTGTTGGAACAAGTCCAGAGAAGGGCCACAGGGATGATCAGGGGACTGGAGCACCTCCTGTGTGAAGATAGGCTGAGAAAGTTGGGGCTGTTCAGCCTGGAGAAGAGAAGGCTGCATGGAGACCTCATTCCTTCTGAATAGATTGGATATAAAATGAGGAAATTCTTTCCTGTAAGGGTGGTGAGGCACTGGAATGGTTGCCCAGGGAGGTTGTGAATGCTCCATCCCTGGCAGTGTTCAAGACCAGTTGGACAAGGCCTTGGGTGATATGGTTTAGTGTGAGGTGTCCCTGCCCATGGCAGGGGGGGTGGAACTTGATGATCTTGAGGTTCTTTCCAGCCCTGGCTATTCTATGATTCTATGACTTAGCTCCTCTCCTTGCTTACCCTCCTTCCCCAACTTCACTGTGTCTCTGCCATCTCCTCTGCCCTCTTTCTTGCTGAATATAGAATTGAGAGTTATCCCATTTATGGTAAGTCAGAGATACCTCTTCATTTTTCCAGATGGACACCACAAGGCACAGAGGGTGAAAAACTGCCTCTTAATTGCAAGTTTGAATTCAAACCACGTCAACCATGACATTTTTCCTTCACGCTTTAAAGATAAGGACTGCAGTCTCAGAACAAGTTGGTGACCCAAGAAATTCTGTTTACAGACAGCAGGCCATTTTAGTGCTATGCACTTCTAGTGTGTCTTGAAATAGAGAATTAAACAAAACAGATGTAAAATGTGGTTAAGTGATAAAAGGTTATGGGCTACAAGAATTACAGGACTTCAACATCAGCTCTTCAGTAAGGATATTCTCAGATCAGTTCCTAATGGACACATAATCCGATCCATGAAGATGATTTAATAAATTTGGCAAACTACTTATTTCCCCACACAAGAGAATGTCGTTATTTTATTTTCTACTATAGAACTAGCCAAAGAGCAAGGTCAAACTGAGATCAGTAGAAGATTAACATGGGAAACTCATTAAAAGGTGACTTTCATTACCAGCAGCATAGCCTCTTCATGTGCAATATAGCTTAGTTGTTAATACTTCAGATAAAAGTAGTGCATGCTGATCTATGTCTCTTGCCTGAGCAGCTCCTTTCCATGCTCAGGTATTAAAAAATGTAAGATTTTTAAGAAAAGGGGGAAGGAAATGTAGAGGGAAATAGAAAAATAAAGATGTAGTCCTCCAGAGAAAAACAAGGATTCACCCAGGTAATTTCTATTAAGGTTAATAGAAGTTAAGCACATAAATTCCACTTGGGTTAGTAGGATGATAAATACCATAGACTTAAATATTTTATAAATGGAACAGGGCAATAGAAGTCATGCTACAAAACTAAAGCAATTTTTTAAAGTCACTAAGTATACAGAAAAGTCTATTTGGTGACTAACAAAAGGTAGTGCATTTCATTAAAAAAAGTATTTTCAAGCTTACTTGCATTCACCTACAATTTCTCATTACAAACCTTACTTCAACTACTCAAACTTTTATGACTTTCTGCTACAGACTAGGAAGAAGGAAATGAATGCATGGTGTAAAACATTTGCATCTCCAGGACAGAATCGCTACAGGTTTTCCCAGACAAACATGAGCCTCCACAGCATTTGCACAGCAGCCCCAGTGCTCACAGGAAGTAAAGGCTGGATATGCTCTTTATGGATGGTTTGTATCATGCATGAAAAGTCTGTAATTTAGGAAACACCAGACCTACTGGTAAAATATGCTAATGTGCAGTAGTTTCAACAGCTCGCAGAAGTGCAGAACACACAGCACAAGTAAAGTAGATCTACAATTACACAGTGGGCATCCCAAGGATTTCTGTTTCTAATTAACAATTTGTTTGCCAAAACTTTGGAAGTCACAGGCAAATTTTGCCCCAACAAAGCTGACATCACCAAGGAAAATGGGAAGTATAGTGAGACCTGCTACTAATGTATAATCTTATCAACTAAAAATAAGAAAAAGTTTGCACTAATCAAACCCACCAGGCATTGAAACATAAAATATTAACAATGTTATTATTGGAAATAAAATAAGAATAGAGAGACTATACATATATTCCTAAATGGAAAGATAATGAGACAGGTGCCTCAGGGTGTGAATAGTAGAGCTTATAAAAGGGAAAAAAATAAAATGCATATTAATTACAGTTCTCTGGAGCCTAAAATATTAAGAGGCACAGGGCAGTTTGTCAAAACAAGGTGAAAAAGCCACCATTTTTTAAAATCAGAAAGTCCTAGAAAATCATTTTTTATAAGCATCTTACACACTGTTTTTCTTTTCTCATGTGTCAGTAACCTTATGAAATGACATGAATGCTTAAAATAGCAATATATCAATTACTAGTTTAGCACGGAAGGAAGTTCAGATTTATAAGGAGGGTTCCATATTAAGTACCACCACCATGCAGAAATATTTCACAAGAGTCATTGCTGTTTCCATGTACTGGTTCCTACACTGGTGGTAGCAGTGCAGAGCTGTAGTGATTGATGAGTTATTGCCTCCTGCAGCAGGTGAAGCAGCTCGCTGCTCAAACAGCCTGCTGTCTGTTCTCTGTGGTACAACACGCAAAATTCTGCTGGCTGTGAGCTCTCTGACAAACACTAAGCATTCAAAATCCATGCTAACACCTGATTCTAAATACAAAACCCAGCACCCTCATGACAGGTTATAGGGCAGCAAGCACTCTCAACAGCAGGTCCCTCAGCAGTCCAGCAGCAAGACTGATGCTCAGTTTCCCTGGGGACAAGACTTAGCTCCAATATCATGGTGAAGAACTTATCTGTATTACTTCTGCAAAACATGCAGCACATCCTGAGACCACACAGTTACTACATAAAGTTACTTATGACATCAACAGTTACTGACATCAACAGGTATGTCAACAACAAACCACTGTGATATTAACAGATGGTGGTCTGAAATCTCCAATAACTTTCAACTCCAAACCCATATTCCTTCTTCTCTAGCCTGGGAATTCTTCTACCCTGAAAACTTCTGAACAGCACCTGGAGTCATGTCCAGACTCCACAGGGTCTTGAATGGCACAACAGCAAATGGCACAAGCTAGCAGTATTCTGCTTCTGAAGGCCTTATGCAAGACCTAGAAGTTATCTAGTAGTGGAGCATTTGGCAGCGGGATAATTAAGGAATACGCAAGTCTGTTTGTTACTATCAGAATATATTCTCATCTTCTTGTGATCAGAAAAACAACAGAAGTTCACATCCCTGGTAGATCTTCGTCTAGTGCTCCTGAGCAGCTTGTGCTCCATAGGCTATCTCTAAGAGGCTCCAAGAAATAATGGAGAAAAGCAAGGCTGCTGGCACTAAGACTAATTTTATTACATTAAAAAAAACTGTATTCTGAAAAAATCTACATCTGTAGAATAATTTTAATTGAAAATAGAAAGTGGTTAGAAGTAACTGTTTTAGTCATTAACAGAAGTGTAGGCATTTTCTTAAGCTAAAAGTGTTTAAAACTTAAAAAGGGATACAAGAGAAAAGCATATGAGCATAATCCTCAGTCTAACCTGAAGAGTAAACAGATGCATTGCTTTCTGTTAGGACTAGGACTGGCACCTACAAAACTTGTGATCCAATAGAGGACCGGTTTTACTTCCCTGGAGCTGAAAGCACAACCCATCTTTGCTCAGGACAGTGTGTGAGCAGTTTACCTTTCACATCTTATCCTTGAATTTCCTCTCAGTCAACATTATTCAGGAAATCTCTCTGTTCTTGACAATAGGAGTGTCAACATTGTATTAACACATTTAAATATTATGTAGGCTTAAATATTCACAGATGCATAACCTTAAATATGCTGCATTTCTATTTACAACTATTGAACTAAATTTGCTGTCCTTTCGTATGCAGTATTATCTCGTTAGTTCCTTCTGCAGCTGCATGAAGAGCTCCTTTGATCCTTTACTACTTTGGCAAATTTTTGATGCAAATTATTTTTCTTGCCTGAGGTGCCACTTTCCTACCTGAAGACAGAAGGTAATTCTCCTGAGAAAATAAGGTTAGGATGAGCTATCTGCTTGTCCAGCTATCTACCCACAAATAATTTTGGGGATCACTGGACAATTTCAATGAAACTTGACAGATATGTGTATAGCCCAGACTACAAGCTTTGATAAACCTAGCAGCTAGGTAAATGAGCAAGATAGGTCTCAGGCTGAGGCATTACATGCTCCTCCAAAGTTCTGGGGTGCAATGGATTGTTTAAATGGACCTCAGAATTGACAAGTCAGTCCATGGTCTCCTCCCATTTAGTGTGTCACTGCAGCCCCCTGTTACCAAAACCCTGCTACTCATGCCGTTCTCAGAAGAATGAAAAGAAACACACATAATAGAGTTACCATGGTTTAACAAACTGCCCCATTACCTTCACCGGAGTGGTGTGGCTCTGTGTGCACTCCTTGTCCACCCCAGATCTGTTACAGTCAATCAACAAAGAAAGCATTTTCCATTTTGTATGTTGTCTTATATAGCATAAATTATAATCATAATGCTAGAGCAAACTATGAAGGCCGTTTAAACTAGGACACTTCACATGCAATTGGCACAGTGCAGGGCACCCACTCCTGTGGCCCAGCTGGGAAGTCAATAGCTCCATTAACCTGCAGTCACCTGCACATTGCCTCACACAGTCAAACTTAGCATGTTGTGTGCAGCTACAATATAACAATTTCAGTGGAAGTAGAATGAATGTGTGGTGATAAATTACACTGCAAACGTAATTTATGAAACACGCAATAGCTGAAGTCTGAACTTCTGTTTCTCTTGCATTAGTATTTACTAAACCCCTCTGAAATACACTGTAAGAATCTGGTTAATGTAATGAGCATCAGATTATTTATCTTTGTATTCTGTTAATGACTTTTCCTTAATTAGCAAAAAGGCCAATTATTTTTTCATTTCTAGCTTAAAATTTAGTGAATGCTTGCTTTCTACATACTTCATAGGTTTATCAACTACTTCTGTTGTGTGTGTACTGAGAGAGAGTGAAGTTACAAAAATATTTCTGCTTTTTTACTGTGGCCTTACGGTTGCACCACCATAACAAAGAGCAAATGTAACCCCTGAAATCTGTGGTGTATTCAGGAAAAATGCTAGGTAATACATTGTGAGAAGATTTCAGTAGAGCAGTTGATAGATTCAGAAATAACAGTATCATGTGATAGAATGTGGTATAGGGAAACAGGTGAGAAAAAGAAGGGTGAAAGGGAAGGCAAGGAAATTCGCAGGGACAATCTCTGCATGTGCTTCCAGCTTACTGCATATGCTGACCCCAGAGCCATGAAATTCATCAATGCTATATTGACCTCAAACTAATAAATCCAGGTTTATCAGCTCTGGATTAAAAACATACTACAGAGCCAGAGTGGGCTCGTCTTTGGTGAATTTGAAAATTTTAGATATTTGCTCACATCCACTTTTGAGACATACTACAGCATCCTACAACTCTTAGTTTTGCCACGTATTTCCTGAATGAGTATCTGTATTTAAAACTGACATCATTAAAACTTCCTGATATTTCTCATATCCAACAAAGGAATGGGTCACCTCAGTGGTGAATAAACAATGCTTCTGAAAAAGAAAATTTTTCTTTTAAATATCCCACTATTTAAATAAATAAATAATAAAAAATCCTGAAAAATGACCAGATTATGGCCAAAGAACTAGGTTTGATGCTCATCCAGACTTTTTAATTTTTTTACATTCAGTTGTAATATTTCAATGTTGATGTCTCCTATGGCAGCCAAATAATTCCAAACAATGACCTGACCACATGCCCAATAGGGAGATACAACATTTTTCCCCTGAGTTTACTGACACATCTTTCTTCTTATCATGCAGGAAGGGAGAAGGAAGGTGACATGCAACAGGCTTTATATGATTTTGCAATATCCCAGTTAATTCCACCTAACTTTTTTCCTTTTGAAATTAATTTATCTTTGTTTCTGCCAGGATAAGGAATGTAAGAGTTGCTCTCCAAAAATTCACAGTGCGTGCAAGGGATTTTAGCTCTGGAGCGGAAATTAATCCTGGAACACAAAAAGAGAAAGAGGAAAGATTTAAAGGCATGGCAGGCACATAGCTTTATGCTAAGGAAGGGGCAGCCCATCCTATGCATCAAACACAGAAGATTCAGCTGTCCTTTTGTCTACTGGGGTAGGTTTTCTCTTGAGTGTTTTTTTTTTTATATATATGAAGATAAAAGTACTGAATTATAAGTATTTTAAGATAAATTCAATTAAAAAAATAATGGTTTGAATGCATGCAGGTACCCTGACTATATTCCTGAATGTATTACAGCAAGTACTTCAATTCTTCAACCACCAATTGTGAAGCAGCACCCTTCTGACCCTTTTAAAAAAATCACACTCTCACTTTACTTCTTAACTACCTTGTGATAGAAGAATTTGCTTCACTATGTTGTTGGGAAAGAGGAATTTTACACAGAAAGAGAAACTTTTTACACAGCAACTACTACAGAATCCTGAAAGTGGTTAAATCCATAAAGCATACCAAACATGGGTGATTCTTGATCAGTCATTGAAAGTGTAACACTGTCTGTTTTTCTTTAGTTTGTTTTCAGGAATGTTAAAGATATATATCTACAAGAAACATTTCCTCTTTAAGAATGTACAGTATATCCTCACTAGTGTTACCCATTTCATTCTTTATTTCATTCACAAGATTACCAGATGGCACTCACGATTTATTTCACCTGAGCATCTTGAGATTTTCCAAATTCCTCCTTAGAGACTCTGATTTCTGTTAAGGACACACATTGATCTTGTGAGAGAAAGAACATGGAAGAAGAATTTGAAAGCCCTTTCTGCAAGTAAAAAAAAGCTGTAAATACTAATTTAACTTCCCTGCTGCTTTACTTTTTAATTGTTATCACCCCTTGTCAGTCACAAGGGCTGGTGGCATAGCTGCTTCTAGTGCATTTGAAACAGCTTTAATCAATGTCTTATTTAGTCTGTTTGCTGTGTTGTTGGTTTACTGTCCACAGATGGAAAGAACTATATAAAAGTCAGGTGGTATCATGTGGTTATTGCAGTAATAAAAAAATGCATAGCCTGTCACATATGAATATTTTCTCTTTTGCACTGCTCAATCTATACTACAATTAGGAACAAACTGATTTTCACGCACAAAGAACTCATTTGAAAAAGCCCACAAACTCAAAGCAGCATAGAAATTTACAGAAAGATATCCCTTTTAAACCCTTTTAAAGTAAAACAGGTTAAATGGTTTACTGGCTAAAGTGTGAGTTCTCAAATGCATATACCCATCAAATCTAAACAAAACCCATGCGTACATTCAGAATAATTTCTTTGAAAAACAGCTAGTTCCTTGCCCAATTTCAACTTCCATCCTCTATCCCTTTCAGATGTGGAGCTGATCAAAAGAAGGTCACAGTGATATCCTTCTTTAATGAAAAAAATGACCTTTTTCATTCCTCTTTTCTGGGAAACAGATGAATTGTTTTTGTTCAATTGTTCAACATTTTAACAAGGCCACCTTTGAAAGCAACTCTTGAAAAGCGAAGGCCAAACAGGTTTAAGTTTCAAACAGTTCCAGGTCACAGGAAACAGGAGGTCAGAATCCAAAGAACTTTCAGACAATGTTCAGTGCATCAGTAGGTATCTTAAGCTACATAAAGACAATGTTAAGTACTCCAAACACTTGTTTGTTACTTTTTGTAAGGAAGGGGAAGGGGGGAAAAGACCAACTCAGAAACTTACAGTTCTGGAATAAATGGCCCTTCCACCTCTAATTGTGCAGATAAGAGACACATAGCAATTCCAGAAAGGGAGACCTACATAAAACAAACCAAACCAAACCCAAAACCATACCAGCTGTGGAAAGCCCCTCCTCACTCCACCTGGCCCCAGGGAAGCCTGCTAAAGGAGTTAAAATGGGGTACTCCTCACTTAGTCAAGCTCAGACAGTTTCTAACCCTGAACTGTTTAGATTCAAACCTTTCTATGACAGAAGGCTCCAGGAACAGGAGACAGAAGGGTTTTTTGTATTATTCATGTAGTGAAAACCTAGTATCGCCATCAGAAGTCTTCATCACAGTACTTACTGTTTTTACTGTGTTTTTCTACTTGTAGAAAACCAAAACCAAGCGCTCAGTATTTTGCTGAAAAGGGTGCAACACAGGTAACGTTGGTAAAGTGAGAATAACACACTTTTTGTGCAAGTGGAAAATCACAGAGAGCAGAACAAATCTTAACATGCCTTTCGTGCCCAAAAATATGATTCCCCTTACAAATGCCTTAGGCATCAACACCATAACACTTCCGTCGTGTGTCCAGGCTCCTCCTCTTTTATTCTACTCTCTTAGAATTAAACACCCCCCCCCCAAAAAAAAACACCAAAACCAAACAAAACAAACACAAACAAACCCACCAACCACAACCCCCTCCAGCCCCCTCCCCCCACCAAAAAAAAAAAAAAAGACCAAAAAAACCAAAACACACAGGCATTTTTATCTCTTTTTTCACCACCTCTTAACACAGTAAATTGCCTTTCAGAATATTGTGATGCCTCTATAACAAGGGCAAACAAGTTATGGGATCCGTTTGTTCAGGTCTTAGAAAGCATTCTTAAAAATAAACAGAAGGGAAGACTGACATTCATGATTTCTCTGAAAACAGACTAGCATTAATCTGAAAAACTGATGGTAGTGATGATAAATGCAACCTTTCACTTTCACTTCTGAGGATTCTAGTGTTAAAAACAATTACAAAAAAATCCTCAGACAGTATAAATATAAATCCCACTTTGTTGAGGAAGAAACAGAAGCACACAAATATGGTGCAATTTGCTAATGTTACAAAGGAACCCATGAACATGGTGCCAGACCTTTACTCCTGTAGTTTGCTTAGTCTCTCATATTGTGAGCTGCAGAACAAATCTTGTTCTTCCAATACTGACACACAGTTCAAACTCTTCCATGGTGCTCAAACCCCATCAAACTAAATGTAATGGCAGTTTATACAGAAATTCAAAATCCATCAAACTGAATGTGATCACAGTTTATACAGAGATTATACCCACACTATGAAACTAACAGTAAGGGCTAAAGTGTGATGGATAATTCTTAATCAAAATTCTTAATTAAAAAAAAAAGAAAGACAAACTAAGGTAAAGAGCTGATTGAAACACTAACAAGGATCCTTACTAGTAATGGCACAGAGCATCTTCAGAAGCATTTGCAAGTCAGCTTCACAAACATGCTGGTCCCTGACAACAGATTATAGTTTGCTTTTTTCACCTAACTACCCAAAACAATTCCATCAGGCCAGTAAAAAGAAGATGACAACTGGCTTCAGTTAGTTTTTCTTCACTTAAACACTGTAACTTTGTTTTAAATTTATGAGTAAAACCAGATTTGTATGTGGTAGATTTGTAACTGAACCTACCTTTGCTTTCAGGTCAGCACAAATCTCCAGTTGCTTTTGTCTGGTGTTAGCCAGCACTACTTCCATCTCATGAGCAGCTGAGGCTTCAGCAGCAGTTGTCATTGCCTTAAGTAAAAAGGCTTTCCTAGTTTGAGCCCAATCTAATATCAAGGCTCTGCGCCGACTCCTAATCAAATGGTAATGATCCCAAGCTTTCTTATGAACAACCTAAAAAAGTAAAGCATTTCAGAATGGTTTAAAAACTATGCATAAATAATTCTAGACATTTTTGCAAACTGATTTTGCAAATTTGCAAATTGATTTAATCATTATATCACCCAGATTCCTATGGAATCCACAAATATTCTGTCAGGTGCCAGTCCCCCAGTGTTGGTAGGCGGTGATACCACTCCAGCCTTTCCCTGCCTGCCTGTACCACATGGCATTTCAATATGCTGCTGTCCCACTGTTCTGAACTATGCTTTTGCAATATAAATAAATTAAATTCAACAGTTCTTTCCTGCCCTAAAGTATACAAAATGTAAGTGGGTCCTTTCAATACATCTTCAGAGATACTGAGCACTTTAAGCACAATGAGGCTTTTTGTCGCAAATCACAATCTCTAGAGGAACACAAGGCAATAGTACAAATGCAGTACAGGTGTAAGTTAGCTTTGCTTTTTCTTTCCTAACAGGAAATTCAGAAACAGATTTTTAGCTTGCCAAGCAGCATACTGCCACCACCAATTTCACCACCTAACAAAAATGGCGAGTGTTAAATCTTAAAAACACTTTCCTTAGCCTTATTCAGTGAGGCTCCCAAGGACGTTCAAGCTTCAAGACTTTGATGGGAGTACTAACCAAGGCATTAGAGTCTTCAACCTGCCTTATATCCCACCAAACATAAGTTAGCAGGATGAAGGAAATTCTAGAGACAGTTAGCTGCTCAAGGGGACCATTCCTGGTGCTAGTTTCCAGGCTTTCAGCAAGGGATGGAGTTTGTTGACGCATCTGGTGCCCAGCTCAGAGACACTCCTACCAGCTCACAGCTGGACGAAGATAAGGTAGATTCTCTTTGATCAAATGTACATCCACTACCACATCAGCAGTTCACACTGCCATTGCTGCCCAAACTTGAGTGAGCCTCGCTAGCATGCACGTAAAGCTGAGACACTCATAAGCAAGAAATGGGATGGAGTTTG
This sequence comes from Pezoporus occidentalis, assembly GCF_034315485.1. Taxonomy (NCBI): domain Eukaryota; kingdom Metazoa; phylum Chordata; class Aves; order Psittaciformes; family Psittacidae; genus Pezoporus; species Pezoporus occidentalis. The sequence continues at coordinate 5,579,804 of NW_026915877.1, forward strand.
CAATTCTAAAACAGATCTCTGTGCTCTGCTACTGGATCATGCACTCAGGACTCATCCATTCTTCTACAGACAGAAGGAGGCACAGAAGGCTCTAAGTTTAGTATTCTAATGTAACACAAATGTTTTAAGAACAGATTCTTAGTACTGTTTAAACATTTCTGTATTTATAACGCTAATATACATACTAAGAAGTATCGATTCAATGCAGAATTATGATTTTTAAATTTAGAATTTTAAAATTTTAAAATGAACATTCAAAGAATTAGGGAGACCCACTAATAATGACTATGCTTAAAATATAACTACAGTGTACAAAGCACATAATTATTTAGCCTAGTTCTTAAAGGCAAAAGTTCAGAAATCCACAAGAAACATAATTTTTATGAAACTGTGCTAATTATTAGTATCAGTTCACTGCCATTCCCTTGCATTAGGCATTCCTCAAACACAGGGAAATAGATGGTCTAAAAATACATGCAGAGATAAAAAAAGACTCGTGCTTTACTTATGACATCCTGAAGAGTTCTGGCCTTGAAATGGGTTTCGCTATTAGCTGCTATGTGCTTATTCACTGTGGAGTGTAAAAGGAATCAGCAATCAAATTGAAAGGCATTATGCATGTAAAAATAGCCTCTCCCTGAGAGCCGGAGATAACTTTTCACTCTTTCTGCTATATATGTGCCACAGATCAATTAAAATAACTATTCCTAGATAGTGCAACAATGCTATACAAGCTCATCAAAAAAGAGAAATACCAAGAGAAGCAGAATAGTGTGACATAACTATAAAATTGTACAGCAAAAGCAATGCTAACAAGCTAATTCTGTGAATTTAGCTGTAAGAATATGTGGAAGTATAAAATCTCCATGGTGGTTATTCTGAAGAAGTGATAAGGCTTTAAGTTAATGTATTTTGAAGACAGGGACATCCCTTCTTCACTGTGTAGAACATGGTTTATAATAAAGACATTTTTAAACAAAAAACTTTCATAAACATGCTTTTATACAAATGTTCACTACATGGTTTATGTAAGAATTTATATCATTGATCTACTATTTAAAACAACACTAACCAGATCATGCCTAGGTTTGTGAGGAAGGTATCTCTGCAGCACATCGAGGCACAATTTTGTCCTCTTCTGAAGATCACTTGGATACTGATTGATAACAGCCTGGAAAATCCACTGATCTTCTTCATTCCATTCAGTGTTGCTGCAGAAATGCAAAACAATCAGCCCCAGTAGAATTTAACATTTGAAAAGAAGGAGTTTGGTTCTAGTTTACCTTTAAAGCCTAACCTTTCAGTGGGCTCACAATCTTGAAACTGTAAACTGGATGTTGGATCAAAGCAGAGAAATTTAGATTTACTGTTAGGAAGGAAAGCAAACCTATATTTCTTTTCTAACATGACCATTTATTGTGCCATCATTCGACTGAATTCTAACTTGGCTTTTTATTAGGGAATGATACAGTGTTTCTCAACATTACATTAATGAACAGTCAGACCACACATAAAATAAAGTGTGAAAAGGAGGAAGATGATCAGTCTCTACCCCTGAGCATGAAGTCAAAATACCTGTGTTCAGCTAAATGAACTAGCTTAGAAACAAACTTCTTACAGCCATAAACTCATCAGCAAGGTGTAAGATACACTTTTTTTTTTTTTTTAAATAGGAGGTGTAGTAATCAGTATTAATTTATTTATTTCAGAAAACTAGAGTAGCAAGAAGTAATATAAAATAAAAACAGGGTACCACAGGTTTGGATTTAGTAAATTAGATTTTAGCCTCAACCTGAACTCTTGGCCTTGAAGGGATTAACGTCAGTCTTTTATTGTCAGCATTAATGTATGAGCAGCAACACTGAGTCAGATCAAAAGGTCTCTGTGACTAAAAGCCTAGGGAAAATTAAAAGGCAGTCATTTGACTCTACCCCCCCACCAAATTCCTGCTGCCTCCAACTGTTTGCAGCTCTTGGACTTCCTGAGCCATCAGTGGTGTCTGGGTATTTAATAGTACTGCATTTGTTAAGATGTTAGAACAACATCCTTATGAAGGCAGAAATACCATGTATTTTTTAAAAAGAGTATTTTTGGTGAGATGCTTATAAGTAATTAATATCAAACTAGATTTTATTATACAATCTAGCATTATCTCTAAAGAGAGAACAGTAAACACAGGAACTAAAAATATTTTATGTAATCCAGTTTAATACAACTTTTCTTTAAAAAACACTGTACAGGAAACCCAAAATATATTATATTGTACAATATTCTGGGACTCTGAAGGAGGAAAGAAGAAAATATCCCTAGACCCATTAGTTTTGAGAAACTGAAAGCTTCACTTGCAGACATATCTCAAGAATGCAAAGACACAATATCCCGTTTCAACAAACTGATTTTGAAATAATATTCTGTCAGGCAAGGGAACCCAATCTCTCAGTGACATGCATTTCACCTTTTCCACTCTCCACTGGCACTTTCTGCTGTTGCATGCCTTGCCATGAAGTTGGCACATACCTGGACAGAGGTCCACTTATCTTCACCTCACTAAAGGCATTTATTTTACAGTTTGCTTCACACCAACTCACGGGCTTTATTTTTACCCTTATAGTATTAAGAGGGATTTAACTTTCACCCATCTTTCTGGAGACAGCTAGTGACCAGAGGTTTCTTCCTCCCCACTTCAGTTCTTTATCCTGTGACTTTCATGAAACAAAAGTGATTCTTAGCACACTAAAACATGTCAGCACAGAATCATTATTCCAGGATGAGGATGGTGGCAACTTAACAATAACCACATACAAGGGAATATTAAAATCACTATTCCCTAGTAATGAACACCTTGGTGCTTGCACTCTATGTATATTTTTCTCTATTTTCTTTTTCTCTGAATAAAAGTTTAAAGTTACTTATCTTTTATGCAGGCAGCATCACAGTGAAGGTGGCCAGGTAAAGAGAAAACACATCCCACCTCCATCAGTTAGCTCTAATAATATTATCCCAGCCATTAGTGCTACAAACAGCAGAACAAAAACCTCACAGTAATAACATTTGTACTGTGTACAGAGAGAGTCCAGTCATTAAAGGTTTTTTTGCAGAAAGACAGAAAGATCTAACTCTTGGCTGGCCTTCTGTGGTAGTGCTTTTGAGTAGCTTATCTGGTTAGCAATGGAGTAAAATGAAAATGACACATAAAAAATTAACTTTAATATGACTTAAAGTCCACAAGCAGCAGTATTATGCCACAGGACAGAGATCCTACAGTGACGCTTCAGTCTTTGCCTTTCCACATGAGAGAAAGGTTCACAATCAGCATTTGTTGACAGCTCTAGAGTAATTTATAGAATCACAGAATCACAAAATGTAGCCAATAAAAAAAAGAATTCAAGAGAAACCTAACTTTTCATGAAAAGAATGCCAGCCAGCCAACTGACAGCCCACCTGGGGCAGTGACTGAGGTGTATGAAGCATTCCCAAGTTGTACCTCATCTTGCAGCCCATTGACTTCCCCATTTACACAAGACTTCAAACACTTGCTGTATGGTGATGTACTGCAGTACAGCAGTGCAAGCTCATACAGAAAAGCTCCCCATCAGCTATGCAGCTACAGATTTAGGACTGGAAATACTACAGTAATAATCGTGACCTGGAGACTCAGTAGTGGGGTGAAATTCATAAAGCTGTGGAAAGAGACAGCTTTCCCTCTACAAGCTTATGTGAGATATATCTCATTTATATTTCCACCTATTTTCTTTTCTCTTCTTATGAACTGTGTGAAATAACTGACAACTATTTCTAGTACCCAGCTGTTTGTTATTAAATCCAGCCATCATGAAAAGAAATTGACTTGGCTTTGAAAGGGCGTAGAGAAAAGATCTAGCTCCTCTAAAAAGTTCATTTGCAGTGACAACTACCAAGCAAATGTTAGAGACAACATAAAAAGTGAATTTATTTTAGCAAAAGCAGAGTAGCAATGAAAGTGTTTCTTTATAGGTGATTGCTTAAATTTCTCGTAACAGACAATGAATATAGATGTCTGAGCTGAGGATTTTTCATATGCTAAGTCTGAAGACAAAATAGCACACTGGAAAGTGAAATGGGGATAAGGAATCCTTCAAAGAGAGACAGTTGAGTAACATTTTAAAACCTTCGAGCTCAAGGTCTTGAAGAACAGACACAGTTCTCCAAAGAGAAGAGTCCCTGAGCTTTGTCACAGAGGTGGTAATGAAACAAGTGCTATTTCTGCAACATTTACTTCCTCTAAGAAAAATTTCTCACAACTGATCCTCAGAAATTAATGTTTTAAACTTCTCCCTTTTCTCTAGAAGGACCTTCTCGATGAAATCAGTTCATTTATTAATTTTAGAATCTCTGTGTCATAATTTGATATTCTGAGGTATGGTCTTTCTGAAAAATAACTGAAGAATAAGGAACAAATTAATTATTCTTCGCTATGATTAAATCTCTTTCACTGCAACTGCTACTACCAATAATGATCTAGTTACAAAATATTTTTTTTCTTAAGATAACATTCTTAAGATAGCATTCTTGTCTTTCCAACCCAAATATTTTACTTATTTGTTTATTAGAAGAACCACCATGAAACCCTGGTAGCCTTTACTCAGATGGAGTACCAGCCATCCTGAGAAAATGTTAACTAGTTCATGGGTTGGATTCTGAACTGCCTCTTGTAATTTCTGAAACAAATAAGTAATCCTTTTCTGCGAGTTCTGATACACCTCCCTATGGTTTAGTGACAGTAATAAGACAGTTCTAAAAGCTGAGATTCTCTTTCTTAATAATCTTAGATATTTCTGACCATGCAGGTTTCTGAACAAATAAAGAGTTTCTGCATACAAGAAGAGTAAGGCAGAGGAAGATACATCTTGGTCAGGAAACATTACACAATGGTCTTGAAAGCAGGGAAAACCAGAGGAGGTCTGACGGGCAGTCTAGTATCTTCTCTGCCTCCAGCACACAAGGACAGAGGCACCAGTTGCTGCACTGGTTTCTGCCTCCTGTATCTCACATATCTCTCAAGGCTCCCTCTGACTTGTACATTCCTCTAATGACCAGCTAACAGTGAATCTCTGCACAGGAATAAGATGGAGAAATTAAGGTTTGTGGATAATACTCTGGGGAGAAATCAGCTAGATCTAGAGCTACAAGTAGTTCATTGTAAGGAGGGACAGACTGACTGCCAATGCCTTGGTTTGTCAGCTGTGCCAAAATTTGTCAGCTGTGCTGAGATTTTGTCAGCTGTTCATAGACAAAAAAACAGAAGGATGATCCAGCCCAATATATTTGTGACCGTTAAATGCATGGAAATTCCAAAATATCCTGTCTGACTGAATTCAAGTTGTCACCTCACTTAAACTTTTGTAAAATTCCAGAAAGGAAGATCTCATCTAAAATGAGTTTGAAAAGTGCCAACACATTGTACATTAATATTTAAGCTAATACCAGGCTTCTTCAGTGTCAAAATACTGACAGATTTTACAAGGCTGGATGCATGACCCGAATTTTAAATGTAGTGTTTGCTTTTCTTGTATGTATCATTCTACCAGAAAACAGTACAATCTTGATCTTGTTTCAGAACTGAAACACAGCAATTGTCCTATAATCAACAACCCTGAGGCAGCTGCTTCCTTTGAAACAGATTATGTGCCATTAATCCATGGCTTTACACATGCTGAAGAATATAAACAACTCTGCAGGGAAGCTACCCTCTGCACTCTATAATCCCCATATATACTTCACAACAGCAACACATACTTGATGCACTGCCATCTTGTTGAATTTGCAGACGCAGACTGCAACATACCACCAAGTGAGATGTTAACTCCCTGCTATTAATTATGGCATTGCTGATTGATAAACATCCTGGTAATAGACCTGAAAAGAGGTACTAAAGTTACTTGTCTTAGTCCTAATATCCCATTCACTTGAAATGGTGTTACAGAAGACGCAGTGCTGAATACGCACTACTACAGTAATCCGTCAGTTATTTAAATAATTTGGACACCCTTGGAGATTGTGGCAAAAATATAATTAAGTGCTTATGGAATCTTCAGCTATAACAAATGTATCAATTCCAAGTGCACAATTTGTGGGATAACTCAGGACTTGGGTATTTCCCAAACACAAAAATTTGTGGTTTAGAAGCAGTAAAAGAAGTGAATTCAGATTATAAAGCATTATAATCCTATATTATGCTTAAAAATAAAACCCAAACAAACCAAAACCACCAACCAAATTCTTCAGTTTGCAAAAGCAATAAACACTGCGATGATCATTCCAGTATGACTGAAAAGCGCATGAAGAGTATAGCAGACCTGAATATTATCTTATTCTGATTTTTCTTCTTTGGAAATTCCATGCACATTTTCCAAATTTTCTGTTCCAGACAGTCTGAACAGTTAAACAATGAGATGTGGAATGCCAGACTAGCATTAACTTAAGGTTTCTTTGCTGTACATTAACGCATATGATGAGAGAAGAACAACAGAGAAACAATCCTCAGAGGAAGTAACTAGTTACATAATTATATTGTTCTGCTGAGCAACTTCTCAAATTACAAACATGAGAAAAAAGTATTGCAGGAGAATGGTTGGTATCTTTGGCTATAGAACAATGACAACAATAGCAAAGGCTTCATTAAGGTTATATTAATCAGCAGAGTACAGTGGGTACATGCCAAGATCAAAAACCTGTCACTCCATTTTTGACAGTATTTTCCGTGTTAGTTGGATCAAAGTTAGCTTGATGAATTACAGAATACTTAAATCACACGGCTGTATCTTGTGTAAACTCGCATAATATTTTCATGCAAGTTAGCCAATATAAATGTAAGAAGTGACAGAGAGAGTTGTGTCTTTTGTAAAACCCGTATCTTGGAAGTAAGCAATTCTACAAGAACCAAGCTTCTTATTGAAAACACATTTTTAATGTTGTTGTGGATAAAATCATAGAACCATAAATGAGCAATACATTAAAGACTTGAAGACCAGAAGGGAAACAAAAAAAAAGACCAAGATCTAGCTCTAAATAAAATGCTAAGATAATTACTGATGGTTCATTTATGATTTCATACATTCCCAGCTAACGATATAGGCATAGGCTGATCCAAATTGAGTAAACTGTCCTACGCAACCTACCCTTCCATCCCACCAGCAGACTGCTGCCGCTGCCACTACCACCAGCATCTTTTCCAGCTACAGCCATTTCTTTTATCCCCAACTAGCTACCATAAATTAATTCCTTCAAAGTACCACTGCATATGTTTTTATGCCAACTGAATTTCTTTCTCTTCCAAATATCGTATTTTATCTTTTAAGTTTCAACGTTATTTATCAGCGCAAAATAAGCTAGCTCAACACCTAAATTCAAACCTGACACATGATCAATGAAAATACCATGCTAGATTTTTCACCCATTTCGTAGATTCCGTTGCCTACATTGATGTCCGTCTATTATTCAGTAGCACACATGCTGTGTGGATCAAGAGATTTAAATTTATAAATTTTCACCAAAATTGTGTTGCTCACACTTTAACACAATTTTAATTAAAGCCACTAGGAAAGACTTGTACGTAACGATTTAGTATTTGTCACATATTTTCTCACAGAGGTTTTTGAAACTTCCTCCAAAAGAGCAACTGTAACAAAATATAAGAGACAGCAGCAAAGGAACTGCCATAAATTTGCCACTTGCTGCTTAATAATTAAAAATACGGGAAAGATCAGAACAATTCCCAGTAAGTATCCTATCATAATAGCTAGAATATTACACTAATAATATACAAGCTTCAGATAACAGAAGAACCTACAGAATACCTGTACAATTTATCAAAAAAACAGTGGAATATATCATCACTTCCTATGGGACCCAACATTTTAAACCTGTTTCAGTACACTCAAACTCAGCAGCAGTAGCAGAAGATTTAAGTGCTGCGCTGTAAGCGTATCTAGAAAAAGAGGGAGATTTAGAAGCACTGTGTGATTGTTTTACCAAAGAAACTTAGGAACTTCCCTGCTCTCCCCAGTTCTTTTGCCCAGGATTCAAACAATTCTGACCTTTCTATTCTCAGTCTTCTTAAAACCTGATTCCTTCTAAGCCAGAGGAATATCAAGAGATAGCAAATAGAAGTTAAGGATGGTCCAACATCTGCAAACTCAGTATCCCCTGAACTCAAGTTAGCCTCAGCAGAAAAGCTAAGCTTTATACTAATACTATATGGCTATGTTACATTTCTAGATCATTAAATTTATGTTATTTCTATAAACATTTTTGTTTACAAAAAAATACCTCCTCCTTTCAGTTTATCTGAATCAGAGCTACATACATTTTTTACATTTCTTTGTGATAATTACTGCAGCAATCCAAAATTTGTTAAAAGATTGGACCTATTTATCTGCTTTATAAATAAATACATTCTAGATGTCTCTCAAAGACTGTACTTTTCTGGCATAAATTTGATAGTGTAATTACCATACAGAAAGGATCATCTCTATTCATACAAAAGCATTTAAAGAGGATATTTGATGTACACCAGATTGTTGGTTCTTTAATCCACAAAACATTTCACTTATTATTTCAGATGACAGCTTTTGAAAGGACGGCCTCAACTCTCTCAGCTGTGTCAACAGTAACTGACTATTTAAACCCAGATTGCCAGGCAGTGCATCAACTACTCTCTGCTCTGCACAAAACAGAACCAACTCTAACGGTAAAGGCAACTGCAGGATCTATAGATAACAAAACACATTATAGTTACTTATTTTATACCCAAAAGAAGAAATTCAGAAACGTATGTCATTACCTACATAAAACTTCTAGCTCTTGATCAATCTCCTGAAGCTTAGACCAGTACCCGCTTGCAAGCTTTCGGCATTCATTGATAAGGAAGGTTTTCAAATCGGGGTAGGGGCATTCCAAAGACAGTAGTGCTGAAGGAACTTCAAGGAAAAGTCCATTTTTCTCTTCAAAAGAATGTGCTAATGCCTGTGATAAAAAATGCTGCTCAGCAGACTATTCTGCATTGTATTTTCTCCCTCAAAAAACTGCTAAATAAACTTACAAGGAAAAGCTTACTTTTGTTTTATAGTGTTCCACCTCTCTTTGCAAAGCCAAACTTTCAAGGATAAGGAATTCCAAAATTGCTTTCTGTTGCTTCTTCACAAATTTGATCTGTTTCATGAAATAAGTTACTGTTATTTCTTCATCTGGTCTTAATATGAAATCTCTTATTTTGAAACAAAGAGCCTGATTTCCAGTTCTACAATGCTATGCTTTTATAGATTTTAGTGAAGCAAAGTTATACTATGGCAGGTAAAGAGGTTATGGGATACTCTGAATATGAGTTATAATTTCAAAGTAATACATAAAAATAAATGAAAATGCTAAAAATACAGTGATAATAAATTGTAAAAATAAAGTTAAAATACCAACCTGTTGTAACATCTCAACTGGATTGATCTCCGATTTCAGACAAGATTCTTCTGAGAGGTAACACTGCATTTCATCCAGCCATAGTTTCAAATTCTCTTTTAGTTGCCAGATAGGAGCTATAGTATTTGTTTGGTATGTATCCCGCTCCTCTGATAATTTATGCTCTATATCCAAATAAAACATAAAGCTTTCTCAAACACACAAGATACTACACAGCACTGTGGTTTTTAAATCTAAACCTGTCAAGACAGAGATTTAAAACTCAAATAATTAAGATAATTTTGATTCTAATAAATAATCAAGAAACAAATAAAAAGTTCTTACCCAAGTCCTTCATATCCAGAAAAAATTTGTGCTTATGGCTTTCTTCATCAAGAAAAGCCTTTATTTCTGCTTCTGCTTTTTCCCTGGAAGGTATGAATATGAGTTTTACAGAAGTTTCAATTTCTTATTCCTTATGTTTTAAAGAATGCTAAGCCTCAAATACTCTAATAAGTAAGTAAAAAGGGGAATTCTTTGCCTGGGAAGGTATGAAGTGCAGAACTTGGACATTGTCCTGGGTGGTATGGAAGTCACATCCCTCCAAGCAACAAATACTCTCATTGATCTGCTGTATGTATACACAAAACACAAGCTAATAGACAAGAACATTAACATTCCCTGTTCTAAGCATGAACTCAATATGTACTTTTAGAGACGGACTCTGAAGAAATTAAAAAGCATCTGAAAACTTCTGATAGTCCTACAAATACATGCTCTTCAGATGTTGATAGGACAACTAAACAGCTAAGACCATCAGGGAGAGGTACAGGTAGAACAACATCCACTCTATTCTCCCCTCCCTTTCTGTGTTCTCTTAATGTCTACAGGCCCCTTCCAATGTAGATCACAAACTCACATGCCCTGCACAAAAAAAAAAATCTTCATTTCAGATATTTTAATATTTTCCTCTTAATGTCCTTTGAATCAAGTATGCCACATCAGAATCTCTTTCTACAGAAGTATTTGTTTAATAATGGCTAATTATTCCTCAGCTTTTACCTGTTCTCACTCAGTCTTTTATGCTCCTGCCACCACACTTGCCGATGCTGTTTCAGCAGCATTTGCTCTTTGTTATTTTTTGAAAATTGCTCTGTTTTTTTAATCTGCAGGAAAAATTAAAGCTTGTAAGTATCTGAATCTGTTCAATAGCTTTATTAAATGCTTCCACATGGAAAGTTTTAACTATAGAATGGTGAACCTAAAAGTTTTTTCAAAACAGTTTTTTTAAAATTGTTTTTTTCTAAAGAACAACAGGTTCAAATGTACCCAATTTTCATGAACAAAAACCAAAAAAACAAACTATTTAAATCACAATTAAATGAGAGGAGGTGGAAAAAAATGCAGTCCATTTTCTTTTTTCCCTTCTTTCCCCTTTTCCCCCTTTTCTTTCCCTTTTTTCCCCTTTCTTTCCCATCCCCATTACACAAGAGGTGAACGGGGGAAAGATGTGCAGGAGAAAGAAAAATACACTTTCTTAAAGGTGGGAAGATGAAAAAGTGAAAGTGTGTCTTTGGGGGAAAAAAAAAAACAACAAAAAAAACCACCCCAAAACCAAAAAATTGGTTACTAAAAAAGAGTGCTTTTTCAAAATCTGTCCAATTAAAGAGGCTCTGAAACTCTCTGAGGGCTTCACAAAACATTGCTTCAAACTGCAGATGAAACAAAAATACATGCTTTTGAGACAGATGGAGTTACTGCTTAAACTAGAAGAAAAGCAGCCAGGGAAAGGCTGATGAAGTGGCAGCCAGGTGACTCTGGCGAACCAACAGTGAGAGAAAAAGGATAAGAAGTCTATGGTTGTCAGAAGCCCCTGAGACAAGTCAGTTTTCTGTCATCCTCCTACCATCACAACTGCCTTCTGGCCTCTTAATGGACACTCAGGACAAAGCAGCATTTCAGTTCAGAACTGGCTCATTTCCTGCTCCTTCTCTTTTTGCCACCTTGCCACCATCTTCCTCCGTTACACCTAACCTCATCCCTGCCGCAGCCAACTTCTGGTTGCAAACACCCTTCTGATTCCAGAGGCTCCCACAATTCACACACCCACCTTTTTATTTTCCTTCCCCTGACCACACTTCATGCAGATACATTATTCTACTGCAGAATGATAGCAAGACAAGCGGGGGAAAAAAAAAAAAAAAAGAAAGTCTTGTCCTGGCTCATAACAGGAAGAAATGAATAAAGATGTCACTCCACATCCAGTTCAGGAAAGAATTAACATTTCAAGTAAAAAATGCTGGTTTTCCACTTGGCTCAGGAAGAAGTAATCTGCTGTTTAAAATGCTTAGTCAACTTTCCTGCTTGGTGAAAGTTGGAAAAAAACACAGTTACCCTCTCTGCGTTCACATGCATAAAAACAGGGAGAGCAAACCCACTACAAGCGTGTTCTCCCTGGGCAAGTGACACCAGCAGGCTTCTCAAAGAGAAAGTTCACTGAACTTTTCCTTGCAGGACTCATGCACAGGTAAGCAAGAATCCCATCACTTCTTAATCAGAGCCCCTCATTCACCCACCAGCAAAGCTAAAATGTGCTAGAATGTGGTTCTCCCTGTGAAGAATCATCGTGCTTCTGCAGCAAGCCTGTTTTAGTGGGTATTACTTAGGTAAGTAGTTGCAATAGATGCTACAGAGACATGATGCGACTCTGAATGAGAAACAAGGTGTTTATAGGAAGCTGCATACGTGACTGTATTATAAGAAAGTTTTAAAGCACCAGTTTTATGCTTTCAATTGGTATGTTACAATGCTTCTGAATCGAAGATAATGTCTCCTTATTTTTATTGCTTACGTATTTTCATGTTACTTATAGCTTCCTCTTGATTACCATTAGGTGCTTAAAACCAGACTTCAGCAAACAGAATACTGTATTTGAAGTAATCTGAAAATATATATATCTTCAAATCAATTCTAAAATGTAAGTGAAAAGTTGAACTAGTTCTGTACAGAAAGTTTAATACGCTCTAGAAATTATTTTATAACACCAACAATGACATTATATGCCTAACTGCTGCAATATTAGCTTTTTTATGTATGTGCTATATTTTTCTTTCTTAAATGGCCAGCAATTGATTTACCGTTTACTTCTTTGGTTCTAATTCACTGAAAGAGTAACTCAGCACTTTGAAATTTGGATAGCCTGAATCAGCAACAAAAAAGTAGTAGTTGGAACACATTCTATTCTCTGTGGAGCTTTCAGCATATATATTTTACTACCTACTCAGTTAGAAAACACTTGAAAAGGTGAAATACCAAAAGACAGACGATGAAAAGTTAGTTTAAAGCTTGAATAAATTCAGTAGAATTTTGTACTGCCAATACATGAAGAAATATCTGCCAGCACTTCTGACATATTTATACTTACATGCATTAAAGGAAACTATACGATAAAGAAAGTATGCATTTTTTTCTCTCATTCACTATCACACTTTTCTATTTTAAATACAGAGAGAGGAGCTGCACGAGCAACCCCCTTTTTTGTTGCAAGGCCTTCAGGATAGTAGTACAAACTAGTAAATTATGCTTGTTGGTACTGTGTATATTCCATTCACTAGGATTTAAGAAAGAGCATCAGAACAATAACAGCAAAAAAAAAGTATATGGTTATGTTGCTAACCAAAGTATTTCATTTAATTAATTCAGTTCAAAGAACTTCTAAATATGATTTAGACATGTAAGGACTTTTTTTTCTTTTAGAGCTTCAGGTTTTCTTATGTGGATTTTTTTTCCTTTATTATTCGGGAAGACATGGAGGAGATGTACAATAATCATGAAGGTCACATGCAGTATTCTAGTTAGCTGTGTCTGAGCTATATCTTAATCTTTCTCTCTTTACATTTTCTCTAATATTTGGTTCTTATTCTGCAAAGGTAGAACTCTGTCACAATGTTTGGCATATGCCTAATGTAAAGGATGAAGTGAGGCTGTCTGGAGAGCTACCAGTATTCACCCTGTCCTCTCCCATATTTACAGATGGGTCCTACTTCCCATTTTCTTTCTTGTGTTTACAAATCCTTCTCTTCACCTCGTACTCTCATGTACACTCACGTTAGTGAGGACTTTGGGTGTATCATTGCCAAAAGTGCTTCCAAAATCTTAATATACTTATTTGCTTTGCTATTTTCAACTCATACGGTATCACCCATTGCTTCATGGACTTATTAAATGCCTCTAAGATCAGAATTACAGAAAATATGAATATGTGAAATTGCATTAGTGGATGGAGAAAAACTGGTACTTAAATCTTCTTTCCAGTTGGACAGCCCTGACTTTTGCTGCTTCTCCAGTTCTGCTAGCGACCCTGCTCTGTCAACACATAATCGTAATTCTTTATAAAAGTAAAGTTTTCATTAAACTTTACTAGTATTAAATAAGCTATGTACTTACCACTTGGGCCATATATCAGCTATTTATACCTTTCTATCTGTCTAGCTCCACAGTTACATTCGATAGCTATAAAACCCTTTCAATTTTCTTTCAAGATCTGCCTCAGGTTGACTTTTCAAAATCCTCACTTCACCTATTTTTGTTTCTTTCTGGATCAACTTCCGCTTCCCATTTATTCCTATAAATTCTTCATTACTCCCAGTATTTTGAGTAACTCTCATAATGAGCCTGGACGATTTTCCTCAAAGCACTCAAATACAGATTTTTCCTGTCTTTTCAGTAAAACAAATCCACACATACTTTGCACTTTTCATTCAAAGAATTTCCACACTTTGCCATTAATATGTCCAAATCACAACAACGCTGTGATAAACTCCCTATCATTTGCCCCCTTTTGCTGAACACTGTTACAGCAATTTGTTATCCCTATTCATTCTTAGATTCCTTTGGGCAGTGAAAAGAAACATGATTATTTAATTTTAAAGTCACTCATAATACAAATAATATAAAAACCATACCTTTATTTGAATTTTTTCAGATGCCATTTTTTCTACTGCAGCAAGTTCATACAGATGTTTGTAGTCAACAGGTTTATACTTAGAGCTGAAAGAGCCATCTCTTACAGGAATCACCAGATTTTCTAGTTATCACATAAAACACAGTCATTTCAAATTCTGGAGAAATATTTTAAGCATGGGTCATAAAATGAAAGCATTATAGATAGAACTGAGAAACAGTTTATTTTAAATATTAAAAGTTTTCATAACCAAGAGATTGTTATTTGGTAAATAAGAATTTGAAACAAACATCAGATAGTAGAAGCTATATGAAAAAAAATTACCATTTGTCTGCTCACAAAAAGTTTAAAAACGTTTTTTTAATATGTAAACCTAAAGAATAATTCACTTTAAACTATGCTTACTGAAATTTTAGTAATTTCTAATACAGAAATATGTGAATTTCAACCCATGCATTCTTATTTCACAAACTGGAAAACTACCTCAAAATTTATTGTAATCTACAGATTAAGCAATAGGAATTTTTTTTTCTCCTAACATTATATAAACTACCAATGATAGGTAAACAGAGTGAGTTGCAGTGACATTTTCCATTGAATACCCAGCCATTAGAAACAGCATCATTTTTCTACTAAATGTCTGTAGGACCCTGGGAAAACAACATACTTCCTCAAAGAGAAAGGCACTAAATTGCAAGAAAAACATCACCCTTGGCTTCTGCTGCAAACAGAATGGATAATAATGTTCACTTTCTCCAGTCCTGCCATCAGTATTTGAAAGACCATGACAGACTGCTGTCCAAAAAAAACCCCACACAAAGTAGTTTCACTGAAAAGGCATCTGACATCAATAAAGATTTAACCAAGCTGGTCTTTCACCACAAAAAGGTTACTTAAAATGATCCCTTTAAGAAGCTTCATTGAAGGATTGACATATTCCCCAAACTTGAGTTACCTCAAGTTTACCATGGAGTCCTCATAGAATAGTTGGAAAGAACCTCATAGAATAGTTAGGGTTGGAAAGGACCTTAAGATCATCTAGTTCCAACCCCCCTGCCATGGGCAGGGACACCCCACACTACACCATCTCACCCAAGGCTCTGTCCAGCCCAGCCTTGAAAACCACCAGGGATGGAGCATTCACAACCTCCTTGGGCAACCCATTCCAGTGCCTCACCACCCTAACAGGAAAGAATTTCCTTCTTATATCCTGTCTAAACTTCCCCTGTTTAAGTTTTAACCCGTTACCCCTTGTCCTGTCACTACAGTCCCTAATGAAGAGTCCCTCCCCAGCATCCCTATAGGCCCCCTTCAGATACTGGAAGGCTGCTATGAGGTCTCCACACAGCCTTCTCTTCTCCAGGCTGAACAGCCCCAACTTTCTCAGCCTATCTTCATACGGGAGGTGCTCCAGTCCCCTGATCATCCTCATGGCCCTCCTCTGGACTTGTTCCAACAGTTCCATGTCCTTTTTATGTTGAGGACACCAGAACTGCACACAAAACTCCAGGTGAGGTCTCACAAGAGCAGAGTAGAGGGGCAGGATCACCTCCTTCAACCTGCTGGTCACGCTCCTTTTGATGCAGCCCAGGATACGGTTGGCTTTCTGGGCTGTGAGCACACACTGAAGCCAGCTCATGTTCATTTTCTCATTGACCAGCACTGCCATGTCCTTCTCCGCAGGGCTACTCTGAATATCTTCTCTACCCAACCTGTAGCTGTGCCTGAGATTCTTCTAACCCAGGTGTAGAACCTTGCACTTGTCATGGTTAAACTCCATAAGGTTGGCATCAGCCCACCTCACAACCATGTCAAGGTCCCTCTGGATGGCATTCCTTCCCTCCAGCGTGTCAACCAAACTACACAGCTTGGTGTCATCAGCAAACTTGCTGAGGGCGCACTCAATCCCACTGTCCATGCCACTGACAAAAATGTTGAACAAGAGCAGTCCCAACACCGATCCCTTAAGGACACCACATAAACTCATCTGAGCTTATGTTCACATTCCTGAAATCCACTGCCTTCATTTCTCTCCCCTCTCACCAACTTCTTAGGAGTGATTATTTCCACCACTTCATGGCCACTTTAATCCAAAATATATTATGTATACATCTAACATTGGGTGACCCAAGGACTGAGAAGACTATCAGCCATATCAGAATGAAACCAGAAAATCAAAGCTGCAGATCCTGTCCAAATGAGATTTGGCAACAGAAAGAGAAGCACACTCAAGGTAACCTCAGGTACATATCTGCCTAATATTAATCAGGTTTTCCTGGCTTACTGGCCTGTGGCAGACTCTCATCAAAGCAGAACTGTGTCCTTCTTTCCCTCTACTCATAACGTTTGGTTTCCACAGGCAATCCTTTTGCAGCTTCCACTTCTCACCTACATAAAGAAAGGCTTTTTCTTCTCCTCCTGCTTGCCAATCCTGATTTCTTTGCCACTAATCTTCATAACATATGAATTATTCCACCCAATCAGTATTATGCTAACCAGGTTATAGCTTTGATCTTGCATTATGACTACCTTTTTATTCTCTATATACCTTACACAAAAAAAGTTCAATAGTTTGATCCACTTTCATTTTATCCCTTCTCTGAGCTTAGTATGAATAATCTCCTTTCAGTTTTTAGGCCTCTAGGTAGCTTTGCTTATCTGTAGGCTTTTACTGTCATCAATCCAAAACTGAAGTTCTCAATCCTAAATCATCCAGATTTTACGTGCAGATTTTTTTTTTTATCTTCTTTCTGAGATTGCTTACAACATTGTCCAGCAAAGATCACAGAACATTATTCCGTGTTCAAAGAAGTAAAAGTTCTGTTGCCAAACCCTCTGAAAAGCCACTCTTCATTTCTTCCTCCTAAACCTATTACTCGTTTGTTACTGCTCCCAAAGGCTTACAATCACTTCTAGCCTGCTAGGAATCATTTCGGGCAGTAACATCATGTCCACATGCATGAGCAGCAGGGCATGACTGGAGTTTCACAGCAACGCCATTAACATTTTTATTTCAGGCTCCCTGCAGGCAAATGCCTGGGAGCACCTAGGAGATAAGTTCACAGCAGATGAATCCTGTCATATTCATTAGGAAAGAATCAGTTAGTGTTAGTACTATTACTAAATGAAATTAACTACAGCTAGAAATCATTAAGCAGAACTTCTTGGTATGGTGCTTGTGAAACTCATGACCTTTGAAACACATGTAGTGTTCCAGGACCATCAGATCCCCAGTTAATTCCAGGATAGCATATTATGATGCAGGTAAGTGTCAATGCAAAAGTGGAACACCTTTGGGATTGAGTGCGCCCTCAGCAAGTTTGCTGATGACACCAAGCTGTGCGGTTTGGTTGATATGCTGGAGGGAAGGAATGCCATCCAGGGGGACCTCGACATGGTTGTGAGGTGGGCTGATGCCAACCTCATGAAGTTAAACCATGACAAGTGCAAGGTTCTACACCTAGGTCAGAGCAATCCCAGGCACAGCGACAGGCTGGGTAGAGATTCAGAGCAGCCCTGCGGAGAAGGACTTGGCAGTGCTGGTCAATGAGAAAATGAACATGAGCCAGCTTCAGTGTGTGCTCACAGCCCAGAAAGCCAACTGTATCCTGGGCTGCATCAAAAGGAGCGTGACCAGCAGGTCGAAGGAGGTGATCCTGCCCCTCTACTCTGCTCTTGTGAGACCTCACCTGGAGTATTGTGTGCAGTTCTGGTGTCCTCAACATAAAAAGGACATGGAACTGTTGGAACAAGTCCAGAGGAGGGTCATGAGGATGATCAGGGGACTGGAGCACCTCCCGTATGAAGACAGGCTGAGAAAGTTGGGGCTGTTCAGCCTGGAGAAGAGAAGGCTGTGTGGAGACCTCATAGCAGCCTTCTAGAATCTGAAGGGGGCCTATAGGGATGCTGGGGAAGTACTCTTCATTAGGGATTATAGTGATAGGACAAGGGGTAATGGGTTCAAACTTAAACAGGGGAAGTTTAGACTGGATATAAGGAAGAAATTCTTTCCTGTAAGGGTGGTGAGGCACTGGAATGGGTTGCCCAAGGAGGCTGTGAATGCTCCATCCCTGGCAGTGTTCAAGGCCAGGTTGGGCAAAGCCTTGGGTGAGATGGTTTAGTGTGAGGTGTCCCTGCCCATGGCAGGGGGGTTGGAACTAGATGATCTTAAGGTCCTTTCCTACCCTAACTATTCTATGATTCGATGACACTGTCATCTTCCAGCAGCCTGTTGCAGCTGCTGCAGAAACCTCTTCTAAGTACCTAGTGTCAATGCTTTTGAAGTATTCTACATGCATCCTGCACACATATCCATGCATGCAGCAACAAAGCCCTTATGCTACAGTCAACTTTTAGCCACTCAATCTTCCAATTCCTGATTGAAAGAATTCCTGCATGATTTCACTAGCATGGATCTCCCACACCACTTGTTCTGAATTGTTGTATAGATATCCAGGGGTAGAAACCCTTCCTGGGTATGGCACTCACAACTGCAGTATCCTGACCAGCTTTCTTTGGTCTATGTCAGCATTGTCATGTCCTTAAACTTCAATGTAAATACAGTTTGCTGTACCTGTTTGACAGCTCTCACTCACCACTGGCTTTTCAAACCCTACTTCCTCTATGACAGCTTTATTCTTCACTATAGTTTAGTAAGGACAGGAGATGTGAACAAAATACAAATCCATGTAATCTTTTTTGCACCCTTTCTTTCTCACAATATGAGAGAAGAGAGATGACAACAAAAAGCATGGAAAAACAGGACAAAAACTGTAGAAGTGTATACTGATGTACAGGAAGCAATAACTAATACAGTGCAGAAAGCAAAGAGGAAAGAAGAATGAACCATCCCACTGTATGAATAGATAGAGAGAATAAGGACTGCTGTAAAACAGCAGAGAGAAGCACTGCTTTCCTATGGCTGGGTTGCCTTAATCTGTTCTAACCACATAAAAATGTTTCAGAGAACAGGAAACAAGCGGAGACAATCCATTTACTTAAAAAGGTTAAGTTTGGTGGTGCTTAGATATAGAAAGGTGTTACTATTTTGGGTTTCTAAGCAAAAAACACTTGCAGCAATGTTTGAAAACCTTAGAGTTGTCTCTGAAAGTCACAAGTTTAATTTAGCAATATAATCTGATATTTTCTACACTCTTAAAGTTTTATATAAAACATATAAATATACATAGCTACATATAGAAGTAATGTAAGAGAAAGTAGGTACCTCAGGTACTCTCTCACTCAGGTAACTCATCTTCACCAACATAATAATGTCCCTCACATCCAAGAAAAAATGAGTGAAAGACAGATTCAATTTCCACACCTCTAACCCCAAATAATTTAATTGTATCTTTGCTTTCAATATGCTTTTTCTTTAGCCTATGTATCTGAGCCTTATGAATCTCTATGACTAATCTTCATCTGTTTCTTCTTCTACTGAAGAATTTTATGAAGTCAAAAGGGTCTATCCATGTGAGATTCAATGCAAAATCAGAGTTTTAGCATACAGGATGCAAACTTAATTGCTAACATATTTTATATATATTTTATAGGTATGTATATACCCACAAATACATACACGTAAATAGACACATGAATAAAAATATAAAATATTGAACTTTGAGATTTTAAAATGCCTTTTCACAATTTTCTATAACAAATATCTGCTAAAGCCTGAGATACAAATATAATGGTAAATGAAATTACTTGAACTTTTGCCCCAGTGCTGCAAAGCTTTAACACACATGTCCTCAGTAACTTGACATAAGGTAGGAAGCTTATAGAGATCAGGAATGGGCCTTTCTTTCAAACCTCTTTTTTATGTGCCTTTAGTAATAAAACTTACCATTAGGTCTTAGTAAAAAATTTATTTCCACTCTCTCTTAAGAGCAGAGTAGCTGGAAGCAGTATTTCTGACATACAGTTTTACAGAGGGGTCCCATATAAAACATTAAGGTAAATCCTGCAAAACTATCCCTTGATCCTACTTCAAGCCTCCCCTAAGGATTTTCATTTACCACATGCGTACAGAAAGTCTGACAACATGACACTAGATGATGTCTTGTTGTGGAAAGATTTTTTTCAAGTCAGCCACCAGTGCAGTCTCCAGTCTCAGTACAGACCAGGCATCAAATGGATTGACAGCAGCCCTGTGGAGAAGGACTTGGGAATCCTGGTGAACAGAAAACTGAACATAAGCTGGCAATATGTGTTTACAGCCCAGAAATCCAGTTGTATTCTAAGCTGCATACAAAAAAGGATGACCAGCAGGTTGAAGGAAGGGATTCTGCCATCTACTGTGCTCTTATCAGACCCCCATGGAGTACTACATACAGCTCGGGTCTCCAGTACAAGAAAGACACTGACCTGTTAGAGCAGATCCAGAGGGCTGGAGCACCTTTCCTATAGGGACAAGCTGAGAGAGCTGGGCTTGTTCAGCCTGGAGAAAAGAAGGCTCCAGGAAGACATTAGAGCAGCTTCCAGTGCCTAACGGGGCCAACAACAAAGCTGGAAAACGACTTTTTACAAGGGTTTAATAGGGATAGGACAAGGGGGGATGGCTTTAAACTGACAGGGGAGATTAAGACTAGATTTTAGGAAGTTATTCTTCACTGTGAGGGTGTTGAGGCTGTGGTACAGGTCACCCAGAGAAGCTGAGCCTGCCCCATCCCTGGAAGTGTTCAAGGCCAGGCTGGATGGGGCTTTGAGCAACCTGATCTAGTGAAAGGTATCCCTCCCATGACGGGGGTGGAACTGGATGATCTTTAAGGTCAGGTCGCTTCCAACCCAAACCATTCTAGGATTCTATGAACAGAATGCTATAGCAGCTTCCACATGCAGTTACTAATTGCACAGGATACTTTATAAGTAGTTTTATTCTAGATTGTGAGAAAACAATTTGAACATGATAGCATACATACCTACATCACTATTCCTGCGAGTGTTAAAGAATGCTCCATGGTCCAGTTCACTCATTTTTATTTATTTATTTATTTTTATACCTGTTGAGAAACAAACATGTTTTGAGAATATTAACAGTGTGGATGCAATCTAAAAACACATTCAAAAAATATGTATTGCTTTCTGAGGAGAGAGGGTATGTCTCACTAAAAATGTAATTAGAAATTGCAAAAGTTTGTGTTTCTTAAGAGAGATTTCATATGCCTCATATCATTTAGCAGCCTAGCAAAAGAAAACAAAAATATTATTTCCTTACTGAATCTGTAATGCTGTCCCATAGATCATCTATTCTTTGTGCTTTTCAAGATAAAACAATCCTGTTGACCCAAATGTAAAAAAAGTTTTTTAATTACATTCTTTAGAAATTAATCCTGAAAAGATCACTCTTATGTTTAGAGGCTGTGGTTTATGTATAGATCCCTATACATCCCCTTTAAGAGTCTCTGTATTAACACTTGTCAACCCAAGTCAGCTGTTTCAGCAACAGTGGCTTAGTTCCTAGATAAGCAACTACAACAGGCAGCATCTGTCAAATATTCACATCATCTTGGGACAAACTTCACATTTCAGATGTGATAAGATATACAGCATAGTAAAAACCTTGGATGTCTTAAAAACCTTACTGTCACCTTAATTAAGCATACATGGGCACCATCACAGGTCTTGCATTCAAAGAAAAGCAAGAGATCAAAGCAAGCTCTCAGCTGAACTGGATCAGTAACTGAATAATGCCAGAATGGGAGGTCATGTTTAACCAGCCTCCCCACAAACCCTGCTTCCCTCAAACTCAGTTCTGCCGCACCAACTGTTTCCCACACAAAATTCCATCCACTTTGTCACACCTTTGAAACTTGTCTGGTCCCACAGCAAGAAGCAACACAGTAAATAGTAGAACAGCAAAATCCATTCATTTGTGAATTGCACAGTCATTTCTCTGCTGTTTTAGTGAGTTGAACTAATTTACGTACACCAGTTCCAAGGACAGCACAATGCAACACGAAGGAGGGAAGATAGAGCAGCAGAAGCAATGGAAAGGAAACTACTCTGACAGAAAGCTATTAATTTCAAATAAAAATGTGACACTGCAACCATAATACTTAGCATTTTACCTCCCTATAAACTATGTTTCTTCATGACAACATTCTGCATTGCAGAATCATCAAAAAAAGATGAAGTGTAAAATTCTTATATGGACAACAGTTTCATGAACGAGCTCCCACTGTTACTGCGAACAAATGGTAAGTGCAGTTAAAATTACAACCACAGCAGTACACATACACACACACACACTGCAGTTCCTGTGGCTCAAAATCATTTTGATAACTGTACGTGTTAACTATGCAAGATACAAGGCAAAGAAAATTCATGAAAACCAGGCTTTGTACAGTGAATAATCCATGACCAAACCAAGTAGGAAACATTGAACACTCTCTGATAAAGTGTGACATTTCTCAGTGCTTCTTCATGCATATTCTTCAGTGTTTTTTAACAATGCTATGAAACTGTCCCTTGCACTAAACCAAAAATATAAAAATCCAAATGTCATCTGTTTTCACCCAAGAATGACTATTCATTTAACAATAAAGGGGCCTTTTCAAACTTGTTCTGAAAGTAATTGACAGTATCAGCTGGTCAGAAATTACATTGAACACCATCATCTGATGACAAAGACTGAATTTAAAGATACACAAGAGTGAGAAAACATGATGATGGAATTCATCCCCCTTTTGAAAGATTAATGTGTATTTTACAATCTAGTAGTCACCTGTAAATAAATTCACACTTCTATCCCAAAGTCTACACATTTGTCAAAAGTCAAGGGAAAAGAAAGGAAGAAAAAGGTTAGCACATTCATACTGTCGATATAATTTTTCTTTGCTTAAAGCAGTTATTTTAAACTTGTAACTATATAACACTGGTAAATTAATCCAGACAAATGAGGTAGTTCATTTTTTTGTTTGGCCTATTTGTCATGGTAATGTTTTATGTATACATCAACTTACCTAGATAAAACTTTCTAACTGCACATACACTTCAGCTGGAACAGATTTTTTCCAAAAAACAAATTAACCATATATGTAAAGCTTTAAGGTATGGATTTATGTAACACAATAAGTATGGGATTTACTTCACTTCTTCAAGATGCACAACAACAGTTTAAATGTTGCTTCTTCCCCCCCTAAAGACAGCATATATTTTTCTGCTGCTTCTTAGAAAGCTAACTGTGCTCAAGCTTGTTGTTGGAGGAATCGCTGGAAATAGAACCAAAACAAGAAATGCTCAATAATCAACACACAAATGTTTAAGCTGCAAGCGGACCAATTTTAAAAGGCATTTAGAGAATTTTTTTTGTTTGTTTGTTTTTCAGTCAGCCTGTTTACAAGTCTGTAAATAAGGTTCAGTTTAGTATTCCTAGTGTCATAATTCCCTTAGATTTCCAGCCTCCAAAATCTTCTTCCTGGTAGAAGGGGGAAGTAAACACATTATGAAATTCTGCAATTAATAAGGGGACCAGAGGGGGAACCTTAAACAAAACCAAACCAAAAAAAGCAAGCAAACAACAAAACCAAACCAACCTGAAACTCTGCAAACTGACATAATTTTCCATGGAATTCTATAATATTCAGCAGTTTCTGGAAACTCCATCAGAATTATATGACATAATCTTCCACTGAATTTGTAGTCATTAAGGTTGAGCAGGAAAACTTGAAACACTAAGAATAAAAGCCCCAAAAGTAGAAAAATAACTATAAGAAAACTCAAAATATTTGTTCAGTACTACTTTTCAATTACTGCTTCTTAAGGCTTTCAAGGTGAATCACAATGAAACAAAACCAGGCTTTTATAATTTTTTTTTCCCTTTGCTGAATTTTACTCCTCCCTTGAAGGGTAAATCAACCATGTACCTGAATTTAGAGAAAACAGAATGCACCACAACATACTAAAATTCTTTATTTTAAAGGGGTTTTTGATTGACCAGTCTGAAACAGACTTTCATACATTTTTCTCTTAGAATATAACTCATCACAGTTCCTAGCCTCATTCAAGGAGACGTGAATATTCAGCTGTAGCTTGATAATTCTGTAACCCTACTGATACTCTTACTAACATAAGACTGAAGAATAACTGTACCAAGTCTCTTCTTTTACCACCAGAGATAACAAATATTTACAAAGGGCCAAGAAAATGAGGGGGAAGAACTAACAGAAGGATTCTGAGCAAGTATGACAGTTTATCAGTGGAGCCATTAGAGCTCTGCAGATCAGCAGCATGATTTTTAAACAACAGCAAGTTCTCTTGAGGATTTTTGTGTAGTGTGGTTAATATTTACACAGCAATGTTGATTTTCCTTAGCAGAGTTACCTGCAAGGCTACCACATCCTGAGATTCTGCGAAGAGAAATACATACATGTGCATTACACTTGAGAAGGGTTGTCTGCACATGCTTTGTGGAACCCATTTGGACCTTTTAGATATGTAGCAGCCCAGTACAGCAGCAGCTTCGACCAAGTTGCCAGAATTCCTCAAATTAAAAGCAGGAAAATATATCTACAAAGGAAAAAACATGGGGTAGTCCTAACTACAGAGTGAGGCACCAAAGTTCCTTGCAAAGGATATAATAAGATCTCTCAAAATGAGAGATTTGCAACAATGAAGACTGGCTTTGCTTTGCCTGCTGGCACTTGCAATTCTTGGCACCCGATTTCCCCATTCTTAAGTTAGAGAGGGAATTTAGTGGTATATTTGAGTACCATGGTACAAGATAATTTCCACCAAAAGATGTCTGACTTTGCTCTTTCACAACATTAGTCCTTGGATGGAGGCATTTGAGCTTCCACCATCAGTTTTACAGTCCGTATTCATTCATACTACTATGACAGCAGAGACACTTCCTATCAATACAGGCAAACTGCAGTCAGGCAGTACTGGTAGAGCACAGGGTGTGCATAAGCAGGCTGAGGAAACCCCATGGGTCTCAGCCTCCCCAGGCCGAGTGACAGAGCTGTGATTCAGCAGCTTCAAAGAACATAAAATCTACTACTACATTTCATTCTGACAAACATAACCCATGGAAAGTCATGCATAGCAGATTTCTTTTTCTACTTCCTCTTGCATTTCCATTCTAATTCATGGAAGTAAAGCAAATATTTCAGGGGGTATTTTAGGTTTTAACAAGAGCCACTGGATTTTGCATCTCAATAAATCTGGCAGTGCTTTTAAGCACCTTCATCCTTTTGCTCTTGAAGAGACAACTGGAATTTTTGTATTTTATAACCTCAAAAGAGTAATTTCCACTATGTCAATGCTCTTAAACTCTGAGATCTGTTAGTATTTCTCCTAGCTGTGGAGTCTGTATTAAAATGGGAAATCAATTTAGGGTGATGTTTAGTACATTTAGATCATAATGACATTTTTTCAAAGGCTGAATTACTTGTAGGTTTAAAGATGACAAATTCAATTGATAGCAGTGGGTTGATTCTGCAGGCACTGGCTCAACATCTATACCCTGCAAGCCCTCTGTCATCTTCTATTGAAATTTTGCACTGAATAAATACTACAGCTTTACATTTCATGATGAAACTTAATAATTTTTAAAGGTTGGCAGCTGCTTGAACAGAGGTAACGAGTTACAACTAATGATTCTTAGATATATATATATATATGTAGCTATGTGGGTTTGAAGCTAAAATACCTAATGAGTAGCAATATCAATTACAGTAAGAGTTTACTGCTTTAGTCTTTTCACTTTGACAGACTGAAACTGAGTAACTTTAATTCACATACTTCTTTTCTAAAGGAAGATTATTCAGCAAGTAGTACTCCTTAGAACAAGAGCAACTTCACTTCTCTTGCTCTTTTACTTACAGCAGTTTCATTGGGAATAGGTTTGTTTCTGTGGGCTTTTTTAGCAATTACTTTATTAACATACATAAAACGTAGCTTGAACCAAACACACTATCCAGGAACTTGGTCAATACATTTAATATTTGTGATCAGAAAGATTAAGAAAAGATTCAAGAAGATTGACATCTTCACATTTCAACTTTTAAAATACTGTGTAGTACACAGCCACAAGGAGATTTGGGTGCCATTCATAAAAGAGAAAAGAACTTCCCTTCCTTAAAACACTGTATTCCAGTGGTCATGATAAAAAGGCATGAAGGAGGAAAACTGGGTTTCCAATTCCCTTTCTGGAGGGTATCCTAAGCATTGGAAGCATAAGGATTCCCACATATTGGATGGTTGTCTTATTCATACATAGTAAGGGATAATCTACTCTGAAGGTTTTTGAGCAGTGCACACATCTCACGTACATTCTAAGCCAAAAACAGATCTCATATCATAAACAAACAAACAAAAAAAAAAACCACAAAAAAACACACACACAAAACACACAAGAAAACAAGACAAAACAGAAAAAAAAAAAAAAACAAAAAAAAAAAAAAAACAAAACAATAAAACCAAGAATCAAACCACACCACCAAAACCCCAAAATAATACCAAAACAAAAACAATCCACCTATCCATCTGGGTTCCTTTTCTTGGCTCTGCCCCAGCCTGTAAAACGAAGAAAGCTGACAGTATTAGCAGGTACCCGCTTTGTCCACAGTGCCCCACAATGTTTTGATCCAAAGCAGGTAGGGCACTCCATGCTTCCTTTGCTGATCCAAAGTGGTACTTATAAAGTTGTTACTTTGTATCATATGACACTGTAACCTTCCAGGAAACCCCCGGATGACTGTCTGCCCTAATTCTGCTGGCATACAAGGAGCTAGTCCAGCCAGGGTGGCTGCACTCCCATGTCACCGAGGCTAGCTAACAGGCAGCACAATCTAAGGCCTTCCTTTTGTTCTACCTGCAAGGTGCTCCAAAGCCTATGGGTGAGCACAAGCTTGTTTCTGAATACCTGAGATGCACTGAAGTTTAGGTTCAGGTTTGTCAAGACCAAGCAGGGCAGGGTGAAACAACAGTTCAAGTACTTCAGAGCACTGACTAGCCATGACCTCCTGTCACTGTGTTAATGCAAGGGCTGGTCAGGAGCTGTAACAAACAACAAAATCAGACTAACTTTTCACAAATGAAGTGCTTCCCCCTCTACCCCATACCATGATAAACAGAATGGCATTTTTACTAAGATACTACCACCACCCTGGAGACAAAGCCTGGAGATCTAAGCAGCAGGGGAAGGGTAAAAAAGCATCTTAGCTGAAGAACTAAGACTAGGTAACTCAGCAGATTTGGAGGAAGGCTCTAAAAGAAAAAGAAAAAAAGGCTGCATTAGGGAGCTCTGTCAATTAGTATTATGTGCTTTACAAGTGCATAGGAGGATGCAAACTATCTTTTGTAAGTATCAGCATTCCATATCCAAGTTTGACAGAACGAGTAGCGTCTTGCACAGACAAACCCACACTTCCCATTCCTGGTCTGATTTTCTAGCTGCCTTCTGGTTATTCTCTTGCCTTCCTCATCAGCTCACAGTACCTGATCCACCTTTGCTGCATGTGGTCAAAGCACAATAGTATGGGATTTAAAAATAAAAGAAAACCAGATCAGGGTCAGGAACTTCAGCTGGAAATAAAGAGGATGCCATGCCACCTGACAGCTTCATTAATGCACCAAACCTTTAACAGGGTTAACATTTTATTAGGTGAAATAAATCAGGCTGAAGAAACATTTCAAAATTACAAGAAATGTGAAGGCTGGACAAAACGTGTCTTTAGAAAAATAAAGGCACAAAGAACTAACAATGTAGCTTCTCAGAAGCTTAGATGAAATTCTAGTCCTCTGCTATTGAAAGTCAACCTGCCTCCTGCCTGCTGCTCTTTTCTGGCTTCTGACCATCCTAACATTACTTCTATTGATAAACTTGGGAAGACAGTACTATAGACAGTGACCCTCCTCTAACATGGAAAATGTTTTCATGTTTTTCTACATGAAAAGAAAAATAACATTGATTAAAAATTTGGAGTACTTGAAAGCTTTAAGACGACCGGGTCTATTGTACCCACTTCTTTGTACAAAACCCTTTTATTAATGTTCCCTGCACAGCTGCCATGTTAGCGTTATTCTCCTGTATTACACATTTTGGGAACCATCATCCTAATCTGGATCCATCTGGCCAGCTTTAAACAGCAAGCTTCTTCCAACGTCAGTCCTGAAAAGTAACTTGACATTAGTTAAGACTAGCACCAGCACAGCAACACCTCTGGCTTATTTACTTCTGTATCCCCTTGGCAAATTGTTAACCTCTCTTATTTTTACCAACATGTTTCTGATATTACGTCAGCATTTTAGCAATAATTCGCATATTCACCTTAGCTTCATCTCCTTTGAAAAGAAAGCAGAAGAGCGCATCTGCAGGAACAGAACTGATGCAAAAACCAACTGACTGGCCATTTCTGTAATTTTAGGGCTACTGTGACTAAATAAGTGGTTATTCACTTTCAGCCTACCCATTTCTCTCTTCTGCAGTGATGTCATGCATTTGTATTTGACCTCAGCCTTTTAATGGACATAATTTTCTGTTACCACAAATTCAACATTATGACTTCACTAAAACACAAAAATGAATGTTAAGATGTTTTTTTGAAAGGGCAAGCTCTTATAAACCTGTATTTTATCTTCAGTAACTAGAATATGTACCAATTAGAATTATTTATTTCTGCTTTAATGCTGATATGTCTAAAAACCTCTTCAATGCTAGAATAGTTTATTTAAGTCTGAATTCAGATACCCTGTTTCAAGGTTTTGTTCAAACTTCAATACAGCCTCTAGATTGGAAATTTCAATTCATCTTAGAAAGAAAAAACACAAAAGAGGGAACAGATACCAAAAAGAAGCCTTTAATACACAGAGAGCTGTTCCCCATGAATTCTAAATCAGCTATGTCTACAACCAGCCACAACTAAAGCTTTTGGTAACAGCAAAGAGCACAAAGTTTAACAATCCTCT
Organism: Pezoporus occidentalis; assembly: GCF_034315485.1. Taxonomy (NCBI): domain Eukaryota; kingdom Metazoa; phylum Chordata; class Aves; order Psittaciformes; family Psittacidae; genus Pezoporus; species Pezoporus occidentalis. Next base: position 5,609,109 of record NW_026915877.1, read on the forward strand.
CTTGCTCATCCTGTTCATAACTTAGTATTTTACCTCAATTCAGAACTCTTCTAGATAATAACAAATATGACCTCTTAAAAGATTACCCTTCCAATTCAACGAAACACTTCAGTGCACTCTTAATGTAAAAACTTCTTCGTGCCTGAGGTGTACGATTCGAGTATATTCTTAAATATAGGAGCACCAAATCTGAAGGCAAGATCCTACTCCCTTTCATTTAAATAGAAGTTAAACTCTACAACTGTTAGTCAGCATTTCTGAAGCAAGCAAAGCCAATCATACACCATCACATGTGGCTACTGGTGATGACTCATGCCCAGTTAAGGTCCCAATTCCACAAGTATGAGTACTTCCAAAGTAGTTTAACCATTAACTTTAAAATACCCTAGATTTCACTTCTTCTATTGAACAAGTAATTCGCCTACATCAGTCTTTGCAGATTCAGGTCATAAGCGTCATTTTTTCCTCTCAGCTAAATTGCTGCTAATCAACAGCAGGGCAAAATTACTGGGCAGGGAGGCACAGTGTTTAATGATCTGGTCATGCTATTTAGAACAAAACCATTTGTGCCTCTTTTAAATCAGTCAAATTATTAAATGTAAAATCTATAATATGAAGCCATATCAGCTCTACACAAAATACAATTTAACAGCATAATCAATGACAGTTTATTAGCTACTCATAGTTTGTGCAAATGAAGGTTGCTTAATTTCACAGCAGCAGATGTTGCAACCTGTCAGTGGTTCATGTAAATTATTAGTGGTCATACACAATTAAAACCCAGAAATGAACCACTGGCTTCATTGGAAACTTTGAACACAACATCAATGGGAATTTTGATTACAAATTAGGCCAGGTGTTTCCTAAAACATCCACACTTGGAAAAACAAACAATCAAACAAACTTAAGTCCCTTATTTTCAGTGCTCTCTTTCGAGTATCTGGAGATTTCTTAAATATTTTGTGGAAGGCTTTTTTGTAGATTTTAAAGTTTAAAGGAAATGTTAATTGCTTAGCTACTGCATACTTCCATTCAAAGAGGAAGAATATTAACATGCAGTTGGAACCCTCCAATCCTAATTATTGCTAGTGAAAAAAGGCAGAGTCACTCCCATTGCACTGCATAGAGTAAAAACAACAAATAATCAGCTTTATCCTTTAATCAGATCCATTCTCTTCTTCTAATCGAACTAACTATCTGAAAATGGCACCCATCCAGAACGTTTTAATCCTGCAGCAGTCAATCCTTTCCCCAGCAAGAAAATACACAGTATAATACTTTTACCACTGAGTGTCAAAACAGTTCCTACAGAAGTCCTATGGTTTGATTACCATTTAATTTGCATTCCCTAAAGAAAGAATTATGGATCTGTTTGAAATAAAGTCAAGTATCAGAAATTGCATGCTCCCAAAAGAGACATAGTCTTTTTTGTCTATGATAATCTCATTACTTCCTCATTAAGTAAAACTTAATCCAAAGTAGGAAGATCAATTTGAGTAGCACTTAAAACAATCAGCTTCATGGAATACTCTGGCACATTGCAAGGGGCTGGGAATAGCTCAGCAGCTTTCTGAGTGTCTGTACAATACAAGAGATCTACTATTCCCTCTTTGTTCTTTGAATATTTTAAGTAACAAATCCAAGATCAAACAAACTTTAAAAAAACACCACTTTATATAGGGAAAAAAAAACCAACAACCAAACAAACAAATAAAAGAAAGGAAGTAAATTTGACAAGCTGACACAAAAAGGGTAGGAAATGAAGTCACCCAGGTCCACTGTGCAACCTTGAACCAAGTGAGTCAGCTTGCTTTGAACAAGCATGCAAAATCCCTTTTCACTGACCAAATGCACTCACTTTGAAGTTAGCAAGCTGCAGACAGTATACCTGGTAAGTCCAAAGTTTAACCAAAAGAGAAGATGAGAAAATGCTCCAAGGCTTTCAGTAAATTATCACGCAATGGTTTGGTCTGGAAGGGACCTTAAAGACCACGTAGTCCCACCCACCCTGCCACGGGCAGGGACACCTTCCACTAGATGAGGTTGCTCAAAGCCCTGTCCAACCTGGCTTTGAAGCTTCCAGGGATGGGGCAGCCACATCTTCCCTGGGTAATTCCTGGCATGTGGCTGGGCAGGAAAAAAACCTGCTTTGCTGAGCTAAAAGCAAACATCCAGAAGCACCATTTACAGACTTTTAGATTTGAACACAAGAAATCTTCAGTTTTATTATATACTTTTTAATCAGTGTTCCACATAACTTCCTATTTATTACCTTCATGTATAATAAGTTACAAATTAAACAGTATGCAACATAGTCATTTAAAGATTTATTGGAATATGTGAGTTATCCATTATAGCATCCTACAATTTTCTCCATTACTGAAGAAATAACAAATGTAGAGTTAAATTGTCCTTTGACTATCTGACTTGTAAGGCATATCTGCTTATTTGCTAGCCTGTGTGGAAAGCAGGATTTGTAATGGTGCAGTAAGCAAATTAGCACTCTGCTGCTCTGCATCCATCAGATAAAATGCTTAAATCTACAGTACTCATTTAGCATAACAGAAGTAAAGATGCTGTAATAGAAAACTGCCATAGAACCAACGTTCCCTGAATGACAACAAAGTATCTGGGCTTTGCCTTGACTCTCTTTTATTTTCTTTTTGATTTTTTTTTCCTTTTTCTATTAATGAGAAACAAAGCCAAAGCAGTAGCTTGAGACTCCATAAAGACATGGATATTAGTGGAACAAATTATTGCAATTTCATTAGCTCCTAAGGCCCACCAGTTTTGGAATCAAGCATTTCAGCCATCCATACAAAATCGATATAGAATCTTTTCTTTTTTAAACCAACAAAAGATCTGATTCACATGAACAAGGAGACAAAACCTAGCAGTGCAGAAAAGTAGTGAGAGAAGTGACTTTCTTGTTTAGCATTTCTTTGTTTAACGGCACCAAAGAAATGATGCTCCTGGTCCTAAATTTGACCTGCCTTCCAACTGCTAGAATGAATCAAATTCTTCTTGTTTGCATATAACTTGAACATTTAACTTCATGGCAAAATATATTTCAGGACAAAGTCATATTATCCTTGTAGAGCATTCTCTGAAAAAAAAAAAAAACGAAACCAAACCAACCACCAAACAAGCCCAGAAAAAAAAAAAACCAACAAAAAACCCCACCAAACAAACAAGCCCCCAAAAAACCCAAACCAAACCAAAAGAAAGAACCCAAAACAAACCAAACCCCAAACCTGTGTGGAAAGGTTCCTGACCCACTGCTGGGTGCCTCCTCCCCACAGCTCTGCTGACAGACCAATTCGGGTAAGCATTTCTTGGCGAAAGTAACACACAAATTCACATGTTTGATGACTTCAGGGAGAAGTCAGCTGGCTTCTAGTTTATATGGTGTGGGGTTATAGGGGTTTTTGAATCAGTGCTTCAAGAACTATTACTCTGAGTAAGTCCAATTTTTCCTCAAACAACATGTTTTTCTATTATGTCCTATGAGAAGCTACAGCTTTCTCAAGTCGCAATGATTTGCACATTTATGGTTGTACTTAAAAGCAATTCTGCGTCAGTCCTCTCAGAGTTTAACAGATGGCTTCACAAACCGAGTTTAAGGTGAAGACACACAAACAAGGCTAATAGCCATTGGCGGGGGAGAGGAACTGGAGGAAACAGGACTGTGTGAGTTAGTGCTGACATCAAAGACTGTATCACTGTACCTTAAGCTAGCCTAGCTGATTTTTGTCTGATAGTAGCATAGCTGAAGTCAGAGAACATTTGTCTGCAGCCTATGAGATAGCAAGCAAGAGAGAGAGATAACTCATATGATTTAGAAGCCACTGCAGGTTATTTTGTCAGGAGCCTCAGTATCATTTTGTACAGCTTTTCCCAGTTCTGCTAGGCCAAATTTGCAGAGTTACGTGCAGGGAACCATTTGGCACACCTTCACTTTAAATTAGTGCATAATGTTGTCCAATACCCTACTACAAAAAATAATGCGTGCTTGGCTGAAGGCTCTCATTTACAACCTTGGAAACATAAATCCCATAAATAAGAACCAAGCTTCTTTTTGCACATACGTTTTCTTTGTTGCCTCCTTATTCATAATGATCTCTAGATTTCAGTTTGAAATTCTGCGTCCCTAGTCGGGTAAGAAAAATTACAATTTGGTAAACTTCTAAACATTTTTTCCAGGCCTCAAATACGGCCTAATAAGACCGATAATATTTTGTTCAGCTTGAGAACTGTAGCAGTCAGTAGGAACTGCAAAGGATTTTAGTAGACCTTCACCTATCCTTGAGCAGATATAAGTACCTGCATTCTCCAGAGCTATTTTTCTATTTGTTTTGGTGTGGTGTTCAGGAGGGGGGTTGTTTTGTGCTTTGGGGTATTGTGCATTGGTTGTTTTTTTTTAAATATCCTTTTCTACAAAAATTACTTGCAAGCTTAGGACTGGAAAACCCAAAGAACAGAATGACCGCTAATTGCCTTTACTGGACATCCCACTCAGCTTTTCCTCACATCCTTTCACCAAATTGTCCATTTGGCTGCTGCCAAGCTACCCAGTTTTGTCAGATGCAGTAATATCCAAAAGCAACCCAGACTTCCAGGTGCATGTGTGGTGAAGCCTGGTATCACATCAGCTGGCTTCAGCAGCAAAGCTTATTTACTGACTTCCCTTCAGTGGGCACTGTGTCCTACCCTCCCACTGCAGCATGCTACCCACAGCAAAATTCCAACAAAACAACTCAATTCCAACAAAACAACTCAATTCCAACAAAACAAAAAAAATACAAAGAACCAACTATAAGCTGAATCAGTTATTGGAACAGGATTCTTTTGCTTTGCCAAGAAAAGGTTACTTTTCTTACATCTGAATCAGCTTGGCAACTGAACTTACATTGTGGTCCAGCAAGGTTTTGTTCCTCAAACCTCCATTTTGCTGAAACAGGTACCAAGAGCAAAACATTTCACACTGCTGCCAAAAGAGGAGGTCCTCCTTCTGCTCTGTTTGTGGCTACTTGCAAACATCCTGGTGCAGGCACTAGAAGCAGGAACAGTGAGCTAGATCAGGAAACTGATCCAACTAAAAAATAAGAGTGTATATTGTGGGGAGGTTTCTGGGGAAACTGGATCAATTTCTCAATGTAGCTCACTGCACAGTTGCATGATTACGTTTGCTGGCATAAAGAAAGCTGTAGAGATACCATTAACAGGGTAGCACTGTCCTTTTCCATTGCAACTGGACTCAAGCCACATTAGAGTAGCTGTGTAATCAGAAGCTTGGTGATCATGCTGAGCACTTCGCAGGATCTAGACTCAAATATTCATACCTGATGCTTCAAAGCCATGAAAGAAAAAGAAAAATGAACAACTCTGCAGGACCCAAATAGTTTTCGTCAGTATTTTGTTTTCCCACAGGGAGAGAGTAATCTTATCTCATGATAGCGCAGTTAATTCTAAACGCCCCCACCTGAAACTTCAAATTTCTGTAAAAACCCTCACTGAAACAACAAAATGTCAGTCCACTCCTACTTCAGGAATACGCCTTCTATTAGGTGCCACACCTTCCCAGTTCAAAAGCAGGAGAATATTCACTACTTTTTAAACCAAATAAAACTGGTTTCCAAATTACCCAAAATCAGTTGTATCATGATTGACTGAGTTGCTGTGACATCGACACAATGGCTTGCAGTAACTTTTGAAATCAATTTGCAGTTATAATTAGGGGAAAAAAAAACAAAACAAACAAAAAAAAAACAACCAAATCCACACATCTAAATAATTTCTCTGGCAAACACTGAACAGCTTATTTGTTAGCCTGCCATTAGCATTACTCTTTTCTCCATTTATTTTTTTTCCAAAGCTTTATAATTTCAGTGCCTGTAAGAGATTACAGATAAAACAGGTAGCACTAAATAGTTTCCAGAAAAAAGAGAAACAAAGGCATCACTGTTTTTGTGACTATGATTTGTGTTTTTGTGATTGTGATCTTCATAATCCCATATTTCCAAGGACCACTCTGTGCCAACACTTCCCACTTTCTAGCCACAGTGCCTGTGTACTTACATTAAATGAGAAAGCCTAGGTAATTTTGCAATAATAGAGAAATAATCACTAAAATTAAATATAGACATGCCAGTGCTCTGCAAGGACTGTGAACATCTGTGGAATATCAAAAAAACCACAACAACAACCCAACAAAAAAAAACAGAAAAAAAAAACAACACATAAAACCCCCCAAACAAATGAACAAAAAAACCCCCTCCAATTTGGATTAACTTCAGAATACATTAAATGAACCAGAAAAAACATATTAATGACTTGAAATACTGAAGAAGCACAGCAGCAGCAAAACAACCAGGAAATACCTGTTAACTAAATTGTGCTCATTTTCTAGCTTTTTATGCAAGCAATCATCTTAAGAGATCAGATTTAAGGCTCATAAGAAACCAGGAAGGTTCAGAAGGAAAACATGCCATTAGGTTTTTGTAAGATTTTCAAGCATAATGGAATCAGTGCTTTCCAAACGATGCTGAGAATGAAAAATAAATATCATCTTACTTTTAAGTCATATCCTGAAGATGGTGAATAAACAGTACTAGTTTGTTGCTGATCCTAAAATTGATATAAGAGTTTAAACATGTATTTGACAAAGACTACTATCAGCTAATGGAATAAGAAATCAAAAGAATGACTACAGCTCTTTGTAGTGGAAAATTAAAATGGGGTCCCTTTTTGTAATATATTTTGTCCCTGTTGGGTTCAGTACAGTGATAAATGGGTGGGACTTGGTGGCCTGTGACATGCTGCGGTCAAATTAGATAATGTATTGGCTGCTTTGGATGCCAAAACAAAGAAGAAAGTTATGGCTGTTTGACTACTACCAGAAAGAATGAAATAGCTGTTCATCACTGATGGTCATTCAATGCACTTGCAAATGTGACAGGATATCAAAATATTATTTTTAATTCTTTATGCTTTTGCTGTGCCAAAGCGAACTGGTTCAAGATCACTTTCTCTTTCTTGCCATTCTTTCTTACCCTTTCCTGTCATGCCTCAGTGGCAAACTCTAAAATACAGAGAGACCTTGCATGTCTCTGCAGGGATGGGGCACTTGGAACAGGCTGCTCTTAAGAATGTGAGGGCTATAGCTGTCCACCTGGAACCAACAGAAGGAAGGCCTGGAGGTGGCATTATGCCACCTTTCATGTCTTGCCAGTAGACTGCTTTCCAGAGTCACAACAATAACAGTGAGAAATGGTTCAATATATCAGGGGAGGTAAATAAGCTTTGTCATTTCTAAAAGCTGCTGTGAAAGCTAAGCCAATGTAACAATATCCTAATTACAGGTTAACACCAGTTGAAGCTGATTTGAAGTTGAATTAATTAATCCAGTCCAACTTCAGTTGAAGCAAACTTGCAACTAATGAAAGTCCTTGCTCTTGCAGCTTCTGTGCTTTCTCCTCCCTTTACTCTAGATCTACTTATTCTGATTTCACATTTTATTTTTCCTTTTCTCTTACTGTTCACTCACATTTGACCCTCCCCTGCTTATTTTATTTCACCCTTGTTACTCTTTGGTTTACTTTGTTAGTGCTATTATTCCTCTGGACTCTTGTTTCCCATTTCCTAGAAGGAGGCCACCATTCTGGTTTGGTAGTATTTTATATCTACTTGACATAGTAAGAATCATGAGATTTTCAGGGCAGTGAGCAATAATGACCCCTGTTTACATCTGCCAAGTGTTTACCATTTGACATATACTGCAGGAGTTCCTACTGTATTAATCCATACAAATAGCAACAGATATTACAGAGATTAAAATTTATACCAATAGCCTACATTGTTTTCAACATAGCAGATTACATTCCAGATGGGAAATTGAGAGAAGGGACTACATGAATTCTGAGTTTATAGGTGATTCTGCATGTTCAGGTACTTCCTTATTTTTTATTTCCAGTTCCTTTCTGAACAGAGGATAAAGACATGGTTCTGCTTGTAGTGTCAGCACTGATTAAACCACATGAGAGTTTTCACATATCCTTATGCCAAGATAAAAATATGGTGCATCCCATAGCAAAATAAACTGGAGAATAATCTGGATGGGGAAAAAAAAATACACCAGTAAAAAGGCAGGACCACTTTCATGTTTGTTTTTTTTTTTTACAAGATTCCTACAGAATCTTCATCGGTGCCACAGGGCAAGTGGGTGAATAAGACAACCTCTTAAGACAGAAAGAGCTGCTCACTGAATTACACCCCAAATACAAGCTTGCTTACAGGAGAATATCTGAAGCCTTATGTGTTGGACAAGTATCAGGAAAAGATAAAAGACAAAAGCATAATAGAGTAAAATGAGAATACATGCACTTCTGGGAAAATTCAAGTGGCAAATTTGATCTTGGCTTCTTTTAGCTGCTTACAGTATCATACTACTACTCAATGAAGAGACCAGTGATCTACTGCAACTGTAACAGTGGTAGACTGGGGGAGGAGTGGCATCGGCCAGAAAACCCTCAGAAATACAGCGATGTTTTGCGTGCAGGGACAGTCACGTAGCATGAAAAGACCAAACCTTTAACACACATGCTCTCTCACACCAAACTTCTTTTAAAAGTGTTTTAGAGTATCTTCAGATACGGCTTTTCTTTTCCCCACCTGTAATTCTCCACACCATAGGCAGAGTTAGGCCACACCAGAAGCTTCAAACGGGTGAAATTTTAAGAGATTATAGAAAGTATTTTTCTTGTCTTTCACAAACGCCCTGACTTCACCTGTCAGGGTATGAAAAGCCTGCGGCAGCCAGCACTGCCAATCTCCCGTTTCTGGCTCCACACAGCTTGCTAAAAAACACCGAAGAGCCCCAGCTGAAATCAACTCCCGCCATCACTCCTGAGGTAGCAACGCCGCCCTCGACGGCTTCCAACGGGTGACACCCCCAAAAGCAGCCTAGCCTCATCAGAGGAGCCTGGCTGACGGGAAGGAAGACAGAAACGGCGGACACCCCCCACCCCTCCCCGCGGCCCGGACACCGCCGTAGCGGCCATTTTGCAACCGGTTGCTCCAGCCACCTGCGCCCCACCCGCTCCCGCGCCGCTCACGGACACTCACCGCAAGGAGGACAGCGGGGTCCCTAGAGACGCCAGATGAGTCTCCCGCCTGGGTAGACAACCTCACCGGGCGGGCACTCCCGCCCGCGGCCACTCGGAAGCGGTAAGAGGCGGCTACAACCAGGGCGGGCCGGGCTGAGACCCTTGCCCACCACACTAAAGCGCCGGCGGCATCTTTCCCTCCGCCGCCTCACAGCATCGGTAACCGTGGCAACCTCAAGTTGCACCACCATTGGCGAGTTTAACACAAGGCAGTAACCAATACGACGCCGCCCGGTGCCGCGCCCTGCCAATGGGCCCGGGTGGAGGGTAGGGCACTACGCCTACGTCGCTAGCGGGGCGGAGCGCGGCCAGGCGGAGCGGGCGGCGGGGCTCGGCGGCGCCGGCGCCACCAACGCCACCATGGAGACCCCGGGCTAGGGCCTGCCGCGGCCCGCCGGCGCGCTGAGCGGGGCCGGCCGCGCCGCCCCGCCGCCGCCTCCCTCTGCTCGGTGAGTGGGTGAGGGCCGCGGGAGGCCGCGGGCCGGTCGGAGCGCCGCGCGGGTGAGGCGGGAGGTGCGGCGGCGGAGCCCGCGGGGGCCCGGGGCAGCGGGGCCGAGGAGCCGCTGCCTCGCGCGGACCCGCGCCCGGCCCGCCTGAGCTGCGAGCTTCCCGCGCGGGCAGAGCGCGGCTTGCTCGCCGCACCCGCACTGCTGCACCCCTGTGTTGCACCCCGGTGCTGCACCCGGCCGCGGAGCCCGGACCCTGCACCGGGCTGGCGGAGCGCCGGAGCAGGCGGGGCAGGTGTGCGCGGGCCGGGCGATAGTGGAGCCTGGGCCCGTGGCCACGGGGTTAGCCGGCGGCGGGTACGCAGCCCGCGGGCGCGCCGAAAGGTGCCGTCTGCGCGGGGAGGTGCGCGGCGCTGCGGGCGGAAACCGAGCCGCAGCGGGCAGGGCCGCCCCGCCGGAGCGCACCGCGCCTCGCCGGCAGCGGCTCCCGGGCGGGCGGCGGCACGGCGCAAACTTTGGGGAATATCGGTGTTGGTAGGGCGGGCCCGGGCTCGCTTCAGGCAGGGTCAGCTGCTGTGCGATGGTCCCGTGCTGTTGGCGGTGGGATGCCCGTCCCTGCCCGGTGCGCGTCAGGCAGCACGCTGTCCCACAAACGCGGATTTCCATCCCGAGCTTCCTGCGTCCCCTGATTCCGGTCAGGCTGCCTTCGCTGCGTTCCCCGAGCGGGTTTTAAAGGCGTGATTTTTTTTTTAACCTTTGTGTGACCGCTGGACTTGAAGCTGTGTGTGCCGCCCGCCAGACACCGGCAGGCTGGCGGGGGTTGCCTTGCCCAGGTGGTGAGCACGACTGCTGACGCTGAGAACTAATTGCGTTTTCCTCCTCCTCTGATCAAAATCCGAAAAGAAACTAAGCCGCAGAGAAGTCGGACATGCAGAGAGTAGAGAAATCGGGCACATGTCGTGCGTGTTGGTGCGAGGGGCTATTTGCCGGCCGGTGGGTTTTGCCTCTGGAGGCGGAGCGGCCCTACCCGTGCCTCAGGCGCTCTTCAGCGGTCTGACGGACCGTGGAACATCTCTGTAGGCACAAATCACCGAGTGAGATCCCGAGCGTGAGGTTAGGGTAGCTGGGAAGTGAAGTCTCGGGGGATTAGAATTAATACTGATGCTGAACCTTGGCTGTTTCACTGTATCTGTGCAATTGTAATTTGTGTGGAAGTTAGAAACACCAAATGCCACAGAAAAACCTAGTTTCAGATCTGAGCCCTCTGGGCTTTCTTCCCACCCAGCTCATGCCTCAGAGTACATCACTAGCCCGATAAAGAGCAGCTCTGTGCTCCCAAAGGGCTTGTGTTTGGCCCCTTAGACCTTTGTACTTTTTTTTTTTTTAATAATCTCCGCCGTGTTAATTTTACATTAGTCATTGCTTTAAGATTTGACTGCTTAAAGGAAAAGGTGTGGCTAGACTTGCAGGAGTAATGTTTCATTAACTAGCATTCTCATTTTTTGGTGACTTAGAGAATTGAAGAGGACAAGGATTATAACTTTTCCCCCTTTTACTAATAACGGTGGCTTTGAGGTAGACACCAAATAATATGTTCGTTCAGATCAAAACACAGGAAGCTGCTAAGTGTCCTTCTTTAGTTTACGGAGAAACACCAATTCAGTCATGCCCATCCCATTTAAAAAGGAAGGCCTGTGTTTTGGGGGCAAAAGCTCGTTGCTGGCCCTGACATGCTGTAGCTTCTCAGTTAAATGTTACAGTATTACATGCAAACCAATGTAACCTGTCTGTGAGAAGACGGGTTGCAGTAACTTTCTCCGTGTGTTTAAATTGCTTGTAAAGTGCTATCTTGGTACTGAAATAAGTTGCTATAAATATTTCTAATTAAGGTAGAACAGTTGATGGGGCTTTACCAGTAAAAATGTCTTTTTTACTTTCATCTTTTTAGATGTTAAGGATAAATAGCAGTAATAATGGAAGCTCTGCTAGGAAACACAGAGTAAGTTTTGTCAGAGTCATGCTCTAGAAGAGGGCAGAATTTATTGAAAATGTGCTTAAAATGTCCACAGTATAACACACTTCTCAGTGTTTGCTTTTCTTCATTATAAAAGGATCCTCCATTGCTATTAATGGATTAATTCAGTCACAATATAACCAAGGAAAGTGATATGATATGGTACAGTACTTTTTTGTAGCAGCTTCATGCACAAGCAAAATAGCATTTGTAATTCATTTTGGAGTATTTTTTATGTTGAGTGATAAGATGTGGTGTGTAAAACTAATAGTCATCTTAATTAGTAAGCTGCATCAGGTGTTCAATGTAGGAAATACATAGGCATTGTGAAAGAATCCTCTGTGGCAGAAACACTCTGCCTAGTAACAAAACAGGAAACTTAATGTGGAACTGGATGTATTTCTGCTTCACTTTATGTAGATAATTTAAATACGTTTAAACAGATGAAAGGCTAAAGCCATTCCAAAAGATGGGACTCTGGGTGCCATCTTAATTTTGTTGAGTTTTTTTCTTAGTTGTGATGCTAAAAAGGAGTAAGTCCTGCAAGCATTTCTGTGATTTATTTGGTGCAGGGAAGCACTGACTAGTTCTTGGTGAGCTTAACAAAGTTGTTAAAAGTGTAATCAAGAATAATTTGGCTTATTACCAGAATGTAGTTATTGTAATGTGGCCTAGAAAAGACTCCTAAGAAGCAAGCTGAACCCATGATAGTTGTCTGGAAAAAAAATACCTATGAGCCTGTTAACAGACCTGTTCTGCGGGCTCTCATTTACTTTCATATGATTTTCAGTTGTGTCAGTGAGCTAACACTGGAATTTTCTATATGAGAAGCTGTACTCCTTTTAAGATATTTACAGCTTACACATAATGGTCCTCAGAAGCAGAGAGGCTTTATGAACACAAGGTTTTTTGGGTGGCTGTTGTGGCTGGCAGCTCAGGACACAGTGCTGCTGGCAGCCCAGATGTGCGTTCCCTGGAGGGAAAGTCAGTGTGCAGAAAAACCAGCAAGGGGCTGCCCAGCTAAAGGGTTTGGAACAGTAGCTCCATTTGCCAGAGGCTGGTGGGAAACAAGTTGAAGGAGTTGCTGCAGAAAGAATGTGTTTTGCAGTCTTGTATGAAAAGCGCATGCTCATCTCTGGAGTAACTTGTGGTGATGTGGTTCAAAATTCTGGAATTTTTCAGAAGTTTTGGTTAGGTTTGAGTATTTGTTTTTTGGGTTTCAGCCTTGGTTTTTATCTTGTTTTTTTGTTTGTTTGTTTGTTTTTTGGTTTAATGAACATAAGATAGCAAATCATTATGAACATGGCCCATGCTGTCATTCCAAAAGTAAAATAAATGCAAGCGAATAGGAAGCTAGATCTGGAACTAGAGTTTTGGGCATGGCTTGTAAATGTTGCCTGCTGCTGTTCCCAGCTTTGTTGCAAATACTCTCGACAATAAGGTGAGGATGGACAGTCAAATACTGGTGAGGATAGAAAGTCAGTGCATAACAGTGGCTGAGTGCAGCTGTGAAGCCCATGGAACCAGCCCTCCCCACTGCTACCTGCACCTGGTCCCAGCAGAGCTGTGCCGGAGGAATGTGCAAGTGGGCCTGGAGGGACCACCAGCACCGAGCAGCTCTGTGCACACTGTAGGTTTTCTGATTCTCAGCTGTGTTTCTGAAGGTCTGTGATGTGTCTAGTTCATTGGATCACTTTTCATGTTCTTTTAATCCAAATGGAGTACTCATTTATTCTGCCTCAGGGAGATTTGCAGAGGGAGGAGATGGATGAGGACAGCAAAAAACTGCCCCTGGTGACCTTCCCAAAGCTTTGATTTTCATAGAAGAAAATCACGGCTTCTTGTCAGTTAAAATCTCTGCAGCTGGCACCAGTGTTCAAACCTTTGCTCCTTTTCCATTTGCTGCTGCTCTCCCTCTTTGCCTTCAGTATCTTGCTCCTTTTTCTTCCAAGGCAGAAGAGAGATGCCCAAATTTTGGGAAGAAGGGAGGAGTCTCTCAGTTTTGCAGTAGATTAATTTATTTTTTAATAATGAAATCCCAAACACCGTCATTAAAAGGAAAGGCTTAAGGAGAAAGCTCTTTGAATGATGTCTCCCAGAGGTTTAATTGCTGGTAGGGTGGCTGTAAGGTAGGGGGACGTGCTCTTCCAGCTTGGCGGTGGAGCAGGCATGTGTCACAGGGTCAGGGAGGTGACTCAGGCACAGGCTTGTCCTCCTTTCAGGATCTGCTTCGTGAGTCATCCACTGCTTCCTGGAGAGCAGTGTCTGGTGGTGGCTGTAAGAGCACAACTGAACCAGCTCGGGCAGTTTGCTGCTGCCTTACCTTGCCTTCCCTGCCCGCGCAGGAGCCAGCGGCCAATGCAGGGGCTTTGGTTAAAGCGAACCATGGCTGTCTAACTTTCTAGTCCTTTTCGTTGTGTCGCATTCTTACAGGCAAATTAACGTAACGCCACCTTGGGAAAAGTTAGGGAAAATCCATTGTTAGCATTTAAGTATTTTTAAGAGAGATGCAATTTTAACAGCAATTGGAAAAAAAAAAAGTAAGGATATTGTTAATATACACGTTTTCTCCATGGCCATCTCAGATAGATTTCCCTTCCTCCCCTCCCCCCCCCCCCCTCCTTTTTCTTTTTCTTTTTTTTTTTTTGTATTTGTATTCATTTTGCAAAGTTCTGACCTAGCACTAGAAATTGAAGACCAGTCAACCTGTTTAGTGGCTTTTAAAAATCATTTTAACTATGCCTTATTGTAGTGGAGAAAATAGATCTGAGTTACTATCTTATTTGAGAGTGATTAATCCGTTCTTCAAGAAATAATTAAATTAAGACTTCTCTCCCCAACCCTACATAGTGGTGCCTTTTGCTTATAAAAGATGTGTGATCCACGTGTTCTAACTGAAATGTGGTGGCGTTTTGTGAACCTTAGATTGACATTATAGCTAATCTAATACTCTGATTGGTATTGTGATTAACTCATTGTTAGAGAAAAGAGATCTGTTGTAAATCCTTTGAAGGTATACAAGCTGAAACTTGCTTTCTGCATCATAGCTCAATGGGGGGATTTTTAATGTATTTACTGTTTATGCAACCGTGGGGTAGTAATTGTGGGCAGTGAATAAAATTACCCTTTAGCTATTGGATCTGCAAGGCAGATGGTTCATAGGTAGTGTGTAGGTTGTATAATTAGCTATCCTCTAGTGTTTGTTGAATTTGCAAAGACAAGTTCAGAGTGTCGGGTCCCCATTTCCTTATGAGTCAGGTACATCTCAGAGCATTAAGTGTGAAACCTCCAGTGGGATTCACTTGTCCGGAGAGTACTTGTCCAATACTCTCTGCATCTGGACTCAGCAGCAGGACGAAATATAGCAGGACTGGCTTTGCACAGCATCACTTTGGTCTAGCAAGTGCCTTTAGCCATCCTCAGAGGTGGCGGAAGCAGAAGATCCTGGAAGGAGAATAGGCAAGAAGGTAGGAGCAGTTTTTCTAGTGCCAGGCAGGGTGAGAAGTAGCAGAGATCTGGGGAGCAAGTGAGAAGGAGGAGCTCGAATGTGTGGTGCCAGGCATTTCCTTTTCTCGCATGAGGTTCAGCTGTAAAGAAACAGGAAAAAAGTGTTGGAAAAAGTCTGGATTTCTGTTTGTGTGTTTCCTCTCTTCACCTTCTTAACAAAACCTCATTATGGTATGTATGTTGTATGGAAAGCCTTGGGCTATCACTTGTGCCATACTTTAAACATTTTTTTAAATAAATGTACTTGGAATCATTTGCATTGCATGTGTCCAAATAGAAAGCATCTAATCTATATCTTAATTTACTTTAAATTATTTAACTTGGCCATCTCTGCTAAAAATATGTGAACAAGAGACTTTCCAGCTTGTTGTGGAATTCTGTCCTCTTCCTGCCGAGCAAGGCAGCAGCAGGCAGTGCATCCTTAGTGCTCCTAAAGGAAATCTTTTCAAGTCCAAAAACATGTCCTTCACTGTCCTATATTGGCAGAATTTTCTGTTACTGCTCAGCATTAAATTGAATATTCCTTCGTTTGTTATCATGGAGGTAAATCTGACTGGTAAAAACTGGTAAACTTGTAATCATTCCCATTAGCCTGTGTGTGGGGCAGAGTTCATGAAAGCTCGCTCATGGGTTGGGACTTAGTATATATGCAGCATCCAGCACGTAATTCCAGTGTAAAAATAGATAACTCCATCGTTGATCTGAAATGATTTCAGACAAATGATAACTCATTAACTTCCATGTCAGTGTGACATACTTCAAAATGAAGTGTTTCATATCTTTCACAGAAATAAAACCAAGATGGTGTATGTAATGCAATTGATTTCAAGGGCTTCTGGGCAAGTGAAGTGCTGGAGTGTTAATTGGAGACATTCTGTGTACAGCTGTGTTTGTGTAACACTGTTCACTGATGGTCTTTTCCAGACTTTTACTCAAGCCTTGCATGGTATGTAAAGATAAATGGGGAGGCAGATCTTTAAAACAGTTAATATTTTTGTCTTGGTTTTATTTAAAATCAAAATTGCCAGCCTTTGTTATTAAGAAATAAGACAACAGTATTAAAAAGATAGCATATCATGAAAGAAAATCTCATTTATACTGTAATAGTGCCTAAACTCCAAATTGATGTGCCCTTCTATGAAGTAGGGATGCAATCCATCCTCCATAGAGCTCACAAATGAAAAGGCGAAACTTACGCATATAGAAGCAGCAAGTGGAGGAAAAGGTATGAAGAACATGACTTTTTATAATACAGACCTTCATCCGGTGTGCATGTGATGCCGTAATAATGCATAGTTTTTGGTCTGTATTACTTGATTCAGCCTTAACCAAAGGTACGCTAGCAGAATTTGCCATCTGTTGCTGTTCTATATCCTTTGTATCAAGCTTTGTTCTTACAGCTAATGTAATGAAAATAACCAGTGCCGTATTTTAGCTGAAATAGAAAACATTGGCATGTGAGATGATTGAGACAATGCATCACTTCTTTCTGGAGCTTGTTTATATTTCAAACAAGAGATGAAAAAACATTGAAGCCAGAAATTTCAGATTGGCTCATAGATCTGTGAGATACGCTCATTTGATCCGTATTGCTCTTTCCAATAAAGAAAAAAAAAGTTTTCTTAGTTTTGCCATTGTTTCTTAGCATAAATCACAGCAACAGTATATACTGAGATTTGTGAGATTTCACTGTAAATAAATACATTATTTCCCAGAAGATACTTTTAAAATCAGTGTTTAGAATTTTTTACAGAATAGGAAGACACAAAAAATTATTGTGGTTCAAAGACCTGAAATTTTTTAAGGAAGTGCTGAAGTTCTGGTAGAGAACACTGCCTGTTGTGGGATGCTTTTTGTTTAGGCTGATTCCAGTACTGAAAGAGTTTTTTTAGTATCGTTGTGGAACAGAGAGGTTAATTCTAAGCAATGCAAAAAAATCACCAAATCATGTGCTAGCACTTATTCAGAGAGATTCAGTAACTTAAGATATATTGAATTAGCAAGACAGAAGACAGGCTTTACATTTTTGTGTGACGAGCTGCTGAGTTTCATTTTGGCCAACTCCAAGTGCTTGAAAAGAAGCAGGAAGACCACTGTCAGGTGCTCCTGCATGGGTGAAGTTGGAAAATGTACTCACACAGTGTTGGAAGATAATACTTCTCGTTAAACTTAATGTATTTATTGGTATTCATAATGACTAGATTTTCTATAACTATTTTGCTGTAATAGATGCAAAAGAAGATACCTTAAATCACAGCTTGCCTATTTTTTAGGAAGCATGTAGTTCATCAGGTTTAGAAAGCCTTGCCTTATCTGAATTTGGGCAAGTGCTGCTTCAGTGACAGTTCACTGTATTAGTTTACATCGTATTATTAAATTGCTTTGTATTACTGGTATATTAATTTATTCTAAAATATATATATTTTAGAGGGACTGAGATTTGACATAAAAAAGGAAGGTACAATTATTTTTTTGTTGTAGATAGCAAAGATAACTCAAGTTATTGCAACTTTTTCCAGAATTTTCCTTTGGTTTTGCTTCGTCTCAAAGCATCGCAAGTATTATATTACAGCAGAAGTATTTAACTATGGTAATATTCCAGATAAGTTTTGTTACAGAATGTTGGAAATAATGCTTTATGCATAGCATCACAAACTGTGTGTTGTTTTCACATGTTCAGATGTTAACAGTTTCAATAAGACCATATGATTAGAAGGTTGTTTTGTTAGTTACCTAGTCCTGTGTGCACATCTTTGTGGATTAAAACAGTGACAGAGAAATACCAGGCTGGTAGGCTAGTTGATTTGCATGCAACTTTAGTGTCAGGATAGATAATAAAAATTCTTGCAGCAGTCTGTAGCAGGTTGGTTTTAAGTTGCTGTTTTGGTTGCTTTGAAGAACACCTGTGAGTCCTCAACTTCTCAGTGTTTGGGGCTTTTTTTCCCTGGTATCTACTAAACAATGTCTTTCTGAATTGATTGTTCTCAAACTTGCATGTTATGATTGAGCATTATGAAAACAAGTATCTTGCTATGCAGACACTTTATGCATTTTGCGGCATAAATGTTATGTTTTCCTTGTGAATGGAGCTGAGATGCGTCATGCTTTAGAAGAATGTAATTGTGTGAAAACACAGTATAGGGTTTATGTTTAGGTTTGTATGTTGTTTTCAAATATAATGTTGGTTTATATGTGCAGATTTACTGAGGTAGGGGACATTTAGCATTCCTCCAAATAAGTTATCATTTGTCATGACCCAACTGCAACTGTGTAGATCTCTTGTGTGCTACTCATTTTGGATTGTTGAGAGTAGCTGTGGCATTGACCACCTTGACTAGCTCTAAACTGGACAGGATCAGATCCCTGTTTAGCCCCAGATGAACCTAACACAAAATGTAAAGGCTTACTGCACAGGTAGAAGAGGGAGATGTGGTGGCTTGAACTGTTTTCAGTTTGTGCCATTTTTTGTACCATTAAGCATGGTGGAACCTGAATGCGTGATTCTCAAAATCCTGTGGCTCTCCAGATCTCCTCAGTGTTGTTAGAGTGCTGTGGATGAATGCTATGTGTAGTAGTGGCTTTGATTATTAATATCTTCAGCTACCGTATGAAGATACTCTTGTATATTCAAGAGCCCTAATTGAAGTGGCCCTACCACAGAAGGAAATCAAGCAAATCACCTTGATTTGACCTTAACATTTTCCAGTTGCAAAGATGCCAGCAGAATATGAATCAAAACAATACTGATTGTAAACACATTCCAGAGAAGCTGGCTACTTTCTGCTGTTTCAAGTATGTGATTGAAGTAGTTTGACTTCCCTTATGGTCAATACGATTTTATTTGTATAAATAAGAAAAATTAGAATCCACTCTAAGGATCCTAAAAGTGCAATTACAATGATGAAAAAAATAGCCAATAATAATTACATTTTAAAGTGATATATTCAGTATATTTTTTCACTTTTCTAAGATGTTCATTACAGTGAGAAATTTCCTAATTTATAGTTACAGAGATAAATTTCTTTATGGTCTTTCAAGACCGATTTGGTCTTTTCTCAAATGTCTTCTTATCCTTGTTTCTACTGCCAAGTATTCATAGAAAACAGTATCAGTCTCTGTTTTGTAATATTTCTGCTTTTCAAAAAGGAGAGTTTGGTCCCTTTATCATCATGACAGCCTTTGAATTCAGTCAGACCAGCACAACCAGCTGCACATGTGAGAAACAAGACCTGTGCCAGGCCCTGGGTTAAATTGTATTCCATTATAATGGCAGCTACACTTCAGAATCTCTGCTGGAAGTGTATTTTTGATCTATGCTATAATAGCATGTGCTGTTACTGTGGCCATCTCACAGGAACAGCTACTGAGTCTGTATTCCCACCAGTCACTTCTCTGTGATTACTTTTTTATCTGTTACAGAAACTTCCACTGGCTACCATCCATGGCTTGGGTAAAGAACAGCAGCAAGACTAATTCTTTGAGATCTTCCATAATAACTTGCCTGCTTAATGTCCCAGGCCCTTCTTGCCCACCAGAGCTCCCAGATTTGGAAGGCATGAGGGACTGTTGTTTTGCCAGTGTTGAACATGATCAATCACAAGGGAATTACTACCAGAGAAGCTTTTTTCCAGATGGAACTTCTTATTAACACTTTCAGGTGTTTTTTTTTTTTTTTTTTAATTCCTTCCCATAAATGGGCAGAACATGGTAATTTGAAACATAGACTATGTCTAGCTTGTTCTTTCCTAGGAACCTAGTAGAGTAACAGCTGTTTTCTCTACAGACAAGTGGTTTTGTTGCTCTTGGAATTTCTTTGTTGCTTTAAAAAGTCCTGCTTGGCTTGATTGTCTAACTTTCACATAATTCTATTATTATTTGACTTGGAAAACAACAGTTTTCAGAATTCATGGATGTGTATATTTCTCCTCTTCCCTTAGGGTGCTCTACTTTTTCATTTGTATCTCTTTTAAAGTAGGTATGCTTCCCAGATAAGTAATTATTTGTCGGTTTAAATGTATGTTGAATGCTCCTGTGTGTCATCCCTTCCATTACTTTGGATAGGTATGGATATGTTTGGTAGCACTAGCATCAGACAGCTCTGCTGAGCTCAGCTGGTTGGTTTCACCCCTTTGTTTTCTGTTTCGTAAGATTTGTTCTTCTCAAATCAACAGGTCTGCCTACTTAAATTATCTTTCCATTTAAAATTCAGATTGGCCTATAACAATGATCCATGGCTATTTCAGCAACTGTTGTTTTTTGGATTTGTGGTTTTTTTTTTTTTTTTTTCCCTGTTCTGTGTTTATGTTTGAATTTGTTAAGTATTTTTGTTGGTGGTGGTGGCGGTTTAATTGCTCTTTCATCATTATATCCATGAATACCTGTGCACCACCACTGTGATGATTATCCATGCATCAGTCAATGTCTAGAAAAGCTAGGTCTTAAAGGACCAAGTTACCAGTGGTATTTGTTTCTAATAGAGTTCCTGCCCCAAAACTTAAGTGGCCACTACTAGGAGCTATCTCTTTTGTTGAAGATTCACTGAAAAGCATTAATGGTTATTCTGTAAACTGTCTCTTTTCAGATGAAGGAACACCAGTTACAGAAATTAACAAGTAACTTCTGTCTGGAGTTGAAAGCTGATAATGGGGCTATTTCTATCTTTTGAATTTTGTTTTAGTCAGTGGGTCTTACAGTTCACCAATGGATTAAGTCTATAATAAATTGTAAATATTACAAAACCATCTGTTGTCAAGACAATAAATAGTTTATTAAGAAAGACTTTATTTGTTGAAAGTTTGTAGCTTTGAGCATGCTAGACTTTGCGTGGACACAAGTCTTTCCATCTTTTGCAAATAGGTCGTCAATGAGGTTAAACCATCACATCTTCAAAATTCAGTGTGAAACCTGTTAATATTGCCATACCAGTTAATAGTGCTTCACTTTCATGAAGACTTATCTGGGGATAATGAGGTCCAAAGACTCGGCCAACCCCAGTGAGGTGTCTGTTGATGACATGTATGGAACAAGTTACCAGCCTCGTGTCAGAGCTTTGTCCTGTGCCAGTTCTACTACTTTTTGGCTTGTTTAAATGCTTCATATTTTTAATTCCTCTGTAGGACAGGAGAAGTGATGGTGATGATCTGGGTTTTGGAACAATTTCAGACTGGCTTCTCCAAGCTGAGACCCATGCTCCCTGGCATGGGTCTCAGCTTTGGGGACAGGCCTGACCCCTGAAGTGCAGGGGTCTTTGCCCTGGGAGGACTGCAGCAGCTGCAGTTTATAGGCAGGTTAATCCTTCTGAGAGGAAGCCTAGGTTGTCCTGGGCTGGATTATCAACCTTGCATGGTTCTGTGTCTGCATTTCAGTGCACCAGACAGGCGTGCTTTGTTTGGTGTGGTTGGCCTGCGTTGAATGCCAGCGTTATTCAGATCCCTGTGTGCCGCTTCACCAGTCTAAAGACAGAAACTCTGCAGAACAGCATGGGCATGTTGCTCTATCAGTTCAGCAGCAAGTAAATGCTACCTTTTAAGGTGACTATAAATTACAAGTTTACAGTCTTCTGGCTTATTCCCTGCATCTGACAAAATTGCTGAGTGTATCCTTCCTGTGGCTTAGCAAGAGGATGTTGAAAGCAGCAACAGCATCAGTATCAGAAGAGGATAAAAATGGGACAAGGTAGTACATG
The DNA here is from genome assembly GCF_034315485.1 of Pezoporus occidentalis. Lineage (NCBI taxonomy): Eukaryota > Metazoa > Chordata > Aves > Psittaciformes > Psittacidae > Pezoporus > Pezoporus occidentalis. The sequence goes on from NW_026915877.1 coordinate 5,630,925, forward strand.
AGTGTGTTTACTTTGCTGTATTTGAACATGTTGATCTGAAGTCTCCTAATGCCTTGATGAAGTCTATTTTTAAAACATGTAAAAAAAAAATTTTAACAGTGTTTGTCAGAAGGTGTATTGAGAGTTACTTGGAGTTAACCAGCAGCAATACTGTAGAGAAACATTACAAACTGTATTTGCTGTTGTAAAGAAGCAACTTCTTTAACAATGTTATTTGAAGACTCTATAATGCAGACATTTTTCATTAAGTTTTTATTGTGCTTTTGTTTGACAAAAGGCACGGAATGTTATAGGCATCCCTCGAGAAGGGTAAGGTATGTTTTTGAGCCTGTTTTTGCATTTCCTTTGCTGGGCATGTTAACATTTGCTCTGGCATTTGCAGCTTTACCTGTTTGGTCATATGAGAACTGAACTAATAAGGAATCTACTAGTTGAGCTTTAAAATGAAAAAAGGGGTAAGGCCTCTGTAGAATCTTTTCTGTGCCTTTACTGAAAAGTTCCATTTAAAAATTTTGAGGCTTGAAGTGATGTCTCACAAATAGAAAGGCAAAAACTGAATTGGGTAGATGCATATCCTGTTAACATCGGTAATATATCCTTCTGTCTGTAGTATTGAAAAGACAACTAGCAGCTGACTTAAAGCACCTGGCTGAAATATTTCATTTTTAGATAGCACGAATGATATGTGTAACAAATATTTTCAGTTCCTGTGGTATAGTAATACAGGTGTTTCTTGTTGATTCCTTCCTTTCAAATAGGGTTGGATTTAGTACTTTATTCTGCTGAAGGGTGTTTGGGCATTGTTTGGCTTGGGGTGCCTTCCTGCCTGCTGTTCAGCTGCTTCCTCTTCCTTACTTTACAGTGCCCAGAAAGTTCAGTGCAGTATCAGCTGTTTGAAATTGTGTATGTTTTTATGAAGCTTAAGTAAGATGTTTTATAAATGGAAAGATATGCCTCTAACTACAATTACTGTTTAAGAGTTGTATGAAATAGCAATCTTGCAAGTTCTGGAAGTGCATTCTTTTCTGCTGTTGTCATCCATGAGTGTATTTCCTGAATTATTATATTGGCATTTTCCTGGGCTTGCACAGTGCAAGCAAGAGCAGGCTTTCTCTGGTTTGAAAGTGGAAATCCCCTAAAACAGTACTTAATTGCGTTCTTTTAAGACTCAAAGTTGTGCAATTTTTCAACTATTTTGTGTTACTGAGAGGATTTGCTTTTGATAGCTGTGTTTTAAACCCCTCATTTTGAGCTTGATGTTAAAGCACAGCAAAAATAACTTCAAATGGGGAAGAGCACCCCAGTATCCTATTTAGAAGAGGCAGTAACCCTTAAATAATTAATGTCATTGATGTTGTCTGGTGCCTGGCAAGGAAATAGCAGTAGCTTTTAAATATTATTCTTGATGTTTTGTCTTTCCTTCGGCGACTTCAATATTTCAGCTGTTACCACTTTTCCCAATAGTCTCTGTTTTGTATCCAAACACAGGCAACTCCTACATAAAATTTGTGTAGCTTTGCTTACTCTTCTGATTTTTCAATTGATTCAACACAAAATTAGGTGTACATAACTGGATATTCTTCTTTAGCTAAGCACACTGAGAAGTTGGTGCATTTCAGTGCAGTGAGAAATGGAAAATAAACAGGAGAGGTAAACTAAGGAATATTTCTTTCTTTCGCCACTCTCCCTCCCCCCCCCCCCCCCCCCCCCCCCCCCCATGCCTTCCTTTGTGGTAGGAAAGGATATTTTGATTATAGGCATCCCAATTTCATGTCATATTGCTAGTTGTATTCTGTAGTGCAGTTGTTCCTGCTTCAGTGCAGGACTTTGATCATATCTGTAGCCTGGGTGAACTTCAGTATAGGCAAGGCAGGATTTTGCATGTGGAGGTAATGAGAAATCAATAAGTATCACTGGGATGGCTAGATAAGCTTCAATATTCAGTTAGAGTTGGGATTGGCTGCTTTTGAGCTTGGCCTGTGGTTTTAGATAGATTCTTCTATAGTTCTCGCTCCGAATGCTGTCCCTGCTGCTCCATGACACACATGTTCCCCTCCCGTGTCCCAGCCATCGCGTACAAAATGCTCGCAGTGTTGCCACCTTTCGTTATCCCAGGTAGCTGTGCTGGGGTAGTGCCACTGACAGCCCACTTCAAGCCTTCTTCCAGTGCAAGTGAACTGTTAACTATTGCTTTCATTACAAGTTTCTAACAAGTTACACTGGCCACAAGTTACAAGGCCACATGGCAGTGGCAAAAGCTTTACATTCAAGATGTGTTTCTTCTGCTGCTCTTGTCATAGAACAAAATTAGGTAGACTTGATAGAATGTACTCTTGACAAATCCACACTATTTCTTAACACTTGAACTTCTAGGGCCTGTTACTGTTTTTGACGTGCTAAATTTTCCCTGCTCAGAAATTATACTAGAATATGGGGCAGGGAATTAAAAGGTAGAAATAAGAATGATGTTGTTGTGACCAGTATTTGGAATTCCATTGAAACTTGGGATTTGAGCTTTTAAAATACATTTGAGTCATGTTTCCAGTCTTTCAGTAGCTGAGGCAGGCAAGTTAGACGCTATCTGGATTGTGTCTCCAGCTGGTAAACTTTGATGCAAAATATTGCCATCTCATGACAAAGTTGTATGCCTGTAGCAGTCTTTACAGGGAGAAATGTTTTTCACTGAGAAAAGAAAATCACATCTTAGCATCATCAAGTGCTGCATAAAGATGCAGTACTTGCACACAACAGGAAGCCTGTGAAAACTGGTCTGAGAGTTTCTTGATTTAACTGGGCATCAGTAAAAAACCTGAACTGTTGGCTATCATTCAGTATTTGTTTCCCTTTTTTACTATTTCCACATTTAATCTTTATTCTTTCCATTTTCTTTCCCTCTGAATGTATTATACAGTTTTCTGCCCCTCTGAATTTTCTTGTTGCTGTGTACTGAATTGTCTACATTTTGCAGTATGGGCATCTGTACTATATATGCACATGTGTACTACGTATGCACTATTTCAGACTGTGGCTAAAATTATTGACATTATTTAATGTACCATTGACCTGACTTTTTTCCCTTATAGCACTTGCAAAAAGTTTCATGCCTAGCCAAACATTTTAATCTGAGTGTATATAACCTTACAGTTATGCTTCTATCATCCACCCCCTACTGTGGGAAGGCATATGGTTCACTTTGATAGGAATAGTTCATATAATTTTCATTTATCAGCATTATCTTATTTACTTTGCTTTATAACTTTCTTCAAGTTACTCAGTTATCTTTGGTCTCCTCTAATCGTAATGTCACTTGTTAAGTTTTGGTGCTTCACAGCTCTTCATATGTTTATAAAATATTAGTAAAAATACTAAAATTGAGTAGAATTATGTGTAGTCTTGCTATCGGTACTCAAAGATTTTAGGGGTAAACAGTGTCAAATATACCTCAGAGAAATAATGCCAATGATACCTCTGCTTGAGGTAGGTTAGAGAACTGATTGAAGTGTTGGTAATTTTGGCCTTAAAAGCCAGATGTTTGCTGTCTAATTCATGCAGAACATGCTATACACAACTTTTTTTTAGCATCTAGCTTGGAGAAAAGGAGAGCTCCATTTGCTTAAATATAGAAGTTTGCACACAGCATTCTTAGCAATAAACTGAACTTTGCTGTGCATGCAGTTCTGTTTCAGAGTAAGATGAGGAGTATGCTACGGTTTAATAATTGATAAAACTATATTTTAGTAAAACCTATAACTAATCTATAGCCATATTTATTAGAGAACAGTGTTATTCCCCAATCTGTCATTGTTATGCGAGAATTTGACATTTCTGTAGTAGTCATTTGAGCAGGAACAACCATAGGTTGCATTAAAGAACTTATAAACATATCCCAAGTAAAGTCATAGAATCATACAGTAGTTAGGGTTGAAAAGGAACTTGAGATCACCTGGTTCCAACCCCCCTGCCATGGGCACGGACACCTCATACTAAACCGTGTCACCCAAGGCTCTGTCCAAGCCAGCTTTGAGCACTGCCAGGGATGGAGCATTCACAACTTCCTTGGGCAACCCATTCCAGTGCCTCACCACCCTTACAGGAAAGAAATTCCTCCTTATATCCAATCTAAATTTTCCCTGTTTAAGTTTTAACCTGTTACCCCTTGTCCTATCGCTACAGTCCCTAATGAAGAGTCCCTCCCCAGCATCCCAATAGCCCCCCTTCAGATACTGGAAGGCTGCTATGAGGTCTGCACGCAGCCTTCTCGAGACTGAACAGCCCCAACTTTCTCAGCCTATCTTCATACAGGAGGTGCTCCAGTCCCCTGATGGTCCTCGTGGCCCTCCTCTGGACTTGTTCCAACAGTTCCATGTCCTTTTTATATAAGAATCAGAATTTTCAACATCATCAGTTTCTAGATTTTGCCTGACATAGTTGGATTTTTCTCCCTGCTAAACCGCACTTAAGCTGCTGCTTGTTGGTCACTTATTCCTGAACCACCGTTCTCAGTACAGCAATGGAGACTGCAGCATCAGTAAAAACACGTGAGTCTGTGCTGTAAGTGAAATCACACCACTAATGTAGTCTGGTTGGTTTTAAAGGCAGGATGCGGCAGGGATTGGTAGTGTCCAGTTTCATATCATCTCAGTGATACATGTAACACCATGTCCCCCAAAAACTTGCATTGGCAAAGCAGTAGGAGTTCTGGAGGTCTCTTATCTTCAGCTATCTTTTGAAATTTTGGTGGTAGCTGTTAATTTTTATCATTGGGAACACTGTTTATGTAGTAATTTTCTTCCAATATACTATAAGACAGAATTGAAAAGCATACTTTTAAAATTGTATATAAAATAAATTTGGTTTTATAATGCTTCCAGTTTTAATATCTGCCTTCAGTTAGTGTGCATTATGTCTAGCAAGAATGTATGGAGTAATACTTCAGTGATCACTTTACTGGGCTAGGAGAAAATATAAGTGGAAATTGAAGAGCAGCTACAGTTATGGTTCTGCTTGGTGGTGTTCGTATGTTAGAGTTATTCTCAGGTTAACTTCTATTTGGTTGCTTGTAGGAGTTTTCAGGTGGGAGATTGAACAAGTAGCAGTTTGGAGCTCCTACACTTTGCAAGCATTTAGTACCAGCACTGCACAGCATACAGGAACTGCAGTTACTCTTGTCTGTTACAGTTTTTAAGTTACGTTGTTTTGTGACATTCATTCTGAATGACTTCATACCCTAAATTAACTGATGCTATTCCAACACTAAACCAAGAATTTATCATTCTATGAATGGTTGAATGAATAATTGATGAATGTCTTTTATCACTGACAGTCTGTTTGGAAAATCTATCTGTGGTGCTATGTATCCCTCCTATCAGCCTGCACTAGGATGAGGCTGAACTTTATCCCTGAAGATGAATGTGATGTTTGTTTGCTGGTCTGCAGAACTGTTTTTGAGCACTGTGCTCTGATGAGGTGGTTCTAGATGGCAGTGGATGTAGATACATTGGCACAACAGAGCAGAGCAGACTTGGTGTGGGTCAAAGGAAAGGGTCAGATTTGGAGTCTATCCTTTTTCTTTTCTTTGAGGCATGGAGCCTTGTTGATTTAAACTACTGAAAACTTCATTGCCAATTAGCTTGTGGTACTTCATACATTTGTGAAATGTTAATGCCCTCCAGGCATCCTTCAGATGGCAAAGATTCTTCTTTTTTTTTTTTTTAAGGTGAGCTACAAATACTGCCTCAAGCCTTGAAGGATATTATTGTAAATATGCCTTTATTCAAAATGGTTGCCTTGCTATACCTGTCTGATATCTTCTGGTGAATGGTTTGAAAGCTATAAAAAATACTAATCTTGTGAGCATGTTACAACTGGATATTTGAGGATTTAGAATCTTGCCTGCTCACTAGAGTAGAGTTAAAGTATGTAGCCATGGGCAAAAAAAAAGCCAGCACAAAAAGGCTGTTACTAGGAGCGGTAACAAAAGTAAAAATGTATTTCCTTTATCCAAAAGCTAGGGTAATAATTTTAGTATTTTTAAAAGGACATAGCACCAGTTGCCTTTTAAACCTGTCATTACAGAAGTCAGTTTTTTCCATGTTTTCATCTGATATATTTTCTTCCCCGGATTCATCCTTAAGTCCACATGAACAAAACTTCTGTGCTACTAGTGTCCATAAAGAAAAGTGGTATCTGAACGGAATGTTTAGCCTGTAGTGCGATATTTGAAGCAGCATGACTTACTGCATCTGGAAATTTTAAAACCTATTTTTCATGTAAGCGTTTGAGCCATCTTTCACATAATCCATTTTTAATTACTTGCATCATCTTTGCAAGTGGGTAAGCTGTCATCTGCTGTTTTTTCATCCTACACATAACTGGTAGACATAATACGGAGTTTGTCTTAGTTCAGTCACTTGATTGCACCAAGCTTGAAAATGTAAATCACTGCCTGGTTTGTAGGTGTGCAACACTCCGTCCTTGTAGCAGGATGAAGCTAATGGGAACTGCTCATGCCTGGAAGTGTAGTGACATGTCTGTCAGATAAATTTTAATCATGTCCTCATCTAAAAACTATAGAAATGTACTAAGTCTTGGTTTTTTTCACTTATACTGTGAAGGATGGAAAAAGAGTTTCTGACTAAGAGCTGAGATGCCTTGGTGCTTAAGTGTGGATTTATAAGAATAACTTAGTTGTATAATAAATAACATGTCAGTGTACCAGCAAGTTGGTTATAGCTTTTTGGAGCTTTTTTTTTTTTTTTAATTCTCTGCTAACGAGTATTGCTTTCATGTCTTTGGTGATTTACTCCTGTGGCTTGAGTTAATTTTGTACCTAGGAAATACAAGGTTTTTTTAGTGATGAGATGTTGCTAATTGTTTTTCTCATGTTTCCTTCATGAAATACAGTCTATCTTATCCTAGTTGACAGAGTTTGTAAGAATTGTATTACCTCTTCAGTGCAGATTACTCTGACTGTTGTTACTGGCTTCAGATCAGCAATGGGAGGCTTGGGAACAGGGAACATGGGTACAGAGAAGATCTGGGAGAATAACCTGTGTTAGGAGTGCAAGTGGAATACAAAGGGAGGCGAGTAGGAAGCTGTGGAAAAGCCTCACTTTTGCTGTCTTGCAGGAACCTCGAAAGGTCTGGGTTTTCCTCGGGCTGCACTACAGGGGATGGATTACTTAGTGCTGTCAAATAACTATCTGGTTATCTCTAAGAGAACAATAGGAGGAGCAGTGAAAAGTGGAGAGTAGAGACTAACAGGAATGAAGAATTAAAACATGGTTTTGTGCATTCAGTTTAGTGAATTCTCTTTTTTTGTTCTCTCCTCCTTAACTGTGTATTCCGTTCCTTCCTTGCATCAGTGATTATATGGCTGCAAATCAACTGGTTCAGAAAAATACACCCCTACCTCCCACTGAAAAATCACAGCTTTGTGTCAGATGAACTCTCTGAACCTATTTGCTTTGCAGCTGTTTGGCCATTTGGTCAGACACAAAAGAAAGTATTACCCATCTTGGCAACCTACAACCTCACTGCATGCTCAGAGGACTGGTGTGAAAGCCAGGATTGGCAAGCTACTAAAGAAAACTGGTGATTCTGCCCTGTCACCAGTGCTGAGGTGCCAAGGAGTCTGCTGCATTTGTACAAACGAGAACATCTGGGAGATTTTTAGGAGTCGGAGCTTTTGCGTGCTAGATGAAAGCAAGCCAATTGTATATAGTGGAGGCTATAGGTATCCTGAGGCGGTTGAAGTGGCTGTTAAATCATGATTTACTTGGGCAAACCCCTGCAGCTGCCTAAAGAGATGGTCTCTCATGCACACTTCTTGGATTGAAAGAACTCTTTTTGGTAGCGCAGATCCACCTTACTGCATGGTTTCATGGAACCATTTGAGTGCACCTCCACGGTAGAGAAGACAGAAAAGCTTCTATTTTCAAAATTTTGTAGGGTATTTCAGACTAGAGACTTCAAATTGAACAGCTTTATTTTCATAGAATCAACTAGGTTGGAAAAGACCTTTAAGATCAAGTCCAACCTTTACCCCAGGACTACCAAGGCCACCACTAAATCATGTCACTGAGGGCCTCATCTACACAGTTTTTTTAATATTTCCAGGGATGGTGACTCAACCACTGTACTGGGCAGCCTGTTCCAATGCCTGATCCCCCTTTCTGAGAGGAAATTGTTCCTAGTATCTAGTCTAAAACTTCCCTGATGCAGCTTGAGGCTGTTACCTCTTGTCCTATCGCTTGTTACTTGGGAGAAGAGACTGACCCCCAGCTCACTACAGCCTCCTTTCAGGTAGTCATAGAGAGTGCAGTAAGGTTCCCCCTGAGCTTTCTATTCTTCAGAGTGAACAACCTCAATTCCCTCAGCTGTTCCTCTGAAGACTTTACTCTCCATACCGTTCACCAGCTTCATTGCCCTTCCATGGACACACTCCAACACCTCAGTATTTCTGTCGTAGTGAGGGGCCTAGAACTGAGCACAGGATTTGAGGTGCAGCCTCACCAGTGCCAAGTACAGGTGGATGATCGCTGCCCTGGCCCTGCTGGCCACGCTATTTCATATATGGCCCAGGATGCCTTTGGCTGCTTGGTCACAAGCTGGCTCATGTTCAGCTGGCTGCTGACCAACATCCCCAGGTTCTTTTCAACTAGGCAGCTTTGCAGTCGCTCCTCCCCAGGCCTGTAGTATTGCATGGGGTTATTGTGGCCCAAGTGCAAGACCCAGATTTTTGCCTAGTTGAACCTCATGCAACTGGCTACAGCTCATCGATCTAGCCTGTCCAGATCCCTCTGCAGAGCTTCCTATCCTTCAGCAGATTAACATTCCTGTGCAACTTGGTGTCATCTGCAAATTTACTGATGGTGCACTCAATCCCCTTACCCAGGTTGTCAGTAAAGATCTTAAACAACACTGACCCTAATACTGAGACCTGAGTGGTACCACTGATGGCCAGTTGCCAACAAGATGAAGCATTTAACAGTTAAGAAAAATATATTTAAATTATTAACAAGATGTTCTTTTTATCAGACTGAAATCCACGGAAAACAGTAGAAAATTATCCTTCTCTACTGCTAATCTTCCCCAAAGCTTCAAAGGATCTCACATTACACTTTAGAGCTGTACTGGAACCATTTATACCATTCACTAATCTGTGGTTCTGCAACTTCCACCAAAAGATACCTCAAAACATTTAAGTTTTTCAGTTCTCATGCATTCTCTGCAATAGAAGAGAACTGAAATCTGGAAACATTTCTCATACTTAGTAATTTTAAGATGTGAACAAGGTATGCTGAAATGCGTTGCACAGAGCAGTAGAACAGTAAAATATGTTTTCTGAATTTTCATTTTGGCTACATAGATCTTGGTATCATTAACATGCAGTAGCAATTTGAGAATTAAAAGAGCCAGAATACAAGGAAGCTTTAAGGTGTACTTGTTAATGATTCTTGTGTATATTGTGTGATCCATCAATGCGTAAGGTTTGTAGGAAGCAGTCCTGCATCCATCCTGACTGCAGTTTAGTAGCTGTGATAACTGGGTTGTAGGGTGTGGGGATTTGGATAGACTGGGAAAGATGTAGAAACAAAAGTTTCTTGTTCTGGGTGACACCTAGCTGCTTTGCTAAGACACAAGAGGCAGGCAAAATAATTGTGAACCTAATTTTTTGTAGGATGAAGTCTGGTTGCTTGTTTTCCAATAATGATTCAGTTATTCATACCCAAAGGAGGAAGTAACACAACTAAGTCCAGGGAGCATCTTCAGCCTGTAAATTCAAGTATTTTACAAGGAAGAAAGAGGTGTTTTACTTGTACCTGATCTTAAGGCTCTCACAAATCCTGCTTTTCGCATTTTCTGTTCCCTTAAGGTGGCTGTGAAAATCTGACTTGACTTTCTGAGCTCCTTTCCTTAAAGGGTATGCCTAGACAGAGGCATGGTGGTGGGGACTGGGTCCTCTGTGGGCCTGGGCTGTGGAGAGCATCTCTCATTCCTATTCTTCCCTCTCCTGTACCTTGTCACCTGCATGGCAGCTGCCTAGCCATGCAGGAGGTGAAGTGAATGAGCATACTCATTTGTATTAGCTGAAGTATGTACGTAAGTATTTGTAGGATCAAAGCCAACAGTTGTCTAATCTTGAAATCAAGATTAGAAAATTGGTAACTTTGCCAAGAAATGTGTTAATTGAAAGAACGGTTAAAACAACTGCCTATGTGGAGGGGTATATCTCTCTAATTACACCTTTTTGCACAGTGATAGATGTACATTTAACACTGACATCTTCGTTAATAATTTGATTGGTTTTCATCTGAGTGTTTTTACTATGGACTTAATGTTGGGTATATTTTCAGTTCATACAAATTACCATGCCTTCCAAGTGGTTCAGATGAGCATTTTCTTGACTGGTTTGTTACAGAAATTTACTACGGATATGGTGAAGAGTTATTTCACAGTGCTGGGGTGAGAAGAGAGCGACAGAAAAATTATGGAAGAGACAAATTGAGATCATCTTCCTGTCTGTGCTCATTATATCATATTTTTGTAGAGGTTTTTAGTTGGTCTAGTTTTAAACATTCATTTAGACAATATATTTTGAGAGTGATTGCTTAAAAGGAATTGCCACTGTATTTGTATAGTGCTTTTGTGACACATCATAGAGTAGAAGCTTCAAAAAGTCAGTTTTTTATTTTTTTTCAATTAAGTAAAAAAAATGCAACTGACCTGTGCTTTTCTTCCACATATGTCTTAAAGAAAATTAAGAAGTGTCTTTTGTTTGATGGAATAAATATTGCTTTGATTTCAGTTCTTTAAGGTCTCATAACTTATCTTTTGTCAACTGTACTTAAACCTTTGGAAAGAACTGGAAGTTTGAAAGTGTGACCATGCTGACTTGTACTGGTATTGGCTGGGATAGAGTTAAATTTTTTTTCATAGTAGCTCCTATGGGGTCATGTTCTGGATTTGTCACCGCAGCATTGTTAATAACCCAGGGGTGTGGTAGTTACTGCTAAGCAATGCTTGCACAGGTTCATGGGCTGTTCTGCTCCTCACCCTGCCCTGCTAGTGAGTGGCTGGGGATGCATAAGGAGCTGGGAAGGGATGCAACTGGAACAGTGGACTCCAACTGACCAAAGGGATATACCAGATCATGTGGCATCATCCTCAACAATAAAAGCTGTGGGAAGAAGGAAGGAGGGACACATTCAGGGTGATGGTGTTTGTCTTCCTTGAGTCACTGTTACGTGTGATGGAGCCCTGCTGTCCTAGGAATGTCTGAATACTGCCTGCCCATGGGGAGCACTGAAAGAATTCCTTATTTTGCCTTGCTTGCGTATGCAGCTTTTGCTTTCTCTGTTAAACATCCTTTCTCTCAACCTATGAGTCTTCATGCTTTTACCCTTTGATTCTCTCCCCATCCCACTGGGGGGGTGTGAGTGAGCAGCTGCCTGGGACTGAGCTGCCCACCAGGGTAAGACCACAACAAATCTAAATATTTAATTGATTTAAACCTATAGAATGTGCAACTGCATATTTGGGATTTCGGTGCTGCCTTTTCTGACTTAAAAGATTGGCTTTGTTTAATATCCTGTATTTTGTGCTTCTCACCTAGAAATCCCAAAGCACAGTGGACACTTTCCTGATTACTGTGCAGATAAAGATGTGTTGGGATGTATGGACAAGAAAGCAGCCCATTTCTGGAAGAAGCTCATGTGTTACTTGTGAGAGTTTTGGAGACATGGTCTTCTGTTACTTAGCAAATACTTGTGAATGAGTGAAAAGCCTGACTGGGTAGTTTCATTTCTTCATTATATGCTTGCAAATTTAACAGTCCATTCGGAAACCTAAAACATTGAGTTATAGTCACAAAAGAACCGTGGAAAGTGATTTGAAAAATCAGGTGTGACCCAGGGAATCATAACATGTATTCTGTGATTCTTTGGGTTATTACATCTTGATGAAAGAGATCCTATACAAGTAAAACCTTAAAGGAATATGTTCTCATTTTCTAAAGTCTCGAGGTTACATCTTTCATTTTATTAGAGAGTGGTTTTTATTCTGGTTGCTTGGATGCTGTTTGGCTGGCTCTAGGAGGACTGAGGGTTCTTGAAGTGTTAGGGGCACACCAGGCTCACGGCTGGAGTACAGAAGTATCCATGTGGCTGCCTTTGCATTAGCAAGCTTAATGTTGTTCCAAAAAATAGCCAAGTATGTCTGGTTATTCATTTGGTGGTAATATGGCTGCCAAGTAGCATGTAGGATCAGTTGATATTTATTCTCCAGAGTAAGTTCTGTTCCTATTGCACAAGATCCACCTTAGTCTCCTTCGGACATGTGCACCACAGGTGCTTTGGCACTGATTGAGATCGGCTGGGTGATGAAGGAACGCTGGTGGAAATAGTTATCTTTGGGGTTTTTTTCCCCTCCTTTCTCCTTCTCTTTTTTTGGTGTGTGTGTGTGTGTGTGTGTGTGTGTGTGTGTGTGCGCGCGCGCACTGTTGCTGCTGACAAACCCTGTTGCCATGTGGTAGGGACTCCGGTAGCTGGCAGACTAGCGGTGCTGCCAGTCCTGCCACCCCGGTCCCTCATGTGTGTCTGCCCTACACTGGCTGGAGCACGGCGCCTTGCCTGCCTGAACTCCCATCCCTTCCCTCCCTGGTTCTGTCACTGAATCTCTGAATCTCAAAGAAGAGTTTGTTCGGAGCCAGCCAGGGCTGGCAAGGCACTGAGGCGAGGCAGGCACAGGCCGCAGTGCACATGGGGCTGTGGGGAGGGACAGTCTGGGGCCGGGTGTCGGGGCCTCCTTTCCCCCAGCGCGGGATGTGTGGGTGAGGGGATGGGGTGGGAAGAGCTTTGCTGGAATTGTGGTGGAAGAGCAAGTAGCTCTGGATTTAAATTTGTTCTGGATTAGAAGGTATAGTCTTTAAATTGCCATGTTTGTGGTCTTGTTGGAAGGTGAAGTGAGGGAAGAAGGAAAAGGAGTTGCTCTTTGTGTCACTAAAGGAGAGTGCTCAGATTTCCCTCTGCAATCCTGACACCAGACACCTGGCAGCATGGTATTTGTGCAATTGCTTTTTCCTTGTTCCAGAAGCTAAATGTGAGAATGGGCTGTTTACGCAGACTCTTTTCAGATCACTGGACAGTCTCCCTGGGTAACTTGTGCAGTCACTGAGGGGAGGCGAGATTCTTCTCCAGAAAGCAACTGAGCCAGAGTTAGGCGCTTGCTTTGATGTGCTTTTGGAAGCAGCGTTTTTTTTTCATTTGCAGTGGTAGAAGCTGATGGGTGACCAGTCTCCTGCACCACATTTTACCCCCAGGACTCACTGGCTTTCATCACTCATCTCACTTTAATTTCTCTGAAATTGCTGTTTGATTCCCTCAGTGGCTGATGTGAAACTGCACATTATTAGTATTACCAGCTGTTGTAGCAGGCTAGAATAGTGTGGTTCATAAAGTTCACCTGCTAACACACTTGAAGCAGCTTGTAAGCCTGTGACAGTGCATATGCACAAAGCAGAGCAAAAGTACTTCTCTTAAATCATCCCTTTTCTGGTTTCCATTCATGTTTTCTACCCAGGGCTACCTGCAGAAACATAGAAGTCCTCTGATCACATGGTGCTTTGCTTGTACTTGGCCTGTGTGTATAGGCACAAGTGCAGAAGATGTCCCCATAGGGTGAGCAATCCTGTAGGGCAATTCCACAGGAGATCACATAGGGGTCAGCTCAGCCAGATCAGAATGTGCAGCTTTACAGCATAGCCAGTGAACTTGTAAGTGGTCTTGTTTCTTTTTAGGTAGTGTGTGCCCAGCTTTATGCTGTTCCAGCATTTAAAAGACAGATGGTAGAGAAGGGAGGGTTGCAGATAAAACAGGTCAGGACTGAGAAGTCTTTCAGGTCAGTTCCCAGCCTTGGAGCTTACCTGCAGTGTAAGCTGCTCCTTGTGAAAAGAAGGAAAGTGCGTTCATATTTGTTTCCTCTAGGAATACTGAATGAGTTTGTTCTGAAAATTTAAAATGAAATATTGACTACTTGTAACATCAGACTCTTGAGCTTTATTTTCTTTTTTCTGAAGGCAATTAAACTGTGTTATGTGTATGGAAGCTACTTGAATACCATCTACTTGCTAGTTTCAAAGTGTGAGGCACACTTTGTAACTATCTCTGTAATATTAGTTAAGAGACTTCTGTAGTTAAATAAATTGCTTTTTTTTAGATGTACTGGAATGGTTAGCTTGCTGCCTTTGCAGTCATGAAGCTCAGAATACTTGAACACTAATCCTGTCAGTCCTTTCCATGCTATCCATAGCCCAGGGCAATTAGTTTAACTTTTGTGTTTTAATTTCCTCATCTGCAAAAAGAACACTAGAAGCATTATTCCCATTAACTTCTTATTACCATAATTAGTCTCTTCCATGATTTGTTACTAGTAGCAAAGCATTCTGCTGTTACATGTCAGTCTTCCTTGCTAAAAACTGTACATGTGGTAATCTTTTACTGATCCTGGGTGTTTTTAATTTTTAACACTAATATTTTTCACACACCTTGGATTTCGCAACTTCTAGTAATTAGCACAAAATTGTGTTTTAAGAATAATCTTTAAATAATGTGCAGCCTGCTTGCTTCTGCCTGGATGTCATGTTCTGCATGCAATTCTGATTTCAAGTTATGAAGGTGAAGCAACATAGGTTAATTAATATGAAGTTCTCTGCTAATTTAGTTCGGTTTGGAAAGGTTTTAGAAAAAAAAAGATAAGAGAATCGATAATCCTAAAACTTGAATTTTAAACATCACTGGCTGAAAATGTAAGCTATTGTAAAATATTGTTATTACAGGCAAAATGCCAGCCCCTGAGCAGACCCCAGTGGTGGAGGAGGGGCTGCCACAGACAACACAGGAAGCTTCCACAGGCCCAGGCATGGAACCAGAGACCACTGCCACTACCATTTTGGCTTCTGTAAAGGAACAGGTACATTCCTTATTTTCAGAAATTCAGTATAGATTGTGAGTTAACCATTGTCTCTTATTGCATTGCTGGTAAAAAAGTCATTGTTACTAAACTTAATTCCTTCTATATTAGCATTAGTATAGTGTGTTTTGTATAGCAGAATGTTAGAATCTGAATATATAAGGTTCATTTTAATTGCGCTGAACAGAGCATCATTATGGTATTCTGTTGGAATGTATGCACTGTTGTCGTAAATCAGACTTGAAATGCAGGTATATTGTCAAAAAAAGAAAAGCTAGTGTAGAACTGATGCAGCGTTCGGAACCAGTCTGTTCTGCGCCTTCTGCAAAGTTGCGTACAGTATTATAGAAATTCGTGCATAAAGATTTGGTATGATTAATTGTATTTTGTTAAAGAATGGGGTTTAAACTTTGAGTTTGGCTTCAGTTATCAATACCAAGGTATTTTAAATCTGCAGCACATTCACAGACATGTATCTCAGTCTCTATAAGGAAAATTGTTTGAAATCAATTTCAGCCTTAGTTTGTAAAGACAGTTCAAGATGAAAAAAAAATTGCAGTTTTACAAAGAAACATTATAACTAAAGATTGTGTGTTTGATTTTGTGTTTTGTTTGTTTGTTTTTAAAAAACACAGAGAAGTGACAGTTTGGCTTTCCTTGTCTAGAAATACTGATGGTATTGACTTAATATGTAAATGTAACATCTGAATTTCAGAATAAATCTGGTATCTTGGTTTCAGAACTTCTTTTAAGATAAAGCAGTTTTTAATTCACGATATTAACTATGAATGCAAACACTTGATATATTAGTAATCATATGTTGTTTCATATTACGATGTTTTTTTTTGAAGGTGAGAACTAGCTTACATCATCTTTGTATGAACAGATTTCGTAGCCATAGAGTCTTCATTCTTAAATAAAATTTTTCTGCAAGATGATGAAATTTGGGACATTATTTTTGTGCCTTAATGAATAATTTCAAAAGTATTTCAAGATGACAATATCAACCTTAATAATTTCTTAGTGATATTAAAATTAATATTGAATCCTTCCCAGGTGAAGAATATTAACAATGCTGGAGGCTGTCAAGATATGAGTACTCAGTTGAGTTACAGTGTTCTTAAGTCATTTCTTGTTCTCTGAGACAGTAGTTTGCCTTGTGCCATTGTAGCTTATCTCACAAATGTCAGTTAGAACTCATTTACTTAAAATAACCACAAATGTACTTTAAGTTGGTTCATTTTATTTGCAGTTTACAAAGCACCTGTTTGTAATGTTAGCTTAGTTGATGAGAAGTACTGCAATAAATGACAGTGCTGTAATTGCTGGTGATCGCCAGCCAGTAACCCTACTGCTGTGATTACTGCCTGAATTACTTTTGTGCAGCTTTGATGTGATAGTGATTGCTTAAACTGAACATACAATTACAAGAGTATTGTTTATAATAGATAGATACAGATGTATACAGTAGAAAGGTGTTTGTTAGCATTCCTTTTCCTACCCAAGAAATGTTTTTACTTTTTTATCTTGGAGAAAAAATTATAATGGAATATTTCCTCATTTTAAAAAGGAAGCTAAAATATTTTCCCCTTTCCATTCATAAAAAGACTATTAAATATGTGCGCCATTAAGTAACTCAAGTCTGATGAAAGGAAAAAATAAAATGAAAGTTGTGTTTAATGGTTAGTGAAACACAAACTTCAGGACTGTAGCCTAACTTTAATGTATAGACCCATTAGAATGAATGTGAAGATGGTGTAAATTGTATTACACTCTTGAAAGTGATGATGTGAAATAATTGAGAGCTAAGCTATTGCTTTCTGATCTTTTTTTCTGTTGCTAATAATTAGGGACACTGACATGTTCAACACCCTTCCTGTATGGCAGGAAGCCCAGAACAGAATATTTTTCCAGTGCAGTTATTTACTTTATTAAGCTTGAACAGAAACTGTTATGCTGTTTGCTGTGGCCTAACTTCCTTTTGTACAGGAATCTCTCTCTATTTGTAAAATAGAGTTGCCACACCTTAACTTAGTTAATTCAGAAACACTTACTACAGTGGAAACACAATTCAGAAGAGCCTTTGCTATTACCAGTCAGATTGTGCAAGATTTTATCTTACTAAAACCTTTTAAAACTACTACAATGGCTCTGAATTGGATAAATTTATTGAATGACTTTTTTAATCTTTTGACAGTGGTGACGTAGATATGATTATATAAAAAGTTGCATCAGTTTGTCAATGAACCTACAAGCCACTTTAAATAAAACTCTACATTTATTTCTTTTTCCTAGTACCACAAATCAGTTTAAAGCAACATTTTTTTGCCAAACTAGAGGGTGTCTTCTGAAGTCTGAATGTCCTCTCATAGAGACAAAGTTTTCAGAGAGCTGTGTAAATTCCCCTTGATAGTATTTTAGGAAAGAAGCATTTCAGTTCACTTTTAGTGTTATGAAATAATATGTGCAGAACAAGTGTAATCTGTGAAGACATTTAAATTATTACAGTTTTGTGCTTTTCTGAAAGCTCAAGTGTTGTTTTAATGTGAAAACATATCCCTAATTAGTATAAATAATGACACTACCACCGCAACCACCACTGGCTCTCATTGGGGTAGAGGAAATAGTTCTTTAACCAGGTTGAGTTATTCTGTTTGCAGGTGCATTACTGGATATACTTTTGGATTAAAATCCTGAGGAGGACTGACTCTTACTGGTATAAGTTGTATCTCTAGGACAGGAATTCCTTTTTGAATGCAGGGAAATCCTACGGCTAATTGTAAGAAAGCAGGAACATATTTTGGTCTCTTTTCTTTTTAGTGGATTTGACAGTGGGTTGTAGTTTTGGGATTTGTTATTTTTTGAAGGGTTTGGCTGGTGATTGTTTTCCATGGGTTTGTTTTGGAGGTAGTTTGTTTGCCGGGTTGGGTGGGAGACAGTGTCCAAAGTATGTATCTCACTTCTGAAATGTTACAAAGTTTCCGTGCTGTAATGGAAAGAAGTATCTTGGGGAAAGCTGAAACAGGTTGTAAGTAAAACTAAAGCATTACAATGTATGTATCTGTATTTCTGAATCCTAGCGATTATTGGAATAAAAGTTTAGTTGAGTTCTGTAGGATGTCTCTTACCCATACTAAAAGTTTAGCAAGCATTTTAATAGTAAAATAACAAGTTGTTAAAAATTATAGGGACATCATCATGGCATTAACTTTTTGGGGGGTTGGAATGTAGGGGCAGCTAGTTGCAAGGAACTCCAGATAGATTGCTGGAATTGTTCCTACTTAACCATGTGAGAGCCATAAACTACTGAACTGGGAGTGGATTGCTGCTGAACTGGCAAGATTAAATGGGATCATTTGGAATTGTGAATTTCCTGCTTAGCATGTTAGTTTTCCTTTTCAGTGATTGGGCTGAAGGAAAAGGTCTCACAGGAAAAACTGCCCTTCAGTCCAGTTTTCAAAAGTAACACGAATATACTGGGTTTAATTTCTTTGCTAAGAGAGAAGCACTTGCACCAGTGGCAGGATTTGGTTGGGGTTTTTTTTTAGTTTCTTTGGTCTCTGAACAGTTGTTCTTGACACCTAAAGATGGACCACTTTTCACCTTTTCTTTTGTAGATCGGTGACAATAGAGTAGGAATGACTGGATATGCTTTCTGGTGAATCCTCATAAATCTTTTGGGTTTTCCTAAGTGTTTTCCTGGAAGTATTCACTTCTGCTCAACACTTCAGCAAAATCTTTTCCTATTGTGTAACTGTATTGAACCATAGCATATACTCAGAAAGGGTGCTCTTCGCTTTTTCTCCTTCTTTGTGCCTTAAGTAGCCAAATTCTTCACATAGTTCTTGATGTTTTTTACAGGGTTTGTGGAGCGAGAGGTGAGGTTTAAAGGGTGTGGGAGAGGGAATGCAAAACATGAAATTTTTCAGATGGAAATTAAGGAAATTATTGAATTATTAAGTATTATTAAGAATTGTTATTTAAACATAAATGATGTTTAAAGATTACTTTAAAAACACCTTTACTAGAATTACAGTATTTTAGCACTAAGTTTGGGAAGTTTCTTTTCCAGTTCAAGTTATTAGTGCTTTATATCAAGTACTCAGTAATCCAGCTCTGTAGGCACATAGTTTCAACAAGATACCTGAGAAAAAACTTATTAAATGCACTTTCAGTGATGAGGCACAAACATGGAACAGTCTTACTCTGAAATGCTGATTTGCATGCATCTAGTGATCAGTTAGGTAGATAAATGTGTGTAATTTCTGAAATGAAGACTACACTCTTTATTAAATAGACTTTCAAGCTTTGAAACAAAAATCCTTGTCACCATTTTTCGAATCACTGGAGAAACTGTTTTGTGGGTCTTTTTTTCTAAGTCTTTTTATATTGTATTCAATTGCTCAGGTTGTTCTTCCCCATTTAATCCCAGAACTTTGAAGTTTACTGCTTCTGCTGTTTACGAGAATTACCAGTTTTAGTGGATCAAGTCTGAGAAGTCCAGTTCCCAAGGCTCTTATTCTAGGACAAAATCTGTACCATTTGTGTCTCAGATGAAGCTAATAACTCATTTCCTTAATTGAAATTCTGTGTACTCCTTAACTCATACGAAGGTCTAGAAATTAATTTTTTCTTTCTAGCGTGTACTGTTAGGCTTCTGAGGAGAAACTCTCCTTGAAAAAGCCTCTCTACAAGTGAGTACCCCTGAAGTATACTGCAGTATTTATGCCTTTTGTAAGACTTCTATGCTTAGATTACCAGCCTATCTACTCCATAGCAACTGAGCTCAAATCGCCAGCTGCCATTATAGTTCACTTAGCTTCAGCACCAATTTAATAAAACCTTGCATTGTAACAAACATTTTCCGAGGAGGATGCTGCCCACATATGGTCAGCAAATACCTCAGTTGGGTTTCCTTCTTTCTACCATTGACAAAGAGTAAGCTTTCTACGAATTGCTTAAATTCTGATCCCTCATCAGCTAGAACAGCACTAAACTGCTTTACCAGAATAGTGAACAATGCAGGCGTAAAAGTATTAAGGGCTTTAATGGTCTACTGCTGTTGAATACAGAGTAAGTGTGATCAGCTAATAATTGTAGCCGTGTCATTCCACATCCTGTAATCTGTGATTCTCTTTACCCTGTCCAATTTTTTATCTTTTGTCTTCTGTTTTGGAAGATACTGAGATACTGAAAGCATGCAATCGCAGTTGTGTGCGTAAGTAAACTTTATTTTTACAGAAAATTTTAAGGTTGATCTAATGTGGTTTCTTAAAAGTACAGGGTTTTTTCCTCAGTAGTTTCTGATAGAGAGTTAAATATTAGGGCACTACAGTACAATATTCATGCTGGAGAGAAATACAGTTACTCATGTGGTTTTCTGTAGTCAGTTGCTTGATCTAGCTCTGAATTAGAGCAAGCAGAAAAAAAGTAGAGCTCTGCATAGATTAATGCAGGAGGTTAATGTGAAGAAGGTATAAATTTAGTTTTGTTTGTCCTTTTCGCTGTTGCACATTTGTATAATAAAAGCGTCCAGAATGTAATTGCCTTTTGTTTAGCACTGTTTCAACATTCATAGGTGATGGAGACTATGTGGCTCTGCACTGTGTGTTGCAGTCAAATAAGAAATAGTAAGTGCAAAGTAAAAGTATTCCTTTCGAATGTAGGCTATGGTTTCTTAGATCATCAGCTCAGACCATTGGAAGAGGCTGAACTGAATTGTTCAGCAGGCAACATTGTTATGATTAGTTCAGCTTACAGTTACCTTCTTAATAGTTCATGAAGACAGTGATATTTGGCAATTGAAGCAATTTAGCATATTCCAGTGTAACTACAACTTCAAATAACATCCAATCCTAGCTCTGTCTTCTACCACAGCAACCACTGAGAACTGGTGGAAGCCAGGAAGCTGCAAGAGATGCATCTCTCCATTAATAGCGTCATCCCTCTCGGAGGTCCCCACTGTCTGATCCTAGTCTGACTAGCCAGGCATGTATCATTCAGAAAGAGTTTGTGAGTTGTCTTCACTGCTTGTGCCGTTGCTGCTGATTCTTGTGTAACTGTCACCAGGAAACCTTCAGTTTGTCAGCTGGACCACTCTTTAAAGTTTTAAGTTATCTCTGTTTGGCAGAGGTTTTCAAATCACAACAGGAAGGAAAGAAAGTAATTTTTAGTTTCCAGCATTTTGAGCATAGACTCCTTATTGTCATCATTGTTACTGAGGGAGAAAAGTTCCTCCTTAATAGAAATGGTAATGTTGGATCTCTGTAATGGGATGAAGATAGAAGGCATGGAAGTGCCCCTCAACCTTCTTTTGTGACCCAAAGCCTGCAACAGGAGAATGGCAGTGTTTAGGGAGTGTCATACAAGTTACATTCTCATTGCTTACCTCTTTTCAAAGATTTGCTGTTAATAGCCTAACACACTGTGATGGCAGTTTTCACTTGCCAGGGAGCCACAAGCCTGTCAGAATTACTCTGCTTTCAAATGGAAAGAGTATTTTGGTTTCAGGGTTAGTATAACTTGTCTGTAACTTGCAACAGTGAAGACCTTGAAGTATCTTCTTTAGTGAGATCCCAACATCAGTGCAGATGAATTGCCACTTGACATGCAGAGCTTGCCAAGTAAGAGCTGTTGTCGGTCACCTGGCGTATACACTACCATGCTGACACCCCATGTGGGGTTTGACCCTCTTCCAGAACACAGATCTAAAATTTCATGTGTTTTGGTTTTGCCTCATGGAAGCTTGTCTGCCTGCAGTCTGTATAATTGCCTTTCCAGAGCAGGTTGTTTTCTTCTTTCTTTAACCATATATATGCTTCCTGTTCCTTAAATGTAATCATATTTAAAGCTGGCAATTTTATACAGCTTTGTGTTAAGAAGTATGGTCTGTGGTTTTGCAGTGGATTTTAGTTCATGAATATAAAACCTGTAGTTTTATAAGGTGATTAAGTAGTTACTGCTGAACAGATTAATAGAATTACAGGGCTTTTTTTCCCTCTTGATGTATATTGGATAATTTTGGATAAAAGTAGCTCTGGCCAAGGCATTGTAGTGTGTATGTTTCAGAAGATTTGATTGGTCCATTTGATGCAGTACAGCAGCAGATTCTGTAATCTACCTCTATAATTTTAGCATGTTCTTACCACAGAGATGTTCCTTCTGCAAGTGAAAACAAGCTTATTAATTGTTTTGACTCCTGCCATGTCATTTTGTCACAAGCTAGTACTATAAAAATCAGCTAATTGTGCTTTTTGCCTAGGGTAGCAGCTTCTCTGTTGCTAGCAGCCAGCACTGTGTGAGAGCATCCTGTCTGAGGAGCATGCTCTGCCACTGCTTGCAGAGGAGCTGGCTAGAGAAACAAATTCAGATAGATTCCTGAGATAAGTAGTGTACTGTCTGATAGATAAACATGGTGGTGGCAGGTATTTGTTCAGAGTCATGTAAAATGTCATTGTAAGGAAGCATAAACTAAGAAGGTGATCGGTGCACTTACTCAGAATTGATTAGGACTTAGTTTTTCATAAAAATCAGATGATTTAAACTAAGAGAAAAAAAAAAAAAGGGCTTAGAATATGAGGATTCCAGCTGTAAAGGAGATGGTACTTCTAAAATTATCCCTCTTGCATATTTATGCAGGTATTTAAGACATACCAACTACAGCTGCAGATACCAAATTCAGGAGACATAAAAAGCAGCACTCATTGTTTCAGGAAACATGTAAACTTTGCTGCTTCACTGGAACCACAGGCTGCACATGTAAGAACACTGCTCAGACTATAGAATGGAGCAGAATTTCTTTCTAGTTTGCTTGTGCTTGCAAAAATACATTGGATTTTCCTAACCATTAGAACGATTTAAAAATGGCAAATCAGTTGCATGTCTTTTATACCTTTGCAGTTCAGTGCACTCTGATTTTTTTTTTTTTTTTTTTTTTGTCAGCACCAAAATACAAAGTTATGAAGAATATTGTAAATAGACAGCTGAAGGTGTTGGTCCAAAATCAGCAGTACAGGTACCTGAGAAGTGGCCAGACTCAGCTTGGTGTTTTTTCCTCTTATTTCTACTTGGCACAGTTTTTTCTGATAGAATACCAGTGAGTTTTGCTTTCTGAACATAATGTAAACAAATAAAGTAAAAATTATTGCTACATTGTCCATTTGTGGCATTCACCTCTTTTACCACCAAGTGAACTAGGAGTACACTTCTGTTTAACTGGCTTTTGATTTTTGCTTTATGGGAGAAAAATAGATTTTTTTTTTTTTTTTACTTAAGTGGACAATTTGTTACTTTGGTTGTACAACTACCTTTACCAGTTTTATATTGCAATTTTTTTGTTTTTAAAAGAAAAATTGTATGAGAACTCTGGGCAGGCCACGCAACAGTCCAATACTAAATACAAATCTCTTTGCATCATCCTGCCGGTCAAAACCAAACTCTGTAATTTTCAAGATAGGGCTTACATTTGTATGTTTAAGAGATTATATATCAAGTTAGAAAGTGAATTATCAGCAGAAAAAGAGTTCTTCCATTTTCCTACCATGATTCTTTCAGTTAACTGAAGTTAATTTAGCGTTTTAAAGTTAAATTTTTCCTTCAATTTTTCTTTGTAAGAAAGACAGTGTAAGACTTTTTACCAGTGCCTGAAGTGACAGGACAAGGGGCAACGGTTTTAAACTCAAAGAGGGCAGATTTAGGTTGGATGTAAGGAATAAGGTGTTTTACAATGACTGAACAGAGCACCTGAAGAAGCTATGGCTGCCCCACCCCTTCCAGTGCTCAAGGCCAGGTTGGGTGGGGCTTTGAGCAACCTGGTCTAGTGGAAGGTGTTCCTGCCTGAGGCAGGGGGTTGGAACTAAATGATTTTTAAGGTGCCTTCCAACCCAAACCATCCTATAATTTGCAATCTCTCCAGGCCTTTTCTTTTTTTTTTCAGCTGCCTTAAATCCTCAAAAATCTGAGGTGATTATCGGAATTGGATGGACCTTTAGTTTCCAGATGAAGAATTTTGGATATATTGAGAAGTGTGGAAAGGAAATTGTACACCCATTACACTGTATAAAGAAAGTATACTGTGAAATGAGAAGAATACAGCATATCTTTCACTTTCTCTTTCTGGATTTTATCTTGATCTCTTTTCTGTGCTGAAGAAAAAAAAATAGTGTTTCCTATAGTTGTTACACTCCTGTAACATTGCATTGGTCATTCTTCTAATTTCACTGGTGCTTTTTTGTCTTTTAAGCCTGTAATTGTTTTACACTTACAAAACATAGACCTATTGATTTTTCTGATAATCTCAATTACCCAGTTCATCTCTTAAACACCGTTAGGACAGAAGTGTATGACAAATCAGTTTAAAAGATGTGATCGTGTAGATGCAAGCTTGGTGGACAAGCCTGGATTTTATTTTCCCTCTTTGATCTGTTTCTGTTGTTATATGCTCCTTTTTAATTGATTCATTTTATGTAAATGGGCTTTCTAAACATGGTCAACCTTTTTGTAGGATTTGGTAATTTACTGTAATTTTTTTCCTTTTGGAACGCAAAATGGCAGAAGTTGCCTAGTGATAACATTTGCCTTATCAAATGCCTTCCTCCAGAAATACATGTGAGCTGGTATAAAGACTGTGAGAGTGCAGGAGAAGGAAGCAAAGGGAGGAGAGAGCTCAGGAGAATGCATATTCATAGTGTATATCAAGAGTATGTTTTCTAGATAATGATACTTTCATTAATGCCTCTGCCTGTAATAGGGATTGGTTGAATGAAAGCAAATAATGGCTAGCGTATGTTTTATTTTATTTATCTAATTAGAAGATCAGTAAATAACAATAGGCAACTTGAGTCTTGTGTTAACATTCTTAGTTTGTATCAATGACATTGCTATTTAAATATTGATGTAAAAGTAAGGAACAGGAAACAGCTTTAAGGATAGGGTAAGCTTTTTTTTTTTCCTGCAAACAACCTGTGCAATGCTGTTTATTTTACAGATTTATATTTGTTACATGCTTTATAGAATCATACAATAGTCAGGGTTGAAAAGGAACTTGAGATCACCCAGTTCCAACCCCCCTGCCATGGGCAGGGACACCTCACACTAAACCATCTCACCCAAGGCTCTGTCCAGCCTGTCCTTGAACACTGCCAGGGATGGAGCATTCGCAGCTTCCCTGGGCAACCCATTCCAGTGCCTCACCCCCTTACAGTAAAGAACTTCTTCCTTATATCCAGTCTAAACTTCCCCTGTTTAAGTTTTAACCTGTTACCCCTTGTCCTATCACTGCAGTCCCTAATGAAGAGTCCTTCTCCAGCCCCCTTCAGATACTTGGAAAGCTGCTATGAGGTCTCCATGCAGCCTTCTTTTCTCCAGCCTGAACAGCCCCAACTTTCTCAGCCTGTCTTCGTAAGGGAGGTGCTCCAGTCCCCTGATCATCCTTGTGGCCCTCCTGTGGACTTGTTCCAACAGTTCCATGTCCTTTTTATGTTGAGGACACCAGAACTGCACACAATACTCCAGATGAGGTCTCACAAGAGCAGAGTAGAGGGGCAGGATCACCTCCTTCAACCTGCTGGTCACGCAGCCTTCTATGAGCAAGTAACTAGGTGGATGGATGATGGTAGAGCAGTAGATGTGGTTTTTCTTGATTTCAGTAAGGCATTTGATACTGTCTCCCACAGCATCCTCATAGATAAGCTAAGGAAGTGTGGGCTTGATGATCAGGTAGTGAGGTGGATCAAGAAGTGGTTGGAAGGAAGAAGGCAGAGAGCTGTGGTCAATGGGGCAGAATCTAGCTGGAGGTCTGTGACTAGTGGAGTCCCTCAGGGGTCAGTGCTGGGACCAGTGCTGTTTAATATTTGCATCAATGACCTGGATGAGGGAACTGAATGTACCCTCAGCAAGTTTGCTGATGATACTAAACTGGGAGGAGTGGCTGACACACCAGAGGGCTGTGTTGCCATTCAGCGAGACCTGGACAGGCTGGAGAGTTGGGCGGAGAGGAACTTGATGAAATTCAACAAGGGCAAGTGTAGAGTCTTGCATCTGGGGAAGAACAACCCCATGTACCAGTACAGGTTGGGGGCTGACTTGCTGGACAGTAGTGAAGGGGAAAGGGACCTGGGGGTCCTGGTGGATAGGAGGATGACCATGAGCCAGCAATGTGCCTTTGTGGCCAAGAAGGCCAATGGCATCCTAGGGTGCATTAGAAAGGGTGTGGTTAGTAGGTCAAGAGAGGTTCTCCTCCCCCTCTACTCTGCCTTGGTGAGGCCGCATCTGGAATATTGTGTCCAGTTCTGGGCCCCTCAGTTCAAGAAGGACAGGGAATTGCTTGAAAGAATCCAGCGCAGAGCTACAAAGATGATTAAGGGAATGGAACATCTCTCTTATGAGGAGAGGCTGAGGGAGCTGGGACTCTTTAGCTTGGAGAAGAGGAGACTGAGGGGTGACCTCGTCAATGTTTACAAATATGTAAAGGGTGAGTGTCAGGATGATGGAGCTAGGTTTTTTTCAGTGATGTCCAGTGATAGGGCAAGGGGCAATGTGTGTAAACTGGAGCATAGGAGGTTCCATGTGAACATCAGGAAAAATTTCTTTACTGTGAGAGTGACAGATCACTGGAACAGGTTGCCCAGGGGGTTGTGGAGTCTCCTACGTTGGAGATATTCAAGGCCCGCCTGGACAAGTTCCTGTGTGATGTACTCTAGGTTACTCTGCTCTTGCAGGAGGGTTGGACTAGATGATCTTTTGAGGTCCCTTCCAACCCTTAGGATTCTGTGATTCTGTGATTTCCTTCAAAACTTACAGAGCTTCTGTGTCTGAATATTGTGTTGAAAATCACCATTTTCCACTAGCATGTTAATGACTGGCTGGTAAATCAGCTTTTACGTGGATGTATAATGTATATTCAGACTTAGAACTGGATAATAAATTCTTGTGTATAAAATTCTTTTTTTGCTTACTGCATCTTTTAGTATTTTCTCTCCAAGAGCCAGACTGTCCAGATGAATTGAGTGGGTGCCTATATATTCCTTGGTATAACATGCAACCGAATCATGTTAAGACGTGGTATTGAACTGTGATGATTGGGTCTCTGCTGCTGGATGCAGTAGTGTCATACAAGCCTGATATTATCCGTACTTTCTAGTCCGTGTGCAGGTCAATAAGATTTGCCGTGGTTTGCAGGTCATCACATCCGTGAGTCTTTTTATATCAGGTCTCTGGATTAAAAGGATTTAGCTTTAGAATTCTGCCTTAAAGCAGGTTTTAATAAAATCCAAGTTTAAGATGGATGTCCTAAAATGCTCTTTCATGTCTGAGTATTGACTGTGCTAAGCTTTTCTGATGCTGAAGCTTGATGGTAAATGCCAACCTACTGGTAGCGGGGGCTAGGAGGAAGCAGGGGACCGCATCTCCCTCCTGCTGCTCCTTTGGTGTGCATATTAATTTTCAGCAGAACTGCAGCACATTCTGTTCTGCTGAACTTCTCTTAGTAGAGCAATAGTAGACAAATGCAATCTGTGGATGCTTGTGTTTTATGGCAGTAGTGGGGCTAGTTCTGTGTCCTCGAGGCAAACAGTTTTGCTGGCCAATATTTGGAATATTAGAGTGTGTTTATTCAGTTTGGTTAGTGAGCTCTGAGAAATGTTTGAAAGTGTCTACATTTCCTAATGCTGTCTGGGAGTGGCAGTAGCTTGGGTGGCATATCTTTAAGGAGCCAGTTAGTTGTATAGAGCTTAATCAGACTTTCAGAAGTAGATTTCTTTTTTATGGCAGTTGCTGTTCGATTTAGCCCTCAGCTGGCTTCCTAATGAAATCAGTGCCAGTTAGCCTTCTGTTTGGGGGATCTTGCAGGTAGTATCATTGTGTTGTCAGTAGAAGAAACTTTATCCTTACTTCTGTAAAGTAAATCATGTATTTAGAGTAGGTGTTTACTACACTGGTACTCTGAGCTCTCCTGTTCAATGCGTAAAGCCCTCCAGGGCTGGAGCTGTGAGAATTCAAGAGGTATTTGCAGACACTGAAAGCCATAGGGTGTGTTGCTGAGCTTCACCTTACTGAAAAGGTTACAAACTGGAAGGAATACAGAGCTCTTTTAGGGACCGTTTATGGAAGTACAGTATTTAGCCTCATTCCACGTAGTATAAGGTGGGAAAGAATAGTTTGCATTAACTGTTATCTCTGAGTGAAGGTGACTTTTGTAATACAGTAAGGCATGCAACTACTGTGTAATACAATTACATGATTTATACTCAGAAAAGGTGAAAGAGCACATCTCTACCCTCAGCCAGTTTGAAATAATAAATTTTAAGTTTTTGAATACAGAAGTCAAAACGTAATATAGCTTAGGATATGAAGTTTTGCAGTTGGAAAGGTCAAGATACAGTATTTTCCAGTATATCTCTTTTTATAGGTGAAATCGAAGACTGACTTTTATAGGCACTAATTTTGTTAGATTGTGGCAACATAAGGAGGCACAAAGATTCTAATTGCAGGAGGAATAAAATCCACAAATGCTTAAACATTCTTTTCCTTTTGTAACAGGTGATAAATCGATATTTGCATGAATCACTGATATAAGGAACAATTAAATTCCCACTTTAACATTCTGATAGTTTATTCCACTAAGGAAGAGTCAAAACAAGAAACATGGTTGTGATGAAACAGTGATTGTTTCAGAATTCATCCACACCCATTTTTTAACATCAAGAATGCTTTTCTTTTTATCTTGAAATTTCAGGAGCTCCAATTTCAAAGACTTACCAGAGAACTGGAAGTGGAAAGGCAAATTGTGGCTAATCAGCTAGAAAGATGTAGGCTTGGAGCAGAATCACCAAGTATCGCCAGCACAAGGTACAAGTCCTGATGACTTCACTTTCATCTGTCCCATAAATTAGAGGGCTTTTTAGTGGTGCTTACATCCTACATACATATATTTTCACTGACAGCTGTTCACCTTCCATTAATATCTGAAGTATTTAAAAAAAATAAAGTGCAGATTTGCTGTAAAGAGTTTATGGGACAGTTTAAAGAGGCCTCCTTAATAATTGATTACATTTTCAGTAGAGTGTTCGTAAAGCTTTAATTTCTCCTAAAATATGTTGAATTTTACTTTTAAGATTCAGTCAAAGAGAAATACAGTAGATTTATACATGATTGTATTAAAGTGACAGTGCTAGTTAAATGCAGTAATCCTATAATTTTTCTCCCGGAATTAACTATCTAGTTTCATTCAGCTTTTCTGAAATACTTTGTGTTGTTACATTTGTTTCCAGGGAACATCTTGCTCCAAGTGTATTGTTAGCATATTTAAATAGCATGAAACATACTGAATATAGTTCACATGATGACAATAACTATAGCAAAGCATTTTGTTAATATTTTGGGTGTAACTAGTATTTCAGGTCTTTATTTTTTTTTAATCCCTTAGGAAACTTTCTACCTCTAAATGTGTTTGGGCACTCATTCATCTCAAGCGTATCAAATGATTGGTAGCTCTTGAATCTGAGAGCCTTGGTAACAATGTGTTCTCTTATGAAACATTTATATCTGCATTTCAGGTTACAGCAAACTTCAGGTTGGCATGTACATAGAGCTTATGTACTGAACATTATGAACAGAATGCTCTGAACATTGTTATTTCTTGCCTTAAATACTATGTGTTTATAGTCTTTAAGCAGTAAACTTGGGTATCATTCTGAATGTTTCTTCCTGTGGCCACGATAACTATTTTTGCAAATTAAATGGATTTTTTTCCCTACAAAACCTTAAGAAACAGGAGGTAAATATTTTAAAAATAAAGTTAGAAAATGCACTGTACCAGCTAACACCATTGTTTTTATACTTCAAGCTGCCTGACCCGAGTTATCATTTGACTAGCATGAGAACTTGTGTTATAGGAAATTTTGAAATACTCAAAAATGTTCCTGAACAAGATGACTGTTGTATACCCTTTAAACTTGCCTGTCTTCCCTCTAGATCCACATATTTCTCCAGCTGTTGTGCAGATTCCATTTTGAAAGCTAAAAAAGTTGAATTCCTATGGAAGAATAAGTTAAAAGCTTTAGTTATTTTATCTCTCCAATCACCTTTCATTCAGCTTAAGATGAGTACTCTTTTTGGGTTGTGTCCTTTGTTGAAGTTTTCTGTCCCTGAGGAAATCAACAATGCTTTATTTCAAAGGGAGTGTGCTTTAGTATCCTTAAATGTGGTTAAAATTTTTGGAAGCATTTCATTTCAGGCATCTAGCTAGAGGTTTGGTTGACCTTGGTGGTCATAGCAGTGCCTCTGATTTATACACTTGAAAAATCGGATTCCTGCAAGCTGGCATTGGCTTGGGGGTTGTGCTGCTTGGCAAAACAGATACTGGCATGGAATCACAGGTGCTTTTGTGGCAGCATTTGTCTATCTTGGTGATTGCAGCTTGGGCTTCAAGCTGTTCTCTGTGTCAGTCAAGTCACTCCTCTGAGCCAGTTCATCACCCAGTTGCACAAGTGCCAGCCCAAGGGAAGCTGTGGTAGCAGTTTGCGAGGCAAGGAGGAATGTGATGTCAGTACCTTAAACCAGCTTAAGCTTCTTCAGCTGGCACATGTAGCTTCTCAGCCTATCTTCATGGCTGTTAACCCAGACACTACAAACACTAGCAGAGTGCAGGCCCTGATGTACACCTGGTTGAATCAGTCCAGAGACAGGCACTGGTGGTCAGACTGTCGCCTACTTGAGCACACCTGAGGAGGACTCTCATTTCAGGAGCATGGTTCATTCTGTTGCGGTTAGTCCTTAAGAAACATGTGTGTTGCACAGAAGGTACGTGTAGTTTGGGTTTGTTAAGCTGTTGCCCACCTGTATTACAACTGTATTGTAAATGCAAGCAACACCCACAAGTAGTTAGCTGGTTTGCTCCCTTAAGACGAGCATGAAAGATAACGAGCCTGAATCTGCAGATCCTAAGTAATAATAGTGTAGGGGGTGGAGAAGGAAGCACTAGATCACCTGCAGCCCTGGATTCCCTTAGAGCTTTACTTTTGTGTACCTGTAGGTTACTTGCCTGTTAAAATTATTATCTCATGATTATTTTTATAAATGGGTATTATGCTCAGCACTTCCAAGATATTTCATGGCATCCTGTACACTTTCAAACCACGTAAGAGCCTGACATGGTACATGATTAGTGTTACCTGTAACTGTTAAATCCTTTTTAGCTGTGTTATACACTATAAGATCAGGGATGATAGACGGAGAAAAACCATGTGAAGTTGCAGTTGTATCTTCTTACTTGCATTTCATGCTATAACACGCACAGGTTTCTGTGAAGAAGCCACTGGGCTGTTGCGCCTCCTACAACCAGATGCAGCAGTGCAGCTAACTTTGCATCTCTTGTGTTACTGGTCCAGTTCTGGGCTGCCAGATGGGTTGGAGTATATGCTGGTGAAGATAGATATCAGTATGTACCAAGGGTCAGTAGTCAGGCTCACTTTATAAAACACATTGCCTAACCTCTCAGGTGGGAGTTGGCTCTATGAATCTCACAGTTGACTGATTCTTTTGATGAGTTACCTGTTGTGTGTAACTTGTGAAAACTGAGTGGTGGTGGGAACCAAAGGGCTCATACCTATTAATTTAATTGTAAAATACTGCACTCGTAATAACAGCTTGTCATGACAACTTTAACAAAAGTTCAGAACTGGCACACCAGACTTCATTGGAATGCAAACCCTTTTGGCAGGCAGTAGAGAAAATAAAAAAATTGGAACACTTCAGGTACTGAGCAGTCAGTTTGAGTAATAACGTGTCTACCTGAAGTCTTCCGAGTTTTGTAAAATCGAATGTATTTCATAGCTACTAGGAAGGTTTTTCTCCACTTTCCCAATGCCAGCTGAAATACAGCGTGCACTTTATGTAGTAGTAGAAATATTCCAAAGTGGTTCAGAGCAACGTGCGCTCTGTGACTGAAAACTGTAAACTTCCTGTGAGATGAACATGGATTGCATTTCATGGGCACACAATTTTTCCTCATAAAACAGCAGAATGCTGATAAAGAGTGTAAACAGAGTGAGTAGTTCCACTTGCAAGACAGTGTGCAGTCGTGCCGAGTTGTAACTTCTGTTCCACTTGAGGAGTCGTAACATGCGAGACGCTTCCAAACTGTGGGCGGCCCTCGCACTCGCGGCATTCCGTGGCATGCAGCAGCAAGCTCATCTGAACAAGACTGTTCACAGTGAGCTGATCTGGGTGTAATTACCCTTACAGAAACTAGTTTAATTCTGTTGGCATGACATATCAGATAATTTAGTGTTTCCAAAGGCTATATTTGAAATTTCTTGCATATATTGCAATATAGGATGTCACCAAACTTTCATGGCAAATTCTAAGATCCATAAAAATTACCTATAGAAATCAGTATGCACTTTTGGGGTAGGAAGAGGGAAGGAGTAATATAAACTATTTATTTGTTTGTTTACACTAATATTGCACTTACTCAAATTTGAAAACATTGAAGGGCTACGTTAAATTGAAACGAAAGAACAGATTTACATTGTTTGCAGAGCTTCAGCGCAGAATAAGAGCAGGGCTAAAATGTATTTGACAGAGTTTAGCTGAGTAATGAATAATTTTAAATCAGGACCTCCTACCTGATCATCAGAGAGCTGCTGGAAGAATAGTTTGGGCACAGATATTAAGTATCCATTCAGAACAATTCAGAAGAGATGATGATTAATTCCGAAGTAGTAGCTGGCTAGGAACTCCTTGCCATGGTAGATGCTAACCAGTCCTTGGATTGCAGATGCTAAACACTCTGAGGCAGCACTCATCTTTCTTACAGAATAAAAGCATCTCCTTTGTTGGAAATTGATCCATGCTATGATAGTTTTAGGCTGTTCCAGTTCTTACTTAGTGTATTATAAATATCTTTAATGTAGCTGTAGAATTGCTGTTCTGTGTGTTATGAATAATTACATATAAACATTTGTTTTTTCTGCAATGGAATCTCGTGCCCTTAATTTCAGAACGTGAGAATGGAGTGCTCACTGAGAGTCTCTTCCTTTGTCTTTACTATTTGACTGAACTTTGAAATGCCTGTACTTTAGAATTGACTGCGGAAATTAGCTTATTTTTTCTTATCTTTTATCTCTGCTAATTCGTCTAGTATAAAATGGGGGGGGGGGATTAAAAAAAAGGAACAGAACTGTTGACCTGTGTAGTATCAGCAGATTTTCAGGATTTTCTCTCATTTTTTTTCAACAGCCTAGTTCGAATTTGCTTTTTTGACTGTACCTGCATGTTAGACAGAACTTTCTATTGTGTTTCCTTCTGTCTGTTACAGTTTCCTACTTGCTTGCTTCTGGTTTTCAGGCAGTCCTGGGAGTGTAAATACAGTAAGAGCAGTGCTTCTAAGTAGTTTCACTGGTGGTTAAGTTGGATACACAAACTTTGATGTGACTGCACTGTATTGCATATTTTCTAGGGTGTAGTTTAACCAGATGACTTCAGGAAGCATTGTAGATTCCCCTACTCTTTTAGGACCTAAAAAGTAATTCTATTTCCAGTCAATCCATCATTTCTTAGGGCCATTTAAGATGTTTAGCTCAGTGAGTGGGCCATCTGTCTTTAGTTACAGAAGACATCACTCCAGATCTCTGATGCCTAATGCCATCTCTTTCCTTCGGCACTTCAGCTGCGGCACCTGGACAGCATTACCTGTTCATTTAAAATTATGGGGTGTGCTATCATTTGTCTTGGGCCCACAGGAATTCAGAAATGTTTATTTTTTTTCTTGCATGTCTGCATTGAAAATAAGTGAAACTTGCAAAGCTCCTTGCTACAGCTCCAATATTCATATTTAGGTTTCTGTTTACCCAGACTGTAAGCCTTTCTTGAAATTCCATCAAAGCTTTGAATGCCAGTAGAATTAAGGAGTATGGTGGGGCAGAGAGAGGGTATGCAATTTGCTGATGTTCAAATGTGAAAAAAAAAATGTAGCTTGCTATGAGTTGTTCTGATGATAAATTGAAGAGGGATGATTTAATACTGACTTCAGCTTCATATGTAAATACTGTCTTACCCAGTAGTAGACTGGACTATGAAATAGTATTTTTGTCTGTGAATGTACATCCACTGCACACCACACACAGTGACTGTGTGTCAGCTGAATTACTGTAACTGCTTGTAGGAGTGCTCATGTAAGATGACTTGAAGTCAGTATGAACAGTTGTGACTGATCAGGTGGTACATGTCAACTTGTCACCCTCTGAAAATACCTGAAGTACAGACAAGACAGTGATTTTCACGATAGTTACAGTGCTGCATAATTTAGGTAAAATAATACTTGAAAGATGTTAGTTCTTTCGAAAGACAGTGAAACGTGACAGAGACCTTTTTTAGTTTACTGTTTTGTGATACCAGTAGGCAGACACTGGTGACAGGTGGTATGCTGGTACCACCGTCACAGTGCTGTGTGTGGTTTCAGGCAGCACAGTAGGGTGGCAGTGATCTGAGGTCTGTAGAGCTGGTGGGTTGCCCATGTCCAGCTCTTCTGTGTGACCTCCTTCTGTGGTGGCTTGGGAGTCTCGGTTGCTTCAGTGGTATTGGGTTTCAAACTGAAATAGCCTCCTTCAGTCTGAGTGACCACCTTTGAGTGTAGTATTCCAGATACAGCTTTCTAAATTCATATCCAGAGCATTAGTGCCTGCCTGTGTCAGCTGAAAACATCTACCAGGTCATAGGACCATTTGTTTCTGGTGGCAGAGCTGTTTAATTTTTGTATGTGGACGTAAGATGGCTATGGTACTTTGTACAGTGCCTAGCAGAGTGGGCACAGGAATTGTGTTAGTGAATGCAAGGAGACAGCTATTGGAGAAGTTGAAGCTTCTTTAGCTAAAGTATTTGTGAAAACTTTACTAACCTTCGTCAACAAGAAAAGCAGAAATGAAATGTAGTTATAGTGATTTTGATGGATGCCCGTTGTTTGTAAATGTGTATTACAAGTTTGTGGAGTTTCATATGTACCATTTTATTAGAAAAATCCTCCTATTACAGGAATTGACAGTTGTATAAAGCTTTAATCCTTCGTACTGCATATATCTGTAAGCACATTCTTGATGTAGATATCTAAAATGGAAGATAAAGAATGAGTAAAACAATGCGTTCAGTCTCAGCAGGCACTTAAGTTTTGGCTGGCAGGTTTGCCTAAGCAGAAAGCACAAGTCCCTGTGAGTAAACCATTTGCTACTGTGTGCCTGACAGAACAGATGTATTCCAGGGAGGAGAGATCAGCCAAGCGATAAACTAAAATATTAAAGAAATGTGTTTGAAGTTCATAACATTTTCAGCAGAGTTATATATTTAGCTTTTTACAGCTTTTCACCATTTTAGAAACAGTTAATAAATAATACTTAATATTTTCAGCTGTCGCCTTTTTTGATGACAACAGTGGTATAGTCAAGCAGTTAAAATAAGCAAGGGAAATAGATACTTTTCCCTCAAGCAGTACTGTTTAAATCAGAAATACATTTCATCTTACTTGCTAGGATGATGGGCTTAATCTGTTTCATGTCATATAGTAGCTGGAGAAGACGTATGTAGCAGTGAGAATTCAGGTTAACTGTCCGATCTAGAAACTGAAGATCATAGTTGTGTTTGCTTTTTCTATTATTATTATATATTTTTTAGAAGCCAGCACGCTGCTCTCAAAACATCTTAACAAAACCTAGAAATCTGCCATTTTGTTAAGTTTTGCATTCCTCCTGTAGCCTTGCTGTCCCATGCACAGGTACTGTCAGAGTCCCAGCCGTGACCTCGGTCAGGCACTTCTGCCTGTGAAGTGCAGCCAAGTCCTTGAGCTGTCATAGCTGTTCCATGGAGAGAAATGCTGACCTCCTTTTCAAACTTGGAAGTCCAGAGGTAGAAAGTGTTTATTTAAGAGCTGTTGCTGCAGGAATGTAAAATGGTACTTGTGATACTTAGTACGCTTTGTCTCAGTAACCAACTTCACATGAAAACTCTGCCATTTGGCAGATTATTATATTTTTCCAGAATGGCAGCTCATACAATTTTGTATCTAAGACATCAGCTTTGAACTAAAGCTGTGAGATGGCAAGGAAAAGGTCTGAAATTGAGGAAGGGGACCAAAATATAAACAAAATAAAGAAATAAATACATTTCAGATACTTAGGAAATACAAGTGAGAAAAAAATAGAAAGGATTAAAAAAAAGGAAATAGGTTGATTTCAGTAGAGTTTGTATGCATGCTCCATCTTCAGTTACCAAACATTTGTGTTACTGGCTGAAAAATTAGGGTTTGGGTGTATGTATTTGTATGCATTTAGTGTAGAGTTATGCCTTTATTTCACCTATTCTTTTTCCTCTTGCAAAGCAAAGTGAGAAGGGAAGAGTATTTGTTTCTAACTTCTTTAATTGAAAACTATATAGATCATACCAAATTGTTCTGAAGGAAAAATACAGTTTCTACATGTCTGTGCTACTAACCTAGTTCTTTTTCGGGGATAATAGTGGGCTAAAATTAAGAATCTTTAGAACTGCAGTGCACCACATGTGAGCTGTCCTGCTGCATTACATGTTAGTATCAGGAAAAGACACCTTAAGGACTAGATAACAGCAGCAGCTTCTCCTTGAAAGTGCAGTATGTGACCACGCTGGGTTTTAATCGGTACAATAAAATGCATTAGACTTCTCAAAGCTGAAAGCTTCAGTAACTCCAACTTTTCATCTCTAAAGTGACAAAATCAGATTATGCAGTTGGTAGGGGGTAGATACTGGACTTCTGCAAAAGTAATATAATACGAATCAAGTTACATTCCTAAACAGTTTAAATATTAATGAAGTAGTTTCTAAAGTAGAAACCTTGTTGTTCTTAAGTCCTGTGCATGTAAAGAAAGTTCAGTTAGCCTGATGTGTTGGATAGAGACATGTTCAGGGTTTTTATAATCTTTTGTGTGTAAGAGTGAAGTGTTTCTGTCTGCTTGGCGCTTCTTACCTTTGCTAAACCAGCAGAGTGATGTCATCTCATTATAGGGAATTGAGTTTCCAGAAAGCCTGAGGAGTGAAGGCAGAGGTGAAGAGTGTAAAAGTTGATGTGCTGGTAGCATGAGAATCCTAGGGCCAGTGTTCACTGTACCTATAAGATAGTCTTCAGTTTTCTTCACTTCAGTGCAGCAAAGTATTAATGAATAGGCTAACAGTAACTGATTAAAGGACACATTGTATCCAGGTTTGCTCAGTGAAGAGTAAAGAATATACTCAGTAAAGAATTCATGTAGATGCACTAACATGCAGAACTCTGCTTTCAATAATTAAAATTCATACAGTTTTATAAAAATTCTCTTGAATGAAATACCAGTTTGGTATTTCCTCATGAATTTTTAACAGTAATATTTTTATTTATTATTTATAATTAAAAAATATTTAACAGAAATATTTTCTTAAGGTTTTGTCAGAATAGTCACAAGGATAAGTTTGCAGGCAAAAAACTAGTGTGAAGTTGTGCAGAATTTGCTTTGGCATGTAGTTACAATCCCCCAAAATATGCTAGAGAAACATTCTGGAGGTAAGGCACTAGTGGGATTCAGTGGTAGTGTACTAGAAAAGAGAAATATTTTGAGCTTTTTATTTCAATTGAATGAACTTTAGCCCAAGGCTGTGCAAAAAGTATGGTTTGGTGGTCTTGGCACTGCTTGCTACTCTGGAATGGCCAGGTGATGGTAGTTCCTTTGCTCTGGAGTTCCAGGTGTCTTTGGGTACATTTGGGTCTTCAGCAAGATGTCTGGCTTGTGTACCCTATTCATTTAGTCTGTTCTTCTGCAGAGAGAGCTGTAATAGATTAAGAAAGAACCATCTGTAGCTGTTTATTACCTCCTGTTAGCTGGAGGCTATGACCTTCTTTCCTGAAACGCCTCAGCAGGTTCTGTCATGCAAAATCTGGGTTTGTTGAAATCCCAATTTAAACTATACCACTGAAGGTAGTTAAAACTAATCTGCCTGACTGTGCACTCGGGTGGAGTGACAGAACTCACATGGTCCCAGTTAGCTGAGTTTCAGGGAAGGTAGCTAGCTGCTGCTTGCCGTAGGGTAAGTTCTTAAGCCACCCTCGTTAAACCCACAGGGTGACAATTGATTGCCAGGGTAAGCTAGCTGCTTACGCTTTGACATGTAGTTTGATTTTTTTCCTATGTATTTATTTAGCATTTGTGATTGGACATGTGTTCCATTACTGCCAAGGGGTGTCAGTTTTGCCTAAGCTTAAGATATTTGTGTTCCTGGGCTTGGATAAGATGGTCCTTCAGGAAAAATAAAATACCTGTGAAAGCTCAGGCACACATCTGGATTTGATGGAGTTGGTACCGAAGCACCCTTCTCCCAGCATCTTAGAAATGCAGTAGAACACAAAGAACCCTCTGAAGGCAGAGGAGCCTGGAAGGTCTCAGTCAGGAGTCCAGCTTTTCACGTGTAATTCTGTACAGCAAGTTTCAGTCTATTTAACTGCTGCATTTTATGTACATTCTGAAGAAAAAATGAAGATGCTAGAATTGTAGACTGAGGGAAAGAATAGCCAATACGTAGTAAAAATTCTTAGTACCTAGACATGAAGTTGCTTTTCAGGAACTTGAAGTCTGAATCCATATTCTCCCTTTTCTTTAAATGTCGTAATTTGTGTAAATTGACATCAGCCGGTGCTGGTGTGCAAGCTTAGCACTCTTTTATACAGAAATACTTTGTTTCCACAAAAGGCTTCTTGTTTTAGAAAATAAGTATCTAGTGGTGGTCATGTTGCTGCGCTGAAGTTTTTTGTAATTGGAGCTATGGTAGAAAGAAGTAAAGTAAATAATACTAATTTAGAAATAGATATATCTTACCCAAAATCAGTTTCATGCTGATATTTAGACATAAAATCTGATAGACTTGCCTATTTTTCCTTTCAATATCTTTTTGTTTGGAAAATAGCAGTTATCAGCATTGCAAAAATGATATAGTATTCAGTTTGATAGCTCATGTGTAATATGAGATACACTTTTCCATAAAAATAGAATATCTCATTTTAATAATACATGAATGGTTTTGCATTTGTCTGCAGAAGTAGTTGTGCATCAATACTATTATCAATACATAAAAGAGTGTTGCTTTGTAGAAAAAACAACATGGTTAACGGTAGTTTGCTATAATATTGTTATTCAAAAAATATGAGAATTGGGGATTTATGAAACACATGCTGGATCTTGTGGAATAATTGTTTCTTAAGTCATCTCCAACCTTGGCAGTATAGAATCTGTTAGCTGTTTACACTTAGAGGTGAGATGCGTGTATGTGTGTGTCAAATGGTTTAAATGCTTATTGTATGCAGAGGATCAGAATTCTCTCTGGGAACCTGGAAATTGAAGT
This sequence comes from Pezoporus occidentalis, assembly GCF_034315485.1. Classification (NCBI taxonomy): domain Eukaryota; kingdom Metazoa; phylum Chordata; class Aves; order Psittaciformes; family Psittacidae; genus Pezoporus; species Pezoporus occidentalis. The sequence continues at coordinate 5,670,279 of NW_026915877.1, forward strand.
AACAGTATAAATTGTAGGTCTGTTTCTGTTCTTTTTTTCAAACTGCTTCACAGGGAGAAGCAAAATGCTCTAGAAGTGTGGTTCCCAAGCTTCCTTGCCAGACCTACCCTGAGCAGCAAATGCGCTTGTCTTTGGAGTGGTTTGTTTACTGCAGGTGTCACACATGACTGGGAACACTTAGAGCTCTATACTGTTTTATTTATGTCATTACACCTTAAATAGGAAATGCGTGTCAGAAATCATGCTCTTACCTGTCCTGTTGCAGATAGGTTGTGCTGCTTGGAAATTGCCATACGTTGCATTACGGGGCATTCCCCCAGAATAATAGAAAAATAAAATCAGTAATCCATGGTTTAGTGGTCAGATGTAAAGTGCTGCAGAGTGTTATTGACGGGGCTATTGAGACTTCATCTGCTGGGGGGAGGTTGTATAGTTTTGTATGCTTTGGTTAAAGAAATAAATCCAAACTAGCCACATTTTTGTGATTTTTTTTTTTTTTTCTGCAGCTCTACTGAGAAGTCATTTCCTTGGAGATCATCAGGTATTATCTTTTATGTGTACAATTTGCTTTAAGCCCCCAAACCTTTATTCTCTTGGCAGTCATTGGCCGCACTGTATGTGTTAAGTATGAAAATTGATTTTCTATTTACAGATACTCTTTCTTCAGTGAGAAAATTTCCAATAAGCAAAAGGTTTTCTGAGAGTGATTTTTCTATTTTTGTATCTTAGGGTGAACTTTTTTTCAAAACAAGAAACACTTCTCTGTACTATTTCTACATCTACTCTTGAGTCTGGTGGAATTGATAGAACTGTGCCTTGAAAATGACATTTAAGTGTCTGTTGAAATAAACCAATCTTTCTTTTATATATCAGAGCATTTAACTAGTTAGGGGATTTGCATTAGTTAAAATATGTAGTATTGAATAGTCAGTCTCTGAACAGTGGTCATCTCTCCAGAGTGATGGAGTGTATGTGCAGAGTTAACATGTCAAAACCACACAACAGGACTGGAATTGGGACCTTGACTCCCTCTGAATTGCTACTTGCCCTGGATCGTGTTTCTCTGAGTCGTGTGCTATTGGCAGAATGTCATATCAAGCAAAACTGGTCTGATCTACAGTCAAATCACAATTAGTGTTGGTTAAAAGTTTAGTTAGCCAAGTTCTGCAGAGTGTTCACACCATTGCTTTAGTTAAGGACACAAGCTGTTGTGAGAGCTTGTCAGTTTCTGAAGTACAAAGAATAACACATTGTAGTTATCTGCTTGTGCACTCAAGCAGATTCACAAGTACAGTAATTGTGACTATGTTATGTAAATAAGTCTCTTAAGCTATCTACTTTTCCTCCCCCTTCCTGAGTTTTGTCTTATTTACTGTCTAGGCTCTTAAAGTTGTGTATAATTGTATTTATGTGCTTTCAGTTGCATTGTTGTATCACCTCAGCTGAGGTGAGGTATGCATCATCTTTTTTCCTTTCTTTTAAAGCTAATATTCTCAACACCTTGTCTTGTCATTTGGATTTTGCTAGTCATGGTATTGCTTTTTAGGTATTTCTTTAGCAGTGTTTCTAAAGAGAAGTCAAATTCGCTTTTTTCAAGTCATTGAGAAATTACCTGCACTTATTCTTTCAATGTGAAAATTGTACTTTATTTTTTTAATCACGTTATTTCCCCATGTTCTGTAAATGTTCCTGTGACAGTTCACAACTGGTAAAGACATCTTCTGACAGATCTCAGTCACTGTTCTACTTCTTTATCTCATCCAGTTGCATTCCATTTCTTTATTTCCTCAGTTTTTCCTGTAACTTATTCTTTGTCTATTGTTTGTTTTTTCTTTTTTCTGTTAACTCTCTCCTCCCATTTGAGTGTTTCTTTTTGTTAGCAGGGATATGCACAGAAGATTTCTAAGAAGTCGCTTAATTTACAGAAAAAAAACTCATAGTTCTATATAAATACTGTCTGCATCAATATAAATCTAGCTGTGTATTTCTCACACCTCTGTGTAGCTAAAGTAAGGCTTTTTTGGAGTAATTGCTCAGAAGCAGGCATTTTTGAAAAAATACAGGTTTTGCTTAGAATTTCCTGATATGCATTTCATTTAATGTTTACATTTATGTTGTGATGCTAGCCTGATTGTAGAATCTACTTAGAGGTTCACTCTTGAGCTTTGTTTTAAAGAAGTGCCATTGATGATGCTTTACCAACTGCAGTCTGAAAAATACTGAAGATTCATGAAACCGCTCCCTTAAATCACCTTTTGTCCTGACTGCAGATAGTAGTTTATATCAAAAACCATCAGTAGATGATGTGACCATAGCTGTAATTGCTTTATGTATCAATAGAATTGCACACAATTTTTACCAGAAATATAAAGCGATGTTGTTTTGCAGATGCTTATAAACAATGTTAGATCAGCAGCCATTTATGAAAAGGCTATTATTTTATTTTGGGCACTCTCCTCATGATTTATAGTATCAGAGAAGAGAGAAAGTCAACAATTCATTTTATTGTGCATTCTTGCCTTTGTTAGAGAGCCTAAACAATCTTTATTTTTTCAGCATTGTGAAAGCAATTGCTTGGTAGCAGATATGTGATGGAAGAGGTTTTGGTTCAGACCTCTGTCTTAGGAACATCTGTACAGCACTGCACAATTGAACTTTATTCTGTGTGTTTCTCCCAAGACTGATTGTCAGTTTGATGTTAATTTATTGTTGTGTCGTATCAAATAAGTGAAGTAACAGGGCCTTTTATTTTTTAAACAAACAAAAGATTGAAGATTAAAATACTGACTTTTAATATAATTTAAATGTCCCAGTCCCTGCAAGTATTCTATTCTAAAGAATATGTAATACTCACTGTTATGATCTGGTGTCAAGTTAGTGTAGCAGGAGCTGTGGAAGGGAATTATTTAAGTGGTGGTTTTCCATATCATTTCTAGGCATACTGATGATTAAATTAATTGAAGTGTAGTAACACTTCTTATTAAATCTTAATGAAATCTGGTCATAATGCTCCTATTATAGTAAATTAATTAGTAGCAAGTTTTACTAGATGTTTTTGACCTAAGAATGTACTACTGATAAGTAACTGTGCTGGCTGCCTGTCATTTCTAAGATGTTTTTATTTTTTTTAATCTGGTATTTGGATAATATTCAAACATTCCTCAGAACAGCAATTAATAACATTTTAGTATCAATTTTTCATCATGGCTAATTGTGCAAGTAGCAAGACACCAGCATTTTGTGTACAGCTATTGGTGAAAAGTAGAGTATTGCTTTACAGCTTGGTAGGCACAAATATTCTGTGAGGTTTTTTTCTCTTTTGAACTATACTGTAATAGCAGCTGTTAGAATTTCCAATAGATCATATCTCAGGGTTTTTTTGGTTTGTTTTGTTGGGTTTGCGTGGGATTTTTTTTGCACGAGTGCCACTTGGGTTTATATCAGGGAGTTTTGTCAGTTTGAGAGAGTTTTTGTTAGCTATTGCAGAGAATTTTCTTTTCCTGTCTTCCTCCTAGCACATAATTTCTGCAAGCTCCTAACAGTTTTGCCTTTCTGTGACGGGCTGTTATATTAATTTTCAGAGAGCACACAACAAGCTTCGTTGCCCACAGCTCACAGCTTTCGATATGAAGCAGTCATACAAGTTTTTACTCGGCTGTTGCTTCTTGGCATGTTTCTTTTGGTTTCCACGCGAGACTCATTTATACATTTCTTCAGTAAGAATTTACATATCTGGTGTTACCTTTACATGTAACCCGTACCTCCTACTCCCCTTCCTCAGGGGAGGTTTAGATTGGATATTAGGAGAAATTTTTTCCCCAAAAGGGTTGCCAAGCCCTGGAACAGGCTGCGCAGGGAAGTGGTGGACTCGCCATCTTGGGAGGTATTTAAAAGACATGCAGACATGGTGCTTGGGGGCATGGTTTAGTGGTGGACTTGGCGGTGCTGGGTTAGTGGTTGTACTCAATGATCTTAAAGGTCTTTTCCAACCAAAACCATTCTCTGATTCCATGCTGCATCTATGACACTTGTTCTTCATCAATAAGTGTAACGTAATGGCAATTGGATGCTTAATATTTCTGCCAAAATAATTTAATTCCATATTTTTTTGTTATTAAGTGTTATCGTGTATGTCATTTTTTTTGCCTTTCTTCATAATGGCAGTGTGATGTCTCCTTTGGTGTTTTTTCTTTGTATGATGACACTTTCCCTTGCTCTAAAGGTCAGCTAATACTCTTAGAACTAATAAGTAAACATTTGAATAGTAGTATATGAAGTAAAACATGTATAAAATTTGCAGCAGCTTCTGGAGATACACAGATGAAATTCAACTCAGCCTTTCACTTATGAAGCTCTTTGGATAAAAGACACTTAAGACAAGTGATAGCTATTTGCGCACTACAACACAGTTGCACGGTGTTTCTACTCTGCAAAGTACTTAATTGCATTTTTCATTAAAGGAGATTGGAACATGCATTTGAAAAATTAGAACTGCAGAAATTGTACAACTACATCAAAAATAAAGGAAACAAGATTCTCAGATCTTAGTATCCACATTCTTTCCATTGAGTTTGGCAGATGATACCTGTCTGCCAGTAGACTCTGTTCATGTTGAAAGTGAGTTCCTTGTTAGTATGTGTGAGAAAATCACTATGACTGAGCATGCAGGAAACTTGCATATGAAAGATTGGATTTACCTAGTGAATTTATGCTTTCAGATCCTCCAACCACCACTGTAAACAAACCCCAAGCATCAGAGAGCGTTCACACCAATGCCTATGATATTACGACAGAACCAGAGCAAGGGAACCTCTACTCACCGGAGCAGACATCTCTCCATGAAAGTGAGGGTCTGTTGTGTGCACTTTAAATACTAGAATATATTTTGGTATTGACTGTATGAAAATGTAATGCAATTATGAATGCAAAAAGTAAAAGTTATATAGCATTTTATTTTTGTGAAGTTCTTTGATGCTTTTATTCTTACACTGGCTTCCTACCTACAGGGTCTGTAGGTAACTCAAGAAGTTCAACACAAATGAATTCTTACTCTGACAGTGGCTACCAGGAAGCAAGCAGTTTCCATAACAGCCAAAACCTGAGCAAATCAGAAAACAGACAGCAGTATTCCATTATTGGAACCACTAACAACCATTTGGTGAGGAGCTCACGAGCTGAAGGGCAGACATCTGTGCAGGTATGCTCAAAATAGTCCACTCTCTCTCTCTGCACCCTGTCTGTGTTGCAGCAAGTAGTGTATAGCTGGGCATACCTTTGCATAGGCTGAAATGAACGTTCTTACATTACACTTTCATTTAACACCTTCACTGGTTAAAAAGCAGCAATGGCTTTCAGCAGACAAGAGACTTCTTTGCTGACAACAGCATATATGTGATCTGGTTCATTCACTGCAGCTGAAATGAAGTGACACTTCTCAGGACTCCTGACTGCAGCGTACACTGCTAGTGTAATATCAGGAAAGTATTACTTGAAATTCAGTTGTGATACTGGAGAAAACCTCTGAGAATGTAGCCTGTATGTAAATTTAGGGCTTAGAGGAAGGTGATATTTTTATTCCTGCACCTTCTACTGTTTCTGGCTTTTTTCTCCTCCTTTTTCTTTAATCAGAATGTTAGTGAGTCAGTAACTGACAGAGCCTTATTAGCTTGTACTAGAACTCTTTGCATAACTTTTCTAGCATTTCCAAAGTGGTAAACCAGCAAGGAAAGAAAGCATAGGCACATATTAACATGGAAAGCCAAATAAGAATGAGTAACAGATTCATTTTTATTTTTTTTTTTACTATTAAATTGCCTTTTTATATTTTAAGAAGTCTTATTTAGAAAAAAAAGTTATAGGAAAACTTGAAGGAATTATGTTTAGGGTAAAAGCTACTCTTCAGCTGCTTCTATATATTGTTAAATTGTGTGTGTTTCCTGTTGACTTCTCTGTCTTATGGGAGAGAAGAATCTATTACATGTCCTAAATGACAGAACTAATACATAGTTTTGTTTTCAAACAGCCTTCGGTAAGCATTGCTACCAACCGAGTCATGAGACGTGTCAGTTCAGTCCCATCCAGAGCACAGTCTCCCTCTTACATGGTCAGCACGGGTGTTTCCCCTTCACGGGGGTCACTAAGAACATCTCTGGGTAGCGGCTATGGTTCTCCATCAGTTACTGAGCAAAGATCCATTGCTTCTCACGTGTATTCATCCACTACTCTGCCAGTACAGCGGGCAGCATCCCCTTATGCTGCACAGAGACCTTCCTCCCCAACAGCTATGCGGCGGATTGGGTCGATTACGTCCAGACAGACAGCAAATCCCAATGGTGGGACTTCCAATTACCAAACATCGGCCAGAGTCGGCTCTCCTCTTGCCCTTACTGATGTACAAACCAGAGTAGCTTCTCCATCCCAAACTCAGCTGGGATCTTCCTCCCCAAAGCGTTCTGGCATGACTGCAGTTCCACAGCATTTGGGAACAACACTGCAAAGAACAATCCATGATATTGAACAATATGGACAGCAGTACGATATATATGAGAGAATGGTCCCTCCACGGCCAGACAGCCTTACAGGTTAGTAAAAAGGTAAAGACACAGCTTAAAACTTGGTATGAAACTACAACTGGAAAACCCTTAATGTAGTAATCAATTTATGGATGAAGCATTGTACCACTACAACATAACTGTGGAAGATGTATCAAATCAGCTGGAAATACTGATGTCAAGCACTATGTTTCAATCAGACCATAAGTTCCCTGTGAATACTGTCTTTCTCTTTCATTACTACATTGCTATGTTAAATTAGATTTCATGTTTGAAGAAGCTAAGTGAAACTGAGTTACCCAAACAGAGACGGTACAGTGTTTTTGAAGATAAAGTACATTTAAATTTATGTGCAGGTTATACACAAAGTGAAAGATACTAGGCTGGAACTAGTCTTATATTTAGGGTTTTTTTAGAATATGTTACTTAGTACCACTGAATTTTAATCTTTTTTCCCTTAATATTTCTATCTTACTTTAGTTAAATTTAGGGTTAACCTTTGTAATATTAGCTTAAAATCAAGCCCTAAAAGGTAGAGGCAGTTCTTGTAAAGGTGCAGTTACTTTACGTTTTAAGTTCTGTCTGCATTACTGCGTTTCTTCTAACCTTACCTAAAGTAGCTCAGGCAAGGTGATTTTGAAGTTAGACCTTGCGCTCCTTTGAACAGACTAAGATGTCTGTTTTTTCTGTTCAGCTCTCATACTGAAGTTCAATATAACACCTGAAATCTTAAACTCAAATTTGACCAGTTTTCTGAGAGGAAGTTTGAATGTGGGGAAGGCCAGTACCATAGCAGCCTTTAGTGTCATTCAGAACTCTTCCCTGCTTGGTAAGCTGAAGGGGAGGATCTGTGTATGGTCAGGTCCTCTTCTGTGCTTATAGTCTCTGGGAAAGGTGTCCCTGTGGTGCATGTTCTGGGAAAACTGCAATGGTAACAAGATGAGCTTTTTCCCAGGACATGGCATCATCACCTGATAAGTGTTGATCCAGCTGCCTCTTTGCTTTGTGAGACCCCCATGGGTTTTCTTTCAGACACTGTGATAGAGCTGGTCTGTGATTCTGGGGCAGGGGGGGAATATTCAAATGCAGGATATATTTGGTTACACATCACTGCTTGTCTTCTGAAGTTGTTCCATAATTTCCACCATTTCGTTACCTTTGTGTAATTCACTTACCACATCTCATTGTTTTGATAGCCGCTAAAGTGATAGTGCCTACAACAGTAGTGCCAAAGTGGGCAAAACAGTATTAATTTTATGAAATAGGGATTTTTGTTATCTTTTAAACCCAGAATTTTGCTGGCTTTATGCCCTAACTGACTAAACATTTAAAAATGCATTTGCCTTGGCCATGTTATCCATATGTTACATATGTATTTGCTAACTATGTTAACAATTTATGATTTGGTGTTGCAGATAAACTCTGCATATAATATTAGGTAAGAAAGATGACAATAAATTATGTTGTAAGACTTAAAAAGATAGGTTAGCAGTCTAGGAGAGGATGCATGAAGGATGCTGGACTGAGAACAGGTGGGATGTATGTGATTGTCATACTTCCTGTAATACAAAGGGAAGTATGTTTGGTCATCTGTACTCTGAAGAATTTAAGCAAATGAACAGAACTGCTGAAATCACAGAATAAATGAAGAATGCCAAGAGTAGAAGGACCTGGAGTGAGTTTGGAAGGGATGGTGCTGCCACCACTGAGAAGACTTTTGCTGTTACTGCTGTATATTGCTTCATTTTCAGGATGATGGCCCCCTTTAGGCTGTGCCTGTTTCACAGCTGAATTTCTGCTGGGTTCCCAACTTACCTTGTCATGGCTGAAGCTGTGAACTGCACACGCTGACTTGCCTTTTACTCTGTATGTTTTTTTTAGACTTTCAACTATAAATGCTACCAAAAAACTTGATTTGGAAAACTTAAATGTTGTCAGTGTATGGACAAAACTTTCCATCAAGGAAATGCTTCGTTGTCATTGAATCTTTCAGTGTTATGTTGGCTAAAAGAAGAAAGCTTCAAGCATGACAGCTTTATTATTTTTAATTTATATAGGCCATGTATATATCTTCCTCTTCTTGGTTTCAGGCCTGAGGAGTTCATATGCTAGTCAACACAGCCAGCTAGGACAAGAGTTACGATCAGCTGTATCTCCGGACTTGCACATCACTCCCATCTACGAAGGCAGAACTTACTACAGTCCTGTGTACCGTAGTCCAAATCACGGAACGATTGAGCTCCACCAGGGATCCCAGTCAGCCTTGTATCGAACAGGGTCAGGTGGGTAAAGGGCTTCCACAACTCCTCTGGTGACTGCTTCCAAAGTCGTGCTTGATTTGCTCACTGGAGTTTTCTGGAACCTATGGCACATAGGAGAACATATATGATATGGATGTATAATTCCAATTCAAAAGGAAAAGCCAGATGTTATAAATTAATGGAGGCAGAAACTAGGCTTGAAGGACTGAAAATAACCAGCAGGAATTGAAGAGCATTTGTGGTGTTTGCAAGAAATACTTGGGGCTATGTATCAGTGTCAGCTTGGGGGCAGAGTATTTTCTGTTTGACACCACACGCTCAGGTACAACTAAGGGAAGCGTATTTCATGACACGCAAAATGCATTGGTTCCTCTTGCATTCTCTGTGCAATGTTTTCTTACAAATCGAGTTTCTTCTTTTTTATTTTCTTATATTTTTTCTTTTTATTACTCATCAGTAAAATGATAGCTTGCACACTTAAAGTACCTCCTGTGACTTTCACAGTAAAAATACTGGTTTTGCCCAACTTCTCAGCAAAGGATCATGTTAAGATGCTACATCTGAAGGTTGCATATTGAAACTGAAATATTTCTATAATATTTCATAGGATTTCTACTCTTGTATTACAAAGTGTGTAGGTGTTAGAGTAGTACTAGAACTGATTGCCTGTGACAAGACATGCAATATGTACTGCAGTGCACTTCATTCTTTAAGGTTGATCAGTAATTTGTATATTGGAGTAATTTCTAAAACCTCCCAAGGTATTAGAGAAATTTAGCCAAGTAACTATCTAGAAATATTTATAGAGAAGTGTCCAGTTCGTGTGTGACGTTTTCACACATTTGGAAGTTGCTTTTTAATGTTTTTTTTTACTGTAACTGAAACACTAAGCATACGCAATGTTGAAGGAGGCAACAGTTTTTGCAATTCTCTGGTCTTCTGCAACTTAGTGTAGGCAAATGAAGTTTGTCAGTATGTGCCAATGAGGAAATATAACTAGGAACTGAAATGATCTGCTTAGTTGTCTACCTAAGGTAGATAACTAATCAGTTATCTTGGAAGAACAAAAGAAACCACAACAGCTCTGTTAAGTGAGGAAGATGCATGTTGCTGCTTTTGAAATGATCAGCTTAATCTTTGAAATCTTCCTCTTGTTACTTCTTGTCAGGGAAAATGTGCATGGAGTTAGGAAAAGGAAAATACCATCTAAACTCTATGCATTGTTGTTATTTTTCCTTTTTGGTACAGCTGGCAAATTGACATTGCTGTTAGTAACTGAATTTTATTATAAGCCTTGAAAACATTTTGCATCCTGATTTCTGCTTGATGGCACAAGGTGCATTTTGTATTTAAATACTTGTTGATGCAAGCTGAAGCATAAGCTTGATTCCACCAAACCTTTAGTTCTGTAACTAATCTCTCTCTTCCCTGGGACACTGAGTAATGGCTCCCTTAAATCTGGCAATAGCTTTCAGTGTTGAACACAGTACACAATTTTAAGACCAATTCTTTCCTTTTTTTGCTTACACTTTTGACCACTCGTTGCCTCTTCTCTTCCATAGACATTTGTTACCTAGTTTGTTTTTTAATACTGATTTTATACTAGGAGTTGGAAATCTTCAGAGGTCATCCAGTCAGCGTAGCACACTCACATACCAAAGAAATAATTATGCTCTGAACACGACAGCCACCTATGCGGAACCCTACAGATCAGTGCAGTATCGACTGTCAGAGCCCAGTTATAGCAGGCTGCAGCATGCAACGCCTGCCGACGATGGGACCACACGATCTCCATCCATTGACAGCATACAGAAGGACCCCAGGCAAGTCCATTCATCTTTCAAGGATCACATGTATTTTCCATAATAAGATTTTTAGTACATTCCTTGAATATATTTGGCATTTGTTGGGCATATTGTTTAAACAGGCATGACTAATGTAGATACTAAGATCTATGCCTTCATAGCCAATTAAATACAGTCTACCTGTTACAGTAAGAAAGAGCAACTTTCATGAATATAGTTATTATTACATTTTCCTTCCATGTTTATTTTCTTGTAGAAGTTATTATAGGAAATAGGTATAAATTTCATGAGAGTTGACTGCTGTATTCCAAGTATTTTTGAGTAACTCTGCAGGGCAACCTGTGATATTAGTGAGTTTCCTCTTTATGGGAATGGGAACCAGGGCTTGAAAATTTGAAATTTATTTGAATGAAGTTTTCATGAGCAGCCTGCTTCCATTTCAAAACAATGTAAGTTTAAAAATTATATGTAAATGTGCCATTTTGAAAGTGAATACACAATATTTTTACTAGCTTGAAGTTGTAAATGTATGTACACAGCATGGGCATGTGACAACCTGATCTAGTTGAAGATGTCCTTGCTCATTGCAGGGGGGCTGGGCTAGATCACTTTTGAAGTTCCCTTCCAATCAAAGCTATTCTGTATTCTATGACAAGTCTATTATTATCATGACAATTTGGTACTGTTCATTGAAACCTTGTATTTTAATATGCAAGTATTAAACCATGATCCATGCAAAGGGTGGAGTGATATACAGTGCTGCTTATCTTCAGCGTGGGCCAGTGATTGCTAGAAATTCCTGCCATCTGCAGCTTGCTGGCTCGTGGGGACACTGCTTGGGCGCTCCTCTGTCATGGAAACCCCTGGGCCACTCTGCAAGCTCAGAAAGAACTGAGCGCAGAGCATCTTGCTCTGGAGGATTTGGGCTCCAGTAGTGCCTCAGTAGTCTTCATAGGGAAACAGCAGGGCACCAAATAACCTTTGAAACAAACAAACAGCTAATAGTGATGGTCAGACTGGAGTCTTACACCAAAATCCTCCTAGCTCCCCACTTTACAGAAGGCTCATGCCTGGTTCAGTTATTTTCTAGTTTGGCCCTATACTTCTGAGTCAAAAAAAATGAAAGCACGGGTTTTAATAGATTTTGTTGTTTATTAGTAGAAAATAATGTATTTCAGGGGGTTTTAATAGATATTGAGGGACTGGATTGATTTCATTTAACTGAATGGTATATTCATTTAAACAATGTTAATTGGATAATCCAGTTGAGGTAATCTAAGTAATAATGCTTGCTAGCTCTGGCTGGCCTGTTCAGGCCTGGTTTACAAGAGCAGTTACTTATGATAGGGTTGCCCCACGTTCACAGCAAAAAACTGCAGAGAAATTCTGCCTCAGTTCTCATAGTTGATGCACCTTCTTACCTTGTAATTTCCCAGCACACTAGTTTTACATTACATTTTAATCTGTTACAGTTTCTGATCAGTATAACATGCTGTTGCAGAGGTTGGGTGAGTGTTAACAGCTGCCTCAGCCTGGGCTGCTTAAATGCCTTGCTCCAGAGTGTGAGCAAGGGAGCATTCAGAAAGTGGATAGTCTTCTTAGAAAGGCAGTTTTCCCTAAGGACTTCTAGTCTTTAGTATAGAGAAATAAACCCTGAAGTTGTTGAGCAGTTCATTGTAGGTGCATGACTTTTCCCATTCTGGTGACTGTTAGAATCCTGGGGAGACCCAACTGGCTGAGCATTACCCTTTGAAGAGCTCTCCAGACACTGTTCTTGGGATATAATTTTTCATGTACTTGGATTTTTGAGCATGGGAAAACTTAGATACTACTTTTCCTTTCTTTTTCTTTTTTACCTTCCCCCTCAATCTCCCTTTATGGAAGGAAGGAAGCACAGCAAATATTAATGAGCTGATTTCTAAATCCGTGAATTTGGCACAGATAAGTTTCACGACTTTTCCAGGATTTGTCTGTGCAAAATCAGTGTTTAATGAAGGAGATTTGATTTTAATGATTTTAAGTTTATAAGCCCTGAATAACTCAAATTATGCAAACTTCCTGCACCTGACCATGGTGATGAAATTTCAGGCTCTGCAGCCTTTGTTGAACTGCAATTGACTTCAGACTGGGAAGAATGTTGAGCACTGAGGCGGGGGGGGAATGCTGCATGGAAGAGATGTCCCTGAGCAGCATGGTTAAGTGGGTGTTTGCTGTATATGTGTTGGGAGGTTTATGTAGGTTGCAGTGTTTGTGTTGGTATACTCAAGTGTATATATATATATTCCTCTTGATTGACAACCAAGGTAACTGAAGAATATTGGATGTAAAATGTCCTTTTCCAATTGGAAGACTAAAGGCTGGTGTGACTCATAATTACTCTAATATACTTGGTTTTCCCTCATAGCCCTGTGTCACAGTTTAAGCCCAGCTGGCAACCCAGAACCATGCAGCTTCTCACTCACTCTCTCCTTTTCCTCCTCCCCGATCCCTTAAGAGGGAGAAAAATGATTGCTACTGTTGACCCCAGGACACCCTGATACTCCAGAACAAAATCAGAATTGTTGAAAAACACTTGAAGCTCTAGTAATTCTACTTGGCAAATAAGCGTACATTTGTAACTAACACCTTCTCCTGAATGTGTTCATCTAATGAAGGGAGTTTGCTTGGAGAGATCCAGAACTGCCTGAAGTCATCCACATGCTTCAGCACCAGTTCCCGTCAGTCCAGGCGAATGCAGCTGCCTACCTCCAGCATCTGTGCTTTGGGGACAACAAAGTGAAAACGGAGGTACTGTGCTGCTCATGATGGTGTCTGGGATGATAGGGAAGCTGCAATCAGGGTCCTTTCAGAGCAGGAGGCAGCACAAGAAACTATCTGGTATAGGAAAGGGTTGTTATTTTAGTGCCAAATTCAGTAAAGCTTTATTTGAGGACTGCTTTTGTCTTTTCATTCATGATTTAACTTCATTATTTTAATGCTGTGGTAAAGACTAGATCAATTTAGATCAATAGCCAGGCTATTAAGGATGCTAAAAATCTAGCAAAATGGCCTAGAGTGCCTGTGCTGGTAAAACCTGAAGGTGTAAGTGTAAGAAACTGGTTTTTGGGGGGGTGGAATCTTTAAATTAACTGCGAAACTACAGGGAATGAATGAAAGACCCTTCCAGGTAATGAATGTCTACCTGTAAATACTAATACAATACTGATATATTAGTTCATAATTGAATCATTTTACAAGAATTCTGTTTTTTTTAAATATTTATTTATTTATTTATTTTTAATTTAGAAACCTAAATGCCTGTTCAGAGCAGAAACAGCTGCCAAGGATGCAGCAAAATTCAAACCTTAAGCATGGATTTCTATTCCAGTTTTATTCTGAATTATATATATAAAACTATCCCATCATGGTTTGAGTACAGATTGAAAAACATGATACAGCTGCTTTGTCATTTGTGACTTGTATCCATACCATGGACGCGTATGGCAGATGCAGTGTTTGATATGCTGCACTGATGTACAAGGGGGAGGTTTAACTCCCCTTGTTATTTTTTTCTTCATTATTTAGTAATGGAAATAAAAACTGTTTGCCTTGAAAAAGAACAACCCTTAAATTACTTTTTTATAGCATCCTGCAGTATCTGCTTTCAATGTAGTTTGTGTCAAATAAATAACCTACAAGGTAATACTCATCTCCTACTATAGAAATCTTGCCAGGTGAATAACTTTAAGCTTAAGGTCCATTGGATGTCTTTAGGTAGAGATTCCTGGTGGCTTTTGGTGTAGCAGTGGCTTCTCTAACTGATCAGCGCCAAACTAGGTATCCCATGGGTACGTAAATTAGAGTACATATATCTAGGCATGTAAATACAGAGTTCATTTTGAAAAACACACACTTTAAACAGTGGTCTAAGAATCTCCAAGTCATCAGTCTTTCATTTTATTTCTGTTACTCTACTTTGACAGGTAAAAATCAGATCTGGTGTTGGTCATAGACCAGTTCAATTGGTTTTTCCAAGCCTCTTCATTTTTGTTGTTTTAAGGTGTAAGCAAAGACATTGACCATCTTGATACCCAGTGCATTTTTCAATAATGTAATAGAAGATTCTGTTTTCTAAAGTATCAACTGAACTGAGATTTAGCCAAATCATTTTATGTTTTCATTGAGAATAATTTTGTTCTCGTTGTTATGGCCAGTAAAAGACACTGAATTTTAAAAGCCAAAAATCCATGGAAACACATTCACATCAATGTATTTCAAATAGCCTTGTGGCTGCCAGACCAGTTATTGTACAGGTTAAAATAGAAAAGGGGCCTCTCAAAGTGCATTAGTGCTGGATTAGAGAACCCTTAGGACAGTTACGTTTTACATCTCTACTGGCTGTTTGGCCAGAGCCACGTCCTGTGTAAGCCAAGTATTCAGGAATGATGGTGTGTCTCCTTCTCCCTACCACAGGGTCCCCTCCTCATGCTGCAGGTATGGAGTGATTAGGAAGACCTTGTGCCACCTCCCTTAGGCACGTTCTATAGATTGTATGGCACAAAAGTTACTGTGCTGTGTTAAAATAATCCCAAATTATAATAAATCAATCTATATTGCGGAATAGCTCAGACTTTTTTAAGAGGTTCATAAAAACACTTTGGTAACTTTTGGTGGTTATCTTTTATTGAAAATTAATGTTAATCTTGGAAGTAATGCCATGTAGTTCTCTCTTTAAAATATATTTTACTTAGTAAATATTACAGAATTCTAAAATACCTTAATCTTTCATCATTAAAAAAAAACTTGAACAAAGAAAAGTCCTACATGGAAATGAGATCTCAAAACACAGTGGTTTTTGGTTTGTTTTTTTTTCTTAAAGATATATAGAACAAAGAATAAATGCAACTAACCTGCTTAAAGCAAACAGTATAAAGAGTTCTTTTTTGTTTAGGGAATTTCTGCAGAGTAGATCTTCTTTTTAAAAAGAATTTCAGATATGCCAACAGGACTGACTAGATGCTAATTTGAACTGGTTTGTATGTGTGCTTAGGCGTAACAGTCAGCATTTTAATCTTTGCAACTTCATATTTCCAGTATTCCCTAAAAAGATATTCTGAAGTATAGGAAATTACTTAAAACCCAGCATTACTGGGACAAAACTTTATCAGTAAGCATTTTTCTCTGAGCACAGCAAATGACTGAAAATCTCCGCCAGCCTTTTCAGTGAGGATGTGAGTGTTCACGAGGGTTTGCAGTGCAATGTAACAACCAAGGGATTAAAGTCTGCCAACAGTATTTCTTCTTGAAGCAGACTGGGATGTGTTGGGTTTTATAAAAATAAAAGCCTTTTAAATCTGAGCACGAAATGGGTAGAAGCAGTGGGTGCTGATGATTCCAATGTTACGTTTTCTAGGTGTGCAGGCTGGGAGGAATCAAACACCTCGTTGATCTTTTGGATCACAGAGTCCTGGAAGTTCAGAAGAATGCTTGCGGTGCACTGAGAAACCTTGTTTACGGGAAGTCTACTGATGAAAACAAAATAGCAATGAAGAATGTCGGTGGGATACCTGCCCTTCTGCGGTTGTTGAGAAAATCTGTTGATGCTGAAGTAAAAGAGCTCGTAACAGGTAAGTTTTGAAAAGAAAAAGCAGAGACCTTAGACACAGATTATTTTTCTGAAGTCTCGAATAACTGGTAAGAGACGGGAATTGAGTGTACCGACTGCTTTTCTGTTTGCGCACTGGTATTTTTTGTGAATACAAAATCACTGATAGTTAAAGTATTAACATGGATGTACAGATTCACTGAGAGAAGCGAATCTTGAGGTAGCTGCACTGAAGCTCTGCTCAGGGTAGGTTTTCTGGTGGTGTGACTCTCCTACATACACAACTAGGTCTTAGATAGGCATTTCTTTATTGGCTACTAACACCTGATTTATTACAGGCTGCTGACAAAAGTTTTCAGTAAGATCTTGCAGAATTTCTAAGATGGACCCAAACTATGTAAATGTGTGTTACAATACAGGCAGAAAATGGCAAGTATGCAAATTACAGAAGCTTACCAGTGCACAGCCTGCTTGTAGAGCCCTGAAAAGTGACTGTGTAGACACTCCCAGTCGCTTGAGTACAAGGTAACAGATTAAGTTTATAAGCCATGAACCTACTTGGCACTTGCTGTGGACTTAAAGTGCAGAAATAATAAAGTATTTGCAGTTCTAACACATGAAGGAATTCCATTTCCATCAAAACAAGGTGGATTTGCAGGGTACTGCGTACATCTGCCATCTTTTTCTCTCTGTGGGAGTGATTTGTCTAGGTAGGTTGTAGGGGATTTAAAATGAGAGGATAGAAAAAACCAAGTATTTTTTACTTTCTTTAAACAGTTCCTCTTTCAAGTTTTAGTAGCTCCCTCATTTGATTTTGTTAAGCTGTGAAGCTCAACTGCTTACCTACGAAGCAAAGCTGCACAACGGTGCTCAATTTAGAAGTAGCGCTGGGAGCCTTTCCAAGTCATTTCCTTGTTTAGTAAAGCTATTAAGTAGAGAAAGAACTCTGTGCAAAAGGTAGCCAAAGCATTTAAGTTCAAGTTCATGTGCAGGCTATTTTCCTGAAGTGTTTTCCACATAAGCAAGCATTAAGATAATGGCAGTGCTGGACTAGCAGTTGGACTTGATGATCTTAAAGGTCATTTCTAACTGAAATGATTCTATGATTCTACTTGTAAGTAAAAAGATTTTTCAAACAAGCACAGTCTTTATTTTTAATTCAAGATGACTACTTCAGAAGTGTCGCTCACTTTGGAACTCTCACTCGCATTTTTAATTTATTTAACCAGCTACAAAAGAGAAAATAAAAGTTTTGACCTATTTGTCTTCTGGGTAAGTCAGTGGCGTTGACTTCTGTCATGCTGGACTTTTGAGAAGAATCCACAGCAGGCTTTTGGAGCTTAGGGATTTTTGAATGCTTTCTGTAAATAGCAATATAAAGAAAAGAAGCGGAAAAGATCCACTGATTACTTCTTTAATGATTAGAAAACTCCACCTATGTCAGGACTAATACTAGCAAATCACACTCAGTTCACTCTATTCCCAGATTAAGGTAATGTAAATACAGGGAAATTAGTGTCACTCTATATGACGAGAAACACCATATGTCTGATAGTTTAAAGTTGGCACTATTTGTTACTGCTGTAGTTTGTTTGTATTTTTTCATGTAAAATGGATTTTCCAGTGTAACATTTTGGAATGAAGTACAGTAATTTTCTTTTTCCTGAGGATGGTCTTTCTTCCATACTAAATGAATTATGTTTGTTATTAGCAGTATCAGTTGCCTTTGAATAATAACAGGTATCTCTGATGGCATTGCCAGGGAAATTCACCCAGTTTACTTTAGTATGCAGTTGGACAGATGAAAACTTCATTATCCCAGATGAGTGAAATTAGAATAACAAGCTTCTTGCAGTCTGTATAGATAGTTTCAACATGAACTCATTTATATAAAATTTTTAGGAACATGCCCTAAAGATGAACTGCGAGTCTGAAAAGCTACAATACTGGGGGAGAGCTTAATTGTTCAAGTATATTTTAGAGGAGGTAGAAAACAGGAGGCATACTGGGGTCTCAGTTTAATTATGAGTGATTGAAATGAAGGGAGATAATGAAGTGGAAACTGAATAGAAAGTTACATTAAAAAATACAGGAAACATAATTGCAAAACCACAAGAACATTTTATGAGGGAAGCAAGTAATCTTGATGGCTACGGATTAGTCAGAAAATAAAATGTGCTAAATCACTTTTCATAATCATATAAAAATGAAGTAATCTTAAAAAAAAGAAAAAGAAGTAACCAAAAAAAAAAAGTCTTTAGAAGTTGGACTGAGGATAACCCTTCATTGAGCTGCCCTGGCAGGCTGTGGTGCTGTGCTGCAGCCCAATGGCAGCCATGTGTCCTGTGCTCTGCAGCAGAGAGCCCTTAGAAAGAAAACTGGGTTTGGTCACCACAACATAGAATCATAGAATAGTTAGGGTTGGAAAGGACCTTAAGATCATGTAGTTCCAACCCCCCTGCCATGGGCAGGGACACCTCACACTAAACCATATCACCCAAGGCTCTGTTCAACCTGACCTTGAACACCCCCAGGGATGGAGCATTCACAGCTTCCCTGGGCAACCCATTCCAGTGCCTCACCACACTCACAATAAAGAAATTCCACCTCACATCCAATCTAAACTTCCCCTGTTTAAGTTTTAACCCGTTACCCCTTGTCCTGTCACTACAGTCCCTAATGAAGAGTCCTTCTCCAGCATCCCTATAGCCTCCCTTCAGATACTGGAAGGCTGCTATGAGGTCTGCACGCAGCCTTCTCTTCTCCAGGCTGAACAGCCCCAACTTTCTCAGCCTATGTTCATACAGGAGGTGCTCCAGTCCCTGATCATCCTCATGGCCCTCCTCTGGACTTGTTCCATCAGTTCCATGTCCTTTTTATGTTGAGGACACCAGAACATGTTTCATTAGTTACCAGCAGCAGTGCTTTCTGAAGCTGCTTTGTTTCACGTTCCAGCCCAGCTTCAGCACTAGGTAGCAGAAGTATTGCTGGGGCCTTTGTGGCTGTGCACAGGAGCTCCATTCCCAGCGGGTGACATGCAGCGTGTGCACCTGTTTGTGGTATCTAGTTCTTATGTTGCAGTCAGCACAGCTTGGAATCAGGCTCTGAATTTCAGGCTTTTCTGTCTTGGAAGGCTTATACAGCAGGAAACTGTGATGTAGGAATCAAAATGGGCATGTTCTTGAACCCAGGTGTGGTTTCTAGCAACTGAGTCTACTTTCAAGAGACTTTTATAAACAGCCCTTTAATACATTAAAATGTGAGAAACACTGGTGTACTCTATGGCCAGAAGTGTTGCAGAGAAGGTGGGTCAGATGCTTACTTCACTCAGTAGAGTAGCTTCTTGATTTTCATCAGCTCTTCAGCAGCAGATAGGAGCCACCAGCTGTGCCGTCCCCACAGAAACCCCCCTGATCCACTCTCGAGTGGCTGGTTTTCTGTCAGGATTCCTCCCTGAAAAGTCAGGCAAGCTACAGTGCTGGATGTGGGGAAGTGGCATGATTTCATAGATGGAAAAAAGGAAGGAAGAATGAGCACCAATTCCAGCAGCAATTAATCACAGCTTAGCTCTGTGGTAAGCTCTGTGGTGAAGCTCTGTCCTTACAGGGGAAAGCGGTTGTCATTGATGGTGCTGGCAACTCTTCATAGTTTATTTCTGCAAATTGGTACTAGTGCAGCTAGTTCCGTTGAGGAATGCTGTTCTCTGTCCAGCAGCACCCTCTTTTGTGTACACAGTGTCATCTTTGTGAGAGATTGCATTCTGGCAGCAGTTAACACTGTGTGGTGTTGCTTGTGTATTTTTGGGAAAGGGATCCAGAGTTCTGCTGTTCTGGGCAACTTGACTTATGTTTGGAGAAGGTACAGAAGCAGCTGCAAATCCAGCAGAATTTTGCAGACTAAGCACTCTGTGAAATGGGTACAGTTTCCTTTCAGAACTTTCATGTTACTGTATTATTTACATCAATTCTACTACATACACAACACAAACTGCTCTGCAGTCACTTGTGTAAAATCTGCAGTGGTAGTATGCAATCATCCATGGTCAGCAGTGTGCCTCCAAGCTGGTGGAGCTGCTGAAGAGCTCTTAATATTGGGTTAACACCTACCTGCTATAAGCAGTGGCAGCACAATTCACTGCAGTAAGCTTGTCCAGGGTCTTAAGAACCTGGATTAAAATGTCAAGATTCAAAACCAAAATGAAGCATGAAAAACACGTGGCTGGATGCAGAGGAGAAACAAAGTTCTTTGCCACTGTTATTGCCAGGGTACCACGAATAGCTGAGCCCCCACAACTCCCCACAGTACAGTGGCTGACTTCTGCTTAGGCAGATGAATCCTTTAAGTTAGCTTTGTCTGTACTCAAAGCTAAAGTCCCTGAATTTTTGCTAGTTTTAATTTCTAGTGCATAAACATATATACTTCCCATAAAGATTCTTTTATTAAAGCTATTAGGAGTTTTATATTGACTTTGTTGGGACCCAGTCTTACAGAAGGTGAACATCGCTAACCTTAAATTATACCTCTGCCTGGCCTGTTACTCTGTTTTCATCATTTTTATTCTGATTTTATCTTCCCACATGGTCTTGAATGTCATAGGGGTTTTTTCTCTCCCATTCATCCTTTAGAGGAAAAAAGATTCTGTCTCATCACAGCAGTTTAAATCGCTTGATAGAGTGCATGTATTTCATTGTGTCACGTGTGTACATCTCAATGTCCTAGAAGTATTTTATCTATGGTTAAATCAGAGTTACATGTTTTCATTATTTTTTAATATTTACACTAGAATATTTCATTCAAAAGCCAGACGTGTTTTTTTTCTGTACCAGGTACTATTTAATATGACCTCTATAGTCTCTTTGGTTTTGGCAGGACAGACCTGTTCCTGAAATGTTGTTTTCATTATTTTTCTTAGGATCTGATCAGTTAAAATGCCTGGGTAAAACTCTGGAGATGGGTATTTGTGTTTGCTAAGGATTTGTGTTCGCTGTCCCTTTAAATGTAAACATCAGGGTAAATTGTCTTGTCTAAAATGAATTATGAGAAGAATGTGCAGCCATTGCTAATATCAACAATGGCAACTGCAAATTCGTATGGAGCCGAGGCTCAACTCTATCGTGCTACTTACTTCACTTTTCTGAGAGGAATCATTTTGGACAGTGTTCACAGAAATGTTGTTTTAGCGTGGTCATTTCGGAGAGCTGAGAGGGTCAGAATTTTAGGCAAAGAAGGGGCAGGGAATCCCTGATCAAAAAGAAGAACACAGGAAGACCCACTTGGATTGGAACGGCAGAAGCAGTTTCACATGGCACCTTCAACTCCTGCAAAGCTTACTGATTATTTTTGTCCCTTGGCACTGTTCCTGCTGATTTCCCTCCTTCATTAAGAATTATCCATGCTTGGTGATGCTGACTCTTCTGAACTTCAGCCTGCTCTCCTCTGGTTTTCCTATTCCCTAGGCAATGTCAAGCGCCAACAGTGGTTTGTCATTTTTTCTGCTGTGTTTTGTAGTACATTGACAGACTATGCAGGAAACATGAGGCCAGCTGAAGCAATCAGTTGAATTATACACAACCTAAAGTGTACTGTTAGGAGTGAACAGAAGTTCCTCTCCTTCCAAACTCAGGTATGCTAGGGACAATAGAGATCTGCTTACATGGGTAAATGGGCTTAGCACTCCTTGTGCTATACAGAGTTGTTTGAGTGTTGAATTCTGGTAATGATGGAAGATGCAGCAAATAGCTGTCAAAAAATACTTCTTTGGAAATTCTACCTATGGTTTCACACTGTCTCTTTGGACTTCGGCAGATAATTCTGTAAGTTAAATACTTGGGTTTAGTGTGCCTCCACTACAATGAGGAGTAAAAAGGCACTGTTATGTAAATCACATACAAAATGATACTGTAACCTCAGAAGTCTCTTAGGCCTTACTTTAATACAGTTTATACCAGCTCCTACCACGGTTTTCCTTATCTTTGCATGGAAACTTCCCAAATTATAACTGCCTTTACAGTCAGGGCTGATTGCTAATAAGCACTAAATTCGGTCCAAATTCTCTTTAAAATAAGCACTCTACAAATAATCAGATTGTACTCTCATTTTTAATGTGACAATAAACGGGCTGTGTGATTCTAGTTTGCAAAATAAGTAACTGAAGACATCTCCCAAATTAAGAAACAGAGTGAGAGTGTTCTGGTGAGAACTTTTGCTTCACACAATGAATACAGGGGCAATAAATAATCATTTAATGAAGCTGCCTCCTTGAAAGTTGAGGTTCTGGGCAAATTTTGACATGGTTACTTGGTGGAACTCTAATGATGTGCTCTTCAAACATTCCCAGGCTAATCCTCATGGATGAGTTAATATTTGGGGAGGCTTCTTGGAGGGATCAATTTCAGGGAAGTCCTCTAGCTGGTGTTTTTGGCTTTTGCCATTGGGCCGTGTATGACAGGAAGATGTTGCTGGCTATTCTCCCCCAATTTCTTAGGAAGCATCTGAGCTAGAGCGTTTCTCTGAAGGCACAGTGGGGCAGGCCATGTCCCTTACGGGTCTGGCAGGTGCTGTTGTGGGCACCAGCATCGGTCCTGCAACACCCAGCTATGGAGTGTGTCACTGTCTGCTGCCTCAGCATTTCAGGCAGCACCCAGCCACTCCAGCTTTTTCACAAGCTGTAGGTCAGCCAGTAAATATTTAGAGGTGGTCATACTTAGCAAGGCTGAGAGCTTTACCATGGTCTGAATAACCATACAGTAATATTTTTAGAGCTAGATCACTGAATCAAGCATGCTGTTTTCCTGTAGGTGTTGGGTAACTCATAGTAGTCTGAGACTTAAAATAGACTTTCTCTTGCATAACTTGCTTTAACAACAAATGCTTGGGGGTGGGGAGGAGGTTTAGGTGAGATCTAATTTCTAGTTAGCATCACAGGTTGCATGAAATTATCTTCCAGTATCTGAGGGGGCCCTATAAGGATGCTGGGGAGGGACTCTTCATTAGGGACTGTAGTGATAGGACAAGGGGTAACGGGTTAAAACTTAAACATGGGATGTTTAGTTTGGATATAAGGAGGAAGTTTTTTACTGTGAGGGTGGTGAGGTACTGGAATGGGTTGCCCAGGGAGGTTGTGAATGCTCCATCCCTGGCGGTGTTCAAGGCCAGGTTGGACAGAGCCTTGGCGGATATGGTTTAGTGTGAGGTGTCCCTGCCCATGGCAGGGGGGTTGGAACCTGATGATCTTAAGGTCCTTTCCAGCCCTATTCTATGATTCTAAATACAGTTTCAAAATGTAAAGCTATAGGCCAGTGAAGCATTTGGATTTCTCCCTATTAACTACCCATGAAGTACGCTTCTTCAGAGAGGGCATACAGTCACCCAGGAGACTGATGGTGTGAAATTGGATGTGTATTTGAAATAGCTTGCTTTATATAATCAAGCTGTTAAAGAATAAGTAAGCTTAAGCTTATTTGGCATGTGTAAATGTAATGAGATACAAAGTTTGGTGAAGCCATAAAAAACTTTTGAGAATCACTCAAAGCTCTTAAGAAGAAACCCTCTGCAGCAATTTTAAAGAGTACTTTTTTGATTTTTTTTTTTTCTATTTCCTGGTTTGTGATCAATTATTTTTTATAACTGGAAGTTTTGCTGTACAGGCGCTGGAGTTAAAAATCATAAATAACACTTTTTTAAAGATTTTTAGCTAAATTTGGGGAGGCCAGTGTAAGGGAATGATCACAACAGTTCCATCTCAAAGCTTGGGCTCATCCTGCTATCCACTGAAGCACCCATATTCAAGTAAATGTGCCTTGGATTTAGAAAAGGCAGCAGAAAGGTTTGTGAGGGTGTTTTGCCGCTTGCGGGGATTCATTGTACAGTCTTTCCCTAATTGCCAAGAAGTCTGTCTCCTGGGTAGGTAAGTCACTGAAGAAGGTTCCGTTACTCAAGGAAGGCAAGTTTGCAACCGCAGTCCTCTTCCAGACATTCGAGTTAGCTGTGTATGTTAAGTTAGCACAGGGGAGAATCGCCAGGAATCACTGTGTGACACGTTAAGTACTTAGGCTGTCTGTGTCATAACTAGAAATCAAAATAGCGATAAATCTCATGTATATATCTCCCTGTGGAGCCCCCCTTCATTGTTTTACTGAAGAGAAAATGGATGTTTCATGCAAATATTTTCCTTATTGTTGCGCGGCTGTATTAAAAACTTTTGCTGTTGTATAAACTTCCAGTTTGTTAACTTCTGTAGCATTTACTGTCTTGTTCTCTTTCTCATTTATTTCTGAGGAAACTAAATGTTCAAGATTGGGTCAAACTGAAAACTGTGTAATCTGTAGTGGCAATTATATTGGGCTATTGTGGAACTGCTGTTTAATGGGTTTTGCTGTGTATGCAGCTGGACTACTTTACAGTTAGTAAATTATTGTATGTGAGGAGAATATTAGTGTAAGATGAATACCTGGAGAGAATTTAGACAACTCTAAGCTGTGTTTCATGATGAAAAAGATCACTAAATGCTGCATTTAGCTATCACTTGCATATATATACTTCTGCTGATAATTTATGCCAGATCTCGTACTGAAAGTCATGTTAGAAGACCTTGCAGGGTAGGGAACTATACCTGGGGATAAAAGATGAATAGAAGTTTCATTTGGCTAATAGGTGAATGCAACTCTAGACTTCTGGCTGTAGTTTCCAGGAAGTAAGTTTCTGTCGGATTTTCACATGAGCTCTGGTATGTTCAGCTCTGCAGTTCACTATCTGCTATTCCAGGCATATGACATGAGAAAGCAGTCATACTGGTGCAAGCCATTCTCTCCATGTTTATCACTGGGAGGGGGGAAAAAGCAAACCAAAACCATACACATTCTCCATTTTTCATTTTCTATTCTTCCTGTTTGGACTCTGGCTTTCCAGGTTCTGCCTGATCTAGAATCATGCCATGTCACTCACTTGGGACCTTTACTGAAAACTCTTTCATGGCTTCCACTCATCTGCCAACCTACCTTCTTTGTCACTTATTCAGAATTTCTTTCACAAGGCCTCATGTTTGCCTCATGGATGATCTTTCAGCCATTATGTCCATACATTTGGTTTCTTCTTGCTTCTTAAATTCTTAGGACCTTTCTTCTAGCTGTTAACTCCTTCCCTTCTTTAGAGATTTCCAGGGTAAACAATCTCTCTCAAGAATATTGTCAAACCTCTTCCATGTTCCTTTTTAAATACTAGCTTATAACTTAGAATTTAAAGTTTCGTATAAATCAGGATAATTATTGTTTCTTCCCTCTCACAAACTTCTTTCCTATAGGATTTTTGAAGACTCGCCCTTTGGAGTGCAGATGTTCATGCCCTTTTTTCAGTAAGATGAGGAGTTCAGAAAATGCCTTATCTCTTGTGATAAATGTCTTCTTATCTCAGACTGCCAACTGCTAGAACCAATGAGGCAACAAATGAAAGTACCACTAGGGATCAAGTTAGATGCTCGCAGGGGGCATGGAGTTTCAGTGGCATCTGTAAGGAGTGGTTTTATTATTGAGATGTAGCTGCCCTTCCACTGAAGGGCCTGAGAATAAAGCATCACCCATTCCTCTTACCAGAGCAGTGGTAGTTCAGTTGTGACCTCCTCCACACACCTCTCTAGGTCAGGAGCATACTGCTGATGGTCCCCAGTTGTAACATCCATATGACCAGTTACAGGAAGGTTACCAGCAGCTGCTCTCTTCAGAGATATTTTTTGTTCATGTAAATATTCATACTTCTCCTACACTGGTATTCTCTCTGGGGGAGGAACCAGCTGGTGGTGCAGGGTGCCACTCCTGCCGGGCATACTCAGGAAGCAGTGTTTCTGGCACCCCATGCCACTCCTGCCACAGTGACTATGCTGCACACCCACAAATACACATATCGATGACAGTCATCAATAGAACTCAATAGTAAATGACTACATGACTTTCATTTTTTGTTTTAAATGAAGTTTTGTGCTGAATTAGTCTGGCAAATCCATTAGTGACCTGTGACGTGTTTGCTGTGGCATGTTTATCCCAGCTGGTGCTGCTCTGGCACATTGCCTGGCATACTGCAAAAAAAGACGTATTGTTCCTCCCCTTACAGGGAGTCATTATGGGATTGATCTTGAGATATTTAAGATAGGTATGAGCATTAGAGAGATACAGTGAGCTCAAGGTATATGTGTTTCAGAAGATGAAAGGTGTTTTGCAAATGATACGAGTTATGTGTGTGTAGGGAATATTCCTCTGGGCACAGTGGGGATGTCCCTCTCCTGTCAGGTAGCAGAAGGAGCTGTACCTCGTGAAAGGGAACATCTCCTGTCAGCCACTGTGTGCTTCGACTCAGGAGTTTTTCTTAAGAAAAGAGTATCTACTGACTGATAAGTATGTTTCCTTCTCAGTCCTGTGGGAGACCTAGCTGCTGATCTGTTAGGGTTATTCTGAAGTTTATAAATACTTATTTCAGTCTATAAAGTGAATCTTTTAATGGCAGTTTTGCTGACCGCTTATTGACCAATAACGTTGGAATTATATTAGATGCATTGCAGACTAATTGTATTTCCTTTGGTCTTGCATGGGTAAATTATCTTTCTTCTGTTTAAAGTTGTGTCTTTTAAGCTGTTGCTGTTGCTTTGTTTGTTTGCCACATCCTTTCTGACATTACTGCTATGGAAATCTTCTCTTAAGGGGTTCTCTGGAATTTGTCTTCATGCGATGCAGTAAAGATGACAATCATTAGGGATGCTCTGTCAACACTAACGAACACTGTGATAGTGCCTCATTCTGGATGGAACAGCTCTTCCTTTGATGATGACCACAAAATTAAATTTCAGACTTCCCTAGTTCTGCGCAACACTACTGGATGCTTGAGGTAACATGCTGTTCTACTAGACTCCCTTTTACAGAGTAATGTTGTCCAGCGGTCTTTTTTGTAATTTTTAAAACATGAGTTGTTGAATTCTATAAATTACATATATTTTTATTGTTTAGGCAGTTTTTGCTTTAGGTTTGGGGGTGTTTTTTTCCATATGTGAGTTTCTTCAAGTGCAAGGTCCTACACCTGGGTCAGAGCAATCCCAGGCACAGCTACAGGTTGGGCAGAGAAGAGATTCAGAGCAGCCCTGTGGAGAAGGACTTGGGGGTGTTGGTCGATGAGAAAATGAACATGAGCCGGCTTCAGTGTGTGCTCACAGCCCAGAAAGCCAACCGTATCCTGGGCTGCATCAAAAGGAGCGTGACCAGCAGGTTGAAGGAGGTGATCCTGCCCCTCTACTCTGCTCTCGTGAGACCTCACTTGGAGCATTGTGTGCAGTTCTGGTGTCCTCAACATAAAAAGGACACGGAACTTTGGAACAAGTCCAGAGAAGGGCCACGAGGATGATCAGGGGACTGGAGCACCTCCCGTATGAAGACAGGCTGAGAAAGTTGGGGCTGTTCAGCCTGGAGAAGAGAAAGCTGAGTGGAGACCTCATAGCAGCCTTCCAGTATCTGAAGGGGGGCTATAGGGATGCTGTGGAGGGACTCTTCATTAGGGACTGTAGTGACAGGACTAGGGGTAACAGGTTAAAACTTAAACAGGGGATGTTTAGTTTGGATATAAGGAAGAAGCTCTTTCCTGTAAGGGTGGTGAGGCACTGGAATGGGTTGTCCAAGGAGGCTGTGAATGCTCCATCCCTGGCAGTGTTCAAGGCCAGGCTGGGCAAAGCCTTGGGTGAGATGGTTTAGTGTGAGGTGTCCCTGCCCATGGCAGGGGGCTTGGAACTAGATGATTTTAAGGTCCTTTCCAGCCCTATTCTATGATTCTCTATTATAAAAATATGAAAAGTACAAAGTTAATAATTAAGAGATGCTAACTGTAATGGCTAGTGGTTATGTTTTGGTTGGGTTTTTTTTGTTGTTTTTTTTTAATTATGAACATTGCACTTTGACACTATTAATTACTGCAATTTTGTGTATAGAACTTATGAATATTATTTAGGGAAAAAATGTGCATTTGGCAATTCTTAATCATTTTAAACATTTAAGTAACTATGCTTGCATATGCATGCAAATCGGTAAAAAGTGTTTGACCATTCCCTTTGTGGATTTCTCAAACAGCAGTAAGAAGGAAAAGAAAAGCATTCAGAATAATAAAAGGTAAAACTGAAATATCTGAAAAGAGAATTTTTGGGAATTCAGTTTACAAAAGAGGCAACAAAAGAGTATTTTGGACACAGACACACTTAGCAATCCATTCTGCAGCACACAGAAACCATAGATATGGGCTTGTACAACCAGAGGGCTTTTGGAATGGACAAGTCTATGGGAGAGGGGTTCTACTTAAGGCTGATTTTGTCAGTGAGTCAATGCTACCTTGAAATTGTGGGTTTGAATCACATTTATCTTTTATAGGAATTGGGGGTGGGTTCCTGCACAAAATGCTGTCTTTGCTTTTAACTTCAGTTGTCAATTAGCAGTAGGAAAACCTTCTGCAAACTGTCTTAAGAAGAAGATTGTGTGTATGTCTATCTGTAAACACACTATATTCCTTTATCACTTCAACCCTTCAGGAATCTCAGCTCTGCAGGTGAAGAAGCTCGGAAGCAGATGAGGTCCTGTGAAGGGCTGGTTGATTCACTGCTATACGTGATCCACACGTGTGTGAACACATCAGATTATGACAGCAAGGTGTGTGCACGTTTCATCTAAGCAATTCTTAGTGCTAAACTAATCCTGTGTCAGACAGGACATTTTGGGGGTTGTGTAGTATAACTGAGCACTGTGATGTGCTTAGCTCAGCTGGTTTTCTCTCCCAGATTTCTGATGCACAATCAAATTCTGCTGCACAACAGTGTAACTTGTTCTATGCTTTTCAGTTTCATCAGTGTTGAAGTATTCATTCTTTAACAAAATAAGCTCTTGTTCTTTTCATTTTCAGAATACTGAAAAATAAGCCAGCATAGTAGAGATAATTGCTATAAATATTCTCATATTTGAGAATATCAGGAGAGAGATTACAGTTTTCAGAGAAACAGACAAAGCAATGCCCAAGGCCCAGGACAGGAATTTAATGCTTGTGCTCCAGTGCCTTTTCACCTGTACTTAATTTCTTTGGTTTGCTTTACCACTATGTAAGTAAGTAACTCATGACACGACACATTTCTGGTTTGGCTTCAGACAGTGGAAAATTGTGTGTGTACCTTGAGAAACCTTTCTTACCGTTTGGAACTGGAGGTACCTCAGGCACGTCTGCTAGGAATCAATGAACTGGATGACTTGTTAGGAAAAGAATCACCTAGCAAAGATGCAGAGCCCAGCTGCTGGGGAAAAAAAAAGAAGAAGAAAAAAAAAACTTCACAGGAGGATCAGGTTTGCTGGTTTCCTACAAATATATCAACTGTAGTTTAGCTAATGATGGGGGAGTACACAGCTTCATGAGTAACTGTTCTATGTTGTATGAAAATGCAGAGGTTTCACCTAGTTACAGATCCATGTTCTGTTCTCAGTGGGATGGAGTTGGCCCTATACCTGGATTTTCCAAGTCTCCTAAAGGGGTGGAAATGCTCTGGCACCCATCAGTGGTGAAGCCGTACCTAACACTTCTGGCAGAAAGCTCCAACCCTGCTACTCTAGAGGGCTCTGCAGGATCTCTCCAGAATCTTTCTGCAGGCAATTGGAAGGTACATTAATTCCGACTTCTGCTCCTATAGTTTTATTTTAGCTGGATTTTTTAGTAAGATTCTGAAATGTGTTTGGAAGGAACACGTCATTTTCTAGTACACATCTGAGCATTTCTCCCTAGTGTGTATCAGCAATGCCTGTGTGCTGCAATACTGTTGTTTCCCCAGTGAAAATCAATGACGGGGATGGTAGACATGAAGAGCAATATGGAAACTGGCCTTGAAATTGGTGCCGTTTATTTTCAGTGAAGAGACAAAGCTTTCTTCCAGTGCATATTGGGTCAAAATAAACTTCTAGCATCTTCTAGCTGTGAATTCTGGTGGGAAGATACTGTTTAAAAAAGGCCAGCATAAATAAATTGTTTGTGTTTGCTTTATTATTTGTATTATCTAATTCCATATTTTCTTGCTTGTGGCCCTTGCATAGAATATGTTATAAAAGCACCTCTTTACTAATGTTATGTATTTGTCATGGACAGATGAAAAAAAAAAAATAATTGCTTTCTTTACCTGTAGAAAAACAGCTCAAATTTTTAATTCTATGACCATTATAAAATTGGTCCTCAAAAACACAAACAAAAGAAAAAAAACCACAACTCTGTTCCCTTTTCAACAGTTTGTCTGTTAGACTAATTCTTTTAAATGTTACTTTGTAAGAGGAATGAGTGGAAAAGAGACACCCCTTTATAATAACATATGCATTTAACACTTATCTTTGGAAAATATCCCCTAACATACTTAAAACTTACAATATAATAAGAGATTATTTTAATCAGAACATTGTAGTAGATTTGTGAGTAACTGGAGTTTTATTGTAGTTTGCAGCATACATTCGAGCTGCTGTGAGGAAAGAAAAAGGACTGCCAATCCTTGTAGAGCTGCTGAGAATGGATAATGATAGAGTTGTTTCATCTGTGGCAACTGCCTTAAGGAATATGGCACTAGATGTTCGTAATAAGGAGCTTATTGGTAAGTGCAGAATGGCATTGAAGAAAGCACTGAAATTACCAGTATATCACGCCTTGCCTGGGAAAACTATTAGGATCACGAGGTTCTGCCAGGAGAAACTGCATACTTGGGTTTACTGTATCATGTCAGTTGTGTCACAGAGATTGATCTTTATGGCAGCAGTAGCTTCTCAGAGTGGTACTGACATTTTAGCTTGCCTCTAACCATCTTGCACAGCAATCTCTTTACAGCAGATGGAGGTTACCCAGCTAAACTAAACTGGACAGGAAACAGCAGTACAAAGTACGATGGGAAACACCACTCTACTCTGCTGTTTTGCTTTCCTGGCAGAACTTTTCAGAAACGCACCTCCACCTGTTCCCTCTCTCTGTCAGAGCCTGAACTCTGGAAGAATTGTTGGCTTTCCAGATACTCTGAAACCAATTTTTGTATAAAATATTTTGAGACATGAAGTTATATATTATACCCCATCTAGTAATCTGTTTTACTGCCGTTGGTCGGGACAGGAATAATGGGTCTACATGGTCTGAACTCAGAAGAAAGTAAAGAGACTGGGGATTCCACCAAATAACAGCATAAATTGGTACATGCAGACATGTTGATGAGCTTGCTAAAAGACTGGCAGTGACAGCGTTTGTGTATGCAGCATTCTTGGGGATTATTTTCCAGTGTGTTTGAAAAGTTGTTTCTCTTGTTTGCAGAATTCATTTTTGGATATTTTCTTCCCCTCAGGCACATTATGCAAATAGACAGCTAATGGCTTTGTGTAAAGCTTATTCATTATTCATTGTTATGTATAAATACATGCCTTCAATAAAATCAATTAATCGTTCAATCAACAGCACAGCCTAAACAGGGGGAAAAAAAAAAACAAAGCCTTGGCTTTAGTTAATTTCCTTTGTCTCCAGTGTGATTATTCCTGTGCATCAGTCGGTAACTGAAATCTCAAAGAGCTGCGATCTGATCTCTTGGGGGGAGCAAATAAGAAAAAAATTCCAAGTTACTTTAAGGATTTCTTTAACCTTCCCATAAATGAAGCCTAGGAACACGCACTACTCCTTCAGTCATAATAAACAGATCGTTTTTCCTTGCATAATTCTGCTTTCTTCAAATAAATCCTGTTTACAGATGCTCCTGTTTTAATGCAAAATTCAACTTCACATATTTTTAAGTAAAAAAAAAAAAACAAAAATGGATCTTTAATCTTTCAACTTTGTGTAAAATGGAAATTCTTGGCAGGTTTCCATGGGTTTGATACTGTGTTGCTTTTTAGTGCTTTCAGATGCAGTTTTGTGCAGAGTCCTATAATTTCAAATCCTAAGTACCCAAATATATGTTTTTCCTTGGTTCTGTTGATGGGTGTTTATAGGTAAATATGCCATGAGAGATCTGGTTAATCGACTGCCAGGCGGCAACGGCCCAAGCATACTGTCTGATGAGACTGTAGCAGCAATCTGCTGTGCGTTGCATGAGGTCACAAGTAAAAACATGGAAAATGCCAAAGCCCTTGCTGATACTGGAGGAATAGAAAAGCTGGTGAACATAACGAAAGGAAGAGGTGACAGGCAAGTAGGCAACGAAGTTCATATGTAAACTATTTCCATTTAAAATGCTTAAGAATGCAGGAAGTGAAACTGTCCCCTCTTAAACACTTACAGGATTAATAGAACATTTATAGCTTTTCCAAGTCAGCATATGTTAGCACCTTTGTCTGGATGTATCACAATACCTATAGATTAGATCTAGCATGGCTATTTGGCGGGTTGTCAAGGAAAAACTGGCCTACTCAGCAGTTTACCTAGCCTGTGGGATTGTCTCGAGTAGGTTTGCAAAACCAACGCTGATTTGAGAAGAAAGGCTCTCTGCAGACTTCCTTGGGTGTGGTTGCACCAACCTCTGTGGCAGGGGTTTTGTTAGCTGAGTTCAGCACTGGGCTGGGTCAAGCACTGTGTTTATTTAGTAGTGATAAAACCTGTCAGAACTGTATGGCTGAGCACCAAGGGACAGAAACACACACTGGCTCCGGAGTCATTCAGGGTCAACACAAAGCCAGTCCATAGACCCACCTGGCCTTGCTCAGCGTTGCTGCCCTGTGCTCCTCCGCAATACAACTGATGCAAAGCATGTGAGCCGGGCTCTTGTATAGACCAGGGTGTCACAGATCTCCTTTCTATGGGCAGAAGAAAGCTGATTATATAGTGAGCCCTGTATACTGCCCAGTGTTTAGTCAGATGGTAAAGGAGAGGTAAAGATCTCTTCACTGGAAAGTTGGTCAGTGTGATTTAAACATACCCTATTTTTAACAAAGCTTTTGTCTCAAAAGGAGCTGGGTTATATTTTGAGTATCCACAATTTATAATACTTCATATGTCCAAGGGACCTAGACTCATTTCAGCTGCAGGTGTGAAAGCAGTGATCCTTCATAGGACTTCTTCGGTCTATGGAGACAGTGTGTGAAGTTGTACTTGCGCTTATATTGGTGAGACAATAGGGTGCACTAAACAAATTCAAAATCGTGTGAACATATTAAGAGTGTCTGCTCATTGATTAATACTTACCAACTGCAATTTTTTTCAGTCTTTCCTTTCAAACACTTTACCTGGATGAACCTTCACAATGACAGAAAAAGGC
Organism: Pezoporus occidentalis; assembly: GCF_034315485.1. NCBI lineage: Eukaryota > Metazoa > Chordata > Aves > Psittaciformes > Psittacidae > Pezoporus > Pezoporus occidentalis. Next base: position 5,703,737 of record NW_026915877.1, read on the forward strand.
TTATGTTTAACACAGCTGTCATGCTGTGGCATTTAATGTCGAATCACTGCTCCAGTACCACTACCAGCTTACTGCTGGGTTGTTGTTGTTTTTTTTAAAAAAAGATGGTGTGATTTTATTTTACTAACAGCTAGAGCAGTTTTCCTCACCTTGCTCTCTTGAGAGTGGAAAAGCGTTTTCTCAACCAATGAGTGTTCATTAGTGCAACGCAAAACTGAGAGCAAAGCCTCACCGTGAGGATGTCTGGAGACTTTTAATACCAGCTCTCTTTTATTTGTTCTTTTTCTACAGTTAGGAATTTTGTACAGTGATTTAAAGTATGTCATCTCAGTTTTCATGAAATGCAATAAATAGAATGTTTCTTTTCAGGATTTTCAATTCTTGCAGACAGTGACAGTAGCTATTTCACCCCTTGTATCTGTATTCCTCGCGTGGGTGACCTGAAGAGAAAATTTCTAGGCTTGAGAGGGAATTGATTGTCACAGTTCCCCAGGTTCTGCACTAGACTGTTGGTGTTGTGTTGCTGACACAGCGGTGTTCATACTGCAGTAATACCGGCAGGCATTAGTGAGACCCAGAGAGGTGACCTGACTTACTTCACAGCATCAAGGCTTAGGCTGTTATGTAACTCAGGAATATTGTTGGTTTTAAGTGGAACTAAGAGTGGCTTTCTAGTAATGCCATATTCTGTACTTCCTTAGATCGTCACTGAAAGTTGTCAAGGCAGCTGCCCAGGTACTGAATACATTATGGCAATACCGAGATCTCCGGAGCATTTATAAAAAGGTAAATTACAAAATTAGCCTACACTGGAAAAGAGGTCTACAAAACTGCCTGATTTAATGAAAAGCGATTTATTTTGAGATTCTTCTCTTTTTTTGCCACTCCACAGGATGGATGGAATCAAAGTCATTTTATTACACCAGTGTCAACACTAGAGCGAGAGAGGTTCAAATCACATCCGTCCTTATCAACAGCAAATCAACAGATGTCACCTGTCATACAGTCAGGTCAGTCAGGAAATGTAGAGAAATTTCCTGAAGGGGTACCTGGTATCCTTTTGGGTTTTTTTGTTTGTTTTTTTTATTCAAATAGCCTCTCAGTTTCCTACTAATTCTGTGTAAAACAGGAGGGTCATGCTGTCTCTCCTCTATATTTAAACATAAGTACTTCACGTACTCTTAATGTTACCTGAGCTGTTAATGTTGGCAGGCTTTGGATTCCAGAGGATTTGTGAACTCCACTACATTAGCACTGTAGTTTGGATAAGAAGCACCTGGAAACAAATCTCCCCACTTACTCGTTAATGCAATTCAAGCTGTAGTCTCAGTCTGTGGAAAGAAAGTATGTCTTTCATGCCCAGTAATACAGTACAGTACTGCAGTACAACAGACAGGACTGATGCCTTTGTTTAGTGCCATACAACAGCAGACTGCCGTCGCCCGTTACAGAGGATTTGTTATTCTGATCTTACCGTGTTATACATTTGGTTTTCTCCCAGCCCTTCATCTAAAAGGATGTCCTGACCAAGTGTCTTTGTCAGTCTCAAACCATAGGATACTGAAGGCGGTTTTTACTTTTACTCCTAGTTGCCAAGTTGCACATACTGGCACCAAAACACCACAGACTATTTGACACAGACTGCTTTGACACAGATTACCTCGTGTCTACTGCCAGCACCAACAATATTTTCTCAAAATAAGCAAGGAAGCAAACACAGCTTAGGCTCAGGGAACTGACCAGATTCTACCAAAGTGCAAAAGGTTGTACCAGTACCTACTGTCTGATTCTCATCTCGGTGCTTTCTCTCCCAAGATTTGCTAGCACAACAACTATGTTTTTCCAGTTCTTTGAACTACCAGTAGGAGTTAACATGTGCAGCTCTTGCACAGTATTGAGGCGGTCGTACTTCAGAGAACACTTAGTAAAAAATTCTAATAGGAAGTGTCTGCTTTTCTGCTGCAGAGCATGAACCAGTTTAAGCTGGCAAGGTGGAAGTCTGGTGTAGGGAGCATGTCCACAGAGGGCACTGTCACTCCATCATTAACGTACCCATCAGAATTTTAATGACATCCCCAAATTTAACTTTTTAGCCATGAACATGCAGGATAATGTAATTAAACTATCCATAACAACACAAAATTGTGAGATATGATGTAATGGACACAGATAATTGATTAACATTTTGAAGGCAAATTTCTAGAAAATATTTTTAGGTATATATCTGCTGTGTGGAGTCTTTCTAAGCCAACAAAACCTGAGGTGTCTGTAAAAGAGGGACGGTTAAACAAAGCAAATGTTTTACAACCACGGCAGAGACTGAGCTGATCACTGTAAGAATATGAAATAAGTAAACCATTGTGCCAGTCTTATGAGGGTTGTCACCAAATGGAGCACAAGATGCCAAAGATACGCTTCTGTGTGCTAATCAAAGAACAGTAATACAAGCGTATACATGGAGCCCTTCAGCCAGGCAGACTGTAAATTCTTCTGTCCTGTCCCAAGTGATAAGACGAACTTAAAGATTCTGTTTAAGTGTAACATATAAAATCATAAACGGTAGCGGGAATGTTGTCTTAAATGCAACTTAAAAGTCATATGCAAACTGAAATGGGTAAGGTCTCTTATTTCAGTTATAAGCATTATAGAGCAGTGATTCACCATTAACATAGGAAATTATTATCTCATGCTACATGGTTGATAGCTTTTGTTGTTGGGGTTCTTCCTCCAGGAAAAACTCTACTCATTTTGTCCATTACCCACATTTTCCTCATTTGTTAATCCTTGAGGGAGAAGGGATGAGGAGAGAATGAAGAGGAGATTGGGTATGGGAAAGCTTTTTGCTGTACACACTGATAATCTTCTTTTACATCAGTTGGCAGCACATCCTCATCACCGGCTTTATTAGGAATTAGAGAACCGCGCTCTGAATATGAGAGAACGCAACCTTCTATGCAGTATTATAATAACCAAGGCGATGTCATTACCCATAAAGACATATATACTGGTAAGATACTGGTTAGGTGAACTTTCAACTGGAATACATAAATATTCCTTATATGAGCAGTTTATACAGTAATAGTAGAGACAGTTGCATTAGCAGGTTTGTTACCATTTAATGTTGTTTTCCATTTTTACTCATTATATTCACTGCCTGTGGAACAGCATAGGAATTTCTTCTGTCTCTCCTATTGTCTTTAAAATTGCACACATTACCAGAATAAGGAAGATCTGTTTATATAGTGGGAGGTGAGAGGTGTTTGGAATTTTTATTTGTATTTAAAATCCTATTACAGAAAATTGTTTTATTATGCACATCATATATATATTATAAATAATAATGTATGGTTCTGTATTACTGTAATTTAATACTGTTATGTTATTAAATTATACCAAGATTTCATCTTTTCCTTACTATTTGACGCAAAACAACAGAGATGGTAGTGAATAAAGAGAAGGAAAATTTGTTTTAAATGCTATTAATCTGTAAAACAGAGAACAGCAACACAAAACCCTTTTGTTTTCAGATTAACTATTGCTGAGGGGAAAAAACCTGCCTGTATTGTGTTGCTGTATTATATTATTAGTAGATACTAAAGTCTGGAGACTTAATAGGGTGCTACACAATTTCTTCTAGGTAACTTAGAAGCAAATAGACTTATAGACAAAAGCATAGAGGCTGAAGTTTATGCCATAAACTGTTTTCTCACAGGTTCCAGCAAAGCTTCACCAATTTACATCAGTTCCTATTCCTCACCAGCAAGAGAACAAAACAGACGACTACAGGTGACTCCAAAATTTTATTGTGAAGTGACACAGATAACAAGACTGTGTTCAGTGTTTAGTGGAGCTTCAGGGAGTTTGAGCATACTTTGTAATAGTAGAGTGCCTTTTTACAGAGTGTGTCTATAGCAAAGTGAATTTGTTATTAGACATTACTTACTGCCACTTGCTTATGTACTTCCGTGACCTCTGTGTCCTCCTATAGTCCTTTAGTTCTGTATTTTAGCCTGCTCTTGTACTGGGATCTGAGACTACTTTTCTGACCTGATGTGACTTTGGATGGGTTTGGGGTTCTTTTTCAGTTCTGTACTTTCTGCTTATGCTCTAAAAAGGCTACTTTTGGAAAAGTTACTGGCTTCCCAATGAGTGCAAGAGGAGACAGGGAGGCAGGCTTAGAGGCTTTTCCTGCATTAAGTTTAATTTACAGATGAGGTGCATTTCCTGTACCTCATTGTAGGGTGACACCAATGTTACTGTTATCACTGGTTGAGCTGCACTTAACTTTTTAGGGAAAGGTTCTGTCTGATGTGCAAGTTTGAGAAACAAGTATTTTCTCTGCTAGTAGTATTTTGAAAGCTTATTTTTCCATCATTCTGTCAACAGCATCAGCAATTGTACTACAGTCAAGAAGACACCAACAGAAAAAACTATGATGCGTACAGATTGTATCTGCAGTCCCCACACAGCTATGAAGACCCATATTTTGATGATCGAGTTCACTTTCCTGCTACTTCAGATTACACAACACAATATGGACTGAAATCAACCACAAATTACGTAGACTTTTATTCCACTCGACGATCTTCTTATAGAGCAGAACAGTACCCAGGCTCACCTGACTCCTGGGTGTAGCATCAAAGAGAAACAATAACAACAGTGTATTCCTCATCTTGCGTGAGAAGGAATGGAGTGGCTTCTTTTGTTGTTTTGGTTATGAAATGTGAAAGATGAAAGAAGGAACAAGGAAGATGGGGTTTTTTGTTTGTTTTTTTTTTGAGTGAGGAATTGTCGGGCAGAAAAACTGGAAAGGATGGGTTTTGCTGTTTAGATGTTAGGTATAATTACTTGTAGCTCCTGTAGTCTGGTGAGGGTGTGGGCGATGTGATGAAAGGTTTGAGAATTGAGGAAAATGAATTTGGAAGTGTGTAGGTCAGAGCAAATTAAAGATGATTTTTTTTTATGTGAATAAAAGTCTCGTTCTGATAGTTTGTACAGAAAAAATAAAATGGCTGCCCTTGTTTTATTGCTATTACTAAATGTCACGATTGTATGCTACTACGTCTTGTACATTTCTGCTGTTGGTGTAAATATGGAAATGCCACGTTGGTTTAAAGTGCCATCCATTTGTAATGCGGTGCGTCATTTTAAAAGGAATTTGAAACATCATGCACAAAAAAAAAAATCCAAGAAAATGTTATAAATTTTAAAAAGAAAAAAAAGTTTTAAAGCTGAATAGCGTCATTTTGAAGCACAAAGTCCAGTCCAATATATCTGCACCTCTCCCATTCCCTGCCTATTTCATAAGAAATTTCACTGCCATTTTCTATGCACATGGAATAACAATAAATATGGAAGTCTCATCCATGGAAAGCTGTTCCCTGTTTTGTTTTTGATTTTTTTTGTGTGTGATATTCAGAAACAAATATGATTATGAAGTCTGACTGCATGTTTTTAAGCAGGTTAAAGATATCAAAACATTTGGGCCATTTTTCCAGCTTGCTTCAGTTCGTATATTCTGAATTTGTCAGGCTGGCAGACCAAAGTGTTAAATTATGCACTTTCCTCCTCCTGTTCCTTAGGCTGGTATTTTTACTTCTGATATGGGCAATCCAGGATATTTCAGAAGTCTGTCCTGTTTCCTTCCCCTCGCTCCTCTCTACCCTTCCCGTTGCTCTCCCCAGGAAAATTAAGATGATCTCGCTTTCATAGAGATTTTAATCTCCATTTTGACTACGTTCTCCTTGTTTATTTACAGTAAAAATCTTTGCTTATTTCAAGTAACTAAATCACATACTTTCCTCATGACACAGAGTCTGTTAACTTTTTACTGTCTAAAATTGTAATTATTGGTCTCAGTCATTGCACTTTTCTTTGGTTTTTCAGTGTTTCCAAATACCCTGATTGCATCAGTGAAATGAGAAAAGATAAGCAGAACTACTCTAAGTGTAGATTATAAGGCAAATTCACTTTTCCTTAATGGCTTGGGCTACTTCAGCCAACTGAGTGTAAAAGGGAAAAGAAATTAAGGGGTAAGCAGCACAGTAGAAGCAGAGGGTTAGGCCTTCACTCCAATACACAGCCACATAGTTCTGCACAGGGTACTGCGTGTGGCTTGTGTTGCCGAGGTATTGTGCAGATGGTGCCTTGCCTAAAAGTTTATTTTTCCTTTTAAGGTAGAAAATAGTTTTCTTTTAGTTGACTTTTGAGTTTCTTTCTTGTAACAATAATTTTGACACCAGTCTGTCAGTGGTGTTCTAACTGCCTCTCGTCATGTGCAAGCTGATTATCTGGTATGCCTTAAAGCCTACTATAGGTCATAAGCTCTAAGACAAATACACTTATTTGGCATTTCATTGTTCCAAGAAGATTGAAACTAGCTTCAGATTACAAAACAGTAGACTGAAATGGTTATAGTCTATTATTACTTGCTGCTTTGAATCTGCTAATAGCTATCCAAAAAACAGGGAGGTAGTCATTTCCAGAAAACAGCTCCATGATGGAAGGATTTTTGCTTCCCATCTGAGGCAGTTTCATCAAAACCAGCACGATTTGGGACAGCACCCCCAATTTGGATCTTTCATGCTGCAAAATATATATATATATGGTTCATTATATTAGTTTTGGTTTTGTCTTATTTATTTATGTATTTTTACACATTATGTCTTGGTGCTATTCTAATTAAAATTAATCTGTACAGTGTATTTATTTGTTGGTGAATTTCCCTTTATGTGTAGTTTCAGACTGAATGTGGGGAAGAAATAGGGCACAATTTCATTTCAGTGTTCACTTTCATAGTGCTGTCTGGCTTTTGGGCACGTTTCCAAATGTCAGGAGCATAAATTTATGCCAAATGCTTTTAAAATGTGTTGTGTTCACAGTTTTGTATTCAGGTTGATACTCCACTGAGAAAGATAAAAATGGTTAACTTTTTTGAAAAGTGGATGTTCTTAGGAGGAGTGCTGCTAATTTGGAAGTTAACTAGTAATAGTGCCCTGAGGAATTCACTACTGTTTTCACCTTTCTATTAATTGCAGATATGGTGAAACAGCAATTAAACTTCAAAGGCAGGGAGTTAAGCATGATTCGGCTTAGAAAAGACTGAGAAGGTGTGCAGGAAGATTCAAGAGCAGACTTGTACTTGTCCTCTGTAAATAACTCCCACAGAGGCCAACTGAAAGTATGGCTGACCACAGCAAAACAGTTACGCTCACTAAACACCAGGGAACGGTGGGAACCAAGTGCTTAAAGTAACATGCTGTGGTTCTCTATCTCCTAAAATGCCTAAATACAGTTTGCCTAGAAAGGAGATGAATCATAACAGAATTCGGATTATTATTCAAATAGGCACAAAAAAAAATCCTGTCCCATAAAAAGATGCTTTTTTTTGGTGGCCTTTACTCCTGCCTGAATGAGAAGTGCCCATTATGGTCAAGTTGGGCAATGTAAGGCATACATGGACATTTGCAACTCTGCCCTGACATTTTGGTGAATCGATACCATGACATACAGGAAGTCTGTATGAAAGGACAAACAAGGATTTCTTTTCAGGACGGCATTTGTAAGATGATTCTTTGACTTCTGTTAGTTATCTGTCTGGAAGAGTATGCCTGAACTGTAGTCAGCTTGTATCTGTCCTCAGATACTTTTTACCACATCTTTAGCTGCCATGCACTTCATTTTTTTTAGCCAGGGATTTAGGCTAGTCAGCAGATCACTTCTTCCCAAGCTGGTGTAGTGGCATTCCATACTGAGCCCTCTACCTGAAGTGAAATGAAGTGCTGCAATCCTGTGCTGCCATATACAATTGCTCTTCTGTGCTCACAGGGAGAGAAATGGAGTGACTCATCTCATTGTAGCAGAAGGATCTAGAACATACCCTAAAATACTAACTGTGGACACATCCACGAGGCATACAGCTCCAGTGAGAACACCTGGCTGTGGCATGACAGCACAGCTATGTGAGGTCAGAGCAGGCCTAACTAATGTGGTGAACTGTCAAGTGAAAAGAAACTGTTAGCCAGCTTCACAGGGCAACTCAAGGAGATGCAGATGAGCCCTGGTAGACACAGAGATGAGTTATGCAGAAAAACAAGATTTAGCCATAAGAAAGAGGATTGTGAACACTGGAAAAATACAAACTCTTTAGCCTACCAAAGCAAACAGACAGTGGCTTAACTGAAGAGAAAACATCTCGGCCAAGGACAACACTGCTGTGTGTGTTCTGTGTCTTGAGTTACTGTAAGAACAACTAATGTTCATGAAAATTAACAATGTAGACATGAATCAAATTAAAAAAAGAAACCCAAGCAAAACGTTACTTTGTGCCATGGGTAAATTACTGCAGCTGTCAACAGCAGTAGATAAAGGGCTCAAAAGGAAAGCTGTTCTTTTGAGACCAACTATGAAATGTCTCATAGGAAAGGCCGGGTAGAAGAGACTGGGGGGAGCTTCACACACATGAAGGTGCAAGGATTTGGTTTTGGCTATGAGGCAAGGACTAATGCTGCGCCACTTGTTTCACTCTGCTAGTCCTTGGAACTGGACAGTTGTTACTGAAGTATAATACTGTCAAATGCTGTTGTGCACTGCGTTGCCTTCCTAACAATGATCAGCAGCTAGCAAGAAAAGCCACTAGATTTGGGAAGATTCACTAGTCGTCTTAAAATAGCTCCTTTTTGACAAAACAGAACTTGAGATTAGCTGTAACCAGTGACACTTCCTGCCTTGGAAAGAGCAAGTAAATTGTTGAGGTACCCAAAATACACTGTACCACTTAATTTCACAGCTTGGTTAGGCCAACTGTAGTAAAATTGCACAGGAGAACAATCCTGTGACTAGGTATTCCAAAACTTACATTGTCATGTGATCTCTATTACAGAATCATCCATGAGGTTATAAAGGCAAGTCAGGTAATTTTTAAGCTGACTCACAGTAAGCTAGGTGAAGGTACTACACCTTTTGAGATCCATGTAAACTGCTGACAAGAACAGAGTTATTTTTTTTCTGTGACTTTTTTCAGAGTCAAGCCTCCAGCTGATAAGCGAATCTTACGCAGTAACCCCTAACATCATACGTACATTGCCACATATGAAATGAACAGTTCTTCGGAAAGAAATCATGGCCTTTAAATAACTTTCTACCATCTGATGGTTTTTTTTCACTGACTTTACATCTGATGGCAGCTCATGTTTATTTAAAGTCAGTGAAATATGAATGAGGTAGTCACTTACAATGATAATGACGATAGGGATAACAATAGTATTTACAAGTTCTAAAAACAAATGCCGAGTTGATTTTTTCTGTTATTGCCAATTTCTGTCACTTATTTTTGAGCCTCGAATTGCACTTGTCAGAACCTCAGTCAGGTTGCAGTGAGTGTAATATGACACAGTCATATTAGGTCCGTATGACTAAACGAGAAATTTTAGACTATTCTTGTCGGTTAAAACTTTGTTTCCAAAGATGAGCCAAAGATCTCTAAAGAATACCATTGGCTGCTACTTTGACACATTTAATTTTAAAGCTTTTTTTTATATAATTCAAAATCTAGGGACATACAAGATCAGCAGAGTACACAACTCAGACTAAGGAAGTCTGTGGTGCAAAGTGTAAAAGCTTGGTATCCTTAAGAAACAAGTAAGACAAGTTGGTAAGAACTCAGATACTGAATGGTGAGGAACAGTCTGAAGAAGGAGGAAAAAACCTCTTCCAAATTTCATTCAAAAAATTGAAACCAGGACTACAGACACACACTTTTAAGAAGCCTGTCTGGATTAGAATGCTGCTTTCTCTCTCAAATGAGGGCTCTGTGCCAAAGCAGGAGCTACAGGTTACAGCTGCATCCCTGGCTGCCAAACAGGAACTGCAAAGAGTGACTTAACAGGTTGAAAAAGGGCCTTAACACTGCAAGTTCAATAAATGCAGTAATAATGAGACAGCTCAGCTACCTCCATGGAGACTGGGAAAATGCCATTAATTTGGGCATCACACTGTAATACTTTCCATATACCATAACAGACTACCACTTGGGGGAGGGGGGGCAGCAACCTCTCCTTAAAAAAGAAATAATTTCTCCATAACTTCTCCATCAGACAGAAAGTAACACTTGACTTGCTCCTAAACATCGGATCCTGCTCCATAATCATGAAATTGAAGCAGCATAAGCAGTGACTACAGCATACCAAAACTAGTACTCAGGAACTTTTTACTATTGCATTTTAACTTCGTTTTAAACAAACAAGGCTAAGGAAATGCCAGGTAGCTATTATTGATATTTACATTCAGAATGGCGATTACAGAAAACCTGCAAGTTTGGAGTAAAAAAAGCCCTGTGAAAGGGATGTTCGTGAATGGCAGGAAGAGTCTTTAATGACACTACATTAAAGGCTCAAAGTAAATGCGTAATATCTATCACAACATTTCAAAAAGATAAAAAAAAAGCTATTATGATTAAACAGCCAATCAACAGAATAAGAAGTAAACATCAATCCTTCAAAACATTGCAGTTATGTACAAATCAGGAAACAAAAAAGAGTCAACAACAGTTGCTTGGTTAAATGCAAAAGCCTACACTAAACTGACAAAAAAAGGCTTTACTTGGGAAGGGATTTTAAATACTAATTACCTTTTCAAATACTGGAGAAAGAGTAAGTCTGACAGAGGGATACCTGAAGGTGCTAAAGAATTAAAAAAAAAACCCAAAACAACAAAACCAGCCAAATATCTAACACATATATCCCTTCGCTTTAGGATAATATGATAATATTACAATGTCATGTACACTATAAAAATACCAGGTGAATCCTTCTTGTATTTATTAATGCAGTCACTGCAGTCAATGAAAGTGTAATACATCTGTCCTATCCCATGCCCCAGCCAAGTCCAACAGGTCACTGTCAGAGCAGAGCTTTGGTCTCAGGGTAGAGCTGTTCCTAGGTACAAGGTGGGCAATGCTATTTCTGAAGATCAAAAATACATAAAACATTATTTTTGGTGTGTTATGGGGTCGGGAAAAGGGAGGAAAATCAAGCTGCTGAATTGCTCTTTTGACTTCTAAAAGCCTGGGTTGATAGACTTCATTTACATGGGTTTTGCTGAACTTGCAACATAAGCAGCACCAATTCACATCCTCACACTGAATCCTATACAGCCAGATCTCATAACACTAAATAATTGTAATCAATTTGATCTCAAAAATACATGGGCTTATCCATTGATGATCTTAAAGGTCTTCTCCAGCCTGGTTGATTCGCTGATTCTCTGACTCTATGCAGTTTACCTGGGGCCTATTTCCGACAGAAAAAACATCCCAGAAAAATACAAACCTTGTTTCAATGTGACAGAATTGATACAAACTTGGAATATTTATTTTTTCCTAGTATTTTTCCATTTGGGGGATTGTTATCAAGTCACTGTTTTAATTACAATAATCGCCTTGTACAACAAAGTTTAAGTCTAAGCCTATCTGCTGCATGGATTCTATGGCTATTCTAGATTTATTTCCACACCAAGGAATTTAGACTTCCTAGATTTAATATTTCATCAATTTACACCTTTAAGCAGAGCCAGAATGAAGCATTTTAACACCTTGTTTGCAGAGATTACTGCCACCATTGACAGACTGTACCTTGCGCCAGACAAAAGGTGCATTTCTTCCCTAGGCTCCTTCTAGCTGTTGACAAAAAAGCCACGGCAACCAGGGACTGAGCATTTTTTTACATTTCAGGCTGGTCCACAGGACACCCGCCTTCATCTGCACTTGTGTAATCTTTTACTCTCATGCACACAAAAAATCCAGTAATGCAACTCAGCCTTCAACCATAAAAAAAAACCACAACCACTTAGAGGTCTTAAAAGTCACCAAGGATATGAAAAGGTCTTAAAGTACCTGCCTACAGAGAGCCCTGTTGGGAACATGGGCTGAGTTATGCTGAATGCTTTTATGGTAAGTGTGATCATAGTCAGGCTTTATTGATTCTGACTGTTAACAAGCTCATTAGTGAAGCTTCTGAACCGTTTCTTCTGTTACCATTACGTGTCAGAACCTCATCTGCGCTACCGAGGCTTACCAGGGGAGGCAGGGGGAAAGACACCACAGCGGGTTTTTAATTCCTTGAATTGTGCTTGTCCGAAGTAGCTTAGCACAAATGACTGTGACCATCTCTATTACGTATTCTTCCTGGATTCTCACCCTAGGTCCCGAGGTGTTCAGCTTTAATTCTATAGCTTACATATTTTATCTGTTCATGTGCTACAGTATTATATTTTAAATAAATCTATTAAAATATGCCTCTGAAATCTGCTTGTCTCTTCAAAAGCTTTCTGCATCCTGTCATCAGCCTTCAGGAGTGAAGATGATAGAGGTCAAACTGAGTTTTTTAGCGCCTAGGTTAATGAGCTAAAGTGGAAACATAGAGTGACTAGAGAGCAGCAAGCTTAAAAACATCAAGAGAAGGAAAAACAAATCTTTTGAGACTCTTAATGATATTTATTTTTTATGTAAACCAAGTTAAGCTTAGAGTAATTTAGCAGATTAAGAATAATTATTGAAATTCCCAGCATAGTGGCCATTATGATGATAAGTATGTGGAACTTTGATGTAAATCACTTTCTCATTTTCTTGCTTTATTTTCACCCTTACTATTTGCAAAGCTGTTTGTTTTCCAGAAAACATTAGAAGAGCAAACAGATTTGTCATCTTTATGAAAGAACTGGAATGTAAATACAAGCCAAGTATTTAGCAGATCAGTGTAGCTCCTGAGGCATGTGTACTTTTATACACTTTACCTGAGCATATTTACATTAACGCATGTTTCTCCCCTATTTATTTTAAAGATCAGATACTGATGGGTTGTTTTTTCTCTTTGATTAATAAATAGAACAGCGGCGGTTTTCAACATAGGTATATCAAATGGGATTTGAACATCCAGACCTGACCACATAAAAAGTATCTCCTAGGGAACAAGGTCAAATTAAGATTAAAAAAAACAAACAGAGCTGAACTACTGTTTTTGTACTGTTGGGTATAAAAAAGACTGTCAAAACTTGTATTTCAGGGTTGTTTTCTTACAGCAAAGTAGCCTGTGTGTTCTATCTTTACAGATGTAATCGATGGCCTATTCTTAAGGCGGCTAAGAAAATACATAGCAGTGGTTTTATGTTTTAAGCTAAGCTAAAATTTGACCATGCCCTCCCACACAGGAGCTGAAATATTATGGAAAAGGCTATGGTTAGCCCAGCACGATCTGGTAAGTACTTAGTTCACTAAGTTAGTGTGCCTGTTAAGACCTAAGAAGGTGGAAGGGCCCACGTCTAGTCCACAGTTTGAGCAGTGTCTGGCAGAACAAAAGGTGAGTACTTTTGGACTGGGTGGAAAACATGCCTGTTTTTTTATTCCCACAGATGGTAAAAGCACTTAGCACTTGCTCATCTCCACAGCAGTTGCAAACAGCTCCTTCTACACATGGACCAGCAAATACCTCATTTTCAATGTGATATATACAGCCTTCCTTTTTCTAATATTTAGAGTTCTACCCATTCCCGAATAACAGCCAAACTAGCGTTTAGAGACTACTGTGTTCGCATAGCATTCGCATTCACATACTGTTAGGAAGCTCTTTCCATTGAAACCAGCCCAGTTGAGCTGGTTTTGAATGCAATTACAGGGTTCAAATCAAGGCTGATTCATCAAAAATGCGTTATTTTAATTTTAAAGGTTCCTTTCTACACATGAGCAAGGAACAGAAAAATATACAAACACACAGAGCTCACTGATATGTAAACACACACAGCTCACTGCCTCTGCCATTTCTGCCTTCTAGCGATGGAATCATCTCTTGCCAGGGAGATATCATGCATTTTTAGCATTAGCACCTAGGTGTGCGAGACTGAATTCCTTCATCACTCCAGGGCCTTATGTTTTTGATATCCATTTGTTGATTATTTTCATCTCCCACAATTTCCTTACCCTGTGCTTAAAAATTCCTAATATATGTCCCATAAAATAAAATAAAAACACAAAACCCCACCACATCTTGGAAAATAATTACTGCATAAAATACTAAGCACAGTCAACTTCTGCATACCCTCCTCCATTCACATAGCCACAGTTATGATTTAACACCCAGAACTGAAGAACTGTACAGAAACACCAAAAACTGTAATTTTCTCACTGCAGTGAGCTTTCGTTAAAGATAACTGGTTGTGAATCAAAGCACACTTGGAGACTAATCCTTCTAATGTATGCATCTTTCCCTACTCTCAGAAAAATCAGAGAAGTTACACTGGTTGTATTGCTTATTTTGGCACAAAAGAGGCAAGGCCACAGCATAGACACAATTTCAGAATAAATGTAATTTTCCCCCTTTAAAGCAGTGTGTAAGCATGGCAACTGCACTGTAGAAAGGAGGCCTGAAAAAGCTGACTTCTGTCAGTTTAGACCTACAGCAAAGGGTCTGATGCCTTTTAGACCAATTTTCTCACAGGAACTGGTTGCAGAGGCCTCAGGCCTTGCTATGAGTACTGAGCAACATTCACTACCTATCCATCGCAGCCATTTTCTGTGAAGCACAGAACAGCACTTTCCAAAGCAAAAACATACTTTCAACACAAAAACATAACTTTCAACACACTTTCATGGGAACAGAGCTGATAACATATATATGCTCTGACATTGACCAAAGAGGTATTCCATACCACAGCACGGCATGCCCAGGATGTAACTGGGAGTTATGGAAGGGCTGGGAGTCTGCAGGGTTGGAGGAGGTAAAATTATCAGTCGGCTGGTGCTGAGGTGTTGTATTCTCTTCCCTTGTTATTTCCTTTATCATTATTATCATTGGTGGTAGCAGTAGTGATTTGTGTTATACCTTAGTTACTAAACTGTTCTTATCTCAACCCGTGGGAGTTGCATTCTTTTCAATTCTCCTCTCCGTCCCTCCGAGAGCAGGGGGAGGGCAAGAAAGGGGGGGAAGTGAGCGAACGAATTACCTGACTGGGTTTAAACCACGACACATATATACTGCATTGTGGACCCTGTAACATTATCCCTGTAAAATTATTCCTTTTTTTTTTTTTCCTGTCACATTCTCATGAGCAGGTATATCTGTTTTCTACTGGGTGGTCACCGGGCGAGTGGTCTTGAATAAACACAGCCATTGACTTGCAGGACATTTTGATCTGAAGTATGCTGCTGGCTGTATCCTCCGAGTACCTCACCACTAGCTTAGGGTTTGAATACAGTCAGAGCCTGGATCCAAAACTCCAGTTCTTAAAAGATTAGCACTTCTAATCATCAAGACAGATTTGAAATAAAGGATCAGTCTCCAAGCCTGGCAAATGTAAGTCAGGAAAACAGCCAGCAATCCAGTTTCTTTCCCAGACAAGCCCTCAGTGTATGAAAACATGGTATAAGACTGGTGTACATAAAACACTGTTTGCAATACATAATTATTTCTTAAGGAGAAGACCTTAATGTTTTACCTCGGAGAAGCGTAAATCAGGAGCAATGTAATGTTCAGAGCATTCTGATAGCAGATATGGAGAAATACATCTCCCCAAACACAAAGGAAGGCAGAAATCAGTAGCAAGGTTCTTCACTTGCTCACAATCAGCATCAAAGTGGTACTTTGTGAGTTCCTTTATCCCAAGATATCATTATTTTATTAGATATTCTAAATACTTCATATTTAGATGCATACAACTTACAGGAAATTCATCAATTTAAAATGCATGTAATTTTCAAAAAATATGGAGTTCTCTTTTTGCTCTTATTAGGTTTTTCAGGCTAGGGGGATGGGGTTGTAGCTGGGCTTGCCCAGTGGGGCAGCGCTCCAGAATTAATGAAGACTGGGAGGCCTCCTATAATCCTAGGGTGAAATCGGTGTGCTCAGCTCGCTCCCTGAAATGTCTGTACACCAATGCACGCAGCATGGGAAATAAGAGGAGGAATTGGAAACCTGTGCTAAGTCAGGAGACTATGGTCTGGTGGCTATTACAGGGACGTGGTGGGACAGCTCACATGACTGGAATATAGTCATGGAGGGCTATGTCCTTTTCAGGAAAGACAGGCCAGCCAGGAGGGGTGGTGGGGTTGCTCTTTATGTGCGGGAGCAGCTACAATGCACCGAGTTCTGTCCAGGGACAGATGACGAGCGAGTTGAGAGTCTGTGGGTGAGAATTAAGGGGCAGGCTGGCAGGGGCGAGACTGTTGTGGGTGTCTGTTACAGACCCCCAGATCAGGGTGAGGAAGTTGACGAGGCCTTCTACAGGCAGCTGAGAGCGGCCTCACAGTCACAGGCCGTGGTCGTCGTGGGGGATTTTAACTTCCCTGATGTTTGCTGGAATCAGCAACCCAGCCGCAGTCCAGGAGGTTCCTCCAGTGTATATATAACTTCCTCCTGCAAATGGTGGATGAGCCGACCAGGAGAGGAGCGCTGCTGGATCTCATCCTCACTAACAAGGAGGGTCTGGTCGAAGCAGTAAGGGTTGAGGGCTGCCTTGGCTGCAGCAACCACGAGATGGTGGAGTTCAGGATCTTGTGTGGTAGGACTAGTAGAATACCAAGTAGAATTGCAACCCTGGATTTTAGCAGGGCAAACTTTGGGCTTTTCAAGCAATTGCTAGGGGAAATCCCATGGACAAGGCTGCTTGAAGGTAAAGGGGCCCAAGATAGTTGGTTGACATTCAAGGACTGCTTTTTCCGTGCTCAAGCGGAGCATGTGTAGGAAGTCAAGGAAGAGGGCCAAGAGTGCGTGGCTAAATAGGGAATTGCTGGGTGTGCTCAAGTGGAAGAGGAGAGTTTACAGGTCATGGAAGGAGGGGCTGGCCACTTGGGAGGAATATAAGGCTGCTGCTAGAGGATGTAGGAAGGCAGCTAGGAAAAGGCTGCCTTAGAATTAAACCTGGCAAGAAGGGTCAAGGACAGCAAAAAGAGCTTTTTCAAATATATGGCAGACAAAACTAACACCAGAGGCAATGTAGGCCCACTGATGAACGGGATGGGTGCCCTGGTGACAGAAGATGCAGAGATGGCAGAGTTACTGAATGCCTTCTTTGTCTCTGTCTACTCTGCTGCAGGCAGTCCTGAAGAGCTCTGTACCCCTGAGACCTTAGATGAAGTCAGGTCGAGGAGCGATTTGCCTTATATGAGGAATGGGTTAGAGATCAAGCAATCTGGACATCCATAAATCCATGGGTCCAGATGGGATTACCCGCGGGTGCTGAGGGAATGCATTGCTAGACCACTCTCCATCATCTTTACCAAGTCTTGGGAAACGGGAAAGTGGAGGAAAGCAAATGTCACTCCAGTCTTCAAAAAGGGCTGAAGGAGGACGGGTAACTAAACCGGTCAGCCTCGCCTCCGTCCCTGGGAAAGTTGGAACACCTTATCCTTGGTGCCATCTTAAGGCATATCAAGGATAAGAGGGTTATGAGGGGCAGTCAACATGGCTTCACCAGGGGGAAATCATTTTGACCAATCTCTTAGCCTTTTATGAGGAAATAACGCGGTGGATGGATGATGGCAGAGCGGTGGAAGAGTCTACCTTGACTTCAGCAAAGCATTTGACACAGTCTCCACAGCATCCTCACAGCTAAATTGAGGAAGTGTGGACTGGATGATCAGGTAGTGAGGTGGACTGTGAACTGGCTGAAGGAGAGAAGCCAGAGAGTTGTAGTCTATGGGGCGGAGTCTAGTTGGAGGCCTGTAACTAGTGGAGTGCCTCAAGGGAGTACTGGGACCAGTATTATTTAATATATTCATCAATGATTTAGATGAGGGCAGTGTACTATCAGCAAGTTTGCTGATGACACTAAGCTGGGAGGAGTGGCTGACACGCCAGAAGACTGTGCTGCCATCCAGCGAGACCTGGACAGGCTGGAGAGTTGGGCAGGGAATAACTTGATGAAATATAACAAGGGAAAGTGTAGAGTCCTGCATGTGGGCAGGAACAACCCCAGGTTCCAGTATAGGTTGGGAAACGACCTGTTAGAGAGCAGTGTAGGGGAGAGGGACCCCCTTTGACGACAGGATGACCATGAGCCAACACTGTGCCCTTGTGGCTAAGAAGGCCAATGGCATCCTGGGGTGTATTAGAAGGGGGGTGGTTAGTAGGTCGAGAGAAGTCCTCCTTCCCCTCTACTCTGCCCTGGTGAGACCCCATCTGGAATATTGTGTCCAGTTCTGGGCCCCTCAGTTCAAGAAGGACAGGGAGCTGCTGGAGAGAGTCCAGCGCAGGGCAACTAAGATGATTAAGGGAGTGGAGCATCTCCCTTATGAGGAAAGCTTGAGGGAGCTGGGTCTCTATAGTTTGGAGAAGAGGAGATAGGGGTGACCATATTAGTGTCTATAAATATATAAAGGGGGAGTGTCACGAGGATGGAGCCAGGCTCTACTCAGTGGCAAACAATGATAGGACAAGGGGTAATGGGTACAAACTGGAACACAAGAGCTTCCACTTAAACTTGAGAAGAAACTTCTTCTCAGTGAGGGTGATGGAACACTGGAACAGGCTGCCCAGGGAGGTTGTGGAGTCTCCTTCCCTGGAGACATTCAAAACCCGCCTGGACACATTCCTGTGTAACATTATCTAGGTGTTCCTGCTCCGGCAGGGGGATTGGACTAGATGATCTTTTGAGGTCCCTTCCAATCTCTAGCATACTGTGATACTGTGATACTGTGATAAAGGAAATAACAAGGGAAGAGAATGCAACACCTCACCACCAGCCAACTGATAACTCGCCCCCCCCGCTCCAGCCCGACCAAGTACCAACCCATACCTCCTCCAACCCTGCAGTCTCCCAGCCCTTCCGGCTAACTCCCAGTTACATCCTGGGCATGACGTGCTGTGGTATGGAATACCTCTTTGGTCAGTTTGGGTCAGGTGTCCTGTCTCTGCTTCCTCCTGGCTTCCCTTCCTCCCTGGCAGAGCATGAG
This sequence comes from Pezoporus occidentalis, assembly GCF_034315485.1. Lineage (NCBI taxonomy): Eukaryota > Metazoa > Chordata > Aves > Psittaciformes > Psittacidae > Pezoporus > Pezoporus occidentalis. Next base: position 5,722,674 of record NW_026915877.1, read on the forward strand.
GCTCACAAAGTCCTTGGCCAAACCAAAACATCGCTATCAGTTCTGTTCCCAGGCCGAAAGTCAGAACACTGCACTGCACCAGCTACCAAGAAGGAGAAACATGACTGCTACTGCTGAACCCAGGCCAAAAAAAAAGCAACTTAATGCCTTGTGATATTTTTGCATAATTTAATGTTACTCATTATTATTGAATAGTTACATCCTCTGTAAAACTTTCTGGTGAAAAGAGCTAAAAAAAAGCTGGAAAAGAGCATTTTTTCATTCTTCCATGGCTGAGAGCACACTGAATGCTTGCATTTCTCATGCAATGACTCACACCTGGATTGAGACCAATGTAGAGTTCCATGTTGATGCATCACTTTCTAAAAGGGCGGATATAAGAAAGAAGAAATTTGTACTATATCCACAAGCTCATCTAGAATGCATTACTTTTTTATTAAAAAGCATTGACTGCTATCAGTCAGTCTCATGTAACAGTGAGGTGCCTCCTTCTGCTTTAAATTGACTTGCTACTTCTGCCATATACTCTCTGCTTAAAAGTAAACTCTGCATTAAAGTTTATCATAGTAAATAAGCCTCATGTGCTGTTGATATAAAGTTCCAATATAAATTGTTTTGCTATTAAAATGAAGGTTAGGAAAGGTATATTCACAATAATACACCATCCAACCTACACATACATATGTACATCAGGCAGACGATGGACTGTATATCCAAATAAGCACCTAGAACAGAAAACAGAAGCCTCTACTGAACCAAATTCATATAAAACTAAATCTAATCTAAATAAATGAAGAAATAAAACTTAGGAAAGAAGGTTCTATGTGTTATATACTCCAACCCAATGCAACCTGTTTAGAATTTGACATTTTATTTCCCTTTGTTCAATAAAATTTGGCCTCATTTCAACTAGTCATATTTATCCATTAAAAAAAAAAAAAGTTAAAATAACTGAACTATAAACCCTGGAAAGCAAGAGTCAGAAACAATATGCAAGGCTGAGGATCTGTGCCTGGGAAACAAAACGGAGTTCTAATGACAGCAAGTCAAAAGACTCACTTTGATGCAGCCTTCACAACCTGTTACTGTTTGGCATTCTTCTTTGCTCCTCCTTGTCATCTACATGTACAACTACCCACCAGAGTAGAAAATGTGCGAAGAAGAGTTCACTTGTTTCTCAGCAAAGGTCAAGCTTTGACAACGGTTGGAGGAGAACTGCAAAACAGGGGAATTACTCCTCTATTCCACTCAAGACAATAATTACAGTCATGAAAGAAGAAAAAAGCATATTGGACAGCAAGCAGTCAGTTCAAACTAACCCTGAATTTACCTTGATATCATTTACCTAATGATATTAACATGTTTCAACTTCCACTAAAAGTAACCGTCTGGCCAGAACAGCTTAAAGACAACAGAGATTTAAAAATATACTGATAACACAGTTACATGGGATTGATGTATGTGTGTCTTACACCAAAGGAAAAAGCAGGAAAATGCGTTAGTCGTGTGTTGGTAAAATTGTATTGCCATGTCAGTCCATCCCTTCCTATGTATAGCTGGAAACAGTGTAATGATGACACACTTCTCTAACCCACTTCATGTAGGAATTCTATAACCCCAAAAGTCCAAGTGGCACAGTCTGGGCATTCGAGCTTTAGTCTACTTCGATTATTGTTAAATGCATAGCTGTGATAGTATGAACTCAGTGGAGGCTGCAAAATCTACCCAAGAAACTGTGTAAATACTCAGGTTTTTGATTTACCTCCTTGTTATTCATAGAAGAGCAAATTTAAAGACTACCAAATTTAAAGGCAACCTCTGTATATCCTAGATAGGACATTTATGTCCTCAGACAGTAACATGCATTTATACAAAACTTTATACAAATGATAGAAAACAATTGAAAGTAGCATTGTGAACAAAAAGATCAAGATTTTTTATCTCTATTTCTATTTCTGTATGAGTTCTGCAGTACTTTCACACAGGGATTTTTTTTCATTAGCTACTGAAGATATACTTGGAAAAGGTCAGTGTGCCACATGAAAGCTTTACGTATCATAGCTAACGTGCAGACTATCTGAAATTTCTAGGGTAGACTTCCAGCAGCTCACATGAGTTGGTCACTAACACAGTGGACTTTTCTGGATTCTGAGATCCATTAGTGTGTTAACAGAAGGCCTTGTGAAGAACAATGAAAACCTGCCCATAATCAGCAGCAGTGTAGCAGTGTTACCCTAGGCAATTAAAGAGCAAATGCTCATAGCTCCATCAATGGAATTATTAGGAGGACAGCTAAGCCTGCACACAGAGCAGAAAACTAAGCATTTGCTCTTACACTGTGAAGTCTGCTGCTGTAAATATTTCAAAATAGGCTCTTTCCCCAGAGCAAAAGGATTTAATAATTCAAATAACAATGATGATTATCTGTGCTAAAATATTTTGCCAGTGAGAATACTATGAATCTGCACATTAAATCTTCAGTGACATGGCTCATGCAAGCAAAGAATTAAGACAACATTTTCAATTGACTGTGGAACCTAGTTTTTAAAAAAAAAAAATGACTGAGAGTGAAGTTGAAAGAGAAAATTGAGGAATTAACCACAGCTATAGGCAAGCTCTAGAGGTGGATGTGAGGACTAGAAAAAGTATCAGAACAGGAATACTTTACAGAGTTTTAAAAAGAGAATGCAATAGCTTCCTCAGAGATACCATCATACGTAACTGCCCATTCCATTGTTGAGCACGGGCATACATAGTATTAAGGTTTTCACTGCCTTTATGTGTTCAAAGCATTTCTTTCTGCTCAAACCGCATGAAAAGTTGGCTCAACTCCTACGCATTATTTAACAATATGGGGAGTGCTACCACAGAGTGAGGGCAGACAAGTTAATGTGGACAGATGAAGTTTCAGGTGTTGATCAAATGCCTTCTGAACACCGGCCAGAAAACTACAAAGTTAAGGCAGTGTTCACTGGTAAGGCATGCTATTAAACTGCAAAAATAGAAAGTTCTTACTTCTGTGGTTCATCAAGAGAATGAAAGTGGCTATAAGAGAATGTAATGGGTGTGGCAGCTGCTAGTAACAAGCATGGCAGCAACAACTGTCTGGTCCTACCACCTGTGGGCTGTTTGTGCACAGGAAGAAACAAAGGTCAAACTTTTTTCTTTTGTCCTCACGATATAAATTAATCCTTCTGTAAAAGGGAAAGCAGGCATTCCCTCTGGGAGACTACAGCAGTAGCATTTCACAGACAGCCAAAGGTCTGGATCAGTTTGTCAGGGTCAGCTGGTTCCCCAACCTTTGCCATGAAGCTGACCAGTCTGAGTCCTAGAGCCGGCCAGTAATCTCAGGCACCATATCTCCTTCCTACTTCAAGGCACCCCACAGATTAGTAAATATCCTTACACACATCATATTTTTATGCTAAATATCACCTTGTAGCCTGTTCTACTTTACATGAATTATGTGTAAAAGAACGTTTGTGTAAAAAACCACAAGCAGCAGAATATTTAACGGGTTAATTTCCAGGTTGCTCTTAAAGCCATATGTGGGTTCATTTTTCTTAACTAGGCAGAGTGTGCAATGAATCATCAACATGTCCATTGGCACAAAGTAATCACACACTATAAGAGATTGATTTCTATTAGGACTAAATGCAAAAGACCTCCAGCTCATTACACAAAGTTTATAATCAAGTCACTGCATTGTAGCACAGTTCATTTGACTATGTCCTAAAATTATTCAAATAATTAACTAAATCCAGAATCTGCCAGTGCACCCCCAGAATGGGCAGAGAGATACAAGAAAGCGAGATCATCATATCACACGAAATGTGGAATTAATACTGTTGACAACATCCCCTCTGCCCAAAAATCAATCCTTGTATACAGGTGCTTAATAAAGAACCAAAATATACATTCTTTCAGTTTGGCTGTAAATTCTCCAGCAATCCTATTGACTTAAAGCTGTCACTCATCCAGAGAGGTTACTATGTTGTTTAGAAGATGATTTAGCTTATTTCAAATACTGTACACAATTATAAACCCATACAATGAAACAGGGATAAGCCCATTCATCAAGTGTCAAAAAGGCATTTGGTTTGAATTTGTCTAGCTTGTTGATATTATTAAACATTCAAACATGCAAAACAAAAAAACCCAAAATATTTTAAAGTTTATAGGTATGTTAACCCCTGCTCATGCCTAACATACACAGGAAAATGTGTTATAACCCTATGTTTTTCATGTGACTGTAATTCTCTGCAACATCCATCCTGTTCAACTATTTACCAGGCATGCATTTTGACAATGATGCTTGTAAAAAAGATAAAGCAAAACCAGTCTTGGCTGTTTGTTTTTTTTCAAAAAACAAAACAACTTTTCCCATATAACAAAAGTAAGCTGCTAAGTCCATTTGTTTGAACAAAGTTGAAAATGACCCACATTTGAAACCATACATGAAACCTAATATAGCCTTCAACAGAGCCTACTGACTTCACAAATGTCACAAAAAAGCAAGACACCCTGAAAATGCTCACTAGTTGTCTCCATTGGGCTTTTTGTGGGTTTGGTTTGTTGGATTGTTTTTTTTTTTTTCAGATCTAGCTGCCATGCAGTTTTATTTGCCTTAGTGCTGACCTTCCCTAATCTAAGTGGTTTTAAAATAACATCCTAGACATGGTGGCAGTTCACAAGACCACAAAGTCTATCTGGTCCAATGAGACGGAAGGTGGTGTGCAAGGAGCACTAGCCTGCCACAGCGCTAGATCCTATCTGGCTGTAAGCTGTAGGGCTATAGGGACAAACTGTCCCAGTAGCACTAAAGCTGCTGTTCTGCTATGGGGACAAACATTCTAAGATGAAGATTTCTCTTCAAATAGCATGAAACAGTCCTAGTGAGGCACAGGGTTATAAGTCTTGTAGTTTACAAAGTCTGTGTGGTAAGAGATCTGACAAGCTGGGAAAGGTTATTTCAGCTAGCCAGCTCTCTTAGTCCTGAAAATGCTGAAATCCTCTGCTTCGTGACCACCATCTAGTGGCAGTTCATATGTACAGTTACATTAATGAGAATACGAAATACTCGTTTCCTTGTCAACACAGTACAAATCACTTCCCGCACTTTCCAAATGGCATGTAGACATGATCACAAGGAGAATGTGCTTCCCCAAGACTTCTATTTCCACAACTTCCAACACATATTATTTATATACCATGACATGTGTGACTGCCCCATGTATGCTGATCCTATTGTGGTCTAGCGGGGGAAAAAGAGGATTCCTTGTGTTCATTTTCTTCTGAGTGCCACCTCAGAAGACAGGACTGACCCACTCTGCACAACACTGCCTTTGAAAAAACTGCTCAGGGAGCAACTAGAGAGACTTGCAGTTTACTTACCCCCCAAGCTTGACCTGTACACTCAAACAAGGAAAGGCTGTAATCTATCTTACAAGATAAATCTCCCCATAACTACCATAACAACACAAACAAGAAAAACGGGTATATGAAAACTAAGCCTGATCATTCAATTTAGTATCTTTTTATAATTTATATTACATTCTCTAAAGACTATCAATTATAACATTTTCCTCTTAACGTTCATTTTTATTCCTCTGTGTAAATACAGTAGTTACATTTTAGATCCATACTACTACAGCATTATCCCAATCTTGCCGTAACAGATAACCAGCCAGACAAGAGCAGGGGCCAATTCACAATCTTCTCCCTTCATTCTGCAGCTCATTGATACACTTCCAAGAAGTGCCTCATAATCACTACTGTTTCAGAGAGCTGCTATGCAATGGCCATTAGTGGATAGTTTGAATCAGTTTCTACCCATCAGGAAAACCATACATTCGCTCTTTACTGCTGGGTAAACATCAAGTTTTTAACATCAAGTTACACGATGAAGAATTCCTATTCAATTACCGTATATCCTGTGCCCTCTACTGGCTGTCACTCTAATGCAAAAAGTTGCTTTATGTTCTTCCTTAGAAACATATCTACGATGACATAATTTATACCTGGCTAGCTTCAAGTTCAGTATTACATGACATGTAAAACCTGCAAGATACTAAAAAATATTTTGCTTTCCTTTGCTTCCCACCATTAAGCTCTTTTCTAAGGATGAAGGTCTAAAGCCATAATCAACAGCAATAAAATACAATTAATTCCACGTTTAACCTTTGAGGAAACAAATCTTGCTGTTATTATATGACTGAAGTAGTGAAATCTGTGTGAGGGCTTCCATACAGCTCAGCGTATTGCAATTGGATTCCTCAGAATCAATTCATTTATTCTACTACCCAGTAATTTTTTACTTCTAATTTTATTTCTATTTTTACTTCTTTAACAAGGACATTTGTGTGTCTAAAACCCATGATGACAAAGGTATATTTTTCTATCATTCTGTCAAAAAGTTTGATTCTGTAATCAAAAAAATTAGTCAGCACTCTCATACAGTGTCTGAACACTTCTTTTTCTCTTGTAGTCTGTGAAACAACCAGCATCCAGGTCAGAACCAGGACTTGAACTTGCCAGGTTTTCCAAAAGAAACAGGTGAACTTTACAGATGTGAAGCCAGACTTCCTATAGATTTTGTCAGATGCATAGTATATGCACTAACAAACAACTGTATCAATATAATAATCATGGAACATCAGGCTGCCTTCACTGACTGGTCTTCTTCATGCTTTATATACTTAATAATAACCTTTGCAACATTATGCTGAACTACTATGAACAGACAAAAATAAAATGGGGGGCAGGGGCGGTGGTGGTTAAGCATGTCTTAATAAGAAATAAGTCATATACCTGCACCAGAATATTTGTTGTTCCGATCATGTTCCTGCATCATCTTAAGAAAGCTATACTGACTCATATGAAAAATGTATTGCCCATCTGGAACAGCTTAAGAAAACAGCAGTAGTATTTCCCCATTCAATTACCAGACATAAAACCAGTATCAGTTTGTATCAATAGCTACAAATTAGTAGTTCTGACATTTGAAAATGAGCAATCCTGGAGATAGGAGGATAAGGGAAAATATTGCAGAGTCATGAATAGTAGACGTAGCAACAGAGAGATATCAAAACATGATACATGAGGAAGATACTCCATATGCCTGTGTGCTGAAGTGCTTGTTTTAGATGTGGACTCTGCCTGGTGTGTAATTATGCTAATAGCTGTTAGCTGGATTAGATCAAGTAATCAGACAGTCTGCCTGGAAACATGTTGATTCTTGATTCTTCTGAGTGAGTTTTCAAACTTTGCAATCAGGCAGTAACTTGCCTGTAGAATGCAGATTCTAAATGAGGAATTTTCACAAATGGTGAAAGAGTTCCAGAGCACTGAGAACATCACTCAAAAAATTTTTCTATGACTCCTGTCTCCTTATCAGAGTTAAAATTACCTGTCTGGCCCCAGGCTTTCCCACATCTGCCTCCATTATGAAAAACACAACCCACACTCTAAAAAAGAGGTGGAAGCTGCAGCAAAGTAAGCAGGCTCACATGGGGTTTCCAGATTCTTCTGCTTTCCATGCTTTATTTATTTTAGTTTTCACATTCTTACTTTTCTTCACATCTATTTCTTCCATATCCTGCCAGCAGATTCAGTCGCATCTCCAAGATACCTCATTTTCCTATGTGAATTCTAGGCTCACTCCCAAAAACTGCAGCAGGCTGTGACAGCACATTAAAATAATAGCTATTTTTAAAAAGTATTCTTTGGTGAGGACTATGTCTGATCTGAGTAGACACGGTTGAAGTTGGCCTTAAATTTGAAATTTGAAAGCTCCACAGATGGGAATCACCACCACAACCTTCCAAAATATGTAAATTCATAGCTCTTTTATGATGTCTGCCCGAGAACTATGCTGCTGCTGGGAAAAGAAATTATACCAGGATTTAACAGGTTTGCTACTGCATGCTTCAACTTCCAGGACCTAAACCTGTGGACAATATCTAATAGTGACTAGCATGCAAATAGGAAAAAGAAACTTGTGATAGCATAGCTCACCGGTGTAAAGAGATACTGACTTTGGTTCATTTGTCATTGCTATTAGCAGATGCAGAGAAAATAAATGTTGCATTACCTTAAGACAAGCTCCTGAATCATTCAACTCTAACAGAAGTAGGGTACCATACATAAGTTCATGTAAATAAACTGAAAAAAAATCAGTATTATCTCTGCTGAGGCAGAGTAACATCAATATGAAAAACCCCTCACCACTGAACAGGAAAAGTTTATTTTATCTCTCCTTCAGAGAAGAATCTTTCCCCAGTCAAAATCGCCATTATCCATTTCAAGCTAAATACTTGTTAGCAGAGACATGCAGTGCTATTGACTTTAATATCTGCAAAGTAAATTGCTTTTCTAGGGAGGAAATTGCTGCATTTCAAAACTATTTCCTGCCTCATACATACAGAACTAAAATATCAAATAGATCTGGTTTAGACTGGATGTCCTTTAACTTTTCAGCTCTAAAAATCCAAGATAACACTAATCACCCATAAGTGACCTGCTGTGCTGTAAATCCCTGCTGGTTTCATGTTCTCTTCTACTTTTCCTACTTCTTTTCCCCCTCTTTCTGACCCCACTTAATCACATCCTATTTTTACATTCTCTCTCTCCTTTTGAACTGTTAAGATCCAAGAATAAAACAATTCCAAATAAATCATGAGACTAATGATTTTTTTCTTCTTTTATATTTTGTTTTCAGAATCTCTGAAAGAGATAATTTTTGTGATGAGATGCTTTGGCACAGCAAAGCAGATGTTTATAGCATTCTAGAAAAATCTCTTTGGCGTTATGCGTTACAGTTTTAGCAACTGCTCGCACATAAAATTAAGACAGTCTCATCACAATATATGCAGATTTTGCTCTCTGACTCAGGCAGGGGATATTCTTCCATGAGCCAGGGAGCTGTGAGCAATGCTTTCATAGCTGTCTTTTTAAGCCAACAAGTGTGAGCAAGTGTTGGCAGTACTCTGATACTGCTTTCCCTTCTCCCTACCCAGCACACATGTGTATGCAGCATTCAAATGCATACACACTCGCACCTTTTTTGACTTGTATGGTGAAGGACAGAGTAAGAATGGAGCAGGAACTACCTTCTGTGATTCTACTCCACCTGCCCATCATCTTACATAATGCCTAGGGACCTGAAGGCATCACTATCTTAATACAAAAGATTATAATCACTGACAGATTCAAGAAAATGCCAAAATCTGTTATGAAGATTTCTTTATCCACAACATGGTTTACAACATAGATGGTAAACATTAAAAGATAATACTTTAATGGAATTTTTCATTTTAAATACTGAGAATGAAACTGAAAAAGAATTATAAAAGAAATAATTCCAGATTAGGTATATCTATTCCCATATCTTGTATTTCACTGTAAGATTATTATATCATATATTTATCTCTGGTGATGCTGTTCCTACATAGGACATATATATTGGACGATGCTATTTCCAAACAGGGTGAAACAGGATTAACTGCCACAACTCTGCGATGATAAAAATCACAGATGCGGTTCAGAACATCTTACTGAGTAATAGTTCACAGTAGAGTTATTTTAAAATTGGGTATTAATCATACAAAAATCATGTAAAATCATACACAAAAAATCTGCTGTGCCATACAGTGCTGGAAATATTTTAACTGAAGTCTCTGCCTACTACTTATATGCATTTATTATATTAACTAACAAAGGATAATAATGGATGTTCCTAGTTCACTGCTTTGAAGGTTATTTTCATTGGTATAAAATTTTATCACTGATATTACTGCTTTGAAAATATATCTGTTTAAGACAAATGTCACAGTCACTGTATGGACATTCTGTATTAACTAATGGTGAAATTCTGAAGGCAAAGAGACTTCATAGTGGCCAAAAATTTAGTATCATACCACAGCTTTTCAAAGAGCAAGTGAAATTCAGGTTAGATTTTCTGAATGACAAAATTGGATCTTTTTGCTGAAGTAATGAAATACTTGGTAATTTAAACATTATCACATCGCGTATTTTTAATAAACTGTGAAACTTTTATACAGGTTAAGTAGTATAATTCCATCTTATTACTACGCATTAGATAATCTAGAAGGGTTTGTTAAAAGATGCACTGGTGTATCTTTGAAGTGTGACAGTAAGTTTTAACAATGTTTTTTGAAACTTTTTAAAAACACAAATGTAACTCACAACAGAGTGAAAGTATCTGTAAGCAGCTGAGTCTTCGGTGTTGCATTTCAAAGGTACCTCACTGGTATGATGCATGTGCATTTTGTACACTGTGTATCCAAAGGAATTAAGAGTATTTTGAACCTATGACTTTAATGTTTGTTTCTTTTTCTCATACATTAAGAATAAAAACTTGTGAGCATCACCATGCCCTTTAATATCTTTGCCAACATACTCTTACTAAGTTTTCTTCCTTAAGCACACAGAGCAATAAGGAATGCTTAAGTTGGTTTTGTACACTGAAAGGTGTAGGGGGGTTTTGTGTGTGCTTAAATTACTCATGCATTACAGTCTTTGCTGCTTTAGCGCTAAAGCTCTATTTACAAAACCATATTTAGTCTTTGAAAAGTAGACTGTGATGTTTTCCAGTTTAATAGGCTGCTTATGACCTCACTGATAGGCCAAATTCTGGCTTTGAACAACTTCTGCAGAATTCCCAACGCAGCTCTACGGACAGGTGTCATGGTTTAAACCCAGAGAGGTAACTCGTTCACTCACTCCCCCCGCCCCCTTCCCTCCCCCTACTCCCGGAGGGACAGAGAGGAGAATCGAAAAGAATGCAACTCCCACAGGTTGAGATAAGAACAGTTTAGTAACTAAGGTATAACACAAATCACTACTGCTACCACCAATAATAATAATGATAAAGGAAATAACAAGAGAAGAGAATACAACACCTCACCACCAGCCAACTGATAACTCGCCCCCCCCAGCCCAACCAAGCTCTGACCGATGCCTCCTCCAACCCTGCAGTCTCCCAGCCCTTCCGGCTAACTCCCAGTTACATCCTGGCCATGACGTGCTGTGGTATGGAATACCTCTTTGGTCAGTTTGGGTCAGGTGTCCTGTCTCTGCTTCCTCCCGGCTTCCCCTCCTCCCTGGCAGAGCATGAGGCTCACAAAGTCCTTGGCCAAACCAAAACATTCTTGTTATCAGCTCTGTTCCCAAGCTGAAAGTCAAAACACTGCACTGCACCAGCTACCAAGAAGGAGAAAAATGACTGCTACTGCTGAATCCAGGACAACAGGCAATCCCTGTTTTTCCACACAGGTGCAGAAGTAACTAACAGGATGGAAACTGGGTTTTCTGAGTATGCTGTATTTACCACAGCTGTACGCTCCATTCCAAACTGCTGGCACTGGCTCTGTCTTATTCCAGCACCCCAACGAAACAGAGAAGACAGCAGCTGAACAGACTTTGCCATGACTCTTATTTGGGCCATTCCAGAGAAGAATAATAAAATTATCTGGATGAAAAGTCTACATAGCCATTTCTTAAATTCTAGCTTCATTTTATTAAACGAAAGGTGCATTTCAGCAACATTCTTGCTGGACTGTCTGCTTAAAAACTCAGCAACACAAGGTCAGTTATGTCCAAAAGACTGCGATTAAAATAGAAAATTTAAATCTAACTCTTGTAACAGGTCTCCAGACTTTTCTGATGGTGCATGCCTATCAGTAAAAAACCCCATTTTTAGCCCACACCCTCAATATATGGATATTAGTTTATAAATTACATATATGTACTGTATTAATGAAGTACATTATAAATCATACACAAAAATAGACATTTTAAAAGGATAAGATAAAGATGAAACGATGTTTTAAAATTTATTTTATTTATTAATGGTACAAGAAACCTTTTTGCTCTCACAAAATTAATAATGGAGAATAAAATACTAATTTAAATATTTGAGTGAGAACTGTATGATTGAACAAGCTTCATTATTATTGAAAATATTGGTTTAACACTTTGTGATAACAGCAATTTGAAGGTCTAAGTTGTTTGTTTCAAAACTTGTTTTTAACAGTCACCAGGGCTGAAAACAAATCCCAACTCACAAAGATGCGCAGATTCAGATGGAAGAAGTGTGATGTTGGCTGTGCCTACTAAATCATGACACTCATTTTTCACTCCCACTCATTACGCAAAGGCTTTTCTTGAAATCTGCACAATAAATTTTCAAATTCTCTGATGTTAACCAGATGTTCTTGAAACCAAGCGGAAGTGTTGGGTTTTCATATTTTTAACTCATGGGTTCAAAACCACTGAAACATTTTGTTTGGAAGATTTTTAAATAGGTCAGGAATTTCTGATGCCAAGCCTTTTAAGCGTACAGAGGGGTTTTATAGGTGACATAATATTTTTGGCACAGTATCATCTACATAATTTCCAAACATCTGTTTTCAAAACGCTTTCTTCACATCACCAGTTTCTTTCAACTGTCAGCCACTTATTACAGAAAAGGTGAGCAAATTTGGAACACTTAGTTTCTAGCGAAACAAAAATGCGTAACTCATCTTTGAGTTTGAAAATCCTTCAACGCACTTTGCCATGAGATAACTGATGAACCTATGTGTGGTACAAAATATTTTTATGGTCACTCCCCATCTCATAGTACTACTTAAAGGTCATCTTGGTATAAAATTAACCACACTGATGACAGCTTCTAGCACGTTGTGCACTTCTGTCTCTAACTTGTTTGATGCAATAGCTTACCTATGAACAGCACAGCTTTTTAATTTAATTTGGTGCAATTTCTGCAAGCTTACCCATGAATCCTCTATTCCAGTCAAATCAGCCACTCTATCAGTGGTTACACTTACATGTTTTTTTCCATAACACGTTGCTTTTATTAAAGAACTCATTTACTGTTGAGAATATATCCAGAATATATCTTTCCTTTAGTGGTTCAAAAGAAAGTAGTTCTACTGTAGGTCATTACTGAAAGAGAATCCAGCAAGGCCTTAAGAGGAAACTCGACAGAAATACCTGTGCTTTCAGCCAGCTACATAGCAAATCTCCCACATGTGCAAACACCTGCTTCTACAGATCTTCAGCAATATTTTCTGTGCATCTTCCAATAGTGTTTGCTGACACTATTGCCTGCTGATGCAAAGTGGTGAAGGAATTAATCGTCTTGCTCTGCTTATGTGCACAGCTTTTGCTTTCCCTATAAAAAAAAAGGGGGAAGAAGAAGGAAAGGGGGAACAAACTGTCTTTATGCTTTCTGAAGATAGCTAAACAATCCATGAAGGAATTAATCGTCTTGCTCTGCTTATGTGCACAGCTTTTGCTTTCCCTATAAACTGTCTTTATCTCAATTCATGAGTTTTCTCACTTTTACTCCTCGATTCTCTTCCCCATTTCACCACAGCAATACGAGCGAGCGGCTGGCTGGGGCTTAGTTGCTGGCTGGGGTTAAACCACAACAGGAAGAAATCTCAAAAGAGGCTTCTAAAGGTTTACAATTAAGTTTAATGAAATTATATATGTGATTGAGTATCACACAACTCTAAATATATCACTGAAAAACTATCAAGGTTTGTCTTCATTTTCTGGATGCTTCATTTTTAAATGCTTTTCTAATTGTGATGTCTTTATACTTTCATTAGCTATTATCTCAGGGTGCAATACACAATTGGGGTGAGGTTCATCATTAATTACAGTAGGTGTAAATCCATATTTCAAGTAGTCTTCCTGATTATTTCATGCATTTTTGGCTGATTAGATCATCACCATTTTTGCCTTGCAACTTAGCTGACGAGCTTGGAGCAGGTGAAATGCCAGCTCCATCATTTTCTTGTTGTTCGTTTGTGCTTATGTTGTTATCTTCAACCTGTGGGTTCTTTGCAGGAATCTCTCTAAGCCACTTGTCCATTTAGTGTTATCTTAGTTAAAACTAAATAATATAAAGCATAAATCCACTCAAGCAGCACACACAAACTGCAATACATCACAATCCACTGAAAGCAAACAAATGGATGAGGCCACCACTGTGAACCCCTCTGCCTCTGGGAGATGATGGTATCATGCGTGACAGAGCCTTGAAGGTACAGACCAAGTGAGGGCACCAGAGTCAAGCTGTACCTTAAATACTAGTAAAGTGTAACTTCTTTGTGCTTGTTTGTTTTTAAAGATAATAAATATAAGTAGACATTCTAAAGTTTTCTTTGTGCACACCAGCAGATCAGTCTCTCACAAGCCACGGCTGCATACACCTCGCTTTGGAGCCTGCTACCCTGGACAACTGGTGAGTAATGCATAGTCTGGCACCAGCTCGTTTCCAAGTTCACTGGGTGTCTGGGTTTTATAATAAATTACTGGATCTTTCAATGTCTGCTTTAAGCTGACAAAGCTCAGCCTTTGTTCTCCAAAGGATTTGGAAAACCCATTAACAATGACAGACTACTTTTTTGATGTTAATGTGGCTCTGCCCAGGCTCTTGCTTGAAATTAAGAAATTAATCACATAGTTCTTAAAAGAACTTATTGCTTAAAAACCTTACTACTAAAAATACTTGTATAAAACGGGGGGGGGGGGGGGGGGGGGGAGGAAGCGACTAAAAACAAGTCTCATATGATCTCTGTAAAGCTTCTGTATTTCACTGCGGCTTCCCCCAACAAGTAAGGATTAATTATAGAGGTAAAATTTTCCTCAAATATTTGTGTATCTCCTCTAGAGAGCAAAACCATAAAACTTAAAGACCAGACATCGGTCGTGGAACCCTGAGAGACAAATGCACAGTTACGTATATTCACACAAGAGAATGAAGGTTGTTCGTAACTATTACAGCATTAGACATCAGTCCTAAAATTTAGACCACAGATCCATGGTTGCACTTGACAGCTAAAACAGTTCTGCTGCAGTACCACTAAAACACTCCAAGAGAAACTGCTGACTAGTTCCTGTCTCAAAAGAGAATGCTTTCTTCAGTCAGGATACAAAGTCAGACCCAACTTTACACTAACTGCATTATTTTCATTATAAGTAGTTAGCAGGTGTGGCAAGATAGCATAGCAAGCACATACATATGAAATACATATTATCACTAAGATGACAAAAAAAATGAGATGCTGTAATATGATAGCTGGTACTATAAATGAAATTTTTCTTTTGTACTACTTCAGTCAGCATTAACTCCATTGACTAACATAGGCTTTTCTTTGGCCTGTGTATGCATTAAGAGGATGTTTCCACAGAATATACAGCCAGTAAGTGCCTGGCTCTGGTTCTGAGGGCATGAACTCGAAATGTCCAGTAGCACTGACTTTCTCTGCTGTCTGCCAGGGTGTGAACTCCTCCTACAGCCTTTTCCTCAGCTGAAAATCAGTTTCTCTACCCAGAAATGGATTTTCACTAAGTCTGGAGCACAGAGCTGGGTCTGCACTCCCTAGTCCTCTGCCAAATGCTGCCAAGAAAACCCAGGGGGTTCAAAAGTTCTCAGTCATGGGGGGGGAATAATCAAAACCTAGCTAAAAAAAAATTAACAAAACAACAAATCAACAAAAATTAACAATTAAAAAAACAACCAGAACAACAGACCAAACCAAAAAAACAACCCGAGGCTCATACAAGTGTGAAAAATTCTAAGCTAAATACCTTAACTAAAAGAGGCTGAAGGAAACTGCAGCTGAAATTTGAAAAGCCTGTAATGAACCACCAAGACAAAACAAAGGAAAAAGGCATACAGACAGGGTAACTTGGACGAGGGCTGATAAAGGTGATAGAAGTTGCCATCAGAGCGAGACGGGACAGCAGTCAATCTAACACCAACCACTCACATGATTCATTTTCTCCCTTTGGTCACCCCCTTCCTCATTTTCGCCTGACTTAACGTGATGCACTCGTGCCGCAACGTCGTGATCCGCGTTTTCACAGCGGATCTCCCCGCTCCGCGCCACAGGCGCTCACCCGCCGCCCCTCCGCGCCCCTCACCTCAGGACGGCCCCACCAGACCCGCCCTCGCACCGCCTCCCGCGCCTCTGCTCAGCCGTGCCCCGCCCCAGAGCACAAGGTTGCTACCACATGCGTCTGCTCGCGTCCACCGTGGGTTTCTCGCCTCGGCATGGTGCGGAGTAAGCGCGCTTCGCCGCTCCCGCGGCTGCACGGGCGGCCGCCTGCAGGTAGGGGTAGGGGCCGGGGCCGGGGCCGGGGCCGCGGCCAGGGCCAGGGCCAGGGCCAGGGCCGGTCTCGGTCTCTGAAGGTGGTGCGGCCGCTGAAATCAGCGTTCCTGTACGAACTCGGTTCCCGGTAGCACCTGGCGTCCACGGACTCGCTGGGAAGGGATCGCGCTGCCTCGCCACAACCAGCGCTCCCGCACCTGTGGGCCTGTTGTGTGTCCCTCCCGAGGCCGGTGGGGCTGGAGAGCGGTGCTGGCAGTGGGGGCGCAGAAGGGAAGGGTGGGAGCGGTCGGGGCTGCTCCGTCCCCTTTCCTTGCGCCGGCAGGCTCCCGGGGCCCTGGCCGGAGCTTCACTTGGCCTGGTGTAGGCGCAAAGCCCAGCCCGCGGTGCTCCTTGTTCACCCTACATGAGCATGTACCGCACCCGGTGTTCTGGGACTGCGTCCGATCTGCAGTGACCCGCCATGGGCTGTGGGTCTGGCGAGCAGTATGGAGCACAAGTCTGATGAGGAACGGCTGGGATTGTTCAGTCTGGAGAAGGCTCGGGGGGGACCTTAACGCTCTCAATAACTGCCTGAAAAGAGGTTGCAGTGAGATGGGGGTCCGTGTCTTCTCCCCAGTGGCAAGCGGTAAGACGAGGAAACAGCCTCAAACTGCGCCAGGGGATGTTTAGACTTGAGTATTAGGAACAGTTTCCTCACCGAAATGGCGATAAGGCATTGGAACAGGCTGCCCAGGGCAGTGGTGGAATCACCATCCCTGGGCGTGTTCAAAAAGCCTTTAGTAATCCGGTTTACTGGTGGATTTGTCAGTCGTGGGGAATGGTTGGGCTTGATGATAAAGATCTTTTCCAACCTGGCTGATGCTGTGGTGGAGCAGAGGCTCTGCTGCTCTCTTAATCAGGAATGCATTATCAAGTAATAGACAAGTATCAGTAGCTTAATGAAATCTGTATATATATATTTAGTGTGCCAGTCTTATTCTTTGCCTCTTACTGTAATGCGGAAAATAGGTATTTTTTTGGTTTTCTACCTCACCTCCCCTTTGGAGTTACCTGACTAAAGATGGTGCTTCAGAGTGCAGGCTGATGAGCCTTCAGTGTGGTACTCTAACCATGGCTCCACCTAATGGGTGGTTTGTCCAGATGTACTACTTGGTGTTTAAATGAGTACCTGCAACAGATTGTTGCAGAATCTGTAAGTACGTACAGCTAGTAATCCACTCCTGTGCTTGCCTGTTCATTATCTGTGTGGAGCTAGCATCTCAAAACACAGAGTTAGCAGTAGTACGTGGTTTGTTACCTGTATGCATCAAGTCTAAAGAGCTTCTGCAGACTTAACTTTTAGAACTGGTGCACAGCTGCTGCTGAGCCTAAACCAATTAGGTTTGCCCCATCCCTCCCTGGTTTATTAGAAGCAATTATGGCCTGAATAGCATGAGATATAACTTGTGTGTCTCAGCTGTAACATCTGTTTTATTTTCTTTAAAGGTATTTTTCTGGTGGTGTTGTTTATTTCATTTGTTTTGAGCATGCTTTTATGTGAATTTGTGATGTAAGAAGCTTTTTCCCAACTTCACTTGTGTCTGGTCCTTTCCTGGGTTTTTGTGTATGTGTGTCAGGGATGGTTGAGTTGCACTTGAAAGGGCCTTTACACCCCTATAGTCAGTGACCTTGTATAGGTACTGGTTTTTTGTTTTCATGGCAGCAGACTGAGTCTTGGTGAGGTGCATCTGCCCCTGCAGTGGAGTGACTGTCTCTGGCAAAGGAGTAGGGATGTAGGAGCAGGAAAAAGTTGTTCCAACTTTGTGCTCGGTGAACAAAGCAGGTTGAAGGTGGACACCTTTATTCTGACCACAGTATCCATAGGTAACCTTGGGATTCAACAAAGCTTTTGTTTTGTGCCTTTGTTTTCAGTTTGGGTTTCATGGTTTGGTTGTTCTGGATTGTTTTTTTTTCTTTTTTTTTTTGCAGGGAGGGAAGGGACATATTCCTCCTTCCTTATTTCTTTTCTTTAAAAATATAGGATGGTTTAAATATGGAAATTAGCAAAGATTTTGGCACACAATTCTTAAGTGTTAGGTTACATGGCTTACAGGGCACTTAAAAAAATACAAAAATAGAGCTCTATGGTGGAACTTTGACATATCTCTTAATTGCTTTGGGAAAAAAAACAAATTGCAAAACAGCTTTCTGGTACATTCCAGAAGCATCCATATTTAACTATTCCACTGCTAGGGGTATCTTTGAGCAGGCTATTAGCAGCTATTGCCAAGTCAGTGAAGAGACTGAAAAGTCCTGTGTTATTCTTACTCTTATAAATAACTTTCTTCTTTGTGGTTTTTGGTAGTAGACACAATTCCTGGTTGGCCACTTCGTCTTTAAATATCTTTTCCTATTTGGAGTATTTGTTTCCTTCCCACCTGCTCCCCAACTCCTCCATGTGCTCTTTGTAAAGCTTCATAGTGTTAAAGTGTCTGCCTCCCTGTGTGTCTGGATCTCTCTACCCTGCTAAGGTAAAACTAAAATGTATGTGTCTGGAAATCACCAGTCCTGCACACATGTGCTTAGTGAAGGTCCCAAACCAAAAGTCACAGATCTAGGTTCAGTTATGGTTTTTTTACTTACTTCTAAAACTTCAGTTGTGTTCCCACTCATTCCTAAAAGGCAAAAAAAATCTAAGCACCTAACAAGCTGTGGAAAAATACTTGGGATAACTTGCTTTGGTGTTCTGGATAAACTTGCTATAAAAGGAACTTGATGTCAAGAAGACATCAGTCTTACAAGCTTTTTTGAAATACTCAAGGATTTTTTTGGTGGTTGGATTTTTTTTTTTGTCATTCCTGTTTAAAGCTGCATTCTGTGTTATATTCTGCTTAGAAAGACAAAAGAAGTTTCATACCTTGTGAGCTGAGGGTATTTGAAATCTTGATTCTCTTTACTGGCAGGTAATTGGAAAAGGCTGACACTTCCATTTTAGAGGAGACTTTGAAGTTAGCTTTTCAAAAGAATTTGGTTCTGTCTAGATATCTAGTGTATTTGTTGCTGTAAGATGACTATTCATTTCCTGCTAATACAGCACTATAATTGTA
Source organism: Pezoporus occidentalis (assembly GCF_034315485.1). Taxonomy (NCBI): domain Eukaryota; kingdom Metazoa; phylum Chordata; class Aves; order Psittaciformes; family Psittacidae; genus Pezoporus; species Pezoporus occidentalis. The sequence goes on from NW_026915877.1 coordinate 5,741,911, forward strand.
TGTATGTAATTTTTAAAAAGCCAAATTGAGACATTGCAGAGCTGCAGTACTGCGAGGCTGCTTTGGACATGACTGAAGGAGAATTCTTGTTCCTAAAACTAAACCTTCTGCCAGTAAATATATGGCAAGTGGTCAGATTTGGTAGAAAATGGGTGGTAGTTACAGATGGGCGCATCTGTTCCCCCGAGAGAGGCCAAATATATTTTTTTGTGCTGTTTAGCTGAGTAATTCTTGAAACTTTCTGCCATTCCCTGTTAACTCATGTCCCCAAATATTTGAGTTTCAAAACTCTAGTCTTGATTATTCATGATAAAAATAGGAGCCTTCCAGTAAGATGAAAGAACTTCTTCAAAATAATGAGAAATAAACATTAAGTTTGTTCTTTTTTACTCTTACAGTTTTAAAACTTGAAATACCCTCATGAACAGGGAGAAAGTATTTATTTCAGCAAGATGTTTTGGGTAACTTTGCCTGTTCTTTGTTCAGAACTGAATTTTCTGGTATGGCTCAGAGCTTAGATTGTTATTGTTAGGTCCTCTGTAACTTAATTGGTGCTAATTGGGTTTGTGATTGGCAGTTATATTAATAAAATATAATTAAACATGTTAGAACACAAGAACAAGGTAAGTATGCAGCTAGTTCTTATCTGCATTATTAGGTTAATTCTAGAATACCTTGAGTAAGTCATGTGAAACCTTCATTGCTGAGTGATATTGTTTGACAACCTGAAAGTGTTTAGAGTTTGGTCTGTTTGTTTTGCTTTTAAAAATTCAGATTAGAAACTATTACATCTGAGATTTATGGGTGAAGAATGCATATTAACATAATAAGGTGGTAAGATTTAATATAGTTAGCAGTGACCAAAACCCCTCTAATTTCTTGATTATAGTATTTGGCAATTGATTTGAGTATGGCATGACAGAGAAGTTTAAAGTCTTTGTTGGATCTGTTTGTTTCTGTGTTATGTGTATGTTTAAAAGTGAAGCACAGAGTTAAATATGGAAAGATGATTTTAAAGTATTTTTTTCTTCTCTAAGTGTATGTAATGTAATATGTAATTCTGTGGATATTTGTACATAAATTGTATTTTCTTCTTGCAGTCAAAGCTGGAGGTATGAGAGTGCCTAAAAAGCATGAATATGGACCTGTTGGGAAAAATGCTAAACCCCCAGGAAAAGACAAGACAAGGTACTGCATTTCTGGGCTTTTTCTCCTCTGCCCCATAGTTCAGAGGTAATGGGCTGAAGGTTGAAATCAAAAGACAGTTCTTAATTCCTGAAGAGTTTAATTCTTCAATTAACTTGTGCAATTTATAGAGGCAACTCTGAGGTAATCATCAACTTAAAGTTTCCTACCCCTCCCAAAAAAAAACAACCCCAACTTCAAAACCTAAGGACAATGCCTTGCGGTGAAAAATCAAAGGTGAATCTCTTCTTTATTGTCATGTTTTATGGAACAGAAATTAAAACAATGTTTTGCCTACCTGTACCTAATAAAGTAATATTCAAACAGTTTCCAGTGAAATGAGTTTTAGGCTGTCCTCATTCTGAAGGAAACAAAGCCCACATCTCCCATCCCCCACGAAAAGTGTTAATTCCTGTGTAGCCTGTATTTCTTATTTCAGTCCCAAATCAAATTTGACTTTTTCTGTTTTCTATTTCCTAAGCTTACTCAAGCTATTTTGCCCAAAAATGAAGGCATCTTTCTACTTTTGAATAAGGTAGCAGTGACTGGTTGAAGTGGGCATCAAAACAAATATTTTCTTCATGATTTTTCAAACAAAGACTGAATGTTTTTCTGAAAAATACACATTTTTCTCAGATGTCACTCAACAAAAGCTAAGATGACTGATATATGGATAATTGCTATGATGCTCTTAGAGTCAGTGTGACCCTAAGATTTTTTTCAAAGGAGCCTGATGCAGTGATTTGCTCTCAGAACAAATCTGCTGTGTTCTGACAGTGATGACCTTGTTGTGCAAGTAAGCAGGGTATATATCCTCCTCCATGTGATGATTAAGGTATTTGTGAAGATCTGGAAGACCTGTACTTTAGCCCATTGTCAGATAAAAACAGCAGGTATCTTGCTGTGTCGCTTGCCTTCACCAGTGAGTTAGATGCTTCCTGTTGAGGACTTACAGAAAAAAAGATTCATAGAAAAAGTCTTCATAGAAAAAAGACTTGAGATTTGTGGTGATGAGACAAAATGTAACCGTTAAAGTACTTTGTTCAGGGAGCTGGATCTAAAATTCCACTTGGCACTGTAACCTGTGTGCTTTTAATACCTTTATCTGTTTTGTGAGCATTCAAAATTATGTCTTGAGATTGGAACTTGGATATCTTTCTCTAGTGAGTGCTCCTGCACTTGACGTACACTATTCTCTAGCCCGCCAAAACATTAAATTTTTGCTGTTCAGTGGCGCAGCTTCTAGAGGAAAGTACAGTCTGATCTTGCAGACTTCTGAGAGCAGGAGATAAGGGATTTAGTCCCTTTAGAATGAGGACAGTGTAGAATTTGTTCTTTCCTTGGAAAGTGTTGAGCATTATCTTACTAGGTATGAATAGGAAACACATCTGTTGTTGCTTTAGGAGTGACTTTGTCCTCCTGCTATGAAAAAGCACTTCTGCAGGTAAAAATTTTTTTGCTTATAAGTGGGCTCTGATTTATGTCAAGATGCACTTGCCTCTCCTGTAGTCAAAATTTGGGACTAGTTTTGTGCATAAAAATAGAAACAAAACAAGGTTAAATAGTCTGTTGTATTTCTTAAGAATAGAACTCCCTTCAAGGAGTCTTTGTATTGTCCTCGTGATAGCTTGCTCTGGACTTGCTGAAGAGACACATCCAAACTGAAGCAGCTCCTGAATCTTAAAGCACATCTGGAATTATCCTGAAAGCTGTGAATTACTCCTTACACTGCTGTGGATTTAGGGACATCAGTTACTGCTTACCTGTAAGAAAGGAGCCACCTCTACTATAGTGTTTCTGTAGTACACAGGTAACAGTTTAGAAAGTCTGGGTTAGTGAGGATGGGTCTGGATGACGTTGTTCTGATTCCCACTTGTTTGTTTGTGGGTTTTTTTCTTTTCTGCGCTAAGATTTAAATTCCCTGTATTATTTCTGATAAACAGATTTACTTCTGCTGTTTCTAAACAGATGTTTTAAAGAACACTTCTTTTTTAGTTTATATGTGTACATTGCAATCATGGTATCAGTGTGTCTGACAGGCACTACAAAGTACTGTAATCTAGCAACATTTATGTGAAATAGACTGTTATGCCAGGAGTTAAAAGGGAAGTGTGTGACTAGACTGACAGCTGAACTCAGTTTTTTGGACCAAGATGTTAATTTTTTTTCCTCTAAAATGTTCTAATCAGTTAGATAACTTTTAAATTAACTGTATTTAGCCATGCCAAGAAATGGTGTAATGACATTATTTCCTGGCAAGCTACAGACATCAACATTGTAGGTCTTTGGATTTCTGTTTTTCTCCTCACTGGCTTGGAGGACGCTAACCTAAAATACAGTTTTTTTTAATAAAGCTGAGCTTTCCTGTTTATTAGTTCTCTGCACCAGAATCAGTGGTTACTTGGTACAGCATACCTACCTTGTTGGGGTGCTGGATTTCATTCTCAGGTTGTAATCACAGAAGTCATAGAGAACTCTGTAGTTTGGTACTACTGAGCAACTACTAAAGTAGTTGAGTTTTTGATTCAGGTGAGGTTTTCTGAGGGTCAAAGTCACTGTCATAACTTAGTGGGTACTCAGAGCTCAGACTGGTCTTGGCAGGAGCTGAGCTTTTGAGACTTAGGGAGCATGCCTTTTTTTTTTTAAACTATGAAGTTGCTGTGTAATAGAATAGAATATATATAATATGTCTAATATATTATATATATAAATATATAATAGAATAGTGCCTAACAGAATGTAGTGCATCATGTTAATAACTAGATGCCTTCCTGGCAGTTTTCTGAAAATACATTCCATTTGGCTATACCTCATTATTTAAGAGAAGCAATTCAAAGTTGTGTGTTCTTTGTTTTTTGCTGAGTTTTCTAATAACTCTTGTTGTTGGGGTGTGTGGCTTGATTTCCCCCCCCCCCCATGATTTAGAAGGGCTTTGTTTTTATTGATTGCCAGCTGTCTGGGTGTAATTTTACTCCTGTCTTTACTATAGTCATAGTTACCTGATGACATAAACAGACCTGGAATAGCACATATTTGTCAGTGTGGCAAATTTATATCAGTTGCTGAGCTGAAATTTCAGTAGGAAATGTGCCTTGCCTGATACACAGAACCATTAACTTAGCTGAAGCAGTATCTGCTTTTTCAGAGTCATATTTAAGGTATCTGGGTCCATGTGTGAGGGTAATAATGATTTTTCTTGAATCCATTTTTAAGATACAGAGGTGTCACTACAGATAATTGTATCATGAGAAGAAAATGCAATCCACAGTTCTTTCTGTTGCTGAACTAAATTATTTCATATCCAGAGATTGTTTGCGTATGCGATATTGGTAACATGGCTGTTTTTCATTGGAGTATGAAGAAGTTAATGGGATAATCTTGCACAAAAATTATATATATATATATATATATATATATATCTCCTTTTATATACCTAAATAAAAGTCTGCAACACAGATTTCTATTCTGAGGCAGCATACCTTTTTTTAATACCCTAGTCTTTAATGTGATTAAAGGATTTAGCTCCAAACCCTAAATTTCTATTACAAAATATTTTGTATTAAGCCTGGAAAATGAAAGTGCCAAGTATTACTGTGAGATGGAAATGCTAAATACATTCTTGTTTTGGTTTACAGTGCCATTGCCAGTTTTTCAAAACCTCAGAACATGGGTGTCTTGGTAGCAGAAGCACTGAGCAAAGTAAGTATCTCTGGACAAACAAGCTATGTGTTTGTCAGGGCTTCTTCATAAAGCTGTACAGTAAAAAAGGTGAATTTTCCTTAAACTGCTGTCATCTGACACTTGTAAGTTTCTCATCGACCTCTAAATATTTTTGTGATAGTCTATTTCTTTAGCAGTTATATGGCCAAAATATAACTAGCCTTTCCTCCTTACTCTGATGTGTTTGATTCCATTCCTATTTACACTAAGTAGCCCCAGGGTAGATATGTACACCTTTTACAGAAAATAAGGTGTGTCTGTTCTTTAAAGTGGTATGTTGATTTAGATTTATGGAAATGGGGGGAGGATTATCAGTGACATAGTAAATTTGTGGCAGAGCTGGGATTACAATTGAGAAAGGAACCTGGTCTTCAAGTGTTTATTCCACTGTGGAAATAGCTTTAACTGCTGTAAGGGTCCAATTCACAGAAGTGAAAAGATGGCCTCTTGCAGGAGGTGGGTAATGCCACTGCCAAGTGCTTATTGGGTACCAAGACAGCAAGTTAATGTCAGACTATTGCAAGTGATCCCCGAGACAACAGTCACAGAATATTCCACTGCTGCTGCATATGCAGCTGTTTCACCTGACGCCTGGCATTAGATAGTCAAGCATCTTCTTGAACTCTGCCTTGGAATGACTACGAGATCATTTAAAATTGTGTTGCAGAGCTGTTGATGGACCCTTTTATACCTACAAAGACCACTGTCTGGTATCTCTTGCTAGGCTGTTCATGTAGACTCTTAACACCCACATTTTGCAAGAGCTGATTTAACAAGCAGCTTCTTAATTTGCATGCTAATCTGAATATCTGACAATTAGAATCTACTTTTCATATACTTGCAGTCTTTAGATTGTTAGGCATACAAGAGTTCCTCATCTAAAGAGTTCGGTTGAGACATCAGTTGCATCATTTCAGCATAAACCTTTCATCAACAGATGAGTATATAGCTTTAGTATGTAGATGTTGAATTTTTTAATTGACTAGTTTGTTAAGGAGAACAGATACAACTCATGCTATTTCTCCTCTGCTTGTCCCCACCTCCTCTATTCTGACCTACCATTTCCTTCTCTTGATTTCCATAATCTCATTACATGAAACTTTTGCAGTAGTTTAGAAAGTGATAATTTGATACTGCAATGACAATGACTTGAATCTAGGAAAGTAAGAATTTTAAGCAACTTATTGTTAACTCTGGCATACTGATTATTTGCTCTGCTTTCCTGATCTTTACAGGAAATTCTGTGAACTACTAATAAAAAGGGGGAGAGGGGGAAATGAATGTAGTCAGGCTGATACCACTTTAAAAACATAAAATGAAATGTACAGAGTTGCCCTGGGTTTATCTATTGATTATTTGAACTTCTTGTGGAGATAAGTTTTAAGCTACTTTTATATGGTAAAATTTAGGAAGAAAATAGCATAAAAGCTGTGTTTTATAACAACTTTTCCCCCCTCCACCCTTTAATGTTACAGATGAACCATAAAATTAATGCAGCAGCCTTACAGGTGGCTCAACAAAAGCCTCAGCCTGCCTTGGAGAAGTTCATACTGCCTAAGAGAATTTACATTATTCAACAGCCGCGGAAATGTTAAGATACTCATTAAAATACTCATGCTTACTTAAAGTGAGTTTCTATACAAAATAGCACTTCATGCACTGTGGTGAAATGTTCAAAAGCTATGTGCCTTGTTTCTCACTGTATTTTTGTTACTGACAATAAAATACTTTATAAGAAGAGTCACTAAATGTACTTAGAATTTATTTAAATACCATGGTGTATGTGTAATCTGGTTTTACTAGTGTACAGTAATTACACAATGCTAAGAAGTCTAGCAGTGTGAATTTTGACTGAAGTTCTAGAACCTCTCAGCTTCCCCCCCCCCCTTTTTTTTTTAATAGCAAAGCTGAAGTGAACATGATTCTAAGTTATCAGGGCACAACTGAAAGGCATGTTTCTTTTTGTTTTAATTTAGGCTGAGGTGTTCCATGCTGAATGTATGCCTTAGTTGTACTGCACAATAAGAAACTTGAGCAAGTCCTGGGAAAGATTCCCATGCAGTGGAAAAAAAATCTTTTTCCTTGCATTTCTGTGTGTAAGGAAATCTGATTCTTTTCTTGGGATCCAAACAGTAGGAAGAACCAAGTGAAAACAGTCTCTGTTTGAATCCGTCTGGGGGTGGGGAGGATGAGTGAGGGAAGTAAAGGGAGTTGAACCTCTGGGATGAGAGGGCAGACATGAAGGAGGAGGAGGAGTCAAGGTGAAGACAGTGATTTGAGGATGGAGTTTAAAGTTGGTAGAAGGGGATACGGGCCTGAAAAACAATGAGACTGAGCATGGACTGGTAGTAATACAAGCTTAATAACAGGGAGGAGCAATTGTAAATACAAGTACAGGCAGTACCCTTGAGCCTTGCCTGCTTATGCTGTCAGCAAAACACAGCACAAATAGTCAATCCTGCCCAGTAGAGAGGATCATACTCTCCTACTGCTAATTTTTTGGTTGGGTAGCTCAGCTGACTGCTCTGAATTTAATTCTGCTGGGACTGTTCTTTGGTTTGGTTGGGTTTTTTTTCTTTATTAATGCTTGCAGATGAATAGCCATTAAAAATGTAGTTGAGGAGTCCAAGTAGACATAATATGAAAGGTACTGCTCAAAAATGTTTGTATTGTCAACGAGGCTTCTTTTTATTGTGTGCTTTCCAGATGACTGCAGTGGAAAGCTATTGCGAACGTATGAAACACTCCCTCTTACACAGAGAGATCACAGGTGGGCTACCCAGGATTAGTGTTAGCATTTAACATGAATATCTGCTTCATTTCATCCATCCATAAAATGTAAATAACTTTATATGTTGATTAAAGATTAAATTATGATCACAGGAGGTGGTGATTAGTAGTATGTGCAATAAGCAATTTGGTTACACCTTGAATAAGTAGGAAAGATTAAAATAGTGCTGCTCCTATGAAGACTGCTAGGGTTTTTTCCCCAGATTTCTTAACTGGTAGCTACTTGTAAAATATTATCACTGTTATTTGGACAACAGCAGCAATATACTTTATGGATATTTAAGTTGTAGCTACATGATTTGCAAAACATCTAGTTCTGCGTTTATCTATCCTACACTTTCCATTGCCTGAGCTGACTGTATATAAATAAGTATCAATATGAATGTAAATTATGTGAGTTAAAGCTGTCCGTATGTGAATTGATATATTCATGCTATCAAGGCCAAAAATAGCACTGTGCACTGTAGTATGTCAGTGCTTCCTACAGGAAGACTGTTAGTAAAATCTGTATAATTCTTATCTTTATCCTTTTTGTTTCTGAGGGCCTTTAAGGTGACTTTCTGTGAAATAACCTGCTGCTGAAAATTTATTTATATTCTGGCCAAGGGTTTAATGCAAAATGACATCTTGCAGGCAAAGGACTCTGTCTCTTCCAGAGTCAGATCCAGCTTTCCCCTGGATGCTAGATTAGTAACTAGACACCCAGTTCTTCTAGCCAGTTTGTGCTTAACGCACACCTCAGTGGAGAAACCATTTGGATACCATTTCCTGGTGCCTGGAAGAGATGGGGCTTCTCACACACTACAGAAGTAGGTAACTTGCACCCTGCTATGGAGAGAGTTGCTTCCTGCTGTGAGGAGTTACTCAAATACTGTGGGAATGGAGATACCTGGGATCCTTATTTCTACCTTACATCCCTAGTGTGGTTGGAAAAATTACTAGCTGTGTGCAAATTGCTCTGTGGGAATTCAGCTTGTTACTGCAGTGCTTCATCACTGCAGCTGTGTAAACACCATGTTGTGATGCAATGTTAACATGGCTACAAGTAGCAGTGAATAAACCAGTGGATCTGACTGCCCTTCTCTTGGTTCTTTATTTGATTTTGTACTTTGTTTTTTGTTTGGTTTAACTGAATGTTATTTAAACTGTTAGTATGCTCAGGATAGGGATGGCATGCTCAATGTAGAAGACAGCTGCAGGAAATTACTTTTGTGACAAATCATGGCATGCACTGATTGCTTATGGATGTAATACTTCTATTTTAAAAGAACCTGTCTACTACTACGTGCAGTGCACATTTAGCAAGTTCAGTGCTACACAGATGAGTTAAGCATATACAGTAATTCAGGTTCTGGAAGTATAGTGTCTACTGTATTGGCAAACAGGAGTTATGCAGCATAGGGCTCAGCATGTGCTTCTGAGAGGCTTCTAAGAAGCAACAGTCCTGGAAAAATGAACCCATGCACGTTCAATGCCTGGCATCTGTGTATGTACAGAACATAAATGAAGTGGTAGTATGGGACTTCCAAACAGCCTCACAGGAAGCCTGCGTTAATGTAAAGTATCTTCCATGTTCTACCTGTGTAAAATTTTCAGGTATAAAAAGAGGACCTAACAAAAAGTCAGGAGGCCAAATTTTGATAAATTATTTCATTATTTTTCTAAATGTAAAGCAGGTGCAAGCTCCTCTTCTGCTGTAACATACCTTGTGGAACAGGAAATCCTGGCAACTGATAGTTAGGGTTCTTTTTTCCTGCTTCTTTAGGATGCCACCAATGTGGTGGCATTGCAGGTAGTGTTTCATACTTGCTTTTCATGTCAGTAACACTTCCTAGACTTTGGCTGGAATCTGGAAGATTTATGTAGAGAACAAACTACCTCTTCTGCTTAAATGTATTTTGTAATTGAGACCATTGTATAATTAAGACCATTCTTTTTCAACCAAGTCTATTTTTACTCATATTTTGACAGCAGCACTATCAGTGCATTATTTTCTTATAATTTATTTCTATTTGTTAAGGTGTCCTGCTTATAATAATATTCTTAATAACAAAAGCTAAACAGGAAACTAAAACTGTATTTTAAACTAGTAAAACAACTTAAGTTTTTCATCCTGTTTGTGCCTTCCACACTGTAATCTTAGTTTGTGTTTGCACCATCATTGATGATACTATAAAGTTGTCTTATATTTTAGGAAGTTTGTTTTATTTAGTTCAATTCTGAATTCAGTACTTTGCCTTCATTATTTAAATATGAACTAAAATTAAATATGGAACATAATGAAACAAGCACAGTTGGTTTGCTAAAAGGATCAAAACCTTGTAGGAAGCCTATTTTCAGGCTTCCTGAGGGTTATTACAAATGATGCAGGCATTCTACAAAAGTGGCATGGTTTCAGGAAATTATTTCTTCTGTTGATCATTATTTCATCATGTTGATGTAAATAATAAGGGTTAATATGCAGTTGGTTTTACCTGTAGACCTCAAAACACCTTACAGAGATAGGAATGACTGAAGCCAAGTGGCAGTAAAAGTAGTGAAAACTGATTTCAGTAAATGTTGATTGGTTCAATGTACTGGTAAACTTGGTAATGTCACACATTCTATTTGATGGCCTGAGTAAGACATACGGGCCTTGCAGGGATGGATTTCCTCTTGGGTGAGGAAAGTCTCCACCTTTAAGACCCTGACATGTGGAGGGTGGATGGTACTTCACAGAGCTATGTGGGAATTTGGCAGTGTGCAACTTTAAACTGGTCTGCAATGAACTATAGTAACCCCCCGGCTGATCAGTTTAGCTGCAGAAATGTGTACTTCCTGCCTCTGGACCACTTGTGATTTAAATTTTTCTAAAGAGGGTAGGTGATGTTGGGGTTCAGTGTAGATATCGGGGTTCCATTTGTTCTGGCTTCTAGGCCTATGGCATTGTCTGTTTCTTGTCCTCAGCTGAGGACAAGAGTAGCCCAGCAGCTGATGGGCTGCTGCTGTGCTAGTATTCTGAAGAACACATTACTGAATCAGATGTGTACTGTTTTCAGTCTTACTCAGCTGCTGTAAACTTTAAAGGCACTTTGACTTCCCTGCTGAAACCAGTCATAGTTTTCCCTTTATTCAGCAAAACCATAAAGAGAACAATGATCCAGTGCAACAGCATGTTTATTATTCTTGTCAAAGCTGGCCATGGATTCTGCGCCTCATCATTACTCCACTCTTGCTGAATTTTAATGAAAAACTTTTAGATAATTTTACTAGCAGAATTTTCAGTCTGGCACTTCATTTATAACAGGCCACCAATGTTTAGTTCATTCTTCAGTTGAAGAGGAAGGACTATGCCAATTCTGAAGTCAAAGCATTGCTGACTCTCCACCTAACAAAGACTTTCCAATTCTCCGGTTGTTTGCTAACACTTAAGATTTTACAGTGGTTTATAACTCATATCAAGAGTAGCTTAAGAAATTTCAGTACTTTTATGTGTATACTGGTTTTGCCACAAGAGGCTGCTATATGCCTATGGCTTATTAAGGTTCTGCCAGCTAAGTTAGTCCTCAGAAAACAGCTATTTTCTTACAAGGAGGTATATTTTAATCTGCCGAGGAAGTTTCAAACTAAAAAAAAAAAAGATTAGTTTCTGAAAACATAATTTGGTATTTCACAGAAGACATGACTCCCTAGAAGTTGTAAAGAAGCAAAAGGCATAAACTGATGGTAGCAAAAAGTGGTATCTGATTCCTTATCTTTACTATTAAGCCTTGTTGCTTTTGTAGATGCTTTCACATTACATTCCTAAATGTGGTCACTTCAGAACAAATTTACTGCTTTATGAACCAGGCAACACTGAAAAGTTGCAGTGTTTCATATTCAACAGTTACACATAAAGGGATGAAATTTCTGAAACTGATATAATTTATACACAGTTCACTTCTGATGATTAGTTCAGAAGTTATTTTTATGTAACAGAATGATTGAGACTTTTTCAAAGCTATTCTAAAAAACTTTTATAATAATGGCCATTATCTTAGATGCATAATAGGCATTTACTGTATACTGAAATAGAGCAGTCACAAAAATTAAGAGTAACTTTAAAATTTAAATTCAACCTTCTACTTTCACTGTTCATAACTTTCTTAAATTCTGTCTAGTTTAGATTTTCCATATTTGGTATGTTTTTTCAAAGTTAAAGAGTTGGAGCAAACTGAACTATCTTTAAGCTACACAAGCCTTAAATATTTGTTCTTTTTAAGTTACTATCAAGAAATGTCAAAAACAGTGAAAAGCAAGATTATCTATTAAAAAACAGCTGAAATTGAAAACTTTTAACTCTGTTTACTTTGTGGCTCTCAGCTGTAAAAAGTAAAACAAGTCAAAAAGCCAAATTTAGACCGAGATGATTTTGTTGGAGCTGTTCATGGATGCCAGCCAAAGATGGGTAGGCATGTAACTGCTGACCCACAGTGTGTGTGCAATTGAACTCATCCATACAAAATCTTTCTGAGGTTTCTAAACACACTGCTTTAAAATTTGTTATGAAGAGCCCTCCAATTATGTTGAAAACTCTGGCTGCTGGTCCTTTAGTAGCAGCCTAAAATTGGCCTTGCTGCCTTGCATTGTAATGAAGAAAAAAAAAAGGGGATAGCTAGGGGGGTGTGTGTGGAATGGGTGGCAGAATGTCCCAAAGCTCTGCAGGCCTTGGCTTTAAGGAATTTAGAAATATGTCTGGCAAAATTGGATGCACTGCATGCATTTGCTGTTTCAAATGCATATACTGTTCTAAACTAATAAGCTTAAATGACCAGACCTTCCACAAAGGCCAGCTTCCCATATTTTTTTTCCAAATGTACATAATCGAAGGATTTGGGAATAGGTGTACAGAAGAGAAGCAAAGCATCAGGAAGGACAATAATAAAAATTAAGCTGGGAAACAGTGGCCACAAAAGAACATAAGGAACAAATTATTAATGAAAACAAATGTAAGGGCATTTGCAGTATTTTAGTTGATATCACTGATTATTATTTTTTACTATTTATTATATTAACACTTAAGCAAAGTAGCATCTACACCTATGGAAACTGCTGACAAAGCATCATAAGAGAGTAAACATCACAAATACAACAAGTTCTGATGTATTATCACTGAAATTACAGAGACTCTGTACAGAATGTGGCAGACAGCAAGTGCAAGACATAAGTTGGTGCATGTAGCGATCATAAAGTAGTTTGACACAGGTAGTTTGTAACTTGATAGTAAGACTCATGTTTTGCCTGTAAAGCATGTGTCCAACTTCTAGCCTGGTTTTGTAGAGAAAATGGGCCTATGTGTAATCCATGTGTGCATGTGTACTTGTTCTCCTTCCTCACTTTCCCTGCTGGCTTTAGAGCCAGTTAGTTCATTTCACATAAAATCAACCGAAAATAATACTTCAGTGGAATGGTATTGGTTGAAAACAGGTAGCCAAGATGAGACTACCTCCTGCTATTCTCCTAGTACACAAAAATGGCATTACAAAAGGAAGCAGATGAAGACATCAAATAACAGTGTACTGGACAGACATTATGAATGCTGCTTTTACAGACAAAAAAACATAAATGAGAACTTAGACCTTCTTAGACATCTGCAAATCCAACAGTCACAAAGCTATTGAATATAAAGTGGTGCTGATTCTACTATTTACAGAACAAGCTGTTTTCTTAAAATCAGTAAACTGAGAATTTTCTACCAAATTATTATTTTGCATGAGAATGAATCTGACAGGATAAAAGCAGCCACACTGAAAGAAAGCTCCTAGAATTTACAAAATTAACTTCTTTGAAGGACCCTCCAAACCCAAGCATTGAGATAGCAGGTTAAGATGAGAAGCCCAGCTAACATAAACAACACTGACACTGAGCAGAAACAGTAAAGTCTTGATTTTTTTATTTCCCCAGGATTACAGTGAACACTGCAGCTGTTATATTTCAGCTGTGTCTGAGGTTCTTGTTGTCCCCTCCACCCCAGAGGCTTTAAAACTACTAGAAGCTTGCATGATAATTCTGAGACTCTGAGGACAGCCATAACCTTTGTAAGAAGAAAAAAAAAAAAAGAGCTGAAGAATTTCAGTGGCTGGGAATGGACAAATGATCTGAACAAATGACTGTAAGGAGCAGAGGGCAGAACAGTTAAAGTAGAAAAACAGCTGTCGGCTAAATTCTTCTCAAAAGGAAGCAACTGATGAGAGCAAAAATCTTTATGTTGCTGGTAGCAGAAGCATTGCTCTACTGAGACAAACAGGGGAGCACTAAAATCAAGCCCTAGTTAAAAATATTTTGATTCTGAGCTTCCCTGTGGAACAGCAGGACTGAAATCCACTGTAAATATAACTTCAGAACTTCTGGGTTCATACACAGAGGAGGAGACAGTGAGCACTGGGCCTGATGAGTAGTAGATCCCAGAACGGTGGAGTCGTAGCTCAGTTTTTTGTCTCAGATTTCAGAGACAAAGACAAAATCATAAAGGGGTGCCAGAACTAAGACATTTCTCTCCGAGAGAGAAATTTCCTTTATTTCCAGATATATGCCTCATCACATAGTCAAAACAGAGGGAAGAAAATGTGATCAGGAGGATTCTCTACTGGAAGAAAGAAAAGCTGCAGGTGGAGTAGTATGCAGCATCCTACCCACATTCTGGGACAAGCCTTCAGCTACTTAGCTGCTGAAGTGACAGTGACAGAGGTGCAAGAGAACCAATGGCTCTGTGGTTGTGACCCAGAGATGCTTTGACTCCATGTCACTGTGCTCTGCTCATGCCATACAAGGCAGTCATGTCAGATGTTCCTAAGAGGATGCTCTTCTTGTACACAAGCCTGTAAGTTGTTTCTGCACCACAGAATGGAGTCTCTTCTGTACCCCTGACATTGAAAGATGCTCTGTGAAATGCAGAGATAGTGGAGAAGAGGTTCTAGAATATCCTGGCACTGCATTCTGTAGTTAAATTAAAATTCAGCTTTTCATGATGAATTGCATATGAAAATAAATTATATTTTTCTGAGAAAAGCCTTAAAAATTTAGATGTATTTTGGACTGTCCCTACATTTTCCTTGTTTGGTGTGAGGAGGATTAATTAATTAATTATGTGAAATTGTATTCTAGAAATTACCTGTAGGGAAGCTGAGTACTTTGGCCTTGTCCAGGTAATAGACAGAGCGTCAGACATTTGGGGTGGAAGAGGGAAGCAGTTTGAAGTTGGGAGAGAACACATAAGATGAATATTTCTGTTAATATTACTAACTGTTGTGCTCATAATGCTGGCATTCAAACCATTACTGCTAAACGTATGTCTTAATATTTAAAAAAAAAAACCACCCCTTTAACACTACAGCCATTAATGTGAGGTGGTTATCTAAATGTAAAAAACAGCTAGAGATAATGCTCTTTAATGGCTACTTTGCCACAACTTGTGGGGGTTATCAAAGGTGGCATTGACCTCAGTTAATGCACCAAAGTAAAACAAAAATGCTTCATTTTCTTCTAAGCCACCTTTTCATAGCATCATAGGAGCAATTAGGTTGGAAAAGACCTTTAAGATCATCAAGTCCAACCGTTACCCCAGCACCGCCAAGTCCACCACTAAACCATGTCACTAAGGACCTTGTCTACATGTTTTTTGAGCCTTTACAGGGATGGTGACTCAACCATGGCACTGGGCAGCCGGTTCCAATGCCTGATCACCCTTTTGGTGAAGAAATTGTTCCTAATATCCAGCCTAAACTTCCCCTGGCACAGCTTGAAGCCATTACCTCTTGTCCTATCACTTGTTACCTGGGAGAAGAAACTGACCTCCATGTTACTGCAACCTCCTTTCAGGTAGACAGTGATAAGGTCCCCCCAGGCCTTCTCTCCAGACTAAATAACCCCAGTTCCCTCAGCTGTTCCTCGTGCTCTGGGCACACTAACCCTTCACCAGTTTCATTGCCCTTCTCTGGACCCACTCCAGCACCTCAGTGTCACTCTGGTAGTGAGGGGCCCAGAACTGAACACAGGATTCGAGGTGCAGCCTCACCAGTGCCCAGGACAGGAGCATGATCACTGCCCTGGCCCTGCTGGCCCCACTGTTTCTGATACAGGCCAGGATGCTGCTGGCTGCCTTGGCTGCCTGGGCACAAGCTGGCTCATGTCCAGCAGCCATCAGTCAGCACCCCCAGGTCCTTTTCTGCTGAGCAGATTTCCAGCCATTCTTTCCCAAGCCTGTAGTGTTGCATAGGGTTGTTGTAGCCCAAGTGCAAGACTCGGCACTCTGCTTTATTGAACCTCATACCATTGGCTTTGGCCTATCGATCCAGCCTGTCCAGATCCCTCCATAGAGCCTTTATATCCTTCAGCAGATCAACACTCCTAGCCAACTTGGTGTCATCTGCAAATTTACTGAGGGTGCACTCAATTCCCTCATCCAGATCGTCAATAAAGACGAAGAGCTAAATACTTTTACTGCTAGGCATCATCTTCAGCCTTCAAATTGGTTTTGCAGCTCTCTCCTGCATCCTAATATTTCAATATCTTGGAAAATATGGATAGTCTGGAAACAGTGTTCTACTGTTGGTTTTACCAAAGCTGTATCATCCATGATGATTATATTCAGAGTAATACCACCTCCCTGTCCATGATCACTAATCCTTGTTTACATAGGCAAAGAGCGCACTAGGTCTTTTTTGGTGCGACTTTCATGTTGCATGGCTTTACCGCCACAGCCCCAAATCCTGTCAAGAAGTGCCACTTCTCAGACCAGACCACATCCCTTTCTATATCGTGGGTGGGGGACACTGTCCTCATTCCTGAACTTAGAATTCCCAAGCTGCCTGTCCTAAATCCCTTGCATGGCCCACTTCAGCAGGTAACCTGGATCACTCTGATACATCTTCTGTCATTATTATTCATATTCCGCTCATCTTTCTGTCCTCTGCAAATTCTTACAGGCAACTGTAATGTAAGCGAGTCCCCAAGGGAGTGCTTCTGCTGGTGAAACATTCGCCTACGGAGAAACGTGACGTCCATGGGGGTGACCCCACCAGGCCGCGGAGGGCGGGCATCGTAGCGGCAGCCCCGCTGCCCACCTTTCCCCGACCGCCCCTTATGGAGCTCCGGACGCGCAGCCGCCCTACTGGGCCTGGGGAGCTACGGGCCCGTGCTAAGGCAGCGCCGAGATCTGCCGTCGCCGTCCGACTCGACTCCGCTCCGTTCCGCTCCGCCCCGGTGC
Source organism: Pezoporus occidentalis (assembly GCF_034315485.1). NCBI lineage: Eukaryota > Metazoa > Chordata > Aves > Psittaciformes > Psittacidae > Pezoporus > Pezoporus occidentalis. The sequence continues at coordinate 5,758,829 of NW_026915877.1, forward strand.
ACCCCGCCCCGCGGAGAGGCCCTGTGGAGTGGCGGCCGTGGGGTGCGCGGGGCGGGGACTGCTGCTGCCGGCTCCCAGTGAGCTCATCCCGCCGACGCGCCCGGCTGCCCGCGGAGGAGCCCTGCTTGGGCCGTGCCGCGGGAGTGCCTGGGCGCGGGGGCCGGGTACCGCAGTCGGAGGTAAGCCCTTCCTCCCGCTCCCCCTCCTCCCGGCCGGCCTGTCCAGAAGGCTGCGCGGGGGCTTGGTGGCGGCGGGACGCCACTCAAAACTTTTTGGCCGAGGAGAGTGTACGGGGAGGTTGGACGGGCGCGGGGCGGGAGCTGAGGCGTGCGGTGGGGCTGAGGCGGCGGCGCTGAGGCGGCGGCTGCCCCTGCGGCGGGGCCCGGGCCGTGGCCGTGGCCGGCACAGGTGGGGGTAGGGCTGGGAGGAGCGCGGAGAGGCGCGGCCTGCGGCGGCCGAGGAGGCCGGAGGGCCCGGGGGCGGGTGGCGGGGGCTGCCCGGGCCGGGGGGACTGGAGGAGGTGCTCCCGCAGGGGCGAGGCCCGGGGCTGCTGGGCGGCCGGGATTTCCGCCTCCCAGCGCATAGTTTTACGTTTCTGTAACTAGTAAAATCTTTATTCCTTTATTAGTAGAGATTCTGCGTTCTGGAAAACTTGAGTTCTTTGTGGTTACTCGTTTGTGATAGCAGAACGCAAAGCAGCCTTGCTGAGGAGACATGTCACGACTGTCCCATTAGTAGTATGGCAGCTAAAGTTAAGGCATATGGCAAATGCAGCCGTTCATTACTCAGTCAGGCTTCGGATCTGCATGAAATGTTCCAGGCAGGGTTGGCAAGAAGGGAGATGTTCAGCTGTTTACCTTTCTAGATTGAAATGGACTGTGTAGGTGCATGTGTGCATCCGTTGGCGATGACCTTGTTTTGATTACTGAAACAGAAGGTCCTGCCCTTGTGTTTCTCAGTGTTGCCTGCTGTGATCTGAAGGATAAAATGATAATTTCATTCTTCTTTTAATATGCGAGTTACTAATAATGTATAGTAACTGTGTGTTTTATTGCATACTTCCTAAGGCGTTCTGATTTCTCAGTAGTATTATTTCAGTTAGTGGTTTGCCTTAGCCTCATAATGCATATTTATTTGGCAGAGAGTAAAGTGGGTCCTTAGTGATTGTTTTCAAAATACAGTGTAACGGGACACATCTTTCTGTGAGGATGAACCGCGGGGGTGGGAGGGGAAAGGAGGCTAGATCTGGCTCAGTGTGATAACTGAGTGGGTCCCCTCAACCCTGTTCTGTTTTATACCCACCTCTTTCTCCCCCTCGTGGCAATGCAAAAGTGGCACTCATCTGGGCTACTCTAGGGGTTGTGTTTTCTGACTGATGAATCAAATGCTGCTTTACCATTTGGAAAGCTAACAGTTGGCAGTGTGGGAGGTTTGCTTTGGGCTCCTGTGGTTGCTGGGTGTAAAACAGTTTGCAAGAGGTCTACTGTTTTGGAGTATGTTAGATGTTTTACTCATCCAGGCTACTTCAGAGATTTGTGGGATTATTCAGGATATGTGAAAGGCCTGTGTTAACTCGTATTTTTTGATAGCTGCTCCTTAAAAATAGCCTGATGCATAAAAATGCCACGTAATGAGGGAAATAAATGTTTGGATCCTGCAGTTCTCCACAGTAGCTTGATATGCAGCTGTCATAAATGAACTTTTCTCATTTTTTCTGATCTGACAGTTGGGAGCTTGAAAAATAGGGTTATGTTATTAAATAATGCTAATGAGCAATGTAAGTGCAAATACAGTTTCTTTCTGCTGCTGCTAGGGCAATGGATTTAGAGCTTCGTTTACATGGATGCCCTAAAGTGCTGGTTGTCCTGCTTCCTCAGTTTAGTTAACCATTGGAATGTCCAAATGGTGAAGAATTATGTCTGCTTCTGAGCCAAAACATATTTGGTTCATGGCCAGAGTTGCTCAGCTTCCCATAGCAGTCTGTAGGAAAAAGGCATTTTGTGTGTTGAACCACCGTCCCAAAGTTGATGCCATAGCAACACTGTGATCTGAGTATATACTTCTGAAGACAGCTAAGCAGCCTTAGGAGAGGTGTTCTGTTTTTCTTTAGCTGAACTTCTTAGTGTCATCAAGGTTAAACCTTTCTTTGAAGATGAAAGATTAATCTGCAAGCCTTCAAACTCATCAACCTGATCTGTTGGTTATGTGCAATGACACCTGTAAACATCTGTAAGTTGAAATAGATATTAATGGCTTTACAATTAAGATTTTTCTGTAGCAATGCTGCCATGATTAAAAACTTGTATTCCAAGCTCTACCAGGAGCTGGACCTTTATGTTTTCCAGAAAAACAGAGAAAGGCCAGCTTTGGGTTTTCTGTATGAGTAAGAGTTGAGAAAACTGGGTTAGTTTGTGTCTTTTGGTTGCTTTCAGCTCTCCAGATTTAAAATGGAGGTTGGAGAGTTTATTTATCACAAAGCTGTGGCAATTAAAAAATTAAAAGATATACGGCCTGACAAATGCAAAGTCTTAGTTTTAAAAAATTTGTTTGTGTATAGAAGGCACTGCTGATAGAAAACTGACTTCTGAACAATAAGTAAGGCATAGTATAACACCAAACTGAAAATAAAACCCGGAAGCAAGCACTGAAACACTCCATGATCGTCACCGGTTTTGTATTTAGTTTGAAAAGTGCCTTGTGTTGTTGTTGTTTGTTGGTGTGTTTTTTTTTTCCTTTTTTAAAAAAAAAGGAAAAAAAATTATTTTGGTGGAGTCTTAAACTCTGTGATATTGTCTTGAAGGAAGTAAATAAAGGGATCAGTTACACATTAATGCAGAATGTTTATTGTGTGGCCTAATATTAATGTGTCTACTTGCTATGCTATATGTTACTACCTTCTTTTAAAGTTCCTTGTTCAGCATGGCTGATTAAATCCTTCAGTATTCATTGTACTTAGAAAATTCTATGAGGATAGTCCAGCATGCTTACCTGATTAGATTATTTATCCAAGTGTAAAAGACAGTATAGAGGTGGCAAGATGCTTTGTATTAGGTATTTAGCTTTGCCATATACCTTTAAGAGTCTAGTGCAGAGTACCTTTCCTTCTTGCTTATGCTGGAGACAATTTTAGGTAGGGAGAGTCTGAAATGCAACACAGGTTTTCTGCCATTTTTGTTTTGTGCTTCAGCAAAATAGCATGCCAGTGATGTCCTTATCATAGCTAAAATGTTTTGTTGCTTTCCCCCACCCTGTCTTTCAGCTGCATAGAGAGACTAATCATGCTGAGTTTGCTTTGTAGTTATTTCAGGTTACTGTGCGGTATAGGCTTTCTTGTCACTCCGTCATTATAGTTCATGTTAATGTAATGACTTTAACTTTTAAAAGGCCTGTTTCTTTTGCTGTGTTTTGGGAATTCTGTTTTTGTTTTTTCCTTTGCACTTACTGACAAGAGGCACATTAAGGTATAAGCTTGATCTATAAAGCCACTTTGGTACTGGAATGTTAAACTTTGCAGTATTTTAACTTCAGTGCTTGGCCTCCCTGTATAATGTATGAAGAAGCTCCTGTGTGCAAGTAATACTTGTACAGGTTTGGAAGCAGAAGTCTAGGTAACAAAAATTGTCTATTCGTTATTTCTCCATTACGTGAATGGGAGTAGTTGCTGGAATATATGCTTTGTTTCCAGAGGTAGTGCCATCTCCAATTTAGTAATTCACTTCTTTACTTTTCTTGATCTGGAATAATCATTTCTAAAGAGGGTGCCAATTTGAAAACAGAAGTTCCACTAGCTTGCTGGATGAAGCACCTTGCAGATCAGCCAGCTTGCCAGATTTGAAGTGTCTCCTCATCTGTGCCTTGTTGTGTGGGATGTTAGTTCTCAAGTGTTTGCAGAGAAGAGTTTGCTATGTTTCATTGACTATAAAATGTTTTCAGCTTGAGAATCTCACAGGGTCTTAAACAGGGGTCAGTTTAGTGATAGCAGTGAATGAGTTTTTTTGCATAGCTACTAGCAGAAATTGAAATTTCTCTGAAGTCAAATCAAGAACTGCTTTTAGGATCTTGATGTTATTGAAGTTGGTGGCAATGCTCAATAAATTATTGCTCATTTGACCTTTTTTTGCAAATACTCTGTGTCAGCAGGCCTAGGGGTTATGGGGTTTCAGTGTTTGCGTAGTGACTGACTTGGTGAAGCGCTGCTTTGTGAAGTACTTCTTGGGCACTTTTGAAATACAGAAGACCAAAATAATTTGGGGATAGGGCTGGTCCTGAAACCGTCTAGTTCTTCCTCATGTGCCTTCACAGCTGTGAATTCAGCTGTATCTAGACATGTATGAAATCAGAAAACTAGATGCAACTTAGAGTTCTAGTAGTCTTGGATATGGCAAACATGCAAGGTACAAAGCTATAGATACATGTTGTTTTGAATCTCTGCTTTTTTTTTTGTCAGCTGCCTTGAATTCATGGTGTTCCTTTAAGTTAGAACTTGTGAATTATCAATAAATGCAAATTTCCATGGTTTAGATTTCTGAATTACAGGGTGGTGTCATAAGAGAAAAGACCTCTGTAGCCTCTGATAGAAGAGTTGTCATTCTCATTCTAGCCTGTGGTAGAATTTCCCCTCTCATTGGTGATCCAGGTATTACTCGAATATAACACCTTTTTTTTAAAAAGGTATATCATATTCCAGCATTGCAAGAATTAACCTCTCAAAGAAAAGCATGAAAGGTGAATGTGTGACATGTCCCACATTGTGCAGGAAGTGAAACAGTTGCCCTGATGGAGTGGGAATGGCCCGTGTGGGTGGTGTCAAGAAGGAGCCCCATGGGTAGATGCATCTTGGGACAAGGGTGGTGTGTGCATGTGCACATTTGTCACTGGGCTCAGTAGCTGAATGTAACCCTCCTTCACTTCAAGCTGTTTCTTATCCTTTCCCTTCTACCTGTATATTTGCCTTCCCTTGCTCAGACAAACCTGCAATAAAAATATTCAGGAATTAGCACGCTTTTAACAAAGTCTGAAGATTTTGTAAGGAGTCTTTTCTGCTTAATCCAAGCTACTGTTGTGGTTAGTCCTTTTAACTTGTCTGTCAAAGCACACTTGGCCATGTTGGGGAGCCTTGGCTTCTGGTTAAACTGCTGACTTCCTCCATACGGGTCACTTGCTTTTAAGTTTATTGAGTTAGCAGCTGTTGTTAGTGCTTGTGTTACCTGTACCTAGTAGCATTTAAAACACCATTTCAGAAAGATGTAGAGTGAAAGGGTTACTTTTTTCTTTGTTTGCTGTATATTTAGTATATTTGATCATTAACAGTTTTAAAAACAAAGGTGCTTGTAAAATGTTTGCTGCATTGCATTGGAGTTTGTGTATATGGTGTGGGTTGGGGTTTATTTTGTTTTATTTTTTTGTTTGTTGTTGGGGTTTTTCTTTGGCTTGTTTTTTGTTTTTTGTTTTTTTGTTTTGTTTTAGTTTTTTTTAAGACTCAGTCTTTTGTTAAATTTAGATCCAGCAGGAGAGAAGCTGGAACTTGTTAGCAACACAGGAAACGCCCTGAAAGAACGTTTTTGATGTGCATGTTTGTGTGTAAATGTGAACTCTGCAGCTATGTGGCTGGAGTTAGACTGCAGGGTGCTCTGCTTAGCTTTGAATAGTTTTGCACCTTTAAATCTTGTATTAGCTTCTAGTGGAACTTTGCTGCCATGTACTTTGTATAATTATTAATTATTAAATATCTGTGACTGTCAAAAGCTGGTAGTTTTAAGTCAAATTCTGAGTATTGCACTTAAAATAGCTGAGGTGTTTAACTGTGGAAAAGACAGAGTCCAGATTAAACCACTTCGTTTTATCTGGAAAAATACCAGATTTTGAGAGGTCTAGAGATTGAGCTGTTCTTCTTTCAGTCATGTACAGTGAAACTAATTAGTATCTTTCTTCACAGGTTCCTTTCCTTCCAATCTATATTTCTGACCATACTTTAGCAAGTTAGGATTTAAACAATGCGCAAGTAAAAATAAACAGGAGCAAAATATGACCTTTTTTTAAACTTAAATGAGGTGGAAGTTTCTAGAGAGTTTAATGTGTGAGTTGGTTTTGATTCAGGCTTGGATTTTTGCTATTTTCTGTGTTTGTTTGTTTTGGGGGGGGTGGTTGTTGGTTTTGAGCAAGAATGACAAAACACAGAATATTCTTAATGTGGATTTTGGAGGGAGACTGTTTCACACCAGAAATGCCTTTGAGTTTATTTAGTTAATATGCCTCAAGGTCTGTTTTATATTGGGCTAAATTCCCACTGAGGTCACAAAGGGTTGGGTTTTTTTTTCTGTGCTAGTAAGGCCTGAGTTCCTGGATTTTTCTACAATATATTCCAGAAACTGGAAGTTTGAAGCAGAGAGGGAAGAATATTATTGCCACAAAGTGTAGACATGGTTTTGCTATGGCAAAGTAAAATTTTCGGCACTTCCCAGCTACTGATGCAGAATCTTTGTGTTCAAGCAAGAATTGCTTTGAAAAATGCAGGAGACAATGGAAAGACATAGTGGGGGAAAACTTTACTTTATCCTCAGATAAACTACATTTGGCAAAGGTAGAATGGAATACAAGAACATTGTGTCTTCCAGCATGATATACCAAACTAATGTACAGTTTCAGAATCCATTGATATGTTTTAAACTCTGGAAATGAGAGCGCGGTGTGTGGAGTTTTTGTTTATTCTCTGTCTAAGCTATTTTTTGGGCCACTGTAGCGCATTACAGACGTATTTTCTGTAAGGTTGAAGGAAGTCAATCAATGAGTGATGGCAGCACTTTATTTACACTCATTTAGAGGTACTAGACATATTATGAAAGTTTGGGGAAAAAAAAGATCTAAATAGTGCTGGGTTTATTTTTGCTTGACCAGAAATGCTGTATTTTGTTTTTAAAAGACAATAGGGAAAGAAGGACAAAAGTGACATTAAGTTACTTTGTTCTGCTGGAACTCAAAGCTCCGCACCAGAGGAATATACGAAATGGTTTGTTAGGACTTTTTTCTTTTTCTTTCCTCGCACCCCTGTGCCTGCACAGAAGATTCTTCTAAAGCTCTTGCATCCTCTGCAGCAGAGTTGCATCTTGGATCACACTGGGCAAATGGGCTTCTTGAGAGAGCTCATTTTCGTAATGAAGTGTTCCAAGACTCTGCCTAACTGGCACCTGAGAAATCTAACATTGTCCCTCCAATCTGGTAAAAACAAGGTTTTTTTCTTCCTTCTTTTATCATTTCTGCTAATAGGAAAACTAAATGCTTTTCTCCTTAGCAAGCTTTGCTTGTGCCTTCTTCTTCAATTCTCAGTTTTCCCCATGAGAAAAATTGAATTTTGTTTATCTGCATTTTTTTTCTTCAGTTTGTAGGATTTTGAGGTGAGTTCTCGTTGATCTTAGATCTGTGTTGTTTTTTCTTTTTGGTTTTTTTTTTCATAAGTCAGTGAACTCGGCTCATCTGATTTACATGGAATTTGCAAGCACCCCATTAACAGGTTAAGGTGAGGCAATCTTGACAAACTTGTAAAGCTGTACACAGACCTGAGATTTTCATGAATAGTTAATTTTTTGAAGGATGCAAGTTTGTATTCCACCACTACTTAATTTCTGGTTGTGAGGATTTAAATGTGGGGGTTTTGGGCACTTGCCTGTGGAGGGTATGCTTTCTGGCATCTGAATTAGAGGATTTAGTGGTGCTTGGCTGCTTAATTACTGAAAGCAATAGGGCAACTGTAAAATTTTAATAAATATGGGCTTGCCAGGTATTTCATATTTTTGGTAAGAGCATGTAAGATCTTGTCTACACCAGGGAGTTACTGCAGAATGAGGCAGGGTGTGAATGTGGAGCACTTTTCCCCTTGCATAGACAAGCCTTTAATTTTTCTTCAAGAGCAGGCTCTGGGATGTTCCATGTATGTTCTCCCTCGTGTGAGGTCTGTAGTGGACTTATGGCTAAGTGTAGTAGCTAAAACCTGTATCTAGTTTATGTGAATAATCTAATTGATTTCAGTAGTCTGCTTTTGTAAAGAGAGTACACCACATGTTGGGTTGTGACAGTACTAAAGGGTTTGCTTGTAAGCCCGTTGTGGTAGATACTGCCTGTCATAAACGTTCAAACAGAGCTAATTTTAACGCTGTGGCAACGTCTCTTGATGCTACTGCATTGTACGTTAAAACGAAAAGTCCTTTAAGGGAAAAGGAATTGGAAGAATATGGATGTTAGAGTGTTTCCTTGTAGTTTACACTGTAGAAGAATGCCTGAGTCTTGTCCGTAAAACAGCATAATCAAATAATTAAAAACGGAAGGTTTACATTTCACAGCAGACATAAAAAAGTCATGAGAAGTGAGGAGCATAGTATTTCTCCTTTGCCACATTCCTATGGGTGAGATTTCAGGAGACAGTGAGACAATCTAACAGTTTGTTGTGATTCAGAGGAGTGGTTTTCCTTCCTTCTGTACCAGCCATGAGATCCTGCTCTTTTTCCTGTGTTGTCTCCCTTGCTCATCTGAATCTTCAGTGCAGTTCAGAAAACACAGAAAACTGTAGCAGCCCTGGCACGAGGTAGAAGAAATATGCAGCTGACCCCTTTGGCTGTCTTGTAAAGACTTGTCCAGTATGACTTTGAGTAAACTGCTTTTTGTTCCTCTTAAATGGACGTAAGAGTACTACCCTCCCTGCAGGTTGCTATGAGCTGTAATATGCTTTAAGATGCTCTAGGGGAGAAGAAGTAGTATATACAGATGTGTAGGGTACTTTCTGATTCACCTGCCTTCTAGATCATGTAACTTAAATGTTTAGTCTCTAGGCAGCCTCAAGAATGTTAATGTTAAATTCTCAAGTTCACTAGTTTATTTTATCCACTTGGATTACCGCTTTATGTGTGTGTATGTTCAATTGTGCTGATGTGTTATGGACAATGATAACAGTCTTGGTATGTATGAGCTTTGTGTTCTACTTATTTCTGCCTTTTAGGGTCATGTAGGAGTTACATGTGGCTCCACATTTTTTGGTGTTTTTTTTTTTGGGGGGGGGGAGGGGTGCGAATATCGGTTTGGTAACCAATCAATTTAGGCAGTTGCATTTTCTGAAGGAAAGAACTCTGTCTGTGTTGCATTTTCAATACAGGTTTCCAAGATCATCTTGTATGACTTGCCCTACTTGAGCAGGCGCACTGGACAAGATGACCTCCAGAGGCCCCTTCCAGCCTCTGGCATTCTGTTCCTCTACCATAACCAAAGAAGTCTTAATGACTGTGGTTATTTTTTGTCATCATGGGTATTTCAAGCTGCTGTTGCACACATACCAATCTACCTCTAGTAACTGAGGCTAGAAGATGCATACCCTAATGAAGAAAGTAGCAACATCAATTTTACACCAAATTAGTGTATCTTAAAAGTCACAATGAAACCTCCAAAAATGCTTACTTAATAATAGATATGTTTGTCTCTATTTTTAGGCCTGTGAAGCAGGAAGTATCTAATGTGTCCTTTGTATAACAAGTTTGGCTAGAGCTCTGCATTTGATTTTTGGCAAAAGCAAGTGGCTGTGATTCCCAGCCATTTCAAGATAAGGTATTTTATGATTAGGGATTATAGAAAACGTACTGTCCCAGAATTTCTAAGGATAGCTGACATGGAAAAAAAAAAAAAAAGAAGTCCAGAACATGCACCTTTATTGGGAATCGGTGTCTAAAATGGAGGCCTGTAGTGTTATGAGAAAATTAGTAGTAAAACAACAGCTGTTTTGAAAGAGAGGAAAATTTCATGAAAAAGCAGAGAAGGAAATCCTGAAGGTGTCTGAGGGCCCACAATGTCAAATTACACAAACGAAACTGCTTCCTTGCCACTTTGCATCACTTGGATGGGAGTGATGATAATGCTGTTGATGGCTTTGCTGTATAGTTTCCTTAATGTATTGGTAAAGTATCCAGGAATAAGATTAGCTTTGGTTTAAATATAGGAGTGAAAGTTAAACAGCCAGCACATGAGTGAAAAGATGACGTACCAGCGTGGACACACTGAAGGGAGCTGTATTGCTGCCTCCTTTGCTTTAGACTTGTTTCAGTCTTGTTTTCAAACTCCTGAGTGGACCAACTGTCAACTATCACAAAAATTTTCCTCTTCTGAGAGACCTTCTTATCATCTGTGGTGATCTGCCCTGCTGAGCTACCTGAAGACTGTGTGGCACTGGCTATTGTCAGGCAGTGTATGGTGCCAGTATGTATCAGTACTCTGTAAATTCAGCAGCATTTTGACTGGTCCCCTTTCCTATTGTTGTGTAGAGCAATTCTGCCAGGAAAACTGCCCATGCTTACTGTGAACTTGCTTTTCAGTAGATGAAAGACTGTGGAAGAAGCCTTCACTTCTAGACAAACATATTTTCATTTTATGTCCTACAATATTTTCCTTGAGTTGTATGCATCTATTAATCAAATACTGCCAGGTTTTGATAGTGCCTGCTTTGACTTTGTAGCAAATGATTTCATTTACCATTTGGAAGGAATTTGTTTTTCTTTTCTGAAAGGATCATCGGTCTGTTAAAGTCATTGGAACTCGGTGATTTTTTTAATTTTATTTTATTTGGCACATACAATGGGCCAGACTACCTGCAGTAGATGCAGCAGGTGGCACTTGAGGTATAAAAAACATCCCCTCTCTAAAAGTGTGCCTGAAGACTGTCATGCTGTGTGTTTATATATAGTCTGGTGGTAGAATCATCTCATTTTGAAGTAGAGCAAAGTTTCTTCAAATGTGGAGCTGCCTCATGTTTTTTTTCCTTTCTTCTTGTTTTGGTTTACTGGTTTGTTACGTGTAACTTTGTAGACAAACAAATATGGAAATCAGTGTGTTTGTTGGACCACATGCTAGTTTTGTAGGTCCCGAAGAGACCTGTAGCGTCAGATCACTTTGAAGTCACTGGGTTTTTTTGGATACTGCCTAGAGTACTGTTTTGAGAGCTGCCTCATCTTACCAGTATGCTCCACTGAAATTCTCAAGACATGCTCTGGTCAGGCTTGATTTTCTTGGGATTTTTTTTAGTATTGAGAAGCTGAGAAGATCTCGGTCGGTGTTCTTTAAACAGAAAAGAAGTAAAAGTGGTAGCTTTGCAAGCTCCGACTTCAAATACGCATCTTAAATCTGAAAATAAGATTACGTCCAGGCACCTGGATAAGTTTATGTAGGGTATGATTTCTCATCTGCAGTTTTTGGTAAGTTGAAAGCATTAAGCAAGTTGAAAGTGTTATTGGTTTAGCCTAATAATTTCTTCTAATAAAGTATTTTATGAAATTAAATCCCTTTACATGAGATAACTTCCTTAAAGCCTTAAGGTGATTGAAAGAAATAGTAATTTATTTGTTTCTCTATGTCAGCAATAGTCTAAAAGCCGCAACAAACAAGCAGATGGTGGTTTACGTATCTCAGCTGCAGTACTTCATTTGCTAAGCTTGTGGATTTTAGTGACATTTAGTAAGTCTAGTAAAATTAAGTCATTGGTACGCAGACTCACTAGGTGGACTGTATAATCTTCCCAGTAGTGATGTATGAAGGAAATGCAGTATTCACCTACTTGCCTACTGTGTGATGGGAGAACTTGTCCATCCTTTCAGGGGAGTCTGATGGTATGACTTAAAGAAAATCGAGTTTTGATTAAGCCAGTTCTCTCCTGGAACATTATAGACTAATTCTGTGTGTGCTGTCTGATGGGAAAACACTGACCATCTTAAAAAAAGGCATGTACTGAAAGTTGATAATAATTGAACTGTCATGATGTCATTTTGCTGTCTGCTAAATGAAATTTAGTGCTTTTCTCCTGTGGAGGAGAGTATAGAAATTGTATGTACAGCTGTAGGAGACAGTTTGTGAGTTTTAAAGTGAAACAAATCCAATATGCCAGGTAGGGTTTCTTAATCAGCTGGTAGGATTGCATTGCCATGCAGAAGAAATGAACTGTCACTGGGCTCAGAATTTTCATGTGGTGAGCACATCGCTCCTGATGCTGTAGGAGAAATTGTGTTCTTCCCTTTGCTGTAGCACAAAGAAGAGAGGATCCCTGATCAGAAGTAGGTTTTATGTAGCCCTTTGAAAATTCTGGGCAAAATTATTACAGATTTGTTGTGTTTCCTATCAGTTTGGTACTATTACATGAAGTTTGTAGGCTATCCTGTAGTAATAATTTTTTTTTTTGCTAAGTAGGTATTACTTCTGATACTGCTTGACTTTAACACTAAAAATATTAGTTACATCTAAATTGATTTCTTCTGCTTCTTCCCTCAACTTTCTAGATGATAGTGATTCCTTAATAGTACATGTTGTTTCACAGGAGCAGAAGAAGCTTGCTTAAATACATACTGCAAAGAGTAACCCATACAGGCTGCCTGTTGAGCCTTTTTTAAAGAAATGGGGGATCTACAACTGTTCTAATGGCTATACTGGAAACTGCATAATGCCTGTCTAGTCCAGAGACCACAGTCTGTTAAAATATTGGGTCATTTATCGCAGATACCAATGTGCTGTCTTTCCCTGTTTTCACTTTGCTAGATCATCTTGTCTTCAGTTTTCTGAGTCATGAAACAACGTCTAGAATTGCGGCAGTATGGAGGAAGCAGGTTTAAACTGATATAGAGTGGTGGGATGAAGGAAAATGGTTTTGCCTGCTGAGCTTTGTGAACTGCAGCCTGTATAATGTGAGATGGATGCATTCTGCATTACATTTACTTCTGACTGCTTGGAGTGAATCATGTTTTACAAGCAGCTTGCTGACATTCACCTGGAAATTAGGACAGTTGAGAAACGAGAGATGCATTTTATTTCAGTATGCTTCATCTTCCATACTTTCTGGAGAGGATGGTGCTGTCATACCTGTAACATACAACTACTGGGTAACAGAAGATGTGATTACTATGAGTAATAGGGTTAGGATTTTGGTTAGTGTGTTGTTTTTTGGGTTTTTTTTTTTTGGTCTTCCTTTCATTTTCTGTGTGCTAGTAAAGCTGAAATAGCAGTTCTTGACCTAGTTTTCATCCAGTTATAGGCTCTTGATTTTCTGCTGACATGGTGTGTGCAGGGTGTCACTTCTGCCAGCTGGAAAGTGGTGAGTTTTCTTGCCTACTGTTTTGACCCTCTAATAATCGATTTTGAAGTAGAGGGTTTGTTGCTTTTCCTGTTTTAATATGAGGAGATGGAGAGAGATGGGATAAAAGTGGCCATTATGACAAAGGCAAGGAAAAATGTACCTATTTCATTTTCATTCATATTTCATTTTCCTTTGCTTCCTCCTGCCTCAGTGCAAACTGTCTGTGATGCCCACTGGTTCTGGGGGATTGGTGGCTAGGATGCTCATGACTGTGTTTCCCTAGGACATTTTTAAACCCTGGTGACATTATTTCATTCCAGAATGTCTCTGCCTAGTGACCTGCCACTTAAAGAGGGGGCAACTTTTTATATTTTTTTGTTTTGTAACCTTTTTATGGAGGTGAGGGTTGTTGCTGAAGACAAGCAGTCTTCCTCTTCCCACCTGTCATCATTCTGCTCTCACCACACCCACTGACCTCCTTTTGTCCTCTGAAGTAAAAACTTGTTTTGCTGAAGTCTGTGCACACTGATCCCTTTCTTGCAAAGTTGGAGGAGAGATGATTCATTGGATTTAGGAATAAAAGGCAGTGGAATGATAGAATGTAATATAGTTCTGTGATAGCTAAAGATAAAACTGAAGGGAGAAAACAGTCCTGGTGAAAGTGGAGTTTAAGCTAAATGAGATGAGACTGGAAGAGCACAGTGGATCTTTTGATCCTTTGAAGAATTTGACGGTATCTTGTAAATGACAAGAGCTAGAGGGGTGAGGTTCAGAGAGAAGCCTAAATAGCAAAGATAAATAATTCAGTAGAGCTGAGAAGCAGGATTTTTTCCTGGTTTTTGTTAGTTTGATTTGGGATTTATTTTTTTTTTCTTTCTGTTTTCCTTTTTTTGTAGCTCATAACTGAAAAGAAGGGAAGTTTGTAGAAAATGGTAGGAAGGTATGGTTTTGGCATTTCTCTGGAGGGGCTTGGCTGAATGGGAGGAGAAAGGAACAAATAAATTTGTGTACAATCTCATCTGTAGTCAGATATTTTTCATATGAGAAACAGCTGCAAGTCTTTAAGATTTTATGGCTCCTCTGTTGACAACTGCTGCTGTTTTTTCCCCAGCATGGACAGGCAAATGACTCAGCTGATGATTCTTCATCCATATCATTGCTGAATCATTCAGGTGCTTATGACCTTTGGAGTTAATATTTCTGGCTTGAGAGTGCTCTTCATCTGTTTCAGTGCAAGATCAATTTCTTTGGTGCTTCAGGGTAGTAACAAGTAGCTGAAGAATAGTAATCTTTAAAATTGATAAACAGTCATTTCTCCAGTATCTGGCACCTGACCAAGAACATTTAGACAGCAGTCAAGTGAAGACACCAACCATCTTTGCCCCTGCATTGGCAGTCCTTGGAGACACTGGCCAAAATAATCTGCAGTAGGGTGAAAGAGTAGCATAGCAGAAGACTGAGTGGTTGCAGGATAGAATAGGTACTTCCATGTCATCTGGGAAGTTAAATCGAGAACCAGACTGGTGGGAAAAAAGCTACCGCAAAAGCACATTCTAATAGCTTATGTGATAATGAGATCTTTCTCACGCTTCCTCATCTTTCACCTCTTTCATTGTATTTTAATAGTGCTTCAGGGCAGAATTCCACTATTTGGAAATGAACAGCAAATTGGAAACTTTGGTGTTCTTTTACAGTCTCCTGTTAAATTGATGCGTAGCTTTCAGGAATGTCAGATAAGAATGGGGGGAATATCTCATAGGTAAGATTAATAATAATTAGGTTATTGAGTAAGGAACAAATGCCGTATAGCTTGTCACTTCTGTATCTGCATTGATCTCCCTACAAAAGAAAAGGGTAACGACCATTAATTGTAAAATACTTTCAATAATAGCTGGTTAACTTCAGTGAATTTGTTTAAGTTTGGCTCAATACAGCCTACTGGAAGGATTAGTTTATTTGACCTCTCCAAAAGCGATTGACTCTTGTGGCTACATCTCTGAAAATAATCCACTGTGATAGTAATGCATCTAAAACATGCATGCTGCAAACCTTTAGGGAAGGTGGACCAAAAGTTAAGAATGGAAACAAAAAATCTTGTTACTGATGTTAGTATCTGTTGGTAGTTGCCATACATGAAAAATATTCTTATGCAAGGAAGTTGCTGAGTTTTATGGGAGACTCGCAGGCAGAGTGAAAACATGGAGATATGTTTTCTTCTGTCTTTCTGCTTTTCAAAAGGGATTTCATAGGTAATGAAATACTTAATTTGTGAAAGATTTAGGAGTGAAGTAAACTTTTGTGTATGTCTGTGCTCAGAGCAATTTACATAACCTACCATTTGTATTTTATAAACCTGGTCCTGTTCTGGAGTCCTTCACTTATAAAAAAGCTGATCATAATGAAGTCTTAAATTGAAGGACTTTCTGCCCCTTTCCCTCATGCTCTGAATATAAGGCAGTTGTATGAAATGTTGTGTGTATCTGAAGACGACATTTGAACTGGTGGGAGGACAGCACCCATTTTAAAATGTATTTGACATGAGCTAGGGTGGGGGATCTGGTTTTGTAAGCAGCTACCATGATCTTTGATTGCATAAGCAAAAGCATGTTGAGGTATTTTCCTTCTTATGTAACATTATTAATATTGACCCTTGGATAACAAGTCCACATCTCATACCTGTTGGAAAAATGGAAACGACAGTTAAAGTTTTTAAAATGCCTTGAAATCTTGAAGGAAAGAAAAAACCTAACCGAACAACAAGCAAGTGCTTTCAGGGGCAGAATTTAAAAACTGGAACCAAGAAAACCTAAACCTGAATTGTTTACCAAAGCAAAACAATTACAGTAGCTGAAAACTTCTGAAATCTTAGTGAATGATTTTCTTTAAGCTTAGTTGTGGGGAAAGCAGAAATACAATATGCTTAGAAAGGACAAAATGCCAGCATTACTGGAAAATACCCTACTAATACAAATATTTTTAAACCAAAACAAGATCCAATATCCCATGTCTGTTTCAAGGGACAAGGAAGTATAAATATACAGTATTGCTGTTCAGTTCAGTCAGTCTTCTTGAAGTGTGCAAGATGGGTATGAAGAAATTTTTTACCTGAAGCTGAAATGCTTTTGGATACCTGTCCTAAAGCTTTACAGTTTGTGTAACCAAGTTTGCTGTTGGGCTTTTTGGTTTGGTTTGGTTATTTAAAAAAACACATAGCTTATTTGTAATCAGGATTTTGAAACTGTAATATTTGGTTCATTTCCTAAATGGTTCAAGTACGCACCTTTGGGGATTGTGAATGAATGTAGAAAAACCTAAGGTGCTGGCCTAAGGACAGTTTATTTTGTATTTTTCTGCCTGCTCAGAGCCCTTAGTGCTTTGTCTCTCCTTGAGTGTAATTGACATACCAAAAGGTGAATTTCTTTGGAAGTGTTTATCTTTCATTTTTTGCAGCATTTTATAGGGGAGAAGTCAGGAAATGTACTTTGCTTCCAGGTAATGGGCAACTTTTGTATTGGCACAGTATGTGTCTTGAATAAGCAACTGTCTCACATGCCATTTCTGTTCTGTAGTGGAACAGATCCTTAGAGAACCAACTGTCTGCACAACAGGGAAGTTGGCCTCAATTCCAGAAAGAGAAAATCTAGGATGGAATTGTCCTTGATTCCTTTTGTTTGATCTCTTATTACCCCTAACCTGTATCCTAAGAATAGGAGTGATATATACTGCAAAATTTCAGTTCTGTATCAAGCTTCTCTGTTCTGCCTAATAGGAAATTTATACCTGCCATGTTTGCAAAATAAGAAAGTTAAATATAATGTGTTGTTTAGGTGTTCTTTTTTTCTTTGTTGTTTTTTTTTGCCACTCTGATCTAGCTATGTAGAATATTATACTCGGATTCTGAAATTCATTAACAGCTCCAGATCTACCATTGCATAATGCAGACTTTCTAACATGGCACATGGTTAAAATATGGAAAAGAAAAATATTTTCATATAAAAAGCAGAGTGCAATAAATACATTTGGACTTTTATTTTCTTTGATGTCTTATCTTAGGAGGTAATCTGGGAGAGGGTGTTTGTGTATTTAGATGCTTAGAGTTATTTTTCTTTCCTTTTGGAATCTAATAATTAGATTTTTTTGATCTTGTAGTACTGGGAGGCATATGCCATTTAAAGTAAGAGTGAGGGAGGTAGAATTTACTACATTACAGCTTCTGTAATGGTTTTATTCTAGTCCATGTCATTCTCCTCAGAGTCAGAAAGTGTCCTCTCTGTAGCCCCTGAGCTAGTTTGTATGCTGCCTCTGCTAGGAGTTTGATCTGAGGTGAGTTTTGTTGGACAAAGGGAACATATTTGAACCAACCTAAGGGATTTACTCTTGTATTTCCTGCTATTCCCATCCCCCTTCCTCAGTATGTTAGGTACATTTCAAGTCGGTTCTCTTTTTTTGGAGTGTGAGTGGGGGTTATCCTTTAAAAGCAGTACATGCAGTATAGTGGCCTGCAGGATGTACAGGCTCAAAGGAAATAGTGCATTGTAAATGGTACAGTGTGAAATGCATGCAACATGTGGTCAGGGGTACAAATGCTAATTAGAAGCCAGTAACTAGTGGTGTACCCTGTGGGTCAGTATTGACTCTAATCCCTCTCAACATCATTAATCACATAAGGGCTGAGGTTGGAAGGGACTGTGGGAAATCACCTTGTCCAACTTCCCTGCTCAAGAAGGATCACCTAAAGCCACTTGTCCAGGACCACATCCAGATGGTCCTTGAATACTTCCAAGGAGGACGGGAGGCCCCACAACCTGCCTGGGCAGCCTGTGCCAGTGCTTAGTCACCTTTACAGTAAGAAGGTATTCCTGATGTCCAGAGGGAACCTCCTGTGTTTCAGTTTGTGCTCATTGCCTCTTTGTTCATTGGATTACTCTTTGTACCCATTACTTTTTCCACTGACTATTTTTAGGCTCACATTTCTCTTTGAGCTGCTAAGGAAGGTTTCTTTAGCACTGCACCTGTTCAAGATCCTTTAAATGCGGTTTATGATTACCATATTTTTCTTAAGAAAGATCCAGTTCTCTTGCATCAGTGTTATTGTCTTCACCTGCAGTAGGCTACCCCCCATGATGATCAGCTCTGTGAAGCCAAACTCTTTAATAATTACCTTCTTGTATTTGGTTCCAGTTGTGTTTCACCACTAAGCTGTATCGCTTTTGGAAAGAAAGAAAAAAAAAAATCATGCAATGGTCTCTGTAGGGCAGAGCTAGATGAGACATGCTCTGTGAACTTCAGCACTTCAGCTACTATTTCTTCCTTTTTTGCGTGGTGATACCAGTTGGATTTTAATAAAGTCACTACTGTTCAGCAAGACTTTAAAGATTTTAAAATGTTTGTAAGTAAAATTTACTGTACAGCATTGAGGTATGTCGGTACAATATACACTGAATAATTTTAGAGGAAACATTAACATTTCAAAGCCAGGCAGAAGTTGGGAAATGCCAAATTAAGAATGTCTCTGCAGCTCTATTTTGACTTCCCATTCTTTTACATACAGTTTATGTTTCAGCCTTGAATTATATGATTGAACACTGTTTTCTTCACTAAATGCTCTAACAACCCAAGAATGCTTACTAGCAACATTAAAAGCTACAATACCCTAGAGTACAATTAACTCAATTACAATGTACTGAAATGACCTGAGAAAATTTTAATTTAAAGGAACTTTCCAATTACATGTAAAGATGGGTTCGAAAGAACGCAGGACCTTCAAGTTGTAATATTAAGGTGAAATTTAAATATCTATGGTTTTGGACAAATGACCAGTGTTTAAATATGAAGCACAAAGTCTGTAATCATTCCAAACTCATGCAAGGACCAGTATCTTAATGGTGTGAAGTGGTTGGAAGGATTTGAGGTGAATCACAGCAGTTGCTTTCAGTTGTTGTGAGGTGGTTTTGTTTGGTGGTTTGTTTTTTGTAGGTTTTTTTTTTTGTTTGGTTGTTTGTTTCTTCGTGGTTTTTATAGAATCACAGAATCAGCTAGGTTGGAAAAGACCTAGATCAAGTCCATCCAAGATCATCAAGTCCAACCTTTACGCCAGGACTGCCAAGACCACCACTAAACATTGTCACTAAGGGCCTCATCTACACAGTTTTTGAACACTTACAGGGATGGTGATTTCACCACTGCTCTGGGCAGTCTATTCCAATACCTGATTATCCTCTCTCTGAAGAAATTTTTCCCAATATCCAATTCAAAACTCCCCTGGTGCATCTTGAAGCCATTGCCTCTTGTCCTAAACCTCTTGTGGCTTTTTTTCTTTCTTTTTCTTTTAAGAGTTCTGTACTAAAATTAGAAAGACCCTTTTAAAAATGATGATCAGGAAGGTAGGAAAGAGAATGCTGGTGCTGAGTTTGGCTGATAGATAGGAAATGGCTATTACAGCTGTCTGGTAGCAGTGCTGTACTCAGCAGTACTTTACACAGTTCTGTGATTTGGGAAGCATCAGAGAAGCCTGGTCTTTGAGCAAAGAACATTCACTGCAGCACTTGTAGTAATACGTTGAACAGCTGAAGTATATGCAGTGCACACTGGATGTGCCTGTTTTTACAGCCACTGCTGCCCACATGATATGCACGAGGAGGAAGCTATTCTGAAAGAATACTTAATAAACTTGGGAAGTGAACCATTTGGATTTTAATAAAAATGTGTTTAAGGTGTTTGAGTGGCCTCTGTGTGATACTGGCCCTGCGGTGGGGCTGTAAACGAAGTGTAGCATTCCTGGGCCCAGGCAGTGTGCAAGGGCATTCCTAGGTTAAACAAAGTCTTAGTTTGCATCTGGCTGTCCTTCGTACTAGGGGAGCAGACAGGACGTGCTTACAGAATGGAAGATTCTAGCACAGTTTATGCATAAAAGAAGCACAAATTTTGATTGTGTGATCCAGCCTTCAAATTTCTAATTTCCTAACTTCTGTGTTACTTGGTCTGTCAAGAGTTGATACATGGGATAGATTGTTCCCTTCTGTGTTAACAGTCTTAAAATATATAACAGGCTAATGAGGTTAGGTCTCTCCTCAAATCTTCTGCTCTTAAAAATAAAATTGCAGTGTCTAGACTGATGATATTTGGCATTATCTTCTCCATTCCCTCCACCTGCTCCAGACCTGAATTCTGGAGCACACAATGGGACAAAGGTGCCTTGAGAGGCCTCCTTAGTATGTCACAGCGTGGAATAATGACTTTCTTTGTTTTAGGGGCAGTGCTAGTCTTCATACAACTCATGAAAGTGGTTTATTTTCTTGTATCATCAGATAAGCTGTTTCCAGCTGACCATGTCTGAGTCTCTCAGAAATATTTTTTTTTTTTTTTTTTGTAATGGTGTACCTGAGGCCATGACTTGTTTTTCCTTGTTACTGCTTTTTGTGAGAGCTGTTGTATAAGGGAGGAGTGCTTCTTTTTGCCTTTGTAGAACTAGAAGGCATTAAGTACTGGGAAGGGGGAAGCGAGTGGGGAACACGTGGCGAGTGAGAGTGGAGCTACAGTACTTAGCTGTCTTTCTCATCCCCCAGTAATTAGCTGTTGGGGAACATGAAGTATATGGTATTTCAAAGGAAGTGACCAGAGCTGCAGTTAAATTTTGCTTTTGCTTTCTGTGTATAATCCTTAGATACTTTGCCCAAGACACAGCACAGAAGGTAGCATGTTTGCTGCAAGCTTGCCCTGGGATCATGGAATCAACTAGGTTGAAAAGACCTTTAAGATCATCAAGTCCGACCCCCATATCCCAGGACTGCCAAGTCCACCACTAAACCATGTTACTAGTGATGTGATGCGTGATCCTAAGGAGTGTAACTCATCATTACATCTTGCTTGAGGTGCTGTTCTGCCACACAAAAAACAGCTGCCTGTGTGCATGGAACTGACCCGGGGATCTGGGCATTAAATATAATACAGGCTTGAGAAACCTCACGGCTTTCTAATGAGTATGTGTTGTATGTGCTTCAGGTTGTTCACAGAAGCTTAAGAACCAGATTGTACTGATTTTTCTTTCTGCTTTATTTCATAAATATAAGTGAACTTTCTGAAGAACCCATGCTTTTTGAATGAAAGACTTGCTTTTCCTGTTGATTCCATGTGGGGTATATGGCAATCCATTATGTAAACCAGCATAGTCAGAATACATACCCTCCCCCCCCCCCCCCCCCCGTTGCATTTCCTGTACTGCAGGTTTTTTGGATTTTTTTTTTTTTTTTTTTATAGAGAAAACAAATGAAATTAGAATTTACAGATGCACTAGAAAGCTTTTTGGGAAAGAAGTAGTATTCATAATTCCTTTTATATCATTTTCCTTGCTTTGTGACTGAAGATAGTACCTGAAGCAGCTTAACTGTCTTCCAGGTTTGCACCCTGGATATATTTCTTTCTTAAAATTATTAATCCTCTGAAATTTGCAGCTGCTGCTCATTTTAAGTTGATTGTTAAATTTGAGATACGGAAGACAGAAATATGTGTGTGCTCTCAGGCACGGATAGATGGGCACAGGGACATGTACATAGCAGGGCAGTGATTTAGGTGTTTCTGTGTTGGTCAGTGTGTTGCATATACATAAGGAACAGTTGTGTAGTGATACCCTGTTCCATATCACCTATCTGTTCCATCCACCTGCAGTTTGGAGTCTCCAGCTGGTAGCAGGTTTCCAACATGCTGCTTGCTCCCCTGGCGATGCTGATGAACTCCCGTCAGGAGTTAGCCCTTTATTCTGCTTTATTTTCACCAGTGTCTTTCCCTATCTTACACCATGTTTAGCCTTATAACCTTAATTATATGTGGAATGTGGAGAATGCTGTATTATTTTTCTGTATGAGAAGACAGTGAACTCTTAATTGCTTAGTTCAAATATTAAAACATTCCTTGTGCGTCAGGAGTTTGCTTAATCAAGCTACGTTTTAAAAAATAAATGTAACTATCAAAAAGTTTCTTCTGATTGCCTTGCTGTTTTGTTTGCATTGACCCTGTCTTTACTTTGTTCGGTTTTGTGTGAATGGATGTTATTAATGTTACATTTATTTTTGTTTCTTTTTATTATCCTTTAGGAGCAACATTTAAAATGTTAAAGGCAGTTTTAAAAAAGAGCCGAGAGGGTGGAAAAGGGAACAAGAAAGACTCAGGTATGAATATTAATGACATATTTCGTGATGTAGATGAGTTGTGTCTTATAAATCCAGCAATTAAATGTATTCTGGCCCTGCAACGATGCCCTATCTCGAGGGCTGTGGGAGACTCCTGTGCTGATGCCAGCGGCAGGGAGGTCTGTCAGCCCTTGGCCCTCTGCTCGGTTTTGCCTGCACTGTTCACATGCAAAGCTTAGGAGCAGATCTGAATCCTCCTGGAAGGTGTATCCAGGGCAGTCCTTCCCAAATCGCTGCCCAGAAGGGCAGAAGGCAGCAGGTTGCTCTTGGTTCTTACTAAAGAATTACTGAGGGCTGTGTGTATTGTCCTGCCAGCTTAAATATGGCCCAAAGCCAGAGGTTCAGAACCCTGAACTATAGAAATAGATTTTAAACTACTTACTCAATTATATAATAGAAAAAAGCCCATATGTATTATGTGGGATAGAATTCTTATTATTCATGAATTTAGATAAAAAATTATTGACAATAAATTTAGTGAAAACATTTTAAGTTGATTATCAAACTTCTGTCATGTTCTAGTCTTTAACTACAGAAATTTTTGAAGGTTAAATCATTAATAAATTTTACTTTAAAGCTTACTTTACTATTAATCATAACTTTAGATAGCCATGACTTACCTGTATTGCCTTTCAGGAAAAAGGGTAAGTAAGAGCTCTTTAATTGCCATTTTTGAGGGCAGCAAAGGAGCAGCAATGTCCTTTGAAAAGGAACAATAGTTAGAAAAGTGCAGGTGCTGGCAGTTGAGAATTAAAATTGCAGGCTCTGTGCGGGCCATTCTGAAGTCTGCTGCAGTGTCTGGAAGGCTGACGGACCTGAGGGACGGTTACATTTTCTTCACAGTTAGATTTTTAACTCCAGACTTATTAATGTTGGCTAATACATTTGATTTCCTGATGAGTTATAGCCCAAGTTATCTGTAAGAGTGACTTTATGCTGTTTGGCAATACAAATTTATTACTCCCAGAATAAAAAAAAAAAGTAAAACTAGATATTTGTTTAATATTGTAAGGATAGAATATAGACTAACCCATTCATGTTTTTTTCAAGACCTTTAAAACAATGCAGTCATATTTTATTTGACAAACAAGTTATATATGTAGCTCGCATTGCAGCTTTTAAAACTATACTGAATTATTCTGAGTCCTACAAGGGGAGGGCATTTTAAGTGTTCTTTTGCAAAAAGCAGTTGTGTTCATCTGGCAGGTAATGTGTTCTTCAGGAAATTCTTGTGGTCTTCTGAAGTTTACACTCAACCAAGGTTTCTTTCTGAGTGACTGAAGGATGAGAGCTATCCTGAAAAGAAAAACCATTGACACTAGATCAAAGATGCACAGAAGTGATCACAGAGCAAGACGAAAGGCATCCTGTTAATTTTGTGTGTACTGCTGACTTGAAGTTACCAGCTGGAGTTGTTTAAACATTGTGGGCTAAAGATTCCTGTGGTGAGGCTTTCATTGGTACGTTTTTCCTTAAAATGCTAGATGGAAATTGGTTTAAGCTCAAAAGGAAAATCAGGCTGTTTGGAACAGATCTTCAACCAGGCTTTGATTAAAACCTGAAGCTTGAAAAGGCTTTTTCCTGTAGGTCAGAAAGCAAATTTTTTTTTTATTTTATTTTAGAATCTCATCACATCTGTCTGGATTAATGTGAGCAAAGAAAGGGTTTTCTCCCTTTGTTTTTAGAAACACAGTGATGCTGTATTTCTGAACACCAAGGGGACTGTTAGAGTGTGGGACTCTGGTTTTGTTTTCGTATGAGTTTTTTGTTTTGCTTTTTAAGCAAAGCTTTAGAGTTTCACGTATGAATTGAATGTTAAGGAAACCTAAGTATTGGGAATAATAATGCCTGGCTGGTGAAACCTAGAATAAGGAGGAATGCAGGACTCACTTTTTAAAAGGAAGTAATTTATACAGTGTATTGCAGAGATTTTGGCTTATTTTGCATTTGAAGATGTTGTGAAAAGTTTGAGAAGAAATGTGTGTGTTCCATTCTGTGTTACATTCAGGACTTCCTGTAAAGTTGTATTCAGTTTAATAGTTTTCTCTTTTGTTCCGAAGCACCTTCCAACTCTTTCAGCTGTAAGACATTTCTCAGCTTTCAGAAAAGATGTGAAGCAAGCGAAGGAGCCATTAGACTTTACAGAACTTATTTTTTTGCTTGCTCCTCTCCCTGGTTGTTAAACTCAACAATGAGAAATGGGATTTTTTTTTAATTGTAGAGTTGTCCCATTTCATGGCCCTTCAGGTCTTTATTAACAGCAGCTTCTCTTAAAATTTACTACTCTAAAGAACTATGAAGATAGTGCAAATGCATGCTAATGATGGAAGCTGACCTGAGAGACAGTTAATGTGGAAACATCCACCCTTCTAGCCACCATTTAAGAGAGTAATGCAGTAGTAATTTTAGATGCTTCTCTCAACTTTGTGGACACATAGATTTGATTTTTTTGCTTATGAAGTTTTGAAGAAGTTTTCAGAATTTAGTAGGAAGTAGATGAGTGAACACAGCTCAGCAGTGCCAGGCTAAATACGATCAGGAAGACTCCTGTGATCTGTTTTCACTATGTACCCAGTTTAGGAATAATGCTGAACAGCTGGAAGATAGTAGTATTTTAAGTTGCCACAGCTGTTCCAGAATTGACTGTGTGAATGTGCTTGCAAAGTTCTGCTGAGGTGTTTTTGGTAAATCTCTCATACTTCGTATCCTAATAGACAGATGAGAGATGCTGAGGTGTTCAAGAGCAGTAACTCCTGAAGTCTCTGGCTGGACCACTGGGATTGTTTCACTGTGACTGAAGTTGAATTGGAAGAGGTTTAAGTTAAACTGCAATATCTTGTTCTTAAGCTGAAGTAAGCCCTGTTGTCCCATGGGTTTACTCGTGCATGAAAGCAATGCCTGGAAGTCTGTGCAATCCAAATCTGAGTGGGATGATTCCTGTTTTACTGAATAGAGCTTCCTGTTTGTGCATTAACTGTATCTTATTGGTTTTACATGTGTTAGCCTTGTGGAACCAATGCAAATAGGAGTGGCATTTTTTCCCCGGGTTGAAGGCACAACTGTAGTATTGAAGTCTTTAAAAAAGGTTAAAGAACAAAAAGAAATGAGGATTGTGGGTTTTTTTTTAAATAGCTTGTATGGATTTTGATGTTGGAATTTCCTCATTTGCCCAGATGTAAGGGTTTAAGAGCTGAAGTGTACATATCGTTTTTGAAATCTAGCTGCTGGTAATGTTAATTACAATTTGTAATAACTTTTTTTAATTTAGGGTTATCTTGGAAAAAAAGGGTTGCAAGACTTAGGGTTGATGCTTTTTGGTGGAGGCTGAAGTGCTATGCTAAAGACTGGTGGTTTTTATAAACAACTTCTGCCCAAATCAGGTGAAAGACTGTCACATGGAAATCTCACTTTTGAATAGAAAAATGGCACCATAGGCTGTTCCAGTAGCAGTATGTTAGCAACGCATAGTTGGGCTCAGATCCTGCACTTTTTTCATGAATAATTCTTCTTTTATTGAAATGTGTTGATTTAGGTGCTGCTGGGAGGCCTTGATAGGTAGATGGCTGTTGTAGGATTAGGTAAAACCCGAATGAAGAAAAATTTGCATGTATCTGCAAACATATATGAGCGTAGATGAAAAGAGGGCAGTGGTGACAGTATGTTGTGTATGTGTAGAACAACTTTTCAAAACAAAAATTACTAAACTTGCTTCTAAACATGGATTTCAAGAGAAGGTAATTGATACTGTACTTGGGTAAGCTGATGAGCCAAAGAAACAGAATTTCAGAGAAAGCAGATCTTTGACCCAGGCATCTAGCTTTTACATCCAGCTTTTTTCAGGTTTTCTGCAGTATGAAGCAGCCTGTCTTTACACCCCTTCAGACATAGTTACTTCTATTCTATGGAAATAAGTATCTGTAGATTGATTTTTTTGTTTTGTCTTGTCCCCCTTCCTTCCATTGAAGTGATGTGTACATACTTAGTAAAGGACAGAACTCAAGGGGGGAAACACTACAGTCTGCACCTGTCAGATCAAAGTAATTGAAAGTAACTATTTTGTGAATGTTTAGAACCAACCAGGAAGAGGGCAGACAGGAACATTAACTTTTGTGCCCGGGAAAGTAATCTCTGTTTATAATACCTCATGTACACTGAACTGGAAATACGCAGCAGTTATTCTCTCCATTTGTCTTTGTTTCTCAAGGTTTTAATTCAGTCTCAAAAACAAAGTAAAAATTTGGTATTTTGTTCTCTTTGTCAGGTTGTAAACATCAAATAAATATTATCTCTTTAAACTCTGAAAGAGTTATCAAGTCCTTTAGAGATTCCTTCAAAGGTGTGTTTCTATTAAGAAGTGGCAGAACTAGCATTTTTTGATCAAGAGCCTACCAGAGTGACTCTCAGTAGTCCTTGTCATTTGTGCTTAGGGCACACCTTTTCTTCTTCATTGCCTTTTGTCTGTCTTTGTTTAATGGACTTAATTTTCTAGATTTAAGATAATCTCGTCTCTTCATTTCTACCCTGAGTTTCTTTCTAACTATGTTGGAAATTTCTTTCTGCTCTCTTCTGTGGTGTTTTCATACTTAAAAGTGGGTCATGTTTTCCTGTTTATTTCCTTGACATTTGAAAATTCACCTTTGTAGCCACTGGAAGATTCTCTGCCTCTGGTCTCTCTTGGAAGGAACTGACCTTTTTTCTTTTAGTATAGGACAGAAACTTCATGTCTTAGTGTCACAATTTCAGTAATCAGGGCCAGAAGACTGTTAGACCTCAAGTCCTGCAGGGCTACCTTCAAGCCTTGTCTGTGATGAGGTGACAGTATAAGGAATATACATAAGTTTCGGAATATACACAAACAGTCGGTTTTAATTGTGATTCTCTTAGTCTAAGTTCTACTCAGCTACTTGTTCTGAAGTGCTTTAAAATGCTAGAGATAGGTTTGTATTAGTATTTCCTGTTGGTTTTATATGCAGTCTGTAATTATGTTTGTTTTCTTTAACTGTCCTAAACTCAGGAACTTGCCTTTTTTTACTTACTAAGCAAAAGGCCGTTTAATATAAAATACTTGTAATTTATTCCAATTTAGAAAATCCCGTATATTAAATTCCTGCAGAACATGCCTAATTATTTCAGATGGCTTTTTAGTAGCATGAGCATTGTCATTCTGTTGACCCAGTATCAGGCCTGAAGGAACACAAATAATGGAAGTATTGTGCTTAGTTTGCTGTATTCTTCGTGCACTAAATCCCATCAGAAATTTAACATCAAATGGAGTACATGGTATGCATGGAAACTTTACTGATTTCAATAGAAATTAATGTGGTAAGTAATTAGGACTTTCAGGTTTTCCTGCTTAAAGCTTATTATCCATTCACATGGTACTCGATTAACAGGGGACAAACGATAACGTCAACAAAAAGATCATGTTTAGAATGCAGTACTATAGTCCTTTAAAGGCAGGTAATCTGGAGAAATGAGATCAGTGGTTTTACTTTCTGGATGCTGAAATAAAAGGTATTGAAGTGCTTATTTTTCATATGCATCAGACTTTCAGTGGTTGACTTCATATTCAGATTTTTTTTTTTTTAATTTGGGCTACAAAAAAGTTCCGTATTAACAGATCTGTATTAGATCTTGTTTGATTCTCCTGTAGATCAGGCTTGATTTTTTTACAATGCTCTTTTGAGACTTAGTTTCCTTTGCCTTTTCATTGTGTTGTATTTAGATATCTTTATGTAAGTATCTTTCACCTAGATATGAGTGTACAAAGTTTTTAAACATTAGGATAGAATGGATGCTTTTTTTTTCTGCATTATGTTCTGTTGTAGATTAGTATACTCTTAGTTATTTTGTTTGTATGCCTTGCTCTTATATACTAAACAAGTTGGATGAAATATGTGAATTTGAAATGTCTTCCTTTTTTTACGTATGATCAGATACAATTCAGAAACTGAAATTATGCTAATGTTCTTTTTGAAAAATAAAATGGCTCAAAGGCATGAACTTGGATCACTTGCAGAATGTTCTGCCATTCTGTGTTTTCCTTTTTTCCTGTTAGCATAGGATTCTGTTACCAGCCTGACACAAATGTGCTCAAATTCACTTTTTTTTTTTCTTTTTGCTAATGGCAACTAAATTGCTATGTTAAAGTAAAAGTGAAGTTTCTATGCAATCTTTTATTAAGACTTGCTACTTGTTCAAGTTTTTTTGGAGTTATTTCCCTGTAGCAGTAAAGGTTTGCCTCTCAGCTGAACTTGTTAAGTTAAATGCATATTTGAACCTACCTTTCTTGCTTTATGTTTTATTAAGGATTTCTGTCTGACTAATATACTTACATCCAAGCTGAGAGCATCAAGATACTCAGATTTGCTTCTGCGAGACTGAAAGGCTTGAAATGATTGAATAATGTAAGTTTGCATTTTAAAACTAAATATGCAAATTCAGTTGCCTTTTTTGTCCAAAATCTCTGTGTCCTAGGCTTTGAATTTTCAGTGCAAAGGGACTTTTTGGTGCATAAAATACACATCATCTAGTTGGAACATTGAACTTGTACTGGAATACTTTCAAGCTTCAGTCTGACTTTTTGTTGTTACTCTAAAAATATCTTGCAACAGAAGAAGCATTGTTTCATGCATAAAATATGGAGCTGGTTTTGATTACCCTGTGTTGCTTTGCCCACTTTCTGTGGCTGTTGACAGTTATTTAAGAATTTAAACTCCTTTTTTTGCTGAGCAGTGAGTATTTAATGTGGTAAATGTCTTTTCCCAGAAGTTAATTCCAGTGATATATCCCATTTATATAAATGGGGAGAGGGGGAAAGGGGGAAATATATAAAAATCTATGCCCTTGAAATATATAAAAAGAAATTACTTCAGTATTTCTAATAACCTCTATTTATCTTTAAAAATTGGTTGGGTTTTTGAAACTAAGCACTACAAGAGAACATTAGTATTTTGTGTACTGAAAAAGTAATCTAGAGTTCAGCAATAAATGCCAGAAAGTGAGCAAATAGCGTCAAATACGAGCATAGTTGGCAAAGATTGTCCATGTGGACCTTTTATTCTAATCTTTACTTGGTTTGTTTCACACTCAATGCGCTTCACTGCTTCTGGTACTCTGGCTATAATGAGTTTTCTTCCCATTCCATGCCAGTTTCTCCCTTTCTCTGGTCTCTCCAGAGTCTCAAGAGCCAAAGAATGAAATGTGGATCTTTGCTGATGCATGTATTTTACATGACAGGAGCCTATTTTCTCATCCCAGAAGGCTAGGATGAACTCCTTCACTTATCATGAATTTTTCTTCAACTCCTAATCTATGTTGGTAGTAGTGTGAGTGGTTACCTTGCCTGAACTGGAAAGCCCGGGTCACTTGGCTCCTTCTGTTCTCCTAGACTGACTCACTAAATCAAACTGGTTGTGCATGTACAAGTACACAAACACATAAGCATTTTACTTTTGAAGGACATAAATCCTTTAATGAGCAATTATCAGTGTTTTGCAGTTAAAATAAAGCACCTTATACACAGTCACTGAACCGTGTTGCAGAGTTCTGTCTGCAGTTCCCTCTAAATTCTGTTGAAAAATAGGATGGAACTTAGAAAAAAACATTTTTAAAATATCGAAACCACTGTGTTTTGTAATCCTTCAGCAGTTTCTTACTACGTAGACATAGTGATGCCTCATGCTGCAAAGTGCTTTATGACTTTCCTCATGCCATATAACTAACTTCTGTTTCTCCACTCATGATTTCCTTCTGAACTTTTTTATAAAGTCTTACCTTTGTTCTGCTTCGAATAAAGACTGTCAGGAGTAACGTGTGGGCATATTTGCATGTTGGATGTTTCTGTCTGCAGATACAGGCATCTGCCTGTAGATGGGAACAGTTTGCTCCTTGGGCTGTTCTTCACAACTCTGCAATTTATGCAGAGGTACCATGGAGTGCTTGGTGTAAAGAAAACAGGTGCCTCATGTTATGCTGTTAACAAAATTATCAGCAGTAGGTACTGTTGTTAGTCTTTTGCACACTCCCTATGTCAATGTTATTTAATTCCCTCTCAACTTGCACCATAATGTCTGCTCTAAAACAGCAGAGGAATTATACCTCTTAAGCTCACCTTTTCAGCATTTGATGGCAGAGATTCTCCACAGAGCGTTATGGGAGTTTGTGGTAGCTGTGTATGCAGAAGTTATCATAGAACTGCAGCACTGTGGTGACCCCGGATTGTGTCTGCTCAGCTTCTGAGAGTCTTCAGAGATGGGGGCTGTACAGCCTCCCTGAACAACCTTTTCCACTGCTTTGCCGCTCTCACAAGTTTTAACAGCACACCAGATACACAGATACACAAAGGCTAATAAATACAGTCATTCTCCATTCTGACAGAAGTGTCAGGGCAGTTTGCAGACAGAATATGGGCGTGTATATGTAGACTGAGCCAGCCGCCAGGTTTAATGCTGGTTGTGTTCTCTGTGGAGAATCTGATATATTTCTTGTCTTCACTGTGTATTGATCTCTGAGGAGTGTCAACAAAAGCCAGCAGTGGCCTTGGTTGACACACAGCCATAGACCAGTCCCATTAACATTCTCTCTTCCCAAGGAGAATGAGCAGTGGCTATAGCAGTATGTATAGCAGTGTTATACAAGTGCAAAGTTTGCAGCTGTTACATGGCAAAGTTTGTATACTGCTGCTTTGCTTTAAGGTTCATGCCAGAGTAATCTGGTCGGAGCTGGGCTGTTACAGTCAAGTTCACATTAGTTTGGGAGGTGGTGTCAGTAAACTTCACCCCAGGGTGCTTGCAAGGAGGCTGTTTCAGCAATAGGATCCTGTAGTGTTAACAGTTAACCTTTTTTTTCCTTTTCTTTTCTTCAAACATCTTAAGCAGAACTGCAGAATTTTAAGATTTCCTCTGCTGTAGCACAATTTTATGTCGGATACATTTTTTTAAGTGGCTTGAGAGTCTTTTGCTTCACTTTAGTAGAGAGTTTAAGGAGAAAAAGACACAATTGGATATACCAGAAATCCATACTGAGAGAAGTCTGTAGAATGCTGTCTGTTCTGCAGTCACTGTCAATATTCAGACTGAAGGAGTCTGCGTTTTCATTGGTCTAGCTTTTGCTAAACCTTTGTTTGGAAGATTGCGGTCCTATTCCTTCATATTCAAATAATCCAAATTCCTAATCTGGACCAAGCTCCAGTTTACATGTATTTTGGTAGTTAGCATTCTTCTGATTTCTAAGCAATGTATACTGAATGAAGAATTAGATGGGATTTATTATGTTTAATACTGCCATATCCACTGTAAAGGTTTTCATTTTAGTTATCCTCTCTATTCAGTAGAAGGATTAGCTTAATCTTACACTTCAAGTTCTCTTTTAGGATATTAGGCTCTACAAAATCATTACTTTAGTCAGCCATCCTTGTATCTTTTTGTCTCTTAAGGGAGATAAAAAAAAAGTAGTTTGTTAATCAGATTATGCCTTTCAGTTACATCCCTAGGTGCAACTAAACTGGGATTTGATTTCCATTCTCAAAGCTTTTTGTGTGTGGTTTTTGAAGCTATTAAGTTGTTTCCGTGGTTACTTTGACCACTGGATAAGAACTCTGGTGTTGATTGATGCTTATGAAGAGTTTTTTGTCCAAAGGCTGCTTGGCACTGGAAAATGTACAGCTTGGAGATTTTAAAAATAAGAAAGTGGGATTTCACAGGACCTGTCCTTATGTTTTAGTTTGATGTTATTAAAAAACTTGTGAGAGGTCATTTTCCTCCTGTTCCAGAGCTGATATTTGTCTGGTTTATGTTGGGATAGAGACTAAGAAATGTCATGTAAGTTTAAAGTATATTTCTGGTAGCTAAAATATTAGAAATTACTAAACTTTAAGTTAGTAACAAATAATTTTGGTTCTCTGTGTGCATCAGTGTGTGGCATCTGGCTATAGTCAGTCATTGTAACAAGTTGCATTTTGACAGCTATTACTCATGCATTTTCCTAGTATTGTTTCCCTAATACCAAGTGGAAAGGATAATGTACCTTGTGGATGCCACAAGCTTGTTGATTTTGTGTCTGTCTTATCATGTGTAGATACATGTGTAGATACAAGTATCTTACAGCAAAATTCCCGTAAATTGAAGAAAATGCATGAATTTGCTCATCAGCCCAATTATACAAAATAGAAAATGCAGGATTAAATATAAGATTAAATATACAGGATAGACTCAGAGACTTAGGAAGGAATTGTTTAAGCATATAAAAATGAAGCTTGCCATCCTACATTACCACATGTGTAATTTAACTATAGCCAGCCATAAATAACATCATTTTTATGGATATAGAACTTCCCTTCATGTATAGTGCAAGAATGATAAATTTTGTAGGTCCATTTAGAGAGCCCATAGGACAAAGAGATAGAGGTCATCTGTCTCTATTAGGTTTTGTCTTGTCACTCTCACTGTAGTATGGACTCCTAGCATATTATGAAATTGCTTATGTCTGAGGCAGGTGCTTTAATATTCAGTTGAACTGGTTTGTCTCTGTGGGAATGTGGTACCTGGCAGTCTTAAGTTGGCATGAAACAGCTGTGACTCCCATCCTACACAGTGAATAAAGGTGAGCCTCATCCTAGCATTAGCTGGAAACGGTGTATTTCCAAATCTTCTTCCCAGTTCTGCCTTCCTACATACTTATTTCTTGGTGGCCTTCCCTCACATCTTTATGTCTTCCTCCATTTTGGGGCACTTCTGTAAGGGAGAAACCCCGGGGGGGAGGGGGGGGGGGGCGGAGAATATCCCTGATTACTCTGAACGGAAGAGAGGAAAGAAAGCAAGCAGCTGTCCTGCTGACCATGTCACCAGCTGCTCTCCATGGACCTGGAGACTTCTTCAGCTGGGAGCAGCTTTTAGTTACCAGCAACCGTTTTATTCTCAGTGAACAGCCCCTTGCCATGTAAAGTTTAGCATCCCAGTGCCACAGGCTTCCATTTGCCATTTGTTACTTTGTTACTTAATGAGTCCTTCTTGGATCATGGAGGTCTTGGGGAGTTGCTTTCCTTGGAGAAGATCTGGTTTGTGCCTATGGCTGGGACAGTATTGAAGGGTTGTGGTGTTTTTTCCCCTTCTACTCCTGCTGTTTCTGTTTTCTGAGGTCGCAAATGTGGGGTTGGTGTGTTAGCTAGTGTCGCATTTAGTTAACAGCTTTTTAGAAACTCAGCTGTGCAGTTTCTACTTTCTTGGAATGATTTGTGTCTAACAGCTGTCTGCTATTCCATAGTGTTCTCACCATTTTTCATGTGTAACAAGCTTTTTTCTGCTTCAGTAGAACACATGACTGTTTAAACATGTTCATATGCAATAGAGAAGGATAAATTAAAATGAATCCAGAATTCAAAAGCCTACTAAGAAGACAATGAATTAAACATTGCTTGTTTGTGTCCTAGTAAAAGGAAAAATAGAAATGAGGGAATTGTAGGGGGAGTTACTAATCCTGAAGGTGGAGGAGGTGATTTTTGTTTGTTGTTCTCTTGTCTCTTGCACCCCCTCACTAACATTCCAGCTGGAATACTTACACAATTTCCAGATTCCAACCTTGGCAATGTATCTATTAAGAAACTCTAACAAGAATACTAGTTTTCTAACTGTAGTTTGCTGTGTTACTGTGCTGCTTCCTGGCTTTATGCTTACATTCAAAGGAAAAAAAATGGAGTGTCTGTGTGATTTTGAACAGTTTACAAAGCAAACCCACGTGTACTATGTTGAATAGTAAATAATAATACACTGAATGTTAAACCTGTGTTTGAGAACAGCTACCGTGAAAGTTTAATTTGTAAAAGAACATTTATAGCCTCTGCATTTCCACTGAAAGTGAATGGGAACTCAGTAATTTAGATATCTTGGTGTTTCAAAAAAATCTCATCTATGTGATTATAGTGTTTAAAATAATTAGTCTTTTTCTTCTGCACAGTACTGCAGTACAAAAGACTGTACTTTTATTTAAGAATGGTGTGTTAAAGCTAGCTTGCTAAAATACTGATTTTTCTTAAACCAATAGTTACACTCCTATAATAATTGCAATGGACTTCAAAAAAAGAAGATAAAGTTCTAGTTACTTAGTTTTTGATTTTCATCTTGACTTCATGAAACTGGAGTTGCTTCCTTAAAATCATTATCTATTACTATGAATTTTGTTTGAACAAACCAGAGAGGAGAGGAGGACTTCTGGAAGGTGGTGGTTTAGTTTGTTTCAGTGGAATAAGAAAGTAAGTTTTATGGTTACAAAATGTTAAAGAGAGGTTTGAATTTAGCATAGTGTTCTTCAAGACCATTTGTCATATGTAGCCCTCCCATGTGGTTCTTTTGAGTAAACAAGTATGGCTAAGAAAAATCCCAAGTAATCTTAAATACACGGACCTTTGGAAATAGAGAAGTAGACCTATCATTCAAGCATGCTTGGTTTTCTTACCTTCCATGCATACCTCTAAAAGAAAGAGAGCTGTAGTTAAATAGACAAAAATATTTTTACTCTTCTCTGGAGGTTAGGTTTGGGTTTGTTTGTTTTTCCTTCTGACATACTGTGGAAGTTCACTGTATGCAGTTAGTGCTCCCAGTACTCATATCTGGTAGGAGAACAGCTGTTAAAAATTGAGGTCAACAGTTGAACAACAATAAAATGAACATGAGATATGTCTTGTAGAGTCATATTTATCTGAAGTGTTTCCTTAGTGTAAGAAAATGGACCTGGTATGAGGGATTCATATCTGAAAAGATAGTGCTTCTCCTTTGTTTGTCCGTCCTTCTAGTTGTACTTCATGTACTGGTGTGTAACCATGCTAGTTGTTGCACATGGACTTGTCTAAAAAATGTTCTGGCATTCTCTTTCCTTTTGCATCAGTCTTGTTTTGCTGTATTTTACTTTTCGTCATACTGGTTCAACAGTAGTTCATGTAAATAATTGAGCAATACCCTAATTTAGGTATTAAACCAGGCTGTATTTAATTGTTAACCTTTGTATTTCAGCTGTGTTTCTGTCCTCTGACTAGGAAAACTCGTCACTTTCAACTTGTATTTCTGCTTTGAACCATTACTGTGAGCAATATATTTCTCTGTTTTTTGAAAACATATTCTTGATTTGGCTGAACTTGCATTTTCTGCACCATCAAGAAATTTCTGTTTTGAGCGTATTTCCCTGTTTTGATGTACCACTTAGTACATTGTGAACCAATAGCTTTTATTTTCCTCAGATAAAAAAAAAATGTTGCTGTCAAATTGCACATAACTGGATCCTCAGTTTAAAAAAAAAAAAAAACAAAAACCACAGAAAAATAAAGCTTAGGCTGGCCATATATGAGTGTGCCTTTTAGTGATCTACCTTTTAATTGTGTATAAGGGATAACCCAGCTAAATTGCTCCTTTAACAAGTTAAATTATTTTCAGGTGGTCTTGACTTTCAGCTATCACAGTGATCCTAAAATAAATTTTCAGCTGTAGAAATACTTTTATCTTATTAGGAAACTTGGTTTTACCTCTAAGGATGAAATCTGAAAAGTACTTACTTTGTTGAAAGTGAGGTTTTACTTCCAGCTTGCTGCCTCTATTACAGTAAAACAAAAGCTTGCATACTTTTTCTGGATTCTGCAGTGGAGGGTGCACAGTAAGATGAGTCATGCTGAATTGTTGCTGGCAAATACGTTTTCCTGTGTTAAATACTTGTATTTCAATGCAACTGCCTGTTTTTTATTTTGGTATATCACATAATGGATGACAAAAATTTATTTTTAGCAGGTGACTCCAGCCCAGAGAATGCCTTGCAGGTTATAGCAACATCTGGCCACAATGCAGATTTTCCCATTGGCAATCAGCCAGTCTCCGAGGACACTTATAGAATGAACTTGGCTAAAGGAGTCTCAATGTCACTGCCATCTTCACCTCTGCTGCCACGCCAGTCCTATTTGATGCAGTCAAGATCAAACAAAAAATCTCCAGGTAAAATGAAGCTGATGAGCAACTAACACCACCTTCATGGCACTTAAACTCAGGTTTACAATTTATACATAAGTAACATGGTAAAATCACGTTAATCTTTTGCAACAGGACCAAGAGTAGTGGATGCTTTTTGCGTGTTCCCAGGGATTTGGTGATCAAATAGAATGTATTATTTCATATGGCAAAGAATTATTCTAAGTGGTATCATGAATACCTGAATTGAAATGTATGAATATGTTTAAAACTGGTCATTTACGATTAGTACAGAAGCTAGGTAGAAGACAACTGCAAAAACCTTTGTGCATATATTAATGACTGTAAGAGTGTTGTTTGTGGCTTATGCAGTACATTTATTTGATTCATATCTGCAAACATAAATGTATTAATAGGTAAGTTGCTGCTGAAGTTGTGACAAGAAACTTGTTAATTTTCAGTAGTTGGGTCCTTAGTAATGACTGCATACTTATGTGTGAGCTTTGCTAAATAAGGTGCTCCATCTGGTTCCCTTTTATCAGCATTGTGCACATATATATCATTCCAACACACTAGCATCGCTTGGGTTCATCCAGGTCAGAGCTTGAGTGTCAGGTGAAATTGTCCATATTCCTATTACTTATGGAGACACTCAACAGTTTTGGGTTCTTTGTTGTAAAGTTTATAAGCTCTAGGAACAAAAAGTGTTGAATGTTGGTTTTTGTCAGCATTGAGAAATGTCTTGGTTAATGACCCATTTGACATAAAATTAAAGAAAAATGGTGCACAAAGAATTGCCACAGGATAGTAAATGCAATTTGTAACAAGTATTCTTGGTTTAAGTTGCCTGTCAATATTTTTTTTCTCTCAAAGATCAAAAATAATAATCTCACTTCACGCTTAAGTAATTTGGGGTTGATTTTGACAGTTCATGTACAAATTTTGAGCCACTGAATGATACTTTGTTATTTCTCTCTTACTGCAACTGACTGTCATCCTAAGCAATTTTAAAAGGTAGGATGAAGCCCTTATAATGGGGAAGGAAAGGGGATTTTGCCAGATATTTAAGAGGTCAGGATCTAACTCTCAGTTTCATTACTGTTGGGAAAACTTAACTGCATTCTAGGTACATTTGAGTACATGAGGTATAACCTTCCCACTCTATGATTTAGTTTAGTGACATACATTTTTAAAAGTAGAGTGTAGGTTGCTGTTTCTCTTGGAAACATTATCTGCTATTTCTTTGACTTTCAACAAACTATACCTGGTAGAAGATCAGTTAATATAAATTACCTGTCTAGCATCTGGAGTGGGAGTAATAAAAAGAGTGTATATTAATGTACTGATTTCAAAGCAGTCTGGTTAAGTGGCTTACAAATGGCAAGTTAAAGATTTTTCAGGAGATGATTGCACAGGAGGTGAACACAGGATTCTGAATTTAAGATGTGGTAATGAAGTCACCTGACTAGTGATAGAATAAAATTCTAATTTTAGTCCTCTCAGTTAAGAGGTGAAGACAAAGAAACTACTTAAAGATGTATTTTTCAGTATAAATCATACCATTAAGATTTTTTCAAGTCTTTGAAACTCTGTAATTGAGCAGAGGACGTGCTGTGGGAAGCTTGGTGTTTTCTGTCCATTTAGATTAAGAGGATTTGTCCCATCATAGGCATATTTGTTCTACGAATAATGTAATTATCAGATCTCAGATTTGGACTCATCTTGCTGAGAAGATCGCTTGGGTACCTCACTCATGAGGGAGTTAGATTTATCTGTTCAGAACAGGTTTGGAAATCGCTGGTCCAGGGAACCCCTGGGCAAACACAGGACTTGCTGGTTTTGGTGGCTCTCCGAAACTGCTATCCTGATCTCTGGCACACCACATTCCATTTCCTTCCTGTCATCTGCCACCCCTCATGGTAGGGGTTCAGGCCTGAGACCAAGCTGATGAGTATTCATATACTAGGAGACCACTATGTTAGCGGTGTTAGCTGCTTTATTGTTCCTATTGCAGTGGAGAGGCATGGTGACTCATGTACGCAACTGAGAGGGTGTCTTTGCTGCTGTGTGTGTGTGGTCATAGCTGCTTTTTGCCCATCATCTGAAAGTAGGTCAGCCACTAGAACCTCCTAACGCATAGGCAGGAAAAACCACCAGAGAGCAAGCAAATTTCTTCACTGGAACATGGAAAGCTGCACCATCCGTTTGCACAATCTGCTATGGGTGACATTATGCTTCAGTTATTTGCATAGGAGGAGCTTTTTCTTTGTGAGAAGAGCTTGGAAGAGTACCAGTGTTTCTGGCCCTGGTTCAGTCTTCAACTCTAACTATAAAAGGAGGGAAGAGAGAAACTATATCTTAAATTACTAAGGAGCCTAAAATTATTGGCAGAACTAAAGTGACTGGTTCATTTGGAGTCAGAAGCTTCCTTAATGAAATAGTTCATTGAGGAGGAGGTGGATAAAAGCAGAAACAAACAGCAAGGAAAAAGTTGTCAGCAGGACAGCTCTGGGAAGGGAAGCAGTAAATTAAAAACTGTCAGAGTAAGTTGAATTTCTTATAAACCTAGAAGGAGCATTGCTTGGACTGGTAATCTTACAGGTATGCAACAAAACCAATATTTATGTTCTTAAAGGGGTAATAATTGATTATACACGGATTTATAATGGAGATTAAAAAAAAGTTGGTTGTTGGAGTTTAAGGCGTGAATGAAAGATGCTGCTGCCCTTGGAGCAATGTTTACTGACTTAAATTATTGATACCATCATGCTTGAACAGAGAAGGAGGCAGCTTTCCTTTTAAAGACACCACTGAATGCACAAGAGGACTGCTGGAAGACTCTTCTATAAATGTGCAGTAGTTTTTAGTTTTTAAATTAAACTGTAATTAAAACTTTTTATTAATAAACAAGGTAATCAACATACCTGGTACTTGAGACTAGACTAAGTAAGAGAACTGGTTTCACCTAAGCCTTCAGCTTTGTGCATTGATCTTGAGAATGGGGGGAAGCAGTTCCTCTTGCATGCAGTAAGCTGCCCAAGTGGAAGGTCCATCTGCATGTGGGTTGGGCAATCTGTCAGTGCAGACACAGAGTCAAATATTTAATGCAGATGGGAAGGAAAGCTATGTTCAAAGCACAAGTTACAGTAATTTCTTGGAAAGTCAGCTCTTCTGCAATAAAAAAAAAAAAACATTAAAAATCAGGAAAGCAATAGGTCATAAACAACAACAACAAAGTGTCATTATAGAATTGTATATATTTATAATTCATCTACACCAGGAAGATACTGGGGTAGCTCTGGTGATACCAATTTGAAAAACATACTTTAAAGCTAGAGAAGGGCTGCAGGAGTGACTAAAGGTGTAGAATGGCTCTAAAATCATTTCAGTAGATTCAGTTGGTATACTTCTGCTTGGGAGAAAGACAATTTTAGGGAAAAGGAGACAGTATGATTACTGTTTCCTGCAGTTCTGGGTTAACTTGTGGATGGCGCAGATTGTTAAAAGAAGGCAGGGATAAATTCTTGGAAAGAAAATCCATCTAGCACTGTTAAATAGAAAGTGACCACTTATGACTTGGGAAATGATAAGCCACTTAACACAAGTCACAGAAAGTGGACCAAGGAAGTATGTTTTTCCCTAACTTAGATTTTTCTCTGGCTTTTGCTGCTGATGAAACACTGTTCCAGATGAACCTTTTATCAGATCTGATTCAGTCATTTTACACTTTCAGAAGAGAGCTTCCATTGTGCAGATACAGTTCATCTTTAAATGGGTCCTTTTTCATCCATGGAATAATTCATGTCTCCTTTTCTAGGTTGGTGTATGAAAATAAACTTACTATGAATTTTTGTAGTTATTGTGATGTTGTGCACCAGATTTGCAAGTACTGTAGGTCGCTTCCACAGTAGTTTGTGGGGAAGAAAATTCAGTACAGGGTCTCCTCCACAGCTTAAGCTGTGAGGGTTAAAAATCCGTCCTGAAGATATTTCCATTCTGATCTATTCCCACATGACTGATACGTGTTGCTCTGGTTCTTCTGGAATGGTTGCTTTTTGTTCAGCTTTGACATATGTAATTATACTTGTGCCTACAAATGACTGATTTGGACTATTGTCACCTTAAATAATGTGATTTTTGTTTCAAAGGAATGTATTTTTAGCTGCTTTCACCAGGGCCAATGCCCCATGTATTTGTTATGAAATAGCATTGAAAGAGCACCCTCTGGTGATAGTTGGTAACTAAGCTATGTTTTAGTTTAAAAAATATAATCATCCTACAGTCTTTAGGTAGAAATATAAACCTGTGTTCATGTATGACTTACATTCCCTGCCCAGTATTTCTTAACTAAGAAATAAGGTTATCACCCTATTCCCATATTGCACTTTTAGAGGGAGATCTGAAAGAACAGATAGGTCCCATGAGGAAAAGCATCTGTACTCCTGTAGAACCAGGTTGTACTTGGGGCAGAAGGTACAGGCTGTGGTGTAGCAGGCAGCGCTTCTCTAGGCCAGCTGCAGTGTGACAGGGCAGCATGTTGCCTCAGGGAGCCTGAGGCCAAAAAGGGGAGAATTGCAAGTTGACTTTAAAAGCAGACCTCTGCCTTGAAGTACTTATGAAAATGAACAAGAAATAATGTAGTTTTTAGAGGCTTTATGTACCATCAGAGGCTGCTGCCAGAAGGATGAATGGGACACTTGGTATGATTGCAAGTGTCATAGCCTAAATATACTGTGGTTTTTAATAAACAAAGTATGAGATGTCTTGGAGAACTTTGGCATGCCCTTGAATTTTGAGTCAAGCAGAAGGATTCTGTTTGAAGACAAGAGAACTACCTTATTGAGGGTGATGTGGTATAGTTAGCTTAGCACGCGTCCTGCAGTCTCTCTTCAGTGCACCCGTAATGGGGTTGACTTTGTTAGGGAGGGAGATTGCAGACAGGAAAAGGAGCAAAAGTTAAAAGCCTGAAGTGCAGCCCTAAGTTACATATTAGCAGCAAGGAGGAGGGAAGCCAGCCTATTGAAGTTGTTCGCAGTGTGCAAGTTGCACACCACATACTAAGAAGAACTGGCGAGCTAGTTATGTTTTATCCAGCTGCTGCAAGTACTTTCAGAGGAGGGAGAGAGGCAAGTCCTTCTCTTGTTACTAGCGGGAGGGAGAAAGTGAGACCTGAAGAGCTGCCATGGCAGAGTAGTGCTTAGCAAAGCAGCAGCACAGTGAGCCAGTTACCCACTAGGTCTGAGGCTCAGTTTGTGCCTGTTCTGTTGTTTGTTGTTTTGAGGTGTTTCAGTCATTTTTTCCCTGATTCCAGTACATTATATCCTATTTTATTTAAAACTCTTCTTTTGTTATTGAGGATGTATTTTTGTTGTCATTGTTTAACAGAACATTCACCTCCTTTGTTTTGAAAACTGTACCTTTGGTTATATTTGTGTATTTAACTTAAGGAAAGGTGCCAGCTCTATCCTTCATTGTTTTCTTGAAATATCACTGTAAAACTAATTAGAAGGCATCATTTGTCAAATGCTGCAGTAACATGTGTGGATGCAGTTAACTCCTGTATACTAAAAGAGTTAGTAGCTGTACAGGTGCACTGAGGCGTGGTCATGATTGACAAATGTAGGCTTCAGAAATAGTGTGGAGATAGTGAAATATTACTTTTACAGTTATTTGGGAATATACCAAATATAGCCTTCTACTTTTATCTGATAGAACTCTTTTGTGTCCTGAAACTTACACGTCTACTTGATAAGTTTGTGAACTTTTGTCTTTTGTGTATATATATATATATATATGTATATATATATTTTTTTACTGAAAAAGTTTATATTTTTAAAATCAGCTTTTCAGTCTGGCACTTCATTCACAGTATTATAGTTCCTACATAAAAGAATATTTTTTTTGCTCCTTTCTTTTAAAGACTGCATGATTTCTCCATGAAATAGTATCTGATGTGTCATTCTGTAAGCTTAAGGGATTTAAACACTATGGACTGTAATTTTAAAGCCCTTTTTCTGTAAGTTTGAGTTTATGTAAAACCAGTGTAAGCTACATTATGAATGTTAAATGCTTCCATCAAAAACATTGCTATTAAAAGGTTCCTTTAAGATTATAGCAGGCAAAACTCATGATGAAGCATTGGTTAAAAATGGGCATAAGCCTGTGAAATCACAGTGTGGGCTTATGAGCCATTAGGACACAGTTTTCATTAACATTCGTTTTGTGCTGACTCAGTGATTCTCTAACCAGGTATCAGTATACTACTGTGATTATAATGAATAAGTTGGGGAAGTTTAAAACTGCACACAAGAAGTTTTAAAAAGCCCACAATTTTGTCATCTTTACCAATGATAATCAAGTGCACAAGAGTGTGATAAAACGTGGACTTGGGGGATATTTTGCTTATTTTACAGATGCTCTATGTAAATGTTACTGTGTTGTTCCTTCATAGGAGCCTGTAAAATGTCCTGTCTTTCTTCAGTGGATAGGCTTCCCTGGGCAGAGAGAAACAGATACTGTCAGAACGGGGTGGCTGAGTGCAGCTGCTTTCTTGTGAAAGTATTCCTCATCCAGGACGTCCTGAGGGGATGAAGGACTAAGTTCATTCAGCTGGTGTACCAGGAGCTCAGTTTAGAGGCGGGGACGGGACATGGAGAACATGTGCCCAGAAGTGTAACTAGCTGTTGCTCCAAAGGCATGCTGCGAACTGCCCTTGGATCACACACAAGTGCATCTAGCTTTCTTGGAGCTTCCTGGCTTCTGCGCTGTCTTTCTTCGGAGGCACTGGTCAATGCTCAGATCCAGAGTGCTGGCATTCTGCAGTTAAAGTGTGGACACAGAAGTAAGGGACTTATATCCTGGATGTCAGCATTTCCTGGCCTGCTGCCATTTTGTTTCTCATAAACTGTAAGCTAAACTGTTAGCAAAAGACCTTCCACTACCAGTCACTAGTTCTGCAATGTGTGCAGAGTTGGAAAGTGAAACAAGTTGAAAACTGCAGAGTTTGGTAATAACAAAATCCATGTTCTGCAGCAGCATTGTAGGTCTGCTGCTTCAGAGGCTTGGTGGTTTTGCCTACTGTATGTTGTTTTATTAATTTTTTTCTGCTTTAAAAAAATATATGTAGCTGTAACAAG
Organism: Pezoporus occidentalis; assembly: GCF_034315485.1. Taxonomy (NCBI): domain Eukaryota; kingdom Metazoa; phylum Chordata; class Aves; order Psittaciformes; family Psittacidae; genus Pezoporus; species Pezoporus occidentalis. The sequence continues at coordinate 5,802,180 of NW_026915877.1, forward strand.
GTAGTAGCCTACTGACAAGTTAGCCTTGTCTGGAGTTAGTTACTGAGAGATACAAGAAATAATTAGTACTTGAATTCTTCACCTGCTTTCAGTATGGGTTTACTCTGACGAAAGAAGGAGCTTGGAAACACATCTTTATTCTAGAGTTTCGGTTGCTTAACAGCATGTCAGTGCAAACTTAACCAGTCTGACCAGGGAAGACACATGGCTGAGATCTTAGGATTTTATTTTGTTTTCAAATCTATCAGATTTTATTAAATAAAGGATCTAAAAAGAATGCTTTTTGAAAACCGAGAACTGGCATGACTTTAAAGATAAAGTCACTGTAGCTTTAAACTTTCTTTTTGGTATGTGCTTTTAAAAAAGACTTCTGAAAGTAGTTCTAATTCTGGGTTCTAAACAAAGTACGTAACTTGGAAACTAATGAATTTGATCAGGTGAAGGATCTGGGAAAAAAGGCGTGTATAGCATAGTGCTGATAATTATTAGCGCTTGAGATTTTTAGTACAATTTAGATGCTTCTGGTAAGACCAAAATCCTGCTGTGAGGTCTTGTGTCTTTTCTGCTGAACTTAAACTGCAGAGTGAGATATTCTGGGAAAGGGAGAGAGGGATACAGTAGGAAAGCAAGGGGAGAAGAGCTTCCTCAGAGGAGAGGAGGGAAGTAAGAGAAACTGAGCCTGGCTGGGGGAATCAAGTTGCACTGTGATTATGTGAGGAAGTACAGCTGTGATAGGATGCCTTTGGGTTGGACCTGATCCTGTAAGGACAGTTTGGAATGGGTGACGTGAAACAAAAGTTTTGTGGGGAAACCTTGCATTCCAGCATCTGGAAGTGCTTCACCAGAGAGGGCAGTTGTCCTGACATCTGATATTTCAAACTGTCCAAGATTCCTTTTGTAGTGCTTAAATGCTGCTTAATTACTCCTACATTAATATTTTTCTACTCCTCTGGCTTCTTTTAGTTTGATGAGGCTCATTTAGTAAGCACTTGTATTCAAGATTTTTTCTTCTTTTTATTGTTCAGTATGAGTTTCCAGTATCTTCTCTGCCTTAGAATCGCGGAATATCTCAAGTTTGAAGGGATAATGAAGTCTAACTCCCTGTTCCTTGCAGGATTCCCTAACTAAACCATATGACCAAGAGATAAGATACAGTACAGTATTTAAGCTGAGTTCTAGCATTTCAGCTTCTCCCATTTGAATTTGACAGAATTCAGCTTTGAGGTTCTTTGATGCAAATAAATAAATAAATGTGACCACAAGTAGAGCGCAAGAAATGTTTCACATGAAATATGCCAAGTTCTGCATGCTTGCGTTTGAGTCTCTGATTTTGATATTATGATGAACAAAATAGTAAAAGTAATATATAAACATGCAAGATACAGAAGTGGAATGCTGCCAGTAGCATGGTTTTCTCTTGTGCTTTGTCACTATGGCTTAATATACCTATTTAAAAATAATTTGGCTGCAGCATGTTGGACATATTTGCAAGTGAGGAAACTTTCCTGCTCTTACAATGATGTTATGTGACAGAGAGAACTTAAGATTATAGCTCTTTAACAAGAGGTTGTATTTAAAGAAGAAGGGAAAAATTGTGTTGCCAAAGATGGTGAAATCCACAGAAATACCTTCGTTTTAATATTTTGTTAAGCCCAGCAACTAACCGTGTTTCTAGGCACTTCCAGCTAAAAATTAGGTGGTTCTGGATGAAATACTGGAATTGCTTATCATACTTTAAGCTCACTAAAACTTTGAAAGTTTCAAGTGGCTTTTTACACACATGGCAAGAAATTGGGATTGTGTTAAGGAATATTTAAGACAAAATTTGCGGTTGAGTTTTCAGTACCACTAATGATGATGTTTCCATTCTGCATGTCATTTACATATCTTAGCCTTCCAGTGTGTAACTTGTCAAGTTTCCCTGTTCACACTTTTTCAAAACTCTTAGGTTGCAAATGCTTTTACTGATACAGAAGTCTTGCGTGTGAGTAAATATATGATGGAGTTTGAGGTTTATGACATACTGAGGATTAGTGTAAGCAGTGTAGCTGCCTGTGCTATCTGTTGCTGACTTCTGTTCAGAATTTCACCCTGTGTTTGTAGCTCAAAGTGTTGATTGAGTAGTACCCCTATGCTTTTTCTGGTAAACATTTAGAGGGCAGCACCTCTCCCTTTTGTTATGCAAATTGTGTCCTTTCCATTTTCTGTGGTTGCTACTAGACCATATTTAGAAAATAATAGGGACATAAACGGCCTGAAACCAAATCATGATGCTAAAAGTGAGTGGAAAGAGTGAATCAGACATTTTTTTTTAGAAGTATGTGTGTGTGAGTTCATCTTATTAATTCTTCTTAATACTGAAGGTGGTATGTTTGCTTAGTATGTATGTCAACATTAAACTGCTGTTTAATGAAACCAGAAACCATTAGTAGCCACCAATGTTTTCTTTTGTTTTTTTTAACTCATCTTCACCATTCCTTATTATCAGGGCATGTGTCAGTATCTGGAGGAAGTACACTGTAATATAAAGCATTTTTGGTTTTAACTTGTATCTTGTTGCAAGCTGCCTAGTGGTAGTCTTTCTTTCTTGGCTTCAAAGATGCTGATAATAAAATTATTTTCCTGTTACAACAGAAAATAAAAGCTCTGATTCGAGGACGCCCACTGGAAGTTGTCTGAGTTTGAACTTGAAAAAGTTACTCAGTTCATATATACAGGAATTTTTTTCAGGCAAGCAGATTGGGTTTGTTTTCCAGCAGGATTCGCGTTCCAAAAAGCCTGAAGAGTTGTTTTCTCAGAAGAGTGGAAGTGCAGCAGCTTCCTCATCTTTACAGTAGCAGCTGTGTATGTAAAAAATAATTCCTCTACTTCGCAGAGTCTAAACAGTGTACCTCTGAAACTTGTGGTCCATCTGGAAAAAATTAGTTACACTCAGCTCATTCCCATTGCAGGTCCGATCAGGAAGCCCAAGTATGTGGAAAGTCCTAGAGTGCCAGGTGAGGCAGCTTTACCACTGAGGAAAGGATCGGAGCAAGGAGAGCCCAGTCAAAATGGTAAAATGCAGTTCAGTGATACTTCACTTGGTAGAACAGATATTCATTTCAGACAGTGATACAAAGGGGCCCACATAGTAAGGAAATAAGACTGTTTGTAAGAATGCTTTGTAGATTTTAACATGCTGTGGTAAGGAGGAGATACTTGCCATTATACTTATGTGATCTGTGGAACTGTCTCAAGTGCTTGGACCTGTGTGTGTACTGCAGGCAAAATGATGTCCGAGTGTTGTTGACTGCTGCATATGCATACCAGAACTTTTCTGAACTTGTTTTTGATGTAAATTGAGCCCAGGTGTGTAGCTCTGCACAGGAAACAATGCTTCATTTCAGAAATTTTGTAAAAGCTTGCTAAACAAGAAGACAGGAACAGTAGCCTCCTGTGTTGGCTATTACAGTGAAAAGCTACCTCCCCAGTATTGACATGTTCATCAAATTTGACTAGTGCAGCAGAGTGTGACTTTTGTTTTGACCATGACATTCACTGTCAAATGACCTGTTTGTTGGTATATGACTATATGCACTATAACACGGATTTTGTATACTTTGTATTTTTAGATTAATTTTTCAGCTTAACTGACCTTGTTGAAGTCATTGCATGTAACTGGCAAGGTTCCATCTGAAAAATTGTTTTCATTTTGCTTCAAATTTAATGGAAACTACAGTTTTAAACCCCAATGTTTTTCTTTTTTAAAAGCCCCTTATTTTTGATCTGTACTAATGAAAATAGAACTCATCGTAGTTGTTTTCACCATCATCTTCTGTATGTCATCCTCTGGTATGTTATAGTTTCTCCAGTCCCTCTTGTGCCTCCGTCTTCACAGCTGTCTTGGTGCTGGCATTAAAGCTTTATGTCCAGCTGGGAGAGCATGTCCCTCATCTCTCTAACCTAAAGGTGACCATCTTACCATGATCCTCCTCTATAAAATGCTGTACTCCTATATGGTGAGACTGATGAAGGTCTCCAGCATTAAGGATTAAACAGTGGTTGCTGGGTTGAACACCTCATACTCTTGGCTTATATCTCTGCTCCTGGACTGAATTCAGTACTATGCCCGACAGTTACTCAGACTTGTCAAAGATTAATATTTTAGTATAGCAATAATAGTGTTTTGTAACTTTTACAAGAGAATGAAGATGTTGATTTTGTGAACTCTGTGATTTCCAGGATTGTAAGATTAATTGTAATCCTTGAAATGACAGTTTCACAGAGAAAATGTTTTTTCCAAATGTGTTTTCAAATATTCTAAGACCTGTAAATTTGCAAATTATTCTGAGATAAAAAAATTTTGCTACCTGCTTTCAAAAAAGACACCATTTCATAAATTTCCTCCTTTGGGGATTAAGAGAGAATCAAGTAATTCTGTTGTCCAGAGTAAAACCTTAAGCTGTCCACAGTATTAAGAAATATGAGCATTCAAGTAGGCATTGAGCTGGGGCAAAATGAAGATGGATGACCGACTAGTAAATGATGCATATTTGCCAATCATGGGGTTTATGTCACTCATAACATTGAAATATTATTGAAGTAATTGTTGAAAAATTGTTGAAGTAATGCTTACTGGTCAAGCTGTTCACTTTAGAGCATTGCTTTCTGTGTTTTTCTTACAGTCTGCAGCTTGGGGAAAAATGTGCTGTTTATTGCAAATGCCACTGATTGTCAGCTGAGTGTAGTGAGGTTAGATGCCATGTGCTCTTCATGAAAAGTAAATGTTGTCATGACATTCATTTGGCTTAGTCAAGCCATAAAAGAGAGACCAAAGTAAAAGGAGCAGTTCAGCCTTTTAAAATTATTATTTCCTTTTCCTTCCCCTGGCTCTGCTTGTGTATAGTGTAGAAGGTAGTGCAGCTAAGAGGCTTTGTGGGCCTTTTAAACTTCATCAGCAAATCCGTACACTGACATCTCTCTCCCCTTCTACATTCTTCTTCATTCTTCTTCATTCTTCCTTATCCATTGGAACTTTTTGTTGCATGAAGCCTCCAAATTTTGAACTAATAAAACTGTTTGGATGTCCCTGCTGCTTCTACTTGCAAGGTGCTGACATTCAGGAGTGTCATGCCCAGAAGCATTGGTTGGGAAGCAGCAGCATAGGCTCCTGTGGTTTTCCCTCTTTTCAGGGTCAGACAGGAGCTACTGCAACCAGCATTGCTATAGCTGAGGATTCCTACTGTTTCTCCAAGTGGCTAGGTGATGCTCCTTAATTAATTGTCTGAGGATGGGACAGGACTACATATTTTAGTGGACAAAATAAATGTTATACAAATGTTTCTGCTAGGGAAGATGATTATGGGTTGGTAGATAATGCCAAACTGTTGGCATCAAAGAAGGAAAATGGTAGAAGATGCTAGCTTGCCAGATTATATTAGCAATAGGTGTTTTCCCTAAGCAATTCATGATGGGCTGTGTTTGTTGGCAGTTGCCAGCACAAACCAGTTGCACTGAACCTATTTCTGGTTCGACTGGCAGGGTGGGTTTTTTTTTCTCCCCTAGATTTGTGCAGAAGATCCAAGACCCACCAACAATAAGAAGTCTGATTGTTGTTTAAGTGGCATTAGCTTCTCTGTTAGAAATAGCACAGACAGAAGAACTGATGTTTACATTTGATTGTACTTTTTCTATCTTTTGTAACAGCTTCCAAATATTAGACTCTAATTTTCACCATCTTTTTCTCCCCATTCCAAAGCAAAGCCTGATAAAGACTCGAGCTGTTCTCCTGCAGCACAAGAATTGATGACAAGATTGGGTTTTTTACTGGGAGAAGGCATACCAACATCTGCTCATATAGAAGAGAAAAATGAAGTCATGGTAGGATAATGGAAAATAATATATTTAATGTTCATCCTGTTTCTGAGGGGACTAATGTTAATTCCTCTGTTTGCTTTTTGCAGTTACTTGATAACAAAATACAATCCATTTTAATAGGCATATGGTAGTAGAATTGTAAGTTAATTATAATGAGTGTGTCTGATTGTTTTGAAACTGTGAGTTGATTTTGCATTCTTAAAAAAAAAAGAATAGGCTTCTCATCGTTTCTGGATGTTAAACCTAATCTACTATGAGTGTGAATAGCTTCAGGGTTTTCTCTGCCTTTAGTATTTAGGAGGAACTTTTTTTTTTTTTAACCTTCTGTTCTCAGTGATTTATGAGAATGAAAAATGTCAGGGGTTTGTTAAAATAGGAGCATGCTTTTGGGGTAGTGTGTGTTTGTTTTTTCCTGAGAAGTTCATTTCCATTTGACAGTCTGTCATTTGGGGGTAGAGAGGACCTGGGGAGAAGCAAGCAGCTACTGTCCATAAGAAACCCATCTGCTAATCAAAGCTGCACAGTAACGACCAACCTTTCCTCTCTCCACTTTTAGTCCCAGACCTCATAAATCTTAGTGCATCAGTTTGGGTTTCAGTGAATAAGACTCCAGTTCTGATGTTTTTAACCCAAGTTAAATAAATAAATACTGGGGGTGGAGGAGAAGGGTATCCAGGAAGATGTTTAATAGAGAAGAAATCTGCCTAACCGCAACTCTTCCACTGAACTGTAAAACTCCTTTTTTTTTTTTTCTTCAGAGGTCACTTTTTAAGATTAAGCTGAAAACGCTGTCATCATGATTCTCAGTAAAGACAAAGCTGCTGCTTCTTGAATTTTTTGCTTGAAAAATGGGCTCTTTGCTTTGTTCCTACTTTGTTCTTCACCTTGATGTTTCTGATTTTCCACATAGTAGTGTACTGCCTCCTGTGTAATAACTATTCCTTTCTCTTCACATTGCAGTGTACAGTAGCCAGTCAAGGAGTGAGCCCATGTTCCACCCTCACAAGCAGCACTACATCACCTAGCACTGATAGTCCCTGCTCCACTCTCAATAGCTGTGTTGGCAAAACAGCCGCTAACAAGGGTAGTAGTCCCTGTGGAACTATTAGCAGCCCGAGCTCCACCCTGGAGAGCAGAGACAGTGGAATTATAGGTAAGGATCTTAACTAGTAAAGCAATTCATACAAATTAATAGTACAAATCTGAACAGCTGCTTCCTATCATTGTGGTAATTTTTGTGCTGTCCATGGATCCTTTTTCAAATCCTCAGTTACTTGAAAGACTGAAATAATATTCTTTGTAACTGTTGCTGTTGTTAGTTGTGTATTTGTCTTCTTTTGTTTTCCTGGTGCAGTTCCAATTTCTCTATGTTTTCCTTTAAAATAATTGACTTCCTCTGTTTCTCTCCAGTTTTTATATTCTTCTACTTTTCTTATTTTTCCATTATATATGTCTCTATAATGCATTTTGTAATGGTGAAGCCCAGCATAACTTGAAGCTGGTTTAATTTCCAGCTGAAGAAAAAATAATTGATGTTACTTCTTATGAAAATAACCTAAATCAAGCTGTTTAAACTTAGTGCAGACTTTTGAGTAATGGGCATGAAAATTAAGGTAAAATGGAGCATCATGGAAGAGGTGAAATTGTGCGGTCCTCTGCAAAAGAGAGGGGTGAACCAAGGCTATACATGCATCTCTTATAGGGACTGTTATTTTTAGAGAGGCAGCTGCCATCACAGACCAGCTGTTACATAGCTCCTTTTACCAAGTCACTGAATATTTCAGTAAGTCTGGTTGGTGCTAAAGGAAAGAGCTAAATTCTTTGCTGCCTTGTTTGTGCCATCTTCCCTACTACTGCTCCCTGCCTTGGTGGGACTTTGTATTGCTGTCTGCCTGTACCTTCTGGCACCCAGGTGGCTGCTTTAATACTAGTTTCTGAAAGGTCAGACTGAGGTTTGGAAAGCATATTTTTCATGTTGTTATAAACTGTTGTAGGAAAGTTTCTTTATTGGTTTGGTCAAATTTATTTTAATTTTTTTTTTTTTTTTAGTGCTGAGTCCTTAACCGGTTGATCCCTTTTAAAATTGATTTTGTAACAGCTGTTAAGCTTACCAACAAAAGCACAGAATGCCCCTAACCAGATGCTTTCTCAATATACAGAAGTGAGCTTTCTGTTTTATTTAATTCTGGACTAAAGGTGGACTAAATTTAGAGAGGCTGAAAAAGGGAAGCAGTTCTAAATCTCGGATGCCTAGATTTGACAAAGTAACTTGAGACATGTCATTGTGTTTGTGAACTTCGTGCGTTTTTATTTACAACTTGTTTGTAGGAGGAGTTGCAAGTGAAAGTGGTCCCTGCTTGTCATTGTGAATACTACCATGATGATCGTTGGTGTAGTGCTTGCTAAGTAGTGATAATACATGTTTTCATAACACAGTTGATAACACTTTACTCTGACTTTGTAGATGTTCTTGCATTTTATTATAAAATGAATTGGTAGTTATAAGCTATGACTTAACATTGTTTTTACTGAGCAGCTATCCTGAAAGAGGTATTCTTCATGGGTGAAAAGACTCATTGTATTACATTTAAGCACTTCAATTTTAGAAAATGATTCTGTAAACCTTTTCCATAGAAGATTTATAAAACCTGTTATGGTCAATTTTGTGTAAGATCTAGTTTTGAGCTAGAATTAATATTTTGATGTAAATGAAAGGATATATCAGAGTTGTTGCTCCTGGGTTTATAGATTTCGGTCACTGCCTGACTTGAGAACAGAGTACATTAGTTGTAGGTTTTGTCAGAATTTAGGGTTTCCCATTTTGCTTGCACTGATGCAGGTATCAAACAAACTGAAATGATTGTACAGGTGAGTATATTGGTATAAAAATAGAGTGATGTATGACTAGAAGAAACAGTAATAGCTCTGGTTGCAAAAAATACCTGTCAATATACCTTAGTTATTTTCTTGTTTAAAATATTTTATATATTTTTTAATATATATGCTTTTTTAATAGAGTAATTTAGATCAGTTCTCCAAGTGACAAACTGGGCTGAGAGAGTTGTGCCATTAAAACAAAACAGGCTTCCCAGATAGGATACGATTACAAAGATACTTTTATCTTTATAAATGCACCTATTTTAAGCTTTTACTAGTTCTGGAAGTGATGTGTAGACTAGCTATTAGGCATTTCTGCTTAGGCATGTTTCTTAAAGGGAAGTCATGTTGGTTTGGAATACGTAGCTGTTTGGAGATCGAAACCAGTGTGATTGCTCGTTTGTTTAAAGTGGTGCTGCAGTGAAAAACTTCATGGACTTTGCAAAAAAATCTCAAGTTTTAAGGACTCTCTCCTGTTTTGTATGCAATTTTTGTTTATATCAGTGAGAGGAACGTCAGTGTGAATATAAATATTGGCATTGCTAATACACTAAATTGTTTCTCTGGTATATGATACAGAAGGAGAAAAAGGGATCCTATTTCTCTGTTAATTACATATTTTCAACCTTACTGAGCTCCTCTGGGAGGTGCTGCAGCCCAGGTGAGGTATACTTGCATGTTTTGTACACACAGCTTAATGTCACAGAAGGTACATTTCATATGCAGATATTTTATGAAGTCTTGGCATAAATAAATGCACATTATCAATAATAAGACTTATCCAAGTTCATCCAAGACTAAACATCCAAGCAGCTGCTGTTTTTGCAATGGAGTGGGTTCCTTCTTTCCTTATGGAAAGGGGGGTTAATATGCTGGAGCTGTGTTCTTTAATCTTCTTTAAAACCTGTTCTTGAGTGAGAGCTTCTCTTCTCTCAAGTGGAAATTACAGATACTGATACGAACCTCCTACCCATGATATGCAAGCTTGAAATAGTCTGAGTATATCCATATTCTAAATGAGGTCAGAAATAGCTTCATATGTGTTTAAAGTAATACAATGGTATGGCAGCTGTATAACTTTGTATACTAGTATAACATTGTATATATGCTATAACATTGTATATATACTATATATACTATGTATATAACATTGTATATACACTATATGTATGTATAGTAATATACTAGTGTAACATTTGTATAACATTGTGTAACTTTTTTAATACTAGTATTTTTAAGAAAGTGTTTTTGAACCCAGTGATAAAATTTGGTTATTGAACTAATTAAAAGGAAGGGGTTTAAAAAATAGGAGAAAGAAGAAAATAAGTCCTTTATTGTACAGGGACAGGAGAAGATGGTGGACTTGTTAAGTGTACGAGTGTGAGATCAGTGGAGGGAAACCCAGAGAAGATAGGAACGTGGGGAGGCCAACACCTGTATCAGTCCTTCAGTCGAGTATATATGGTTCATGATCATGGGACAGTATTAAAATCATCTGCCACAGCTCTGCAGGGCTGTCACTTATGTCTCAAATTAAGGGAGAATTTGAACATGCCCTGTCCATTGGCAACCCATGGCAGCACCCTTTCCATCTGTAACTCCAAGAAACCAAGGAGAGAAATAAGATCATAGAATCATAGAATAGTTAGGGTTAGAAAGGACGTTAAGATCATCTAGTTCCAACCCCCCTGCCATGGGCAGGGACACCTCACACTAAACCACGCCACCCAAGGCTCTGTCAAACCTGGCCTTGAACACTGCCAGGGATGGATCATTCACAACTTCCCTGGGCAACCCATTCCAGTGGCTCACCACCCTTACAGTAAAGAACTTCTTCCTTATATCCAATCTAAACTTCCCCTGTTTAAGTTTGAACCCATTACCCCTTGTCCTATCACTACAGTCCCTAATGAGAGTCCCTCTCCGGCATCCTTGTAGGCCGATGCATCTGTCTGACAAGTGCTTTTGTTTTTTTTAAATACAAACATTTCTGTGCATTGAAATTTGTTATTAGTAGTAAATGTGCGTTTTAAATTATGTTTAGTAAGTATATGTTTTCTAATGTCTTTGACAGAGTTCATCCAACCATGAAAATAGCTTGCACTTTTGTGCTGCTTTTGTGGGCTTCCATTGTATTTCTACTCCCATTATGTTTTCTGGGCCAGCAGACTCTGATAGGAGATCTGTCTTTTCTGGCTTTCCCTCTTTTCACTTACAGTTCAGGTTTCCTTTAGTTTTCTAATGTTTTAGTGCTGTAGTTGAATTCTTCCTTGCTTCTATTGAGTTTGACATAATAGTAGTGGAGGCAGGTTTTAATCTTCAGCAATGAGCTAAGTAGGAGAAAAAACTGGGCTACTGGCCAAAATGTAGCCACTGATACTAGCTATTTTTCAGTATGGAAGTCTTGAGCAGTGAGGTTTCTTCATGCCACATTTCACTCCAGGAGGAATCATAGTTTTAAGTATTTCATGCTTCAGGAGAAGACAGATTTTTTTGACACCATCATAAAAATGAAATAAATTTGTCATATGGAAGTAAAGTCTGAGCTGTGTGCAAAGGTTAATGGGATGTCTCAAAGCTTTTTTCTTCTGTTGCCTGTAAAATGTACGTCATATTATTGGTATTTCTTACAATATGAGCTCTTGAATTTAAGCATCAGATCTTAAATTCTTATGAATGTGAGACTAAGCTGGAAGAATGAAAAGTTGTGTGAGTAATTCCTCATCCTGCGGGGCTGAAGTTGCAGTGCAGTTGATGTGGAGGAGCAGTTGGTGCTTATTCTGATGGGACAAGCCAGAGTTTTAAGGAGCAGTCTGCATTTGCATTTTGTTAGCAGTCTCATATGGTGGTATGTTGCACTTAATGATTTGGTCAGTTGAATGTAGAATCACCACATCCGTACTTTCAACATTTAAGATTTTATCCTGGGGAGGACCCACAGTTTACCTAGATGATATTTGAACTGGTATTGGGGTTGTTTGCTTGGGTTTTTTGTTTTTTATAATCCTGATGTTCTTTCGTTCTGTTTTGTATTTTTCTCTGTTGCATTCAAGTCTTCAAAAAGCATTGAGTGTTGGCTTAACCTGTAATAAATATTTGTTGTTCAGGTATTTTGTGAAAGTTTAACGGAAGTGTTGAAAACATTTTAAATGAAACAGTAATTTCACTATTAGACATACAAACCCCAGTATATATTTGCAGAGTTCTTATGCAAGCACATTAGCCTAATTTCATCAAACATTACTTCAGTAGGTCTTCAGGAGTATAAATTCTTCACACCTTCAGTTATTGCAGGAGGCCTTGATTAACTACAGTCTTGAGGAACTAAAGATGCACTCTAATAACCCTCGGCCACCAAACTGGAATATTTGGAGCACTCCAGATAGTGCAGTTAGTGTTGTTTTAGCTTTCATCTAGTGAATCACTAGAGCAGTGGAAAACCACTGTTCTGTAATGAAGTATGCAAAACCACCTCTGTGGTTTTCAGGTGCCGTTAAGCTGAGGCTCTGTCTGTGTTACTTATTTCGCTTTACCTGAAATTTTCATACCAAAAACACCCACATCTTACTGCCCAAAAGTTTCCCTTAGTATTGAGAAATAATTTGCAAATGTTTTCTGATTAATTTATAATGACATCAGAAAAAAATGAAAAGGTTTTATTTGAGCCTCTCATTTACTTCATACTGCAGTACACTGAAATGCTTTAAAAGCCCAAATCACTGTGTTTAATAGAATCTGAAATCTTGTTCATATATTCTACAGGGGCTGGTCAAACATGCTTATAGCCTTGTGTGCTTTTTCTGACATTGAAATATGTTAGGTACTTAAGAAAGGAGTAATACATAGCTGAGTTGATGGCAGTTTTCTATCAAGATCAGTTTGCCAGGTATGTGAGTGCAGGCAGATTGCCATCCTAATGTAGCTATGCTATCTATGTGAGGTGAGCTTGGTCTCTGAACAGCAGTGAAGTTTTATCATGTGTTTCACAAACATACAGGACATTTAATCACAAGAAGGCTTGTGGAAAGCCTCCCAGCTTTGGAAGAACTGTGCAAGTTTTTTCAAAGTGTTGAATTTTGAATTGTTTTTGTAAAATATTAGTCTTTAAAAAAAGTGAATTATCAAAAAGATGCATTTAAATTTTGCTCTTGCTCTAGATGCTATTCTTACTTCTTAGTAGGCTTTTGTTGTTTCCATGATTACAGAATGGTTTGAAAATTTGCAAGATCTGTTACAAAATTTGAATTCTTAAATGAAGTTGACACATGTTTTGGGGAAGTAGTAGATTGTTTATATAAAGTCATAACTGTTTTGGTGTTGGTTTTATTTTGCTTATTCCTCCCATCACAAATTACATAAACTTAAGGATACAGCTGGATTCTTCAGAACAATTTTCTTGTTGCCTCCTTTCTCAGGTGTTTTTCCTAATCTGAGCAGCTGTGTTACTTGGCCCTTCTAGATAAATAATATTCCTTAAAATTAACACAATACCCAGTGAAGAAATACTTGAATATCTATTGGGCCCAAATGCTATTTGAGTATGAAAATTAACATGAGTGTACTATTTTCCTCTGTGTTCTTTAGTTGGGTTTGGGTTTTTTTTTTCTCCTCTTTCAGCAACTATAACAAGTTCATCAGAAAATGATGATCGTAGTGGATCCAGTTTGGAATGGAGCAAGGATGGGAGTTTCAGAGCTGGAAGACATCAAGGGATTAGTCATGATCGAAGAACAGATAACTGTTCACCAGTTGCAGAAGAGGAAGCAGTTGGATCTGCTGAGAATTTGCCAAAGGAAGTACCAACAGGAGAGGGTCCCATTCCTTATGCTCAAAATACTGGCTCTTTAATAATGCCTCGTCCAAACTCCGTTGCAGGTAAAGTCCTGAGGTAGAACAAATTATGTTTTTAATGATAGGACATTTCTGTTGAATCTTTCTGTTGTTAGTATGAAAGTATTTTTATGGAAAAAATGACAAAAAGCATGTCCTAAACTGACTAGATGAGCATTACCTGAGTTACTAGAATTGTCGTACAGAGGGCTTTTATAGCACTTTTTAGTAGGTATTGGTTAGGACTTTAGCAGTACTTTAAAAGTCCATCAGTTATTCTGTATCTAATGTCAGCTGATCCTTAAGGTGGTTGCTGTCTCTTGCATGTACTCACATTTGCTAGATGTGTAAGTCTGATGTAGACCAAGACCAAAATCATAGTTTGATCTCTGTTGAACAAGTGGCATACATATTTTTTTAAAGCAGTATGTGAAATTTTGCTGTTTAGTTGAATCATTCATTCAGAAAATGTGAGTCTGTTCGGTTCTGATAGATACGTATGTGACCTTACTATTGCTTTTTCTAACTGTTGTGAAATAAGCATATCTCTGAAAAAGCATTTCTGACTTGAAATCTATTTAGAGGAAGGAAGTATATGTGTTTATCCCAGAGCAATCTAACAAATTGTAATATACTAGAACTGCAACAGGAAAGGATGCTAATGTGCAGCTTTGTAAATGTTAACAAGAATTTAAGGCTTGTCAGTAACAGCCAAAATCCAATGCTAATACAAACAAAAAAACCCATTCCTACATTTAGAATGCTTCATGAAATGTTATGAAAGATACTGGAACACTCACTTCAGTCTTAATAAAGGTAATTTGAGTCTTTAAAATACCATGAAAGTTAATAGAATATTATTTAAAAATTCTGTGGTTGAAGGATTATTTTACAGCAACATACTATATTATGAATACAATAATGCCCAGGTTCACAAGGGACTGAAAAAACTATGGGTTTATAGTGCTGGAAAGTTAATGCTCTGTGTGGACTGTCCCATGTCAAAGGAAATGTACTATCCTGATTTTAGATGTTCCAGTCTCTGACAGTGGAGAGATGTTTGCTACAGATTTTTGTGAAATCTAACATGCTTTCAAGTTGTACATGACTTTTTTCAGGCTTTTGAGTGCTGGTGCTAATTTTCTCTCTTTAAAACTTGGATAACTGTGGTACATGTGCAAGAATTTAAATAATTAATCTGCAGGATCCTTGCAGATAAGGGTGACTGAAGAAACTTTTCCTAGATGAACATGGGATTGGAAGTTGTCACACCTCCAATCCCTGCTAGAGAAGCAGGAGTGTTGTTTTAGGAATCACTGAATTGTGTCTTGCTGTCACTCTTTCCCCTTTTACTGTGTTTCACTTCCTATTATGGAGTTCTGTTATTCTCTTCCTGAAGAAAACTTGCTAGTTCATGAACGCGATGAAGGTGATATTCTAGTTCTATGGCATATGTCAAGCTACGTGTTCTGCTCTGATTATCATTTAGAGCATTTGAATTGCTTGTATGTGATTCATAATTTTGCCACATACTTGATCTGCATGTCTGTCTAAAACTGGAGATGGACGCTAGTTTTGCTGGCCCTAGGATATGACATGGGAGGAAGCAGAAAATACCTCTTCATGGATAGAGCGGCTTTCCTTTTTGCCTTCTTGCTGGCCTATGTCAGGAAGTTGTCAGTGCAGTCCAGAAATCTGAATTGCTTATGCCCTGCTGTGATGTCCCTCCAACAGATGGAAGATTTTGGATTTGGTATCAATTTGAAAACTGCTTTTTTAATGTGAATATTCATTTCTGGTGAAAAAGTATGTATCCATGATATAACTCAGCATATATATTCTCTGGGTTTTCAGTTCTTTTGTATAGCAGTCATTTTGGTTTAAGAAATTAAGAAAATGAAAAATGTTACCCAGAATTTTATAGCATTTAATACAAAAAGATTGTAAATGTTTCCTCACAGATAGTGTGCCAGCAGCTAATATCTGAACATGCTCATAACACTTCTGACCTCACTGATATGGTGGTTCTCATGGTAAAAAAAGGAAACTGTGTTAACAGGAGAACTGTTTACTACATGAGGAAGTTAAGGCAGATGTGAGGGCCACCTAGAAGGGGACGAATCCGACTAAATATTTAGTGAACTTGATTGAAAAGCATTTTGTAAATATTCTAAATTACTTCAACCACTGCCATTGTCTAGAAAAAACTTATCTGTAAGTATTGTGTTGAGGAAAGAATGGTAATAAATAGAAATGCTCTTTGTAACTTATGCTGACAGAAAAATCAGCTTTGATCCTTTAATATTCTAGCAACAAGTTCAACCAAACTGGAAGATCTGAGTTATTTGGATGGACAAAGAAATACTCCCTTACGCACTTCAATTCGTTTACCTTGGCACAACACTGCTGGTGGGAGAGTGCAGCAGGAAAGTAAAGGTATGCATGTTTACATCTGCATCTGTCTTGGTACAGTCATACAATTCTTCAGTAGTTTTGTAACATGGATATTTTGTGATCTTTGTAAACTCCCCTGCCTTATGAAGTGTTACTTTAGAGTGCTCCTGACAGATCATTCAGTATATCTGAAAATAAAATGCTTGCTTATACTTTTCCCTGCATAATGTTGAGGTTAAAAATGATATGTATGGCTTTTAATAAGAAATCAGTATATTGCCCAAGTGTGCATGGGCAGTGTAGTTCTGATCATGTACATCTCCAGATTGAAACTGTGTAATACTAATTCAGGAACTACTGAGTATTTTTTTCACTGCTACGTTTTATCATGTGACATTCAGTTAAGAGTGTACTGCAACTTAAGAAATACTATGCTGCATTTAAAATCTTCAGGAGGCTGTCTCATCAGAATTCTGTTTTAGAAAAACACAGCTGATCTGATACCATTAGACTTATTTATGACTAACACATATTTGATCTCTGAAAAGTTGTGGAGTTCAGGGGACATCCCAGAAGACTGGAAGAAGGCTAACAGTACCCCCATCTACAAGAGCTTAAAGGAAGATCCAGAAAATTGTAGGCCCAATAGTATTACTTCAGTCTGCGGGAAAGTTATGGAATGAATCCTTCTGGGGGCTATCATAAGTCAAATGAAGCACACGACTGGGAAAAGTCAGCATGGATTCACCAAGGGGTTGACAAACTTGATTTCCTTCTGTAACAAAGCAACTTGCTTGGTTGATGTGGGGTGAATGGTGAACAATTGTCTACCTAGGTTTCTCCCAGGGCGTTTGAAATGGTTTCCCCACAACCTCCTGCTAGAGAAACTGATGCATTACAGCCCTGACATATGGTCTCTGTGGTGGTGGTGGGGAAACTGGCTGTCTGGCTGCCCCCTGATGTGGTGGTGAACAGCTCCTTTTCCAGCTGGGGACCTGTCACCAGTGGGTCCTCCCGGGATCAATACTGGGCCCAGTGCTCTTTGTAAATAATCTGGAAGGTGGGATTAAGTGTACCCTTATGAAGTTTGCCAGTGATACCAAACTGAGTGGGGAAGTGGACATTTAGAAGGAAGAGCCATCTTGCAGAAAGACCTGGACAAGCTGGAATAGTAAGCTAACAAGAACCTTATGAAGTTCAGCAAGGACAGATTTAAGGTCTTGCACCTGAGAAAAACATAAGAAGAGTGCCTCGACCAGACTACTACAGATTTGGTCAAGGAGGCGAGTTCATCTGTCACAACCAATAAAACAGAGCAATTTAAGCAAATTCCTAGTAAAACTGATCATATATAGGTGCTCTGCTGTCTTCTTTAATTTGTGTTTTTTCAGACTTGTAGATTAATGCTGAAACAGCATTTGTGTAACATTGGATTTGGTTAATGAATGCTCTTCAGAGCATTATATTAGTGCATATTATTATTTCTGTAAATTTTAATGTGTTTTATGCAACCAAAGCCAAATTGTTCCAAACTATAGGTTTTCTGTTTGCCAAACGTATAAAGTAATCAAACATGACTACACTTTCAGCTGTGCTGTGTAATTTCTGTTCTTGTGGCTTCAAAATACAGAACTACAGAGTAGTAATTTTTTTTCCAACATTACTTTAAAGCTACAGGGTTAAAACAGCAAAAAAATATTTATTCTCTGTACCTTTTTCTGTTTCTCAGTAGATGTCTGCAGGTTTGAAGACCTGACACTGAGATGCTCAGCAGTGTAGCTCATTCTAACTGAGCAATGTTTGGCACTTCCCCATTTATAGAATTGTTAATGCATTAAGAAAACTTGTGGATTCTGTGACTTACTAACTTGCTTCAGTTGTAAAAAAACTCCTCAGATTTACACTTGTATCTTCTTTTCTCTAGAATTTAATTCACCTAGGAATAATGGAGGTGACCTGAGCTGAGCAAATCGGTCTGTAAGGTTTTCATGATGAAAGCTCTAGGAAGTCTGAGTATGAACACTATTAATGAGGTCACTGAATGAAGTGATCTTCTGAAACAGTGCTGTTTTATTGCATGTCAAGTTTCTTCTAAGTAATTTTTCTCCCTGTCATCTCTTCTCAGCTCTTTTCATTCCCTATAAGCCTCAAGACATTTTGCTGAAGCCACTGTTGTTTGAAGTGCCAAGCATAACAACAGACTCAGTATTTGTTGGAAGAGAATGGCTGTTTCAAGCAATTGAGGAAAAACTGAAGAATACTGATCCATCAGAGATCAGAGGAGCAGTCATTACTGGAAATGTGGGATTTGGGAAGACTGCAGTTATTTCACGGCTGGTGGCACTGAGCTGCCATGGAAGTCGCATGAGGCAAATAGCTTCAAATAGCCCTAATTCATGCCCTAAAAGTATGTTCCTTTTCTGAGTAACTGTTTGGGTTATTGTACTGATAAAAATAGCTTGTTTGGGTTTTTTTGGCTTAAGGGCTTCATCAGCTTCTTGGCAAATACTTGTTCCCTGCTGTGAGGAAAGGAAACTGTTAAAATTGCATGCTTTGACAAATACCTTCCAGATAATATAGCGGGGGCCCAGCCAAACAAAAGAGATTGTAAAATGAAGACTTTATGTAGAATCTCTTCCTTCTGTCAGGCAGCGTGTACCCTAAACTCTGGTATTGTGACTCTAGTAGCTTGTTCTCCCATTAGTATGGAAAGTGACAAGTGACGTGTTTCTTCGCCACTGCAGACCATACGCGTTTCAGTACCATGCATTTTCCATAGCATTTCAGTAGAGGCAATAATAAAGCTATGGAGAAACCCATTCTGTATTCTGCTGGGATCTGTAGGATTCTGTCACCTGAGCCATCCAGTGCCTACCATAACTGGAAGGATGATGTGACTGTTACTGCTGCTTCTTCTACTGATACTTCAAGTAATAATAATCTTATAATAATGATATATTGTTTATATTTCCTGACAATTCAGTCATATAAAAACTATTGGTTTAAATGAGTTGTGTGTACAGTTTTAATAAGGGCACGCTTCGCGTCAGTATGGTTTGCTTTCAGTAATCCTGTAGTTTTGATCTACAAGTCAGTGGAATTGTTTTAAAATTGTGGCATTTAATGTCCTGTGTTTATCAGACTAGTTGCAGGCTGCCTTTAATGCTACTGTTAAGTTTTCATTTTTACTTTAGTGGTAAATATATTCTGTCATGTTTTCCTAGAAAACAATCTGCCATCAGCAAACTTGGTCTTGTATTTGTTGTCTTTTAAAAATAGGTGGTGATTCCTGTCAGGACATTCCCTTAAGTCAGTTATCCCCATCTGCTCCTCCAGCAAATGGTACCAGTACAATAAAGACACTGAATTGTCCTAGTACTCCTGAATACCAAAATCAGACAGGTGATCCTGTGAGACGCCTTGCTTCAAAGGTGAGTTCCACTTACTAATAGATTTTCCATATGTTAGAAGGAGTCTAACCTGAGGCAGACGGTCGCCTGGATGTGCTATTGGTCAGTGGTGAGAGAACAGGCAGTAACCTTGGACACTTCCAAAAGATGTGTACATTTCACAAATGGTGAAATCAGCTACTGTCCTTCTCTACCTCTCAAGCTGTTGTTTGAATTCTGCTTGCTCTTAGAAAGAGTTAACATTAAAAAATTCACTTCTGTTTTATGTGTGTATGGGTGAGTAGGATCCTTTACTTACAAAAAGGGGCATGTGTTCTCTACAGGTAGATGCTCAGCCTACCTTCCAAAGGTAAAAATCTTGGGGAAAAAAAGATGATAAAATGTTTGGTCTGTGTATAATCCATCTATGTTCTATGGTGCAGGTTGAGTCTGAATGTAATCTTTCTATTTTCCGTGCTCTGAGAGTCTGAAGTAAGCAAAAGTTATTTTTGCATTAGGTTATTATGGTAATTGTGGGTTTTTGCCTAATTATTAAAAATTGTTGCTATCTGAATTGCATGGTTTATGCCAATAGAGAAAAACATGATGAGGTTGTTGTTGCGGTTTTTAAGGTGATGTGTATTATTCAGAAATGATGTTATGAAAACACTGGAGTGCAGACTGTTTACTGTGAACACCATGTTTTCCTTGGGGTTTGGTTCTTTTTAAAGAAATATGGCCTATGTTACATTTTAATTAACACACTCATTTGTGATAAGCAGAATAAAGCCAGTTGTCCTCTTACCCTGTTTGCTACATGAGTATGCCTTTAATAGCTGTCTGTCATTTACTTTTGCCTTAATGATGATTAAGTGATTCCTTGGGTCAATGTGGTGTGTGACCCAATGCTGTTAAATTATAGCTAATAGGTTGCTTAGTCAGCCTAAAGTTATTCTTCTTACAGTAGTTAGCTGTTTACTCACTGTATCCAAATCACATGAACTGAAATGACTATGTTTTCCTGCCAGAACCTGACATTTTGGTTTCACTTCCTCTTTGCATACACTGCAAGGTCAAAATCCATTCCATTACCTTCTTTTCTGTATTTTTGATAGGAGCCATCTGAGACCAGTTGTGGAGTTGGATAATTATTCTAACCCTAAAAAGTATTTTGTAGCTGAAAGAGAAATTCACTTTTACAATAATCAGACTAACTAGTAACCAGTATGTGTATTGAAGGGGTAATTCTTTCTTTTCTTTGTTAAATTCTGCAGGTTGTTGCTTATCACTACTGTCAAGCTGACAACACGTACACGTGTCTTGTACCAGAATTCGTCCACAGTGTTGCAGCTTTACTTTGTCGTTCAAATCAACTAACAGCCTACAGAGATCTTCTAATAAAAGAGCCTCACTTACAAAGCATGCTTAGCCTGAGATCGTGTGTCCAGGATCCAGCAGCAGCTTTTAAAAGGGGAGTGTTGGAACCGCTTTCAAACCTCAGGAAAGGTAGGTTAAGCAGAAAGTGGAAACTGAATCTGAACTGCAGAAAAAGTGAAAAAAAAAATTTAAGAATATGTATTTTGAGGCCCTAAGAGAAATAAGTAAAGCAAAACCCTCCTGGAGAAAGGGATTCCTTAACGGTGGTCGTTGTAACAACAATGGGTAGCTTTTGAACCATTGTTTGATATTTTTTTTTAAATAAAATTCTATGAAACTTTAATATTAAAGTTTTTTTTTCCCCCAGAAAACTCAAGGATACCTTTGTACCCTGAATTTAAGGTTGGCACATTTGCATTAAAGGATTTTGTTTTCAGATGCTTTTGAGTTTTGTCACACTTCTTTGTTTTGTAATTTTCTGCGCCTAAACACCTGCAGAGTGGATGTGGTTTTTTTGCTTGCTTTTAAAACTGATATGGCAGTTTTCCAAGAAAGTGTGTAACAACATGATTTTTATATTCAAAAAAAAAAGCAAACTCCTTGAAAACAGCAAGCTTCAGAGTATGTGCCAGCTTGAGCAGGTACTTGATACATGGCAAGATGGGGAGATTTGCCAATGTGTGAACAGAGCATGTGTCATTCTCATGAAAACTGGTTTGCAGTTCTTGAATTTTGTTGACTGTCAACAAAATTCCTGTGAAATCCATTGGCAAATCTAATGTTTACCCCCAGGATTTTCATCCTTATCAAGTGCTCAAAATGAATATTGCTAGTTTCTTGAGCTGTTGCAAAATAACTTCTTGTTAGAATTGGAAGTGTAAACCAATGCCTTATGATTTTTGCAAATTGTAAAATATTTTGTTTGGTAAGTCAAAGGATAAATCTTTAAGTAAATAGCTAATAATCAAAAGCAGTGTTAACTAATAGCTTAAATAACCTACATATGCCTTCTTCCCATATATGTGCATCTCTTCAGTTAACAGCCTTGTTTAATCTTTTAACTCTTTTAAAATCGGCTGTGAAATAGATCCATAATAATAGTGCAGTAAAAAGCACTGTTGTGATTGCTTCTATTTATAGTCATTTTATGGCAGTGTTGTTTTATATCTCTTAATGCTTATAGTTTCCTAAATAATGCTTGAATCCTTAAGACATATTGCTGCATATAAAGATAGGTTTTTATTTCTTGAATGCTCAACATTTGGGGATTAAAAATGCATCACTTTTAATGATGTAGGAAAATCTGTATTCATCCTTTCCTTTTCTCTTATTTCCATATTTCAGAGCGGAAAATTCCTGAGGAAGACTACATAATTTTGATAGATGGTTTAAATGATGCTGAATTTCATAAACCTGATTATGGTGACACAGTTTCTTCATTTATCTCAAGCATAATCTGTAAGTTTCCTCCCTGGCTGAAGCTCATTGTGACCATAAGAACTAATTTTCAGGTAAATACACCTTTTAACTCTTCTCTTACTGTCAAAGACCAAGTGATCTTTCACATTGGTGCAACTGCATTAATAGGAAGAATACTGAACCATAGAGTACCAGGTTGGAAGGGACCTCAAGGATCATCTGGTCCTACCTTTCTTGGTAAAAACACAGTCTAGGCTAGATCTCCCAGCACCCTGTACAGCTGAGTCTGTCCGCCACTTCTCCAGGATATTATTCCAGTGGCTGGTTTTATGGGAATTCAGAGTAAAGTCTCTTGGTTTGGTTTGGTTTTTTTCCTTCCTTCTTTTGTTGTTGCTTGTTTATTTACAGTGCAAAAGTATGATATTGGAGGCCTCTTTTGTTTAGAATTGCTTTCTTGAGTATGCCAGTAGAATTGATAATACAAGAAGTGGTGAAATCAGACAAAGTTTGCTTTAGCAAAGCCATCACAGAGATACTGAATTTTTGTAATCTGTTTTGTGCTCATTAAAGAAGAGAAATACAGCAGAGATGTGTTGTTGAGCTTTTAGTGCTGGAATACTGTAATGCCTGTGTGTTGGGTTGGTTGCTTTGGTTTTTAATTTCCTTCTTTTTTTCTCCTTCTCCTCCTCATAGGAAGTAGTACGTTCACTGCCCTTTATTGCAATATCCCTGGACAATTTTCCAGACAACAAAGAAATTCATGAGGATTTGAATGCCTATATTCAGTACAGAATTAATAACAGCCAGGAAATTATAAACAACATATCTTTAAATGGAAAAGCTGATGCAGCTATTATTGGGAAAGTGAGTAACCACCTGATCCTGAGAAGCCTGGGATCTTACCTCTATTTGAAACTCACTCTGGATCTTTTCCAAAAAGGTCACTTAGTAATCAAAAGCGCAAGCTACAAGGTTGTTCCAGTGTCTCTATCAGAGCTGTACTTACTTCAGTGCAATATGAAGTTCATGACAAACTCCGCTTTTGAGCGAGCCCTGCCAATATTAAATGTGGCACTGGCATCCCTACATCCCATGACAGATGACCAGATTTTCCAGGCTATTAATGCAGGACAGATAAATGGTGAACAGCAGTGGGAAGACTTCAGCCAAAGGATGGAAGCCCTTTCATGTTTTCTGATAAAAAGGCGTGACAAAACACGTATGTTCTGCCATCCTTCCTTCAGAGAATGGCTTGTTTGGAGAGCAGATGGTGAAAATACTGACTTCTTATGTGAGCCAAGGTAAATGAAACCTTCACTAAATGATGTTCAAAGAACTGCAGTTATCTTTTATGTAATCGTTTGAATTACTAAATATACATTTTATCTCAAATTTCAGAAGGATTCAGATCTTGTAGAATTGTGTTTTATCTGTGGTACCTGCAGTGTACTGTGAGATGAAACAAGACAAAAGGAGAGCAGTTTACAAATCGGTGTCAAACCTGTATTGGTTCTAACATAGGCCCCTGGTGAGGTGACAGTAAAGAAATATTAGGAGTGTGTTTCAACTTTGAAATTTGCCTTTTTTCTCTTTGCATTATGGAAAGAATATTGTTTAGATGAAGTGGTGTGTTTCAGTAGTCTGACAAAGAAAGCTGAGCTATTATGACAGGCATACAGATGTGTTAAGATATTTACTGAAAGTATAAAAGCAGTTCTCTCTTAATCTTTTTTACTAGGAATGGACATGCTTTACTGGCTTTCATGTTTTCTCGACAAGAGGGAAAGTTAAACCGTCAACAAACTATGGAACTTGGTCATCATATACTTAAAGCTCACATTTTTAAGGTAAAGTTTACAGCTTAATAGGTTTTATGACCTATTCATATGAATGAGTCATAGAGATTGTCCTCCATGTTGCTTTAATAATTTATTAGAAGCTCATAAGAAATACTTGGTAGTGCTAACAGACAAAATATTAACTTCCCTTTATGCTGGTGAGTTGTAGATTTGAATAGTATTTCTAATCCTATAGAGAGATTTCCTGTTATGTCTCTTCTGGTAGGGTCTCAGTAAAAGGACTGGAATTTCTTCCAGTCATCTTCAAGCCTTGTGGATTGGTTATAGCACTGATGGACTGTCTGCAGCCCTTGCTTCGCTGAGAAACATCTATACCCCCAATGTGAAGGTAAGATAATAAAGCACTTGTGTGCAATCAGTGCTTCAGCTGCTTCAGCAGCATTGGTAGTGTAACTATTAACCCTTTAGGGGAAAAAAGCCACCACTCTTTGCGTCTGTAACTGAACTCGTTTATAACCAGTCTTCGTGAACCTTTTTAAACCTGTTGTTAAAGTCCATTGAAGTTTCCCTTGATAGTTTTGCTGGAAAGAAGGTTTTGACCCTGATTTTGATGTAGCCATGCTCCACAGCATAGATAAATGTGTGGATGCACTTTCAGGGGGTCAGATGGACCACCTGATTTGCTGGGCAGACTTCAGCCATGTTTTCTTGTAAGGGAGAGTATCAAGGGGAGATGTAAAAGGGGCGGTACTGTGAGAGTGAAAGGATGCAAGATGTCAGAACTTTGCATTATTGTTTGAATCCCTGTATTATGGATAGGGAAATCTAAGTTGGTAAGTTGCAATTCTAGCCAATTGCTAAGCCTTTTGGTTGGAACTTTGTGCGCACATGCACACACACACTTGCATGCTCTGATAATGCTTTTAGAATCATAGAATCCTAGAATGGTTTTGGTTGGAAGGAACTTTAAAGATCATCCAGTTCCAGCCCTTCCGCCACAGGCAAGAACACATACCATTAGACCAGGTTGCTCAAAGCCCTGTCCAACCTGGCCTTGGAATGCCAGGGATGGGGCAGCCACAGCTTCTCTGGGCAGAGAGATTGCTTTTTACGCAATCTGGTTCTCTGTTAATGGAGTCAGATACATAAATCTGCAGAGTAGCAGCAAGTCGCATGGATGGAATTGTCATGAGAGAGTAGTGAGTTTCAGGGAAGAGGTAAGTTTTCTATTAGAAGTACACACTAATAGAATAATTATTTGCTAACAGACAATTTTAAACTTTCATATTGCTAGATATGTGATAAAGTCAATGTCTGCCAATAAAATCTCCATCAAAATTGGGAAGTAACATACGAGTATTTGAATCAAGATGTCACAGTCTCTTAATAAATTCAGACAAATCTGAATAAAAAGTTGTTTAAATTGAATTTTAGGTGAGTCGGCTGCTGATCTTGGCAGGAGCAAATGTGAATTACAGGACTGAAGTCTTAAATAACGCTCCAGTGCTGTGTGTTCAGTCACACCTTGGACATGAAGAAGTGGTCACTCTTTTACTAGAGTTTGGAGCTGCTATTGATGGAACTTCAGAAAATGGGATGACAGCACTTAGTTATGCAGCTGCTGCGGGTCACATAAACATAGTTTCACTGCTGTGCAAAAAAGGTGCAAAGGTAAGCTCATGCACAAAATTGCAATGTTTGCAGTCAAAAAAATCATGTAAAGACCTAAGAAAATTGTTGATTACACAAGTAGTATATAATTGGGGCAGGGTATGGGGAAGAACATCTACACAGGCTTCTGTGAAACAGTTTCAGATGCCACCCATCACAAGCCACTGGCCCCTCCATTCTGCCAGTTTTAGGTCCACCTCACTGTGTACTTAATGTAAGTGTGTACTTCATCAGCTTGTCCATGACTATCTTATGAGAGACAGTGTCAGAAATCTTACTATAGTTGAGGTAGATAACATCCACAGCTCTCCCCTCATCTACAAAGCCCGTCACCTTGCTGTACAAGGCTGACAGGTTGTTTAAGCATGACTTCCCCTTAGTAAGCCCATGCTGACTACTCCAAATCACCTTTTTGTCCTTCATGTGTTTGGAAATGGTTTCTGAGATAGTTCTCCCATTGCCTTCCCAGCAACTAAGGTGAGGCTGTTTGGCCTATAATTCCCCAGATCTTCCTTCTTGCCCTTCTTGAAGATAGGAGTGACATTTACTCTCTTGCAGTGCTTGGAAGTTCTTCTCATGGCCTTTCACTTGACTTTTTAACTTTGAACACCTTTTTTCCCTCCACCTACAATGCAGGCTGACTATGTAGACAAGAAGGGCCAGTGTGCTTTGGTCCATAGCGCACTGAGAGGGCATTGTGATATCCTTGAATACTTGCTCAATGTTGCTTGGATAGCTCCATCCCAAGAACAGAATTCATTAAGAAGAAGCCAGGCGTTGCAGCAAGCTCTAACAGCAGCTTCCAGTATGGGACACTGTCAGGTAGGTTGGTAGTTCATATATGTCCAAATCTGTTTGAATTTATCAGAGTTGCATAACACTGCTTGCAGCTATTTTTGAAAGAAGTCTGGAGAGCAGGACTATTGAAACTTCTGGTATTTAAAGTAGTGTGCACTCTTAGCAGCAGTTGTAAATGCTGTAGTTAACTATCCAGTTATATTATTTGTTTCAGGATTTGTTTATATGTAATTTTCTGTGTTTTTTTTCCTGTCTGTTCCTAACTGGTTTTCTGTTGTCCTAACTCCGTAGTGGTAACGATGATATTCTGTATCTGTGATCCACTGTAGCATGTTTCTACTTTAGGATGATTTCTGGGTTCTTTAGGGTTTTTTTCGTAGTATAACAAGTTGCATATTGCACATACTTGGACATGCTTAAATTTTTAACTTGGTGCACATATCAGGCTATAGACTTCAGCTTTCTTCAGCTTAATGTCACTTTAGACAGAAATTTGGGGGTGTATGTATGTGTATGATAACTGTCAGCATTACAGTACTATTCAGTAAAATGAACACTAAAAGTAAGCAAATAAGAAATACTTAAAACGGTTTAGATAATACAAGGTAATACAAGTATGTCTTCTGTTCACTGGAAAAATAAACCTGAACCTTGGCATAAAAGTAATTGGTAAGTAAAGATCATACTAGGCTGATGGGATTTCCTGTGTATGTATTGTGATGTGCCAAAAGTGGAAACTTAAAATCTCTTCAATAAAACCATTTCAGTATTAAGTTCTTTTAAATCTATTCTTTAAGTGCCATAAGATCTGGTCTTTAGAGTTGTTTGCATGATTCAAATACAGAAATGCCTATGTGCAATTAATTTATTGTATAATATATAAGCCATCACTGTCTCACAATATAAATTGGAGGATTCTGAACTATGATTAACTTGAATTAATGGATAATTCCTTCACTTGTAAAAGTTGCTATCCATGACTCAAATGAAAATAGTCAACTGCTGAATATCAGCAAAATAGGTCACATTAATCATAGTTACTCTTACCTGAAAATGTCCATCTTTCCCTGGTTTTAGGAGTGGGATGCGTTATTTTTATTTTTGGCACTGTTTGCCTTGATTGTTGTGGTATCTGTAGGTCATACAGGAGCTCATTAAATCATAATAATGCAAAACATCCTGAACCAGTTAACAGAAGGGCGCTAGGCTTTATTTTTAAACTACTTTCAATAACAGTCATCTTCAGGTCATACTAAAAATCATACGGACCTTGCTTTGATGGCTTATGAGCAATATCTCTTCATTTTCTTTGATTCATGTGCATTGTTTTAAATCTTTTATCCTTTGTTATGTTGTGCAAGTGATGGTTTAGTGACTCACATCTCTGCTAACTGATTTTGACAGGTGGTTTGTTACATCTTGACAATTGAAAAGGATCATGGAATAGACATCAATGACACTGATGCCTTGTGGGGAGAAACAGGTATTTTGTTTCTTCTGTTTTCTCTAGAGTTGCTCATTTAAAAAATAACAGATTCTGATTTTTTGAACTTAATTCTCTGTGGTAGAAGTTGTGGGAAATACCAGTTTTAATAATAAAATGCAGTGTATAAGTGTAGAGTTTTTAACTTAATAAATCCACTCCTCTCGTATTGGAAAGAAGAGTTATTTTGTATTAAAATCACTGAAAATTACTGACTTCCTAATTAAATTGGAATTTATATGTGGAAATACAGTGCTTTGAGCTGCAGTGTGAATTTCTTAGGATTATCTGAGAATTTTTTATTTTCTTTTTTTGTTGTTGTTAAATCTCATTTGTTTGCAAGAAATGCGAGGCAGTTGACTCATTTATTCGAACGAGACTGTGGATGAAAAGACATCCCTCTGTGTGGGAAATGCCAGATCTTTTTTTTAAGACAGGCTGTAAGCTGTGCAGGCTGCAGCTGGAAGGTTTCCTGGTTAACCATATGAGTAGCATCTCAAATTCATTTAAAAAGCTGAGATTGTACAAGCAGGTGTGAAAACCATCTCTTTTAATTATTGTCAGTAACCTCTTCACATACCGAAGAAGCAAACGTTCTTAATTCCTGTGCATGTACAGAACTCTTGTTGCAAATACAGTGAATTCCAAACCCCATACATCTCTTTCCAAACTAATTTTCCTTTAATATTTCTTGACAATGTTTTGTATTTAAGTTCTTTATGTATTGGATATCTTTGCTAATGAAGTAAGTACTTCCTTATGCAGTGCTAAGGTGGCAAAGGTCTCTGTCCAGGTAACTGTGGGCAGTTCCCTGCAGCATTTTTTTGCTCTCTGAAATAGTAGTAAGTCTGAGGCAAGAAAAACATGTAGAGTGAGTCAAGGTAGTCACAGGTTTACCATTACATTGAATATTCAGTTAGCAAATTGTCCTGGGTTCAGCAGTAGCAGTCATTTTTCTCCTCCTTGGTAGCTGGTGCAGTGCAGTGTTTTGACTTTCAGCTCGGGAACAGAGCTGATAACAATGATGTTTTGGTTTGGCCAAGGACTTTGTGAGCCTCATGCTCTGCCAGGGAGGAGGGGAAGCTGGGAGGAAGCAGAGACAGGACACCTGACCCAAACTGACCAAAGAGGTATTCCATACCACAGCACGTCATGCCCAGGATGTAACTGGGAGTTAGCCGGAAGGGCTGGGAGACTGCAGGGTTGGAGGAGGCATCGGTCAGAGCTTGGTTGGGCTGGGGGGGGCGAGTTATCAGTTGGCTGGTGGTGAGGTGTTGTATTCTCTTCCCTTGTTATTTCCTTTATCATTATTATCATTGGTGGTAGCAGTAGTGATCTGTGTTATACCTTAGTTACTAAACTGTTCTTATCTCAACCTGTGGGAGTTGCATTCTTTTCAATTCTCCTCTCCCTCCCTCCGGGAGTAGGGGGAGGGCAAGAAGAGGGGGAAGTGAGTGAACAAGCTGTCTGACTGGGTTTAAACCACAACACGAATGTACAAAATTTATGTGGAAAGAATTCTAATTTATATGCTGCTGGAATCTGCACAGTTTTGTATGTGTGGGTGAATTTATGTTTGCATTGTACTGAATGGTTCTTTGCAGCCTATTTTGCAAATGGGAGTATGATGTGGAACTGGATAGTGGTAAAGTTAGAAGGATGAGGCAGATAGAGTGAGGAGCGCAGTTTTAAAAAGGAAAAATCCATCACACATTGAAATAGCATAGAACAAACTTTAAGATCATTCCTTTTCATGCAGTGACATGTTCCAGAACAGCTTGTTTCTGTTCATATATTTGTACTGCTGTTAACCTGCTTGAATCCTGAGTTGGTTCTGCTCATTGTGGAGGCTGTTTCAATAGCATTTTATATTGTGAGTCTTTAGAGGGAAAGACAGCTAGAGATCATCATTCCCAGTATTTTAGCCCATTAACGGTGCTGAAGGCCACATTTGTATGAAGTACAGGTCCAAGGCAAATTAAATAGCAAATTCAAGTGGAGCAGATAAAAAAAAGTCATGTAACAGATGAAGTGTGTGAGCATGTTCAGTGAAGACTTCTAAGTGTTATCTGCATTTCCCTAGTTTACCCTTTTCAAAATCCACATTAATCTCAGTTGCAAAAAAATAATCTTAGGTTAAAGACGTCTCTGAGATGTTTTCCAGCCTCATATGTTCTGTACAGATTAGCTAAATTTGAACATCGTTCACTGTCTAGTAAAACTGATAGAAAATAGCATCTCTTTGGTTGCTCTCAACTTTTGCAGAGTACCATTAGGCAGATCAGTCATATTTTGGAGTAGAATAGATGGAATTCCTGAGCAGAGTTTAGCCCTAATGTTGTTAAAGCTAACTGGAGGAATTGTTTTGTCATCTTCTACCCAAGTTAGATATAGGGAGTTACACTGTTGCTGTAATGTTAGTTACACTGTGAGCTAAAATGCTGCTACTGACAGAATAAAAAATGTGAAGTTTTTGAATGAGATGATTTGTTTTCCCTTTGATGTTGGTATCTGTAAGAGTTACTTTCCAGTTGTTCAGATCAAAACAGTTGATGTAAATGTAACATAGCAAAATACCAGTTGGTAAAGAGTGAATGGGTTAGATATTGTAGTTCTAAAAAAAGGAATGTGCTGCTTCCTGCAGTGTTTGTAATTTCATTCACTTGCAGCATTTGTAGCAATTGAAATAAACTATCATGTTTGGAAATGCTGAAAAAAGAGTAACAGGAAATTCACAATTTGACCGACTTCTCATGGGAAAACTCTATGATATTAGGATTTAGAAAACAGAGGGGCTAGTCCTTTGCTGATTGTTGCAGAAGTCAGTGCGTGAACCCATTTTCTAAACAATGTTAACATTACTGATGATGCTTTAACACAACAACAAAAAAGCCACTTTAATTTCAAGCTCCATTTAAAACACACAATAAGTTGATGGGAAAAGGGGAAAAAATCATGATGGGGAATATACTTTTATTTTCAGCCTTCAGTGAGTGTCACAGTGAAAAGGTGTATGATAAGCTTTAGGAGAAGGTGGCAAGTTGTTTAAATGTGCAGCCTTACAGCAACACTTAAGCATTACTGTACTGAGTCCCACAGTATTGGTGTTGAATGTATGGAAGCCTGCTTTCTCATAAGACACATATTGTGAACACAGATGTGCAGTAATTTGTATCTTATGAATGTCTAAAAGATCAAAACAGTGGTTTTAATTCTGTGCTACATGGACACATTTGCTGCTACACTGTGTTGAACTGTTCTGTCTCCAGTGTGTGTAGGTGTGTATATGCAGTTGTGATACTCTGGTGTTTCCAGACAGGGCTGAAAAAGTAGCTGCCCATAGTAGTATCTGTGTTTAAAAGCTGCAAAGTTACTGCATTTTAGGTAGAGGTCAAGAGCACTCGCTTTTGATAACATACACTGTTCTGTTCAAAGAAAGATTTTTAAGGTGATTAGAATGTTGATGTCTCTTGTGTACTGGAAAATGTACAGTAATCCCCTGAAGTCTAGAGCAAGGGTTAACACACAGGAATTAGAACTATTAATTCATAACCTACTGTGCTTTTCACCATGAAAACCAGGGAAAACAGTCTTAACTAGTGCAGAATGAAGCTAAAGCTAAATTGTCCAAGACACAGGCTTTCTGCAGGGATCTACATATCTGATGTTTTATACTAAATCACAGCTAGGGATCAGGTAAAACATACTTCCTGAAACTTGAGTTACAGTCCCTTTGCTGAATCCAGGAGCTGTTTCCATCTTCACCTTTAGGAAGGGCCAGATGGAAAGAGATGAAACTTTCTTGCCTTGAAAAAAATGATTAATGAAAAAGAAACTAGAACAGCCAGGTGGGTTTATCCAAAATGTTCGTAAAGATTCCTTTGAAGCTACAGCCTGTGCACATGATACAGCTCTTATCTTTGAGAATCATTTCACACACATCCCCCATCCCCCCCCCCCCCCCCCCCGTGGTTTATTGACTTAAGCTGATTCTGACTAATTCACTTGAGGCTAGAAATAGTTTATGGCAATACTACAGAGCAGCAGAGTTGAAAAGATTGGGGCTTCAGTCACACTCACATAATGTGCTTGTGTTAAAAAATGTGGTAAAACAGGAAAGAGATGATGTTGATGAAAATGCTTTTCTTAGCTCTGACAGCTGCTGCAGGAAGAGGGAAACTGGAAGTCTGCGAACTACTTCTTGAACGTGGAGCTGTTGTGACGAGAGCTAACAGGAGGGGGATTCCGCCACTTTTCTGTGCTGTGCGGCAGGGGCACTGGCAGGTCTGACACATCTTTGTGAACTAAACAGATTCCTTTGGGAAGCTGTCCTCGATTCCCCCCATCTTTATTCCTGTTATAAGTTAGTGTAGATTTTCTAATGCGTGCTTGCATCAACACCAAAGGAATGCGTTCAGAAGCTCACTTTTAAAGTTATTTAAAATGACAGATACTGGTAAATAAAGAAGCTGTGGCTGCCCCATCCCCGGCAGTGTTCAAGGCTAGGCTGAATGGGGCTTTGAGCAACCTGGTCTACTGAAAGGTGTCCCTGCCTATGACAGGGGGTTGGAACAAGGTGATCTTTAAGGTCACTTCCAGCTCAAACCATTCTGTGATTTTATACAGAGGATTAAAAAGTATATCAACTGTATGACAACCTTGGTTATAATGTACTTGAAAAATAATAGATGAGAGTTAAAATATTTCCTAGACCAAGAACAGAGGCAATTTCACATTCTCCATACTGCTTCTCTATTAATGGAGAGAGAACCTTAAGAGTCAGGAGCTTTCCTCATGCTGGCCATTCCTGTCTGGAGAAGGCTCTGAACTGCAAACAGATTTCTCAGTGATTGTTATAAATAACACCTTAGTCCTTTTCTTTAAAAGTTCATTCTCTTAAGGATAAAATTTGCCAATTTATTTTTAAATTGCTGTTTTCTATTTCAGATTGCTAAACTTCTAGTGGAGCATGGGTCTGATGTGAATTTAAGTGACAAACAAGGCCGAACTCCACTTATGGTGGCTTCTTGTGAAGGACACTTGAGCACTGTGGAATTTCTGCTTTCTGAAGGTAGAAAATAAATAGTGGTTCAAGGCTGCACAGCTGTACCAGAGACTGCATCTCTGTGAGTTGAGTAGTTTTGCTTATTAAACAGGACATCTTTATAACAAACATCATTTTCATTTTACAGGTGCAGCTATTTCCTCTCTGGACAAAGAAGGACTGACAGCTTTGAGCTGGGCATGTCTGAAAGGCCACAGGGAAGTGGTTCAGTATTTAGTTGAGAAAGGTGCAACAACTGATCAGACAGACAAAAATGGACGAACGCCCCTAGACCTGGCAGCTTTTTATGGAGATGCTGATATTGTGAGTAGAACTAACAGCAGGAAAACAGCTTCTGTTAAAATTTTCATTAATACAGACCAAAGCTCAGAAGAAGTATTGCCAACAAACCAGGAAGGAAATCTGAGGAAGTAGCAAAGATGCTTACACTGCTAGCAACTGGACTGCAGTGCAAGCATTTTCTCAGTGAGGTTTTGGTACAGAGGTAGTGATGGTAGAAGTCCAGCATTATCCCATTATGTTTTACTGTCTGCTGTTGTATGCAAGTCTTTTAAAACTCAATCAAAAGGAGCATTTACAATTTCTGCTTTGGATGAACTGGAATTAAGAAAAAAAAGGAAAAGGAGCTTTTTCAGACATGAAAGGAAAATACTTTTTTTTTTCTTCAGGCTCTGCAAAGCCATCGAGGTGACCTGTCAGGGTCAGCTGGGTGCCTTCATGGAACAGAGATTCCAGATGAGGGGTGTAGGAAGAATAATATTGCCAGAATAGATGAAATGCAGAAAGATTTTGCTTCTTCATCATAAGGCATCATTAGTTGTCTTTGATAGGTATTTGTCATGCTTTCCATGACTGGGAAAGAACTGTTACAAATGCTGATGCTTTTCATCTTGCAAAGATGGCACTGAGCATATCTCAGTGTTACTGTCAGCCTGATAATGTGGTACTACAAGGCCTGAGGTGAAAATTCACTTCTCAATTTGTTTCACAGGTCATTTCAGAAATAGGACAACTGAAGTTCTTTTTCAAGTCCTGTTCCTTTCTCGCATAGTACCTTCTTCCTCTGTAGTGAATGTTAAAATGCAAACATTTAAGGTGAATTTAAGGCATTTTAGGTGAAGTTTTTCTGAATCTGAAATGGACCGTGACTGTAGCTGAGATCAAAAGGATACAATAAGGTTAAAGTCTGTATCTTTGAAATTACAGATTTATTTTTTTGAGTGTCTGTTTTGTCCATACGCTTCAAAACTCGGTAACAGTTAGTGTAATGTTACACTGTACTTGAAGCTAAAGCCACGGGGCCTGCACTGCTGCTCTGTTCTCACTGCATTCATTACCCTTGGGCTTGAGTTGCTGCCTCTGCCTATTGGCACGCAGATCATGACCAAAGGAGGGAAATGGAGGGATTAGGTGGTAGCTTAACTATCCCACTGTTCTGCCTCTCCTGCCAATGTTACAAGGCCTGTCTTGTTTCTCTTCACAGGTGCAGTATTTGGTAGAGAAAGGAGCAATGATTGAGCACGTAGACCACAGCGGCATGCGGCCACTGGACAGAGCTATTGGATGTCGTAACACAGCTGTAGTGGTTATGCTGCTGAGAAAAGGAGCTAAACTAGGTTAGTAAAACTGGCCTGTACTCAAAAGCAGCAACTGAATATCTGCTTTGCTAGAATTACTGTCATTTTTGTAGAGTAAATAAATAAATCTGGAAGTGCACACTAGATTTTTGCTGATTGCATGGTTTGCAGATGCCTGCGCAAGAGAAATCTCTCTCTTAAAGGCAGACACTCAAGACTCGCTTCAGAAGTGAAGAAATGAAAAGCACTGTGTTCTTTTCTTTGATGTGTTGATGAAGAGGTTTGGAGGAGTCAGTCTTTACATGGTTACTCTATCATGATAAAGAAGGAAATGATGATTGCACCATTACTGATACTTAATTCTAGGAATTATTTAGATTAAGAAGTTTTACATTTAAAGAACATTTTTAATAGATTATAGAATTGCAAAGAATGGTTAAAATTGTACATCCAATACCTGGTGCAGATGTGTACATAGAATAGTTAGGGTTGGAAAGGACCTTAAGATCATCTAGTTCCAATCCCCTTGCCATGGGCAGGGGTAATTTTTGAATCTGTAGTGCCTCTAAATCATCATTTATTATTGTTTGGGTACTACGGATGATCAAGTACAGATCCTTACTTACGTCTGGACTTTACGGTGACTTTTATACTGACCTGTTCTGCTTAATACCAAGGATGGAATGAATCGGACCATTTAGTACCTGGCTCTCTATGTGTGGCAGCAGGGCAGGTATGGATATATAACTATCTTAAATACATGTGCGCACAGTACTACTACTACTACTACAAATAGTTCTATGCAGGTGGAATATCTATCGAAGTAGGATTAGGCTTTCTAGGGTCAATAGGTATCAGACACACACTTGCTTCCCTTTTGTCAGAGATCCTTAAAATTTAACTTGCAGGAAATGCAGCATGGGCAATGGCCACCTCCAAACCCGATATTCTGCTTATTCTGCTGCAGAAACTGATGGAAGAAGGAAATGTACTGTACAAAGTAGGTAGATTTTTTTTTTAATTATTTTTATTTTCTGACAGCAGAACATTATAATTTAACTTCTGAATGTAGTTTAAAGGTCTTTATACCTCCTTTTATGTTCAAACAAGATGTGTACTTGCACATCCTTTTATGTTGGGAATGAGGCCAACAAATCTTGAGAACCCTGGGAAGGAATCACTGAAAACTCCTGTGTAAATGAAATAAGTAACTGAAAATTTCAAGATGGATAAGTACATTTTCTTTCTGTTGAGCAAGTCAGTCTGAAGATTTGTAGCAGGCAGTTGCTGCTTAAGAGCAACTCAGAATAAAAGGTGCTCGTTTGAAAGTGCCTTGTTGAATTAAGTGACATTTAGGCATGTCCTTTTCTTCAGCATAATGTTCTTTTGCATGCTGTTTAAGTATATATTGAGGTAAGTGACAGCTCTTTTGATACGTTCTTTTTACTAATGGTGATACATTGCTTAAAAGAGGAACTGGCATTATTTGGTAAACTGAGACATCTGCTTTACTAGTGCAGCACAGTGCTGAATGGCTTTATAGAAGCATCATTCAAAGTCTGTTTTAGCTACCTGTAACTTGTAGGATCTTTTATAAGTGCCCTCAAATACCTGCCACCTTATCTCTGATCTTTTTTCTGTATCAAATGGCTTTGCATAGTAAAGAGAGACCCTTCAGGCCTTGCTGTCATGAATTAGATTCTCCCAAAACCTAGGCCTTAAAGTTATGATCAGTTACTTCATCAGGTATTGGGCTGCTCTCTTTAAATAAGTAAATAATTAATTGTACCTGATTTTTTGTCATACAAGTAGTATGTATTAATGCAGTATATCCTGCTGAAATACCACTAAAGGTATGAGTTTAGAAACAAACACAGACTTCAGTTAACATCCAAGTTCTCACCTGTTGTCTGTGTGCAAGTGCAATTCATACTGCGTATGTTTATTTTATTTAAATTGGGCTCTGTGTTTTTTACTTGAAGAGCACCTCTTGGTACATGTCAAGTATCAATGTGCTTTTCTGCAACAGTATTGTGACATTCAGGGTTCCTGAAAAGCTTCTTGTTTCTTACCTTTGTAGAAAGGCAAGATGAGAGAAGCAGCACAGCGCTATCAGTATGCCTTGAGGAAGTTTCCGAGGGAAGGATTTGGAGAAGAAATGAAAGCATTCAATGAGCTGAGAGTTTCATTATACCTAAATTTATCACGATGTCGCCGAAAAACAAATGTAAGCTCTTACTGTTCATCTGTTGCCTCTCCGGCATAGGGAATCTTAGGCTTCTGTTCTACTCCATCACTGAGTTTGTACCTGGGACATTTATTTCTGCTATTTTAGAATTCTTTTCACTGTATCCTGCTTCTGGGCTTTGTTGTGTCAACAAATGGGGACAGTTCATAAGATGAGGTCATGTTGCTGTGGGGGATCTGTTACAGCTCTTCTTAAGAAATCCGGTTATTTTGGAAGGACAAACTGCTGGATGGTTTTGGTACTTTTTGAAAAGACAGAATGGAAAATGCTGCTGCCGCTACTACAACTAATGTGTGTGTGCATTCCTTACCCTATCCCACTGATAAACTCATTGCATTTTGCTAACCCTGAAGTGCATCACTTTCCATCTAAAACTCAAGTTCATCATGTTGCTCTGTTCTTGCATATCGTCTCAGGACAGGGGTTTTTGGTGTTAATACTTCCCAACCTCCTGTATCCTCATGCTCCATATAATTCAGTATTGTGAACGCCCTGCGCCGTACATGGCTGTTAGAAAAATGAGGCTTGCTTCTGCCTTCAGCTTCCCCATAGCCATCTTTGCCCCTGTTTAAACCCTGCTTTTGTCAATTCCAGTCTAACCAACAATTTACTGAACTCTTACTCTGTGTTCTTGTTAAATGAGGACCAAATAAATTCCATCCAGTGCAGTTCTTCTTTCAAAATTTTACATACCTTGTCAGAGGCAGCTCTGGACTCGGCTAAAATATTTCCTGAATTTTCTTGCTTTTCTCTAAATTTGTAAGTCTTTAACTGACCTCTTTTCAAAAGACATTTGAAAGTCTTGCTGTTTGGGGTTTATTTTCTTTTAAACATGAAGTCTCCTCTAGCATTGTAACGTCTGTGGGTTGAAGATAACGGTATCCTGCTTATATTAGCACTGCTTTTAGCTACCTTGGAGTCAATTTCCCTTAAACATGAAAGGCAAGAGTAGCAAGATGAGGTCTGTTCTCAGTTTTTCAGAAAGTATCGGCTCTTGCTATCTGATAAAGGGACTCTTTGTACTGCATAAGGTATCCACACTACTGAAGCAGTACCATGAGTACAGGGCATGCACCTTTCTTTTGTTGTCACTGTATAATGAGTACATTTGTTGAAATTATTAGGACTTTGGTATGGCTGAAGAGTTCGCTACCAAAGCACTGGATCTGAAACCCAAGTCTTACGAAGCCTATTATGCTAGAGCAAGAGCTAAGAGGAACAGCAGGTACTGTTTGGTTCTGTGCATCTTCCTAACACCTTCAGGTAGCTCCTTGTCTTTTCCACTAGTTGTATTTAGAATTTGCAGAGAAAAAGTTCTTTTCCTTGTGCACTTTCCATCTCTATTAGGTCTCGGTATCAGTTAAAGCCAACCCAGCCCTGAAAAGCAATACTGAATAATCTTTTAGGCAAACAGCAGGTAGTTCAGGAAGTAACAGATTGATACAACGAGGGACTAAGTGTAAGAGCAAACGGGACTGCTACTCCAAGTGATTCAGCAGAATGCTGGCAGCAGTGTGCCACCAGACTCCAGCACTGCATTACTTATTATTGAGTTTATTTATGATTTATTACTGGGTGCTTCTGTAGGACAGGATATGTTGAATCATCAACAGTTCAAGATAAAAACAAGGGGAGCTTGAGAAACAGCAAACTGTAGTGGTATAGCTGAAGTCTAGGGAGAGGTGCCTTTTATTCATGAAGCAGAGTTCAGTCACCTGCTCAGAAGGCAACAGTGAAGCATTTACAAGACGAAGCATCAGTTCCTAGTGTTAGCAGCAGACTGCTGCTGCCTTCCTCAAGAAGCTGTTGAGATACCAGGGAAGGGTTTAGGGCTGGGTCTGCGCTTCCACCATAGGAAAGAATTTTGTGGCTTGGAGAAGATCCAATTCTTATATTGTCACCAGCTACATCCAGAGATGGCAGATCAGAATATGCCTTTGAAAGTCAGGGGTGTGAATTAATTGTAGGCAACGCTGAGAC
Source organism: Pezoporus occidentalis (assembly GCF_034315485.1). NCBI lineage: Eukaryota > Metazoa > Chordata > Aves > Psittaciformes > Psittacidae > Pezoporus > Pezoporus occidentalis. The sequence continues at coordinate 5,840,943 of NW_026915877.1, forward strand.
TTACATGTGCCCCTGGTTTTGATTGGGTTTAACTGAGGGTTGTTTTTTCTTTTTCCCTAAACAGAAAGCTACTTGCTGCTCTCGCTGACTTGCGTGAAGCCACACAGCTGTGTCCCAGCAATCAAGAGATAAAACGGCTCCTGGCTAGAGTAGAAGAGGAATGCAAACAGTTCCAGAGGACACAGCAACAGAAGCATCAGTCTCCACAGCTACTACAGCAAATTAACAACTCTGATAATGAGGAAGAGGGCATCATACAAGGTGTGAATGACAATTTTAATCTTCAAGACAGGGAGGATGAACTGTCACACCCTGAGGAATCTGTTTCCTGTTCACAAAGGCTGCAGTGTTCCTTAGCTGCTTCATCATACAGCAGGACCCTTCAAGAAGGTGTTCAGCAGAAAGCTAGATCTGCGTCCCCTCAAAGCAGAACAGGCAGTAAATACCTGAGAGAGCCAGGCTTGATCATGCAGCCAACAAAGCAGGCACAGATTGTGAAAACTAATCAGCACCTGAGCTCCATCCAGCCTGGACCAAAACCAGGAAGCAGTCCATGTAATGCAAAGACACAGTCATCTTTTCAGCATCTTCCCCAAAGTCCCTTGCCAGTCCGGCACTGTAAAATTCAGCATTTGGATGGGACAGGCACATTATCATCCGGAAGCATTTCTGCAGGTCCTAGTTCTGAACTGTACAATGAGAAGTTTGTGTCCAGCCAGTGTTCCCATTCACAGCATAATGAGAATCTGTCCTCACATTCTTTTGCAAGCAAGTCTAAAACCGCCGACCGGTTGACAGCCTGTACGCCAATGAATTTCAGTGAAGCAAGGCAGCAAAGTCCTGTCCCCTGTAGTTCTCCAGCTGGTAGTATGATTCTCGCCAGCTCAACCAGCAGCTTAAGTTCAGCCAGTAGTTTTTCAGATAGTATTAAGGGGCTGGGCCCAGATGTTCGACTCAAGGAGAGTAACGTTCATCAGGTTCAGAGTACTGCTGAACACAGACCTCGCAATACCCCATTTATGGGGATCATGGATAAGACTGCAAGGTTTCAGCAGCAAAATACTCAGTCCAGTCGTACTTGGCACTCTCAGGCATCAGAGGGATTATCAACTCATGTTGCTTCTGGGGGCATTCAGCCCTCCAGTTTCGAGCAGTACCCAGTCAAGCACTACCAAACTAAAATTTCCTCTACTGGTGCTGCCCCAGGTGACAGCAGCCAGAATGGTCTGCAAGCTAAAGACCGCGAGGAGCTCAAGTGCCAAATGTCAACCCACTGTCAAGACAGCAGATCACCTAAACAGGCACCGCATTTATACCCAGATGCGGTATCACAGCCTCACAGCAGTAAGGAAGGCCATCTGAGCCATGGCACGGCTGCGAAACCAAAGCGATCATTCATTGAATCAAATGTATAAATAATACTGTGTATATTTACAGGGTTGTAAAACTTGGCTCATGACATCATAGGGTATTACGTCTGTACAAAGTACTGATGGCTGGTCACTTGTGAATATGCAGTCCATGTTGGCCAGTTTTCAATGGGCTACAACCACTTCAAACTGGTCCTACCATCACAGGACAGTTACAGTAACTGGAACAGCAAACCTGTGTGAAAAGAGTCTGTGACGATCACCTACCCACCACGCTAGGCCCTCGCACAGACGAAGCCTTTCCATCCTATTTTACCATCAAGTAAGACTTTCCTTTTACATAGGGCTTTAATCTCTGGTTATATTACATCTCACCACTTACTTACGTAATAATTGTGCCTCTCTAATGCTTAAGTGCTTACTTCTCAAAACAGTGTTAAGAAAGATAATCTGCTGCATAATACTCAGATCTGTATATGTATGCTTTTTTTTTAAATCAAAGATAGTATTTTATCACTTTTCTAGTGGGATCTAATTTGGGTTGCATGATGTACATTTAGGAAGCATAAATAATTTGTGTCTGAGTACAATATAAGTGGCCATGTTTGGACATGTAAATATAACTATTTTTAGTAACTAGAAGAACTCAAGTAAAATAAACGGTGACATCTGCATGTGTATTGAAAGGCTTTGACCATATTGGTTATTGCACTGAAGAACACAATATTATGGCATATTAACAATAATCGCACTTTATATATAGTTTATCTAATCACCTTTGGGTGCTATCTTAAAACAAAATGATTTATTGTTTATTGTGGAAAAAGGTACAGCAGTGAAATCTTTAGGAATTGTTTTTATGGGAAACCTAAGAAATTGGTGAAGATGAAAGTTTTAGGAAAAGTGTACACACAGCTGTGTGACAGGATGAAGTTGTGAAGTTTCTCAGAGGAAATTCGGTTGGAAATCGGTGAGATCGTTCTGCAAACAAGGAGCTGTAATGCCATCCCTGTGAGTACAGGTAGGTTGGAGTGGTCAGTGTGCCAGGCACAGTTCACATCCTGTTCGTGGACAGTGTTGGACATTGTGAACAGCCGTAGCCCCTTTTACAACTTCTTTTTGAGTTTGCATCATTATGCTTTAGCTTATTTATTGTTTACTGTTTCTTTGATACTTTGTACAACTCCTATATTAGTCTTGTCCTCTAGTTCTATTTTTGCACAGCTACTGTATTTTTTCCATACAAAATAAAGATTATTAATACACGTGTGGGAGGAGATGCAGTCCCTGATGGTTACAGAGTAAACGCTCCAGCTTTTTTAGCTACATGTTCAGGAATACGGAATAGACAAAGACTCATTTTTGGTTTTTAAATTTTACAGCTTATATACTCTGCTATTTCTTACCTTTTGCAAGACTAACTTGGCAAAATCAAGGCTCAAAACTCATAAAAGTGATGAAATTGTAAGAAAACTTTATTTGAAAACCAGAAGTACCACCAAATGAAATTATCAGTAACAGATTTTCAGTCATTTTCTGGGAGCTTCCAACAGTGAAGATTTTCCTTCTAACAAACATTTGAATGTCAGCCACTGCTGAGAAAAGAAACACCATCCCCCCCCCCCCCCCCCCCTTGTTTCTGATGCAGTTTTTTCTTTTAGCTGCATACAGTTTCATTTCAACTGATTTGAACAAATGACTTCAGAACTTGGTGGTTTACACATGTTTCTGCTGAGTCTCCAGCCAGCGGCTGATTGCCATTTTTAGTGTCCTGTTTGGTGTAAGCATAGGAGAGGGGAGAGGAAGATTTGTCATGGGACTAGATCGTCTCTTACTGTTGATCCAGTTTTCTATTGCTTCCTTTTCATAGGAATAGCCATCTACAAAGAAACCATAATCAAAAGCTGGTATTACAGATGCTTGGGCACTGTCACATGGCACAGATTTTCACTATTTAAATTTAAAAGGGGTGTAAGGGAATCAGTATTTCCAAACAGAATTAAGATACAGAAATATTACATGGTTTGTGAAAGCTTTACGATAGCCCATATTTGCTTCAAATTACATAGTTAAATGTATTACAATAAAACTTTATACAGCAGTATTAAGATCAAAATCTGATTCAACTTTTTAAATGACACTGTTTTTGGCAATCTAACAAGTACAAGCTCTTTGAGAAGGCACTGCAAATTTATCAGCCAGTTACAGCTCTGTCAGCTCACAGATGCCTCTAAAGCAGTGTATGTATATGTGAGAGATACTTGTAGCTGGGCCTGAACCTTCCTCCAAAGAGCCAGGTCTGGCTGTGAGTATGGGGTGGGGGCAACAAGGACACACAAAATGTCAACTCCCTTTTCTGAATTGGAACACTGATGTTTTGCTGCTATGGTGATTTGGGCTGCCCTGGCATTTTGCCCCTCTGTGGGTAGCAGAGGCAAATCTGCCATCCACAATTGCTAAACTGCCCCTTTACCACCCAAGGGAGTGGCTCTGACAAGATCATGGAATTCAGTCATGCACATGCATGTATTTGTGACTAAGGTAAGCAAGTGGTAAACAGTGCAATTACATAAAGGCTTCTTGTGTCCTTAGATGTAGTTAAGGAATTATAGATGGTATGGATAAAGTTCATTGCAAGGCTATAAAAATATCATCAGAGCTGCCTGCAAAGGGTCCTGTGCCTGTAGCCATGCATGTGTAAGTGAGAAGCACTGGAATAGTGAGGTGAAGTAGCCAGAAACCTGCACTGCCAGTCAGTGTTTGTAACACTAGGGTTTGCTCAGCTCCTCTGAAAAAAAGTTCCTTTTGAAGAAGAAAAATCTGCTCGTTAGTTCTAAGTGATGCTGAAGCCACCACCCCAGACACTGTCAAGCCTCATCAAGCAGTTGAAAGTGATGTTCTCCCCCTGCCCCAGTACCTACAAAAATGTATCACCAGCTTTGTGTCTGCTAGTTAGGGACAAGGGGAGAGGAAAGAGAAAGGGAACTGAACAATTACTGCACATGAAACAGAGCTGGAAATAAAACCAGCCTCTGTTTAGAAAAAGAGTCCGTAAGAGGGGGAGGGAGGGAGGGAAACACCCTGAAATAAAACTGTGCTTTACCAAAAATGCATATTGGTGTTGAAATGTATGCCTTGGGCTAATAAAACTGTTGTTAGATTTTGATCACAATTTAAACAAACATTTCCATTTTCCATTTAGCTAGAACTGAAGTTCTTGAGTAACTTTCAAAGAGTAATTTTCCCTTCAGGAACCCTTTATAGTAAGCAAAAAGACACTGAAAGCTGACCTTGAGTGCAAAGCACCAAGTTACATCATGCATGTGTTCAGCCTTTTTACATTTAAATGCTCTGTGATGTGAGGTGAAAGCTCACTAACATCCATCTAATGCATCTGTACTGCTCCTGTGCAGTACTCAGCACTGAATGCAGCTGCACACAGCTGGCCACCGAGCTGGGCACTCGGCCCTCAGCACCTGCACACTTTCAGGACTTCAGCCCTTCAAGCCACACAGAAGCAGCTGTTTGTTAGTAAAGAACAGACAACTACAGACAGGCTTGCGCAGAAACACCTCTGATGAATCACAAACCTGTGTCCTCCACCCTGCCGCCAACAACAGCGCCACGCTCTTACTTCCTTCTCTTTTATTGAATATGAGACACTTAACATGGGGAAAAAATCTTTCTTACCTGTGCTGGTCACCTGAGTGACAGAAACATGCAGTGTGGCATTCTACCTTTTTATTTACTTTCCTTAAATTTTACACAGCACAGAGGCAAAGACATCTAACTTCAATTTCAAGCTGCAAAACTGCCTACAGCTTAAAGCCAGCTGCGTTCATACAGGTGCTTCAGTTCTACAGTGCTGGGCCACTATTTACTTCTCAGTGAAGTAGCCAGATAGTGAATATCTGTACCTCACTTGTCCTGCCACAAACCAACCCTTCCGCTGCAATTGCTGGCATTTCTGTTGTTATTCATCAACTTCCATAAAACCAGTGTGGCACTCCCAGCTGTGCCCATCCTGGGTTCAGAAAAGCAGAGGAATCCCATGTCTCGAGATAGGAATCATACTGCTGACATGAATGCTGAATGACATGCAGGCACTATTTAGTAAATACTAGAATTGATCAGACACTCTGAACATTTCACTTTAAAATGTCAACAGTTTCCCTTCAAAATGCCTATTTGATTTTCTAATACACATTGGAATAGTGTCTGGCAAAGATTTACAGCTTTTCAACAAACCCGTCCTGCTCTAAAACTATGTATCCTTACCTCAAAATTATATTAAATAAAAGATACTCAAGTCTGTCCTTTTTCTTACTGCTACTGCTTAAGAGGTCAAGCACTGTTAATTGCAGTGCTTATCACTCCAGCAGTTAGCAAATGTTTTCATACCTTTAATGTTTTAGATCTCAAAAGTCTGGCCTGAAACCTCAAAACAGTATGAAGTCAGCCACTGCTTACAGAGCATCAAAAACATGTACTGGTCTTTTGATCATCATACCACCCCCCCCAAGGTCAGAGCTATACAACACTGCTTCTGCATACAGTGCTTGACTACAGAACATGTTCTGCTCTTTGCATCTCTCAGCTCCAAGGTCCCGATGAATTTAAGTAAATCTCATTCTGTACAAACGTTGAAGTGCCATATACATAGTGTACTACAAGTAGTACGAGCCTGGTTTTCACTTCTACACCCCCACCCCCATGTGCACAATTACACTTTGCACTTACCAAGACAATTCTGAAACAGAATTCCAAGCCCAATCACAAAGGCACATAGAGGACATCACATTAAAAAAAAACATTGTACAACCTCCTCAGTAGAGCTGCCATGGAGCAAATTGCCTGATACAGTGTTTCTCACCATATGAAAAATCTAATACTGCAAATTAAACATTTACCACAGGGTTTTTTTTTTGTTGCAACAGCTATTTACAATAGTTTTTCTAAAACTGGCAAGATAGATATGCCCATTTTTGTGTTCCCAGACCTATCTTTACCCAACGTCGTTTAAAGACATACCTGCTGCAATGACAGGATCCTTCATAAGCTCCCTTGTTATAGGACATAAGAACTCATCAGGGATTGTAATGGGAACAGAAATTGTTTTCATCCTCAGTTCTTCAATTTTCTGGAGGACTTTCCTGCGCAAGCCTAGAGACTCTGGAAAGTTATTGGTACATGAAGTGGACAACACAGACATGTAAGGCAAAGAGCTCTTGAAATAACCGGCAGTTGTGCTACACGAAACCGCGCTCCATCTCACCACCCCAACCTAATACAGGAAAGTCTGCAGACACCCCTGTCCACCACTACAAACAGCTCAGCTACAGAAGGTCACTCCTGTTGGCTCAAGATAAGTCTGTGCGCTAATGGAAACAAACAGCAAAGTGAATGCAAGTGAAACATCACAGCAAAAATCTGGCTCCCAGGCAGAACTGCATTTTAGTGGATGCATAACAGAATCACACACACTGCTGTATATGCAAAGCTAAACTGTAAGCAAAACTGAGATGGGGCGGAAGGCAGCAGTATTTCTCCCTTGAAACTGGACTATATACACAACAGTATGAAAGTATAGTAGTGCACAACCAACACCCATCAAATAGAAGACGACCTACCACCAAACCACTGGTGTGAGAACTCATCAGCCTTGGACCAGTTTTGCCCTGCAGCGTGGCACAGGGTCATATTTATGTCACAAAGTGCAAATCACACCTGGCTAATCCAGTGGCCTTCTATGACTCTGTTGGCAAGTAAGGGAAGAACTACGGATAGCACCTGCCTGGACTCCTGTAAGGCCTTTAGCATGGTACCACACAACAGCCTTTTCTCTGAATTAGGTATTTCAATGGATTCACTGTTAGAAGGGTAAGGAAATCTGAAAAAAAAAGAGCTGTGCCCATGTTTGAGATAGCAGCTGTTTTTTCCGACCTAATTGTGAGTGGAAGAGAAAAAAGAAACCTGACAGTGAGAAAAGCAATTTTATAGTTCTGTAACTGTCACATTATGATCTTAACCTGTCAAGACTGGAAATGCATCCCAGAGACCAGCAATCTTCATCTTGCAGCAGCATAAAACATTCCTCCTTTTCAGAACTGTTTTATGCCAAGAAACCTGCAGATGTGATGTGTCACAACTTCCCTGCTAGTGGTGTTAAATACTAGTTCCTACTCTGGTTAATTTTCCGTCTTCAGTACTAAAATAAAGAGTTGATACAACAGTCTTCCAACCAACTGCTCTACTCTGCCTGCAGACTGCCAAGTGGGCTGGTCTTAACACATCAGTACTCCCAGCTTTACTGCAATTTACAGCAATTGATCAGCTGCCTCAAGCAGTGTGTGCAACGGGATAAACTCAGTCACACTGATATGCAAGTCACTGTAATCAGCGAAGACAAAAGATGTCACAGTAAGAAAAGTACACGCAAAAGAAAATAAATCAACCTATGTTTCTTAGGAAGTATTATGAAATATGTAAAGATAAAAACAATGTAGGGATTGAAATACAGTGCTGAAATACAATAAAAGTTCAGGCTTATTCTTAGGAAAAGTCTGCATGGCAGTTTTGTAAAAATCTGTAAGATCAGTTTGGAACCAGTTTGGAACCAAGAACAAATAAGCATATTTTTACCATAAAAGGTAAAAAAGGAACCAACTAATTCTGTAGTTATGACTGGATTTTGAGGGCACCTTCTGCAGTCTTCATCACGTGGGCAACTTTCCTAAATTCCTCTCATGCAAACAGATTAAAGATTATTGCATCCCATTTGCAGCTCAGTTAACTACCTCCTGCTTGATTCTCTAGTCAGGGATTAAAGAATTACCCATAACACATTATCTTTTGAAAACTAGTTATAAAAGAACACTTAAGATTTTGTTGGTATAGTCAAAGCACGTGCAATTTTCTGTTTAACTGATATAGAGCGATTCCCCTGTCGTTTACTCCTACTTCAGAATACATGTAAGGCATGGGAAACCACAAGTGATTCACATTCTGCTCCAAAACGTTGGTTTCAAGCTCATTCTCAGACCCAGCATTTCTTCATAAAGCTGTGAAACAGGAAAGAACATACTCATACTTTTTGTATGTACAGAGAGTAAAATCTTAAAACCAAGAGAGGGAGATAAAGCCCCCACATTTTGATAGCACATTGCTGATGAACAGAAGAAAAATCAGCCTGATCAGAGATTTCAAAATTCAGTTTATGTGTACTTATCCTTGGCTTATGTTAGGGACACACTGTAGTAAGTGAGGAAGTGTTGAAGTGTCTTTAAAATAATCTGTCCCCTTTACATACCTAACCCAAATTAGGATAGAGTAACATAAAAAGAAACCTGCTCAATGTGCTGCACAAGAAGGGAAAGTATTTGGAATGCCTCCAACTTCGTTACTATTTGTGATATTACAGTACAAAATACTTTGTATGTCACTAACCCCTAAACTGAAGGTGTGGTTTTCCAAAAATTGGACCAGATCTCAACTCCTGCCCTCACTCTACAAACACAATGAAGTCAAGAATCACCTTACATTAACACATGCAGTTAGCCTGATAGGAAAAAGAGTAGACAGGCATGGAACAATGTTACTTCCACCTTCTATTCTGAATTAGAAGAGCATACGGATTCCTTTTTTTTCCTGACGCAGCTGCATCACAGAATTGCAATGTGTCACTGGGCTTGTTCAGAATTGGGAATCCTGAACTTTGTTGCATGTACACCAGCTTTTCAGCCAGAATGTATATAACTGTCACTTTACTTTTGCGCAACATCTTCCAGAGTTTAATGCAGTGGTATTTATATTATATGACAACTAGGTTGGAAAGAAGCTAATTCCGTTTGCATGGTAATGCAGCATTCTTTCAAAAAGCTGTCAAAAACAATCAAAGCAACTAACGAAATGTTATGTGAACCAGTTGCTGACTGATTTCTCTTAGATTAAATAGCTTCAAAGGCATGAGGATACACGTGTTATTAAAAGCAAATTGGAACTGGAGCAGAGACTTAACACAACAAGAAATAAGGAGCTAGTAAAATAACAGAAGAAAAAACTCTCCTATCATTCATGAAGTAAAATGGTCTAAAGAAAAAAAAACAAACACAGAAACCTCCCTTTGCAAAGACTATAAAAAAACTCAAGAGCTCTTTGGCAAGATCTTATGGAACTGGTAAATGCTGGATTTTTTGAGCAAAGAAAACAGGTTATCAAGGAGAGAAAGGACATGGTCATTCAAAATTTAGTTAAACTGCAATTTAAATAACACCAAAAAGCATGTAATTTTCAGGCAGATAGTATGTTCCTGCCTATTTTGTAAACGCTTGAGCCATGGCAGATAGAGAGCAATTCTTCAACTCAAATATATCAGGCTGTAATTTCTATTCTGTGCCAATTATAGTTGTAGAACGATATGTAGAAGCAGGATCACAAGCATTTATCACTTCAGAACTGATTGATCTGAATGATTTGGTGCCTTTGGCCAGTATATTTCATTATTTGTCTTTAAAAACACCTTTCATATAACCATTAATTAACCAACTTGAAGGAGGTGACTCTCCTTGTTTACTCCACTCTCATGAGACCCCACCTGCAGTACTGCACCCAGTTCTGGGGCCCCCAGCATAAGAAGAATGTGGAACTGTTGGAGGAAGTCCAGAGGAGGCCACAATAATGGTTGGGGGCTGAAGCACTCTCCTATGGAGACAGGCTGAGAGCTGGAGTTGTGCAGCCTGGAGAAGAGAAGGTTCTGAGGACAAGACCTTACAGCAGGCTTACAGTACCCTAAGGAGGGGATTACAAGAAAGCTGAAGAGGGGCTTTTTACAAGGGCAGGTAGTGACAGAACAGGGGAGAATGGCTTAAAGTTGAAAGAGGGAAGATTTAGATTAGATATTAGGGAGCTGTTCTTCATTGTGAGGGTGGTGAGGCCCTGGCACAGGCTGCGCCCAGAGAAGCTGTGGCTGCCCCATCCCAGGCAGTGTTCAAGGCCAGGCTGGACAGGGATTTGAGCAACCTGGTCTAGTGGAAGGTGTCACTGATCATGGCAGGGGGGTTGGAACTGGATTAGCTTTAAGGTCCTTTCCAACCCAGCCCATTTTAGGATTCTATGAGAGTGGAACTGATTGCTTCACATTGCATATATGTTGGTTCGTATTTGTGAAGTTGCTTATGTTTATTAAGACAGTAAGTAATTTCAGTCAGAACTTACAGCTACCTGATACTTGTGAAAATCCAACTCTATCCTATAATCTTACAATGGGTGTTAAAGCACCTACTGAAGAAAAGCATGGCAAAAGACCGAAGTCTTGAGAACAGAGACTGAGCAGTGAGCGTTTTACTTGGTAATAGGAAAAAATATACTGAAGATACTTCAGCTCATTTGTAGAATCAATCCTCACTGCATCCTTTTATAGCATATGAAAGAGTCATAAAGCAACAGCTTCCCATAATCAGCCCATATTCTAGATATGCTCTGCCTAAAGCCACATCCGTCCTTTGCATCTTATAGCCTGCCTTACGATGAGCTCCCACAACTCAGATTTTATTTTCTTATTTGAGGTTGAACTGCTCTTGATAGCATCATTACAAATCTATCAGGCAATACATGTTTTTGTTGATTTTTTTTCCCCATAGAGCATGCTATATTCAGTAGCTCAGTTCTCATCACTGGTCACATTGAATTCAATTCTCAAATGACCTTCTAGTCAGCATTATTTTATTATCCCCAGCTGGTGACTGCTGCAACACAGTTTAAGTTACTCTAATGTTAAAGCAAATGCTTGCAGAAACTGATAAAGTCAAGTGCCTTTTGTGGATGACAATGCCTGAAAGATTCCCAGCATGTCTGTTGATTTCTAGAATTCTGTCTAAGCCAGACAAGCTTTGCTCAATCCTTACTAAATGTCAGCATCAAATGCTTCATCTCCAAAAGAAGTAAAACTTAAAACACATCTTGTGTTCTTCCATTATGGTTACAGAACACTTCAGAATTTCACTGCTAAATTCTAGATAGTTGACCACATGGTATTATAGACATGGCAATTCCACAAACTGATAGGAAAACCAACATTTCATTCTAACATTTCACACATACACTAAAGATTTAAAGCTATTTGCATTCCTGTACTCTTACCAATTTTTAATTCATTAATCAGACTTTCTTTGGTAAGATTCAGTAGTTCCTTGCCATCAATGTTATTTACTTTGAAAAGCCCAACAAAGTCTGCTAAGTCTTGTGCACAAAGCCAGGCCGAAACATCATCCTCTGACCAGTCCTCAACAGCCACCTTAGATGCATTTTCTATGGTATTTCCTTTGGGAAGGAAAGATAAGGTAGTTAAAAAGAAACCCAAACACCACCATTCCACAGCTCCCACAGCCCCCCAAAAACCAAGAATGAGAAAAAAAAAAACCAGTTCTAGGATCAACGGCAGTAATGAACACTGTTTTTCAAGTGTTTGCAGTACTATACATTCCTAAAGGTAATGCCTTTAGACACACTGTTAGGGAGAAACATTAATTTGGGTTTGTCTTTTAGCTATCAATTTTCAAAATTTAGAGGAATTTAACTTCTCAGATGCCCACATTTCCACCAAATTTGAATTGAACCTAGAAGACGAAAGCATCAGCAGACACTAAACCCAACTTTCACGCCTCTTTAGAAAAGCAGACAAACATCCACACTTAATCCTGTGCTTTGGACAAAGGTCTAGGTACCCTTGTTCTACATACTTTAGGTGCTGATATATATTTTAACATTCATTATCCTGATATTTTCACCTGTAACAACTGGTAAGCAGTATTTCTTTTTGACAGTTATGCTTGCAATTAGCGTATTTTCCCTTTAACTCATTGTCAATGATACTTGTCCAAAAAATCTTTCAGCACTCTGGGAATAATGTTCATCTCTTAAATGCTGTCCAAAGAGTAAGAAATGGTGAATATCAGAAAAGAAGATACTGCAGATTACTCAAATACTCTAGTACATCTTTTCTAAAAGTAATAAACCCCAAACCCACAAAATAATAATAAAAAAAAAACAACACAAAAAGCACACACACCAAAAAAAAACCAAAAAACCACCACCAAAACCAGAAAAAAAAAAAAGATCAAAAAGATAATACCACTGTAGGACACCGGTAAGATCAATTCAGAGAAAGATACATAATGTGCACATAATCCTGAGATTACACATTAACTGCATGTGAGAAAAGATGGGGTTTTTTGCATCTTCAGAAGGCAGTCACCAATATCGTGCTTTAAATTTAAAGAACTGATTACAAATACTTCACACTAACCTGCACAGGGTTGCTTAAGGTCAAACTGCCATATGTTCACAGTTTTATCCATGGAACCTGTGGCAAGTAAGTGACTATCTGGTGCAAAAGCACAAGTTGTAACATATCTACAAATAAAAATAAATGTGTGAAAATTCAAAAGGAAAGAACCAAATTTCTTTTATTAACAGTAAAAGAGAATACTCATACGAATTCTTACCTGGTATGCTGAGACAAAGTATAAAGGGTATTGCCAGTACTCTGTAAAAAAACATTTGTGATTTTAAATCTTGAAGAATAAAAAGAATGTTTATTCATTTGTACATTTTCTTTCAAAATAAGGAATAATATTGCTTCTTGGAAGATAACAGAAGTTACCTTCAGAGAAGCTGCACAACCTTGCCAAAGCTATAAGCAGCAGCATCCAAAATGCAATTTCAATCTCCTGCTTGAAGCCCCCCGTGCAATTCCTGGGAGCACTGCTATCCTTTAACAATCAGGCAACATGAGACTTTCAGCATACCAATGCCAGAAGTACCAACTGAATTATTTCCATCCATATTGGCTGGCTGCTCATGTGGATAAAAACATTTTCTCTACAAATCTACGATTAGAAATGAACCAAAAGTGAAGAGGTAACTAAAATTCAAATAGACTTCATGCTACAATCCTTCAGTTGGGCCAGTCATAAATCACCCCTGCGCTTCCCCTATTTGTCCACTAGATGCTACTAAACCCCAAATTTCTGAATCCAGCTTTACTTACGATTTGAAAGAAGTTCCTTCTTATGAAAAGATGCTTGGAAAAATTATTGGAAACATGAAGATGACTGGAAAGGTGACGAGCAAAGTTATTCTGAAACACTAATTGACTGGTCAGCATTCCAGTTTTCTGAGCCATCCATCATGGGGAAGATGCCCTATTTTAGACTGAAATCTCTCCTCCCACCAGTGTTTATTGGGACTGTATCAAATTAGCGATTTGGATGAAAAACTTTAACTATAATTGAAAAAACTCATCAGTACAGCATTATGCGCAGAGCAAGCTGGAGAAGCTTAAAATTTGTTCATCCTCTGTTTTCAGCAAAATTATTATTTTTAATACCAAAATATTTAAGTACTAAATACTTAAAGTACCAAAGGTAAATACCACCTAGAGGTGACCCAATGAAGTATGTAATAACTGTATTATAGAAAATGCCTAAACAATATGCTTTAAAGCCATGGTATTTAACATAATTTTTTTCTTGATTTATTATTGTTTATGTGCACTTTATATATAATCAACTAAAGAATTTATATGACCACCATTCCTGATTTTATGTTCAAAGCTACAGTCTTTCTTGCTTTGGAAGCTAAGATGAAGTTAGGATCACAAAAAATCCTCAACTTCAACATGAAAATAACACACAAGTATGGAATCCAGTAGAGTACTGAATAATACTCTGCCATAGAGAAATCAAATAACAAAGCCCTCAAAGAACTGTAAATAAAAAGTGAGAAAGACTGATCAATTCTCAAAAGGCATTTTTCCTTAAGCTCCTTTCCCACTCCCCTCAAATGCACAGTAAATATTTTGGGTCTATATAGTTTCTAGTCTTTAGTATTTCTTTATGCTGATAAGACACTGAAGAAGCAGTGCTAATAATGTAAAGACAAGAATCCAGTGAATGATCTTGCAGTATGCTATACTTACAGTTTCATACATTATGACACACTTGTCCACAGACCTTAAAAAAAACAAACAAACCAACACAGTGACATTACAATGATGCAGAGAGGAAAAAGGAACCAATTTTTAAGTAAGAGGAGGAAGAGAAAACCTTTTCCACAAACAAAATAAGAGCAAACAGATTTCTTAACTCCCCTTTATGGAAACCTTGGATATCCAAATCCTCTCCACCCATGCCCACCTTCAAACACCACCACTGATGAACTGTACCTCCAGCATAATGTAAAAAACAGTAAATACGAAAGCTCTGCACTTCCATGAGAATTTCTGATGTACAGGATTTGCACAGTGCTTATGCAAACTGGCCCCCACTCCACTGCTCCCCTGTCTGTACCATAGCTTCTTATACCTTTGCAAGCAATATCTGTAAAGCAGATGCGCAGTATCTGTAAAGCAGATGCACAGAATCTGGCTATCCACAACCTGCTCTCAGCACTTCTAATTATTTTTGAAACCATTTCACTTGCAAAGCAAGCTAGAGTAAGCAATGCAGTGCAATACATAAAGTGGTGCAATGCAATCAAAACATAAAAGATTTCATTAAATATAAATTGCATAGTTATTCACCATGACAGCAGTGTTTCTGAAAGACTTTATGGATAAGACATTTCACTTATGACAATATAAGCAAGAACAATAATCCATCTAAATGCAAAATAAAATAACTCTAGATCATAAACATTCGCAATGACCTTTAAATTCTGAGAAATACTCCCTTGAAAAGAATGCAAAAGCAAAACATCAAAGCAAGCTGTTGTTTCTGGGGTTTTAAGTTTATTTGCTGGTTACTGCACTCTTCTTTCCTTTTACCTTTGCAACACGTGAGTTCTTTCCATTTCAGTTTAGAAAGTCTTAGTTAAAAACTTGAGTTGAATCAGTTTTTGGTTATTTCCAGTTGCCATTTAGACAGTTTAGAAGTGATTAAGCACTTTTCATGAGAAATGCAGAATAAAAGTATACAGTCATTAATATTCATAAAATCATAAATTATTATACCTACCCAATTTATAATTTCCTCTTTCAATCGCTTGATCCCTGAGGAAAGCCAGTAGTAACAAGCTGACAGTTCATCTTCGTGCTGCTGATCACCAACAACTACTTGAGCCTGACAGTCCAATTATTTTTCCACACAACTTACAATCCAGTTTTCTGATCTCTATTCTCCCTCATCTGGCTGTAAGACTACACTGGAAGATCATGTCAAAAGCCTTGCTAAAGCTGAGGTATAAAATGCATGCTGCTCTCCCCTTGTTCACATATAGCTTTCTCACCACAGCAGGCACACTGGTCAGGCTGTTTGACGTGTTCAATTCCTGCTGCTTTCCCCAGATACAATGTGCTGGGAAACAGGATTTGTTCCATAACCTTCCCAGAGGCTGGAGTTAGGCTGACTGGCCTGTAGATTGCCAGATCCTCTACCTTGCCCTTAGGGGAAGTGTGACATTTGCATCTTTCCAGTCATCAGGAATCTTCCCATCACTCCTACCCTCCTGGGTCTTTCAAACATAACAGTGACCTCACAATGACACTGGCAACTCCCCTGTCACCCTCTAACAAAGACTAGTAGTAATAATATTAGTCTCTAACTGAGCAATCATGGTTAATTTGGGTCTTAACCATTATTCTGTCCAGGGCCAACATCAAAACCACAGGTCTACAGTTACCTCAGTCATGTAGTTTTTACAGAAAAAAAAGGCTTATGTTGCCATACTATTGATGCGGATAGGTGAAGAAATATTTAATTTCAACCAAATCCATCAAAGACAAAATTCTCCAGGTATTTAACTTTCTAGAAAGTTCATGAAAGTATGTGAGAAGGAAATCCTAAACGGTGTCCCAAAGAGATGGTAAGATTGCAATGTAGATTTATGTTTTAAATATATGCTAGAGTATCCACCCAAAAGGCCGCATAAATGCCCCAAAACCAGGAAATCATGAATATCATTACAATATTCAAGAGAACAGAGCTAGATTTCAAACTCAACCACTCACGAGACACAGACCAACTGAGAAAACACTTCAATAATTCTGGAGGTTACAAAACTATTCCTTAATTATTGGAAATATATTTTGAAATCTCCAACTCTATTCTGTTTTACACTACTGAAGCATGAACCTGGATAGTCATCTGCATGAAATTTAAACAAGTAAAAGATACTGCTTACCCTGAAACTAACATCTGCCCATCATGAGAAAATGCACAAGCCAGAACTGGGGCAGAATGTCCATTCAATGTGCATTTATATTTTAATTCAACACCTAAAAATACAAAAAGTAAATTATTGCATATGGACACATTTGAAAAGGTGTAAGGGAAGCTGCTTTTAGAAGCATAAAGCTGCAAAGACCTAACTTTGTGACATACTGCCTATAGAAAAGGGGATAAAAGATCACAGAGACAACATAATTGTAACATCTCTGACTTCCTCACTTTGTAGTCTTAGCATGTCTTACCAGTGGCTTAGAGAATTAAATGTGTACACATATATTCATCCTTACAGTTTTATGTATGAAACAGATTATTAAAAAATACACACTCAAGATGGTTTTGGCCATCTGCCTCGTCTCTATGTATGTGTCACACATCTACACTGCAGTTTTAGCAGGAGCCAACACTGTTTTCATTTCTCCAGCTCTTGTTCAAGAGCCAAGATGTACTAAGAGATGAAAGGAAACTTCTCCCTGGCCTGAGAGATTAAGAGGTTTCAACCTACCAACCTGCTTAAAGGTCACAGTAAAAATGTTACTGGTTCTCAAAAGACCAAAATGCTAATTAAAACCAAATGTTTATCACAACATTACGTTTGAGAGAATTAGGAGATTTTTTTTGAAACCTTTACTTTTGCAATTATTGATAAACAGATCACTAAGTAAAATCTAGAAGGCCAAATGTCACAAACTGATGCATGCCTTAGCTGCTCTCCTGCTAAACAATTAAAATACAACTTTAACTTGTGGTTAGTTTGGCTCCAAATCCAATTAAGATGTTGAAATATTAAAAAAAAAAAACCAAAACAAACCAAACTTACAAATCAGTATACACACCTAGGAAATCTGCAACCAAAATAAGCCAGAGTTTGATCTGATTATCTTGACCACATGAAGCCATCTGGAAGTATCTGAATCCGTGTTCACCATCTGATAAAATTCAAATATATTAATAGGACTCAAAAGCACTGAAAATAAGAGCATATCAGTAAACTGTATCAGCATTCTTACACTGGAATTTGGTAGATTTCCTTAATCTCACTACTACTTTTAAGAAGTGCTAATTAAAAGAATTGCAGAAGTTCTAAAACCATTTAAAAGTAAGAAATAGGTGTCATTGTTACACTGTTTCCTGAGCAAGTACATAAGGACGAGAACTGGGCTGATGGCAAATGCTGGATTTATCTACTAAGTGCACCAATATAGTCTTTTAACCTAAATTGTATGGTTATATCAACTTCTTCCACCATTCAGTAGTTCCCAAACTTAACCACATATGCATGTACAAAATTTGAGAACATCTGACAGGATATTTTCTAATTTTAGAGGTTCAACTTTTCATTTTTATAAATTAAGTCATGTTGCAGTCCAGCCTACCACTCAAGAAACACTGAAGGAATTAAAGACAAAATACAACAGTAATAGCTTTTCCCTCCTTATTCACGGAGGGAATGAATATTTCTGAATTATCATCTTCCACTTCCATCTTCTAAATGCGTTGTTTCAGCCCATTATCAATTATTTTTTTTTATTCCTAAGTCCTGCATCAATTTAAATCTGCTCTTCTACTCCATGGAGCCGGCATAGCAGCCTGTCACAAGTCACTGTGAAAATACTTCAGCGGCATTACCTCTGCCAGTACCAAGGTCTTAGAATTCCTGTAAGAATCACCAGGATTACAGTCAGAAATCAGAAAAACATAACAAACATTTTAAGGGCTCATCTTTCCATCTCTGTAGTTACTAGAATTGACAAAATATTTTTGTCAAGTGTCTTACAAAATAACCTGAGATTTCTCTCATTTTTCCACCACATAGAGTATATTTTAATTTGATATGGTCATCACAATAAGTTAGTATACACAGACCTGTTTGTTCACAGAAACAAAGTTACAACTGTGGCAGATCTTAAGACTTAAAGATCTTAAGACTGAAATCTGTTAAAGCATCAAAGTGCATCATTTTGCTAGGATTTTACACTGTAAGATTCATGTCTTACAGACTGATGAGTAGCACACGTTAGCTGTGTTGTAAAAACACATTTCTTGGTAACTAAGAACATGTCACTTGGGACCTTGTCTGTTCCTCTTATGGAACTATGGATGAATGGAACTATGTATGAAAAGTTCCAAACTATGTATGAACTATGTTCCAAACATGGAACTATGTATGAATCCTCTTACAATGCACAGACTTTGATGTTATTTTACAAGTTACTAACCTGCTAAAAGGGTTATTACAGTGCTGTACATGCACAGCTCTTTGGGCAACTTGGAGGAGGACTACACAAGAAAATTTTAGCAAGATCTGCCAGTTTTTGACCAGTATCACAGCTCATGTGTACTCTGAAAACAGGTAATTTCACTAAGGTTTACTTATTCAGGAGGAAAACACAACTTTGCTGACGAATAGGAAAGCACACACAGCATTAGAACTGCTCCAGATGCAATAAACTTCTATGCAACTGTGACTGAATCCACTTTAAAGGTAGGTGAATCCTCTGTTACAGTCTAAAGCACAAAGAACCAGTTAGAAACTCTGATTCTAATTTTGCTCTGAATTAAGTAGGTAAAGAGAATCTCAATCTAAAAACATCTTTACTTGTACTTGTGTGGATTTTGTAATGTGCCAATAATTCCATTTGGAATGAATCCTTTGGTCATTAAACAGCAAAACACAAAAATGAAAACTATTGACTTCTAGTAACATATGTCTTAAATAAAATCAGGAATGATCATAAGTCACCTAAAATACAGAAGAAAACAAAACCACAGTGTAGGAAATACTTGCTTTCTTGCCTATTTCTCTCTATCTTGGCAGAAGGTTGAAAACTTGGTAACATATTTTTTAAACCAAGAGAATAATCTCAACAGGAAAGGGAGCACTGGAAATTACACTCTGATGTGGTTCAGCTTCAACATGTTTCTTTGCCCTCAGATGCAGGTCTTAGTTCATGATGGAATTTTTCCAGCAGCATTTCCACCAAGAAAGATCTGGAGGTGACATTTACAGATTATACCCATTTCTATTGTGACTGATTAATTCAGTGCTGTCCCTACACCTTTCAGTCGATTGACCGCTTTGGTATTGTCAGCCACTAATTCTCTGTACTGAAGTACACGTTCACATTCTATTTGCTCATCTTTCTAATACTTTTCCCCACTTCTGCTTTCTGCAGTAGCTGTCACTTATAATTTCTGGTACCTTTGAAAGAGCAGCTCATGTACTCTGAAAGAGAAGCCTACATTATCTTTACAGAAACCACCTTGTCTCCATAGTAGATTTGGAAAGCTCGAAAGTATACCGACAAGGCTGTCAAGTCACAGCATTACTTCCTAAATCTGACGATGAGGTTTCTGCTCAATCTCCCAACCTCCACCAAAAGCAGATGAATATGTGATTTTCTGACTCTTTATCAATTGCTTTTACCTGACAGAACTACACAAATGAACCTTTCAACCTTTCAGACTCTAATAAGTATTTCAGATTTTCCAATATTTAGATATTCAGTTATGACACTTTCATGTAAATTAACTTCTACCATGATATTTCAAATAGAAGTTCTTACTGTTTGTGCAGAAGTTTCCCTTTGCCCTTCAATTCTCTCCCCATCCCACTGGGAGAGAGTGAGCGAGCAGCTGCCTGGCCTGAGCTGCCCACCAGGTTTATACCAAACAAATTTAAAAGTCTGTAGACACAAATGCAAAGCTTTCCCCCAGAGGAAATTTAAATATGCAATTTTCAGTATACGTTTTTTGGCATGTAGAGAAATCTAGGTTCTAGGTACTTTAGTTCCACAGAAAGCCTTACAAATATAAAATGAATGAAAACTGAACATATTACGCAATGTGACCCTGAGAAAGGCCTACACCATGAATGCCCTATGTTTTTGATCTCAATACTCAAATACATACAAGAATATCAGATTTCATTCGCAAAAGAAGAAAAGTAATATCTTGCTTAATCACAGCTGTGAAGAAGCACATAATGACAAAACTGAAATGCAATTTCTACAGATCAGCTAAATCAGCTGTAGGATATTTGCACAGTACACCTTAGTGGGATACACTAGATTCTGGGCTTGCTGCTCCCCTAAGTTCCTCCAACTGAGAAAGTCAGGTGCAGGAAAAGTCTCCTATATTCACATCCCACAGCTCAAGCATTTGCTTAATAGATTTACAGTTTTCTGCACCGCTTTAACCCAGCCCTGCTCCTGGGGGAACCAAAGTCTGAAAGAGTAAAATGGGAATGGTAATCAAGCACTGCATTTTCTAACACCCTCGTCAGCCTTGGGAGATCGGCTTCACTTGGGAGATCGGCTTCACTTACAGACACTGCCCAAACACCTTCTAGAACCCTGACAGGATAATTTGCTACTGAAAGCTGTCATGAGCATGCTGATCACCTTGTTTACTGACCTACTACATTCCTTGTCATCAACCTGACCACAACTTTTACTTAAGAATATTCTGAATGTTCTAAAACATCAGCTCTACCCAATGCCATTTCTATGTTGAGCACTGATGACAAAAAGAGTATGAAAACAAGAGCTAGAGAGAAATTTTATTTTTTTTTTCCATATTCCTTCCCTAAAGAGTCAATTAACTAACCTGAAACTGGCTGTGAAGAAATATCACAGCAGGTAACTCCAAGATCATGTGCTTTCTCATTACACAGGCATCTCATTTTGTCATCCCAAATGGTTAAATCACCACATGATGATCCAGTGACAAAGAAATTTCCATTAGGAGAAAACGCACAGGCCACCAAAGAACCATCTTTAACATTCCCAGATCTGAAAAGCAAGAGCACACTGACTTTGAATTTAGAGTAAGTAATGTTTGGAAGAAGCGATCTCTAAAATGTAATCTGATACAATAAGCCAAACTGTTTTGAGTTTTGCACTTTGGAATGTGGCAACAGAAGGGAGAGGAACTCAAGACTGTGGAAAGAGATGCAAAATACGCAAATAAGCACACTGCAGAAAGTAGGACCAGCTTTTTGACTGCAGGAGGAAAAATGTGAGATGACACCCCAGGGCAGTAACTTTAACTGAATGATAAAATAATCATCGAACTATAGACAATCTGCATGGGCTCACCACTTGAAAGGCACAATGCACTGTTAAAGTTCTGTGGGCAGGATAAATTTTAAAAGTCAAAATAAACACACAACTACCCTAACACAGATTTACATATACACAGACTCCCATAACTTCTCTATTCTGTTTTTAAAGACAAAACAGAACACCTAGTAACCCATATGATAAACTACAGCTGAGCATAAGACTTTTCTGAGTTATGATACAGGGTTAATTCTGGACTACTTTTACACAGGTCTCTCTAACCAGACCCAGGACCTTCAAAAAAAGGATTGACTCCTTTGATTTTATCATGAAGAGCACTACAAAATACACTATGGTGCTTCCCAGTTTTATATGTACAATTCTTTTCCTTCCTGCAGCTTTTAAAACTTTCCTTCTTTCACACAAAAAGCTGCAGTCTACTCTGAAAATGAAACAGTAAAATGCATAGTACTATACATGTTCAGAGTATGCATTTAAGACTTCCAGGCCAGATACCAGTATCCTAACTACTGAACAGGAAACAGAGAACACTTTAAGAAATACCCATAAACTAACTTGCTTTCATGGTGTTCATATCCACCATAGAGATTTAAATAGCTGTCTGACTTCATGATTTGAACAGTCAATTGCAGCAGCTGAGCTGATGAGGAGTAAGTGAACACCTTTGTAGTAATTACCACCTGTATATTCAGGCAAGTAGCATAACACTGTTGTAAAAGGCATTCTCATTTTTAGCATGAACACAATGTACTGTTGTAAATGAAACAGAGGACCACAGAATGAAATTAGCTGGTTAACTAAAAGCCTCTGACATGATTTTTAAGTACCATGATAATTTCTAAGTAATACTGATCTCAGCTTTAAGAAAATGGGACAGGTGTACTTTATCTGCAACTAAAAATTACAGCAAGAATAAAAATAATCATCACCTGAAAACATATATACACATCCCAGAATATATACAATTAAAGTTAAGCTGACTACTCCTGGTGTGTTAACACTTTGAAATGAACTTTTATAAGTGAAGGGGACAAGACAGGACTGGAATGTTCAAGTTCTTCCTTGTTGCTTTACAGTGGTAACACCAATATAGAATAATTTGTGCTTAAAACAATATAGTTACTACATAGTCGTTATACACCCACCATTCAACTAGGAGGAAATTCAGGATTTAGGCAGCATATATTTGTAAGAAATTACTTTTAAATATTTCTGGTGTTTTTCCTGTTAGTTATAAGTATTCTGAATAAAAAAAGAATGTCATCACTAGTAACACCTTAAAATAGATAAACCCTTAGGCCATTTATTCTCTAAAAACAAAGCAACCATTTCAATGGTATTTTTTGCCAAGGTGGCAAAAAACGATTAAAATTCTGTTTACGGACAGGTTTCCAGATTTACATGATTTCAGGTAACTATACTCATTAATTTTGAAAAATTTTATAATTCCCATTTGAATCACTGAGAGGAAGGCAAAGGGAGAGAGGCTACAAAAGTAGTAACATGTGTGAAGGGATTACCAAAACCAAGTAAGTCTGGCTTTCTGAAATGGAGGCTCCCTCATCCTGAGTGAAACATCCTACCAATTCCCTCAAATTATTAACTTCTTACCTAACTTCAGAGAGATGTTGTGTAATTGCTGCATAAAACCTAAATAATGTCTTGCCTAAGTACAGATTACAACTGACCTGAAGATTTTACTGAAATGCAGAGATGTAGAAGACGACTTTGAAGATCACCTTAAGGTTCATACCTTTTAACTGTGCAATATCACTAATAATGCTCATCTGCTTTGTTTCAAGTATTTCTTGGAAACCAGTGTGAAACGTTAATTAAAAATCACTGTGTATAATGCAATACAAAGGCACACAGCACAGTCAGGCTCCATTGACTAACTGTATATTACATATTACAGTTTGTTGACAAAATACATGCAGTATGCAATGCATCCTCATTTCTTATTGAACCAAGAAAAACACTTCCATGAACTTAAAAAAATAATAAATAAAAAATAAATAAAAATCAGAGAGACTCGGCACATCTCCCTCTCCTATGGATAATCTTTTGGTCTTCCAAATCTTATTCCTGTTTCTTCGTGATATCAATCAGTGGTGTGAGTTGCAAGCCTGTACACAGAGCATAATACTACATAAATTATATATCCCTGTCATCGTAAACAAGGCTGTCAAAGAAATATTTGGTACTCACCTGTAGAGTTTCAATGACTGCACATTCCAAAGAACTACACTCCCATCTGCTGCCCCCGACACCAGATAGGTGGAGTCAGGAGAAAATCGGCAGACTCTAACAGGACTGCTGCTGGGCTGCTCCAGCACTGCCAGCATCCGACCATCCTGAGTGTCCCAAATCATGGTAGTGCCATCAGTTGAACATGAAGCTAAAATGTGTCCCGATGGAGAGAAGCAGCAGCAGTGGACAGCATATGTATGACCTTTTAAAGGTGAGTATGGAAGCTCAGTAAAGTTGTTTAAAGAATACACGCGAATTGTTTTGTCCAAGGAACAAGTAGCCAAGCACGATGATGAGAAGGCACAGTAGTTGATATCATCACTATGATCTGTTAAAGTATGTATTAATGTTGCCATTTTATCTACTTTCAACAAAAATACCTGGAAAAAAGTTTAACAGTTAGACTTAGTTCTCTTATTTCAGCAGTGAAACATGCTACCTTAAGAACACACATTCTCCAGGAAAAAAAAACAAAACACAAATTCATTTGCAGAGGCAGACTTTTGAAACAAGGGGGGGTACAAAATCACAAAATGGAATATATAAGCCTTTAGAATTAGTTTTAAGTAATGTTAAGTTTGATGGCTTTGTAACAGTAGCAATGGAAAATTACTGAGGTGCACGATACATAGAAAAAAAAATAAGAGTACAGCTGGAGAGCACACTGAAAATTCTTGTACAAGATAAATAGCTATAGTTGACATAGTTTTACGAAAAACAGTCTAGAAGAACAGGATGCAAGGATAAGGAGTATCTGGGAATGGCAGGTGTCCAGGATGGGCTACAGTTAAGCGAACTGATAAGTAGGAGGACAGGAAGATCATTATGTCTGTGGTGCTAAACAACCAATTAAGCTGGTATAAGCATCTACTGCGCGTGCTTCAAAGGCTGCCAGAAGTGATGGAGATTGTTGGAAGAAGTAAATGACCCTCAGAGACCACCACCACAATTCTGTACACATGCAGGGAACTTTCTGGAAAATAATGTAATCCGTACGTAGCCTCATGAATATGTATGTATGCCCAGGGACTATATAAGGATGGCTTGTATAGCAATACAGGAACACACATTAGGAGGAGCCTAACATGCCGTGTGTCTCCCGGCGCCGCAATAAAGAATACGTGCTTGTCAACTTGAAAACTTTGTTGGCAAGTTTGTTCCTGGAGTTTTCTCCAGATCACTTTCCATCTAAGCATTGTTTTACCTTCGACTTAAGTCAAAGATTCATCACAGCAATGACATGAGGGGTTTACAACTTGGTTAGAACAATGTATCTAAAATTTTAATACAAAGCTGCAATTTTGTGGTACGACATGCAAGATGACGTAGTGGCTACTTGATCTTTGACCAAGAGCAAAACAAGTTATTCTGATTATTTAATTTACACTGAGAAGTTCACTGTTTAGATTTACTTATATTTGCATCTGTACTAGAGGACAGTGGAATAAATGGACACTGTACAAGACAGTCAAAGCATTAATTAAGGTTGCGCCAGGAATCTTAGGATCCTAAAATGGTCTGAGTTCACAGGACCTTTAGAGATCATCTAGTCCAACCTCCCTAACACTGGCAGGGACATTTTCGACTAGACCAGGTTGCTTAAAGCCCCATCCAACACTTCAAGATATGGGGCATCCATAGCTTCTCTGTTCCAGTGTTCACCATCTTATAGTTAAAAAACATTGTCTCTTACCCTGTCACCACAGGCCCTGGTAAAGTCTCTCTCCATCTTTCTTACGATCTGCCTTTAGATACTGAAAGGCTGCAATCAGCCTTTCTCCAGAGGCTTCTATTCTCCAGACTGAACAAGGACAATGCTCTCATCCTTTCTTCGCA
The DNA here is from genome assembly GCF_034315485.1 of Pezoporus occidentalis. Taxonomy (NCBI): domain Eukaryota; kingdom Metazoa; phylum Chordata; class Aves; order Psittaciformes; family Psittacidae; genus Pezoporus; species Pezoporus occidentalis. The sequence goes on from NW_026915877.1 coordinate 5,866,704, forward strand.
GAAGTGGTCCAGCCCTCTGATCACTGCTGTGGTCTTCTCTGGACCCACTATAACAGATCCGTGACCTTTTGTAGTGGGGCTCCCATACCTGGATGCAGTGCTTCACCCACGGTCAGACGAGAGCTGAGTAGAGGGGCAGAATCACCTTCCTCAACCTGCTGGCCACACTTCTTTGGATGCAGCCCAGAATATGACTGGATTTCTTGGCTGCAAGCACACATTGTCAGGTCATACCTGAATTTTCATCTACGCATATTCTCTGTCATCTGGCCACTTGCTAAGGGTGCCCTCAATACCACTGCCAATGGCACTGATGAAGATATTAAACAGTACTGGTCAATGTATGGACCCTTGAGGGACACCCCTTGTTACTGGTTTCCATTTGGACATTAAGCCGTTGACTGCAACCCTTTGGACATGGCCAGCCAGTCAACTCCTTACTTTTCTAACAGTGCATCTATCAAACCCATCTCTAATTTAGAGACAAGGACGTTGTATGGTGCCTTATTAAAGGCCTTACAAAAATCTAGGTAGACATTGCTAATTCTTCCCTTATCCACTTCCCTTATCCAGTTACTCCATCGTAGAAGGTCACTACCTTATTATACCAATTATTAGAAGTATAGTAATTACTTAATTATTAAAGCAATACATTTTTCTTAAATATGATCTAAATTTAAAAAGCCTGATAAGGTTTCCTACTGGATCTAGGCTGAAAGTTATGAGGTGTCTCTGTATTTGCTTTCAAACCATCCTTCTCTAACTGAAAGTCAGATCTATTTCCAAGCAATCCACATCAACAAAATGTGAAGTGTGGAATTAGCAGAAACATGTCACATCATACCTATAAACCTAAGCCCATTAAACAGATTGCTAAATATCCAGCTAGGAGGAGGCCACAAACATGTGCTAGGAATGAAACACAAATTACAGACAATTTCACTTAATCTTTGCTTCAAAAGACTAAGAGTTATTTTGAACTAACAGCTATGGGAAGCAAGAAAGAACAATGAATAAAAGCTAACGTAAGGTATAGTCTTGGGATGTGACAGCTACTAATTTGCTGGAAAAGAGCCACTGCACCTTCCTTTCTATTATCTTCCCTGTTCTTGTGAAAACAAGTTACTATATGTATCACAACCAGCTATACCTCTTCCTGGAGAGATCTGGTTAGGTAACTAAGTGTGTGACCCCTGTCAGAGGGAGGAAGAGACAGGTTATTTTCTCATCCCTGCAATACCCAAATATTAAAAAGAACATTTAGATCCTCTCTCAGCAATGCTGTGCCTCTGCTTATATAGTAGCCAATGCAAAAAGGCAGGCTTTGGAGCACTCAGTGTAAGTAAGGGTCAGGAGCAGAAGTGCCTCACTGGAAGTCAGACGGCTGGTCTAGAGATCAGTGACAGAGCCACAGTTGCTTTACTGGAACTTGAAAAGACACTGCTTTTGGTCCCTCCTAATCACCTACGCCTTCTCTTTTTTCTTGGTGGTAATGAGTGAAAAAGAAAACAAGCAATATTAATTCTTATGCATAGGGAAAAGAATGATCCAGAAACAGACAGAAAGCAGCAGGACAGAGACACATACGGAGATGGGAATCTAAAGTACTGATTAGGGGGCAGGGGGGAACAGAGCCGATCGGAGTACTGCAGAAGATTACAAACATTATGACAGAAAACATCAACTGACAGCTGGAGAAAATTTCAGTTGTGTGTGTGCACAACGCTTTCCTTGTACTGCCAAGAAGCAATGTCATTTTTATCTTTGCTATTCTTTAACATTTGTGTGCTACAGGGCACAGAGGATGCAACCAGGATAAGGCCCCACTGTTGTGAGTGTAGTACAGAAAAAAAGGTAAGTCTTGTACTAACAAACTTTTGAGCCACCTAAAAAGAAGCAAATGAAGATAACAGAAATAGAGTAACTGAGCACAAAATAAAGGGGTGCCTGTTCAGAATATTTTAAGGAAAACGTAAACATTAGGAGAGTCCTGCAGAAGCGAACAAAGATAATGTCCGCTATTTATTCGCTTTAATTCGTTATTATAAGAAATGTCTTCAGTTATCCATTGCTCTAGCAGAAATCACTTGGAAATCAATTAGACTCAAGAATAATGCATAGGCTATACCAAAAATATAGAAAAAACAATCTCACACTTCTGTATAAACATTTTTAGCAACTATACTATACTACACTTACACGTACTTACTTCCCACTTACAACTCAAAAAAAGTACACTTGTATGTCATCACAGGCTCCCAAAAAAGTAATCAGGAAGCAGTACCAAAAAGCTTTCTGGAAATTATTCTAATCAGGAGCTTGCTGGAATACATCCCAATGAATTACACCTCACAGTTTCATACACTCCTTTTAAAAACATTGTTTTTAACATTGCTTGTTAGAGCACAGCTGAGCAAACAATTGCATATATTTAGAATAAAACTGATGTCCAGGAAAGCCTTTAAAAGGTACATTCTGACTAGTTCCTCCCTATGCTGCAGATCAGTCAAGCTTCCTGAAAATAAGGAAGTACACACCCTACAACTCCTGAAAGTTGGCTATGCTGAAGAAAAGCAGTAATACCATTTACACTGAGTTAACTTACCTAAAACAGCAGCCTATGATTTAAGTGCTTTATTCTGAGCAATAATTTCAAAGATGCAACCGTAAACAGGTGTGTTTTGATATATATACACACACACATTTGGGTTTAGATATGAATATACACATACACATGTCCATATATATGTGGACATATAAATATGCATATGTATAAACACATACATACACACACGTGTTTATATACACACATAGTCACAAACGTACCTATAAGTGCAAAGTAACTGTTCCCTTAAGGCAGGTGGCAGCGTCTGGCAGCTTACAGCATGCCAGTTTAGTTAGAGATCACATCTTTGAGTACTATTTTGGCTTCAGGATTCTCCCAATTTTATTACTTTCTCTTTAAAACCATTAAAGAGATTAAGCAATGTCAACAACATCTGCAGAAGGAAAACTAACATCCTTTAAGAAACAGACGAGTCAGACAAACCCTGACACCTGGAAAGGTGAGGCTGAAAAGGCACCCTAACCTCGTTGTTACGAGATTTTCCCTGTGGAAAAGCAAACCTAGCAACGTGAGTTTTCAGGTCTCAATCGTTTAAACTAGCTGAGGGAGCAAAGAGACCCTGCAACATCTGCCACCAGAGGGAGGTTCAGCACTACAGCATTACTTTCTTCAGCAATTACAACATTCTCCTAACCCATGAGCCACCAGCAGTCACTCACAAATAAAAATAAAAAAAGCAAACTACAGCAACGCTACTGACAGCCCTTTTTCTGTCACCGTCGCGGACACCCTACCACCACCTAACGCCACTCCACCGGAGGCGCAGCCCGGAAATCGGCGGGTCCCTCACCCCGGACTCTCACGGCGCTTCGCTCGGGTGGGCCCTGTCCCAGCTGCGCGGACGGCCCCGGCGGTCCTTCCGCAGGGGCAGCCGCAGAACCCGCCCAGGCTGAGAGGACACAAGACTGCTGCCTCTCAGGCCTGCCTCGAGCTCCCCTTTGAGGCCAATTCTCGCAGGACCCCTCGCCAGCCGCCCCGGAACTCCCCCGCGGCACCGCCACGCCACAGCCCTGCGCACGCGCAGCACCCTCCCCAGCCCTCCGTCCCACCCCCGGCTACTCAGCGTAGCGGAGCCAGAGCTGGTGTCCCTGCCCTGGGCTGCACCACGGCTCGAGGGCCGGAGGGGGAGGAAGCATTGCCGCGTTAGCAGACTCCTCGCTGCCTCCGCCATTGCCCGCACAGGAGCAGCCGCGGCGGGGATGTTGCTTTATCTCACTGCGCCCACAGCGCTTGTCCAAACCTTTTCCAGCTTCGGTGGCCTAGATCCACGTAACATCTGCAGCCATTTTATCTGCTGAGATGCATTACACTGCTGTATGACACATGCCTCTTCGCAGGTGCCGGTACGTTGATGAAGGCGGCAGGCCGAGGAGGAAGGAATGAGGGGTACAGCAGGAAGGCAGCTGGTGAGGATGGCCTCGGTGCAGTTGAGCTCCGGGGTACTGCTGCATCTTCAGAGCTGAACAACTTTGCACAGTGCCACTCACTGGAGGGCCACAGGCTTCCAAGCAGAAGCGATGGCTGGTTTTAGCAAGGCTGCAGGACTCCATTCACAACTGGTGGAACGGAAGGCCATCCATGCTTCCCACGGCTGCCACCAGTGCACCTGCACAGCCTTCTGTTCCAGAGTGCAAGGCCAGGACTGGCCTCCCGCTTGCTGCTCCAACCAGTGAATGAAGATTGAGAATGCGAATGAACATGCGGAGTTATCTGCTATTAACGGCTTAATTAAAGGGGTTTCACATAGAGCTTCCCCAGCCCCAGCATACACGATGAAGTTTACATCACTGCCATTTTCACATCCTGATACATCTTTAGCAACTCATGCAAAATAAATGATTTATCATGATACCTACATTTCTTGAGGGAAATGAAGTAACTTCCTTGGAGTCACTCTTTGCCCAAAAAACATTCCCTTCAAGTAAATGCTCTACCTTCCGTGTTGGAATCTGTACAATCTTGCATTCTGTTTTATAGGTGTTACATGACTGCTTGCTGTTTGATCCACTGGCTGATGAGTGCCCATTAATTACTCTGAATCCTAGGTGATGGCTAGTACTCAGTCTATTTCATATGTGCTGCATTGATTTAGAAATCTGTAAAATTAAACATTACTAAATAAAAACAATTACTTTAAAAGAATTGTGTATCAATTGTTAAGAGACTTACTGAAGGGGACGGTAGACTTACTGAAGGGGAAGGTAGACATTTGATCATGAGTACCACAAGCATAAACTCTGTGGATTGTGAATACCACATATATGCACTGAAAGACTGTTCAATAATATTTTACAGATGAGAAACCTGAAATTAGTTGCTAAGTAAGACACTGGGAATCAGTAACATGCCCAGGAATCTAGCTTCTATCACATCTAGTAATGGTGGCTAGTTTGGACAATACAAGCAAGAGAAATTTGTGTCATGAAAGATAAAACAATTTTTCTGAATGTACATACCAGCTGTAAACATTTCTGGTTAACACTGAAAGTCTGAATTCAGGGTAGTTCAAGAAGAGTTACATAATCAAATAACATAATTGTGGTGTTCCTGATTTCAATTTTTAGCCCTCAGTTTGCAGGCACATTTTGGGAACTAAAACATTCAGGAATGATACAGGTTTGATAAAGTCTTGAGGCCACCCATTCAACATATAAAATGACTGTTCCTCAGGTCTCTGTGCCCATTCACAGTTATCAGAACACCTTTGCCCTTCTAATTGTCATAGGGAAACTACCAAAATCATGTGAAAAGATTAAAGAAAAATCTTCAGACTTCTTTTAAAAGATACTTTGTCCAAGACACCTCAACTTCTGATTTTCTGCTGCTTTTATATCATCCTTTTTTTTTTTTTCAAAGAGATGCCAATAGAAAAAAAGAGAACCCATACTCACAAACCAGAACACTCTTCATTAAGCACCATTAAGGGTACTAAAATAAAGAGTTTGGAAGCTCATTAATGAATTCCCTACACTAAGACCTGCACATTTCATTCATTCAGAAAGACAGCACACTGGAAAACTTTTCCTCTAAGAAAATAGACCGAAACATCATCAGGAGAGAAAGTCAGCAAAGAAGAAGAGTTAAGCAAGCTTTTCTAGTGGTTAAGTGGTTAAATCCCTGCTCTTTTCATTGGAGATTGCTGATGGCATGTGTATGATTCAAGCTTGCCATTCAAATATAGTAATCGCTGTAAATTTAGTTTTACTGAAACAGTAATGCAGGCAATTGGCTCTTAGTGAACAAAGCAATACATGGGTAATGTCAAGTTAAGAGGGGTGATGCTTGTCTCACTGCCGCAGCTACAGTAGCTGTGATCACCTAAACTCTCCCAGCTGTTTGACTGAGTTAGGATACAAGCTGAAAAAATGCAGCTATGTATGTAGTGTAGCTGGTAACGTTCCGACTTTTGTGAGAACTAGTGCTAGCTCTAGTATGGCAGATAAAGCATTAACCAGTACAGAATCTGAGGGAGCAAAAAAAAAAAAAAAAAAAAAAATCAATTGTTTTGCATCAAAGAAATAGTTCTCCCAATAATCTAAGCATACTTTTAACACTCTTACAAGCCTACCATCATCATATGCTCAAAACACTGATTAATCTTCACACCTCTGGAACATGTAGGCAAACCTTTTTATTGAAGTCTTCAGAAAAAGGAAAGGCGTGAAGCACTCAGTGGTGGAGCTCATGTTAGAATGCAAGACTGCCCGAGAGCCAAATGAGAATTGTTTTACTCTAGGTAGCACAAATTATTCAGCAGGACTTTAGAAAATAAAACTATTACTGAACCAGATATTCTGGGGAGGGCAACAGAAACAAGTATTTTACTAGAAACCAAACACTGACTGTTCTTTCTCAGCAGAGACAAGAAGCATAACAGTAAGAGCATATATAAAACAAGATTTAAAAACTCCAGTTTAAAAGCAAAAAACACCTCCACAGCCAGAACTCCAAAACATTACTTGGGGAGGGAGCTATAGGCAATGGGGTTCCACAGCATTCATTTGTAATTCTTCTATTTTCTTCAGTCACAGCAAGAATTATGACTTACACCCTTCTGCAGACCAAAAAAAAAAAATAGGGCAAAACCTTTACATGGTCAGTGTTTTTAAGAAACATTACATGTGGCATGCGTTTACATTATCACCTGCACTCAGACTGTAACAGTGAACAGGAATGGTAGAAACTGGTCAAATGCTAGGCAGCCCAAGTACACCTGAAGGCCACAGTTAGCGTTATTTACGTTCATTCTAACAGGCAGTTGAACTGCACTCTAACTGCTTGGCATCGCTGCTTTTAGAATTACCATTAAAGGGCCAGGAGAATTAGAAGTATCATAATAAGAATTGAATGTTAAATGCAAGACTTCCAAGATATTATTTAAAAAATTCCTGCATATACAGGATCTGAAGTATTAAAATCGCCAAGAAAATCTGGTTTGCAAAACAGTCTTTTATTGTATCCGTGCCACACATACTAGTGAAAAATAACACTCCTAAAAAAGGAAAAGAAAAAGAATGCTACCTTTCCACAACATTTCTTTAAATAAAACTTCAAGTACTCTTACATTAGTACAAAAAAAAAATAAAATCTGATCTATCTGCCCAACAGGCCACCACAACACACAGTAGATAAAACACAGTGGTTACAAATGTCTTTTTTGTTATTTCTGTGGCAAGGCAAATGGAGGGAAATGTTTCTATGAAAAAATACTGTGTGCGTAGGAAATTGTCACAATTTTATTCCACATGGATACAAATGATTATACTTGAATTTGAGGCCGTGGTGGCTTGAAATCATATAACAAAATAGAAAAATGGAAAACTAATATCCCCTACACCCTGTTTTAAAGGCAGGCACTACCAAGATTAAGGAGACTCCACAGTGTTGGTAGAGGATAATTACTGTACAACCCATATAGCCATAATTACCTTAAGACTAAAATAAAATGCTACCGTCCTCCTAAGGCATAAACAATAATGTCTGCAAACAATATGTACACATCATACATATTTAAAACAAGACTTAATATAAACAATAATGAACAGTATATACATGTCTCAATTCTTCTTCACTGTCTTGAAATACAATTTAACTACACAAGTGATGCAGCAACATATATATAAATGTACTTGTAACTCTACAGTAAAGTTTAATTTTTAGTGCTTTTACAGCACATCAGTGTAAACAGTTTCACTTGGCTTTGTTTTATATTTTAAAACATTCCTTGTTGTATTTTCAAGATTTAAAGCAATTTTCTAGTTCTTCCTTTTCACAGAAAACGAAGATTCTGAATGCTGTATAATCATAAATAATTCATAAAATTAAATACATTCACTAAAAAATAAACTACAAAGTAAAAAAATGAAAAATAGATATTTATTGAAAGGGAAAAGAACCATTTCCCCTAGTAGAGCTCTGGTGGTTGAATATTCAGTGCGTTTTGATATATTTTAAATTGCTATTGCACTATAACACCCCTTTCTTTGAAATTCTTTGGGTGTGCTTCCCTGTTCTACCTAAATTAGTTTGTTAAAACACACAAACCAATAACCAAGGGGCCATGGTTGCTGTAGGAGTGAAGCCTTTAGAACTAGTATCACAATTGTGATATTTTAAAGGAAAAAAACAGTCATTAGTTATGCATGTGCCTTGCACTTTCATGTAAATACAGTTCACATTGCTGGTCTCATCAGTCCTCATTTAATGACAAAAAAGCAATAGGGAAAAAAAGGAAGAAAAAGTTCTGGTAACTTCAGCTCACGTTGAAAATCTCTGTCCATTTTTTTTCAAAATACTTCCTCATGTTGTGGCCAGCCCTGCCTATGTCAGAATCATCTTCATTAAAGGTTTCACAGTTGTCAAAAACAAGCCTGACGTCTAGCGAAAATGCTTCAAGATTAGGGTACCTGAAAGAAGAAAAAGGTGAATGATTTCTGGAACACTGAGAATCAAAAGGAAAAAACACTGTAACTGCATGAGAATGAACTACCTTAACATCAGTGAATTTACAGCCAGCCACAGAATATTCAATGAATGCTTTACATGTTAAAGTTTTTAAATTATAATTTAAACAGGAAATATCCTACAGAATTTGCTTTGTGTGGAGCTGACAGACACTGAAGTGCGTCAGTCTTAACAATCAAGGACAGAATTTTCTGTGGTGGCAAGCTGTTGTTAGAGCACAGAGATGTAACCAGGAGGAAAGGGGAAGAGAGGCATATAGTGTCTTTTTCAAAAAGTTGTGCAGTCTAATTGTAGGACTATAAAATGATTAACCACCATTAGTGGAATATTACCTGGCCTCTCACAACCAATTAACTCCACAGCTACATTATTTACAGGGACTCCATCAGATTAAAGCCCACACAGTTGGTTCTTGCTTATATGTAATAACACTGAGATGTCTCGATGAGACAGGATGAGGAAAAGAAGTTTTTCCTGCTGATTGATTTTGTGCATTTAACCTGCCAACTTTATTGTTCTGCAACCAGTTCCACAGGTTCTCCCTCCTCACATGCTATTTCACTTAGATACGAAGTTTTATTTTGACTGTAAAAATAATCATAGAGGTGCCAGAGCAGGCAGGTAAAAACAGTTTAACTCATTTAAAAAAAAAAAAAAAAAGTATTTCAATGTTTAAATATTCTTTTAAATGTAAAGTAAAATTTACAACAGGTTTACTTACTGTCCACTACTTAGTTTGTCTCTAATGGTGGAAAAGTCCATAGGTTTTTTAATAACTTTCTTATAACCAGGAACCAGTTTCAAGTTCACAGGAAGTAAGAAAGGCCAGGCATCTTCATGAGTTTCCAATTCCGAGAGAATCATGCTGAATAAAATAAGGTTTTAAATCAGTATCTGAAGTTATTCACATATTTACAGAGGTTTTTCACTGTTCCATAAATTCATGAACCTATCCACTTTATAAAAGGAAAGCACTTTATTCTGTGCCCTGTGTAAGGCTGAGAGCAGACAGACAGCTGAGTATCTAAAATAGCATTAATTTCTCACCAGGCAACCTATGTGAGATGAAATTCTCAACATTCTAAAAGAAAAATTTGGCCCTGCAACTTGAATACTTTGAACCTCAATGTAAATCATTTGCAAACCTGTAAAACCGGGTTTACTGGGTTTCCAGTAAAATACTGGGATAAAACAATTTTCAGTGAAAAATACTGGCTTCCCAAAACTATGATAAGGCTAAAATGTGCCACTTTTGAGTGACCAGCAATACTACAAAGGAAGATGCATTCCTATTGCTGTGTCTTCCTCTGAAATGCAATGCCTTTTGGATATGGCATATAATCATCATTTGAACGCTGTCAGTGCTACCAAGTTTCACAGACAACATTCTAACATTTGGTACATTGCCTCTTGGGCTTCATTACCAAATACAGCAATTATTCCCATCATGCACACATTAATCCCTTATATATACACACAAATTATCGCAATCTGTATGGATACATGACAAAGAATAAGTTCCTATTCCCAGAACACAGACAAAAAAAATCAGGCAGTACTTATTTCAACAACACTTATCCAAGTTTAGAATTTTTACTTTACCTGCATATAGCCAGATCCTTAGAGTCATCTCTTTTAGCTTTCTTAATAGCAGTGAAATTTTCTTGCTTTAATTGGCTTACAGAAACATTTTCATCCATTTTTCTTTTTTTAGGTTCTGTTTTTCCTCTTTTTAAGGAGGCGCTTGTAGTTGCTGTGTCTTCATCCTCTGTATCTCCTGCTAATTTCCTGCTTCTCTTTTGTTCATTACTTTTTTTCCCTTTGATTTGAAGTTTTTTTATTTTAAGAGTTTGACCACTTGCCTGCAATAGAGAGAACTGAAATAAGCAATAACCAAAAAATTACAGAAATCTGTTATGACTGATAGCAATGAAGATCAGAGACAAACAGAAGCACCAAACCAGCTGGCAGAGACTATTCACTTTTTGCTCTTCTCTAAAGGCAAGTAATGGTGCTTTAGGCACCTGACCTTCAGACTGGTAAAAAAGGATCTCCTAACAAACCAGGCTGGCGTAGTTTTAGACAAATGTTTGTCTATTCCTAAAAGACTGATATAACTGCAGCTGTATTATTTGCAAGATACAGAAAACTGGAAAAGAGTTTTTTGAAAGTCTTGGATGGAATCAACTGATATAGAAAGTTTGATATTGAAGATATAGATAGCTTGGCTACAAGACAACTACAAACATAACCTGAGTATGACAACAGAAGAAACGGGGAAAAGGAACATTATTTAATAAAGTACCACATATAGGCAGTAAAATGAAACTAAAGGATACATTTAAAATGAAATTACGATTATGGGTACTGACAGCATCGTAAGACAGCACAGTGAAGTAATCCTAATTATTAGAATAGGAACTCTGCAGCATGTCAAGTCAAGCACATGATGGCACTGAAGACTCACTGACAATCAAAGAATGAAAATATAGAAACAAATTTCATGAAGAAAGAACAGCAGCGTCAAAAGCACTAAACTCTGCCTGTGCTACTAAGACTACATTAGATAGCTTGAACAATTTTTAAACTGTAACATTTTATATTCTCCTATCAAAATACTTTTTAGTTTTAAAGTTGTCTAAACCTGCATTTTTACATTGTATTTTTCCAGGTTAAGAATATGCAGATTTCACTACCTACTGTAAACCACGGCAACACAATTCCTTTATTTCACAATGTCGTCAGTAACTTTTTTAAGCATTTGGCACTGATTGTAATTAGCACCCAAGCTGAATTAAACTATTAATCTCTATTTAACGGCAGCCCAACATAAAACACACACAATTATTTTCATGGAAAAAAGCACTGGTAGACCTGTAACTACCATCTATACAAAGGTTATTGCACCTTTATGGTTAGTATTACCTTTGCTATGCAGGCAGGACAGAACCAGTCACCATCTGGTATGGTAGTTATCTTGGGTCTGTGGCAATAGGTGTGACAGCCTTTATCACAACCATCACAAAGGAGCAGCAGTTCCTCATTATCTCCCTTTCGACAAATTTGGCAGTACTGTATAATAAATTAAAAATAGCTTTAATTCAGTTTTTCACTCTCAAAATTATTTTCATTTTAGCAGTCTGCTAATGATCACATTTGTAAAAGAATACATGTAAGGAACTAATCTAAAGGCTACATTTGGGAACACATCTGAATATTGTATATGCAATATACAAGTTGCTATTTCATAAAAATAATTTGTATTTCATGACAGCATTTTAAAATAATAATCAGTAAGGATCTTATCCAAAGGCCACCATGAGCAAATTCCAAAAGGCAAAATAAATGGTCCTAGCACTTCCCAGAATTCACACTAATTTAAAAATATCTAACGACTTACTGATTTTCTTATATACACTGTGCTATTTTGATATGCTTCTATATCTGGATTTCTTTTTCAGGAACTTAAAGACCTCCATGTGTTTTCACCAAATATTTACATTTAATGTGTAATTAAATGCACGGAACATTTCATTCAAATTGAGCAACACACTGTACATTTTTTCTGGATAACAAAATACTACCTTGAAACATTCAAATGCCTTTTCAGTTGCTCCTACTAAATTCATAAACTTTTTGCTCTAAAGATAGAGCTTTAAACTTAGAGCTACATAAATTAAATGTACAGCCTTACACTACAGTTTTTATTTAAAACATCCTTTAATTGTCCAGACATAATTAGAAACTGTATAGGATTGGCAGAAATAAAAAATTAGGGAAAAGACCACTAATGGAAGAATCGCTTTAGCCACCCTGTATGTAGCACTGGCCATTCTTAACCATGTCAGAATCACTACTGCTGCAGTAAAATTTTTGTTTTCAGAAATTTGAGATTCAGAGGTCCATGAAAATTTTGATACATGCATTTTGCATTCCTTCTATGTATATACAGTTAACACAGATCTACATGTGAAGCGTACTAGGAAACGGGTATTTCAGCCTATTTGCACCCAGTTTGTATGTTCAGTTGCAAGAAGTGCACATGCAAAGAAGCCACACATTTGGAACATCTCAACTTTCTGAAAAAGTAAGTCCTTAACTGGGGTATGTGATGTTGAAACTCCATAAAGTTTATGTCACAGATGAGATCAGAAATATTCTATCAGATAGAGCCAGATATGACTTTTTTACCTAAATATTAACAATAAAGAGTAATTACCATCTTAAATAAAGTAACCAGTTACAGGGCTTTTTATCTTAAAAGGTCCAAGATGCTGAATTTGCTAAGCAAGAGACAATTTTTTCCATTAGGCTTACATTTTTCTATGCACAATATGGTTAAACTTAATAAAGTTTTACAAACAGTAATAAGAAATGCGTTAACAACTATGGTATCTTAATGCCTTAAGAGGGAAAACAGGATACAGCAAAATAGTTTAGTTACAGTATTATTTTTTTAAATTAAAAACACTTACAACTTTCATAATAGATTTTTCCCATGCTATTGATTTCTGTAGCTGCTGAATGCACAGAGCTACCTGCGCAGCACTGCGCGCTTCTGATAATGCCCTTCTCCATACTCTTAGCCCCGGAGCAATATCCTCTTCAGTTCTGCATTGAAATACACAGTAATTAAGTAGGTCACATTCGTGTTTGCTTATGTTTAAATGTGGAACAATCATTGTCACATTGAAAGCCAAGCAATGACAAAACATACACAGCCAATAAGTATAAGGTTTAAGCAACTAAATTTCATGTAGTGCACAGACTGTGGCTACGTGCCTCAAAGCTTAGTCACAACCAGTTAAATGTAAGATAACTTTGCGAGATTATCAACAAACGTAACAAAAAATATCTTTACAAAGCACCATGCAGAATAACAAGATCCGTATGGATCACAGACATACAAGAAAGTACATAGATAACAGGCAATGAGAAAATAGGCTCCAATTAGCAAAGAAGCACAATAATTTTTCAAGTTAATCTCAATAACCTACCCGTCACCATCACCACTAATGGATGGTGCAGGAGCAGGGACAGTAACTGTGCCCACATTATCCAGTTTGATCTGAATGGTGGTACTTAAGGGGCTCTTCAGATACCTTCGCTCTATGTTCCGCTCCAAGTCAGCAAGCCTGGTTACAGCTATATCTAGAGGGTTGTCACTCTTCCGCTCTAGAGAGCTTGTACTGCTTTCTCCGCCTCCAGCACAATCTCCATCGTGCTTCTTGTGCAATCTAGTAATTGACTTATGTTCACGATATACCAAGTCGTCTCTCTCTGATGCAGGTTCAGGACACAGCCAACCCTATGTTAATAGAAAGGTTTGTGCATTTATTGGTTGCTGTTAACTTAGTGTGTAAACAGAGGAACTGGTTTATGGAATCAAACTAAGTAACTGAAGCGCTGTTTCCAGTAGATCTTGGTTACTTGTAATCCATCTGTAGAGACAGTTTCCAAAATATCCAGAGAACTAAAATAATTAATCAAAAAATACAAGCATTACCAGACTTTCTGAAGGAACCTTTCTGCAACAGTCTGAATTTTTTTGTCCTTTTGAAGTATCCTGTTCTATTGGTCAAAACATCAGAATAGGTCTATCTGTCCAACAGGCTCAAGAAACAGTATCAACTGGTCACAGAAAAAACACCCACCCCTGGAACTCACTAGATCCCAGATGCTACTACATCTGTACTATGCATAAATACATGCAATTTGATATCCTTACACCACCAAAAAATTCCAAATCATAATGACAGCCAATGAATTCCTAACTTATTCACACTCACAACCATCCCATGTTCTCCATGACTTTACAGTACTCAAGCAAAGTATTACGATGTACTTGAAGGCTTTTCTGAAAACATTAACAGCAACAATCATGCAAGACAGGCAGAAATGTGGCAAAACTATCATTAAGCACTGTAATTAAGCAGTCTACATGCAATAAAATCTTAGCATTCACAGGTTAACAAAATGTGCAGGGAACTGCACACTGTACAAGAACTCTCCAGAACTGCCATTCTGAGCATCTTCAGCTGAAGATTGAAGCGCAGTAAAAATGTTTCAAACACAAACATCCGTGATACTGCTGCGGTGTATTTGGTTTATTTGCAGACAAGTAGAGATAGAATAAGAAGACACTTACCAAGAGCAAAAGGACTGCTACTATCTACTTTAAATTCTTACCACTTAAAGAGACATTTTACTAAAAGTTGGTTTTACCTTAACTTGTAAACTAGCTGATGCAACTCTCCTCTCTAGATCTTCCACCTGCTGAAGAATAGCAAGATCCGTCTCCATTGCTTGTTCTTCTACTGACCAGTTTTCCACAACATCTCGAGTTACCTGGTTATCTTCATTTTCATTGATATCAATAATTGCAACTGTATTTGAGAATCACATTATTTTTATTAGCATTATAACTTCTCAGAGTAAATTCAAACTGATTTTCCTGTCACTCCAGTCAAATGTTGAAGAACTGTTGTAAAAGTGTACTACTCTTAATATACCAAATAGGGATAACAAATTCTGCAAGTTTTCAAACTCGAAATTTAAAGGCAAGAAGGGGAAAGAGCTTAAAGAAGTTAATGACGCTTCTGCCGCTAACGCGATTTATATTAAACAGGATTTCTCCATTTCTATAACCTTCCAGAACAAGGCTGGTAAAAAAGCAGCTACAGACAATGAGACCTCTATCTTTCTTCTCCAGCCACTACTCTATATGTCTCTAAGAGCTCTATGCCAGTCGTCTCATGCCCCAACATGTGTAACATAAATATCAGTTACATACCATCCTTATTTTTGATGCAGGCCAGAGTGATAT
The DNA here is from genome assembly GCF_034315485.1 of Pezoporus occidentalis. Lineage (NCBI taxonomy): Eukaryota > Metazoa > Chordata > Aves > Psittaciformes > Psittacidae > Pezoporus > Pezoporus occidentalis. The sequence goes on from NW_026915877.1 coordinate 5,882,120, forward strand.
AATCCATGTGTTTCTGTATTTGCTTTTGTAAGGCCTTTTCTCTTATTCCCCTGAGATGCAGCACTTTAAGCAAAGATTTTAGGTCCTCTGGATCAGTAATCCTCCACCACCCATACTGCATTTCTAAATCAAGAGAAGCATATACATTGGAGGCATTTCTTATGTGATCACACACAATCAGATTAGAGAAATTACCCAGCCAAATTCAACAGGCAAATTATTTAAAAAAAATAAACTGAATTGTAACATTGTAGTGGTACTGTAGAGATTACATGTAATTCCATCTCACTGTTGTGTACTTACCTTCTGGTATAGGTTTTGGGTTAGGATAATCTACTGCCTTGGCTACTTCAGTTGTCATAGAAGGGGCAGAAGCTATTTTTTCAGTCTGTAGTGCTGGTGATTCACTTTTACTTGCAGGAACACTAGATGCCAAGAATGAGTTACCATTCACTTCTGATAATCCCAACCCTGATCCAAGAGCAGGTAAAGGAGATGGAAATGGAACATTTGAAGTAAGAACTCCTGTAGGCCATCCACAAAACTGAAGTCCCATCATAGGTAGTCCAGTCTTCACCTGCTATATAGAATATGTTGTTAACACAATCACAACTACTGTTATTATTACCAAGAAAGCTGAATTGTGATTAGGATGCTTTATGTTTAACGATAATCAAAACATAAAGGAAGCCATTACACAGTACTTTGATTAGTTTAATAAAAACTAATGTAACGCTAATGTATAATACTTTTTATGGTCCTGTTAATGATTAAAAAATAACAGCTGTTAAAGGGAGGGTGTGATGTGTCACATTTCTGAAAACTAGTCTGCTTTCAATTTAATACCAGTTGCCAACCTCCTAAAAGCAAAATTAGATTACTGAACCACAAATACAAAATATCATACATTGGCTCACCTAATTTTACCTATCGGAAACTTTTTTTAATCAAAAAAAATACAGTATTGTAAAACTTCTGTAACATGGAATTAGGTATTAGAAGAAAAAAAGAAATTTAAATAAAATTGTAACACTTCTGTGAAGTGATTTGTCTAAACAGAAATTCTGCCCAAATAAGCATAGCAAATTCAGACTGTTCAAAAATGTATTTATTTCCTTACCTGCAGTGGTGACAATGCAAAAGGACTTAATCCCATTGGACTCTGTGCAGAAGTTGAGCCCAGAAGAGGTGATGGAACAGGTGAAGGTGACTTTGATGGTGGATGTGATTGAGGAGTAACTGAAGTTGTAGTAGCTGGTGTATCTACATGGGTAACTGACATATCATCACAGGGTGTTCTCGGTAAAAGGCTGAACCACTGTCTGCTCTTTTCAGTAAGAGTCTTTAACAACTGATCATTTGGAATTAGTGGAGAACCATAAAACTTTCCTGTCCCACTTGCATGAGGACTGAAAAGATTATTAGCATCAGACTTCTCAATGGTGCTTTGTGATACAGTAGGCTGAAGACTGCAGAGAGAGTTCTTTGAGCTACCTGGATAAGATAACGTGCAGCCATTTGCTGCACTGCCATTAGGTTTAGGGGACATAATGTCAGATTCAGGTGGCATTTTTGCAACCTCTAACAGTTTGCTTAGTTTTGAAAAAGACCCAGGCTTCTGTAAAAACAAATTAGTGTTGTCCTTCTCTTTCAGATCTTCCTTTTGCTCACAGTGAGTTGTATTCAAACAGTGTAATTTTTCTTCTGCCTCAAATTCTTCTTCCTTGATATGCAGGCTTTCCTCCTTTTTTAACTTCTCTTTTTCCTTCGCAATTTCTTCTAGGCCTAAAAATATAAAAGAAACACAGATGAAATATAACAGACCAACTAATTTAGACCATTTTTATTACAATCATTAAAGAATTACTTCATTTTTGGCTCAACACATGCTAGATCAATTATTTCCTTTCTTTTTGGTCATGTCCCTTAACCTGCTGGCCATGCTGCTGGTGATGCAGCCCAGGACATGGTTGGCTTTCTCGCTGCAAGCACACACATTGCCAGGTCATGGTGAGCTTCTCATTGACAAAAACCCCAAGTCCTTCTCCTCTGGGCTGCTCTCAATCCATTCTCTCCCCAGCCTGTATTTGTGCTCGGGATTGCCCTGACCCAAGTGTTGGACCTTGCACTTGGCCTTGTTGAACGTCCATGAGGTTCACACTAGCCCACCTCTCAAGCCTGTCAAGGTCCCTCTGAACAGCCTGGGCCAGCTTCCATTAAAACTTCAGAATGTGCCCACAACTGTGGCATATGTCAAGATAGAAACAATTTGAGTATCAGCGCAAGAACCAAAATGACTACAAGATGAGGGAAGGAGAAGTATTTTTTTAAATGGACAGATCATCCAACATTTCATATCTCACAATTCCAATGTTTAGATAAAGAATTTAGGAGTGGATAAAGTGTAGAAAGGCAAACTAAGAGCTGAGGGGAAGAGGGAGTTAGTTGAGAGCTTAAGAGTATGTCCATTTTGTTATTCAGGGAAATTAAACTTTCATTAAAACGATACATTAAAAAATATGGGTTTCCACAAGTTTTTGGCTAAAACTTCTGTGTGTTCTTTCTTTCGTTTTTACTGTCTTAAGACAGAGTTGTATTTCAAAGATTCTTCTGTGCGTACAATTTCTGAAGCATTTGGGAATTCATTGGCTTGAAATAAGTAAAAAGTGAACAAAAGGAATGCAAGCAGCACAGCATATAACAATTTACCTTCTGTATCCAGCTATTCATGTGCAGAACAGTTCATAACATACAGCACAAAATAATGCAGAACAAAAGACAAATTCATTTTTATGTTGCCCATTTTTGAAAGTTAACTTGAAAATCAAGATTAGATCTAGGCAAAGTTCTATGGCTTACTTTGGAGGGGCCAAAATAGGGCTCAGATTTCATTCCATTCTGTTACAGTTATTTTAATTAAATAGCTCTCTAGAATTCTCATGAGATTACGTTATTCTGATGTGTATCAGATTTTATTTATTTTGTTATCCTGGTGAAATTCTAAGAGTAATGGAGCCTTGCTTCATTGGTACCAGAATTAGAAAGGATTTTTCTGTGACCAAATGCATGATTATGTTTAAAAATGTTAATACCTACTAAAAGGTCAGATTAATACATATTTTATGCATCTATCCAATTTAAAGTGTGTGAAAAAGTTCAATCACAGTTAGTATACAACTGTCACAACCACAAAATTACATATTAATTTTAGAAAACAAAAAACCAAAAAAAAAACAACAGACCTTCAGTATTTGCTGGATTGGAAGAAAGATCACTTGGTAAAATAAAAAGATTAAACCATACTGTTCATCAGAAAACACAGTACTCCAATGAGTGAAAATAATTTTCGTATTTTTTTCTAGACACATATCAAATCTTTAAGCACACAATAGCCTGTATATTTGCACAAAATACCACAATTGAAGATGAAAAGTTTTGGGGGTTTTTGCATTCTATGGCCATCCTAATTTTCATATGCATAGTTCACCACCATAAGGAAATGTAAATAGTTCAGAAAGAGCCAAAAAAGATCGCATGTTGATAAAAATTAAAAAGCATAACATATAGAACTGTAACAGCTGAAAACTTCCAAAATATTAATCTTCAATTTGAAAGATATTAGCTGATGTTTCATAATCAGAGAGAGCAGAAAGCACCACATGAACAGACACACCTACTGACATCAGCCTGTTTAGCCTCTGAAGTTGAAGCCTGAAGACCTTGCTACACAAAATTACAGCCTACACAGATGCACAGGATACCCTGCCAAAGTATGCCCTGGTGTGATATTATGCCTCTATGTTTCTTACCTTCACCGCTTTCCATGCCTTCTACAAAAATACCACCACACTGGGGCAGAATCCAGTATCGGCGCCTGTAACGATCTTGACCAAACATCATTGAACGCAAACAGTGCGAAGCTTCAAATAACTTCTTTCTGTACTGGCTCTGTTGCTGTTTTGAAAAAGGTAAAGTATTATAATTCAATGGGGGCAGAAGGGAAATTGGTATAACAGAAAACATGTCCTGGCTGCCAGACTGAACAGAAGTTCAAGAGTCACATGATGAAGCTCTCTTAGGAAATATTTTCTCTCTGTGTTATGTGAAATTCTACTCTAATTGCTGCCTTCATTTTACTTATAGAGCTCCCTTAAAAAACAAAAACAAACCAAACATCAGTTCAATCACTTCCTGGTTCAGCTTATCAGTCTTCCTTTAAAAATGTATTTTGCAATGTTGGCTATCTTATTAACACAGAGCACTGAAGACAGCTGACACTGCAGCTTCTGATGGGAAACTAATGAGATATTTCAACTGGTTCATCAAAGAGTGAGAACAATAATGTCTGAAAATAAATTCTGTATTCAAACACAAACAGTTCTCTGAAGGGGGCCAACAAGAATTTCAGTTTGTTTACTCAATTCTTGCTCTGCTAAATTGACACTGCTGGAAGTCAGATCTAAGTCTGAATTGTTAATTTATTGCAATTTGCAATGTGAAAGAAACCAGGAAACAAAGTCTTAAATGACAAATTTTCTAATAAGAAGAGTAAAAGCATGGGCCATGAGTACCCCATCTACTACATTCTCTTTCTCTCTCATTTACATTTCTCTTCCTATTGCACTGTTTCTTCCTTCAAAATCTGAAGCAAAGATAGCTCCCTGTGTCGGCTTGGAACATGGTTGCAGTAGTTAGCCAACTGTAGGAGGGAATGAGAACTGCAATCATTTGTATAACAAAAGTCATTGCTTCTAGTACACAAAATTTACCATCACTTTCTAAGATCAACTAATAAAAGTACATCAATAAGGTCTGGATAAAAATTATATTACTTTTTATTCTGAGTTGTGCAAATACATTATCAAGAGCTTTCTAATTGTCTTTTGAATCGTAACAACTTTGTGCTACTAGACTAAATTCACAATTCAGTAGCATTATTCATATTTTCATGAAACAAAAGCTGACCCTTATTAAATTGGAGCATTGAAAATTACTGGTAACATTCTAACTCACACCACCCAGTGATCAAAGCCATAGTGTAAAGACAAACGACCCCTCACCTTTGCCAATTTTTCAATCTGCTTCTCTAGTTCTTCAACACTTGCTGTCTGGTCCCCATCATCCTGTAAGCACCAAAAATATCGTCATGCCAAATTTATTTCAGGATAAAATCACACTGCCATGTCTTATTAATATTACAGTTAAAAGATGTAACAGAAAATGAGAGGTAAATTCTAAGGGTAAAAAACTTCAAATTTTGTACTTCTTCAACATATCTGACTAGGAACAACATAACTGGAAAAAGATTTATACTGAATCTTTCCAAACCATCCCACATGCATACAAAGGAGAAAGCTTGTGGCCAAATGTTCACTTGAAAACATTCATTTTCTGGAAGAAATAATTCAGTTTCTGCATGAACACTTAGGACTATCAAATCTAATCTTCAGTTTCTAGGAAGCTTTTTTGGATATTCAAATTAATTTGTACATGGTTTTCATGCATGAAATAACAGAATCTGTTAAAACCTTATTAGTCTTTGCTCATTTTATTCCAATGTCTACAAGAAACTGTAGAGCCATTTTAAATTACAAGTCTCCTATAGAAGTTCCAGTATTAATCTTGCTAATCTCTGAAGAGAAATGCACCCGTGATTAAGTCTATAATGTCCTCCTTCTTGACACAGTTTAAAAATTACAGTCATTTCCATAAAGAGAGTTTTAATTTAGTTCCAGAAAGTCTTTGGGGGTAACAGTAAGCTTCCAAAAGAATACAACCAAAATCCTAGGAGCTACCAGTCGCTTGCACCAGAAGATACTGGTGGTGTATTTTTTGGCTCTGTAAGAGTGTATCAGAGTGAAGTCTTCTGAAATAACATAAACGTACAGCATGAATGCAATGAACTTCTGTCTCCACTGGAGTTCCAGGACGTTTGTCTACAAAATGCCCAGTACACCAAAACAGGAGACTGTACTAAATGGAACCAAAATGTTATTTTTAATTTTGAAATATGAATTTTTAAGAGCTTTGTGTTATGCCTCTAAAGTATTCTCTTAAATTCATACACATTACAGTATGTAAAATAAATCCAGAAAGACAGCACGAAGGGCTGTTCCTAACCTAGAAATCAGTTGTGCCTAATGAAGAGTGTTCACGAAGACTGGAGTTCACATACTATACTGTATAGATGCACTGCTCAAGCAGCCGCATCCACCACACCCATAAAACCTTACTCTGAACTTCAGTAACCCTGCATAAATGGATTATTTTCTAAAAAAATAATCCAAAACTCAGTGCACTAAAATCTAGTGCTCAGTATTGCTTTACTCCTTTATCAGGTTTCAAGAATTCTAGAGTTCTACATTAGAGTGCATCTTACAGGCCTGTAACACTTCTATATTAAAAGAAACAAAATAAATACATTTTTGACTATTGTAGATAGAATTCAACTTAACAAGCTAAAAAAGTTTCAGGGATCCTTCCTGTATCTTATCCGATATTGACTAGTAAAATTTATCATCTTGTGATCAAATGCAGTTGGGCAGTGACTAAGCTATAAAAGTCATGGAAAAAAAACGACACAGGAAGGTCAAAGGTAAGCTTCATAATAGATAACTTTACACTTCTTTCATACTTTGTTAACTAGTCTAATAATAATAGACCTTTATTCTCCTAAGAGAAAGCAACAGTTACGCTTATCTCTTAACAAAAGTGTAGCTCTCTGAACATGCTACAATCCTTCAGAACTTCAACAAAATTAAGCCAAGTAAGCAGGAAAAAACAAACCACCATGACAAAAACACCATGACCCATACTACAATAGCTCCCCCAAAAAGGGGGGGGGGGGAAATATCTGGAATATAAACTTACTCCACAAACCAAAAGATACTGGAGATAAGTTATTCTTCCTTTTTAATTCTGAGATTTTTTGGGAAGCAGTGCCATACTGCAGAGAAGCAGAAGGAAGCTAAGTTTTAATTTACTAGGTGAAGTTTCACTATATTAAAAATCCCCCACCTCATCCTCACAAACTTCTGCCTTCTTTCCTTTTTTATCTTCTTTGTCCTCTTCATCCTCATCATCCTCATCTGCCTGATCATCACTGTCGTCATCATCATCATCATCATAATCACTGTCCCCTCCCTTTCGTCTGCGTTTGCGTCCTGCTGCTGGTGTTTCCAAAGAGTGCTGCTCCTCTCCTATGTCTCCACCTCCTGTAGCATCTCTTTTGCCAGTTTTTTTTGCATGAATGATTCTAAGCCTTGAAACACATGACAAGGGGTGAAATTATGGAGTATGTCTCTAGCATAAACATACCTTTCTTCCTACGTGACTGAAAGTAAATCATACATTTTAGATTCAAATTAGCTCTTCTGTTCTAATATGACATCATATTTTCTCGGTATTTATTGCCATTAGTCAGTAAGAAAAATTCACATAATGAAACCCCTTAAACCTTTTTACGCAGTTCTGAGTAGAATTTCTGTTTCTCCCAGGTGAATTTTACTGCACAACTGTTTAGAAGAAATGAAACAGAAGAGGGAGTTTGGATAGTCAGAAAGACAATTAGAAGGAAGAACCATTTCAACTTCTCTATCTTTGGTTTAATGCATTTAAGAATACGATCATAAAATATCTGTGCCTGGGGTGGGGAAAGGGAGAAAGGCAAGAATCCTCAACTGGAAAAATGAAATTGTTTACATCTGCACAGCAACAGCAAGGTTGGTTTAAACTATTTTTTTTTTCCTTTTCATAGTCTTACGCGTTTTTAATTTAGTATTATTTATTATTTGACTTTAGTCTCTTGGCTGACCTCTTCTTCTAGGACATACTTTCTTTTCTGAGACATCTGAGCTACCTGAACTACCAGGAGATTACTCAAACTCTCATTTTTCCTTTTATAAAAGAAAAGGGAAACTTACATACCAGTAATTATGGTTGTAGTAGACCTTCTTCTTCTATAAAACCCCTATAAGACAAGATTCCACACAGCAAAAATTACAGTTCCACCTATCGGGGAGCTAGCAGGCAAACATGCTGAACCACAGGAGGTGTAAGTAAATAGCCAGCCCTAGCCAGTCACTTGTAATGCAGACCAAAAATGCAACTGTCTCAGAAGAGATTCATAAACGTGTAGAAAAGACAAAGATTTTTGGAAGAGATGACTGGAAGAAGGCAGGATGGGAAAAGTAGAACGGTAACAACAAACACAATTACCAGTACGTAATTTTTCCTTGTCTTACTTCTATCTCTTCCCATCCTACAAAACAATATTCCATACAGCAAGTGGCTACAAGTATGGCAAGTGCTGTAGAAGTATTGGCTTCTGGACATACAGACAAACGTATCAGCCTTCTAAATACCAACATACAAAGCCAGTACTCAACAGCACAGACTTAAATGAAGCTGTCACTGCTCCATTGGTAGCAGCACTTCTTAAAAAGACTGGTAGCAAGAAATCATCAAGGGGACTTCGTTTGCTTGACACAGTTGCCCTGGGGCTTTTTTTTGTGTGTGTGGTTTGTTATTTTGGGGTTGGGTTTTTTTTTTGTGGTTTGGGTATTTTTTTGGTTGGTTGGTTGCTTGTTTTATATGCAGTGGCTAAGCCACTGGAGAATTTAGAAAGATTTACGTTATCTTTCTAATATAAACAAATTTTTAGCTATTTTAGCAGCCAATTTTTTGTTGCTGTTGTTTTTAATTAAAAAAAATAATTCTCAGGCCTTCTGGTGAATTTGAAGCAAGTAACATTTTCAGGTCTGGTGCAAAGAGCCTTAGTATGGCTGAGCATAAATACTACTTAGGCTTCCACTGAGTTAAGTTTCCTAGACAAAAATTTCCTTTTTATGAAGACAACTTCAAACCATCAAATCCACTTCATCTGGACTGGAAATTCCAGTCTATATACAGGAATTTACTCCCCAACAAAGTCACTAGTCAATGATTGGATTGTCTGCTGCAAGAAAATTTTGGAGACAAGTTACACTAAAATTATCTTGAAGACAATAATAAAGCTGGCAGGTGGAAGTGCAACAACTGGCAAACACAGCTTTCATATATCTAAAAGAAATGAAGAGGAAAAGGCTAGTTTTGCTGAAAGCAAAAATAAGAGACATAATGCTGTCAAGCACTAAAGGAAGCCTGCATGAGAAATTGCAAGGATGGAGATGAATCAAAGATGCTCTCTTTTAATAGCACCATAAGAAGGTAGCAGTCTGTATCCAAATGAGTGTAGAGGCAGAAGTCAGTAAGAGAGTAACTTAAGTACTCTCCAGGTATTTCAAGGGGTAGCATACTTTTCCTGCTCCTACTTAGACATATGGCTCATTGAGAGAAGAAAACCTTCACTCAGAAAACTGTTTCATCTTTCTCACTTTCACGAATACACTTAAGCCACACAAAAATTCAACTTTTGACTTCATTCTCATGCATTCCTTATAATTTTTGCACACAAATATTAAGCAACTTTAACTTCAGCCTGCATCTCAAAAAATAAAAGCTTCCCAACTCAACATTACCACTTCCTGCCCAAACTTGGGGTGTAAATTTGTCCCCTTATCATCATCACTTACAGTTGAGATGGTCTCATTGGAAAGAAATCAACTTACAAGGAGCATGCCATAATATTGGCATCTTAAAAAGATCACCACTGCAGTGAAAAACCTTGTTCTGCAGTATTGCAAGTCTTTTAAAGAAACCGTACCTAATCCTTCAAGTAGCTGTATTTCATTTTATCCCTTTTTATACTGATAAAATACGAAAAAAAATGCCAAGAAGAAGACATGTAATGGAAAAGGAGATGCTGAGATTATGATTACCTAGTTAAAAAAATAAATAAATAACTGAATCATCTCAGGTGAGCCTTCTGACTATAATTGTGATACAGAAAGCACAAAGAAAGAAGACTTGATTGTATGAGACAGGTGCCTTTACAAAAATGGTGATTAGTATCAAGATTCACGCCTAGAAGTGATAGAAAAGGAATAAGACGCAACCTATCACAGACCATCAAGTGTAGCAGAAACAGTCCTGGCAGCTCAGAATTCAGTTTCCAACCATATATATTACACTTATCAAAGAATGTTGGTTCGGTGTCCTCAAGAGGAACAAACCCCCCCCCAGAAAACTCAAAACCAGCAACAACCCCCCAGAAACAACATAAATAAAAAATAAACAAACAGAAAACCCAACAGAGTTGTTTGTTTAAAAAAAAGGCATCCCTATAGGCTTTTACACAATGATTCCTTTTTCCAATCTGGGGTTTTAACGTTGCTTTTTCTCTTACAAACACAGGTCCCTGAAATCCAGTTGAGGAACTTGTAAAAAAACTCATAAAGAGTTCAAGACAGTCTGGACACAGTGGTATGAAGATTTACCACAAAGAAACACTGGCAAACTGAGAAGAAATAAACCCATTCATCTGCATCCATTGTTCTACCACTATGCACTTCCTACACATGATGGGCTTGGTGCTGAGGGTCTTGTCAAGGTCTGTAGGTATGTGAAAAGAGCACACATCTGTTGAGCACATGGCAAGCAGTCCAGATACTCCTATGCAAAACTCTTTGAGACTTGGATGCTTAAAAACTAGACCGAGTTTTCAAATGGATGGGGATGATAACATGGGAAAGAATAAACTCTGGAAGCAATAAAAAAAAAAAGACCAAACAGAAGATTGAGATGGACAGATTCTTTTCAGAGAAGCCCCAGAACAGTTCTGAGAGCTCATGTCAAACACCAACTGATATAATAGGAAGAAAGCATTGTTTAAAACTGATCAAAGAAGGCTCTTCCAAAAAGATTCTTAGAGTTCATCAGAAAAACTGTGGAAAATCAGAAGATTTTCAACCAAAGGTGAAAGATGATTGAATCAAGTCCAGTGAATTCAAAGCAGCAGAAGAATAATGCTGCTGAGCACTTCTGCATTACTTACGCTTGAAAATAAAGACAGCACTACCACAACCTGAAATCCACACGCCTGGGGGAAACCCACAGACATGGAGAAATGACTTTTGGAAGGAAGAGTGGGGCTTGGGACTTCGGGGTATTTATGCCCACTCTTTGAAAGGGAAGAAAAGAGAGATCATGAGGAAAAGGGAGGATCCTACATCTACAAGTACTTACAGTTTGATGGAGGGAGAGAAAGACTAAGCAGTCCCTAAGGAGGCAGACAGGTAAGGGTTCCATTCCACTAATAGACAGTTGGCTACATTAGAACTTCAGAAACACTTTTTAAACTATACCCTTTAGAGGGGACATAGATGAAGATAGGAAAAGGTATTTGGATTCTCCTAAAAGGTAAAATACATTAACCCTGTGCAGATTGTGATCTCCAGTATTAGCAGAGAATTTCTTTTTACTGGTCTAATTTTTTTCTCTACCTCCCTCTTGTCCTTCTTCCTTACTTCTTTCCTTCTTCCTTTCGAGATATATTAAAGGAAAAAAAGGGAGACATGAGATTAGAAACACAAGTACCTAAAGCAAGGACTAAGAAAGGATTTACCATTCCTAGGAAGAAGTAAAGATGACTAAGTAAAAAAAAAAAAAAAAAGAAAGTAGAGTCTGGCCATATATTTTTACCCCCTGTGATTCATCAACTTTATGCCTTCTAGCTTCCTGGTAGCTGGAGCCAGTATGCTTGCTGTATGGAATTTTGTCTTGTAAGATTGGGGAACAGTGGGTATGAAACTGACAACCCTTTAAAAATTCCAATTTTACCTTAAACAGAAATATAAAAAAATATCTCAAAGTTTGCATTCTACATATGATCTCTAGTTATAGGGAACAACGCAACACTGACAGATGGGAAATACTATGATTACATAATATAAATTAACAAAATTTGATTGGTAACTGTTGCATGAAAATCACATCATCTTAAAATGCCTTATAGAATGAACATTGGTAATTATGGTAGCTACAAATAAACTCTGATAACATCAGCAGTGATTTGAGAGCTCCTGTAATACTCCAATTAAAAAATCTTTACCTTCTATCAAGGAATACAAAATGGACTTGACTTTGCTCCACTTCTGAGGGACACTAACCCCTGAGTCCCACAGATCTTTCACAGATTGTCAAAGACTGGCGCTGCACATTCTAAATCTGCATCCACCTTAATTAAACAGTTCAGTTACCAATTCCTTGGTGAACCTGTAATTGCATCAGTTAACTTCATCCTCTGAACCAATTGCCTATATAGCAGCATACCTAAATGCAAAAAAGCAATATATCGTAATATTTAAGGAAACAAAACTTACTTCCGAAGTTTGCCTTCAACCATCCATTTATCTCTCCTTAAGTTTGACATGTAATCAATGTTTTTATCAATTTCACTGTCAAAGACAAAATAATCCATCAATGGTGAACTTACATACCTTTTTCTGACAGACATTTATGTACAGATACTTTGTCTCAAAGAACTATGTCAGAGGAATGTTTAAAATTCAAAATAAGTATTTTTAAAGCCAGGAAATTCCAGTATTAGGAATGCAATGTAGTGTGCTGCTGTACCTATGTGAGGTGATCTTTATTCACAGTATCACATAAGCTTTCCTTCCATAAGAAGCATGTCATTCAAAGAATTTGATGTTTCTTTCAATAGCTCTAATTCAATGTCAAGCCTCCACAAAGCACTATTTGCTACCAAGCAGCTAGCCCTCATCTGCAAAGTTATCACTGGTACATCCATGGTATTCTAACCAGGATCCACATGATCTACAAACTAATGTTCACTTTTCACTGAAGACATTGAAGAACACAAAAAAGTGCTTCATTGCAGTGACCATCCACTTCTGAAACATCCCAGTCTCAACAACTTAACAGGTCACAGTTGCTTTTATGATTAAAATAAAGAAACAAAAGTTCTGAATAATTGTTTCTACAAATCTGACTTAACACTTCATAACATGTAATAAGACAAAGTTTCTTACTATGAGGGATTTGATTAATGCACATCAACCCTCTTGCACAGTACATGCACTGCACTTCCACTGCCAACTTCTGCTATTCTTCAACTTTGCAAAAAAATGAAGCACCTCTTTCACTTTTGATTATACAACAACCCTGATTGCTTTTGCAGCACAATATAACAAAAGCAGCAGAAATCACCAGGGAACAAAACAGCACAATTAAATGATAAAAGACGTAGGAAACTTCAGCTTTCCTTATAAGAACATCAAGAAACAGAACACAGTGTATACAGTGATTTTAAACTATAACGTTTTTATAGTTTCTACAGACCTTTTTTTGAAAAATCTTACCTTACTACACTTTTGCTGCATGCTAACTCATTGACAAGAAAAGCAAATACTGATGCTTTCTGAGCTGGAGTATGTGCCTGAAAAGATTTTGTCTTCAAGCTCTCCGTCAGCTCAGTTTGCCCACAGTGAGCCTCCATGAATATTTGCAGAATCTCGGACACATTATCTCGATTGATACCAACATTCAGTAAGTGTTCTCCAAGAATAGTTTTAGCCTAAAAAGAATAAAGACATTTTAAGCAATCACATCTTAAGATATTATCTTCCTCTGCAGGCTCTACTATTGCTTATAAAACAGTGGGGCGGGTTTGTTTGCATTTTCACATAAGGACTGTAAATCAGAATTTTTTCTTTAAAATTATTCAAATGTAAATCTTGATTACAGTAATAAACTAAAATGTCTTCACCACTAAGTTTTTAAGAACAGAGATAATATTAACAAAATAAGTTAAATGAAAAAAGGTGCACTGGAACCTGTTTTGTACAATCATGCTATGTAGCATTCTGGAGTAGACAAGAGCTATGTTGGCTCAAAAAAGTATGATAACAAAAAAAGAGAATCATGAATACATCAGAGTTTTGATGTAGACAGCAGACTTTGGAGAAAGAAACAGCAAGATTCACTGAGAATATAACACTAGGGTAAGAATGAAAGAGGGAAAAAATAGGGGGTGGAGGTGGCATAAAAGACGTGGCTTCAGATGTGATACTACCCTCCAAGAGGTCCAAGTAAAAATGGGGATGGGTAGAGAAAATGCCCAGAAATATGTAACTTCTGGGAAGGCTGACAGGGCACAGACAGTCTTTGAATAACATTAGAACAGCGACACCAAAGAGAAGAATTAGGAAAGAGAATCTAAATGCAAACAGGGGGGTGCCAAAGACACATTATGAAGAATGCATTCATAAATACAGGGTGTTTACTGCAGATTTTATATACTATTTTTTTTTACCTTATAACCTGTAATAAGTCCTGGATCACAAACAGCCGCAGAGACAAGCTTTACAAGCAAGTCTTGTACTTCTCCCATGCTGTCCCCTATGTTTAGCAAACCCTCTTGAAGAACGCTCAGGGACGGGACATCCACATTCACATCAAAGCCAAGAACTTTACCAAAGTTACGTAGGAACTGCACTACCATGAGACAATCGGAAAATGTGCTACCACTGAGAACAAGGCCTGGGATGCGAGGCAACTCTGGCAAAGGCTGAAAAGTAAAAAAAAAACTATGAAAGATTCAGTAACATTTTTTTCAACAGAAAACTTTTTTGATACTAGATAAGGAAATTGGCTGATACTTCCATATGACCTACAGCATGACAATGCTAGACGGCAAAGGCTATAGAGAAGCTGCTCCCTCACATTCCCATCAGTAAATTTAAGATAAAGCTGAAGCATGTTTACCTTTTAATAAATTACAGGAAGGAAGATATTAGTAAATACTTTTTGGCCAGGAGACACTCTCAGGCTCTATTCTGAGCTAAAATACTATGTAAGGTGGTATAAAAATACGTTGGGGACATAGGGAGAGGAATTCTCTGGAACGGAGAGAGCTCAAAGCTGAGGTATGTAAAGCCCTGACGGACAAGAACTAAGAACACAGAAGACCGGGATAGTAACTGTTTTGCGTAGCAGTTTAGAATAGTTGCATGTATGAGAAAAGCTCTATATAGTGCCTATGAACTGAGACATGATGCATGTTCCTGCTGTAAAAACAAGTCATAGTGTAATTGATTTATTTTTTAAGCAATTAGTGCAAGCACTTTTTGGGAAGCAGGTCACTTTTCAACAAATCACTTTTAATGAACAAAACATACTCTACTTCAGTGTTTGCAGTATCTTGTATTTGCATATATTTTAAATAGTTATCTAGAACAATACTTGAATGCTCTGAAGTGACTGCAAGAGAATAGAAGTTATTGTCACAATGGCGTAATACAAAAACAAGAAGCAAGAAAATAAGTTTACATTAATTCAATTACCTTCTGGTCTGCTAAGCACATATCTTCATTAGGTTTCTTTAGTTCCTTTGCCATTTCTAATTCCAACCTGCGTTGTTCCAGTTTGCGTTCTTTATTTAATCTTTTCTCATCACGTTTCTCTTGCTTTAACCGCTCTTTTTCCTTAAACAGAATTAATAGGGTAGAAAATAAAATACAAGTCTTGTACTTACAATGGAACAATTTAAGAATGTGAAAAGCACAACTTACGCAATCTTAATAATTACCACAGCATTAAGGAATCTGCATTCAAGTAAAGGAAAGGGGGAAAGTACAGAAATAGAACAAAATCATAGAATTTGTGAAAAAATCTAAGATTCACTTTTTTTTCCTCTCCTGTCCACATGGAAATAGGTATTATGCAAGACTCTGTGGAAAACCATTTCACAAAGATGACTGAGTAAAGAGCTGCCATACACTCAAGGCATCCAAATTCAAAGGCCCCACTTACACACTAGTATCATCAATACTCATCTGGCTAAAAGTAGAGACCACTTAAAAAAGCAGTAGCTGGAAAAACCCCTGCAGACAACACATGGTTTAAAAACTCCCATTAGACATATTCTGGATATGAACAGCTTACAAAACACAACTGATCTTTTCATGACACATAGCTTCCGGCCTTGAACTACCACACAATTTAGAGTTGCCTGCTCCTGCGCTCTTAAGCGATGGCTCTTAAAAAGTGACCAGCATCCATGTATCCCACTACCATCAAAAGTGGATTCCATGGGGACCTTCCTAACTAGCTCCTTCAGCGGCCATAAGTCTGCTATTCCCATATCTTGGGTTGAAGTCTTGCAGGTGGTTTTTCTCCTATCACTAATGATTTGAAACTTAACTAGTTTGTCATTGCTGTGACCAAGTGTCATTGTTTAAGCCCAGCTGGTAACTCAGAACCACTCAGCCGCTTACTCACTCCCCTCCCTTCTGCCTCCCTCCCCGCTCCCACTCCCAGAGAGACGAGGAGTAGAACCGAAAGAATGTGACTCCCATGGGTTGAGATAAAGACAGTCCAGTAACTAAGGTGTAACACAAACCCATTACTGCTACCACCAATGATAATAATAACGATAAGGGAAATAACAAGGAGAGAGAATACAAGTGCTCACCACCCGCTGACTGATACCCAGCCTGACCAGAGCAGAGACCTAGCCCTTCCGGGTAACTGCCCCCAGTTTATATTCCGGGCATGATGTGCTGTGGTATGGAATACCCCTTTGGCTAGTTTGGGTCAGATGTCCTGGCTCTGCTTCCTCCTGGCTTCCCCTCCTCCCTGGCACAGCATGAGACTCACAAAGTCCTTGGTCAGAGCAAACATTACTGAGCAACAATTAAAAACATCGGTGTTAGCAGCGTTGTTCCCAGGCTGAAAGCCAAAAACACAGCACTGCACCAACTACTAAGACAGAGTAAAATAACTGCTACTGCTGAACCCAGGACACCGAGACAGCCCCCAATCATCACTCACCCGTGAGTCCCTCTCTCTTTAAAAACAAGAAATCTAGGTGGGCACCTTTTTTTAGTCAGCTTAAGAATTAACCCTAAAATTCTTCCTTGCACTGAAGTATTTTTCTTTTTTTTCTTTTGGACTGTCACTTTCATTTAAAGTTAAACTAAGAAAAAAAGCTGTCAAAACAATTTCTTTGACAACTATATGCTGTAATGATGGTTATTTTATCTGAATTTCTTAGCTATCTTTATTTAGAAAAGTCTCAGGTTACAGAGATTAAAGGTGTTTCAGGATATAGAGATATGTATAAAGTAAGGTTGAAGAAGTGAGCAATTATGTTCTAGCACTGACAGACCCCCTAAAGATAATATCAGGGTTAAAAATTAAGACAGCCTCTGGATTAATTAAGATGTAAATCAGTTTATCATGGTCTAATGAAACTTTCATCAATCATACAGTACAGTTCTGGTTTTACCATCAATGCTATTCCATTATGTACTTTTTTTTCAGATAATCTGACAAGTCAGTATGATAAAGTCCTTACTCTATATACACATGAACAATATGAACAAAAGAAAATAAAGCTTTTTTTTCCAGGAAATCCTAAGGACTCTGAAGTGACTATGCAACTATCGGCTTCTTGCTCAGAATCAATGATGACAGAAGGGACCTCTTGAAATCACGCAGCTCCCATCCTCTTGTGTGTGCTGTCACATCATCCTCCTACCATCACCCCCCCCACCAGTAGCATCAGCTACAGCAGGTCGTGGCTCCACAACCTACCTGGGCAATCTGTGCCATTCAACCATTACCCTCAAAGTAAAAAAGGTTTTCTTAAGTTTAAACAGAATTTCATGTATTTCAGTTTATGCCTATTACTTCTCATCCAGCCACTGCCACGTATAGGAACGAAATTATATGTACAGGTGCACTGAAGACACTTCCACAGATCACAGCAGACTGAAACCAAAAAAAGTTGAAACTTGCAGAGGTTAATACTCACTTCAGCTTTTTTACGTGCTTCCATGGCTTTCATAAGCATCATATGCTGTCTTCTCCTTTCTCGCTCCTATTGAAGCAGGTAATATTAGAAAAAAAACTAATCCACATTTTCAAATCAGTAAAAAAGCTGAGTAACAAATTTAGCATTAATAGACAAGTCACAATAAATACTAAATATAGGACAAGAATGGCCAAGTCTGTGCATGTTTTAGTTCAGGTTTAGAAAGCAAATACAGGAACAATCAAAAGCAAAAAGGTAAAGCAATGAACATGGAGACAGTGTAAAAAAGAAGCATACAGATTTACTTATGGTCAGTTGTGATGCTCCTTCATAAGCTGGCAGAACAAAAAGCATAATGGTTGGCTGGAACAGGTCAGTTACTTTACATCTGCTATTAGGGAACTTGCAATTTATTCCTTCAATAGCCAATTCAGCAGAAATTTTAAACTGGTCATTTTCAAACACTGCAAATACTAACATTTTTGTAACTAGCAACATATTAATAGGATTAATTTTCTCAATCCTAGATCAGTTTCAACCAAGCCAGTGATGGTGCATATACATATGCAACAACACTTGCATTTACTGATGGCTGTCCCTCAATAAATTATGTCAGTAACTCCAAATGCATTAAGGAGCTGTACCATAGAGCATTAAGTATGGAGATTTTGCCTGAAAAACTGTGGAATAAATCTTGGCCCCAGTAAAGGCTAGCGAAATTTTATCATATAATTCAGTGAGGCTAGGATTACATTCTAATGTTTCATTGTATACTTATTATGAATTTACCACCGTCTGAAAGCTAATTTCCTCAGTACCTTACAAACTTCGGAAAGACATCATTCTGATTTCCAGAACAGGTTAATTCAAATTGTATTTAAAATGTTTGGATTCATTCCCAGTGAATGGGACAAGGCTTGCAAAAATTATCCAAATGCCTACCTATTAATTTTGTATTTATTAATCCCTGATTTTATACAGTAGTCCAATTCCTATTGGGACATCAGTAACATAGATTTCTGGTTACAAACCTCATTTATTTATTGCCATGTTCAATTTATATACATGTTCAAGACATGTCTTTTTTTTTTCCTTAACAGACAAGACAAGCAGATGTATGCAATGCACTGTGCTGTAAAGCCATGCAGCAGTATGTAATATGACAGCAGCCAGTGCTACATTTTATGCATTGCTATGACAACCATATCACAACCAAATCACAATGCGGTGTTAGATGTACAAAAATAAACATACCCATACCATATCTAGTCTATGCCTCTCCAACTCCTGGTAGAAAGAGTTGGCACAACATTATGAAACAGAAATTACAAAGTCACAAAACCACTTTATAATCCCCCAAAAGACCCCAATACCAAAGCAAAGCAACAAATCATAAGGTGAAAGAAAATTTGTGCAGGAATCAAACCCAGAAATTTAAAAAGGGCATATTTTGAAGATTCCACCACCCCCCCCATACAGCTTAAGCAGTATTTCACAACTGGCATTCCGTTGGTCAACCGAACGTATACGAACCTGGTGTTTCAGAAGAACAGCTTGTTGCCTCCGCATCTCTTTTTCCTTAAACAAAAGAACAAAAAAATATTTTAAATATCTATCAAAATTTACTTACCAAGTTGTATATTTCTACCACACTAAAACATGCACATCTGAATTAAAATTCTTAATTCCCAAACCCCCCCCCCAAACAGACCACAGAGAAGTACACATAGTATACATGAAAGCAATCTATTGAGTTGGGAGTTCCATGTTAAAATACACCAGGAATGCCAAAGCAGTAAAAGAAGTACATATACATATACTGTATTTTCCAACATTTGTAAGAGTTCTGTAGTCTTATACACATACAGCCTAGAAAAGACTACGCTTGTTAAGAAGCAACAATTTTTTTTTTAATATGGCATGCTTAAAAGAATACTGTGAATAATTTTATTGCGTAAGGACTGTAAGTTATGCAAACCAAGCATCATGAAAGCAAAACTCATCATAATGGCACATTAAAAATTACTGTCTCCCAACATACTGTATGTATGAATGTACGTATGTCACATGCACAAACTTCTCTTCATGCATGATTCACAAATTTCTACTATCATATGTACGTTATCATATTTCTAATGATTTCTATTATCATACATTATTCGTATGCTGTTTCAATTTATGTTTCATTATCTATTAATCATATTTCAAATTTACTGCTTTTATTCATGAATGCGTATTATGCACAGTAACACAGTTCTTGTTTTTAGAGCTTCTCTAAACTAACCTTTATTCGTTTTTCGGCCTCCAATAATTTGGCATTTGCTGCTTCTTCCTTCTTTTTCTTTTTTGCCTGTGCATGCAAAACAGGTCACACAACAGCACCATCACAATTTTAAAATAATCTGACTAGAAATACAGTTATGTGCCTTTAAAAGTTCAAAACATCATTACATATCATGTACATTGGAACAGATTTTTTCCTCAAAGCAGCTTTCATAATCAATCAATCCACAATCCACTTTTTAAAAATTAAGACAGAATTTCAAGTTCCACTCAAAATTAATACAACTGGCTATTAACTAAGTATAACGGAAACAATATAAATTGCAAAAAGATCACCATTAATCTTTCTGTGAATGGAGACTTGAAAATTAGCAATCTATCTTTACTAATACATTAGCAAACTAGAATAGTATATCAGTACATTCTAGCATATATATAAACGTAGTATTTTAAATCCACTGCACTTCACACAGAGAAGCACATGCTACTATTTTAATAACCTATTACTGAAGACTTGTTTTCCAACATAGGAATAGCTATGCTATTAACTTTAGCAAATACAAGACTACCTGTGTAGAAAGTTGGGAACTCAAGTGAGCACTTGCAAGTTTAAAGGTCACAGTTAATATAGATTTTTTTAAGAAAAATATCTTTAAGACACAGTTTTGAACTGGCCATTGGAAGTCCAGACTGTCAGCCTGTTATATTTAGTTACATTCCTAATTGCATGTGTGATTATTGAAATACAACATCCTTTCAAATGTCAACATCCTATTTGAGCCATTATTTTTACCTCTAAAATTTGCTGAGCTCGAAGTTCTTTCTCCATTCTGATTTGTTGGATTCGCTTTATTTTTTCCTGTAAGAGGAAGAAAGTTATTTTTAAAAAAAAAATTGATAAAGTAAATTTATATTTTTAAAAAATGACCAAGTTTATACATGTATTTTTTATCATCAGGTCTCACACCCTACATAGTCATTTGTTTTCATTTAATAATGTATGTTTAGCATTTTTACTAGTATTAGATGATGTCTGGTGTATCACTGAAGGAACCAACAGTTATGCACAGGCGCTCATGTTTCAGTTGCTGGAAATACTTGCTATGACAGCATTTAACCATACTTGTATGTTTAAAAGCATGTATTAATTCACTGGCACACAGAGATACAATCCTTCATGCACAACCTAAGACACTCACAGTGAGCCAGAATCGCCCAAGAAGCTAATTACACTATTTCAGTATTTACATAAACAGACTTAACACTGTTTTCACAGAATCAAACACAGGAAGACAGCATCACTGTGCTTCAGTAACAGCTTTTTAATTTCTTTCTTACTGATACTGGCAAGCAGTTATTTATGTTGGGTGGCTTAAATCCAGACAAGACAAAATTGGGATGTCCTGACACAACTATGGAGTTTAGAATTTTAAGTATATACACTGCGTGCTCTTTAAGACTAGATTTAAAACACTCACTTTGTAATTAGCATATTTAAGACCCGAGTTAGCAATCACAAAGTTTACCTGCTGCTTCATTATCTTAATCTGCTCCTTTTGCTTTCGCTTTTCTTCAGCTGCCATAATAGCTAACAAAAAAAAGCAAGCAAATTTTAGTATCAACAGAACATGACAAAAGCCAGGTAACTTTTCATTAATACTTTTCAAAATAATCTGCTAGCATGCGCAAACTTTCACAACTAATACTTACCCTGCTGTTTTTTCGCTTCTTTGGCAGCTCGAGCTTGTTCCTGCTTCTGGAGTTTTCTCAGTAGCTTTATTTGTGCTGCTTGCCTAGCTATTTCTGTTTAAAAAAAAAAAAATAAAAATGTAGAGTTCATAAGTAGAGTTCATAAAAACAGTGCCATCACACAATAAAGGTGCAGCTCATATTCCAGACATTTGCATGACATAAAGATATCAGAACAGCAGAAATTAACATGGGTATTTGCTACTTAAAAGAGTAGGAAAAAGGAGGAAAAAAATATCTAAGTGACAGCATCAGGGCAGTAATGCTGATTCATTCAAAATAAAAAATACAAGGTAGCTACCCAGATGTGTCCACAGTCAGCACATGAAAGACAGTCTTAAGTTAAAACAAAGATCCTGACTCCTGGGCTGTAAGAATTTTTCATATTGAATTAGATGCATTCAGAAAATCTGATACACTTATGGACTAAAGAACTGAAATTCAAAAGTCATGTACCTGATGTTTATTTAAAACCAGGCCCTCATGGCTTTGATATACAGCAGTACATGATAACATTGAAGTTCTACTCTCAGCATTGGTGCTACTTATTACAGGGATTTCCCCTGGAACAGCAAAAACCTTCACAGAAATGCTAACTTCAGTGTTCTCAATTTTTAAGTCCATTGTTGTTTGAGTTGATACAAGGAAAAATAAAGATCTGTTAATTTTTGCCAATTTGAAAATACATCAGTGGTAACCAGATTACTGGATGTCTGCTTTTATATATTTTACAAATCTAAATAAAGTAACTATAGAGTAAGCACTTAAGACACTTTTCCCTTTCTATCATATATACATCTACTGATCTCAAGAAAAAGATTTCAATAAAAGCATGTGATAAATTTCCAGCATAAAATGTTGTATACTAATATGCTAGTAAAACACACCGCTCCTCTTAGAAGAGGCATTAACTCTCTGTGTACTGATACCCTTTGTGAAAACAGTAACGTAATTACCTTGAGCCTGAAGCTTTCTTAAAAGCTTTGCATCAGTGTTGTCTAGAAATTCAGTGCTACCAACATTTGGAGGGCGGCCTTTGCGTCGTCTCATTCTTGACTCCTCTCTAGAGTGCTGTCTGTCTGGATTTGGTGGTCGTCCTCTACGCCCTTCCATAGCTCTGATACGGGGAACGACCTCCTCTTCCTTCAGAAGACACCACTGCACACCCTTTTAATGGACACATTTCACAAACAGGTATTATAAACATCAGTAAAAAAAAGGGAAAAACAAATCTAAGATTCTTGAGAACATATACAGAGAAAGAATTTTTTTTCAAAATTTTATATATAAATTGTGAGACCTGTGATGTACCTTTGTGTGGTACAATCACAGTAAATGCTCTGATGATCCACCGAAGCTTTATACTGAGAGCTTATCATTACGACCTTTTGTAAACTGTACTGCTATGCAAGATTTTTAAAACTACTCAGTGATGTACGCAGTTACTACCTAGCAAGTATGCCACTACTGCATTATTTTTGGTTATTTCTGACCGAATAAAATTGCTCAACCCTTCTTAAAAGGTGAAATTAAATTTTCCCATATTATGTAAACTAAAAAATAACTACTCTGCTTTCACACAACCCGCTGATCAACTTGAATGAAAAAACGTGTCAAGCTACAAGTCACTGTCTTCCAACTGTGTTTACAGAAATTTTGACATACACAGCAAGCAACTGCAGTAGTGTGTTTTCAGACACATAGAAGTGCTGTAGATCTCAACAACTGAGTTGAACAAACAGACTCATTTTAATCCTGAAGGTTTTTTAGTACAATTTAGTTCTCCATCATCCACTGCAAGAAAATTAATTTCTGCACTAACTTGATGCAATCAGAAGTTACACATTTAAAAAAAAAAAAAAAAGCTATCTAAACTCAAAATTATGTTAACTATGCTCTCTAACTAAACAAGTTATACAACAATACAGTCAGCTCTTTCTTCCACTGTTACTTCTGTTTTTTTGTGGAATATCAAAAACAGATACTGAAATACTTGGTTAATACAAATACCAAAGTTAGTCCTCACATGGAAATAGCTTTAATTTAACCGATAAAAAGTAGTTTCTGTTCCTACTGAGCCGAACAGGAGCATAGTCTGTCTGATCCTGTTTGACTGTACACAAGTATTTCAGAATTGTAATATCTCCTACCATTTTCCCAAGTTTTTTAAAAATGCAGAGGAAAAAAAAAAATATATAACCTTGGTGTCCTTCAGGACTACTTCACAATTTGCCTTAAAAGGTTTGCAAAAGATTTTCAAAATGTCCGCTAAAGCAAAAATGAAAATTGGTAACCTATAAAACGCACTAATTAAATAACTGTTCAGAAAAAAACACATTTTCATTACCAAAGTTTTCACATTTATATGTACATAGATATGGAAATAACATTTTCTGTACCATAAACCACATTCATATTTGCTTATTGTGACAATTTCTTTTAATTCTTTCTGCTCCTCCTTTATAATTACAAATGTTTCATAAGAATCAAAAAAAGAAATGGTGTTTTGCTATCAGGCGTTCAGATTCCAAAGAAGCTGTCTGTATCTGCAGAGTAGCCTTTTCTGAAGCCTGAATCACTCCCAGTTAAGACCATCCCAAGAGTACACCTCGCGCTTAGTTTACAGACATTCCAAAAGGCTCTGTTATTAGCGTTGTTCCTAAAAACAAGTTTTTCAGAATCATGACAGTATGTGTAGAGTGCATCATCACTAAGGACTTTTTAATGTAAACAGTTACCTCTACCCCTTCAACAGAGTGGGTGTGCACACACAGGTGAGCACTTTCGATTCACTAGGTTATGTCTTACAACTTACCACAGATTCAGTTTGTTGAGCAAAGTAAGCTAGATTGAATATAGTACTTATCACCTACACCAACTTTCAAATCTTATCACATAAACCACAAGTGCCGGAGGTGGGAGAAATAGGATTCCCCCATAGGGAGGAATAGGGAGAGGCCACTGTATCTCGAGAAGCACCTCAGAATGTGCAATGGCGATTGCGATTGCTCTGTACTGCCATAGTTAACAATATTAATGGTGACAAATACACGGCGAAAAAAATAGATCGAGGTCTACAAGACTGTTAGTGCCACAGAGACCATGGATGTATACTATGTAGTAGAAGGTTTAATAAGCAAAAGGAGTTGACATTTCAAGAAATGTGGAGAAGACTGCTTAATGTCCTGTCAAAGAACATTGTGATGCAACAAGTTTCCACAAGTTTAAGAGAGCACAAGACAGAAACAGTCCAGAACAGATCCATTAAGGATTATACAAGGGTTAATTGATCATCTGTATTTTGTGCTTAGGTACCTTTTAAAATGTGACCCAAAATACATTTCTACTAAAAGCATGTACAATCTGATACTCCATGGATTTTCAATATTCCTAAGAAAACATACAGGGATTGTGTCCCAACACAGGAAAATCAAGGGCTTCCATAAAAATCTATGCTTCACTATACAAACATAAGAGAAAAAATGGAACATTGTGAAATGTTGGGTTTTATTGCTGAAACTAATCAAAATAAAAACCAAATTCAATTTCTCACCTTCAGATGTCTACCATCTGTTGCAATACTGTACTGTACTTGGGACAATGCCCAAAAAGGGGACCAGATAACTCATGCAAGCATAATCAAGCTCAAAGTCTGTTAACCAAACTAATGAACAAAACCACAGCCACTTTGCAAGAAGCAGATATCCTCATTCTCATTAATTTCAGCTTAGATTTGTGACAAAAAAGGCTAACAACAAAGCTTTCTGAACTGCAGAAGTCAAAACATGATATTTTGAATTGCAGTTTCTAGAATAGGAAGCAAATAATTATTACTACATTACAAACACATATGACAGCTGATTTTATAGTTGGCTGTTCTGTATGGTGTTTCTTTGCATCTGTAATAAACATTTGAGACTTCTAAATACTTATTCACAGAATAAGTCTTACAAGTAAAGAACAGTAAGCTGAAGAAATTGGCTTAAAAGAACTACTTCACACCTTATAAAGATGCACTGTATTTGTTCTGAGGTAGCATCACAACTGCATACTCTGAGAAAGACTACCATACATTGGAGTTACTTCACACTAAGGAGATGCAAAAAAGTACTTCAAGCACTTTCTTCCTTTCCTGTTCCTGAATTCAGCTGCCTTTGTAGGCAAGCATTCAGACTCACTGGGAAAAAACGAAACCGAGAACCAACCAACCAACCAACCAAAATTACATTATTTTTCCCAGCTTTATGCAAAATCTTATTAGGAAAAAAAGTGCATGCCATGTTTACCATGACTGAATGATTACTCCCAGAGTTAAATCCAGGTTAAAAAATTCTGTATTTTGCCATTACTGATACTTCATCTTCAACTAAAATTAATCTGAATGGAGCTGCATTAAATCAAGTTTTCTCTAACTACATAATGTCCACAGAAAGGGAAGGTTGAGAAAGCGGGGCTTGCCTCAGCCTCGAGAAAGAAGACTCAGGGATCTCACCAATGCATATAAATACCTGAAGGGAGGGTACAAAGAGAACAGAGCCAGGCTCTTTTCAGAGGTGCCCAGTGACAGGATGAGAGGCAACTGGCACAAACTGAAACACAGGAAGTTCCCTCTGAAAATTAGGGAATGCTTTGTGACTGGCAGTGATGAAGAACTGGAACAGGTGGCCTAGGGAAGCTGTGGAGTCTCCTGCCTTAGAGATTTTCAACAGCTGTCTGGACATATTCATGGGTAACTGGCTCTTAGGTGATACTTCCTGAGCAGGGGGTTTGGACAACATGACCTCCAGAGGTCCCTTCCAACCTCAAACATTCTGTGATGGATACCCTTGCTGTTGTATATTAATCAAAGCCAGCAAGATGCAATCTGAGGGCACAGCTCAGTATCAATCCACACAACAATCTCCCACCTGTTACGTGGTTCAGTATTCGTATCCATATTACTCAAATTCATAAGGATCTGTGTACTCTCACCATCACCCCAAATCACATTCACACTAATCTTTGTAAACCACAGCAGGTTAAAGCCTCCAGGTCGGGTCACTGAATTTCCACATTTGCCAAACTTCAAACATTCCTCTAACCCTAATATTTCATGGCCCACTTGTGCCAGATATGCTGCTTCTTTAAAGCAGTTAATCACTGCTTTGAATAAACTATAATATCTGGTTGCTTTATTTAAGCACAAGCACTTTTTTACAGGCACTATCAGAAGTGGGTAATCCATACATTTTTGGCTTGCTATGGGTAAATTCTTCACTATAACTGATTCAACCCTCAAATAGTTTTCTTTGCATCTTGTTCCACCTTTGAGTTTTGTGAAACTTACCCAGTCAATTTGGATGCATGCTGCATGTCCCAAAAGATGACATAAATACATAACAAAGAAAGGGAACAGTAACCATGAAAGGCTATATGCAATAATTGAAATTACAACAAAAACAGAAATAAAACTCCTGGAATTACCTCCAGATATGAATGAAGATATTATTACCGCATAGTTTGGCAGCTGGACAATTAAAAAACTTTCAGTAAAAAGGGTGCAAATTCTCTTCATGAAGTATCAGTATCATATACTGTGCTACTAAGTGGGTACTGTCAGCCTGAGTGTAGTTCAACTGTTTACATTATAATATCCTCATTCGAAACCTCATACATACCATTTTTGCACATCTGAAACAGCTACCCTTAGGCTTTTTTTCTTTTAAAACAAAAAAAAAAAAAAAAAAAAGACAAAAAACCCCCACCAGCTTTTCCTTTGTCTAACCAAGTCTCAATGGAACCTACCACAAACTGGACAAGTAGAAACTCTAGTGAGTTGTACAGCAACTTAATATTCATATTGCCAACCCCATGTGCAGAAACCTGCCCTCCCAATGCCTTTATTCTGAAGTGTGTTAGTACTGAAGGGAAAAACCTGCAAATCAGCTCATGAATATAGCTAGAGAAGGGGACAAGACTAATGAAGTAATATGGGCAACAGACACAGAAAAGGTAACAAAGTAAAAAGCAGGCACCCTGACATTACATTATGTTCACAGTATAAGGAATTATTAATTATAATTAAAGGAATTATTTTTATCAAGCCATTCAGGTATATAATGAAGTTCACACCACATGAACTTGCAACTGTTGTATTATGAAGGCCAAACATGAAGAGGGTTTAGCAAGGTTTTACTCCTGGTAAAATCCAGGAATCACAAAACACTATCTAAGAAGTAGCTGCTTACTATGAACACAGCTTTCAAATTTTTACTATATAAATACCATGTATTTCTACAGAGCATCACAAGGACACATAAGGCTTAACTAGAGCCTGAATTCAAGCTTGCTGAGAGTGATGTCTGTCCACATTCCTGTAGTGACATATTCAAAATACTCATATTTTAAAGAAGCAAATATATTCACTGATAGAAGTACAAAAACTTTCATGCACATCCTGAAGTAACGGCAACGTGACCAAAACACAGTAACATAGTATGGCAGAAACTCAGTACTCATTTCCTTAAAATTCTTATTTTATTTATCCTTGTGTGGTTTATCTACACAAAGTGTAACAGTTCTACTAATGTAAAGAGTAACTGGCATAACCCAGCATTTTACTTCCTGTAAAAATATGCTTCAGGAAGCTCAGATGATACTAGCGATAAAAGGAAACACTTGTATTTAAACACGTATGTATACGCACACACACACACACACACATATATGTACTACGCACATGAACACATGAAAAGAGTATGATTTGAGGCATACACATAAATTACTATCAATATTAAGTTTATACAGTAAAGGAAGAAATAGTGTTTTAGTCAGAAAAATCTGACCACTATGATAAAATATGTAGCTCAGAGTTCTCTCATCCCAGATAAATTGAGGCTCAGAGCTGATCATAAGGCACGCCGAACTCCTGCAACCTCCTAATAAAATCACTGAAAGGCGTGGTTTTCAACACTGCCCAGGATCAAGCTCTTGGCATCTCAATGTAACTACTATTAAGAAATACACACAATTTTCAGAAAGAATTAGCTAAAAAACAGGTAATGCTTCAGACCGTGGCAAAAATTACTTCACCTAAATGTAAGTTAATGTTCCTTGGATCAAAGACTTTACTTTTTAAAAAGTGGATACCTGCGGTCCATCTCTGGCTTCATAGAAGTCACCCACTCCTATTTTTGCACTGAAGCTGAAATTGTCCCTTGAGATATCCATTATTCCATTTCTGCTGAGATACTGAAAAAATCACATATTTTTCCACTTCAGCTTGTAAATAATTACAACCCAGCTTTGATGTACAGCTAACTGTGATTGTAATGTTTTGAATATTCTATAAAAGGGATATGCATTTATAGGAGATCAAATCAGTAACAAACTGAGATACATTACACCTCTCATCACAGGATATTTTGAAATATTGGAGGGAAAAAAAGCATTTTTTTAATTGTAAGCATGCTTAGTAGCATTAGAACACAGAAGTTAAAAAAGGAATGTACCTTTACTACTTCTGGATACTGTCTCAGCTTCTTTCCACAAGGTGCAAAATAGGCTACTTCTCCTTGAAGACGACCACCGAGGTTTCTTATTCGGGTTTCTCTTTGCCAGCTACAGTAATATGAAATAGTTGCATACAACAATACACTTGTGGGTTTTTTTTTAATCAAGCAATTAATGTCAACTAAAATTTTTTACAAAGAAAGGAAAACGGCACATATGTAAAATGTGTCAAGCATATCATACATCAAATAGACAAAATGAGAAGTTATTATGTAGTTTGTCCAAACTGACTATATATGGATTTATTTACATCAAGCTACTTACATATTACTACATTTTAAGCAGCTTAGTACTACAATTCAGGGAGTTATGCAGAGTCTATAGTTCAGATCTAACCATCAGGATTAATTGCTGGTGGCAAAAATGCCAAAGGACAGGTCATGTTTGCAAAAGAGCAAATTTGATGCACAAAAATTAACACATGGAATATGTTTACACTTTAAAAAAATCCAGTCACTGTGAGCTGGAATCTAAATCACTGAAACCCTTCCCTTATTAAATAGCCTCAAAAATATTTAAACTGTCATTTCTTTATCAACTGACTTCTGAAGGTATTACCTTCTTTAAAGGAATATCAAGTACATACATACATAACCTACCCGTATTCGAGAGGAACACGCAGCTCCCGCTCATCTGCTACTTTTCGTCTTTTTGAAATACCTGAAACAGAATTTCTTATTAACACCTAAGAGAAGGTACAAAATGAAAATAACATATACCTAAAATATCCTTTTCATCCTTATATCCCCAACCCAAAAAGATAAATGTTTTCATTCTAGCCACTACATACCTCAAGCACCAAGAAAATTAATGTAACTATTCTCCTTCTGAAATGCATTTTCCTCTAAGTTTCTTTTAAACTCTTCTTCTAAAATTGTAAACAAACCTCCTAATTATGCCATACTTAACTGCTTGCCTTGTTTGGCACTCTATTTAGATATTGCTAAAATAGTCTCTTTAGACCTTGCCAAACTAATTCCTTGCACATCTGGTTTTCTTTACCAGAGTGTCTTAAATATGAGTTTCTTTAAAATCAATACAATAGGCTCAGCCTTCAAAGAGCACTGTGTACTGACTGCAGTCAACTGCCAATGCAGAAAGTTTTCAGAATTCCAGCTTTTCAAATAGATGTGTTTGGTGCTAGTCAGAAGACTGAATCAATAATATGATAAATGCCAAATGTGGGATTTTACCCAAATGTGGGTAACCCATGGGAGTGACAAAGGATGATGATTTTCTCAGGCCTCCAAGAACTGTAGGACAGGAACTATGAACAGAGACTTTTTGGAAGATGCCTTTCTCAAAAAGGTAGTTTGGACCTTGTGTAGTTTCTCTTCCCGTGGAAATGGACATGAGTATCATTATCAGACTGAATACTTGAAACTAGCTCCAAACTCCTACAGCCAGAGTAGTGCCCTATGATGCAATGGCACAGGTTTCCAACTGAGATGCCTGATGATCTGGATGCAACTGTTAATAATTCTCTACAGAAAGCACAGAAACTGCCCAGGCCTCGATGCCAAACTTGTTGGAAACCTCTGAAGTCTTAAACTAACATGACTGACTATTTTGCTACCTCTAATAGTCACAGTGGAGGGAGGAAAACTGCTTGTCCAAATAAAAAGAGGGTGGATGGAAGGGGGAGAAGTTGCCCAGTGAAAAAACAAATACAGAGAAGAGACACAAGACCTCTTCAGTGACTGCCTAGCTTTAGGCAAAACGGACACAAAACTATTTTAACTGTATTACAGTGATTCTTACTGGGAGGAAACACTACACCTAAAAAAGGACACAAAGTAAAATTCTACCTCCCACCTCCATAAACAGGCAAAATCAGCCTTTCCAAGGCATCATAAATCAACACAGATTCCTGAGCAAAAAATTAACTATTTCAACAATTTGGATTACAATCTACTTACTTGTATGTCCACTAAATATCATGGTTCTAAATCAAAGTAATAAATATACAACTTAATTACCATGCAAATTGAGGAGTGTTATTTCAAAAATGCATTCTTTTCTGCAGCAGCAGTGATTACTAAATCTTACAAACTAGCAACCAAGTGAAGGATAATAAATACTATATAACAGCAGGCAAATGCTAAATGTACAATAATTCCTTGCATGTAATCCATAAATTCTACTGAGATTTTTGAAAGAATAAAGTTATATTTTAACTAAATATAGTTATTAAATTTGTCAAGGAAGGGGCAGAAATAGAAGATTCAGAATGCAAACTACAATGCATAGAAATTAAAAATAAATAACTAGTTTACAATAAAATGGTAAATAACAAAGACTAAATAACAAAGAGTTTTTATGTAATAAGTATCAATTCTTGCTATTTCATCCTACCTTCTCTCAAATAATTACATGAGCTAAAATGTCCTGGACTAAGTGGAATGTTCAGGTCTTGAGAACTTGCATTTCTGCTTACTGATTTTAATGTCTCTCACAGAAGCCCATGAAAAGATCACAGAACAGCCCAGGCTGTTCTAGGTCCCCAGGAAGTGACCTAAAAAAAGACCACCTGGCCCAACCTTTCATGGGAAAAGAAGCCTAGATAAGATTATCTAGCACCTTGACCAACCACATCTTGAAAACCTCCAGTGACGGGGTACCAGATTCCTGGGGAGTTTGTCCCAGTGAATGCTTGTTCTTACTGTAAAAAATCTTCTTCTAATGTCTATCACTAATAACAGTGTCTAAACTACTTTTATAACTACTTTTACAACACATGCCAATTAGATGTTACACTATACTATAACAAAAGACATTCAGATACCACAGTGTGTACTTGGTGTAAGAGAAGATGGTGCTGTCCCAAGAAAAATTGCAGGCTGGGACTCGGGACATAAGGCAGCTGGTGCAGAGCTTGGGGCCTTTGCTACTTGGAGATTAAGCGGGGTAGAATGAGCTGCAAGACCAATGGAAGAGCTCTTCACAGAGGATGAAGTTTTGTTCAGTTTCAGTGGAGGTTTTTCTCCCTCAGTGTCGGTATCCGATTCATCTTGATCTTTATCATCCTCATCATCTTCATCCTCAGACCCTTCTGTATCTGACTCAGAATTAGTGTCAGACTCTGTTTAAAAAAAAGGGTGGCAAAAGGCACATTATGACTTGATAACTAATGGCAAATACATTTAAGTTCTAACACTTGCAAAGCCTTTTGTCTTTATTAAATAAGAAGCTTCTCTGACTGAAATTCTTTATTAATAACATCCCTTGGGTATAAATAGAAGGTTATAATTAACTAACTAAACTTTAAAATTACTACAAATATGACAGCATAAAGTAATTACGCATGATAATGCAATGTTGTTTCGGATGGAATTTTTTTTCATGAGGAGATGAGAGACAGACACTGCAGCATTTTCAGAGACTCTTTACCCTAGAATGAGCTACAGCTAAAATACTCCCTGTGATCCAGGAAGGGCACTTCACAGGATGTGAAATCTAGCATGAAGACGAAGCAAACAATGGAACTGGGTACAGACTGAAAGGTGTCAGAATTGGAAGTATGGCAATCTGGGCAAAGGAAAAGATAGAGAGTAAGGGGTAAACAGGATAAGGAACTGAAGATGGACTACAGCTGAGACAAAAAGGGGAATAGTACAGGGTGTGTGGATGAGAGAGGGGAAAGAGAAAGATGAAGGTGGAGCTGGACCCAAGGGATATCAGCACACAAAGGAGGAGAAGGGAGTGGATGGGCATACAATTGACTCTTTAAAGGCCTTGCCTTTCTGAATAGGTTAAGAGCCCTTGAAACAGTAGTCTGAATGCTAGCTATGAACACTGTAGCCCTTTAAACTGTCCTGGTACTTTTCTCTAATCTTGCTCATTGACTTACTGTGCTCCTGAATGAAGCCTAGAAACATGTTCTTGCCACTTGACAATTTGAAGGCCTTTACTTACTTAGTCCCTCTCTGGCTGGGGAAGCACACTTGCAGATGGGCTCTGCTTGCCAAATTAATTAAATATAAACCAGCCTATTATCTCATCCTCCTCCTGGGCACCTCGCCACACAAGCAGTATATGAGCTGCAGGCAGGGTGATTGATCTGGAAGGCAGGTCTCTTGACAGCCTTTCCAGAAGCCTGTGGAGCAGTCTTACCAGGACAGCTGAAAGTAAACATGATTTTGGATATGACACAGTGGGGGAGTGGGAGATATGTGCTACTTTCCATGATATCTGCAGGACACCCTGTGGGCCATGCTGCCCCAAAATTTCCTACCCCTATGATAAAATATGGTGGGAAATGCATGTTTTCAACACTCAAAAAATAAAAGTTTCTGCTTTTCCTATTAAAAAGGTTAAACCACCTGATTGGCTATCATCAGAATCATCATCTTCATCATCCTCATCTTCATCTTCATCATCGTCGTCATCATCATTTGAGTCGTCAGAGTCCTTACTGCTGGGGGCATCTGAGTCTACCCCTCTGAACTGCTCCACCACCAGTTTTGCAGAGTGAAGGCGGTGTTGTGTTTTTACTGCATTTACTGCATTATTGCTGACTGCTTTATCCTTTCCTGAACCAGGTAACACAGGAGAGGTAGAGGGCACAACAGGTGTCCGGTTACAAGTTGGTTTTTTCCCACAAGCACTCAAGTTTACTGGCAAAGAAAAGGGGGCACTACTAGAAATGGCTACACTTTCATTGATCTTGGTCTGGGATTTCAGTTTCGTAGTAAGTGCAAGAGGAACCTCCTGGATGACGCTCTGAGTAACTCCATTGGGTTGGTGATTACCTAAAAGTGCATTTGTCAGGAATGGATTAGAATGGTTGTTTTCCAGGGATGTGAGTTTTTGATGAGCTGGTGAATTAGATGTTGGTTTGGGGCTTGACAAAGCTGCAATAACTTTCTTCAGGTTCTTAGACGACTCCTGTTTCTTTAGCTGTACTGCTGGGAATGTCTGTTTATATTGTTCCTAAAGAAAGGAGAAGACAAAGGAATAAAATGTGGTGGGTGGGGATTATTTTGCTGTTTGGGCTTTTGTTTTTTTTTTTTTGATTCAGGCTGGTGAACTCTATGAGTCAAACATCTGCTAAGCTATTTTTAGTAGGTCAAAAGTAGGTGCTAGCTACAACAGAAGGGTTGAGTAACTACAAGTTATGCAAATCTTCTGATTTTCACTATAAATCAAGTAGGAAAAGACAAACTGAACCCAAGATGAAGCTGTTCTAAATTATGTAGGACAGCTTTTTCACTTGCTACATTGCTCTAGACTCATTTTCATAAAGATATTAAACATCTTGAAAAAAGAAATCTTTAAAAAGACTACGCATGTCTTGGTATAGCAAAAACCATCTTTTTACTCATTTCAGCATATAAAAATCTCATTAATGAATGTAAAAGTAGCGTTAATAATTTGTTCATACAACACAGTAATGGCTACAATACCAGCAGAAAACCAAGAGAAGGCTTTTGGCTTAGAAAAATTCTATCAAAAAAGCATGAGGAAAAAGGCATTACTCAGAAGTACTGTGATATGCTATGATTTAACTCTGAAGAAGTAGTACTTGAAAGTCCTTCTAGTAAAACTTATTCAGTAGTTGCACAGAAATCCATGTAAAGCTGACATTGTTTTTAGTTTCAAGACTCTTGCAAGGAAAAAGAAAATACATCATCTTTGATGGGGAAAAAAAAAAAAAAAAAAATCAAATGGATAGAGACAGTAAATTTAAAATCAATTTTTAAATACCACATCAAATACTAGTAATTTCAGAATTTTACTGTATTTAAAACTGAATATGAAATTATAAAAGCCTATAAAATATTCACACAGTACACGTCTCCAGTAAAAGTTTGAAAGAAATCAAACCACTAAACAGGTGATGTATCATTAGCCAGAGACTCATAACCTAAATTTGACAGCAGAAGCCTCTTCCAATGGCAAAGACTTATGTTTTCATAATTAAAACTTATTTAACCATTCCAGGTAAATTACTATCTTATTTGAATTTTACAAAGTAACTGGGAATCGAAAGTAAAAAATCATGTTTTCCATCTGGTCTAGGAATAAAAATCTATGTGATACGAGTATTTTACAATCCTCACTGAGGACTGCGAGTTAGCTGTGAATCAGAGTTCAATTTTCTCTTCACCAGTACTACTTAGTTTGAAACAGATTTTGTTTTCATAATGAACCTTACCTTGGTAAATTTACATATATAGATTTATATATGCATATATAAACACCAACATTTCTAAAACATTAGATTTTTATTCTCTTCCAATCCCCATTCAGATCTAACTGAATAGAAATTACAAACTACTGACCATAATCACTATTGACAAAATAAACTAAAAGAAATTTTTGTAAGGTACAGAATTATTAAGACAGACACATGTAAACATTGTAGATTCACAACTGGCAAAAAGGAAGATCAAATTTACTGCTGTGGTCATAGTGAGTTTTAATAGCTCAATGCATGAATATTCTTCTGTGTTTAAAAAGCAAACAAAACCCAAGATTAAGTTGAACATTTTTTTTAAAAAGGCTTTCAGCTACTTTGTTTAAAATCATGGTTAAAATAGGCAATTTTAATTACCTTGACTTACAATTAGCCAACTTGAAACAAAGTGGAGCCATGCTTATGTACCAGATACAGAAAGTATTAAATCAGCATTTTGACAAAAACTAAAAGCAAAGGAAAAATACCCCAATTTGCCCGTGAGTTCTTCTCTTATTTTGATATTGATTTTAGCTGCTTATTTTCCTTAAGCGATA
The DNA here is from genome assembly GCF_034315485.1 of Pezoporus occidentalis. NCBI lineage: Eukaryota > Metazoa > Chordata > Aves > Psittaciformes > Psittacidae > Pezoporus > Pezoporus occidentalis. The sequence goes on from NW_026915877.1 coordinate 5,918,157, forward strand.
GATGCATGAGAAAATTCTTTCTTTGTACCCATTACTCTCACCAGTACGCTGACTGCTTTCAGCAGAGCTGTAAAGTTCCACTATGCAATAAGCATGAAACTCAAATTTGGCATTATATGACATTAAGTTGTGTATAAAATTACGTCATGTATGCATCAGGGTATGCATACAGGCACATGCACCAACAACATGACTTTTCTCTGAGATAAAGCGTTCCTCTGAGATGAAGTGGAATAGTTCAAGACACTTGCAACATATAGTGAAACATCTTTAAAATTAAAGCATATATGCTGCTCTTTAAAACAAACTACCACACAATTTCATTTACATCATCCAGAAACCCCTATCAACTCTAAAAAAAGGTATGAAAATAAATATACATACAGTTTTAAAGCATTATGTTAAAAAGAGCTTGATAGCACAATATTGAGTCTTCTTAGGCAGACAATGCAGGTCACAAATAATAAAAAAAACCTGATTTTTTTCACTCACCCGTTTTGATCTGACATCGCTGGTCAAAGAAACAGATTCTTCAGAGGTATTTTTATTCCCTGCTTTGAGTAGATCAGGGGAAGGAACTATGAGTTTTAAATAGGTTTCCTTTTTGGCTTGATGTACCAGAGACAACGGTTTCACATTGGGAACCAATCCCGTAGACTGTATTACACTTGTGTGTTTGTTCACAGATTCCTCCTTTGCCTGAGAGCTTTGGAAAATAAATGGAAGCTGCTGTGACAAAACCTGAGGCTGCTTCTGCTGGGACTGGAATGACGAGTGAGTCTGGGAATCAGACACAAGAGGTATCTGCTGGTGTGTTCTTTTTTCTTGGGACTTTTCATGCGATTTTTGTCCATCGGTTTTCGTATCTGTTATGCCACTATGCATTAGCACCTGCAAAATACGTATTTTTGACTGTTTACATTAGATTAAAGATCCTTAAAAAAAAAAAAAAGTAGTGCATCATCAGTCCCCATGGAACAATTATACTATTCTTGGCAGAGGATGAACAATAATAATTATAAAATCAATCTTGTCATATATTTATTATTTTGAGGGGTTTTCTTTTGCTCCAGATAGTTTCAGCATGTCAAGACAACGCTTAATAGGAAGGAAAAAACCTAAACCATGGTTGTTTTTTTATGTATTTTTGACTGTAAACCTAACAGGACACCCAAGATTACAATCTTGTTCTTCTATTGGCAACTAGGGAAAGTAACCACTCTCCCAGGAAAAAAGCAACTGCCAAAATGATATCCATAGAAAGTTGTATTTCCAATACACTATCAAGCCACAGCACTTAATTTCTTTATATTTCCCACTTTATAACAAGATGAACAGTCTATCAACAGTTAAACTTCTAGCCCATAAAGAACAACTAAAAACACGCATGCACAGAAAGGAAGAAAAAAAACCAAAAACCACGAAAACCACCACCCCCCCCAACCCCCAGAAAACCCTGAAACAAAACTAGAGAGAGTATTTTTATCATTCATTAACATTAGTTAAATAATGGCTCACTGGTACAAACATGAACACGTCAATGTTTCATTAACAGCTTTCAGTGACAAGACTGTGAGTAGCAGAGCATGGTCTTATACCTTGTTCTTGTTTTTGTGATGTGCTTCATTTTCAGAATCTGATTCATCATCTTCACTCTCTTCAGCACTCTGGTCCTCCTCCTCTTCTTCATCTTCCTCTAAATCATCAGAGTCACTACTACTTATGCCTTCACTTGAGGTGTCTGAAGAGGAGCCTGAATCGCTGTCACTATTACTAGAGCTTTCCACTGCTTTTTTTCTGGGCTTCTACCAGGAAAAAGAATGCTCTATTAATGGTTTAGGCTTAATCTGTTATATCACCTTTTTACTATGCATAATATTTAAAACAAAAACCAGTGAGACTTTGGAGTAAAGTGCTCTGCAACCCTTGAACACAACCAACTCTATCTGCAGAAAAATTACCAGAAAGAAGAGCTTCTCTAGATTATGAAAATTAAAAACTGGACACAAGTCTCTGCCATTTTTCTGACTACACACACTGGCAGAACAGTTGGCATCACTGCCTTTCAAAGCAACAGAACAAATTCAGGCTTGGAAAACTGGCCTGGGATTCAGGTCTAGCAAAGTACACAGAATGTACTGCTTCAAAACAATTTAAAGCCAAAAGCTTTTTTGCAAACCAACACAGAAAGAACAACACAGATTCTTATAGAAAGAAAGGTGTAAAAAAACCACAGGAACTCCAAAACACTGACACTGCAAGACCAGATTTTGAAGGGCAATAGATGAAGAAAGTTGGCTTCTTAACTTTCTAACTAAAACAACTTAGCTAACTCAACTTCTAACATAGCTAACTAAAACAAACGTGTATTCTAGAAACACATCTGAGAGAGGTACAAGTGGACTCCAGTGTTATGATGCACTATGTGGGAGAGACATGGAAATATGTATTACTGCATTAAAGTATATTTAATCATTAAAGAGAGTATGCAGAATGATGTTGGAAGGCAGAGAAACATGTGAAACAGGATTACAGATGTCAGGCAGCAGCAGGAAAGTCTTACACAGCATCTAAAAAGGGAATGTGGAGTCACTGAGGGAACTGTAAGGTTTAAAATTAGTCAAAAGGAAGACAGGTATACAGAAACAGCAGGTAACTGTAGGGCAAAAAAGTTGCAGCAGTTCCAGATAACAACGCAGACAGGAGAAACAGAGAAACAGTTCTTTATAAATATAGGCTTTCTTAACAAAACTTTCCATAAAAGTTTACTTTTCAAATTTTCTTCCCATCCCATTGGAGGGGGGCAACTGATCAGCTGCCTTGGAATGGGATTCCATTTACTTTGTGAAATAGCTACAAAACATAGAATGTGTAGGTGGATTAAGTCTCATCTATTTATCAATTGGCTGGTATCTGTACCTTGTTTTTTTGAACTACGCTCTATCTGCTGTGATGAACACAGTAACACTTCACATCATCGTATTTTATGCGTAAGTCACGTACATTGCTCCAATATTAGGAAATCATAAGAATTAAGTTTTTATTGGGATTTATTGTTTCACTTCTCAATTCAGAGAGGTGTCAGTTAATACTTTACGTGAAAGACAACGATCTGAATGTATGCAGACACTTAAAAAATAACCAATCTAAATAACTGTGCCAGTCTATGGCATGTTTTACATGTTTTATTGCTGATGTGCTTTACATCATTTTTAAGCATCTTCCTGTCTAATATTTGGCACAGATGCAGAATAGTTCTTCATGAAGGTTGAGATTATAAAATGAAATACAAGACCATGATCTGAAGCAGTGAAATTAACAAAGCCTCTGAGAATCGCATCTCTAGGATTCTATTCTAATTTTTCCCCTTCATTGTTCTCTATTTACCTCTCTACGTGGAAAAGGAAACACCCAAAACACTACAGTAATTTTAAAATCGGAAATACCCTGTTTATTCACAATGCTAATGAAATACATATTTCTAACATCAGCTTCTTAAGAGATTAATGGAACGGTCTGGAAAAAGAAGAGTATGTCAGATAAGCTTATTAAGTGATAGTGTCTATTTCCACTCATCAACACTTAAAACTTTTGCTGTCCATCTCCTTTACAAAATCTTAAAAATCTATCTTTCCATACTGCAAACAAGAACATAAGAAATTTACAATGCAAAGAACAGAGTCAGGCATATTCTTGCGGAAAAAAAAAAAAAAATGCAGGCGGTGAGTGGCAAGCAAAATCTGACACGCAAGCCTGATTCACAAAGAACTACTTCAAGTAAGAAGAGGGACAGCTAATTTTGATATGAAATTTAGTGTAACTTGTAAGCAATCAAATGCTTCAAAACAAATCAGGTACTTAACTACACTGTGAAACACAACGGCTTCCTGGGGAGCTTTTACTTCATAAACAAATAAAATCTTTTGACACGGATAAAACCAATAGAAAGAAGTTGGATTAGTGGGATTCCACAAGCAGGGACGGCAAATTAGTAGCTTAGAGAAAATGTAGTAATGGAGAAAATTTAAACTCGCGCATTTAGTGGATATAAAAGGATTAATCTTGATGGATAAGCTTCTATCAAATCCAGCAAAAAAGATAAAGCACCTGGTGGGAAGGAAGTAAACTGCATAGAGGAGAAATAATTCAGACTAAATGAAATGATGTAAGACAGAATGAGAAAGAGAAGATTAAAGAAAAATCTCTCTGTAAAGACATCTGGAACAAAAAAAAAAAAAACTTGAAATTCTAATACCTTGTTGACACAAAATAAGAAAGAGAAGGAAAAGTACAGACCAAAAACTAGGTACTGTTTTACCCATATGAAATAGATTTTTGATGTAATATGTAAGACCAAACACATATAGAGTATTCAAAAAATGAATTATTTAGAAAGAGATAATAAAAGACTCTTCAAGAAACACAGTCCATTAAAAAAAAAAAAAAAAGCTGTATCAAAAGAGCAAATTTCACTTTGACTAGTTCCCTTACTGGCAACAACATAGTTATAAAAGTTGAAGTGAGTTCATAGAATCATAGAATAGTTAGGGTTGGAAAGGACCTTAAGATCATCTAGTTCCAATGCCCCTGCCATGGGCAGGGACACCTCACACTAAACCATATCACCCAAGGCCTCGTCCAACCTGGTCTTGAACACTGCCAGGGATGGAGCATTCACAGCCTCCCTGGGCAACCAATTCCAGTGCCTCACCACCCTAACAGGAAAGAATTTCCTCCTTATATCCAATCTAAACTTCCCCTGTTTAAGTTCAATTAAAATAAAGTTCATATTTGATTTTGGTTCACTGACTTCAGCAAATCTGCTGGATAGTTATGCTAATTGAAAATGTCCATAGTTCAGAAAGCAATAATCTAGACTAAATGTAAGTACCAACAGAAGACCTTAATGACCCAATGGGACAGTCAAGAAATAAAAGTATTTTAGCCTAGACAGCTGCCACTAGGCAAGTGACTCCCTTAGCTTCTATTCTAACAGTAATCAATTTCCCAGTATCCCATTTCCAATTTTGACAAAGTAGTTTTGACTATCAAAGTTCTTCAGGAGTGCTTGGGTCAACATACACTGAATCATTTTGTACTGGAAGAGAACATTTAGAAATGATGCTGCTGTGCACACAGGCACACACTTACCATGCCAATCTTTTGTTCGAACCTTAGTTTTTTTCCCCTGTATATTTACCTTATCTTTGATTTTATCAGCCCTGGTGTCCAAAAGCTGAACTTTGCTTTGCTCCTGGTTGTATTTGCGGCCTCCTGCTCCTGAGGTTATAGCTTTCACTTGTCCTGCAGATGTTGCAATGCTAGTGGATAGTACAGATGTGCTGATACCGGATACTGCAGTGGTACTGTTCCCATTCAGTGATCCATTTATACCTTATGATGACAGATTTAGAAAGCAACACTTAAAAAAGAAAAAGCTGAAGTAGCAGATACTTTCTTTGAGATGTTGCAGTCATAGTAACCCAGTTTCCATAAACACATTAGGAAGATATTTGACTATTTACAGGTTACTCTCCACATACATTAAAAATTTGCCATCCAAGAGTCACTTTGATGTGCTCATGGACTTACTTTAATTAAAACATATAGAGCTCCCATAATCTAAAGGACAAACACATTTAACACTGTAAGGAGAAAAATAAAAGGACAAAGCCAAAAAAATTAAATCTGAAGTTGCCCACTTTTAAGTCCAAACTATCCTTGAGTTTAGTCAGGGGCCAAAAAATAAGATATTGAAGGAAGAGGATATATACAAAAGGAATGCATAATGTATATAAAAATATACATTCCAGTAAATATTTCACAGAATAATTTGTTTACAATTTTGAAGTATCAATAAGCTATAAAGAAAACAACGTGAAGCCCAAGATATGAGTTTCGCAACGTGTAAAATGAGGCTGGGGGAAAGCTGGGGAATGCTATGTGAATTGACATCCATGTTCAAGCCTGCCTACGTATCTGTCATGACAACTGCTGTTTTCTAAGAAAATACCCCTAACCACAAAAATTTACTACTCTGCAATCCCAAGGCTATTATCAGATTGATTCTGAAACACACATCAGGTCCTAAACCATGCAAAAACTGTATTAAAAAAAACATACAACTAACAAACCAAACAAAAAAAACAGAAAAAAAAACCATCATAGAATAAAGAACAGAACATCCAAAGTTGGAAGGGATCCACAAGGATCATCAAACCCAACTTCTGATTTCGCAGTGCACAGGACAACCTAGAAGCTGAACCACAGCTCTAAGAGCACCGCCCAAACGGTTTTCCAGAGCACCGCCCAAACGGTTTTCCAACACAGACAGACTTGGGGCCATGAATGTTTCCCTGGCAAGCTTGCTCACCCCCTGAGTGAACATCATCCTTCTAATATCCAACATGAACTCCTCCAATGCAGCTTTACGCCACCCCCTTGTGTCCTGCCACAGGACCCCAGAGAGGAGAGACTAGCACCTCCCTCTCCACCCCCTTCATGAGGAAACCAGACAGTAACAAGGTCACCCCTCAGCCTCCTCTAAGCTGAACAAACCTAGTATCAAACAAATGTATCTTACATCTTCAAAAGGCGTGCAATGCCACCGCATAAAAATACAGTCTGAGATGCAGGAAAATTGTTCTAACATAACTGGGCTGTTTTCTCTGAGATCCTGTAGCTGTAGCCATCCCTCCCTCCATGCCTCCCAAAAACTACTGCCTTATGTCTTCTGCTTATATGGAGGAACAGCATTCACTAGAGAAGTAAAATGCCTCCTAAATCAAACCATAAACCTTAAATGAAAATTTTTCCCTACTGTTGTAGGAAAACTGTTGTCCCGGACAACTATGTTTTCCCTACTGTTGTCCCGGACAACTATGGAAGAAAAAAACAAAAGGGGGGGGGGGGGAAGGGGAGAACAGTTAGTGTTAGTAGAAAGAGCATTTTTATGGCCTTTATTGAAAGCCCATAACTGTATGGCTCATGACTCGCTAACAGAATCTATTTTGACAAAACTGTTTAGGAATGGGAAGAATGATGAGGTGTAAAACTCAAATTCCACATCTTTCTGCCTATGCAGAAGTTCAATGCTATTATTCCCTCCCCATTACCTTTTTCTGTACTGCTCCGACTATTTTTTCCTGTACCTCTTGAGTGGAATGAAGCAGAATCATGATTCTGTGAAGGAGGTGCAAACAGTGGTGGAACTCCCAAGAGAGGTGGGAAAAAAGCTGCCCCGGGACGAGAGTGCGTGTCTGCTGTTCGCCACCATTCTGCACAGCAAAGGAAATAAAAACAAACTTCAGTTGTTCTAATAATATATTTAAATACTTCTGTAAGCATGTTGCTGTGCAGAATCTAGAGCAGATTTACTAAATCCAGGAGTATGAAGAAAACACAACATTCAGGAACTTAAGTGACATGAATTTCCTGGAATTCTTGTCTTAAGCCACTGAAGTCACTCTGGTACAGATTTCAATGCATTTTTAATTTAAACAATCTGAAAATAAATACTGCATAGAAGGCTATGTGACAGTGATCACCCTAAAATAAAACTGCTTGTCATTAAACGGGATCAATATTCACAGGTCACTCTTGAACACTATTACCTCAGCAGCCTTTCTGTATCAGAACTATGAAAAAGTACAACAGGTTGAAATCACCTCTATAATCCCAGTCTTGGAATATTCCAAGACCTCCACCACAAATACATATCTGAAACAGTTCCCCAAGAAATGACGTATTTAATATCGGATTCTCTAGCTACAATACAGTAGTGGAAGTGGAAAAAAGCAGTCTGTATTTTTCTGTAACATCCCTATTAAAATGGTTGTTTCACAACAAGAAACAATGCTACTCTGTGCTGCTTGTTGCATAAATTCAAGTGGTTTAGTAAGAAATAGTTTCTTATTTAAAAAAAGCTAACATTCTTTTTTGTTTTGTCACTATTTTAAGCTTCCATCTTAAATGGTAATTTATTTCCTTTTCTCAGGAAAATGAACTCAAATGAGTTAACGCTGTCCCTACAACTTTGAACTTTTAACATTCTTGACTATAGCAGAAACTATTTAAAATATTTGTGCAACCCTCATGCAATCCTTTTTTAAAAATTCTTTAAGCTCTGCAAGACCAAACTGTTTTGGGGTTTTTGTTTTGTTTTTAATAAGGCACTGCTAAGCTTAAGCAGCCCCATAAGAGGCAAACATCCAATGCACTGCTCTTGTCATAATGGTTTCTGCGTGTAAACAAGGGCCCAGAAACAGTGTGCGTATCTGCACAGAGGAATCCCTTGTAAGTGTCTAGATCATCTTTTGTATCTGTTGAAATAACAGCTACAACATATTGTAACACATTTATTAGTCAACAACTGAAAAAAAACCCACAAAGCATAATTAAGGAAGAACCTTTCATATCCCTCTTATGGGAAAGAAACTTTAGAAAGAAGATCTTATGTTATATATATGAGAAAGGAAAATGTGTGTCTTTGAAAAAAGATGCAGTCATATTTTCTCAGGAAAGAAAAAATTCTTCCAAACTTCTCTCAAAACTACCCCTCTCCACCACCACTAATGAAAGCAGAAATGATGTCCCATTAAAGAAGCAGAAAAATCAGAAACATGACACATAAATGCCCTTGTGACAAGGGCTAGAAATGTAAAACCTAAACCTAACGAGCAAGTGCACATAAAATAATTCAACTCATGCAAGAGATGGTTATCTCTTAGCCAGGTCCTATACTAGACATGCAAATCTATGAAGGTGTTAAAAGGGCAGCAATGATAAGTGGTTTGGTACAGTTGATTTATACAAAAAAGCTGTTGAGACACAGTGCTTTTTTATACTTAAACTACCAGATCTGTGCATATACTTCCCAGTCTTATAGTGAAAACTTCCTTATGCAACACCAGGCAATAGAAATACATCAGAAGGTGCAATCTACACAAGTAATAGGATGGACTAAGTCTTTTCTGACTTCTGTGATTGACTGCTTTTCTTCTGCTTGAAAATTATTTCTTTAGGGCTTAAAGTGAAATTATAATTTATTTTTTAATTTTTAAACCCTGAAATATAGCTTAAGTTGGGGCATACATTCAGCACAAAACCAGTTTTGCATAATATCCCTGTGAAGAGCTGAGAGCAAAATCTGCGGTTTGGCTCACAGGCATGCTTCATTTCTTACCAAAAAAAAAAAAAAAAAAACAAAACACCAAAAAAACACCCACCAAAAATCTAGGGTTTTTATCATGCATTTCATGGATGATAACTGTGCTGTTATGTATAGAACTTCTGCCACTTTACACACATAAATTACCAGTGTAATTAAAGGAATTAAACCGTATAGCTGAGCAGGATTTAGACTAATGCATTTTTCAATTTTTTTTTTTCATATTGCTATGAAATACATTAAGTTGTTAAGGAAAGTAAGAAATAACTACCTAGGTAATTGAGACTCTCAATAAATATATAAATTAAATTTGAAAAACACTAATAAATTTTAACCTGCTAGTGTCAACAGACACTGAAACTGTAGTAAGAGCATACATCACAGCGATTTTAAAATGTTATAAAGATTTTAATTGCTAAAACCCCACAAAATATGGCTAGAACATCAGCAATGAAAAAACGGAAGACTGGACAGACCAGAACAACAATTCCAAAACTTTCAGCATGGTATGGTAAGCAGTCTGTAGCTGATCTGCAAAAACTTCACATTATCTTAAATTTGGAACTTGAGCATATATTGCTATATACAGTAGTTTTGCGTGCACTGAGTGGTCCCACAAATTTACAAAATTATTGCCTTGAAATGTACTAGCCGAAAAATGTAAAAACAATGGTCACTGGACAATATATGAGGCAGTACACATGAGACAAACTGCAACCACATTAATGACAAAGGTGCTGTGCAAGGGCTTAAGCAAGATTGTAATTACATACAGCCAGACTGCCTAAGGTAACTTCTGAGCTACTTATTAGATTATCATGATCTATGGACAGAATGAGACAGAAGAACCAAATTAAGATTATTCATTTTACCCACACACATGTATTTAACCAGGTACATGAAAATAAAAAGCTGCCTTTACAGACATGAGTGACCAACTTCAGTTAAAACTTCTAAGAGCATCAAGAGAAGATCAGAAAATTGTCTAAGGTTAAGTGCAGAGTTCTTTCATTCCTTCTTCAACAGAAATAAAATCTTTACAATGTAGAAAAGTCTCTTGCAAAATGGAATAAAGTCAATGGAAGCTATGATAAACAACTACCACCTCTTACAACAATGCTTAAAATGAGCACCTGTTAACTGCTGTACTAACATGTATTAGATGGCTGTTACAACTGAATGGATCTTTCATACAAATTAAAAAAAAATTACCAAATGAGAACATTACAAATGAGTCAGTATTCACTGCTTTGTAAAGTATTTTACCCCTCCTTATTTCACCTCTACATGCTTTTCTTTTTGCAGGTATATCAGCTTTTACTCCTCTGGCATTAATAACTAATTACTATTAATAACTAATTATTAGTAGTAATAATAATAAGCCAAAGCTGTCTTATTTATATCACACAAAATTTTTAAAATACCTCAAGATCTCTTTGCAGTATTTCCTGTGGGATTTTACCAGTATTTAATCTGACACTCCTAAACTCTACTGGTGGTGAAATCCCACAGTCCTGAATTCTACCAGGAGGCTACTGGAGGGATAAGATGAACATGCAGGGCCTGACCAGGCTAGAAAAGGAGAGGTCTCTTCAAGAGTCTCACTTCTTGGCAGATATATCTTTTCTTCAAACTACAGAAAAAAATAATTAATAAGCATTTTGACTTAACTGCACACTTTGGAGAATGCATTACGGTATTTCGTTTACTTTATTAAGCTTTATTCTCAGAGGTAAGATCTACAGAGTACGGAAAACACTAGCTAACTGACATCTTACAGTGGAAGTAAGATGTACCATTTTGTGTTCATCTCTCCTGTGCAATCTGTTAATATTCTAAAGGGCGGGAGACTACTGACTTCACAAGATGCCACCAAAAAACCTGACTTCTCAGTACTGCTTTCAGATTTCAGTATTGCTTTCAATTTCTGATTCTCTTCTTTGTGCATGTATTTGAAGTGGAACAGGTTGTCCCAAGCCAGTATGCAGTCCCAGTCTTGAAAGTTTCCAAGACCAAACCAGGTGAGGCCCTGCATGACATGGTCTGATCCCGTAGATGGATTCTGCTCTTCGGACTAGAGGCCTCCTGAAGAGGCCTAGACTAGAGGCCTTCAACCTGCACTTTCCTATGATCCTACAAACTTACGAGCGCTTCTCCATGTAAACTCAGGACAATATCCAAATGACCACGCATTCCGTGTTTTCCAAGCAACTCCCTTTATCACCAAAGGCATCTGCACAATGCACTTTTGGGGGACTTTGTACAAAGACACCATTACTTGACTGTGTCTGTTAATTCTTTTCCTCCTCCTAGATTTTTTGAATTATCTTATTGTGTTACTATATACAATGAGTAATTTTGGAGTGATCTCCTGACTCCAGTATCTCATCATGTTAATTGTTATGAACACAGGTGCATTCCCTATGATTTTTCATTTATTAGCACTTACAAGGCAACATAAGGCCTATATTGCATACACAATGTAGAGAAATTCCTCTTACCAATTTCAAATTTCTGGGGGGTTTGGGATGTATACAGGGAGTATTTCTTCATACTTTCAGCCCCAGTTTAAAAACACTGTATTTCACTTTGCTGAACTTAGTTCAAATGTCTTCAACCTCAGTTAATTAATTAGTGCATTTAAAGAAAAAAAAAGGCAAAACAGAAACAAACCCCATTTATGTACCTTCTTCCAAGGCACAAGTGATACATACGGAATACAAGTGATGTCCATACTGAACTAGTAATACTACATGTTAGTTGCCATCTGCTACACAGTTCAATTAGGAAACATGACAATGATGCTGATGAGCAGTAATGCACTGTAATGTTTCATAATACTTTTAAGACAAGTAATGTTAAAATATCCCTCGATCTTAAGTTTATCAACTTTCTTCATCATGCAAAAAAAAAAAAAAAAAAAGTAGGTGACTTTACACAATATTATGCATCACCTTGGCCTTTAAAAGAAAACAGCTGCATTGTGTGCTACCTAAGCCATTATCTAATACATCCAGAGAAGAGAAGCCATTAATTTTTAAATAAGCATTTAGAAACATGGAATAAAATAAAGGAAAAATGGAAACAAAGTTTTTTAACAATAAACTTACCTGTAATGAGATTTTTTCTCTTTCATACTGGTTAAAAACATCAACAGTCCATCTCGCAGTTAATTCTAGTATTTTCTATTTTAGTGTTCACTCTTCAAGTTACTAACTTACCATAAACACTTTCTGCCTTGCAAAATTTTGTATTAAACCACACTCCTTAACATTATTGACTTACTTCAAAATAGGTTAAATATTTTTGAACACAGCTTTTGAAATTCTGTTAACCACTAACACAAATAAATGATTGAAAGCATTACTCCAAAGGGCAACATACAGTTCAACAATGCTGGTCTCTTAGTAACAGGGAATGATAACTGTGAATACCTTTGTTAATATTAATGAACTTCACGGTGTTATATGAGGTTTTCAAAAGAGCTAAAAAGGAATAAATGCTTAAATAATGCCTTATAATACAAAGCACCAATGCACAACCAGCAGAAATACAAAAATAACATGGTATTTCTAACAATGCTAAGGACATTCCAACTTACACAGCAAATCTAGAGAACTGCTTAGGTTGACAGAAATTAATGTGTATTTTCCTCATTTCTGTGTTGTTCTTTAATCATTACAGTGCTAGCAAAGTTTGCCTTCTATGTTCCTCCCACCAACAGTAAGTCTTTCAAAGAACTTCTATGCACAATTTCATAGTAGCGGTGAATGTCCCTCAGTGTAAAATGCTATTACAATCACATTCTCCCTCAACATTTGCAACTGCTGTAAAATTCCACAAACCGTAAATCACCACTTTGTTTTTAAGTATCCATTTCAATTTTGCTATTGTCACTTAGCATTAAGAATCCTTAAAATTCAAGTCAATAAATATTTACAAGCCTCATATGAAAATTCTGATAAAACCAAGGACTACAAAAAAAAAACCACAAAAGACATTTGTTTACACAGTTTTACAATATAGGCACTAAATCTGATCTTTCTCAACATTTTTTCAGAAGCCAGAATGCCATTTTTATAGAAAGTCTGAAACATAAAATAATAGTTGGTATGTAAAAAAAACCTGAAAATTTAGTGGAAATTCAGAGACTTTTCTGATTAAAACAACCCTTTAGCTTTGTGCATTTATGTCCACAATTTTTAAATCCCTGTGGGTGAATTCAAGGGGAAATAGTGGACTACAAAAAACCTGAAGATTTTTGCTTTGATAGAAGCAGCATCTGGTTTGGGATTTTTTTATTTATTTTTAAATAAAAAGTTAATGAACTTCCTCCTCTTTGAAATTTTAAAATAAAAATCCCTTCAAGTCTGAAAATATCAAAGCAGTAAGACTTGATTGTTCAGCTTTGAACAGTTTCACACTTTGGTATTATCAATCCTCATGAAGACAAAACATTGAATTATGGTATCAATTACTCATGTGAGAAAAGGCTGTTCGATTTATATTTTTCCAAAGTTGCTAACACTCTCACGGGAATGAACTGAAATCTTTTTCCAGAGCCTATTTTCTTTTACAATGCACCTTCTTATTTTCAGCAATGGTTGAAAAAGACGAAAGCAAATAAAGTATCTCTTTACTTGACTGGAATGCTTTAATTATTCAGGAACTAGTGCTGTATTAAGCAATTATACTAACAGTATGTGATATATTTCATAATGGTTTCGCACAGGTGCTTTGTGTATTTGACCTGGGAATATGCCAAAATAATTTATTTGTAGTGTAATCTCCCTGGAAAGCATAAAGACTCCCAGTCCTAACCCACCGTGCATCGCTGGAACCTGACAGGGTATGCAAATCAAGTTTATTGTAGAGACTACTTAACAGACTATTGATTACTGAAAGGAAAATAAATAGATGAATTAGAATAGAAAGAACCTCTCTAATCTAATGCATGGATTAAGACGCCTTGTTCATTCTTAAACTATTTTATTAGATGATAGAAAATTTAAATGTGAATATAATTAAATTGACAGACATCAGGGTTGGGGCTTTTTTTTCCTTTTTAACATCACAGAAATGAATAACATTTCAGTTTAGGAACAGGCTATATACTGGTCTGTCTTGACTACACAGTATCTTGTACATTCAAGAAAGTTTTGACTCAGTGAAGTTGCTCTTCCAGTCACAGGTCATTCACTGATAAACAAGTCTGCGGGTGGTTGACAGCCTAACACTTCAGTCAAGTTTCTCTAGGACAGTGTATACCTTTTCAGAGTGGATGCAATAGTAACCATAGTGTACTGTGTCAGATAGAGAAATGGATATACTCATAAATAAAACTGATGGGAGCATACTGACAGTAAACTACAATCCAGCTTGTTTTTAGGAATCTGAAGTGTCCTTGAGAAAATATATACATTCTTAAAGATCAGATGCAGTCACGCAAAGAAGATGACATTAAAAAAAATCAAAAACGGAAACAACCCGTGAATACTGATAATTACTACGAGTCCCTATTAGCTATCAGACAGAAACTAAGCTTTTTAAGTAAAAGTTGAGAATAAAATTTTGAAAACTACTGAGTACCTGGATTTTGTAATGAAGAAACTGATGGTGTAGTATTTTTATTACATTATTCATCTGCTTTAGTCTTATTGTATTACAACAGATCAAATATACACCCTATCATATACAGGCAATGTTACAGGAGACACAAAATTACATGCTGTAATATCTACAAAGCAAACGCAGCAAGGACAGGTAAACTAGTCACATAAATCCTCACTTTGGGGCTGTACATCTATAGCCACATGTAAATGAACTACTGCATTCTGGGAACCACTATAAAGAACCAGTTTGAGTGGCAGAAGCTAATGAACGCAGACACGGAAGTCTTCTGGAGTCGAATCTGTAGCAAAGTAAAAATTTTATTTTTATTGAATAATAAACCACGCTGCTCACTCTGGAGCAGTTTTAGTTAAGAACTTTTCTGGCTGATTTGAAAGTAATTAAAATAAATAGTTGAGACATAATTCTAGGTATGCAGATGTTCTGAATTCTTTTTCTTTCCAAAGAAGTAGCAAATTAACAAATGCAAGCTGTAGTAGGGCACTCAGAATCCAGCGGTTCTATGGTATCAGGGCAGAATAGATTTTCAGTTTGGAGAATGCACACTTGCTCACTCTATTGAAAGAACCAAATTTGATCTGAAAGCAGTGGATTACCATGAATTTAAGACTATTTACTGTACACTTTATAAGAACCAGTAGCACTCAGACTAGGAAAAAAAAAAGAATATCTATGATCTGTTCTTCGAAGCGAAGAAAGAAACAGCAGGGAAGAGTTATTTCCTACTTCTTGTTCTGTTGATGAAATAATATGCAACCAAGCAATTGAAATGTGAGTTTAATTCACAAAAATAATATTCTTGCATAGAGAAATCTTCCATATAAGTTTCTGATTCGAGGCAAGATGTTTGACTCTAGTCAAGACTTATCTAAGACTATGACATTTTGAAATTCACCCTTTCAACCTCAAGTTCCATTAGAAGAAGCTGTTCTCCAGATACAAAAACACAATAGGGGTTGGGTTTGACTGCTGAGAACATGACATATATTCAAGAAGCTGATTGTTAGATCTTAATCTGAAAGTGGCACAAACTTTGACAGAGCAATCCTTAATTTTATCCTTGCTTCTGAGGATTACATCTGAAACATGCAATTTCAAATTAATTTCATTCCTTCAGTAAACAAGTACTATGTAAAATTTATTCACATGATATGTCACTTAGAAAACAAGGAAAACCAAAATGCAACATTTTTCTTCGATGTATCTTTGCAACCTCTTTACATTTCACTTGTAATAACAATTACAAGTGTTGACAAACACTAAAAATCATACTGCAATATAAAATTGAGTTTTTTACCGCATGTGTTGATTGTGGAACTGAGTGACGCAGCTCCAGTGGAAAGGCCACCTTTCGATACAGCTGAAGCTACAGATGTTGTAGAAGATGCTGGAGTCAAAGCAGCTGCAGTAGAGGAGACTGACGATGACGTTAACCGCTCTCCAGACTCCATATCTGTAAGAGAGAACATAAATATTTTCTATGGCAGGAAATTAAATTCAGTAATTTAATTTACAGGAGCACCTGTGCTGACCATGTCTCAGAATCTGCACTCGATTCTGGTGTAGTTCCTACAAGATGTTCACCTGAGAGGTGCATCACATGAACAGTACCCAGCCATTAGGGGAATCCAGCACAGTAAGGGAATCAGACAGTGCTATCAAGAGCTACATCGTATTTTGATTTGAACACAGCCTCACCTGTGATCATCACACCCACTGCTCAAGAGCTGCATTTCAGCTCAGGCTGGCATCTTCAGCCTTTGCCTGAATCAGGACATCCTGGGCCGTGCCCACGGCTCCTGGCTAGGCCGCAAGGCCTGCATCAGCTCCTACCTTCTCTACTCCTGATCAGACTAATGGATAGAACCCAGGCCTGACAGATTCCTTTGTTTTTTCTGGATCCTGTGACCAGCACAGCATTCACATCGAGAGAGACTGTGCCAGGGTCAGGAAAAGCACTGCCTGCATCATCCCTGACTGCAACCTTGTCCCTCCTTACAAAACAGTCCTGCTCTTGCTGCTCCCTGACAGAACCCAGCTTTACAGAACCTGCAATGCATCCCAAACGGCCCATATCTACTCTCTTCATTTAGGAAAAGACCCAGCAATTACGGTGAGATAGTATCAACATCAGAACTCCTGTAATCTGCTAGCTTTTTCTTCCTGGTAAGCTTTTTATATAAAATAAAACATCACAAGTTACCAGACTTACTTCACTGAACAAGCATCTGCACTTCAAAAATAAAATCACACAATAAAGTTGTTACTAAAAGTAATGCTACTTGTTGAGAAGTAGCTTCTCAAATACTTTAAAATTCCAGCCAGGCAAATGATGTCTAAGCACAGTGGTAGCAATGTCAAAAGACTATCTGGCTCAATCTGCCAGGACCACAGTTGACCTGAGTCAGTATCAGAGTATAAGGTGGAGAAGAAATCTACAAAAGAAACAAGACTAGGCATAGTTAAGTCTTAATAGGGAAGGTCCTGAGAAACTGGTCCTTGTCCTGCAGCTCCTCTTCAGCTACAGTCAACACCCTTTCTCAGCCCTATCACTGGAAATGTGACGAGGCCAGATGATACGCAGAAGTCAACTGCTGTAAAATCTCACTCCCCGACTCTATAAAACAGAATGCCAGCTACACAGGGACACATTTTCACAAACATTAGTCAATTCAGAAAACTGATGTGTTAAACAGCAGTTGTGATCCAAGTTATGTTAAAACAGCGACTTCCCAAATACTCGTTTGGAAAGCCAGCGTAAGAGCTGTTACCTACTTCTCAACAAAGATGCAGCACCCTTGCTTTCTCTCAGCCACAAAAAATGGCTGAAAGGCAGAGGAAGTAAAAAAGCAAAACTTACACAGAAACACACAAAATATATGGAAGATACATTGTGCCTATCTTAACTAAGTCATTAATTCCTTATCACAAATAGTTTTCTATGTGGCAATTTCTATGTACCAGCTAAAATCTCCAGACTCTTCCCTCTATCAAAAGTGACAATTCTGCTACAAGGGAACTATGGCTTACCGTACAGAACTGCCTACCCTTTACATAAACTACAACCAACGATCCTGCAGAAAACAGCACTGAAAGACTTCATTGCTTTTGTTCTTTACAGCTCCATTTATCACATACAATTTTCATGTAGAAGAAATACTTTTTTTTCTGCAAATACAGAAAAATCAACTACACAGATATAGTACAAAACAGCATCTACTGCTATACTGAATATGAGGGATATGTATTTTTTTCTTCAGAATAGTAGAAACTACAGAAACTGTTTCCTACAGAGAATTTATCACGGCAAAATATTATTAACCATTTTAAATTTTTAATTCAGGACTCCTAAATGCACACTTTTCTCCAATTAAACATTTTCTATTTGTGGCTAAGGAATACTTCATTGATTTTCAGTAATCTTTGACTATAATTCAGCTAAAATGCTACTCACTGGAAGCAGACCACTGAAAAACGCCACACATACTGTAGACTTTAGATGTTATATACGTCGAATCAATTTTGTAATTATTCCTATGGATAATAATTAATAGAAATCCCTTTCATAAGGGATTATGATTTAAATCTACCTACAGATTTCAGTCTATTTGCAAACACATGATTTCACACTACAAAAAAAAAAAATCTATCTTTAGTATACAGAGATCTACAAATTAATATAACAAAGTACATTTCATTTAGACATTATGAATGACTTAATGTAGGTGAGGCTAAAAAGCAGTTCTTGTATAAAAAAAAGTATGGTTTTGTTGTATTTTGGTATTCATTTTTGTAAGGTTGTCCACAGTGAATTTACTGCAGATATGGATGGTGTAAGAGAAATTATAAACACATCCTAATGGTATTATTACAGTAACCACTTTTAAAAGGGAACGTATTTCTAAGCTTTAATGCACTGCATTAAAAACTCAGGATTGAAATTTGGTATTTTACTTATGCTTCCTGACAAAACATTCAGAACTCTCCAATTTATTAAGAAAAAGAAAACGAAAAAGAAAACGGAAAAGGAAAAGGAAAAAGAAAAAAGAAAAAGAAAAAGGTATGCATTAAAATAAGTCTTTACCATCTGTAAATAAGCATAGTTAAAAACCACCTATAAGCAAGCCACACTGCTGTCATGAATGGGAAGATATCCTTGGTAGATCAATACCTTTTTAAATACAGAAAAGTAAATTTAGCTATACTTGCAAGCTTTTAACCAACCTAAGCCATCTGCTTGAACTGGTAATACAGCATCATCAAACAAGAACTGGGAGAATAGTAATAAACTGCCCTTTCAAGGCTCCCCTCTTCCCTCACCCCCTTCCCACTCTTTTTTTTTTCCTTTCAGTTTGCATGGGGTTGGAGGTTGGTTTGGGGGGGACTGCATTTTCAACCTTTCGTTCAGCTGCTTGTTTAAAGTCATAAATAGAAAACTAGAACACTGGTGTTTCTGAATGATTCTGAACTGAAGAAATCATATTCTTTTCCTAGAGACACACATACTTTTGCTGTTGAACTAAGTCAACCCTTAATTATGTTTAGTTAATTACTCTAACCACAGCAGATGGCTGACACCAAAAGAGATAATCCCCAAAACAGTCATTAGTCAGGATCAGCAATAATCACATTGTAGACCTAATGCTTCTGTGACTCAGAAAGTCTATTCCAGCTACAGCAGATTCACATTCTTTTTAACCTCAAATATATATTAGTTATTTGCTTCAATTTAGTGTATTTTACCACTCAATACTTATATAAAGTCTCAAGTTTGTAAAAGAAAAATTGAGGTGGGGAGGATATACTTTTTTTTATTTTCCATGTGTACTGATTTGTGTCAATGCTTTGCCTGAAAACTCCAGTTATATTCCCAGACTTTTCTATAGTGAATAATAATAATGAATGCAACTGAACACAATGAAAACAGAAAGCAATCTCTCATTAATGTGGAACAAAGCGGGAAGTATGTGCAGTTTTACAAAACCAAAAATTTTTTTTCTGGGGGGGGGTTGGGGGGGGGGAAGAAAAAGAGAAAGAGAAAAAGAGAGAAAAAGAGAAAGAGAAAAAGAAAAAAAGAGAGAAAGAGAAAGAGAAAGAGAAAGAGAAAGAGAAAGAGAAAGAGAAAGAGAAAGAGAAAGAGAAAGAGAAAGAGAAAGAGAAAGAGAAAGAGAAAGAGAAAGAGAAAGAGAAAGAGAGAAAGAGAAAAACTACTGATGTTTAATAAAAATAAGAACACTACAAATATGAGGGAGTTTACTAAAGGAAACAACATTCAAATCATTTTCACATTTTAAAAGGTAAGATTTCTTTAAATTACCTACCAAATCCATGCTCAAAACCTTCGCTGAAATGTATACTAACATAGAAAAAAAAACATGTGCTTAAACAGATAGTAACTCCCTTCATGGGGTATTATCACAGACATAATAGCATACCATCAATGTCAGTTGGGATGTGTGAATACTATAGTATATAGCATATACTATATACTATAGTATAAGGGGTCTTGAAAAAAATCTGAAGAGTACGTGTAACTCCAACTTCCAGTTTAACCTTTCCACTCGCATGTATTGCTTCATTATTGCAAAGATTACTTTTAACACAGTGAAAAAAGAAGTTGAAAGTGGAAGTGTAAAAACACGCTTCAGTCTTCCTCAGCGACAAAGTGAAAACTTGTAACAATTATTTGACTGTCAACTGGAGAAGAGCCCCACAGCATTTGGTGTTCTCTTGTCTTACAGCAAGTTATTTAATCGTACTGCACCTGAATGGAACCACACGATAGTATCTCAGAATTCAGAGTCCAGCACAGCAGAGTTCATTGAAAATCTGAAATGCAGGTTCATTTTAGGAAGTAAAACTAAAGATCTCGCTCTTTTCCTTCAAAGTGGGGCAGAGCCCAAAAAGGTCAGCACACAAAAAGTAAATGAAGACTCTGAGTGCTGGCCACGGAGGTTACCCAGCAGGCCAAGCAGCACTCATGGGTTCTGCACCATGATGTCACAGAGGCCGCGGAACCAAGGCAGAGTGGGTGTAAACGCAGTGGTATGCCCAAAAGTACACACAAGCAAGTACCCTGACCAAAGCCTCACAGGGAACTAAGCGCAGTGCTCACAGAAACTGGTGCAGTTCATTACAGACAAACTACGGTCACAGGAGGCTCCCAGAGATGCCCCCTGCTCTAGCGACAAAGTCTGGTCATACACCTTCCAACATGCAGTCTACTACTGCTACAATGTTTTAGACATCTGAGATTTTTAAACTCAAATAAAAGTCTCGATATAACTAATGAGATTCCCTTTATGTGTCTCAGATGCTGTACAAGCTTTAAAGGCCAGGTCAAGTGCTAAAAATTTCAAGTTTTGCAGAACCTCATTGTTATTATGTCACTTTTGATAATTTACTCTAAGCACTTCACATAAAACTCTCTAGGGAAAAAAGCCACCACAATAAAACTTTTTTTTTTTTAGTAAATCAGCAGCATTACTGGCTTGTGTTCTTGGGTGTCATACCAACTACAAAGACACTTCTATCCACAAATGACCTTAATATGTTACTGTCAGTTACTCTGTACAAAGCACCCGGTGCATTCCTGCACCATGCTCCAAGCCCTCCCTTTTCTCAGATCAGGCCATATTCAATTAGGTATAACAACACACTGTTGATTGCAACAGAATCCATAGCAGTGAAAATACTCATAAAATCACAAATGTATCACATCACAGTTCTACAAATTTTACTCGCATAAGGCGACTTACTGAAAACCACTTAAAAGTAGATCCAAGGCTTATGTTTGACATAACTGAGTCAGGACTCGCTGGGCAAAAAATGGAAACAAGGGAATCAGTTGCTCATCTACTGAAACCACAGAATAAGAGTGGTTTGGGTTGGAAGGGACCTTAAAGGTCATCTAATCCAACCCTCGGCTATGGGCAGGGTAACTTCCCACTAGACCAGGTTTCTCAAAACCCCATCCAACCTGGCCTTGAACACTTCCAGGGATGGGGCAGCCACAGTTTCTCTGGGCAGCCTGTGCCAGTGCCCCACCACCCTCACAGGGAAGCACATCTTCACAATTACCTAATCTCAATCTCCTCTCTATCAGTTTAAAGCTATTCCCCCTTGACCTAACCCTGCAAATCCTTGCAAAAAGTCCCTGCAATGGATGGCCATTTTAAGTAGCCTCAGGATAAAATATGACATTTTAAAAATGTGCATCTGTTTTGACTCCATCTAACAAGATAAACTCATCACTAAATGATACATGCAAATTAAACTGCAACTCAAGATCGCATTCTCTCCTACCTTGTAAGTAATTGTGTTATTTTTAGTTAGAAATAAACCTCACTTTGAATACTTCTGCATTTATATATTTCATGATTATGCTAAGGAAAAAAAACTTGGGCATGACAAACGACATGATTCAGTTGCTTTACATTCCATGCAAGGAGGATGGGCATACAGGTCAGGTTAAATTACAATCCCCCATGAACCTCACTTCTTGATAAACCTCAGAACACACTCCTGAAAGCTGCATAATGGTGGCATGGAATACGATCTATCTGATTTGTACCACAAAAAGTGAATGGCCACGCCAAGTACCTATCAGGCAACACAGCACTGCTGGAGTCAATGCTGAAATGACCCAAGTCTACTTAAAAGAAACACTTCAAACCCTAAATATCAATACTGAGAGCCTTATCTAAATAAATAAAAATAAAATAATAAAAAACCCACACACATATATCTATTATCTGTTATTCTGTATGGGATTAACAACTTTACACACGTATGTTTTGCAGTCGCCGCTTTTATTTTAAATAAGCACCCCTTCACCTTTTGTTGTTTTCACTTCTATGCTGGGTTAGGACAGGAAAAGCTGACACCACCAGCCTTAAAACACAAAAACAGATTACTGGAGATAGCTTCTTACACAGATGTAAACACAATCAGGATTGCTCACCCTGCAAAAGCAGCCTACTAATACAGTTAATCTGCACAAACCGCTCCTTGCAGAGCAGCAGATTTTAACCAGGTGACAAGAAAAGGACCCCATCATATAATTCACTTTGACCAATGCAAAGGTGTGCAATTCATCCAGCTGAAGGAGATGAGTGTTCATGCTTTAGATAGCAGGATGAGAATGGTACAGTACAATTCTGTGGAGACCACATTAAGGCTCACAGAGACTTAGCTCACAGAGTGGAGATTAACAGCGCTAGATACCTGTACTGTAACGCTTCCAAGCAGATTCTAAACAGCAAGTAAGTACTGGCACTGCATAAAATTGATGCAGAGCCTGGCCTCTGTCTTGACTGCACAGGCTGAAATAATAATATCTGTAGAACATTCAAATGTAAAGATTGGGCACTTACCCTGAGTTTGGGAAGTGCCTGAAAGAGTCAGTTCTGCCATTCTGTAATCAAATTAATGTTTCATCATTTCAGAAGTGACATTTCACAAACTCTTCCTGTTCTAAGGGCAGAGGGAAATAATAACAATTATAACAACAATAATAATTCAATCACTGAAATATTTTATACTGATTTAGGATGAATACCAGTTTTTAAGGATTGTATTTTTGTGCATGATGATTCAACTTAGGCAAGTTAAAAACCTGTTTCAAGTTCTCTGTAAAAAGTTGATCTTTCATTCTCTACACAACTACTTTTTTTATATACTGATTACAAGACTTTGATACTTTGTTCATCTGCACTAGATTCTAATACAACTACTACATCTTACTCTACAGAAGCAAGACTGATAGCATTTTATGCTATTACTTAAGTTTGCAAGGACACTGAGCAAACTGTATCTAAACCTACCTCTATGATTTCAAAAATCAAAGTATTACTCAATCTACTACTCAATATAACATTTTTTAAATACATTGCTGTCCTGGGTACAGCTGTAGCAGTCGTTTTTTCTCCTTCTTAGTAGCTGGTGCAGTGCTGTGATTTTGACTTCTGGCCTGGGAACAGCGCTGATAACATCAATGTTTTTAGTTACTACTCAAATGTTTTAGTCTGACCAAGGACTTTCTGAGCCTCATGCTCTGCCAGGGAGGAGGGGAAGCCAGGAGGAAGCAGAGACAGGACACCTGACCCAAACTGACCAAAGAAGTATTCCATACCATAGCACGTCATGCCCAGGATGTAACTAAGAGTTACCCAGAAGGGCTAGTTAGGTATCGGTCAGGCTGGGTATTATCGGTTGGCGGATGGTATTGTATTCTCTTCCCTTTTTATTTCCTTTATCATTATTATTATTGGTGGTAGCAGTAGTGATTTATGTTATACTTTAGTTACTGAACTGTTCTTATCTCAACCGATGGGAGTTACATTCTTTCGATTCTCCTTCCCATCCCTCCAGGAATGGGGGGAAGAAAAGGGGGGGGAGTGAGAGAGAGACTGCATGGCTGATTTATGGCTAACTGGGTTTAAACCACAACAATCGCGATTTTTTTTTTCTTAGGGTAACTCTGAAATGGCTACCAGAAACCCACATCAGAAATCCTACTCCAATAGTACTTTGAAAAATCAGTCATTAAATGTTGAAGGAACATGGAAAATAAAACTACAAGCATGTGATTTCACTAGCATGCTTTTTACAGAAATTACTATTTCGCTGTTTCACACAGAATCTCAAATTTTAAGGTTAGCTGCAAAAACAATCAGAATATTAAGATTAAGAAGTATAAAGATTATCTGTAGTACTTCAGGTATTCAAAAGCCCACATTTTTATTCCTTTTTTATTGTATTCAAGAATAAGATGTTAAACATTCTATTTCCTCTCAATCTGAGATACCCAATAGATTTGTTCCCAATTTATCCAGTCATTTTATAATCAGGTAATTTTTAACACTGAGCTAAAAAGACAATGCATTGCTTCCTTGTTGGCAATACTTTGTGAATATGCCTGTTTCATTGCAGCTTACAATACAGGAAACTGAACTATATCCATAAATAGACATGTAAGTAGGTTTCCTATAGGAAATCTCAAGAAAGTAACTGACAGGGAGGAGGGCTAAGCACCCTTACAAGGTATTCCTTGAGAAGATAGCATAATTTATGTTTAAGGACTCTAACGAATTACACTTTGTTCTACAGTCTTACAAACATAATTGTGTGCTAGGGCTCACAGTATTATGAACATCAGGCCCCCCATTTTCCAAACATTATTAAGAAGACTAGTTGGTAATACATTGTCTGGCCACTACCTAGTCTAGCGCTCTATGACTGTGATCAAGCTTCATCACCTACTTCTGCGGATACTTGTATCCTGTTCACCTCTTTAAATAATGGACTTCTTCAGGTTCTTTTCCTGAGAATCACTTGGTTGTCTTCCCTTCTCATATCTAAAGCTTTATGTTATATTTGGAGCAAGTATTCCTGCGTATAATTACCCAAACTATCCTGTTTACTCCTTAGTATGCATCCAAACTTTTTGCCTGCTGATATCTATCTATCAAGCTAATCTTTTCATTCAACTGTGCACTACTTCTGCACAAAATACCTAGATACTGCACAGAGGTAAAAAAATTAATTTAGAACTCATGAAAGTGTAAATGCACATTTATATTATCCTTTTCCTCATCAACCAAGAAGGGACAAAAAAGAGTAGCATCATTATAGAAACTAAGGTACTGTAACACTCAGTGAAGTGCAGCAGCAGAGCCTTTTCTGACACACTTCTTGAGAAGGTCTTTAAAGCAGGGAAACTTGAGTGCCAAAATAATACCACAAAGAATTGCTTTGCCTGGGCTGTAACAGGAAGGAAGAAGAAAACGGTGTCTGAACAGCCCTGTGGCAGACAAATCCATTAAAATCAGGAGTGTAAAATAAAAATGGATACTTTTATTTACCTGTTTCAAATTCTCACCACCCTTGCTTTAAAGACATCAGACGTTCTAACAGTAAAAGATAGACATGGTGTCCTGGCAGCTCTAGGTGAAAGCTCCTGGGTCTCACATAACTAAAGACCTGGACTTGCCACTGAGAACTGCATTAATGAGTCTTTTTTGCACTTTAACATGAAAACAGCTAACCAAACTCCTCTGCTACTGTTTTCCCTCCAACTTCAAGTATCCAATAAAATCATGGTCCAGGAAGAATAAAGGGAAGAACACTGCCCTGAGGTAAATGCTTTGTCTTGTTTCATTAACACCAGCAGAGGCTCCTGAAGTGTTAATTTTCCATAGGATACAACAGGCCAGCTGTGAAAAAAAAAAAAAGCCCAGCTGTCTGAACAGTAAAAACACCAACTTTTTCTGCAGCAAAGCAAGCCAGTTTAGCAAGGTCATATACTAGATTAAGATGTCTAACTTCTACTGAACTAATGCTATTTTAAAGTCATCGTGGTCCACTGTACTGGATCACAGTGACGCTACCTCCTTTCCTAACTTGCCAGAGGTTATGGGATCATTCATGTGCTAGAAAGCACAACAGCTGGATTTGGCTTTTGCAACTCCTCTCTATCGGCACATCATCTAACAAGATGCTACCTAAATAAGCAATGGTAATTTCTTGCACTGTCTAAACAGGTAGGAATGATTTCTAGTAGCTATTTTGTATCTGACTTTTCAAGAGAAACAGCTAACAAAAAACAACAACCCAAATCCAACCCCAAACAAGGAGAAAGTAAGATTCCAACATTTTGTTCCATTTTATTTTATTTCAGAGTATTTGTACAGCAAAAGAACAGCTGTCCAAGGACTGGGATTCTAAAGCAAGCCCGCTTCTTTCAGCAAAGCACTTCAATTAAACCTATCTTACAGGAATAAGCCATTTCTAAATAAACACAGAATTGACCACTGAAGTCTTCACATGTAATTCTAAATACTACTGACACCTGACTGAACCCTAAGTGTTTTATTTTTAAATGCAAGTAGAAACAAGTACTTAAGGTAGCTAGCTACCCTAAGTGATCTACTGAGCTGAATTAGTGCTCTTCTATTTTTAATTCTTCTTTTGTTCTCAGTGTTTATAAAGCTGTGTGCATGGTATACAACATTTATTACCTAATAGTCCATTATCCACACAAAAAGTTTAACAGGCAGTGAAAATATCCAAATGTTACATTGTTATGCTCAACTGAAAGGAGTTCAAATAACAGATAACTTAATGGGAACCTTCAAGAACACAAGTTTAGATTTCTCTTAATGAGTTCTGAAAGCCTATTGGCAAATGATTACACTAAGAAATGGCACGAAAGGAAAAACGTCACCTTTTAGACTAATACTCCAAAAGAGGATGGCGGCGCCACAGGATGCGGACTGGGAGGGATGGAGTGGCCAGTATATTCTCAAACATATTATTTTGATTAAACATGAATAAGATTCAAGTTTGAAACACAAAATACTGTCTCTTCCAATATTTTTAGAACTCCTACAATTATAAAAAACTTCCAGCTCAGCTATATTTAAATAAATTCTCTGAACAACTGCATATCAGCACCAAATCAACATGATAAAATAGACTGTTTTGTAAATCAACTCAGTAGTTATATTCTGAAACCAACTGTTTATGTATGTAGCTCTCAACATTAACTTCCTTTAGTATTATGCAATGGCATTTATTATTAAAGAGACAACAAACAGGATGAAGCAGTGTTGCTTTGCAGTTGGGTATTCTTGACCACTGCGCAATTAATCTACAGTTCTATTTCATTTCTGAATTCTTAATAAGCACTGTAGTTTATGAAAAACAGCAAGTCTCAAAAACATTATATTAATTGAATAGATAATGTTCAAAATATCTGTTAAAACTCAGCCTGCATTACAGAAAAATCCCTAAAAAAACCACGCTTTGACAGAAAGATGGTTGTATATTTATTTTAAAAATTTCTGCTTAATAGCTCAGGAAATCTTTTCAGTCACAGAACTTGTTCTTCATCTCCCACCAATAAACATAAAGCAATGCATTTGCACAAGACAGTAATTTCAAGCATTTTAATTCTCTAAGAAATGTATCAGAGAAGATACAGAACTAAATGGGAAATATAATACAAAATAGAAATACATGCTGTGGCCAAGAAGTTCAAAACTGGGACAGCTGAAGTCAATGCCTTTTTTTTTAATGCTTTTCCAAAACCTGACTTTCCATCTCAGCAGTACAGTTTCAGCTTTTTTGCTGACTTTTTGTCATTCAGACTTGGTGCCAGATTAGCCATCGTATTGTACACCTCTTCCCATGTTTCAAAAGCCAGAACTTCAACTCCTCAAGCTCAAAATCCAGGCTTAGCTCCAATTACAGGTACCAACAGAGCTTGAGAAAAAGAACCAACAGAGGAAGTGTCCTGCTGAACCTTTGATGGCAGAAGCTGGCACAGGTTTGTCTGGCAACTGTTCAAATTCTGAAGTCCTAAAATTCATGCTTGTGCCAAACATACTGGCCAGTATTTCCATAACTGAACTTTGCTTATTTTTGTGAAACTTAACATATCTGTTTTAACATACATATACAAAAAACTCACTACAAAACACTTTTTCCCATTTTGGTATTATTTTGGTACATGTTGAGGGGAAAAAAAAGCACATATTAAAAAAAAAATAGGCAGAGAAAACATGAAAATATCCATTGAAACAGTTAAACTTTAAAAGAATAACCTAAGGGGAAGATAATTTGGGGAAGAAGTAACTACAAGCCCAGGTATCTATGTGTATGTATGAACTCCACATTAATCAAAGTAACCAACTTGGAACTACTCCATGGGCACACTCCTGTAAATCTTTCAAACAATAAAGATGCAGAGAAAAGGATTCCTTTTTACCTTGCAGTCCTAAACTTGCAGACTACCATAACAACTCATGTATTTCAACATGTAGGAAGGGGCAAGGATGTCAATCAACTCTATAATAAACAGTCTGGAGTCTGCATTAGTTGCTACTTTTTTTAGAAGTTTTTCATCATTAACAATTTAAGATACTATTTTACACCTTCAAAATTGCTAAAATTAAAACAACCGGCATACTCTGATGAGAAATGAGTTCTTGGATACTAAATCAGAGTTCCAGAAAAGCACTCAGGAGAAAAAAATCTTTTGAATGTGTACCTGTACCAGTCCCACGCTTTGTGCTGGGTCCTGATTTTGTTTTACAGTAGCACCAAACTTCAGTCTCATTATTCTAATACTAATAGTTTTACATTTAAACAAATAGAAAAATCCAAACATCTGAATTGTACATTCAGTTCTCCAATGCCAGCAAAGACTACTTTTAGCCTATGTGATAGTGAAGAAGTGTATTAGCTTCTCATGTCATTAAGTGACTTCTGGCACCTTGATTAAAGAACTTTATCATGAGGAATGCTAACTCCTCAGCTTCAAACTCTTAAAGCATCTTGTGGTGTCATCTAGCAGGAATGCAATGGTTCCCACTAATAGTCTGAAGCAGCAAGTCTTGAGACAGAGATAAATGGTTTCCACATTAACACTGTTCCACTCACGTGGTTCTTTGGAAACCCAGAACCAGTTCTAGAAGAAACTGTTCTGTACTACCCATCGATTTACATCAGCTTCATCACTGGCATCCACCCTCATTTCCAAAATAGCTTTCTGATTTGTTCATTGTTTCTTTAAGGCATTATGATCTTTACAGTAACTGAGACATTTAAGTAAAACAAACCTAACAACAACAAGAAGGGAGAAGGGAGTCCACTGGAACTGAAGCTTACCTTAAAAGAGTAACTAGAAGGAATAATAATGGGGTTCTTGAGATACAATGAAATAAAACCGAGCCTCAACAGGAGCCACAACAGTTATTACCACGTCACAGAACACTATCCTCGCTGACTCCATTCACAATATTGTTCTTACAAACCAAGCAGATGCAGATCTGACATCTCAAAGTTATTTACACATGTGAAGGAAGTGGTTAGACATAAAGAACCTGACAGATTGCATTTTTATTTCCACATACTGGTGAGAAATGAGATAATAAACTGTCCATACTTCCATCTACAAAAACAAAAGTACTGTCAGAATACATATCTAGATCTCAGGCTTCTACCAAAGCCACTGGTAAACATTACATTTTCCTACATTATTAAAGAATACTAGATTAAATACCAGAGTCCGTTTCAGCTATATCAGGTGTTGTTTTCTTGGCAAAGCTTGGTAATAATTTAAAGATTAACAGTGGTACACAGTATTCCCATAAACCATTCTTTCAGAATTTAAAGGCACTCTGCAAAGGCAAGCTGGTACATCATCGTCATATTTGACTAAAAGTTAAAACCACAGCTTGCCTCTTTGGCAAGATGGGGAAGAAGAAGCCTAAGCAGCCCCCACTGCTGTAAAGAGCACTCACTTCTGAGGACAGCAACACCAAGTGCAGAAGCGACAGCTTTTGGCTGCACCCTGAAGTAGGATCTGCCCTTTCCTGTGCAGCAAGAGCAGCTGCATCCTCCACTTCAGCTGCCCCCACCACTTCCCTCTCTGCGGGACACAGAACTGACAGGCACAGAAAGGCAGCACCCATCAGGGCTGCCCCTCCTGTTTTACAGGAATCCAGTTTGGTTAAGTAAGCTAAGCTGAAGCTTTGAGCCAACACGTTCAGCTGTGACGCACTGAGCTTTGAGTTTAAGACACTTTATAGAGACAGAGCATGCAAAAAATAAAAATAGCAAGGGAAATGTTTTTAAAATGCCAGGATTGTATGTATTATGCTGGAAAAAACTGAAAGGGGTACAAGAAGCCAGTTACACAGTGACGGAGTGCAAGCCTGCCGGAAGACAACACGCATGTTTCACTGGCACCCAAATTAGGACATTTCTTAGACACTGTCAGTATAGAGCATTACTACTCACTTAGAACATGAAGTTATATAGAATTTTATCTAGTAACAGGAGAAGTTCAGTATTTTGTTAAAAGATTTAAGAGACTCTTGTTTTGTAGGAAAGTTTTGAAATACCAGGTCTTCACCATCACTTGAGAAGAGGAGCCCTTTCACAAGTTAATGTAGGCTGTATCCCTCTTCTTTTCTTCCCCATGACATTTTACTGCTTTGTTCCCCTCAAAGTAGACCTGTATTTACATGTTCTAGCCACTCTATTGTCCACACCCTTTTTTCTATATAGAACAGTCCACGTAAACTAATAGGTCAAGCATCACCAAAAACCTCTTTGTACACCAACCTGGATAAACACACTGTCTCCTCCTTACCTACTCATTCTTCTCAGTGTGAACAAACATTTATTTCTCATATCTACTGTCTACAAGCTCTTTAATAATGGCTATTCAATTTGAAAATATATTTTAACTATTACGAAAATACCTATTTGTTTTAACTGAATCATATTTTTCTTTAGATTTCATTTTCAGTTCCAGTATCTGTCAACACAGTGGATATCTCCTGTTACTAAATGAAACTATATAAGATCCTCTTTCCATAGTAAAATAAGATTCATAAGCTACGGTAATAGAAAAAGTGGACATTTTGAACAACAACGATTTTAGTTAAGAATTCAGTACAGGTTTTTTCGCACTTTAACTAGCTTACAAAAAAAAAAAGACACAATATTACTTTAATATGAATTTATATTGTTACTGAAAAATTTTACTTAGCACCTTCATAAATTTTCATGAAATAACCAAGAACATGCATTGGTTCTGTAACATTAATCACTGTGCATACAGTGCCACTTATTGTAAATTCTATGTCATTTCTAGTAGTGTATGATAAGACCAACATTTTAAAAAAAAAAAAAAATCATTGTAAACCCATTTAACCGAGCACAGTAAGACCAAAAATGCACTGCAACCATCAATTACAATAACAAATCTGTCAGACTGATACTATGGAGCAAAATAAAACCGGACTTGTGCACTGAGTGATAGCTGTCACACCCACCTAGTCCTCATCAGCAAGAGCCAACAGATTACTTGCAGTAAAAATAACACATCAACTGTAATAGAGGAAAAAGCACATTTCCTGTGCATATAAGGAAAGCTAACAAAAAGGCTGTTTTGTTTTGCTTGAAAAACAAGTTTGTCAGACATTAAACAATTCTGCAAGTGACAAAAATAAGCTATGAAATACCAGTACTTCAGCATGTGCACAAAACACATGCAATTTATGTCACTGTAATTGTCCAGTGAGTATTCATCAGAATTCTTCTTAAAGTTAATACCAGTTGTCTAGCACCTAATAGACTTTAATGGTTTGGGTTTTTTTACTCTCATGAAGATCAGATATATTTGCTCATCACTACATTACAAAGAAGCAGTATGTCTGTCTCAGAATACTGAAAAACTGAAAGTTGCAACTCTATATATTCTTCAATCTGTAAACATTTCAAACTATTAACCTGGGGAAGAGGGAGGGAGAGGGAAGGAAGCACAGAAGAAAAGCACTGAACACTTGGCATGACAGAAGAACAGATACAGAACATAAACAGCTTACTGTGGAGAGTGGTTTAATCAGGAAGTAGCCATTATCCTGTCGCTAGAGACAGCACTCCAAAACAAGAAGCCGGGGTTTTGGTGTTGGTTTGTTGCTTTTTTTCCTCCCTTCAAGAAAGAAGAAAGCACATGCTATCGTGCCGGAGCTTTGCTGAGCCCAAAGGTCGCCAGACGTTTATTGTCAAAAGCTACCCTGAGAACGAAACGCAAGCAAGCATTTCAAAGCTGTATTTGAAGAAGCATCTAAAATCCACCACAACCTCCCCTCTGCGTTACACACAAAACATGGCTGTCTTATTCAGAGATTAGCAATTATTGTAATGAGATACTGTCGGAGAGGGTCAAACAGTACTTCCTGCAGTTTACACATCTTGATTTCCTGGTAAACAAACTGCAAGGCAGGTGGAGCACTCAGATCACCAGTGAACGCTCCCGCACGCATCACCAAAGCCAGCGCAAGCAGGCAGGCAGCTTTAGCCGCTCTGTAATTACGTGGGGCAACAAGGTAACAAAAACCATAAAAACAACTGAACCGTGAAGGACATTCTTCCCATACTCATCAGTGCCGTACTTGGTTGTTTTCTTTTTTCAACCAAGCCCAAGAGAAATATTTTATTTTCTTTTAAATGATTCTTATGTACACACACACACACACCCACCCAGCCAGAGCAAACTGCTCTCAAAACTGTTTTGGTAGGAGAAAGTGCTAGGGTTGGTAACCTGAATCAACCCTTGAAAAACCTGAAACTGAAAAAAAACAAATGCTGTGCTCAGAATTTAAGCATCAATCTCCAAAAAGCACAGTTAAAGAAATGTACTAACAATATTCAGAAATTATAAAAACTGACTTACAGAACGTAATTTTTAAAGGGGACCAAAAAAAAGAGCGCCTTTTTTTAAAACTGCCTGACACTTTTCCCCCTCAAGAAAAATAATCACAGATGGACTAAATACACAGCAGTGAGAAAAGCTAGTTGTTTCCTACCTATAATCTTGCAACTCCTAAGCAACTAGAATAAAGCATATGGTCCACTGACAGAAGACAGAATTTCTTTACAGGATAAACACAATCAACTTATTACACAACAGGCTGATGCAAGTGAAAATGCTACAGTGCCCGTAGCAGAACAGCACAAGGGCTTGAACTTTAGCGTGAAGTAAGATGAAAGATTACTTGCATACTAGAGGGAATATGCAAAGACAGGGGAAGGGTGTGGATCAATCAACTGATTAATTCTCCCTCTCTCTGAAAAACAGCAGCATGAAACAAAGCGACCCAGGGAACACACCAAAGTAACATGTCTGAAGAAACAAACTTAGAAACAGAACATTAAAGGTTCTAAATAAGGATGACATAAATACATTGCAGCTATTTTTCACATTAAGCTTAAGAAAGGAGCAAAGGAAAGCTGTGAGAAAAAAATAAAGCATTAATGGAAAGATTATGAAATATGAAAAGATGTATCTCCATCAGCAAAGCCTGCTACTGAAGATGTAGCTTGTGCCACCAGAAACTCCCAAACAAGGTAAATATATTAACAAGAGGGATCTCTGCAACCAAAACAATACCCAAAGTGTAACTTTTGCAAGCTGTGCTTCTTACAAGTAGTACAGCCACAATTTCCTAATCAAACACCTGGATATCACGCATTCCCTTAAGTAAAACCACATCAAAACTTCAGCATTTCACTCATCTTGTTTTCT
Source organism: Pezoporus occidentalis (assembly GCF_034315485.1). NCBI lineage: Eukaryota > Metazoa > Chordata > Aves > Psittaciformes > Psittacidae > Pezoporus > Pezoporus occidentalis. Next base: position 5,952,062 of record NW_026915877.1, read on the forward strand.
ACTGCTACTCATCTTAACAAAAAAGAGAAAGCAGTCTTATCAAACAATATTCAGTGCTTCTGAAGAAAACAGTAAAAATCCAAACCACCAAATGAGAAGCCTTCTGCAAAGACAAGGAATATTAACAGACTCTTCTCAGTAGATTCAGTTTTAAGAAGCAATGTATGTTGTATATAATGAGGACAAGTTTGGTACTAGTATCACTGCAACCAAGCTCTCACAGCAAGATTTAGGAGATAATGATATAAAATCTCAATCTAGGAATTGCTTTTAATTCCAGAAACCTGCACACTGAAATACAGCCACCATGACTTGGAGTCTTATGAGACTCTGGGAGATTCATGTACAATAGTTAAAATACTAGCTTACAAATTCTAAAGTTATTTCAATCCATATGGCTCATAATGGGAAAAATATTTACTCTGGAACAGCTGTTTTGCATTGAGATAGCAGTGAAGGAAAGGGAAATAAAATATTACATTGGAAACAGCCAAGCAGAAGGCCCATACTTGGTTCCTGAACTCCAGGGTGAGTAAGACCCTAGCTGAACTATAATCTGTGCAAGATGTTAGAAGCAGGGGTTTGTTTTCTACCAGTACAACCATGAGAGAACCTAAATACACTGAACTACAACCCACTACTTCCATGTTAAGTCAGCAAGAGAGTAAGAAAAATGGTTCAGCAATTGATGCTCTCAGACAAATTCTACAGCAACAGGTGTCCAACACGTCAGGTCCATGAAAAAAATTATGTTTATAAAACAGGCCTAATGTAATACTGAAACATGAGATAAAAAAAAAAAAAAATCACTGCTCAAGCTATGCCTTAAACACTCATCAGCACCTGCCCTCATAAAATGTCAGTGTCAACCTGTGGAGCCAAACTGAACAGTTAGTGTCTTTCTGGGATTTTTTTTTACGATCATCAGTTTTCTATATAGCAAATTCTAACTATAAATACCTAATATGGGTCTAGGTGTAAATATGGGTACTGAAAAATAAATTGTAAAGTATTTTTTAAATAATACGTACAATAACTGTCAGTAAAATATTGAAGTGTTCTTTTATTAAGATTGCAAACATTGTCCAGGGGAACTAAATCTATGGTCATAAATACAAAATACTGAAAACTTTACTGTACTGTGAGTTGTTTGTTGGTGTTTTTTTAAACATCAACAGCTTCTTACAGATCCTGGTATGCTACGATTCCTGCAAAGAACTTTCAGAAAGAATCTCACCACACCAAGTATAAACAGCACCTCTACACCGAGCAGGAAAACAAGTACCAACCCCCAGAGAGAGATCTGAGCCTCTCTAGAGCTATCTATATCATTCAGGTCGCTCTATTCCAAATGAAGTTTTTGTTTAGAACTTCGTATCTTACCCTGTGATAAAGAAATATAAAACCAGCTAAGCCATGAATCTTGCTTACGCTCACCTGAGAACACATAATCTCTATGCAACCCCAAGTGAATACCAGCAAAGCCAGAGATCAGTATTTTGCATCACACCTTGATGAGATCACTTCACTGCAAAAATAGTCACTTAAAATAGTAAACATTTATGAATATAAACACAATACCTAAATCCAGCATCACCTGTGAATATAACCTGCAGCAATAGCTTGGGAGAGTATTAACTCCCTGCAGTCATCTTTGTAGTGCATTAAATAATAAATTTATTTCTAAATGTTTAACATGCAGACACTAGCTGCACGGATGAATAAGGAGGGGAAAAAATGGGTAATTCATTACTTACAGAAATAATGGGGGACACCAGAACTCCTGGGGTGGCACACTAGAAGTTCTAAATCATCTTTTTACTCAAGAAATGCTAACAAGTTGATAGAGATGAACTCCAACTAAACTACAAAGGGAGGGGAGGGCAGGGGGTAACATCAACCAACCAACTTTCCTCCTTATACTCAGCGTGTGCCAAAAGACTTTTTACTCCTGAGAGCCTTTTACACAACAGCATGCCAAAGCAAGTGCTATTTTTGTCCCCATAAATTAGATTCTGACAATATTTACAAGCCTCCGTATAATTTTTTCCCCACATATGTTATTGCACAGACCATTCTTGGGTTCCACTGTTACACAGAGAAACACTGGATGTTGAAACTGGACTCCACATCTGGAAAAATTAAGACACATAAAGAAACAGATTATCTCATTCCAGTTAGTTTCTCACCATCAAAAAACAACTAAACCAACTAATCTTCAAAAGCCATCAGCTGCCACTAAGTAATTTACATCCTTATAGTGATTATCGCCCTACCAAAGCAGAGGGAAGAGGCTTGCTTTCCCAACTGGAAAGAGAGGCAACTATCTTCAATTTGTTCTACTGCCTCTGTGGTCTGCTCACATATATTGGTCATACTGCTAATGATTTAGCTTCATTTTAAAGGCCCTTTGGTCCTCATTGAACTATCTCCCTAAAGCAAGGACCCTTCATCTATCAATCTGATCCTTAAAATGGTATCTTGGAAATGGAATAAAGACAGGAGCCACTACAGAAATATCACTGAGAAAGAGGCAGCCATAGTCACTCAAATGAATGTGACCAAAAAAACCCCAAAAAACTAGTGTGTTCTGTACATTACTACACTGCCCAGAAGCATTCTTCATGCTGGCTCATTAACTAGAACCAATCACAAAACTACTCAAAATCCTAAGTCATTATTTCTTTAGTAGCATTTCATACATTTGCTACTAGATTTTTGACCCCACACAGTTTATATAGGGAATATTCTGGAAGAGCATAGGAAAATTCCTGAGTTGTATAATTTCAGTGCATTTGCATTTTCCTGCATCAAAACCTTCTCATATGCTCCTTCTCATTTTGAACACTATTCATCAAAATGTCTTAATATTACTGAAACAGTAGTTTTAACTAGCAACTTGGAAACAAAAGAAACCAAGGCACTTCAGTATCTTAAGTACCCCACTGTTGTATGTACCAAAATACGTCATTTCATAATAAACTTCATAATAATTGTTATCTTACAATAAACAGGTTTTTAATATTTTTCAGTATATCCTAACTAAAGATTTGCGCTTGATGAGATTTGAGACCAAGGTGACATTTGTTTCGATGCTCTATATGCATTACTGACATCCATTTTAAAAAGCATTACAGAGACTAGTAGTCTTAAGAGTTAAATTTTAATTTTTGACATGGTGAATTCAGCATTAACTATTATTTAGTCAAACTGAAGGTTTGGAGGGAAAGATAACAAAGGTAGCAAGCATGGCAAAGAAATGCAGGGTAAAACTGCTTTTTTCCATAAAAATTTTCCATAAAAATAAACATTAATTTACCATTTTATCAGGAAATTGAAATATAACAATATTTTGAAAATATAAGGATTCTTCAGAAGTTTTGAAATGTTAGAACTATATATATTCTTTATCATCATAACACACATACACTCACAGACCCTCTGAGAATACAATATTCATTTTGCTGCAGAAGAACAGGCATTGCATAACAATGAGATTTGCTAATGAAATCAGCCATCAACCTGGAATACATATGTATCAAACCAAGACCTCAGTGTCATTTTCTTTTTGCGTCGTTTGTTCTTTTTCTCATTTTCTCTCGACCTTTCAGTGTCTTGTCCTCCTCCTGGTTTCACTGACTCAAGTACAGCAATATTGCAAAATATTTTGTTAGCACCATACATACAACACTTTATTTTACAAAATTTATTTCTCTGTTTATTGCTAAATGTAGATTCTAACTGCATGGGTTCTGCAGTATTGTTAACATAGCCTTGAAAGAAAAATCAATGGGTGCTAAGGAGACAAAGGAGTTTCATTCCTCTGCGGAAACAGAAGGAATATCTAATAACAATTGTGTGTCACTTGGACAAACTATACTTTCAGAGCACGCCAGTTAATACAAGGATTTAATATAGGAACAACACATTTAAAAAAATCTTCTCTACATTTATCTAATGATTATACAGAAACAGAATTTAAAACCATTACATGAATAAAAGTGTAACTGCTTTGCATAAACATGCAAAATCATCATGAAACCAAATAAAACAATCCAGCAAGTTCAGTAACAGTATGTATAAGTATGCAGTATATGCAGTTATACAAAACACTTCAGTGAAAAAGAGATGAATAGTGAATGGAATTACTTATTCTACTACTCAGAGCTGACCATAAAAATTAAAACATTACAAAAGTCTTTCAAAAACCCTTTTTTCTCATTATACTAATACCATATTTTGGCTTTTTGGGATATACGCTGCCTTAGGTTTCATAGAAAAAGCAACCTATTTACAGCCCTAGCTACATCAGCATCAAAACTATGTTTTGAATTCACCCCTAAACTATAAAAACTAATAATAAAACCCACTAGTTTTTTCCACTGTTCTCATTTTGAAGAGTTCATTACTATAATGCCACTATCAAGTTATCTTTATTGTTGGTAAGTTCCAAAGTCATACCAAAAAATACAAAACAGTAGAAAGTAAATCTTTGCTGGCTTCTTTGGTAGGGTTGTGTTGTTTGGTTTTTGTGTTTTTTCTTCTCTCTTTTTCAACTAACACTCCAAAACCCTAATTCCATGGAGACAAACCACCAATTTGTTAGTTTCAGTATAGCAAAACTGAACACAAAACTCCTTTGGAATAAATAAAAGTAATTTGTAATTTATTTTCCAATTTTATCTTGACAACATAAGGAAGTCATTCAGTCATTCATTCTATAGTTACGATGGCCATCGCAACAGGAAACAGAACAGGAGGCACAAGAGGCCATTTAAAAATAAGAGGAGAAAAATCACAAAATCTCTGAAAACGGATTTAAACATCCCCAGAGCCAGTCATATCAAATCATCAGTATACAACCATCAAGGTAGTGGATGTAATGAGCTACATAAGTAACTGAAAACATAAAAATTTCCATAAACTCTCTTCATATGTGCTCTGATTCTAAGTTAACAAGCACTTATGTCATCGAGAGCTTTGAAAGCTGAAAGCATGTAACACATGGCCTTATTTTTCATTCTATTTCTCTCACTTTTAAATATATGCAACTACATGATATAAACATTGAGGCATATGTCATATGAAGTGGTCTTACTCTCATTTGTGCATTACCAGGTCCTAATAAAAAGATGTAGGAAGACTATTTTTAATCACACGCTAACAAAAATGCTGCTGGTTCAATTACAAAGCATTTGTCCTTCTGTCAAAAAAGCCATCCATGTTACACCTCAAAATGACTGAAACTGAATAGATTGAGGCACAGTTAATTATAGTAGGCTCACCTGTAAAAGCAAAGACTATACAACCTCCAGGGTTTGGAAAAGAGACACTCTAATGCAACAACCTTGACCCTTGAAAGCGCTGGGTCATTTTCTTCTGTGATGAACAGTGATTGCTTTCTATAATTCTAACAATTGTCAAGTAGGCTAAAGAGTATGGCTGGCAGGTGATAGTTGTGAAATGCCTGCACTTTTAACAATGACTTATTACCCTGTGATACAGGTCAACTTTCCAATTGAGCATCTTCTGCAAGGTGCTATAGGCTCTTGATGCTATATACTACAAACAACTGACAACAATGGTTTTACTAGGGATCAAACTAGCATATGTGGTACCTATGAATATAGAGAATTGTTAAAGGATATAGCCTTAATTCAAATTATTAAACAAGAAAATCTCTAAGATATCCACACCTACTGTACATATGAAATATGTGATTTCTGGTACATAACTGTTGACATTAGGCAATCATGCATATATATCTTAAGTACAGGACATCAAATTTCATAACTTGACACAATCTGGCACAAACTGAGTTAACAGGAATGAGATTATAGAAAAGTGAACTCTCACTCTATAAATATAGCCTCAACCTCATAACAAAATACAGATGAAACCGTATCAACAGTACACAGAATTAGATGCTGCCAGGTACTAAAAGATGTACACTCAAATACTTATCAATAAAGAAAAAACATGAACCCAGAAGTGAGACTGAATTTATCAACCATATTTATCCTTTCTGAGCTAATCAGAAATAGCTTCTTCAATATATAGTCCAAAATGCTGCATTTTGCTGGAATAAAATAAATACAGATGTCCACAGTATGACCATATTCTAAAAATTAACACTCTCCATTTGACCATGTTTTTTTGTTGTGGCATAAAATCATATTCCAAAGTATTAACAGTTCAACTATACAGTTTTAGTATTGTGCTGCACTAGTAGTTGTATCTGTGCACATAAACACACATGCCTTCATTTTCAGTAACACACAATGCTTAGTTAAAAGCTATTTCTAGCACTTCATGCAGAAATTGCAAGCATCCTTCAAAGCTTACTTTAAAAAAAAACAGCAATCAGGTGTGCTTATGTTTTTTCATCATGAAATACCCCAAATTATGCTGAATTATGATGACTACTATTTATCTACTTTTAAGAAGAAAAGTGCAGGACAGTTTATTAAAGCACAGGAGGAACTCCTTAACACTGGAAGGTCACAGCCTATGTGCTGAGCTGCTAAGCAAAAACATCTATGATGTTCCAGAGCTGCCATTTTTCTTCCTTGACAAAGACTCCATCTGCCACAGAGCCATTTACAGCCTCAGAGTCAGAATATCAATGATTTCCAACCATTCTGCAAGTCTGCTTTCACCTTGACATCCCCTCTCTAATACATCTAAAACAGACGATACACAGAACCTCTCTACAAGCTCTAAGCCTATGCTTTATTCAACTGGTATGCATTTAAGCTGTGCTGTAACATACCATTTCTTTACTTCCTCTGAACAGTACAAGAATACTAAAAACTCTAAATTCTACATCTTTTTCATTGCTGTGCTTGCTTTAAACAAATTACCTTCAGAAAACCTATACAGAAAACCTTTCAAATATTAACAAAACATGTGAAAACAGTTAGAAAACATATGGTCATTCTAAAATCTCTATTTACATAATATACACACACACAAACCATTTTTTCTTTTCCAAATAAACATGCCTAGAAACATCCTTATTAGAGACCACCATGCAGAATAAACTATCACAGCTTCATTGAGACTAACAAAACTACATTCAGCTCTACCTTGCTTGATGTATATACTAACTGATTTTAAAAAATAAATAAATAAAAATTCCAGGTTAGAGGTGGGACAAAAAAGAAAAGAGAGTGTTGCCTTGCTGAATGAATACTTAAAGAATTAGGTTCTCGGGTTAAAAAGATTATACATGGATCAAGAAAACCAATTTTTACATATTTAAATATATATATTCATGTACATACACATATACGCGCATACATGCTCTCCTTCAAGTATGAGAACACAGTCCATCAAGCTCATAACAACAAGCCTTCAATTAACGTATTCCTTGATAGCAACTTCTGGGGTCTTGAAATTCAGGTAGATGTTGGTACTCCAGAATAATTTTTAAACATGCAAACTTGTGGCTTGATTTTAAAGTGAAACTGGATCACAGGAGGAACAATTCTGTGTTACAAGTATGTATGTAAACACATACATACATTGCATAGCTAGATGTCCAACTATTGCTGTACAAACCTCCATGATGTTAAATACATGGGAGGAAAATATTTGAACACTGAACAAAGCTTGCAACCAACTTTACGAAAATCTACTTCATGACACCTGTAAAGTAAGTATTTCACAACCTCAACTTTGCCTCCCATCCTTTCTTCTCATTGTCTATCTTTACTTCTTCCTGTTACAGAAGTAATAGTATCAGACATTTGATAAATTGAATCTGTTCCATTTTACATGCTCTCTGCCCACTATTCACTTTATTCAAGCTATTCTTCATATTCCAAACATAACCAGAATTTAAGCCAAGAATATTTTTCTAAATCCCTAGGGGGGAAAAAAAGTCTGCTCATCCCCCAAAATACACTGGCCCTTAGAATTTCTCTAGCTAAACCAAACCGGGGCTTGGGTAGACTGCAGTATAAGGTTGTACAAGTTCAGGCATTACCTTTGTGCTTGCCTTAGAAAGCGTAGGATCAAATATACACAGATACATATCCAACATGTTTATTTTACGACTTAGAGCTATCCACCTGACACTCTCATATAACATCTCTCACAAAAAAAAAACACAAAACCAAACAACAACAACAAAACAAAACCCACCAAACTAGTTCAATTTTACACCTATCAATATACATTTCAGTCATTTCTTATCTCACCTGCAATTCAACTACCTCTACCCATCTTCTCATTACCACTAGCTAATTACTTTGGAGTTTTAGTGGTGTTAAAGTGTTTGGCAAACTACAGAATACAAGGGAGCACCTGCACGAAACATAATTGTCTCAAGTCAGATACGGAACAGAAATTTCTTCACTGTTTTTTGCACCCAAGAATCAAACCTGAAGAGCAGCACCAATGTGCATCCAAATTTAAGACAATTTTTCCCAAACTGGGAAAAACCAGGCACAACAGAAAAGCAAACACATCTTGGACAGGATGTACTACAATGCAGCAGGGCTAAGGAGGTGACCAAGGTAAGGTATTCAGCATCAGATCTGGGAGACAACGCTGTAAGAAAGATCTCACCAAGGATGTGGAAGGACAGTGCAAAAAACAAGAGCCAATGACTCTTAGAAATCCAATACTCTCACAGTCTTAAAAAACAGCAGCTGTCTTATACCACATATTCCCAGCTATGGCATACTGACTTGATTCAGCAGTTCCTCGATGCTACTCTAATTCTACCTTTCTCCCTTAAAAATCCTTGGAACAAAAAGACAAAGTTGAAGAAAAAGATAAAATTTCTATTTAAGATAAAATAACATTGCTTATGTTGCAAGAATCTTACAGGGGTGATCTGGTCCCATCTCCTGCTCAAAGCCATCACTGCAAAGATTTTTTCCTTGTGTCCAATCTAAACCTACTGACTCTCTTCAAAACCACTGCCTCTTCTCCTGTCACTACAGACACTGATAAAAAGGCTCACTCCATCTTTCTTGTGATTCCACTTTATTGAAAGGCCACAACCAGGTCTCCCTGGAGCCTCTTCTTCTCCAGGCTGAACAACCCCAACTCTCTCAGCCTGTCTTCATAGGAGAGGAGTTCCAACCCTATGATCACTGTTGTGGTCTCTTGTGGACCCACTCTGATAGGACTATGTCTTTCTGGCACTGGGGATCCCAGAAGTGGATGCAGTGCTCCAGGGAGGATCTCAACAGAGCCGGTAAAAGGGAAGAATCGCCTCCTTTGACCTGACAGCCCCCCCCTCTTTTGATGCAGCCCAGGATACAACTCATGTTCTGCACTGGAAGTGCAAATTGCCAGTTCATGAAGTTTGATGACTCTCATTGTCAGGAAATTTTCCCTTTTATCAAATCAAATTTAACCTCTGAATAATTTGTGTCGTTTGCCTCTTCTTTTCATTGTACACTTCAAGAAGAATCTTACTTTTCTTCTAACACCTTTTAAGCGCCTCAAGATAACCACTAGCTTCCCTAAGCCTCCTCAAGGCTGATGATTCCAATTCGCTCACACATCTGAATTATGTCATGCACTCTTGCTCCCCATTCCCCTTGGTAGCCAACCACTGGACTCACTAAAGTATATCACTATCTTTCTTGTACTGAGGACCCCAAAAATTAGGATACAGCTCTCTAGATGTGGTCTCACAAAGGCTAAACAGGGCAGTGGGACTCAATTCCTTCACACTGCTGCCTACACTCTTGCTAATACTCTCCATAATGCAGTCAGCTTATTTTGCTGCAAGAGTGTATGGCTAATGTTCAGCTTGCTGTCTGCCAGAACCCCAAAGGCCCAATGGCTATTACTCCCAGTCTGTCCTGCTCTGCAAAAGTTTCCGAAAAAGTTATTTTATTCTATTCACTTACTGCTAAGATAAATTTGTAAACAGTTTATGGCCTACCAATACTACAAGAAATGAAAGAAGAGAGCTTGAACCACAAATCAAGAATAAACCAAGACCTTGTGCCTTTCACACATGGTTGAAGAGAGGTGCTGATCAATAGCTGCTCCATTACAAGCTGCTCCGTTTTCACATCAGTTTCTCACCTAACAGCCATCTAAGCTCTTCCCCTTGTCAAGTTTAAAATAAAAGAACTCTCATTGTTTGTTTAATTAAGGGTCCCAGTTGCCTGCTCAGTTTTGACTCTTTTGATTCCACTATTTCATCATTACCATACCAGGATTTACTACCTTCCTCAGAAAATAAAAAAAACTTAGTTTTGCCTAAGGATTTTTAAGACTTCAACAATATAATCAATTATCAAATGACTCACAGTAATATTACATATTCTGGTAACAGCAAAATAAAAATAAACCATGTACAATGCACCTCCCTCCTTGAGCCTGCAACCCTTACCCAAACCACACTTCCTGGAGTTTTCCTGCAGTGAAGTCATACCTAAAAGCAACTTTCTAGTTGAAAAAAGGAACACAGTGCTCAGACTAGCCACCAGCAGAAAAGCTCCTGAAGACTTAAATTCAAAAGGTAAGGTTGCAACAACCTACGTATGCAAAACTATCTTTTTGATGGCTGACTAGATATATCTTCTTAACCTGTGCATCTATATTATACAGCTACTTTATATTAAGACTGAAATTCAACTAGAAAAAATATTTATTTCCCCGTGAGTGGCCAAAGCTTTGTATTTAAATGCTAAGAACACTGCTTTCTGTAAGAAGTCCAAAGCAAAGTGAAAACTCTTATTTAATCATATGTACATTTCTGAGCTTTTAAACTTTTGAAGGAACTGTAAACAAAACCAACACTTTTTTTTGTGAAAACAGATCACTGCTATTGCAAAGATAGAATCAATTTGCCTTAACAACACAGTGATACTACCAAAAATTCAATTTACATCTGAGCTCCTCCAGTTGCCATCTGTACATCTGTACACTTATTCCTCCTAACAGATGCTAATCATGGATTGACAATACAAAATCAAAATCTGCTCTTTAACCCTTTCAATAAATAACCATTATTAAATCTGGTTTGCAGCAGCAGCACTGAAAGAGCTGGGAGTAACTCCTCCAGATGTTTTGTCAGTAGTGGCTGCTTTTTGGTTGGTTATTTTTTTAAACTGACTTCCTATTATAAAATGAAATACATCAAATGTAGTCTGTTATTTTAAAACAAAACTGCAATAAAACTAGGTATTTCACAGAGAAATACAGAGTTTATTATTTCCTTGAACCTTTCAGTTATTTTTGTAATTTCAATCCCATAATTGCTTTCTGTTGCATGTTAATTTGTTTTCGTTGATAAGTCCAAACACATACAAGCATATAGACCTACACATGCAATGACCATATTTGCAGACAAATCAGAAACATGCAGCCATAAACTACCTTTATTTCAATTTTTAATGAGATGATTTTCTCAAAATAACTGAGATGCAAAACTAAGACAAAAGCGTAATTGCCTTCTGTCTTTTATTTACACTCTGTATAATTACTGTAAGCACATAAAACTTAAAATAGTATTATTTTTAGTTTCTTAGTCAATGTTAATTGTTGCTATTATACTGAAGTAAAGATATAATTAAAACTGCAGGTGTTAGACATGTATGAACCAAGTAAATTCTCACGTTCTTTGGGTGATGGGCTCTTTTGGAAGCTTTTAGGTTTTTTCTGAGCTTGCTAAATGTACATCCACCTACACTGTCAAAAAAAATCAAACTGCTATTTTTCAAATATTGTTACTATAAGAAATTAAGAGAACGATTTCACGATTCCATAGAATTACAGAATGGTTCAGGATGGAAGGGACCTTAAAGATCATCTAATCTAACCCACGCTGCCATAGGCAGGGACACCTTCCACTAGACCAAGCTGCTCAAAGCCCTTGAACATTTCCAGGGATGGGGCAGCCACAGCTTCTCTGAGCAACCTGTGCCAGGGCCTCACCACCCTCACAGGGAAGAACTTCTTCCTAATATCTAGTCTAAATCTCTCCTCTGTCAGTTTAAAGTCATTCCCCCTCGTCCTATCACTACAGGCCCGGGTAAAAAAAAATATCTCTCCACCTTTCTTATGATCCTCCTTTATATTTTGAAAGGCCACAGTCAGGTCTCCCTGCAGTCTTCCCTTCTCCAGGGGGAAACGTGAATGTTCCTCAGCCTTTCTTCACAGGAGAGGGATTACAGCCCTCTGAGCACTGCTGTGGACTCCTCTGGACTTGCTCGTACAGGTCTTTGTCTTTCTTGTACTGTAGGCCCCAGAAGGTTTTGGGGAAGTATAAAAAGGTTCCTTTTCCATAACCAAATGCACCTTCACATTAAATCTCTGCATAATTAAAAAGGCAAGTACAACTATGTATCTAGATGCTTAACCTAAATTTTATCTTTACTGACTGTAAAGTTACCTCTGGGGTGAGGACATTAAGGTCCCTATGAAACATAAGACTCCAATATACCACACAGTATCCTGTCCCGGACCTACAAGGCTCTTGTTAATCAAAATATATATCATTACTGTACATAAACTTACAATATGTAATTACAAATTTAAGTATGTTATTTGCTATTTTCAGAGCAATATTATCGCACTTGTATAAAGAACGGATGGTTAATATGAGTAGCACCAATGCTAATAAACTTGAAAAAACATTTCAAATCTGTTTCAGATCTTCCTCCCTTATTTTATGTACCTGACAGACAGTAAATACAATAAACGTCAAAAAGTGTGCCTCTAAGTTGCATCTGTGAGCTAAGCAAAGCCAGTCAGGCTTTCTGTTTGAAATCCCTTATTTCAGTTTTCACTGTTAACTTTGTCCAAAACAAAGTACTGGAGTAAGACACAAACACTTTTTTTGTTTAGTTATCCTGAAAAATACCAAGCAGATTGATGTGAATCCAGAACTCTTCATTTCCTAACAGTCTAGGAAATGTAAATTCCTAAACTGTATTAATACAATACGGTATGCTCATCACATAGCAAAATATCACATATTCTCTGACTATTCAGAATACCTTTCAGAGCTGCTATTACTGCTTTTGGAATCAAAACCCCCTGCACAATCTCTTAGTTCATTTTAAATATTTCCTAAACTGTATAATGTCAGGCATCAAACTACTAACAGTATATTGAAAATGTGCAACACATTAAAACTACATTTTATAATATTTATATTTCAAGCCACCAAAGAAATCTAGAAATAATTACAATAGTATTAATTGTTACAGACCTACTCAAGAGTTGCACATGTGGACTAGGGAACCTAGAAGTCTTAGTTAGGACTGTGCTTAATGTCTTGCTGAAATCAGGACCTGGATGAAGAATTTAGCACTAAGTCATACAGCAGATAACATTTTCCCTTTCCCTATACAATTTATGCTTCTCACAAAATTATCAGAATGCTTATTGCTATGGCTTACTTACTGTGATGAATGTGGTCAGTTCTGTGACATTGCTGTTCTGCAAGCTGCAAACACAAAACAAAGTAATGATCACTTGAGCCATCTTTTCATCAAGTAATTTTTACAAGGCAAAGAGACTTCAAGCAGAACAGCAGCATTTCTCAAAAAGAAACCCCACCAAACACAGCAGTGAAGTATTTCTAGTGTAGTGAAACACTTTGTTTCCCACAGCCAGGTATGAAGCTATTAAAACAAGAATAGTTTAAGCCAAATGTTATATAATCACATTTTTGTTTCCAGCCAGCTGTTTAAATACACATACGCATTTTACCCTCACTAAATTGTGAACTGTGTTCCCCTTTGATGTACACAATAAATCAAAGGAATCTTTCTGTTAAAATGCAAAAAGAATTCTGACCTCCCAGAAATTAATGTGAATTTTCAATTTTTATTACACAGAACCAGAGTTTCATTCCTTACACATGCTCTCTAGCATGAGTATTTCAAATGCTCATGCTATGAGAATTCAGAAGCATCTCTATGTCAGTACAAAATCCCCATGTATTTCACTGAAAATTTAAAAGCTAAAAATAATTTTTGAACACTTGAGTGGATTGTCTTCTTCCAAGATCTTTTTTCCCTGAGAAGATCAAGTTTTTCTAAACACAGAGCTCACATACACTGTGTAGGAAGAAAACCAGCATAACAGATGTAACATTTGGAATACAACAATTTTCTTACTTGCTATAGTAGTAGAAATCTGATAATGCTGGGATTTTCTAATTCAATAAAGAGTCAGTGAAATTTCACAGTTTGATGTTTTAAAAATGTCTTTTGCAGCATTAAACATACATTTGCTATACAAAGTTTGTAAATGCTCTTTTCAGCTACATTGACAGACAATTTCAACTAAGCATAGTTCCTCCATAGCAGAAAATGCCACGGTAGAACGGGAAGGTAGAGAGGGACTTACTGGTTTGTTTGAGGCTTTTAGTTCACACTGAACAGTTTCATCCTTTTTTTTTTTTTTTTTTTTAGAAAAAAAAAGGCAAATGTGCAGAAACATGGATGGGTTTACTCTGGAATTTTTTCCTACAATATCACAGTTAAGGGAGCGTAAAGCTGGCTTATCTCACAGTGGAGCAGTGACAAAACTGCTTTCGTGACAAAAGCATACTAATAAACTCACACAAACAAAACTTCAGGCATCTACATGAGCAAGAACTTACAGAGTTCAGTAACTGGAGTAACAATTTAAATCTAGGTAGCTAATTACGTCAATAACAGCCATTATTTTTTAAATTAAAACCTGTAAACATGTGGGCATTAACACCAACAATTTTTTGTTTGTTACAGACACTACTGTCACACTAGACACACTTCCCAGGCCTACCAGGGAAAGTCATTTTTCGCCCTTGCCAAAGGGCAGCAAGGAAAAAAATCATTCCTCAAAATGGTCAGTGGCATTATCAACCTATACAGGAAAGGAATCACCTGTTTTCCCAAGGAGAAATCAAAACATTACTGTTTACCTTCTCTATCCTATTTCCATGCTTTGACAATACCAAAAGAAAACCCCAACCTGCTAGACCAGAAACAAGAAAGAAAAATCAATGGAAGGAGATGTGACACAGAAACTAGCCATTTAAAAAGTGGGAGCAAAGATTTTGAGAGGAAAAGCTTAAGGAAGTATGTATTTTGCTAATCTCTCAACAACCATTGTGCTGGCTAACTAGAACCCTGAACTGTCCTTCAGGAAGCAGAAGACAAAGTCCTATTTCTTCTTCTAATTTGGAAACATGCTATATCCTGTACTAGCTGAAGCTCAAATACTTGCTGCCTGTAGTAACTTCACATACACATTCTACTTGTAGCCTCATTTATAGCTGTGCCACTGCTAAGTTTTGGTTTTGGTATTAATCCTGAAGGCACTGAATAGCCTACCAAAACCTGTAAACCTGACTAAATAAATCCAGTTTTTAAGAACAAAAATGAAGTTGTCTATTATATTTATGCAAGATCAAATCTAAGTTCCCACTTCTTATTCAAGTAAACAAATGGACAGGTACAAAATGCATCACACACTGTTCTGGTTCCTTCTCCCATAAGCTGTATATGTTTACAATAAACAAACTGCCAAGTTAACTAAAGACCACTGTCTGTTCCTTATTAATAACATATATTTAACGCATGGTCTTAGATTACTGAGGTTGTTCTCCTCCCAAAGACCAAAGATTTAATTTTACAGAGTTTTATTCACTTACTACAGAAAGCTACCTCAATATATTAGGAGCACTCACCACAGTCAGTAAATGTCCAAGACATCTAAAATAGGCATAGCAACTAATTTTTCTTTTGAAAGGGAGAAAAAACTTGTATATTGAAGAAATCTCTCCCGCCACACCCCGTCCTCCCTGCCACCAAAGAAACGTTAAAATTTTGTGTTGGAATAGTTTGGAATTTGCCTCATGAATTTTTCTTAAATACAACGGCACTTTAAGTAGACATAGCTAACCTCCACTTTATCCTCAGAATAACTCTATACTTCTTTTTTTAAAATAAGATGGGTGCCATTCAAACCCTCCGAGTCCCACGATACAACAGTGTCATTTAGGCTGTATGTTCTGTATTTCTATCACAAGATTAAACCAATGTTACGCAAAATGCATTCATTACTTTGAAACTCTTCTTTCTGGTTTTAAACATACCATTCATTTCAAAATGGTTACAGTATTCTCTTAAACACACCATCATGAAAGCACAAAGAATGGCTTAAGCTGTGTCATCTAGTGTCACTTATCACTTCCTGTTAAGTTTCCCTGCGACTTCTGAATCTACCTTTATTACCTTAGCAAATCTCAGCCACACACTGCCCATTCCAATAACAGAATTTCACCTTCCTGTAACACATTAACAAAAAAACTGTACCTTCTCTCCCTTCACAGCAGCTGCAGAAAATAAACTTTTGCAACTCTAATAATTATTTTATTTTAAACAGAGGAACCTTACATTTGCCATCATCTGTACGTTCCACCTGTCTGCCAGATACACACGTAACACATTCAATTAGCTTGACTTCAAAAATTATCTGAAGGTTACATATGAAGCAGAATTCATGTCTTCCCCTTTTTCCAGCACTATGTATTTGGTGCTCCCAAGAGACTCAAATGATGATTAT
Source organism: Pezoporus occidentalis (assembly GCF_034315485.1). Taxonomy (NCBI): domain Eukaryota; kingdom Metazoa; phylum Chordata; class Aves; order Psittaciformes; family Psittacidae; genus Pezoporus; species Pezoporus occidentalis. The sequence goes on from NW_026915877.1 coordinate 5,968,604, forward strand.
CAGTGGTGCAAACCCATTATTTCACACTTGATCTTGGAAATTTGCAAATAATAAACCTGCTTTGTTTGAAAGACATGACTACTCCAAGTAGATGTAGTTGTGCATTTCTTCCTAAAGCAAAGTAGCACTCAAGAGCAAGATAATTTTCTGGTTAACAAACTAACACCTAATTGGACATTTGCATATTATAAGCAAACACATGAGGAAGTGGTGAAGAAAAGGTCGAGGGCCTTAGTATAACGAAGTACATTAAATATGACAACATAAGAAATACATAGTGTGGGGCACTGTGAAACCCTCCAAGTCTGTACCCTATAAGCTTAAACTGGGCTACCAGAAACCAAATGTTCAGGCTGCTTTATTTGAAATTTAATTGTAGTGAGACTTCTAACTCATGAAATCAACGATAAAAAGAAACAGATCTACCACAGCACTTGATAGATTCTTGAGAGGCAAAAGACTCTCCTGTAAATAGGATATATGCACACTACTATCCCACTGTGACTGCGTAACAGGTTTTCAGCCAAGGTTAAGCTAAGCTAAACAATACAGCTATTTTCTTACAGCACACAACACAGTGCAGCTCATTTTCAAGTATTTACTGCTTTTCCCTTCAGTCCATGAGCAGCTGCATACTACTGCCTCTACACTGTTAACTAAGACATAAGTTAACCAGTCCAAAGCTGGTTCAGGATTCTGTGTGATCTACTTCCATTACGAATATGTTAGCCCCCAGAGAGGTGTACAAGTTTCCAGGAAAGAGATACTACATCTTCCAAAATTATTCCCTTGTCTATTTATAGTTTTTAACTGACAGTACTCCAGTTTCTCCTTCTCATCCCATTGCTTCTGGTTGCAACTCCTTCTAAATAAACCATCTATCCTGACACTATCAAAACCTGTCTCAAGGTACTTCTGAAATGCTCGGGATTTCAGCAATACTGCTCCTGAACAGCCTGTTGTAACAGAGTTTGAGATGTGCTGCAGCAAAGCAGCCTGCAGTCTACTGACACACACAGACATCTTCCAACAGATCAATTCACCTCACTGAGCAGAGCAAGCAGTACAAGCCAACGTAAAACAGGGTAAGGATGCAGCCACAGCAGTGGGACTGACTCCTCCTCACAGCAACACCTCAGCACAAGTTAAGACCAAGTAAGGCATGACAGAAAATTGTACCAACCACATGGTTGACTATAAATTGCTTTTTCTAATAAAAGTGTAAAACAAGAAAATTTTGATCATCACAACCAGAATGCATTAAACAGTGCAAACAAAGGTAAGCATTCACGTGGAAATAACAGCACATCCTTTCGATAGCTGTGGGCCTTCAGTACCTTACAGCTGCCTAGTGCACATTTCTACCATTCACTTTACAACTTACTGAGATCTGAGAGATCCAACTGGATCACCAACACAGATGAACTAACAACTAAAAGGCACACATATCACGGCAAATGTGATTCAGATTGTAAATTCCTCTAGAGTCCATCCTCATGACTGCTTTACTCAAAATTTCATCTGTATTAGCTATGTGAGGGTTTGCACTACAGGTATAAAATTTACACGTAAAAACTATTTTTAGAAGGAAGATCAAGGAATAATCCAGATTTCTATGCTTACTGAAAGTTTTTTAGAGACATAAAAGAAAAAACAAACATATACAAAAAAAAAAGAACAAATAAAAAGACATTATCTACAAAAAGATCCAACTTCAACTTATAGGGCAAAACTAGGGAAAACATGACTACAACAAGAGACTGTGAGATTTCAAAAATCATACTATTCCCTGCAGATATGTATATACAAAGACTAAAGCCTTCAAATTTTAAAACTGAAACCTAAGGAAGCATCTTCTTTTACAAGTAATATGTTCCTTACTCATTTCAGTATTTTTCTTCTCCCTGATTAGAAGCACGCAGACTAATTTTAGTCCAGCATCCAAAGTAGAGAGCAAACAGGTACTTTAGGTATACAAACACTGTACACTAAGTGGAAAACTAAGCTAGAACTCAACCTCAAAGATGATTTGACATGAACTTCAAGAAGTTACACAACACAAACTTCTCCATCCATAAAGAAAAAATAACAAGGACCAAAGAACATTGTTTTCACACTAAATATTCTATTTCTTGACAGAACTGCACATACACACAAGCACAGAAAGCTCCAGACTTACCATTAAATTGTGCAAAACCGCAAGTCCCTGCAAGTAGTTTCTTTTCACTTTCAGCACTCAGATATTCCAGTAATAAAGCCCAACAGCAAAGCATTTTATTGTGATTAAATTTTTTAGACTTTTTAGAACTAATTATTATGAAGCATAAAACAAAGTATCCTTAAATGCAAACAAAATCCCAATGCAATTTGAAACTAAAAAGCCAGAAACAGTGGACATTCCACATTCAATGGACACAGGTGGAAGCTGAATATTTAAAAGAACAGAAAGAACAGAAAACAGAGTGCCTGGAAGAGGAGACTGTAAGCTTTTTTATGTTTGTATTTCCCAGTATCAACACAGCATAGAACAGAATCATAGAATCATAGAATAGTTAGGGTTGGAAAGGACCTTTAGATCATCTAGTTCCAACCCCCCTGCCATGGGCAGGGACACCTCACACTAAACCATCTCACCCAAGGCTTCATCCAACCTGGCCTTGAATACTGCCAGGGATGGAGCATTCACAACCTCCCTGCGCAACCCATTCCAGTGCCTCACCACCCTTACGGTAAAGAACTTCTTCCTTATATCCAGTCTAAACTTTCCCTGTTTAAGTTTGAACCTGTTACCCCTCATCCTATCACTACAGTCAGTAATGAAAAGTCCCTCCCCAGCATCCTTACACACCCCTTCAGATACTGGAAGGCTGCTCTGAGGTCTCCACACAGCCTTCTCTTCTCCAGGCTGAACAGCCCCAACTTTCTCAGCCTATCTTCATACTGGAGGTGCTCCAGTCCCCCGATCATCCTCGTGGCCCTTCTCTGGACTTGTTCCAACAGTTCCATGTCCTTTTTATGTTGAGGACACCAGAACTGCACACAATACTCCAGGTGAGTTCTCACAAGAGCAGAGTAGAGGCACAGGCAAAGTGCTGAGTTGCACTGCATTATACAGGCACAGGGATGTCATGGTTGCTTCTCAGTTGGAGAACGGGACAGCTAATGTGGACACAAAAGACTGTATTCTTTTTATTTTCAGATTTCACTATCAATTATGTAATGCTAAGGTAACCTTATCTTTTCTTCCTGCATTATTTCCTTATTGTGTACAAAGTAAAGAAAAAGGAAGTTTCCTATACTTAGTATTAGCATATAAATGGAGCTAATGGAGCTATCTGAGGTTTGACTTAAGTGGGAAGACAGGGTGGGGTGAATTCCCACCTTTGTTACTGCTATCATTTTGCAAGATGTTTTTTTAAGCAAGACTAGAATAACTGGTTTACATTCTCGAAATGGCATCTTCTCAATTAAATCAAAACTTAGAATCTGAAAGCACTGCAGAATGCAGCAAAAACTGCACCATTTTCATAAAGCTATGAGGCAAGACAATTTCTTTCTTGACTGCAATCTGCTTCCTTCTCCAATGAAAACATGCTACAAAAGTACGCCTGTCTTTCAAAAAAACGACTTGGTGCCCTTTTTAATTATATTGCAAACAAAGGTTGAAGGAACATGAGACTTCAAGTTATATTCTTCCTGGTTTTCATTAGTAATTCAGGACTTGTCTGTTCTGGAAGTTTACTGAGATGGGAGAGCTAACAAAGTCATGGCATTATAAAAGACTGAAAAAGTGAGATTACGGAACTTTGCCCAACTGTTTCATACTTCTGTTAACATTTATAACTAGTAGTTCTCAAAAACCTGATAGAAAGAACATTTGATAAATTGGGGGCAGTAGTTCCCTAAAACTTACATAAATATTTGAAAAATCTGATGCAACTTTCTCTCTGAAAGACAAGATACACCATTAGTGATACTTTCAAAGGTTTTAGCAGAAAAGTCATTGAAGACTAACACATGACAATCTGCTTCTTGGAAAACCATTCAACCAGAATAGCTGAACAGAATTGAGAAGTCATGGCCCTAAAATACACAGTTTAGGAAAGCAAGGGTTTTACGTTCTTTGAGAAATTGATGTGTGGAGAACAAATTAAAAATGTGGATTTAGAACAAAAGATTGGTCAAAAAAAAAGGATCTCCACTGTGACCGTACAGTTCACATTAAAGCTTTGCGTAAATATGTGATGCACTTTCAGAAAAATTTTAATCTGCCAAAGCAAAATTATCACTTATGATTTTGGAAACTGGAAGCTCCCCAAGAGTTTAGTATTTCAGCAGCATATTTCAGCAGTGTGCATATTACTGCTAGTAAAGACTGGGCATCAGTCAGTATGTGTAATATTTAAGAACCAGTAATCACATGCTTTCCCCAAGAGTTTGGGTTCTGGGTTTAATTTCTTCTAGAAGACTTATGTAGTTGGGTTCTACCTGCTTGCAATTCTTCCCCCATACCCTGAGAACAACACACCATTGGAACAACCTCTACAGGGAAGCAGTGGCCTCACTAGCATTGAGCAATTTTAAGATTCTGCTGGACAAGATGCTGGGACATCTAGTCTAGGTCATGCTTTGCCAAGAAAGGTTGGACCAGATGATCCTTGAGGCTCCTTCCAACCTGGTGTTCTATAACCAAATGTACTAATACCAAAAAATGCACACAACTGGAAAGACTTCCCAGATCAAATCTCCTTCCTTCCCATCCCACATCATACAATCCTTCCCATAAAGGATCCTTCTCATAATGTCACCTTAAAATTTGGCTTCCTTCTCCCAACTTTACACTCCTCAGGTTTCCAGCCAAAACAAAACATGCTCTTTATCAGTTTAATCCCATTCACTTGAATCCCACAGTTTTTGTATTCTTTATGCTGGTTTCCTTGGAGTTTGCGGCCCTATAGGGCAGGACTATGTAAATTCTCAGGTTTTTCATTTCAGTAAACTAATCTAGTCCAAGTTCTTTCAGACCCTTCTGTAAATCCCCAGATTACCCTCAGGATCCTAGTTCTTCTCGCCTTAGTTTCAAGTTCCTTGAACATGAGTAATTGTTCTGGAACAAAACAGAAATACGCTGTATTTCAGATAAGACCTTAGCAGGAGATTCCCACTGAAACAATGATGTAAGAGAATCATTAATGCCACTGCACAAAATGCCTCCCACCCAGAGATGCCACATTCACCCCTGTGAATCACTAGACTATTGGCCAGCACAGATACAGCAGTAACCTGTATCAGTCACTCATCTGCTGCCATGCACAGCTGTTTATTGGTTAAGCTCTTTACAGCTTTTGCTGTACCTTCTAAACAGGAACAATGCAACTGGAGGAGGGGGGTGTACTAAAAAAAAACAAAACAAAACCCCAGAAACCCCCAAAACCAACACATTAACCTGTCTTGAATATTATCGAGCTTCACTGTGTCTCTTAATTTAAGCTTAAGACCAAAAATTTAAGTTCATTTTGTTTCTTCCACTCATTTGCAACTGTACATTCCTCACTCTATGAGGTATTTGAAAGGAGAAAACCAAATGGAACTTGTCTTCCCTCAAAATACCTGTTTTCTCACACTGTTACTTTATATCATTGCTCAAATAACTAACCGTTTTTCACTTACATTTAATAAAATTCTAGAGGTGGCAGGAAACTGAGATATTTAACATCTCAACTTTGTAAGAACAGAAGGAAGGTAAGAAATGTTCATTCAGTTTTACTGTACTAAGAAATCACCTTTTGAGCAGCAGAAAATGTGAGTTATCCATTTTTATGACAACTGTCCTAAATTCAGGAATTATTATTGTATGTCAGCACTGCTTCATGAAAGCACAAGCAACACATGATCACGATACCCTTCCCCCAAATCTTCATTAATTTAAATTTGATTTTTTGTCCATTTTCAAATATTTTTTAAAATACCATTACTCTCATACTAGATCACACATAATCCGATTTCCAAATGCTGAAAATCTCATACACACTGTGTGAACAGCAAAGTGTACCCTCCTTCATGCTTATTTCTCCTTCAGTACAACAGGCCACGTAAGCTTAAATACTGATCTGAGGCTTTATTTTTATTTCAGTAGTAGTAAAAAGGTATACTACTTCAAGTCATTTTTGGTTTTTTTCATGTGAAACATGCCAGTTTTGTAACATCATTTTCCTCCCACCAAAATCAAACTCAAGCTAAAAAGTGAAAGACTTCAGAACGCTGAGGCAGGGGGTTTTTCATTCACAACACTGACCATTTCACGCAGCTTGACAAGGTGAGATTCCTAGACTCAGCTACCACGTTAAAAAAAAAATCCTTTGGAAGAAACAAAAGCTGCACAGATCGCCAAAGCTCTGTCAGCACATCAGACACCTGCGCCATGAACCTTTCTACATCAGGACCTTTCACTGTTATGATGGATGAAAGCAGTGATGTCAGCAGTGACAAGAACATCTACATCATGATTAGGTATTCTGATCAAGATTCAAGACTTGTGAAAAAACAATCTTCTGGCAAAGCTTGACTAAAAGGGCTGAAAGGTTTTTGTATCACTTAATTAGTTTTCATCGACTCCCACGTTCTCAGACATGACAGAATTTTTCTCTGACTCAGCACTTTCAGGGATCAGCAAGCACATTTATGACTAAAAAGCACTGGCCATTCTATATAGCCTCCCCTGTGTGTCACTTCTGTACATTTGATAAACAAGAATGATGTCAAGAACATTCTCTAACAAGTGGGGACATGCTGATTAACAACTTTATCATGCCCATATAAATTGAGGAAAGGAACACTGACAGTAAAAATACAATACTGTTCCTCCTGCCATCATCATCAGTGGGAGATGAAAGAAAAATGTGAAAATTACTAAGCTTTCGTTCCAGCGAAGGTGGCACAATTTAATCCCTTAACAGCCATTCTGAGCTGAACAACAAGAGAAAGTCTGAACATTACTACATTGAATCTTCATCCTCTGTTTAGACTGACCATTACCTTGAGACTACGCATTTCTCTGTATGTTGTAACCTCTAGCAAAGGAGGGAGCAGCAAGATGTGACTTCAGCATTCTTATTGCTGCTCCTGTCTGCCAAAAATACACAGTAACTGTCTCACATATTGCCCTATCTGCCAGAAACCCCAGTCACAAATGAAACTCCACTGCATTTTGCATGACTTGGGGAAACATGCACAGTATGAAAGACAGACAAAACACAGCTGAGAAAAAGAGAAAATAAGGATTAAAAAGCCAATCAGGGGAAGAAAATAAGAAAAACACAAACCTATGAGAAAGGGGAAAAGGGGGGGGGGGAATTTTATTTTTTTTTTTTTTAATAAAAAAAAATCATCTAGTTCCACTCCACTGCCATGGGCAGGGACACCTTCCACTAGACCAGGTTGCTCCAAGCCCCATCCAACCTGGCCTTGAGCACTACCAGGGATTGGGCAGCCACAGCTTCTCTGGGCAACCTGTGCCAGTGCCTCATCACCCTCACAGGGAAGAACTTCCTAATAACTAGTCTAAACCTATCCTACCAGCCACCTGCCATTTAGAACCTGAGGTATCATAGGAGAAAAAGAACACCCATAATGTGTGACACTGAAGAGTTAATTTAGACCCAGGGTAGAAGTAGTATTTTAAATGCAGAAGCATGGGTACTTTCTACCATTAGTTGGAACTGTTCTCTTGATGTGCAACGCATTAAAAAAAATCATTTTGCAGATTAAAATACACAAGAAATCACATGACCTGAAGCAGGTAGGACATGTTTTCATAAAACAAGTCACAAGCAGAAATTTGGGAGGGGGAAGGGAATAAATCCTGTGCAGTGTATTTGAAAGCTTATTTGGCAGGGGACTACTGAAGAACCCAAGAACAAAAACACTTCCAGAAAAAACAATCTTATATAATGCTAAGATTATATTACTTACTATGTATCAATACGTATATTTTATAGATACATCACAAAAATTCCAAGAATAGATTTAACAGTAAGATCATTATAAAAATTGTAATTCTAATTCACTCCTGACCAAGATAACATTATCGTCTTTAAGCATAAATGTGTAATGCTTTTAGGCACTAGAATATTCTGCTCACAGGGACCAACAGTTTCCATCTACCCACAAACCAAGTCACCATAATACAGTGTGTTCGAACACACACACATACCCTTCAGTAGGCCAAACATCTACGGTTTAAAGCTCTTGCTTTTTGTTCCAAGATAACTACCATAGGCTCCTGTACTGGCATCTTGTCATAAAAACCAGATCAGAGAAATACTTATTTTACGCCTTTAGTAATATCACATCCCCTCTTCTGTATTTCACAATGCATGCTCCTCAATTCTGTCCTTGAGAATGACACAGTCTGCTGCTTTTAGGCTACTAGAGAAGCAGCACATATTCAAATCTGAGTTATATAGCCTTGTATTGCGAGATGCCATTAAAAAATACCTAGTAAAGTAAGGCAAGTAGCAGTAATACATAAAAAAAAATGCATCAGGGTATGAAGAAGCTGTGATAACAACGAACACCATTTCTGGTTCAAATACTGCATCTTCCTTCCCGTTTAATTGTGTTAGTAAAATATTTTAATTAAAAATCTTGTAGTAAACTTCATTGGTTTACATCACTCCCGTACATTTAGATTGGAACACTGTTCTTCCTAAGCACAGTGAAAATTACAAGATAATGGAACATAAAGTATGTTTCCTAGTTACATGTATAGTAAAGGCAGCATTACTTTTCTAAGTAACCAACAAAAGATGTAAAAATTAAAGTCTGTTATTATGGACAGGGGTTTTTTTGTTTGGGCTTTTTTTCAAGTATTTTTTTAATCTCTTAGGTTTACTGCCTTACCAAAAAAAGGCACTGAAGTTGGAAAGCTAACTTTAGCACAGCAAAGAACATGGGGAAAACACAGATTTTTCTAATTTTCAAAATCACAGTATGTTTACATATTACCCTTAACATCGTCATGTTTGCAGAAGTGGGGAGTGACTACTAAAAGGTCAACTTCTAACTGTAAAAAACTTAAGCTAGTGAACATACTTTAACAAATTAAAGCAGTTACTTTAAAGTAACTTATTACACTTCGGGAGCACTAAAAGTTCAATTGATCAACATGCAAATGATTATATTAAATGGCAATATAAAAGCCTGAATCATAGAAAAACAATTGTACAATGGACACTTTCATCTTTTTATCCCTCAACTGTCAATACACATTACATGAGCCATATGACAGGCATACATAGTTGATTTATCATATCACACGAGAAGTACAGGTATAAAACATGCTAGCAACCCACTGGTTGGATGAAGACTGTTCCACAGAGTTTCCTAAACACAGAACTACGGAAAGATCATTTCCCTGAAGCTGACACTACCACACAAATCTCCAGAATAGAAGTTTTGTTGCTCCCTACTAGCATGCAAAATAAAGGCACTGAGAAAGCCACAAAGCAGATATAAGACTGTCAGATGAAGGAGTCTTACACACTGCACAACTATATTCCCAGTAAGAGGAAAATATTTTCTCTCAAAGAGAAGGTAAGTACTGTTTTAATTTATACCCATAGTGTCATTTATACCACAGCTCTGTGATGCCGGGTTAAGGAAAAAAAAAACCAGATACAAGCGATTTACATGTAGTGGGACTTGGCAATTATTGTATTATAAGCATAGTAGCAATTTCTTCAGTTCTGTCTTTGATGGATTACTGCACATATTTAAATTGCACATTCTCCCTTACCCAAAACCTGAGGTGAGAGGGAGAAGGGTTGATTTTTTTAATTAAAATTAGCTCCTTTGTTTTCCCCTGAAAACAGATGATTAATTCTGTTCAACTTTATCTGTGCCTAAACTAAATACACAACTTTATTGTCTGTAGCTCCATTCTGTCAACCTACAACATTTTATTATTCTGTGGAAAAGCACAAAAAGAACAAAAAGGTTAACCTATAATGCTCAGGTTTCACTGTACTCACTCACACAGTTTATCACAAAGTTACTAAGATCACCTGTGTTGTGATCTCTCATACCACAATCTAACAACAGGGCAAGAAAAGCCATTTTGTAATTTCCACATATGTCCATTTTTTTTAAGGCACACTTTTATGAAGTTCTCAATTCTCGGAACACTGTGCATTAACTGTCAAAAGAGTATAAACTAAGAAATAACAGAACAACAAAGTTATTTTTTTAAAGATCACATTGGGTAGACTGTACTTCAATCCTCATGCATCTCATTCCAATGAAACTTAAAGACCTCTGAATTTTAGAAAACATTACTTCAAGACTGTAGCAATATCCTACTCTTCTAGCTAAAACCTGCAACTCTGCATGCACTCCTAGTATTATTCTGACACAAAACTAAATTCACCAAAACACCCTAAAATATAAAATAAGTGACACACAGAGTGGTGGAGATTGTAAGGGAGGTCATCTCACCTAATGCCCTTGCTCAAGCAGAGCCCACGACAGACAGATGTCCAGCACTGTGTCAGTACAGAACAGGCAACTCTGGAGTATCTCCAAGGGAGAAGACTTCACAAACCTCCCTGGGCAACCTATGTCAGCACTCAGTCAACCTCATGGTGAAAAAGTGTTTCCGGATGTTCAGGGGGAACCTCTTGTGTTTCAGTTTGTGCCAGTTGCCTCCTAGTACTGGGTACCTCCGAGAAGAGCCTGGCTCTGTCCTCTTTATCCTCTCTCCAGGTATTTATACACATCGGAAAGACCCCCTTGAGCCTCTTCTTCTCCCGGCCGAAGATTCCCAACTATCTCTGCCTTTCCTCATAGGAGAGATGCTACAATCCCTTCAACATCTTAACAGCCATTTAGTGGTTCTCGGTAGCTCCATCTCTTCCCCATAACGAGGGGCTCAGAACCCAACACAGAACTCTACACTTCTGACAAATTTCACTTCTATCCTTCAGCATGTATTTAACTGTATTTCAAACAGTGAAATGGGATAAAGAATTATGGTAACAGCTTATGAATTATGGTAATTCTTATGGGAGAAAGAATTATGATAGCAGCTAGTTCAAAGATACAATACAGATGTTTCTCCATACTACTGGAAAACACAGTTCTATTATATTAATGAAAGACTTGACAGTGTTGCAGTACCAAAACAACTGACTACAAGACATCACTGGAAGTTGAAGCATAAAGCAAGATGGCAATTTAACCTCTTACTAGTTAGAAGAAAATTGAGAATGAGGTAGGAGCGATGGATGCTGGTGCCAGGAGTGACAGTGTTTTCTCTATACTGCCCCTTCTTTCCTATGAGCCAAGTCTTGCTGTAGTGATGATGTAAATCTTGGCCATATATAAGGAGAACAAGAAAAAAAACTGAAATTAAAATTAAAATAAATATATGCACAGAAAGTAAGTCTAAAGAAAGTAACTAGTGGTAGTCATAACTTTTTTACTTCAAACCATTCATATGTATTAAATTCATTCTCCTAGCAATGAGCCTAGTACAACAGCTTCTGATGATGACAGTAAGTGAACAGTAGCATCAATTACATCAAGCATGAAGATTTTTTCAATAGCTACCTATTGAAAATAACTACAGCTTTGTGTTTCAGATTGTTTGCCTTCTGCTTCCCTTCTCTTTCTGGGCAAAAATAAGCTTCTGAGTTTTCAGGTTCAGGGTATCACAGTATCACAGTATGCTGGAGATTGGAAGGGACCTCAAAAGATCATCTAGTCCAATCCCCCTGCCGGAGCAGGAACACCTAGATAACGTTACACAGGAATGTGTCCAGGCAGGCTTTGAATGTCTCCAGGGAAGGAGACTCCACAACCTCCCTGGGCAGCCTGTTCCAGTGTTCTGTCACCCTCACTGAGAAGAAGTTCCTTCTCAAGTTTAAGTGGAACCTCTTGTGTTCCAGTTTGTACCCATTACCCCTTGTCCTATCATTGTTTGCCACTGAGTAGAGCCTGGCTCCATCCTCGTGACACTCCCCCTTTATATATTTATAGACACTTATAAGGTCACCCCTCAGTCTCCTCTTCTCTAAACTATAGAGACCCAGCTCCCTCAGTCTTTCCTCATAAGGGAGATGCTCCACTCCCTTAATCATCTTGGTTGCCCTGCGCTGGACTCTCTCCAGCAGCTCCCTGTCCTTGAACTGAGGGGCCCAGAACTGGACACAATATTCCAGATGGGGTCTCACCAGGGCAGAGTAGAGGGGAAGGAGGACCTCTCTCGACCTACTAACCACCGCCCTTCTAATACATCCCAGGATGCCATTGGCCTTCTTAGCCACAAGGGCACAGTGTTGGCTCATGGTCATCCTGTCGTCCACTAGGACCCCCAGGTCCCTCTCCCCTACACTGCTCTCTAGCAGGTCGTTCCCCAACCTATACTGGAACCTGGGGTTGTTCCTGCCCAGATGCAGGACTCTACACTTTCCCTTGTTATATTTCATCAAGTTATTCCCTGCCCAACTCTCCAGCCTGTCCAGGTCTCGCTGGATGGCAGCACAGCCTTCTGGCGTGTCAGCCACTCCTCCCAGCTTAGTGTCATCAGCAAACTTGCTGATAGTACACTCAATTCCCTCATCTAAATCATTGATGAATATATTAAATAATACCGGTCCCAGTACTGACCCTTGAGGCACTCCACTAGTTACAGGCCTCCAACTAGACTCAGCCCCATAGACTACAACTCTCTGGCTTCTCTCCTTCAGCCAGTTCGCAGTCCACCTCACTACCTGGTCATCCAGTCCACACTTCCTCAATTTAGCTGTGAGGATGCTGTGGGAGACTGTGTCAAAGGCTTTGCTGAAGTCAAGGTAGACCACATCCACCGCTCTGCCATCATCCATCCACCGTGTTATTTCCTCATAAAAGGCTAAGAGATTGGTCAAACATGATTTCCCCCTGGTGAAGCCATGTTGACTGCCCCTCATAACCCTCTTATCCTTGATATGCCTTAAGATGGCACCAAGGATAAGGCGTTCCATCACTTTCCCAGGGATGGAGGTGAGGCTGACCGGTCTATAGTTACCCGGGTCCTCCTTCTTGCCCTTTTTGAAGACCGGAGTGACATTTGCCTTCCTCCAGTCCTCAGGCACCTCTCCCGTTTCCCAAGACTTGGTAAAGATGATGGAGAGTGGTCTAGCAATGACTTCCGCCAGTTCCCTCAGCACCCGCGGGTGCATCCCATCTGGACCCATGGATTTATGGACGTCCAGATTGCTCAACTGGTCTCTAACCCATTCCTCATCGACTAAGGCAAGTCGCTCCGTCGACCTGACTTCATCTAAGGTCTCAGGGGTATAGGGCTCTTCAGGACTGCCTGCAGCAGAGTAGACAGAGACAAAGAAGGCATTCAGTAACTCTGCCATCTCTGCATCTTCTGTCACCAGGGCACCCATCCCGTTCATCAGTGGGCCTACATTGCCTCTGGTGTTAGTTTTGTCTGCCATGTACTTGAAAAAGCTCTTTTTGCTGTCCTTGACCCTTCTTGCCAGGTTTAATTCTAAGGAAGCCTTAGTCCTCCTAGCTGCCTTCCTACATCCCCTAGCAGCAGCCTTATATTCCTCCCAAGTGGCCAGCCCCTCCTTCCATGACCTGTAAACTCTCCTCTTCCACTTGAGCATACCCAGCAATTCCCTATTTAGCCACACAGGTCTCTTGGCCCTCTTCCTTGACTTCCTAAAGGGTAAGAACACAGGTTTGCCTTGGGTTTCTGCTAAGACAAAGGTTGACAAGGTAACTTATGAACCTGTAGGAGAAAGTTCTCTGCCCGATGATTGAAAGAGAAAATACCATAAAGAAAGGGCACTAAAACCCGGGTGGAAGGGACCACTGCAAATCACTATGGGGCAAGAGCCCACAAGCTAGCTGAAGTCTGAATATAGCAAGTGTTTCTTGTTACTAGAATATCCGTCTTTTCATTTCTTAAGGACTGGGGGAGCTTCAGCTAAAGAATTAAACTTCCACCACTTCTTAGCACTGATTTAACTCTGCTACTAATCAAGTCCAAAGAACATCTAGCCAGAGTATCCGTAGCTAAGAGAGATAAAAAAAAAACTAAGCTTTTTTAAATATTGCTTGAATTATCAATGAATATCTGAATACCTTGGGAGGGGGAAAACAAACAAAAAACCAACACTAAAGCAAATTAGTGTTAATCCAGTCTGGAACACTTTCATTAACAAACTATTGTTTATTTAAAAGAAAAGATGGTAAAGATATACATTTGTTGTAAACTTAACATACTTTCAGTTTGCAATTTACGGACCCCTGGTAACCTGACCCCTGACTGCTTCTTGATGGCCCATTAAAAGTAACAAGGAAAGCAAGCCACAGGGAAGTTGAAAATCAATCAATCAGAGACCACACTCTTTAAAAGATGTGTTTTCTGTGCAACACAGTCCATTAAAGAAAAAAAAAAGGAACTTAAATGTATTGCTAAAAAAAAAAAAAAAGTTCTCCAAGTCTCATAAAAATTGTCTTAAAGTTTTGCTGTTCAAAATCAGTTAAATTTATACTGGTCTAATGGCACCTAACTTGCTAGCCGAGAAAAAAAAAACATATTGAAACCTGTTTTTCAGCAATGACATGACAACTTCTTTTCTGACTTGAACAGAAGTTAATTACTGCCACATGCACAAACCAGTGTGATTTATGTAACAATAAAGCAGCCATTTGTGCAGGCTTTTTAATATCTGACAAACAAGTCTGACTCTTGGTAGTCTGGTTTACAGTATGGAAGTGAATCAGTGACCTAAGGCATCACTGAGATCCAATCCACAAGACTTTAAAAAAAAAAGGGAAAAAACCCTTCACTCACATTAAAAAATAGCTATGACTATACTTTTTGAAACCCTACGCTTTTCATTTACATTTGACTAAATAAAATGGCAAGTCCTGCTTTTACTGATGAAACTGCTATCAGTTCTCCATAAGCTAACCATCCACACAATCCATTTCACAGAACACTGTTAAGCACACAGACTTCGGTTCTGAAAAATCCCCCACTAAAATGAAAGCTCTGGAACACTGTCTCTTATGTGCACGTATTTCATAAGGACAAGGTTTTGTTTCATACATCAATGCAAATTTTCGTTCTCTCCTGTAATACTGGAATGAAAAGATGACAAATTAGCATGTCACACATTAGCATATCTGCACCCTCAGTAAGAAACACTTATGTGTGCACATGGGAATGATTCAAAGGTATTTTCACCAACAGAAATAACTGGACATCTTATTGTTCATAGTTACAGACGTAAACATTGTTCTATTCGTGTTACTTAAAAGCGACCAACATTTTCTAATTGAAATCATACCAAATTTAGTCTGAAAACATAATTTTGATCCAAAAATTAAACCTTAGTATCTGGAATCCACATTCAGTTTGTTATACCCACAACACATGTAAGAAGGTACCACACAAAAGCTTTTTACTATAGGTTTCCTTACGTTCATGCTACTTTTGAGATGGCAGAAAAAAAATTCTCTTGTAAGCAGCATTATGATGGTCTTTTTATTTTCCTACTGCCATAAACCAGATCCTCCCCAGGAAATAACAAGCCCACTTGAAAAAACCACTTCCCACTTGGCAAGGACAGTGACAACAGTGGAGATACACTTGCTGGACAGTGTGCACACACAGAGACACCTGAGAACTGCCTGTGGCAGTGGTGAGGTAATGCTAACACTGCCTACCATTTCCTCAGCTGGCAGCTCTAAACTGTCCATCTTCTTCAATGCTGTAATTGATTTTCACAAAATGTGGAAGTTTTTCTTTGAATGTCTAGCCTAGTCTCAATTATGGCTGAAAAATAATGGCAAACAAAAGTTACTGCATGGAATGGACAGGCACACGGACAAACAGGTGAACAGATATGGTGTGGTCATACTATTACAGGTGTTGACAACAGGTACTTAAAAGGGAAAGAGCCACAAAAGACCCTCCTTCATAATTAGCAGTAACCAGAAGCATTCTAGAAGCAGTTATCACTAATTACTTGTTCCATTTCATAAGCAGCATTTGAGTTCAATCTCTGTTTATAATAGTGTGCAAATATAAGTCAACCTGCAACTCCAAGGCTAACGAGGCTCTGTGTCCATGACAGTAACTATTTTAGGTTTCTCAAAAATCAACATTATGTAGAATCAGTATTCAAAGTATGTTTTGATTTTTAACTAATGCCACTCCATGCATCATGGGCAGCTTTTTAACTGGAATGGTACCACATCATTAAGAATCAAAACGTGAATAGCATACATGCACCCAAGCCAAACTTTTAAGTACAAAGCTTATTGGCTTTAGTACTACCCTGTTCAAAACACTGTCGTATTTACTGGATGTACAGCCACATATACTACTTTCCTTCTTTCTCTAACAATTGTGTCTGTAAAAGGTAGTTACATTTAAAACGCTTAACCAAACTTGGAACATGCCTAAAATTTTTTTTACAGCCTACATTCTTCTGACTGTGGCTCAGCTTAAGTAGGCTAAAACATTTGTCATAGTAAAGAAAATGTCAGCCAGTGATCTGACAAATAATCTGATAAATGGTTTTTAGTGAGAAAAGTGTAAGTATTATGTTTTGAAGACAAAAAAAAAATACCTTGAGTAATTAAAATAGCATTTGTGTTATTACTGAATCATGGAAAGAGCCCAGTCACTGACCAATTTTAGGCTGAAATTCTGCCAAACAATTTTACACGCTTAGCTCCTTTAAGTGTCACAGGTCAATGCCTGTTCATGAACACAAGCATGCACTTAAATTTTAAGAATTAAGATGTACTGGCTTAATCTAACTTCATCTGAGTTATGATAGGTGCACTACACCCAATGGTAAACTTGTGCAGTGGGGTCACCTGAGATCAATATATACTGCTTAAGTTTTCTTCTAGCAGATGCACACCCCAATTCAAGGAATATAAATGACAACTAAAAAAGCACCTTTAAGAGTCACAGAATAATTCAGGTTAGAAAAGACCCTTAAGATCACAGAGCTGAACCATTAACCCAGCACTGCCACATCCACACTAAACCATGTTCCTAAGCGCCACATGTACATGTCCTTCAAATTCCTCCAGGGATCGTAATTCCACCACTGCCCTCAGCAGCCTCCTCCAGCGCTGGGCAACCATTCTGGGGGAGACACTTTTCCTAATATCCCATCTAAACCTCCCCTGGAACAACTTGAGGCCATTTCCTCTTGTCCTATCACTTGTTACTTGGGAGAAGAGACCAACCCCCACCTCACTACAATCTCCTTTCTGGTAGCTGTACAGAGCGAGGTCTCCCCTAAGCCTCCTTTTCTCCAGGCTGAACAACCAGAGTTCCCTCAGCTGGTCCCCATAGGACTTGTGCTCCAGACCCTTCACCAGTTCCACTGCCCTTCTCTAGACCTGCTCCAGCACCTCAACACCTTTCTTGAAGTGAGGGGCCCAAAACTGAACACAGTATTCAAGGTGCAGAGAGGAAGACAATCACTACACTAGTCATGCTGGCCACACTATTTCTGACACAGGCCAGGATACCATTTACCTTCCTGGCCACATGGGCACAAGCTGGCTCATGTCCAGCCACTGCTGACCAACATCTCTAGGCCCTTTTCCACCAAGCAGCTTTCCAGCCACTCTTCCCCAAACACGGAGCACTGCATGGGGCTGTTGCATGGAGCTGTTACATGGGGATCTGGCACAGCCTTGTTGAACCTCCTACGACTGGCCTCAGCCCATAAACCCAGCCTGACCATATCCCTCTGTGAAGCCTTCCTACACTTACCAGATCAACACTCCTGCCTATCTTGGTGTCATCTGAAAACTGACTGTGGGTGCACTCAATCCCCTCATCCAGATCATCAATAAATACATTAAACAGAACTGACTGAGCCCTAGGGACCACCACTTATGTCTGACCAGCTGCCAATGGGAATGGGATTTAACTTCATTCACCAAAGTATACCTGACCAAGCTGTGAGCAGCCAGTTTCTCCAGAAGAATGCTGTGGGAAATGCTGCTGAAGACTTAACTGAAATCCAGGTAAACATCCACAAGTTTCCCTCATTCACAAAGCAGGTCACCCTGTTATGGAAGGCAGTCACGTTAGTCAAGCAGGACATGCCTTTCATAAACCTGTGCTGACTGGGTCTGATCACCTGGTTGTCCTGTACATGCTGCATGACGACACTCAGGTGCTCCATAACCAGCACCAAGGTCAGACTGACAGGCATGTAGGTCCCTGGATACTCTTTCCAGACATTCTTACAAACGGGCATCATATTTGCTAGGCTCTAGTCAACTGGGACCTCTCCAGTTAGCCAGGACTGCTGATAAATGATTGCAAGTGGCTCAGTGAGCACTTCTGCCAGTTCCTGGACAACACTCTGCCCTATAGACTTGTGTATGGTGTAGCAGGTCACTAACCATCTTCCCTTGGTCTACAGGGGGCTTCATTCTGCTCCCTGTCCCTGTCTTCCAGCTCAGGGGGCTGGATACTATTAAGGACTGAGGCAATGAAGGCATTAAGTACCTCAGCCTTTACAAGTATGTTTCCCCCCACATCCAGTAAAGGACGGAGACTGCCCTTAGCTTTCCTTTTGTTACTAACTTATTTATACAAACATTTCTAATTGTCTTTTACAGCAGTAGCCAGATTAAGGGCTTTGGTCCTTCCAATTTTCTCCCCGCATAAACTCGTGGCATCCTTGTAATCCTCCTGAATTACCTGCCCATTCTCCC
Organism: Pezoporus occidentalis; assembly: GCF_034315485.1. Taxonomy (NCBI): domain Eukaryota; kingdom Metazoa; phylum Chordata; class Aves; order Psittaciformes; family Psittacidae; genus Pezoporus; species Pezoporus occidentalis. Next base: position 5,987,372 of record NW_026915877.1, read on the forward strand.
AAAGGTCGTAAACTCGTATTTTTTTTGTCCCTGAGTTCCAGCCAAAGCTCTCTGTTCATCTGTTCAGCCAGGCCAGACATCTTCCCTGCTGGCTCATCTTTCAGCACATGGGGACAGCCTGCTCCTGCACTTCCTGGACTCCTATGTCTTTCAAGAGTGTTTCCCAATGGACTCTGTAAACCAGTCTCCTCAACAGGCCAAAGCCTGCCCTCTACAAGTCCAACTCAGCAATTCTGCTGACTGCCCATCCTTAGTTCTGCAAGAATTGAAAACTATCCATTACTCACAATTGCTATGCCCAAGATGGCCTCCAACCACCACATCACCCACAAATCCTTCTCTGTTCATGAACAACAGGTTCAGCAGGAGCCTTCCCTAGTTTATCTCCTTAACTAAAACACAATTTGGGAATAAATGCATAGCCTCTCGTTGAATCAAGGAGCAATGTCATAGCAAGTATAATTCTGAGGTATATTTCTTTTTAAAGCTGCATTTCAGAGAACAATTACCCCCAAAACATGGTTTGTTAGTACTGTGTCATTCACATTGACAGCACTGATAGGTTACCTGCCACACTAAAAAAAAAAAGACAACTAAGAGCAACATGTTTACACTAGTTTCTGACGCGTTTTAATGATCTCCTCTCAAAGGTGAACCAGAAGGAAAACAGGCTGAGAACCGTATATAGCAGGTGGCCTCTTTTAGCCTTTTCTTAAGGACAAGTTAGAACAGGCTTCCTCTAACCCAGATGCAAACTCTATGCCTCAGCTACTGTAAGCCCCATGGGACACAACTAGTTTCAACATTTTTATTTATTACTCCAGCCAAACACATTAGCAAATTTAACTCCAACTTACTAGCAATGTTGTGTAAAGTCTTTAGGATAGGACATTTTTCATTTCCATTTAATATAATGCTACCAGCATGCTCTTCGAGTTGACACCTATAGTGGTTTGTCTTTCGGGGATTTTCAGATCTACAGGAAATCGCTACTTCTCACCTAACAGTTCTGTTGTTTACTACACTGCTATCACAATGTTTTCCCATTGAAAATAACTTCTATTGGCCAAGTAACTAACCTGTATCATATAATCACAGAATAGTTAAGGTCGGAAACGACCTTAAGATCCAACCCCTCTGCCATGGGCACAGACACCTCACACTAAACCGTGTCACCCAAGGCTCTGTCCAACCTGGCCTTGAACATCACCAGGGATGGGGCATTCACAGCCTCCTTGGACAACCCATTCCAGTGCCTCACCACCCTAACAGTAAAGAACTTCTTCCTTATATCCAGTCTAAACTTCCCCTGTTTAAGTTTGAACCCATTACCCCTTGTCCTATCACTACAGTCCCTAATGAAGAGTCCCTCCCCAGCATCCCTATAGGCCCCCTTCAGATACTGGAAGGCTGCTATGAGGTCTCCACACAGCCTTCTCTTCCCCAGGCTGAACAGCCCCAACTTTCTCAGCCTGCTTCATACGGGAGGTGCTCCAGTCCCCTGATCATCCTCATGGTCCTCCTCTGGAATATGTACAATTTGTGATGTTTTTACTGGTAGTTTCACATTATTCCAATTTCTAAAATTCTGTTCAGTTTTGAAGACCTTTTCAGAAAGTTCATAAAGTTTGTTCACATAAAAACATATTTAACACACGTACAAGACATAAAGCCTTATTCTAAAAGAGCTTCTTACATATAAAAAAAACCCTCCTTTTTAAACCAAAATCCTAACATGCTGCAAAGTCTTAATGAAAATTCTCCTGTAAAAAATTCATTCCAGCACTTCTGACATTGTTTCAGATGAGACTTTAACTCTTGTGAGGAAAATTCAGGATTCCAAATCTACAGAAGAACTGGATTTTCTTGTTATTTTTCTAGTATGTGCTTTTAACTTCTACCTCTAATATGTAAATTGTTACATCACAGCTGTGATATGCATTACCTACACTGAAAATGTTGTATTTTGTAATTCTGTGGTCCAAATATTTAAATGTGTATATGTGGCAATACACAGACACAAACACCCACACACAATCCAAAGCTTAAATGAAGGCTAAGTTCCAGTTGTCAAAGAGAAATATTCAAATGTAACATCTATTCAAATGCACCAAAGCAAACAGTCTATACTTTCCAAAGTTCTCCAAAACAAAACAAACAAAAGAAGCCTACAACAGAACAGTGTAGTCAGTGCTCTTAGGAATTAATAAAATTAGTCTAGGGTTAACAGTTGAGGCCTGTAGGAACCCAGTCCATTCACAAGTGGTCTTTTTCCAAGTCAAATAAGTAACAAAAAGGTAAAGCAGAAGTTGCCAGAGTAATTTAAGTATTTACTTTATCCTTCCCTATAAATCATCTGTTCCCTTGGAAAGAGAAGGAGAAACTTAAGTCAGACAGTTCAGTTGCTGACTGCTAGCTCTCCAGTTCTGTCTTTGCTCCCATGGTAACTGATGTGGCATCAGGAAAAACAAATAAAATAAAAAGGATCAACAACAACAGAGGACAGAAGTGCTATTTCACAATAAAAAAAAATAAAAGCTAGCACATAAATTACAATGTTAGAGGTCCTGTGTTAGAAGTCAAAAACAAGTCTGTGAAAATACCCATAGAAGTATGCTCTGAAACATCAAACTCTTCATTTATAAAAGAGCCTGCACAGCATGAAAACTCTTCATCCAGCAAAATCCTTCTTCCTTCCTCCCCCTTTGTATGTAAGAACATATATATATATATATATATATATATATATGATCTTAAGGTCCTTTCCAACCCTAACAATTCTATGATTCTATGATATAGATATACATATACTGCCATACACATAGTTGCCACTTACTTGATCATGCACATCTGGCACCATAACAAATGAGCTTGTCCCACACTTACTTTAGAACAGAAATAGCTTCTGTTTTCTCCGGGTCTTTTTTTGTTTGTTTGTTTCTGGGAAGCTCAGCCCTGAATTGCCACAAGCAGCAGAGATTAAATCCAAAGTATTTTCAGCAAGTACTACCCAGTCACAGTTACACCTGGCCACCATCTCAGAGAAAACAGAGAGGTTGCTGATCAGGCAAAACTTTAATCATGTCTCTCTGCCAGCAAAATTAAGGGATCCCTTTGGTTTATGCATTTGGTCTAAAGCATTTTTTCTGAATGCTTTTCTCCTTTGACCCTGGAAATTCCAGCCTACAACCTTCGAGGATTCTATTTTTTTCCCACCATGTTTCCAGCTAGAAACTCTAGCTCTAGAGAGGATTACATATACCAATATTTACTTAATATTAGCAGTTCACGGCTGTTTCTGATCCGTGTAAAATATACACATTAGGGCTAAGGACTAGGTATGGAATGTGCTATCTTCATCCCTCCCCCTCCAATTTTGACAATATTTTGGGATCTAGACTATTTTAGAAACACATGGTTTAAACCACGACACTCATCAGCTATGGCGTTAGGAGAACTTCTTCAAGAAGCAGAACAAAAATACCTTCTTCCGCAGAATTTCCTAGAGCTGGAGAGAAGGTAAAGAAATACTTAAATGGCAGGGGTTAGGTAAAAACTGAATTTGCAAATATCACACATTATATACCCAAAGACTAAATGCACACACGCAGAGAGAGAGAAGGAAAAAGGGATATGGAAAAAAATCTGTAAGACTGAAAATAAGTACATAAAGTTATTCTCTACTGCATTATATTAATGGAAGAACACACATTAACAAACTCAATGCAAAAAGAGCACCGTAAGGATCCAAGAATAAAGGACAGGATAATCAGTGATGACTGAAAAAACTGTGGCAAACAATCACAAACTAAAGCTGATTACTTCTCAATCCCTCACATAACTCTGTATTAATTCAAGTCTTAGAAGAATGTTCGTATTTGGCATCCTTATTATTCCACCTACATATCAAAGATGCAAAACATCAAATATTAACAAAAATGAAATCAACAGCAACTAATTCAGAAAAAAGGACCATCTACACAAGTAATAAACATTTTGAGAAAGAACAGAGGTATATATCCTTCTCTAAGAAAGCAGAGATATGAAGATTTAATAAACTAACACTGCATTTCAATCACCACATTCAGCAGCCACTGATAAACACATCTTCTATTAATGTATCTAATCATTCGAAGTGTGTTGTAATTTTGCCCTCCACAGCATCCAAACATCATTCCACAATGCAGCCCACCAGAAAGTGAAAAGGGCTACTTCTTGCTTTATGTTAATAAACCAAATTGGTTTTGTTCGTTCCAGTGTTACATTTCAGTCACATCTGAGATGCAAGAAAAATTTGTTTTCTATTTACGTTACTATTCCAAACATGAATTCACAGCACTCGGTCATAGCCCAAGCTGAAGATTTCTATATACTCTCATCTCATAATGGAAAGTGTTCCAAAACTGATGATTCCTTTCAGTTTTATTTGCTTTTTATTCTACTTGACAAGGTGCCCTGAATTAATATGTCCTCAATATTTTCTGGTTTGTCTTTTTATTTTTCCTCCCCCAGTAATGTGTCAAACTTGCATTGCAACTGCTGCTGAACAGATGTTTTTAACAGAACTATGCATTATGACTCCAATATCTCTACGTGATGGCAGGTAATTAATTTAGAACCCATTACAGTGTATGTTTATTTCATGCTATTCTCCCTGCTCCTCTCTGCTCCATGTGCATTACTTCAAACTCATCAGTGATTAATTTCATACAGCCACTTAGTTTCCAAGACACTTCCAGTTCAGTTTGATCTTTTGTAAGCATGGTGGTTTTTCTTTAACAGATAAACTCAGCCTGTACCCTATAAGCTCCTGTCAAATCACATGCTATTAAAATAATTTTAAAAATCCCGCAACATAACCAAGCAATCAAAAAATGTGACATCACTCATTGTAAAGACAAACTACCCAACAGCAGAAATGAACATGTTCCATGAATTTGAAGTACACTGTTTGCAACAGCTCAAAAGGTCTTAACTAGTGTGAGATCTTAACTCACTTCTAATCTGCATGTGGTTGCTGCACTTTCGGAATAAAATTTACTAAGTCAAATTTTCAGTTAACCAAAATCTACACAGCATTTGGTGAAATGTTAATTTTTTTACAAAATTGCGCATATACATGAAGTAATCTGATGCCCTTCTGCCTACATAATGAAATATTTTAGAGTCAGTTTTGCATTTTTCTGTTCATAAACACTAATATGTATATTCAATAAACTTTTATTATTATACTGCAAGGTTACAGCCAATGGACTCAGGTCTAGACAGACCTGATCACCACACCAACTGCAAAAGAAATTGAAGAAACACAAAATGAAAGGCCCATTATGCCCTTTTTTCAGAGCAACAGGTTAAGTTTGAATACTTCTGACCTGAAAAATAGGCATTAACGGATTCTGTGAATGTCTTTCCACGGCGAGCAAGACAAGCAAACAACTCATAAGTACCAGTCATTTACTTGCTGTCACCCTACATTTTTTCTCCAAGCAGACCATCATCAAGTTTAGAATTAAAAAATACCAATTAAAAAATGTGACAGTAAGTCACATGAGCAACTACCCCTTCTTAACAAGCCAGAGAAACCTTTCAACACAGTACTAGATCACTGCACATCCAAAATGACACATGAATCTTGATTTCTACCATTAACATTCTGAGATCATAAGTAACATAACTAACACAGGTAACTTCTCCAAACTGTGGTTTTATTTCCATTAGGCTGGCAAGAACTACCTACCCATCTAACGCTGTACTCAAACAGGGGTCACTGTGCATCTCCAGGCTGGCTAAGTCCTAGCATAATAAAATGCAGCTTTTACATCTAAGCATCAACTACTGCATACCTCAAACATTCTTCTGAAACACCTCTGACCAAAAAAAAAAAACAAACAAAAAAACAACATAAAAAAAACAAATACATTTAAGAGTTTGTCACTGCTTTCCTCAATCAGCAGTTCTTGCTAAACAACATATTACAACTTGCAGCGCTATTTTTGACCAGGAATACTGATTTACTATTTCTGGATCACCTTCTCTGTCATGGGTCTCCCCCAAAAGTTAGCATATGGCATTTTCCTAAAAACTCTGAAGTGACTATTACAAAGAATCAGACTTGAAATCTGGCACTCAAATAGATCTTTAAATATTAAGCAAAATTTTGCAGAAAACTACAGGTTATTGAGCTATGAAGCACTCAAATTATATATAGAAACAGACATTTGTAAGGGTCTGTTAAACAAAAGAACAGGATTCTGTGTACAAATATAATATAATGAACATCAAGATTTACACATATCACCTCACTATCCTAGCACTCAAATTATCTGTATTATTGCTTATGCTGCTGGACGCAACAAGGATAACAAATACTGAAGAATGAACCATTCTTCAAGTTTTATAAAATTAACAGAATACAGGCCAGTTCTGTTGAGGGCAATAGACTAAGGAAAAAAAAAAAAACAACTTGGCTTTACCAAGCATATTGGGAAATGCCACTTGCCTGCATTCTAAATGTCTCCTACAACATTTTACAACTGCTTACAAAGGCCTGTAGTGATAAGACAAAGGGGAATGGCTTATAAACTCACAGAGGGGAAATTCAGACTAGGCATTGGGAGTTTTTTACTGTGAAGGTGATGAGACACTGGAACAGGCTGCCCAAGAAGCTGTGGCTGACCCATCCCTGGAATTATTCAAGGCCAGCTTGGATGAGCTTGGAGCAACCTGGTCTACTGGAAGGTGTCCTTGCCCATAGCAGAAAGGATGGAACTAAGATGGTGTTTAAGGTCCATTCCAACACAAACCATTCTCTCATTCTACGAACATATAACACAGATCATTTCATAAGATGATTGCTCATTTATTTAAAGCACTTCACAAGATACCAAAATTACAATAATTATATAAATTAAGCATTCAGAGGAAAAGAAAAAGTGACTGTCCCCCCTTCATGCCTGTTTTATTATGAAGTCTTTACACTATTAACAGATCTCTCACAATACATAATTCATTTCCATGACTGCAAAAAGACTGTAGGCTACATTTAAACGATACTCTGTATAAACCACTTATATCAACACAATAAACTTTGCAATATGCTGTGTATCCATTACATCACAATTGTTAACACTGAAAATTTATGGCAACTGTAAGAGTCAAAAGATTATAAATTTACCTCAAAGATAATCAGAAACAGCTTGACACACAGAAAACATCTCTCAAAAAAAAAAACAGGAAAGTATTTCAAGCTGCTCTGTATCATTATCACATACAAAAAAAAAATAAAAAAATATGACCTAGCGTAATCTGTTCCTTTCAGTTCCTAATGCCAGAAGGGGCATTTTATAACTGATTGCACTTAACACTAGTTCTACCCTAAAGTAAGTGAATTCCTTCTCAGGAACTTCTTCATGCAGCCATAAAAGACTAGTCCAAAACTAACCCTGTGGACAAGGCTCAACTATGGAATATTTCCCACTCCTGTTCAAAAACACATCGCGTTCAGTGAAGACAACTTTTAACATTTAAACCTTAGGGGGGAAAATAAGGCTTGAAAAGCACTTCTAGAAAAGAAAATAAAGATGACAACTACAGAAAAATATAGTGCTAATATCACACTTAAATGCCAAACAATAAAGCACCTTCAGTAACAGTCGTCATTTTAGAAATATATTCTTAGAATCATAGAATCAGCTAGTTTGGAAAAGACCTTTAAGATTATCAAGTCTAACTGTTATCCCAGGACTGCCAAGACCACCACTAAACCACGTTAAATGGTTTTTCAACACTTCCAGGACAGTGACTCTACCACTTCTCTGGGAAACCTGTTCTCCCCTTAAGCTTCTTTTTTTTTCCTAAAATGTACTTCTTCAAAGACTCTTACATGTATTAAGTAGCAAGTAAGTTATAAAAAAACAGTATTGGTTTTATTTGGTAGTAATTGGCAAGTGAAAAAAAAAATAATTAAAAACCAAACAAACAAACAAAACCTTAACCTCCAAATCCTTCTCCAACACATTCAAGGTATGACTATGACTAAATCCAAGTGTTTCCTCTACTAAGTTGCCAGAAAGATGAAGAACTGATGGAATGTTTTACTTTTCCCCCCAGTAATCTACACCCTTTGCCTTTTATCAAGACTCTGAATCTCAACTTTCTTCCTGTTTCTCAGGCTTTCTTTGGAACCGCAGCTTTTTAACATGGTCTATATTGTATATTGACAATACGATGGAAAAAAAAATATTCAATCACTGTCTGCTGTGGTCTGATGTTGTCAATGATTACTAAGCAGACTATTCCCCTTCAGTGCTGGGGGCATGGGGGTGTTAGCATTTACTTCTTTAGATTCTCACTTAAAAGTTGTTTCCCTGAAAGAGCTAAATAGGACTCTCTGTTGTTTCTAATATTAGCTTGGGAAGTGAAAACGAATTCTCCTTGCTTTGGAAGCTCCTGTAACTGTGATAAAGTGTATGTTTCTGGCATTGTAGCTGTTGTAGAGGTTGGGTCCTCAGAAGATCTAACTACTGAGCTCTCTTCTGCCTCACTTTTCTCCTAAACCATACAGTTGTAGCCTCAACTATCATCTCTGATCTAGCTCTTTCATCAACACTGAAAAGTAGCGAGGTGCTTACGGGTAACTCCAAGGATGAAAACTCATCAGAGCTGCAATGGAAAAATACTGGTTTGCATTTCTTAACAGTTGCTTAGAAAAGGCCACAGCTGTAGGGAGTGACAGTATCTTTTATTAAATCAACTGATACAACTTGGAGAAAAAAAAAAAAAATAACAAAACTTCACACATGCATGACTTATATTTTTAACTTGACAACTAACATAGTAAGGAACTTTCTTTAATGGCTTCCCATCTTCTGGATCCATATATATGACGTAAGAATTTATTTACAATTTTTCTTTTGCCAGGCTATGAGGTAATAACTTACAACATACTGGACCAAAAGATGTGCGAGAGTGGGCATTTTGGGCTTTCATTCCCACGGGATGTTCAGAAAGCTGATTTTTACAGTAAAAAGTATAATTCTCCTTTTAGAAGTTCCAGTCACTAGTGCAAACAAAGATACAGAAAAGTTACCAAAGTAAGTGTATAAACTAGTAGAAATGCTCACTTTATTTCTAACCTGGAAAAGCAAAACTGAAAAGGGGGATGGGAGGTGTCAACTTTAATAATACACCCTATATGTATTACTAACCAATATTTCCAAGTATGTATTTTTCACATTATAATGACAGATGACTTCGCCATGTAAGAGTACCGTCATTTCTAATACATCCACTATTTTCCCATATGATGCTCAGCAAGATTGTGCTTACTACTACTTTAATACACCATCTTTTCGTGTAATATAATCACATGCTACACCCAAGTTTTCTTCCAAAAGCACTGGGCATACAATACACAAAAAACCTACAAATTTCAGCAACTATTACAAGGCAACCCTGGGTAAACCTCAAAAATATTTCTTACTCAGAACAACAAAAGCTACCAAAAGACTACAAAGGTTGGTTGATGTTACTTTTTTAGGCTGCTTTACATAACCAGATTTTGTATTTAAGATGTATGTTGCTGCTCACCCTTACACTTTGTTTCTTCTAAGCCCGCAGTTTATCATTTTATTCAGCATTTAGTTAAAACTAAGTATTTAATACTGAAGCTGTTCCATGATGCCATTACAACTAAAATGAAAGGCCTGTGTGGCTGCAGTGACCAGATTTCAAATGCAGGTAGATCAATAAAAAAAACAAACGAAAAAAAGAACCTTAAGCACAGCCTCCATGTGTGAGTAGAATGGTTTATAATAGCTTGCAAATGACTGTGTGCTTGCTGTAAGCAGCTGTTCTTAAATTATGAATATGCAACCAATTCATGTTAAAGCCAAATCCCAGCACTATTTCTACAGGGAAATCCCAGTAGTTTTTGCTTGTTCTACATGTTAGCTCTGTTAAAGATACAAATAGCAGTAAGCTTCAGAACACACAGGACCAAACTATCGGCATTTCATGCACTCAGTCCATTAGCACAGCAGGGGTTGTCAATCTCTAGAACTTTCCTATAACAGCTCAAGCAATACAACAATGATCTCTCAGCCAAAAAAAAAGAAAAAGAAAGCCCTCTACAGCATAGATGAAAACCCCTCTGCCAAGCTAACGCTTTTTTGCTTCAGCCAATCAGATGGTCAGCCCTGACCCGCTTGAAGGCTTGCATCAAGCTTCAAACACTTAAAAGCATCCATCATAAAAACAAAGACAGGACATTGAATTATGCAGTATTAACCTCCAGGGTTTCCATGCAAAGACCTTAGATTTATTTATGTCCTAGCACGTTAAAAGCGTCAGTACACTCTTCCTTACACCAAACTGGCTGCCAATTTGATGAACCTCTCTGCCCTCAGCAGAAGTACAGTGTCTTTGATTAACGAGCGCATGCTTGTGGAAAAGTGTGAGAACAGAAAATGGGGCAAAATCCATACAATTATGTCCTTATCACAACAGACCACTGCGATAATTTTTGGCAAACTGGTTTTCTTTTGTACAAGAAAAGCCTGAGGAGGGGGTTGTGGGTTATCTTGCTGATTATATTTGGACAATACACACCACTGTTCTAACATAAGTTTCTGATAAAATGCAATGCATTGTTTATTAAATGATCTTTCAAGGATTAAAAAAAACATTAATTCACTAATACAAATTGATTAATAGGATCACAATCCAAAAAAACAGCTACGTATTCAAAGTAAACGAAAAAATACTCCCTAGAAGATTTCAAACTTTTACCTTCTTGTCCAACAGCATCACAACTCAGATTCTAGCTCAAAAACAGCTAGACATAGTACTTTGTATCTTAAAATCACCATACTTAATAGATACTCTAAACAAAATCTAGCTTACACTTCCTGTAAGTTGCAAGAAAACACTGGCAGAGTTCTCCATTATCAAAAAAGGAAATTCTTCATTATGCCTTCCAACAATTCCAAAGGAGAACCAAGTTCTGTGTAAGCCTCCAAAAGGAAGACCACATTATCTGATGGTTGCTGCATTATTTCTAAACCTAATGTTTTATACTGCAAACATTACCTGAGACAAGACTTTAAACCGCTGATTTCAATGAGACCATTACTAATGTAAACAGTCCATCAGGTAGACAGTTTTTCAGATGGTGCCTTTACATTTTTAGTAGCTTGAATGTGAATGTTTTGTGTGATTCCTCCTTCAGGGGCTGGAAAAATCTCTGCAACCTCTTTTTGCAAACTACCAAGGCTTAACCCATTCAGCTCTTTACAATGCCTGACCTACATCAAGTGAAAAGAGAGTCTTATGTCCTTTACACAGAGAAAACAAGACATTCGTGAGGCCCTGACTGGGCGTGAGTAGGAAGGCAATGGGAGAGATTTCACATTAATGGCAACAGGCATCATCCTGAAAGAAGGGAATGGACACTGACAAGCCCAGCACATCTTTTTGTAAGTCCATACTTTCACAGACTTGTATCTGAGAGCTCATCTGTCACTAGCCAAGGTTTAAAAAAGTATACTTGCTTTTATATTTGTCTTTTCTCCACCGAACTGAAAAACATTCACATAAATAAAGAAATTTGTATTACAAATTTTGTCAAATCCATAAATTAATTGTTAAACTAAGCATGGGAAAAAAAAAAACAAAAACACGCATCAGCTTTTCTTTGTTGCTACATTAAAAAAAAAACTGAAACGAGCACGATTTCCTCACTTGCTGAATGTGTTTCTTTCACTTGGTAATCTAACGAAATGCCAATACTCCAATAAAATAAATCACAATTTCTCCTCCCTCCCCTGAAAATAAACAAAAAAATCAAAATGTTACTGTAAAATTAGCACTTTTGTTGTTGTTATTTCCATTTAAATCTCAAAGGGACTTCTGTATAAGGCTTTTAAAACTGAATGGCTGAAGACCATGGCATTATGTAACTGTAAATTTAGGGCAGTAAAGAGATAAAAGAGTAAGCAAGAACTTAACACAGCTAATAATTGAAACCATGTACTAATTGGATTAAAATTTTAACTTTTTTTTTTTTTCTCTCCTTAAAATCCTATGATTAAGAAACAAAGTAACAGACAAACACTACATCTTGCTTAGCCTTTCTGCAGAGGCTGGCTGAAAACCTGGTCCCAATTTCTTTCAACAACAATGTACATTCAACTTACCTATTTGAGTAGTATTACTCTTTGCAGAACAATAAACCACACATTTCAGTTTTTAAGGAGACATTTACCGGGAATGCTACAAACTAAAGTCAGCATAGGCAGCTTTTCTTTCTACCACTACCATCAACTTCTTGTTATGTTGTTAAACGACTAAATCCCTCTGCACATCAGTCTTTATCTGTGTAAGAGCAAAACTAATATATTCTTACCTTCATAAAATTACCAAGAAATCACGCACACACACCCCCAAGAAAATTATGCAAACCTACTGTTTTCCTTATGCAAATCTTCTGGTTACTCCACATTAAATTGGTTTTGCCTTTTTCCTTCTTTTTTTTTTTTTTTTTTAAAGCAGGCTAAGATTGGGGGAGTAGGATGGGAAAGGATTTATTTTCTCTAATCTTACTAACACAGCATCCTTGTTTCTGTTCCTCATCAGCAAAGAGTAACCAGCAAAGAACTCCTTAAAGATGCACTTTCATTCTAGCACTGCACAGAAAGATTACAATGAAAATCACTTTAAAAGCAAAAAATGGAGTATTAGAAACAAAAATTTTTTCTAAGTGCAAATGACAGTCACAAAGAAGATGTTTCATTTCCTTCTTTGACGCGGTGGGGAAGATCATCTGTACCTAAATTCTGAATTCTGCACAATGTTATCTTCACCACAAGATTTCAATTTCTTGGAAATATGTTGACCAACACACATTTACAACATTCTGAGCACTGGCAAAATATAGTAAACTATACAACAATCACAAAACCACTGTTGCCCTTGATACCTGTGTGTTTCTTCTGATGCATTTTACAATCAGGAACTAGTTTATAATGTGGTATGACATAATTTGTACAGCATTAAACCAAAATTCACTCAAAAGTTGAACCACACTTGAGAGAAAACTGGCAGACTCCGGGAATCTTCATTGAACCAGATTTTCTAAGTGATAAAAACACAAAGTACCACTCTTCTGTGATTCTCTATTAGAATAAGAATATCCTATTAGAATACTCTATTCTATTAAAGAAAAAAAAACAAACTTATCTGATTTAAAGACACCCATATTAGGCACTGGGGGAGGACTCAGGGGTGGGCATCACAATGAAGTAATTTGGACTGTGGGACACTTACTGTGTCAGGGTGTGTGTAGCAAACTGCATTTTTGGTTACGCTAAGTCTACAGCCCAGCAGCCAAGATCTCTGAATCCCAAATATGCCATTCTAAGAATATTGCAAAATTAATGCCTCCTTTCCCTAATTCACAGAGATGAGACAGGGAACACAAACTTCCTTTTCTTTGCTGCTGTGATATTCCCCATCTTGTGTAGGAACAGAAAAGTAGCAACAAAGACATTAACAATTGCAGTTCAAGCTGGGAGTGACTGTTCTGTTTCAATTCAATGACACCACTAATGGCTTCTTAGCAGTTCCATGAAATCAGCCAGCTGTCAAGTCGATGCATCAGAAGGAACAGTTATGCACTCCCATAAGAAAAAACAACACATCAGGATGTTTTGCAAAACATCTGCTCCTTTACACTGTAGTTCTACAATAAACATTCAAACAAAGAAAATGAGAAGAAGGGCAACAGGACCTAAAAAGAAAGATTTCCATTACTTTGTTTGCATTTTCAGTGTCTCCTAAAAAGACTAAATAATAATAAAAAAAAAAAATCCAGTCTTGTAGCATTTTCTTTTCCTAAGGTCAGTATACAGATCAAATATATGTACAGTGGTAAGCCAATGCTTATTCCCTCCATAATATAAAAATATTGCTAATTTATCTTTTGAAAATGCATAGCATCTTATTGCATGAAATTAATATACACCTTCATGAAAATCAACCATTTACCACCAAAAGGTACAAAGCATGTATTTAGTTATCCTTTCCCTAACAGTATTCAAATAATTTTACAATGTTATTGACAGCCTACATTAATCTAAATGAGCAACTCTTTAAAAAAAATATTTTGTGGGAACACTGACTTGTACAGAATCCAGCACTGTGGCATTTAGATTAAAAAATAAAAATTAAAAAAAAAGAAAAAAGGAAGAGAAACACCAGTACCACGATTCCAGTGTATTTTCCATATCCATTTAATGTCAAAACCTTATTTAGTGCCATTCAAAACAGACTTCGGGTCAGTAGTGAAAAGGGAACATTGCCTAATCCTCTGAAAAAACATTTTTTACTCTCCAGAGAGTTCTATTTATGAAGAAATTCATCACAGCCTGATATTACTACTCCACTGCTTCCAAGGAATTGGTACGATCTATGATTAAACAAATACCCCCTGCTTGGAGTGAACATAAAATTTCTTGAACATCAAAGAGATCCCTTAAATTCTAATCTTCCCCTATACACACTTCACAAAAATTACCTTGGCTACCATTTTCTTAATACCATGCAGTTTACTGATTTTGCAGCATTGTGACAAAAACATGTATGTAGTTTATTATAGGTATGAGATATCAAGTGTACTATCATTTTCTGAAACTACTTATCCTCTGTTGCTCACCATTTATAATCTGTCAAATCTTCTAGACCTTTGTTGCATATATAATTTAGAACCATCTGTTGTATGTGTTTTCAACTATTTAAACATTTTCATCTACCTCATATTCAGTAGCTAGCAAATAATTCAACCACACTTTCTGATGCATTTAGGGGAAAACAAATACACAAAGCAAAAAAAAAAAAACAACCACCACCCCCCTTCGAGGTAAGTATCTGACATTTGTTCCAACATAACCTTAAGGACGCTTTAGATATCTCATTCGGTACTGACTTGGATAGCAGAAAGTCTTGATGTACTAACAGCTATTCCTATTACTTTCTGTGTTAACTGTTGTCAAAGTTTTTCCCAACCCTGAAGACAAAGAAAATGCTAATTAAATACAGGCAGTTTCATGTTCTCATCAGTGTGACTGTAAATATGCAGCAAGTAAGATGAGTACAGGAAAAAAGAATGGAAAAACAGAACCTTACCTACAATAGTTGTTCCTTATCAAGTACCCCGTGTTTCCCTAAGTCGTATCATGTGAACAGAAAAACTTCTATGAGATTAAAAAAAAAAAAAGTGCAATTGAGAAGTAAATTAACAGAACAGAACCTTTTATTGTTTCCTTTTCACAGCAGCTGACACCGAGCTTATAGCTAGAGGTGAAGACTTCTTTTTTTTTTTTTTAACGAGTTTAGCATAGTAACTGGGTTTTGCCACCCACATTATAGTATCTGGAACATAACCCGAACTACATGTAAGACACAAACAGGTACTTTCCAAGCGGAACCTTTTAACAGTATTGCTTAATAAATCTGTTGCTTCCAAATACGTCCCCCAAGCCTGTCATTCAAAAATGGAACAACTGTGTATTTCCATGTTCCTCATTCCAAACAGAAACTGTTTATTCCTCAGGGAAGATTCTGTACCTAGTGTTTCATGTACGCTTCACATTAGATTACTACTTTCTGTAAACAAAAATAATGCGAATCTCCAGATGATTCCTTATTTAACCTAAGGACTTTGGCATGTTGTTTTAAACGGCCAAACAGTTAAGCAAGCATTACGCAGTAAATGCTGGGGGGGGGGGGGGGGGGGGGGAATGGAAAAAAAAATTGCTGCCGGTGGAGGTGTAGAATAATCCAAAAGCACGATTATTTCCCTACCTGTTACAAGACCAGACACCAGATAAGCATATTCTCAATGTTCCCTAAACGTGCAGTCTCAGCTAGGAACCCTTCTCTTTTAAAGCACGGTTTTACAACGCGTTAGATCAGGAATTCCAGGGGAAAGCACACACTCTTGGAAAAATTCCCCTTAAACTTTACATGACGTCACTGTCCCTGTAACATTTCCTAAACTTTTGAGTCTTATCCAAAACGACTTTCAGGATTTCCACTCATCCCCTCCTAAACCAAGACGGACAGACTTCGGAATAAAAATTTGCCCAAGATGGCGAAAGGCTCGTTGTTTAGAGGGCAGAAAAATGGAGGATATTGTAATATACACAAAGGGATAAATTTCCACAACTCGGCCCAGGGCCGCAGCTGCTTGTTCCTCTTCACAAGGAAGCACAAAAGATGAAGGCAGAGGGCCCCGCTCCCGGCCCGCCCCGCCGCACACCGCGGAGCGACGCGCTCCTGCGCGCCCGCGCTCGGGGCCGCGGATCCAGGAGACGCCCGTGAGTAGCCGGCACCCACTCCGCGCAGCCCCGCCGAACGCCGCTCCGCGCCCGCGCACTGCCGGCTGGCGAGACCGGCCGCCCTGACAGCCCCGGCTGGCGCCGGACGAGGGGAAGGCGGCAGCTCGGCGGCGGAGCGAGAGGACAGCGGGGTGTGCAGGCGGGGGGACAAGCCGGGCGGGAGGGCCGGCGCGGAGCACACCGCACCGCGCCACGCCACACAAAAGAGCCGCCCAAAAGGCTGCGGGCGGCCGCCGGCAGAGACGTGACCGGCGTCGCCCGGCCAAGGGACGGGCTTGCGGCCATGAGTAAAGTTTAATACCGCTTGGGACCCGCGCCGTCCCGTCTGCAGACACCCCGGCCCCGTCCGCTTCCCCAGGAGTCGCTTCCCCGCGGCCCCTTCGCCTCCTACCCGGGCAGGGCCCCACCGCACGGCCAGCGCTCGCGCCGAGGGACGCGGCCGGCCCGCCACAACAAAGGGGCGACACGCACCGGCGGGGAAACGGTCAGCGCCGCAGACACAGGCTCCACTGGGAAACCCGGGCACGAGCTCAGCGCGGCACAACGCCGGAACGGTTCAGGCGCTCTTCCTGAGGGAAAACTAGCCCCCCCCCCCCCCCCCCCCCCGGCCCCCTTCCAGCTCTGTCCGCGCGGCTCGAGAGGAGCGGTTTAACTCACCTCCGCGGCTCAGCGAGAGCGCTGCCCACGGCTCAGGTGGCGGCGGGCGGGGTGGGTGTGCGTGCCGGCGGCCGGCCCTCCCCGCCGCTCGACAGGCTCCGACGCAGCTCGCCGAGGGGGCGGGGGCAGCGGCGGCGCTCGGTGCTCCGCGCCGGCCGAGCCGAGCCGAGCCGAGCCTATGGCTCCGCTCCTCTGGTTTGCTCGGTTTCGGCAGCTCGAGTGACGTCAGCCAGCCCGGCAGCGCACGTTCGTGTGAACGGGTGTCGTCCGTCTCGCTCCAGCCCCGGTGACAAATGGCCCGTGGGCTCGGGAAGCGCCGGGGCGGGTGGCGCCGCGGGCACAACCCTCGTTCGCTCTGCGCAGTCGTTCCGCGTCCGGGAAAGTTGCGAGCGGCCCCGGTCTGCCAAACAGCGACAGGGGTGTAGATTTGCGTTTGGCCGGTTCTAACCGTGGCGGGAGAGCAGGCAGTTGCCCATCTTAAGTATCTAATTCTTGGACTGCAGATTAAATTCAAGTAAAATAATAAATTGTAATATAGCAACAAAGAGTCTGTGATGCAAACGATATCCATCTAATAGGAAAAAATAGATAGAAAGAAAAGGTGAACCATTTCCAAAAAAAAAGCAGACATTTGAAAGAAGCCCAGCAAACCAGAAATTCCCAGTGGAAGCAACGTTCAACTTTTGAAGAACTAGATAAATTACATCTAAGTAAAAGGGGCAACAAGGGTGGGGGAATTAAGTGCAAGTTATGAGGAAGTATTTAATTTCACCAACTATTGACACAATATTTTTTTCAATACAGTTAATCTTTTAAATAACCACATTCTCGTCTTTCCTGAAATAATGTAGACAGGTTATTTGGAAAAACATAAAGCTGTGCTTCTCTACAGCAACCCTTCAGACTACGTGCATGGTATCCTCCTTTTTTTCTCTCTCTCTTTGGCATAGCCTCAGACTCAGGCAGGGTTAAAGTACACTTCAAGAGACAAACGATTACTCCCTATAAACCCTAACCCTATAAAGTTATACCACTGCACAGTGAAGAAAATCCACATGATTTCAGTGTGATCTAGTAAAAATCATACTTGTAGAATTCAAGAATATGTGCAGCTTGTTAAAGGTTACATATAAGCATTTTTAAAATCAACATTATTTCTAAATAAAGCTGATCTCAGCATAAAGGAATATGCATATGTAGAAAGATGCCATTGTTTTTTGTTTCCTCTTCAGCCACTGGCTGTGATTTTAATTGTGCTGGAGGATCTTCATTAGTATTAACACATGGGGAGATTTCACAAAGCTGCTTCATTAGGAAAAAAAAAAAAAAAAAAAGAAAAAAAAAACCACCCTTGGCAGACTAGCTCTTTTTGCATGCAATGAGAATGTCAGCCTTACCTCGGTCATTTGTAACATAATAAGTGCAAGCACAATGATTGCAGTGCAGGAACATGGGGGGAAGGGCAAAAATGCTGCCTAATACGGATATGAGAAAAAGAAAGCTTCTCATTACACAGTAAAATGTATGCTAAAAATTAGTGAAGATGATCTCTCAAGAGACTCATGCTAAATACATTAATGTGCCGATATGTTTTTAATTATTATTTTAGCACTAGTTTATTTCATTCCCAGGATTCATATCCAGCAGTAAAGGTTTGCTAGCATTTATTGATTTTTTTGTCCGCCACATTCCCGGAATACTGATTTTAATCATTTCACTACACCACATTCAGTAATTTCATTAAAAAATGGAACCTTCCATCCCCAGAAAGGCATTTAATTTCAATGACACACAATTTCTTTTAGCAGAAAACTGTCTCAACAGTAAAAGCTGGCCTAAGATTCAAAAGCATAATTTAGTCCTGAGTTCTCCATGCTCTGCATTCCTTTGAAGCTATAATTTGACTAACTACCTAATAACTGTAATAAGGACAATGATTTCCTTATGTTATTAACCCATATTTAATTAACTCAGAGGCCAAGCTCTGTACATGTTTGATTGGGTCAGTACCTCTCTAACCTCAAAATTTACTAATAATGGCCTTGAAAAAAGTGTGGGATAAGAACAAGTATGGGTGCAATAAAAAGATGTTTTGCTCAGAATGTTATGCATCAAAAACTCATGCATTTTCCAAGAAAACAATATTGTCACTCAGGAGATAACAGCATTTTATAAGGGAAAACAAACAATAGATTTAGATAATTCACTGTCAAATTTACTAGCTCTTATGTATATATTGCTGCTTGTAACATTTAAAATATCTCTGCTTGTAACATTTAAAATAAATTCTAGTACCTATTATTATTACAACTACTCTAAATAACCATTCTGAATATATTTCTTGCTGTTAATAAGCCAAACCATAGTACCTTGTGAAAAATAAAGAAGTGTGTATGTTTGGACAATGTTAAGTAATCTTTATTTTCTGTAGCATTCAGCAGGACAGAATTTGATGAACTTGAATACAAAACGACAAGCCCCAACACATACTTTTCCTCACAAAGTTCTGCATCTAAATTTAAACCACTGAGGTATACTTGTCATCAAAATATGAACATCTTTCTCATTGCCTTCAGTCAACCATTTGAAATAGTTTTATGTAACTATATTGTACTTTTTAGTCTACACCAAAATATGCTTTAAAAGTTAGTGTTTTTCTATTGGCCCCAAACAAATCAGTTCTACTACTGTAAAACTTACTAAGGTTTTAAAATTGTATTAAGAATTCCTTCATTTTAATATGCTTATTCAACAGAAGCTATTGTTAGTGGATGCTACTGATGCATTTAAAGTGATTAACTATTACATCGGAAGGATTCCTAGCTTTCAAATTTGGCTGTTCTCCTCTAGGCAATATTAAATCTGTAATTCTCAATTTTTAAAAATGCTAATTCAGACTGCAGTATGTGTACTACAAAAACAGGGGTCTTGTTTCTTTTGCTTTCTTTGTGTGATTCATTAATCCCAAATACAGTTAACCTTTTCTACAGTTAACAGCATTCTTATCAGGCTTCCAGTGTAAGTGGCAGAAAAAAAAATATATACCATGTCGGAGTATTGTTTTGTAGTTCTTTTTGTCTTTTCTGCTATGCTTATTGACCCTATCATTAATACTTCTTCAACTAGGTGCACCCACCAATGCATTCATAAACTTAATTGCCAAATTGGGAGAAAACAGAAATAAAATCAAATAAGCTCTGTATTTATAGACCTGTAACCTTCACATTTGAATAATCATAGTGATGTCACTAGGACCATTATGTACTATACATAAATGCCTAGAACATCAAGCCCAAAATTCCTATGGGACTATGTAGGTGGAGTTCACTGTAATGATCTCCCCAAAGGCAAAGCCATTTTAAGAGGTTCGTCTCTTCCCCACCCCTACTCACAGGTCAACAGCAGAGGTTTACAACCCTTCATTTGTAGCAATTCAGCTGTTTGTGGGGTTACGCTCTAAGGTCAGTGAGTAAAGTTAAAACTCACATAAACATTTCCAGACTCTGATCTTGTGACATGGTCTGTTCCAGACAGACCTTCTTTTCCAGTCTTTCACAGTGTTTTAAAACATTGCAGTATTCACTAGAGGCTAGAAACCGTACTATACACTTCAGTTATAGTGTCCTAGAATAGTGTTTGCAAAGCATGTATTTTCTTCTAATTAAATATATTAAGACAGATTTGACACACAGTAAGGACCAGAGGAACATTACCACCAAAGAAAAAATACCAGGCTTTGCAAGGTTAGTAGCACTAGTCAGTCCTCTGATCAAGGTTAGAAACAGGTAGCATTAAAGATGCTATTAGTAAAAAAAAATAAATAAATAAAGCCCAATTTTTGTTAAAAATTGATATATAATTCAATTGTAATGTGCAATCTATATTTTAAATCATTACATTCAAAAGTAGTAACAGTGTAAACCAGTTAAAAGCATAGTCTTTTTGCTGAATTTACTCTGTGTTTAGGAGACTTATTCTCTTCACAGATACCTGTTGGCATTGCAGAGGCTATAGAATCATAGCATCATAGAATAGTTAGGGTTGGAAATGACCTTAAGATCATCAGGTTCCAACTCCCCTGCCATGGACAGGAATGCCTCACACTAAACCATCTCACCCAAGGCTCTGTCCAACCTGGCCTTGAACACCACCAGGGATGGAGCATTCACAGCTTCCTTGGGCAACCCCTTCCAGTGAATCACCACCCTCACAGTAAAGAACTTCTACCTTATATCTAACCTAAACTTCCCCTGTTTAAGTTTGAACCCATTACCCCTTGTCCTATCACTACAGTCCCTAAATCCCTAATGCTACCACTCTGATGGCTATTTATACAAGTTAACATGTCTAAGTACTCCTGGCTTTATGCTGTTATACCCGTGGTTTTATTATGTCACCCTAGAGTGGTGAAACAAGGATCTACTTCCACTATAATGAAAGATGTTAAAAGTACAAAAGGATAAGCAATCTTTAAAAGCACAAGTGAGTTTATAAGCAATATAAAACAAATGTAACAGCTAGATTGATGTGTGTACCACTAAGTTGCTTCCATTAAGAAATGCTGTCTAATTGCTGAAAATCAGTATGTAGGTAGCTTTTCTTCCAAAGCTTTGTAAAGGTGCTGAGCCAAATGAAACCCCAGAAGAGCAACTCTAGCTCTTTGCAGAAAATACAGATTCAAAGTAAGATGATCTGAACAAGGGCCAAAATAAGAACTTCCAAAGGATGGGAAAGAATCTAGGCTGCAACTTCACACATACTATCAAAGCCTAAAAATCTTCACTAAAGACCTTCTGCATCAGCCTGTGTTACAGACAGCTTACAAATGCACTTACTAGAAAGTGCACTCCTCTTACCACACACCTCACTGTGAAAGAGACAAAATTAGGATTTTTTTTTCTATATTTTTTTAAGTCTCTAATAAGAAATAAGACAGGGAAATACTACCTTGCAAGTCCAGTTCATTTTTATCTTCTTCCAAAAATCAGACACTTTTAGCTACTTAGACATATTTGGCATTTCCCCTTCCATGTATAAATCTACAAAATACCTTATAAAATATTTTGCTTTATTTTCTTTATGCCTTTTTCTAGACCAAAATTAAAGCTGACTTTTCTCTGATCAAAGGATGTAGTGTCTTAGGGTTTTTCCCTGCCTGTTGCTTTTTTAACGGCAAGGTTTCAAAACAGCCCACTTCAGAATTTGGTGTGGATCTGTAGTAATTACGCCCACAAGTGAAAAGAAGCTCTTTTGGGGTGGAGTACAACAGCTGTTACACAGCAGACAAGACTACACAATAGTTTAGGACAGGAAGTGATGGCATCTCTTATTAAACTATAACTATGCAGGAAATAACCTTATGTAATTAGCCAGCTTGGAATCTGTCCAGGTCACAAAGATTAAGAACTCTTACAGAAAGTTCAGCAAAATCTCTAGTGCCTGCAAAACCTTTAGTTCTAAGGCTCAAACTTGCTCATGCAGTTCAGATACTTAGTCTTTTCTCTTAGTCTACCCTTCTTGTGTTGATAAATAATGTTGCTAAAGACATTATAAACACACTTTTATCTTTTAAGAACTTATTGATGCATCTGTAAGATAGAAAATATGTAAAACAGAATAACTGCAAGAATGCTAACCTGGAGGAAAAGTTGCATGAATTTACAAAACCATGTTCATAAAGAAAAAAAACAACATCCTAAAATAAGGTTCATCCAACATACACATGTATGTTTGATCAAATTAACCCCCAGTAACTTCCACTTACAGAAGTAACTATTAACTACTTTTTCCCAGAAAATTATTTAACTTACTCTGATACTGTATCATCGCAGATAGCTTTATTGATTTGATTAAATATGGCCGACAAAATAACTGGTGAGGTCATTTAAGACAAAGTACACAACATATCAAAGTGCTCTGACTCCTTTCTTGAGCCATTGGGATAATGGCTTTTCCAACAATACCATTAAATGAAAGAAATACAGATGTGTCTAATACTAGTCTAAAGAATGTCATTAGCATAACAGAATCAACCAATTAGTATATTTAATTTTTCCCCTATATCATAAGTTCTGTTCTTAGATGGCAGCTAGATTCAAAGGTAAATGTGATCTCTGTTACGTTTACTTGCTCTTTCTTCATTGCTTCACAAACAGTAACCCTTAAATTTGAAAAATGCTAATGATAGTGTCCTTTTTACAGATAATGGTTGAGGTGGACAGAACTGACAGCTGAAATTATAAGCTTGGGATTCTAAGTCTTACAAAGTTCCACCTTCCAAACACTAGGCAAAAACTTCTTAGGAAGAGTTTTGTACTAAGGTTAGCTGTTCATGTTGGTAAACTGTTTTCTGGGAATTTGGTTTATACAGTTTGTAGAAGAGTTGAGAGTATTCTTTCTGAATGCAATACTATTGCCTTTTTTTTTTTCTTTAATGTTTATCCTATCTCCAAGCCTTCAGGAACTCTTGCTAATCCACTATTTCTTAATCTGAGCACATTTTGTGCATCATCAGTTTGATTTCTCAACTCCTGACGCTCACTTGGAACCCTCAGAATATCATCACCATGCATGGCACAACATAACCCAAATACTGATCAGGCTTCTTTCAGGATGGCAGAGTTCTGCACTGCAGATCTAGAAATTACTATTGCAGCTCTCAGAACTTGAACGTTTTTCAAAAGTGCTTCTGAAAGGATGGAAACATGAAGTAAGGAAATTTTATGCTGTTTTGTACATCAGATAACTAGCATTTCTTGATATGAAAGCAAGCGTGGAAAGGGCCTTTTCCTTACTAGTGAAAATTCAAAACACCCTAGGTTTATTGTTATATGTTTGGGGGTATTTTAGGCAAACAATTGTAACAAAAAGCTACTTACTGTAACAAGAAAAGGAGAAAGCTGACCTACACATACTGATGACTCAAAATTTTTACAGTCTTGGCTTTCCTGCTACCTTTTCCCTTCTTCTTCCCCCTCCAGATTATACTGTCTTCCTTTGTTGTAAGTAAAAATGGCATAAATTCATTACTATCCCCTACAGAGAGCTTTTGGCAAAGCTCTACGACAAAACCTTGCCTGAAGCACTTGCTGGCATAGTAAAACAACTGATTTGTGGTTCTATGAAAACACATAAGAATTCTTATAAGTGGGAAAAGTGTATAATGTTTGAACTTTTTATGACTCTAATAGATACTGTTCTCAAATTAAGCATGTCAGTCCAAAGTTTAGCTTCTAAATATTATTTTTCTGGTCACATTTTGATGAAGGAAATCAGTAGAGATTCCTTTGATGCTTGTCATGCCATTATTTTTTTAACATAAACAGAGAAATTCTAAAAAAAACCCAACCCAAATCCAAAACATTCCAAGTGTCTAGTCTTGAATTTTAACATTAAATCTTACTCAGCAAATATAAATACAGATGCATAACAGATAATATAAAAGATTGCATACATTCATGAAATGCAAGAGTTAAAAATAACCTTGATGCTTTCCCCAGCATTTTTAATAACCTATATATACTAATTTTAATCTCCTTTTCTGTGGTACTTCAGCAGTTTATCAAAAGCTTTTAACAGCTATTAAAGAAAGAAGTTAGAGCAAATAGTGGAATCCCTATAGAGTTAAATGCTAGACACTGCACGTTTTCTCTGATTTTACCATATTAATAGCCATTCAGCCATGTTTTTGATTTCTAGTTCTTGAAGACAACACACAAACTAAAGCCAACCTGAGTTTCACAGTCCTACACCAGTACAAGGTGAAGCATCAAGCCAAGGAGCATCTCAGTACCTGAAGCCCCAAGGCTGTTTTCCAGTGTCCACCTCTTCCCTTACACTCATGCATATCCAAACAAGGCCTGCTCTAAGCTCACATAAAACAACAGGGGTTTCATGTAGTTGGTGATGTAAGGAAACAGGACCCTCACTGCACCTTACGCCCATAGTGTGGATATCTAACACCTGTGGTGCTGTGCAACTCTTGCATGGCAGCCCTTGCCTGTCCACTCATCCTCATAGCACACACTCTTCTTCTACCAGGTGTAGCATAGAGCCCTGTGGAGGGATTGGGATGGTGGGGCAGAGCTGCCTTGTATAGTTGGTTAGACATCCAGTAACGTTCACAGTGATTGGCAAAACTTCATTTAAAGTCGGAGAGCCATGCTGGCTGTCCCAGCTGTAAGTGGGGAGGCCTTGCTGCTTGGTTGTGCAGTGTGGCACAGCAGCACCATTGACTGACAGCTCTGGACTTGGCTCACCCTTGCTTTTCCAGACTTTGTATTCCAAACCAGCCACTGAGTGCCTGAAAACACTGGGTCTATGTCCCACCGTGTTATCAAACCAAATCTCTGCTTGAAGTTGGTTTTGCTAGAGTAAGATCAACAGGAGGTGACTTCATACTCAACTGGAGTGGTTTATTGCACAATTAAATTTTCTCAGCTACCTCACTCACTGGCAAGAATTCTTCCAAATACAGTGAAATCCAGTTTATGCTCTTCTGTTTAAAATGCGTGCAGGTGTCAAAAAGGGCAGTGCTTCTGAATGACTCAATTTAGGTACATGAAAAGTGTTAGGCAACAACGAGAAATGTTCAACGTAAAATAAGTGAGTGTTTAGAGCAGGCAAGAGCAGATTTGCACATGGAGGAAAGCAGGCAATGGAGGAAAGGAGTAGCCATCAGCACATAGTTTAGATGGAAATCAAAAGACTCAGTTATCTTCTTTAATTTTTCAAAGCACTTAAACATACAGGTGAGTAGGTGTACTTGCTTCTTAAAAGATGTTATCGTCTATGAAAGGAGTTTGAAAAAGCTTAACTAGGCATATTTATTAGCCTTTTTTCATACATAGCTCTAGCATGGAACTACAGTAAAAGTACTGAAGGTTATGGCAGGAAATTTTCTTAATCTTCATTAACGGTATATGAACAAGAGGCTAGGGAAGCATTTTTTGGGGGGCAAATACGTAAGCTTAAACTTGAAAAATGTCTATTTGGGTGTAGATGCAGTCTGAACTATGAAGCCAAGAACTCTGAGCCAGGTTTGGATCTTTTTCTCTTTTTTTTCTCAATACATACAGAAAGAGAAACAGTTCTCCCTGTGAGATACCAATGACAAAATTGAATGAAGAATCCCAAAGGCAAAGAAGTATAAAAAAGGCTTGAGACCTATTAGACATATTATCTGCTGTCAAAAGTCAGTGTTGGTAGTAGAGGCAGTTCAACAAGTTTGTCCAGTGTTGAACATTGTTTAAGAGTAAGGACAAATTGCCAACAACAGGCAATTTTCCCATTGCAGACTAACTTCAAATGATTTCATTCCAAATACTTCAGTACACATAGAAGACAGCCAAGAAATCTTTAGATACTGATGACTGCAAGAGAGAAGATCAAGGTAAATCTCAGACAACATTAATAGCTAACCTTCATAGTACCATTACATATTACCATTACAGCACTACTGTCAAGAGATCCAGGTGCTGGCAAGAAAACTGTTAGCAAAAAATTCCTGTAGTTATATCTGAAACTTACCACTGAGCAAGCCCTCAATAGTCTGTCTTTGTTTCCGTGGAGCACTTATTAAGAAAATGTGTTTACTAAGGAGACACTGAACTTCTGAACCACGTTCTTACCAACCATTAATTTTCCATCTTACAGGGTACAAAAGCATACACTTCTACTCTAAGACCTTGAGCTATGCATTTCTTTTTACTAATATTTTTCCATTCATCTACTGAAGAGTTCAGATAAAAATAGGGGGGTTTTATTTCTCCCAATGTTAATTCAGTTCTCTGAGACATCCTAACTTCCACCAATTTGTCTCAAGACAAATGAATTGACAAAAGTAATATGAATTTTGATTTCTTTGTCCTTCCATGAAAGTCCGAGTTCTGTAAGCACACCAGTAGGTATTTACTATTAGCCATTAAGTTACCTCTTAAGGTGGTCTGAGACTTACTTTGATTTTGTCCCTTGCAGTCATCAGCATTTATAGATTTCTTGGCTTTTATGTGCAATGAAGTATATGAAATCAAAATAACTGGGGGGGCATGTGCCTTGGTTTAACAAGCTTCATACACAATTTGAGAAAGCTGAGAAGTGAGGCTTTTTGCTCTCAGGTCTCACTAGTTGGATTTCAACTGGGGCTAGGTTGAAAGCACAGCAGAACTAGCCCACTAACAACAACTTATGCTTTGAAGTGCTGGCTTCATGGAGTCAGCCCTGGAAATTCTCTCTTCCGCACCTGCCCATATGTTCTTAATTTGAGTGGAATACAAATCGCGCTCATGAGAGCCCTTTCAATCTGATCTACAAGTGTAGCTATGCTGGCCTCACATTTTGTAGCTTCATTTATGTATTTATATAACAGATATATAAATATTCATATATTCATATATTTATATATTTAAATGTACTCAGAATAATAAATGCAACTGTCTGTCATTTTTTGAATTGTGGGGTTTTCTGACCCAAGAAAATCAAAATTCCAAATACCCCTCTTTCGTGGATGCTTGAAAATTCATACCAGAGGACAGTACTGAGATTGCTGATATGCACAAGATCTTCATCACAAAAGTCAACTATATATTGATCTGTATGTCTATAATAACACTCCAATGTAATAGAGATTTGGATGGCCAAGGAAGAAGTGTTTGGATTCCTAAAACCTGGGTGGCAACTGTAAAAGAAGAAAGAACAGACTTTGGAGGAGAGCACTGGGAACTGACAACTTTGATTCCTATTCCATCGGCTTAAATTTTTCTGTAAACTGCATAGGCAAAGATCTCAGATATAGCTTCCTGGCAGGGACTACAAAGTTGACAGCTATTACATGGCAATCATCGATAAACTGAGCAGGCCTAAGGACCAAAAATCTGCATATATTATAGAAATAATCCTGTACCTCTTCCCTGGCCTTACATTTTGCTGTTATGTAAAAAAGTATTGTCAAGACTCAAAAGACAAGCTCTCTGAGTTAAGAACAAACAGAACTAAATCTTCATGTGTGACATCAGTTTGGCCTCCTTGCGCTCATGAGCTTATTATTCTAGTGTGGTTTGGTAGGGTATCAGGGCTGTACACAAAGGAGGCAGTTGTCTATTGAATTCCTTACTCTTGCTACAGAAGTTGGAGGACAGGATTAGTAAAACACTGAGCTGCTGGTCTTTAAGTTAAGGCAGGAGAGCAGACTTTCTATCTCTACCTCTGACAAGAAATGTTAGTTCTTAAACAGAATTTTCAGAGCTGGTCAGTAATGAATCTTCATTACCTAAATATGCAGTTTGACGACTATTTTCTGAAAGTATAGCGAATTCACAACTTCAACTGACGTAAGTTTAGAGCTGTTGTTTGAGCAAAGATCTTCACAAAATACAGGTGCTTGATCTGAGTAACCAAACTGGTCAGGGAAAGTTAGGACATATGGATCTCAATACGTTACATATGAAAAATGGGGAAATGATTCCTAATACATATAAACTCATATGCCAAATCAGGACTACTTATTCCAGAATAAACTGTCATGTAAAAAAGGTCTCACTCATGGCCTAATCACCATATTATAAAGCATCTACTTAAATGTCTACACTTGTTCCAGATTAATTTTCACCAGTAAAAAAATTATTACTTGTAGCCTGCTTCTTGCCTCTGAACTGATAAATTCCTCATATGCCTTTCTGGTGTGTACATTGTTACAGTACAAGAAGTAGAAGCTTGTTATTCTTCTTCATTTTGTATACACAAGCAATTGCTGACATACCTGGCATTGTAGTTTGACTTTGGTTGCTTTCAAACAGGGCAATTGATACACAGTCAATGCATTAACATACAAACGTGTTTAAAATACTTTCTTCTAATTTGATGTGTACTGCCATTGCTAAAATTACACTGTAGCCATTTGAGACCTGTGACTGGAAAGGTAGTTTCATTGAAGATCCTGCTCTCAGAATGCTGGCATTTCTGACAGAATGATTTTACTCATGCCTCTCAATCCAAAGGTGATTTTTATTGCTGCTGCTTTGAAAGCATGGCAAGTTAAATAAAGTCTTCGCTTTGTGAAAAGGTGGCAAATTTATTTTGTCACTAATTTCAGGAATATTTTTGTCTCCATAAGCTAAACATCTGTTTTTCCATGAGCTTAGTCCTCATTTAAAAATTCAACTTATTCAAGGAAACTGAATAAAGAAATAGAGATTTTAGTCAAAAACTATGTAAATACCTACGCATTGACTCCATGTCCTATCTCCTATTAACATTTTGTTAACTACAGAGGAAGCTGTAATATGGCCTTCTGGAAGACGGAAAGGAAGCTAGGCTTTGCTAGTTTTGCTAGTCGTAGAGCTACTTTAATTTGTGTTTATTGGTGTTCTTAAAGCAAAACTGTTACATCCTTCCCAGAATAGGAGATAACACGTGTTATACTAATGTAAATACATATGAGTCTTGATGAGCTAGGAGGTTTGTTCTAACTAGAACATGCGGCATGTACATCCTGTCATTCTTTTCCTTTATGAAAGTATTAATTCATATTACTCTCCTTCATGCCTGGAAAGATCCAGCCACTGAGGCCTTGAGTAAGTTTTCTTGCTGATTATACCGCTTTCCCAGGATCTTCACTAAGCATCTCTGTCTCAGCAAGCAACTTCTCTCTCCCTCTGTCCACTACCAGATCTAGAAATCTCTGCTGCTGTGCATCCTGGGTTTATCACTAAATGGCTACTGTTATTTTGGCGGTCACCTTGGTACAGGCACTGATTTTTAGAAAACTTGCAGGAACGCAATTACCTTTGAGATTTCTATCCGTCTTTCAAAATGGGTTGAAATTGCTCAAGACATTGAACAATCTGACTAAGAGAGCATGTATATGGGCCTTCGAGAAAGCATGCTGGAGTTATGTCTCCCAACCATGCTGGTTAGAGTATGGAACTTATGCAGGGTTCAAAGTGGCTCCAGTTACAGGATAAGCAGAGATGCACAGTTGTCCCCTTTGAGAACACATCTCCATTATAGTTTATCCATCAGTCCTGAACACATCCACTCCTGTGATTCTACAAGAAGTCTCTAACAAAACATTGGAATACGTATGCTTAATACTTACATTAGACAGATATGTGTGAAAGAAAAAGCAACCAGTAAATGAATACACAATTATTCCTGTCTTTTTCAAGTCCAAAAGAAGGTGATAGCCAGGAATGGCAGAGGAGCAGAAAGTGAACCTTACTGGAAAGGCAGCAGGAGGCAACTGTGCAAGGAGAAAGGAAGAAGGGAGTCAAAACCACATGGGTATTTTTGGAGAGCTATGTGTTCCTGACATCTGCAAAAGATCAATATAAACCAGAGGCATGTTGAGGGAGAAAGATTAATGGCTTATGGCAATGAAAAGGAATCGCTATTAAAATTTCTTTCAGACAAATTTTTAAGACTGATTCTGACCTTCACCTTCAGCATGGGACTAGCTGTTTTGCTAGGTCCTTAATGGATGCATATGGTTGACTGCAGACTCCTCCAAGAATGTGTGTATATTGCTATCTGTATTTTTTTTATTGCAGAGGATTGGAGAAGATGCTGGAATAGATTTTTTTTTTTATATTAGTTTTAGTGCAAAATTGAGGACATTTCCTAAAAATAATACTACTCTTTTTCAGCTTTTTGCATTATTGCTATACTTTATTCCATTAGCTTTTTTTCCACATGATGAACGCAAGTGCCTCATGCTTGTTCTTTTTACTTTCACAACAGTGATGGTTTCTTATGAGTCTTTGGTTGTTGGCTCTTATAGGATGCTCCTTTTTCCCATTATAAAGTACTAGTGGAAAGAAGCATGTATTTGGCAAAAGTGGACAAATAGTTGGTCAAGTATAATGCTAAAAAAGCTACCTTAGTTCCTGTTTGGAGGACTCCCAATTTTACTAACTTCAGAAAGAGATGTGCAGCGGAAGTTGGGTGGAATAAGAAGACTAACATTAAGTGAATTACTGTATTAGTGGTTATTTTTATTCTGTGTTGTACGTCACCTTTTCCTCCATCATTCAGAAGCAGTCCTGACAGCACCATAAACATTAGCCTTCTACAGAGAGTGGACTTACCTCACATTGCAGGACTTGTTTCCAACTGCTGTTTCAGCCAAAACTGCCATGTCTTAGCATGTAATGACAGGTGAAGGTGAGCACAGGAAATCCCACTGATGAATGGTTTTTAGGGATCATTGTCATCGATATATCACACCAGATAATAACCACCCAGCTGATGAAAAGACACTGCAAAAAGCACTGAGCCTATTAGTAAACAGATCTTTGGAAAGCCACAATATAATTTTTATTTTAGTCTTAGAAAACAGCAATTTGGATTCTTGTAAAGCACTTGGTATTATACCAATCAAATAGGCACCTGTGAGCCCAAGGCTTTGAACATCAGTTTAATCCAGACTTAAAAATCCTGTGTGAATCTTCACATGGCTCTAGGCTTTTAAAATTCTAGAACTGTTGCCCAAATGGAACAAAATTGCTAGAAGGATGTAATGTGCAAACCCAGTTCCCCTGTTTTTTTGGGGTGTTTGGGTGGTTGGTTTGGTTTGGTTTATTGGTTGGTTTTGGGTTTGGTGTTTTTTTTTGGTTGGTTTGTTTTATTTCTTTTTCTTTTTTTTTTTAAGGTCAGTAACTATTCAGATTCAGGACCATAATCAACGTTAATTGCATGTATTTGTTTCGGATAATTGCTTGGATGACTGTTTATCATAAAGTAAACATTATCCTTAACTTGTTATGGTAGAGCTGACAATGATAAATACATACTGATTACTTTAACAGAGTATTTATTTTCACCTCTTGCAGCTCATAGAGCTTGGTGATGGAACTAAAATCATGTATTCTCTTTTCCTCTGCATTATCTCCTCATATGAAATTGCCAGTCATGCTTATATATTAAGGCAAACAAAAGAACCTATGGTTTTGATATCAAATAAAAGATATTAAGTGATTTAACAAATTCCATGAATGTGCCCTAAATTATGAGAAATTATGAGTATTTTGTACCATATTTGTTCTTTATATTATTAAGTGACAATAACACAGAGGCTAAATGACACCATCCACACACAACACATTCTAAACTGAATTACGTCAAGTGTAATGACAGAAATATATACACATCTTAGCATAAGAATATTATAATTTTGCACAGTAAATAGAAGTAGATGGAGTTATGTCATTAAAAAATAAGATGTAAGCTTTCTTTCTGTCAGATCCTTAGCTTGCTCTCTGGAGCTAGATTCAAGTCCAGGGTTTTTATCTTCATAGATCAGCAGTGATCCATAATTTGATCCATTCTTCCTCGAATGCAAATATTTTTCTGACTGGATCTACATTATTTAAATTCCAGACAATATTACTTGTTCAGCAATATCCTAAGCTGTTATTATAGCCTGAGCTAATAAGACAGATGATCTTGAAGATGAAGCAGGAGACAGTTAAAAATCCATGACTGATTTCAAAGATGACCAGTGCTTAATTGATTGACACTCAGAAGGCAAGAAGAAAATAATATAAACCCTCATGATTGTAACTGAATAGAAAGTCTCTCATATATTATAAAAAGAATCTTTAACATTGCTAATGACATATAAACAAACAAGATTGATGTGTTTGCATGCATTTACATGGATGCAAGCTTTATTTGTAAGGGAGACAAAGAAAAGGGGTAAATTTATTAAAAGATGCAATGGATATGCTAAAAAATTAGAGGATAGCTTATCCCCAGAATATACAGACTCAGCCATTTCAGTGATGTAATAAGTGACCTTGTCCTTCTCACATTACGTTCAAAAAGTATGCATAAATTACACAACAAAGCAGCAACAAAGCAATTTCTCAAAGGGTATTTAAAAGCAGTTTGAGAGTATTAGGATTGGGGTTTGTCTTGCTGTGTGGTCTTGTTCTCTTTGTACATCACTAAGATACAGTTAATCAATAAGAATTGAGTTATAAAATTGCTTCAGTGTGTAGCTTTTCAGAGCAAGATCTACTCATCTGAATGTTTTTCCTCACAAGGGGAAAAAGAAATAGGAAGATTACATGAAAATCAGTTTTTACTGCAACACAAGGTTTCTGATTTCACCAGTCATTGTTACTGTGTCAACTGGTGCTAATAAACTACTACAACAAAGGGGAAAAAAGCCTTCTGCATCAGTGAGGAAAATGGATACTGAGCTACAAAAAGGGGGGAAAAAAAGGCACAACATGATACCGTGTGATTACACAATAGAGTCATTGAGCCTAGAGTATGTTTTAGAATATGGAATTTGGTATTTTAAGGTAAATAAATTACTATGAAAGCCTTATTTCTGTTTTGTTGGTGTACTATTGCTTGCTTTATTTCCTAGAGATTACATTTTTTTGGCAGTGTATAGTTTCAGTGAAATCTAGCAAATCGAACAAATAACACCAACTCAATACTGTTTACAACCCCACCTAGCGGTCTTAAACCTGAAAGTTTCCAATGGATTTGTGTAGTTGACAGCCTGTATGTTTTAGAGTTCTCTCCTTATTTGGTGCTGGCTGTAGTCTTCTTATTTTTAATCTACTGAAATTTCAGTTAAAACAGAAATGCATTTTATTTACCCAGGCTTTGAAGTATCTCTTTTATAGCCATAATTATTTTACATATACGTAGCAATTTTCATTCTGAAGTGTCAAAATATTTTATAACTGCAACACAACAAGCCAAGATGCAAACTGCATATAAGGATCCTGTCACTCGGTGCTAACGTTGTTGAAGTGGAACTCAGCATCTATTTGACAATATATAGCAGCATTACAGACCATTTCAAACAAAGAGGAATAGTGTTAAATCTGAAAGTGCAAAAGGAAGACAGAGGTTCATGGTTCTTAAATGAGAATATAAGGAGTACACAAGTATCACTATTTTAGCTCTTGCAAATAATGATCTAGAATATGTGATTATAAATGCCAAGGACCTTGGCATTCTCCAAACTGAGAAACAAATAGCCTATCACCTGTAAAATAACACTGTCTCCCATTACAAAACAGGGTATCTGTACTTAAGCTCCTCAGGGGAAAGGGTGCCATCTGCTGAATTGCCATTGTACATAAGCAATTTATTTTCCAGGACAACCTGATAAAGAGAATCTTACACTTAGAAATCTTTAAGCACTTGCATGTTAATCGTCTTTACATCGGTCTCCTGTACATATGGTTTAGGATTCAGTCTTTAAATACATGATCACCTTTCGCTAAGACCACCATCTATCTAGTGAGAAATAAGCTTTCCTTGTCTAGTGTCCTGTTTCCTGTCTACTTACTTTACATGCTAATGGGGTTAAGATCATCTTTTTTTATTCCCCTCCCCCCAACCCTTTAATTTTTAAATGTCTCGGATGTGAAAATCTATATGTAAAAGAAAGATGCAATTCTTTATTGTATACCTAGCTCCTCTTATAGATCCAAGTCATAGTTTGCATTTTTGATGACTTGACATTATTTAAGACTGATCAGGCATTTTTCGGTTTAGCCTAAATAGCATGTTTCCTGAATTCATGACTGAGTATTTGCATTTGTTTTCTTCATTTACTTCTTGTATTCCAGCATGAATGTCTATGTTGTACTTTCAAAGCAATTCACAAAGGCCTTATGCAAACTGGAAGTGCTGATGAGCTGCAGCTCAGTGTGAGCCAGTAGTGTGCCCTGGCAGCTAAGAAGGCGAACTCCGTCCTGGAGTGCATGAAACACAGCAGAACCAGCTGGCCAGAGAGGTGATTATCCTGCTCTATTCAGCATTGCTGCGGCCTCAGCTTAAATACTGTGTGCAATGCTGGGCCCCACAGTTTAAGGAGGATGTGAAGGGTCTTGAATGTGTCCAGATGAGGCAACAAAGCAATGTCCTGTGAGAAGTGGCTGAGGACTTCAGGCTTGCATAGTTTGGAGAAAAGGAGGCTGAGTGGTGACCTCACTGTTAGATAATTGTGGGAGGGAGGTGCTGAGCTCTTCTCCCTGGTATACAACGATAGGAAGCCTGTGAATGGTTTAAAGCTGCGTCAAAGCATGTTCAGACTGGACATTATGAAGCATTTCTTTATTAAGAGGGTGATCAAACCCTGGAACAAGCTTCCTAGAGAGGTGGTCAATGCCCCAAGCTTGTCAGTGTTTAAGAGGTATTTGGACAATGCCCTTAATAACATGCTTTAGCTTGGTCAGCCCTGAATTGGTCAGTTGGTCTGGCGGTTGGACTAGATGATCACTGCAGGTCCCTTCCAACTGAAATATTCTATTCTATTCTAAACCTTTTAGCTGAGTTAGCTCTACAATATCTTTTGAAGATAACTACCATTTTATTACTACCTGGCTGATACTGTATCTCATCTGTTATTAAGTCCAATACTACTATGCAGAAGTTGGTAGATCAGAAAAACTGCATCAGTTGCCATGAACTGATCATCCTACTTGTTCTAGAGCAAAGGAATGTTAGCATCATCCACTGCTTCCCCATGCAGTCTTGAAAATTACCGTAAAGGAAAACTCAGCATAGGGGTGTGAATTTCTAGCTTGCTTAAACAAGTTTACATTCTGTAATTCTTTCATTGTATAGCTGTCTTAAACTAGAAAAGCTTCACTGGCATAAAACAACTTGTGGGCAATAAAAATTTCTTTCTTTCTATTTTGATTAATGTGAAAGCCCATTATGTTGCAGGTACAGGGAGCTTCATCGGAAGGGAAACATGAAACAGAATTCTAAGTTGCTGCAACACAGATGAAAATGGGTAAAATAGCCATGTACTAAAACATATCTATTCTGAAACAGCTTACATGATGAATTCTGTCTTCCCTGAAACACAAAATAAGCTATGTAATTTTGCTACCAGTAGATGTGATTGGCCTTTTATGCTAAATAATACGTTTACTGGCTGCTCTATAGGCAAGCAATATAAGCAGAAACGTTTGCAAGCCTTTCCGTGCATGCCCATATGTCACGTTCTTCTTGTGTACATTTTCAGTTAAAAAAAATATTTAAATTATGATCACAATCATAAGTTAATCTCATGCAGCTTGACTTTCTTTCAAAACATTTAAGATGCCTTAGAATCCTTGA
Source organism: Pezoporus occidentalis (assembly GCF_034315485.1). Lineage (NCBI taxonomy): Eukaryota > Metazoa > Chordata > Aves > Psittaciformes > Psittacidae > Pezoporus > Pezoporus occidentalis. The sequence continues at coordinate 6,023,518 of NW_026915877.1, forward strand.
TTTTTCTTGATCATAAATATATTAGATGGATATTAATTAGAATGGTACATTTATACAAACACATTAAGACTATGTAGACTTGAAAAAAGGAAATTAAACCGCTTTCTGATTTTTTGCAGGTCTTACTGGAAAAGAGAAATGCAGTACACTTCTCAATCTTTGCAAGACAAAAAAAATGCTGTAGCTGGTCTAGTAGGGTGGCAAGACCTCAAGGTGACCAGTGAGTAAAAACAAGGCTACATTTCCAAACTAGTTAAAACTGCTGTCCCAAAACTGTTTCCAGAGAAAACCAGTATGTTTTCAATAAACTATAAAATACGCTTTTTAATATGAGGCAGTGGTGTCCAAGACCAAGTTCCTATTGCAAATTTATGAACACATTGCTGGTACAGCCAGTATCTCTGTATCAATAAAATTTTCTAGTTTGCTATCCTTAACCTCTAGCATTACAAAGATTTGTGTATGCTAACCTTTAGGGTCTGTGAGAAATTCCATAACACACACAGCATATAAGGGCAGCTCCTTGATCATCAAGCTACAGCTCTAAATATGAACATCCCAGGCTCTCATATAGAGGATGTCAGTAACATCTGTAAATACAAGTTTATTAGTGAATTGTCAGTTACATATACAAAGTTATTTATTTAAGTGAAGTCTGCAGGATCAATTACAATTTATCAGTAATTACTCCACTAGCAGATACTAGATATTAGTTTTTACTAGAAGAGCATGATAAGACGTCAATATGTGCACAAGTGTCCTGGTTTCAGCTGGACAGAGTTAATTTTCTTTCAATTACAGTGCTATGGTTTTGGCTTTCGTCTGAGAACAATGCTGATAACACACCAGTGTTTTAGTTTTTGCTAAGTAGCGCTTACCCTGATCAAGGACTTTTCAGTATCTCATGTCCTGCCAGTGAGAAGGGGCACAAGAAGCTGGGAGGGAGCACAGCCAGGACAACTCACCTGAACTAGGCAGAGAAACTGGGGAGAGCTGGGCATAAGGCACTGATCACTGCTCGGGAATGAGCTGGTCATCAGTCAGTGGGTGGTGAGCAATTGTATAGTGCATTGCTTGTTTTTCTTGGGTTTTATTTCTCTCTTTGTTGTCTCCCTTTTAATTAAAAATATTATTATGCTATAATAATTTATTTAATTTCAATTATTAAACTGGTTTTATCTCAGCCCAAGTTTTACCTCCTTTACTGATTCTCCTTGCCATCCCACTAGGTGCGGGGTTGTGAGCGGGCAGTTGCATGTACTTAGTTACTGGCTGGGGTTAAACCATGACAACAGGTCAAAACCAAAACACGTATCTGTGATTCATTGGAGGATATATGAATAACAAACAAACACGCAAACAAACCCAAACATAATTTATATTCATTTTTTAATAGATAAGATGATAAATATATTATGGTATATAGTAAGTGCTATCCCATTTCTGCAGCAGTGCGGGTAGGAAGGTTTAGACACACGTTTATAATAAAAGTAAATGGGATAGGTCTGTTAATACATATTAACGACAGTTTTTGTAACATTATTTCTATTTGTAAATGGTTACAACTAAAAATGAAGTTATAAATTCTAAGTATGAACTCATAAGAACAAGCTCCTACAACCAAGGGGAAACTTCCTAGAAAAAAAAAGACAAGATTATAACCTTTTCCTAGCAGCCAGCTGATGCAAGACAAATACTAGTCTGCATTTCTTTTCCAGCAGTTGTCTGTGTCTGAATTTCAAACCCATTTGTATGCTGGTCTTTGTTAGGAGCAGTAAATTCCTCCCGGTTGCCAAGAAAACCTTATTTTGCAGTGATTTGTCTAGAGTTTCGTATTGCACATCCCTCCTGTGCATAAAGGAAGTCAGAAATATTGCAGACAATCGTTTCTGGAGATCATGATCTCTGACCTTTATCTGCATTTAACAACAGCCTAAATTCCACATTTTGTTCAGCATAGTATTCACACAAAAGTCTTCTAAATAGGCCTCTACCAGCTGCTATTCAGTGTGTAAGAGCTGCTCCCATTGTAAAAGCCTTTTCTCCCACGTTTCATTGTTTTAGGAGTAAAATGCTACTGGTTGCATTTTTAGATTTTTTATTCTTCACATCTTTAATGAGAAGTAAAAATGCTAATATTCTGCCAGGCATTTTCTTTCTACGACTTTCTGCCAAGTACAGCTAAATCAGCAGTCAAAACACTTAAGGTTTTTATGGTAACAATAATGTGAATAGTAGTTCGAAAAATGTGATTGTTTCACAAATATTTTAGTTCCCATATACCCGACAAACATTTACAAAGAAAGCAGATACTCCTAGCTGTGATAATTTCTTATTTTCACACATTGTGGCCAAACCCACTCCTGGCTTCTTTAGGAAGCAATAGATTTGTTAGTAGTCTTAAACTCTAATAATGAAAACATTAAGAAGTGCTAAATAACTATATTTAGAATATGATTTAAAATGCAAGACCTAATTTTTCTCATTCTGTTTTATAAATGTGATGTTATATATTTGTTATTCAGGCTATAAAGCTTGGATAAAACAATTTTTTACAACACAAAAAAAATGTACAAGGCGTCAAAATGGAAGCTTTCTATATTGTATTTGACATTTAAAATTAAGAAAGAAACAAAAATAAATTACATTACAGTAAGGGAGACAAAGACATTCTTATTTTCCTGAAAAACAAATTATACAGTTAAGACACATGATGAAATAGGAGAAGCCTGCATTTAATTATTCCTGAATATTAGGTCCTGATTTCCAGGATGAACATAGACCTCCGAGGACTACCATGTGACTCTAAATGGAACACAATAAGCAATAAGCCCTGTATTCAGTAAAGACTGTATTTCTCCTAGGACTTTGGCCAAAAAAAAAAGCCTCCAAGAAAATGGCATCTGCAGGGTGGGAACATGCTACCTCACATGTAACAGCGCATCCCGGATAGCCCTGCTATCCTTCTCCCCTGTCTACCATTGGTCAGGCACTAGGTCAAATCTTTTAGGACCTCTCCAGATCACACACTTGTTCTGGCATGCCAGAGAGGACAAAAATCATATTTGAGATTGCACATAAAAAGAAAGAAGGGAAGGGTATTAACAGCTGCCACTTCCTTTATGCATGTGGATAAAGGCTAGATGTACTACAGTAACTGGAACAGAAATTAACACATATAAATTCATTTTTTTCTGGATCAAGGCAGTATGATACCACTACATATGAGATACCCAATGGTTTTAGATATAGTATTAGGAAGGAAATAATCTAATTAATTGGTTTCAGACTTTACAAAGTTCACACAAGCTTGCCTTAAATGGAAAAGCCGTATGTCACTAACTATAGGTCCTGGTTTTGGTTTCAGTCCTTCCAGGCAGATTCAGATTTATTTAGGGGCACATACCTGGCAGTAATAAAGTTAACTATTCATTTGTCTGTAGAGATCACTACCTTTCTCTCCAGCTGAATTAAATTGTTAATGTGCACTATGCTGAATGTATTGTTTGTGTGCTAGGTACGCTGTCAAATCTTCATCATTAGAGGACTTAAAAATGCCTATTTTGTGCACGCAAAGAGTCTTGGAGGTATGTGGCAATGTCTTTAGATACGTACAGTGGCAGAACAGCAAGTGTGTGTAAAAGGCCAGAGGAAAAGACAGACTCAACCACACACAGACGAAAGAGAGGTTAGCTGACTGGGTTTTTTTTTGTTTGTTTTTGCTTTTCTGAGTCCTACTCCCAGGTGTACAAAATTAAATTCCACTTCAGCACCTAAATGTTTCTATACATGGACCTGAGCAAAATTAGTTGCAATTTTGAGTTCACCATGTTCCATAGCTTATTACTTTCAACTTGCTGTACTGAAATATCCAACAGCCGTATAGCCTCAGACATAGTGAAAACAGTAAAAATATTTGCTCCGTGACAGCTATGTGTTATTTGTCTCTAACTCTCCTTCTGTCAAATAACTACCCAGTCTAATTAAGAGACCTCACCTCAAGTTGCTTTAGAGCCATCTTGCCAGTAAAGCTATCAAACTTGCACTGCAAGAAAGGAACAACTCAGTAATTGGCAGAGATTTAGTTTGACACCTTTCCTACTTACAGGACATTCAAAGAATGTGAATAAACACACAAATCTGCCTATCCAGGGTCAGAAAATGAGCATATCCAGGCCAGTATGGTAGGTTACCTTTGCTGGCTGCCAGACATCCACCAAGCTGCTCTCCCACTCCCCCTCCTCAGCAGCTCAAAGGGAGAAAATAAGAAGAAAAAGCTCATAGCTTGAGATAAGGACAGGGAGATCATTTCTTAATTACCATCAGGGCAACACAGAACTGACTGGGGGAAGATTAACTTTAATTTATTGCTGATTTAAAATTGAGCAGGATGGTGAGAAACAAAGACAATACCAAAATCACCCTCCATCCACCCCCATTCTTCCCACATTCAACTTTACTCTTTTGTTCTGACTATTCTATCTCCTCCCTTGTGAGCAGCGCAGGAGGGATGGGGAATGGGGATTGCACTATTCAGCAATAAACCATTCTTGTTATCAACGCTATTTTCATCACAAATCCAAAACATAGGACCATACATAGGACCTATGATAGAGCTGACAGCTAACATTTTATTAACACTAAATCAATAAGAAAATTATTTGCTAAATTATTTAGTCTTGCTTATACCCTTGGAAGATTTGTGTTTAGCATATTTTAAAAAGTGATTGATCACAGTATGTCAGCAGCCTAATATTCAATTTGCAGGAATCTTTCTTTCCCATCGTTCACACTCACATGCATTTCTTTCTCTGAGAAGAAAAAAAAGTGTAGAACATAAAAGAACAACAGCATTGGAAACATTACTTACAAGTGGTTCTCTACTGGAATTAGTGTAGAAATTTCTTGTGTATGCTCCATGTTGGGGTAATGCTGAAGAACTGCAAGATCTGCAAGCTTTTTTGCTTCTTAGTCATGCTTATTTTTAGGTGAAGACAGAGACAATAACCACCTCTGCTTTCTTCACACACTTAGTGACAAACTATTAAGAATAGTACAGCTGGAACACCATAAATATAAAAGAATGATAATAGAAGTAGCGCCAACTCCTGCATTTTTATCCTTGGAAATCCACTTATATGGAAAGTATCAAAAGCTTGCAAGGGGTGGGACAGACTATCTAACTATCCTTGTGTAATGTTAGATCCAGAGATAATGCTAAATCAGACTAGCAGTACACCTCTTTGTATGACCACATCCTTACCTAGAAGCTAATGCCCGTGAGGAGCTCTGATAGACTTTAGTACTAAGTCCGTTATTAGAGTATGCATGTGGAAACCTATGCCAGAGGCTGGTTTTGTTCAAAACTATCAGGTCAGCCCTGCAGCACAGTATGCCTAATTGTGCCAGGGCAAGGACACACACTGCATTTTTATTTCAGTCATACTCATTTTTAGAAACAGATAAAAGTACAGCCCTGCTCACATGCAAAGCATGCTGGGCTTTACCAGTCATGACAGGCAATATGGACTGTAATTGCACAGGTATGCTGCCGCTTAGTATTTCCCATTCATTAGTCACCATATTAACACTCACGTCTCTTATTTATAAATGTCCTTTCCAATACATGCACACACACACCCCCTCCTAGCTCCTTCTCCCTGAGATTTCTTTTAACAGTCATGCAGCAGTCCGCAGTTTTGGGCTCTGATGAGGAAGAGCGTGGGATTGTGGAAAGGAACAGAAAAGCTGATCTTTCTCACAAAGAATGATGAGTGCAGAAAACAGACAAATTATAAAGTATGAAAATATTTTAGAGTTGTATACTATGAAAACATTTTTTTTCTCCTACCAAATGCAAGCAAATTACATTGACCTCACATAAAGTACTGGCAAAAAGCAGATCCAGAAAGTCAGCATATAATAATAGCAGTATGCTATAGGCAGCCTGTTCCATTGGGAGACATAAAAATAAATGAGAACATTTATATGGAGGTCAGAACAGCTTAGTGTGATTCAGCACACTAAGAGTAGGAGAGTGCAGAAGGAAAGGCTGGACCTGCTTACTGGGACTGCACACTGAACTCGGGAGTACACAGCTTCGTGTGCTGTCTGAGAACCCCTTGAGTTCCTGCAAATTAGATGAATGCAGAACCTGCTTCAGGTAACTTGCCTATAGCATGTTCTCAGAAAAAAAAGGCATGAGGCATTAAAACTGGTTATGCTTTTTGCTTGACTTTTAATGGCACCTGAAAAAGAACAGATAGATATCTTGTAGCATCAGTCTGTATCTGTGAGGATAAAATAACCAGTCATCATAAAAATGAAGACTGAAGAGGTGGTTTTGATGCATAGCTCTGGGCTGCAAGCCTGATTTTTGGTGTCTCTTCCCACAGACACCATGAGTGTCCATTATCAGAGTCTGTGAACCACTGATAGTGTGTATCATCACATCAGAGGCAAACTCAACAAAAGGCAACAAAAATGCCTCAGTTGTCCAATATCCCACAAAGTCAAAAAGCACCTTTACTCCCTGATCTGTTTCCAGCATTGTCCATGTTGTCCTCTTGTTACTTCCAATCTTCTCTCTGGGAGGCAAAGGAGAAGATATGCTGTCTCAAGCCCACAGGGGCTTCCCCGATGAAAACCTCAAAAATAACTTACACTAAAAGCAGATGTGTGGCCTCAACTCCTCTCTTCTCTCTTCCTATCTCTCTGACTGGTGGTTCCCCATCCTTGGTCAAAACAAAAAAACCATATTCTTTTCTCCTTCAATTTCTTTATCTTAAGCTATCTTTAAACTTACGATTTATTTATCTCATAGAAAATATGGGGGGTGTGTGTTAGTGCAAGTCACTGGTTTCAGGTAAAGTCTAATGAGGCCTTTGTTGTATTTATGTATAAACCTTTTTGCTTTAAATCAATAATTACATGCTTTTTAAAAATTACATTATTTATCTACCACATCTGCACTGTAAAGCAGAAGAAAGTCAGGCAGTCAGGGAGTAGCTGAGTGGCTCTTCCACAGGTGAAATACACATTCTAGGTACATACAACAGTATGCACTACACTTGATTTATTAAGTCAAATCTTGATATTTATTTTCTTATATGTGTTAGGAACAAGAAAAAGAGATTTACTCTGTTCTTACTAAGTGTATGGAAAACCACAGTTATTCATTTTGACTTCTTCTTAGTTGAACATCAAAAAAGGGATATTTATCTTTTCAACCATATAGCAAGACTAACAGAGGTGTAGTTTCAGCAAGAGTTGAAAAAGTTTTCTGTTTTAATCAGTCATTTGTTCCTACCCATAAAAGTAATGGAGATAATATAAATTAAGAAAACAAGTAAATAAATAAATTCAAGTTGTTATTTTGAGAGGGAGAGAGAGAAAGAAAACCCTCCTGCCTGTATTTCAAATACAGGAAAAGCACAATGATTCCCATGTTGTGTGTACACACGACTAATAATTTGTTATGCTTTGCTCCTCCTACTTCCTTCTCTGCTTTAACACTAAATTAGTCACAGTAACACAATAACAATAATTATGCTGTTCCTGGATTCCAATACCTTCTCATCAGCACAGTAGTAAACCATACTGTACTCCCCCCTCACTTCATACTATCCTCAGTAACAGAGCTCAGATAGATGTCAATAAAACCTTACATCTTGTTCAAAAACTTTTTTAACCACATATGTTTTTGCATATATATGTGTTAGTTTTGTACAATTATTTGATTCTTATAACTTAGGCACATAGAAAGGTATCTTCTGGCTATCCAAGTTTTCAGTAGCAAAAAATTCTTCCTAAATGACAATTAGTAAAGACATTTTCATCTTCAAAGGAGAAATTTCCACTCCTTTAGTCTGGGTTAAGCAAAAAAAAATAACTGCCACCTAGGGTTTTCTGCATCTGCAGAGATCAGGTAATCTGAAATCTGCAAGCACTATCCCTAAACTGAAGACATCATTCTGGATAGGAATACAGAAGAGAACATTGCTGTCTAAACATTCTGATTTCTCTAAAATGATTTGTGACTTTTCACTATTAGCTTCATATATTAAAAAATGTGAATGTGATTTCAGATGAAGAATTCTTCCTATTTATTAGGATTTTTGTATACAAAGTATAAAAATACACAGGGATTTTTCATTTTGCTTTGTTGACATTTTGTTTGTTTGTTTTTTAAAGCATATCATAAAAGCTATTGGAAAGGGGATAAATAGTTGCGATTCCTGTTGTCTGCTGAAGAATATGTTAGTTCTGAATTATTTTTTTTTAAGTTTATATATCTCTGTTTAATATTTGCCTGGGCTTTAGAAAGAAGACTAGTTATTCCACATAAATGAATACGAATATAGGCTTTCTGTGAAGACAAACCATTAGAAGTGTTTTGATCAATGTTTTTAATTCAAATGAGCTGTAAGAATTCCTTGGTGAATAAAACATTACTAAAAGTTGAATTTTGTGACTCATAGAGCTTTAGAGTTTGTTCTGAGTTGCAGTATGCAGTGCAAGGAAGCAGACTTTATATAAAGATTTTAAAACATTTACACTTCCTGTAACATTAAAATTCCAGAAATATTAAGTGCAGTAAAAAAAACCTAACCACCTTTATAAAACAAAACTAAGTAATTTTTAACAAGTCTAAAATATTTCTGTAATTTTTTAAGATGCGTTATTTTACCTTGCAAAATGTACCTGTAGCCAAAAATGACAATTTTAAAAGAAGATATGGGTACAAACTTGGTCCATCTACCTCCAATATTATTACCTGACAAATTTAATCTATCAATATGCTCTAATTGGCTTCTATTTCGCACTCTTTTAAAGCAAGAACAAACACACAAAACCCTCTCGATTAAAATTAACTGGTAACAGAATGAAGTAAATATTTTTATGCAAAAAAAAAAAAAATATGAGGAACACTGGACAACGATTTTTTTTTTTCTGGATACTGAAAAGAAAGAATAGATTTATAAGAGGAATAGTAACAAGAAGAAATAGTAACAAGAGGAAAACTGGTTTAAAATGGGAATGTACCACAGTGTTTTATCTCACAAAACTGGCATCTGTTTGGGCCAGAATTATTTCAGTTTGATTTCAATAAAGTTAAAAAGTCTTTTAGTTTCAAAGTTTCCCATACCAAAATTAGCTTTTATTTATATGTTTCCTATATCGAATAGTTTAAAAGCAGTGATTTTGAACTTGCCTTAAAAAAAAAAAATACTATGTTTAAAATGCCTGTATTATAAAGGGTAGACATATATTTTGTTACATTATTTATTTCTTTAACAATCATACGGTGTTTCTCATTGGCAGTAATACAGTAGTCTTTTTATGGCCTTATCTGTTCTAAATTCTTTTGTCTCTACGATATATATATATATATTTTTTTTCATATCTCTACTGTGTACTTGGCATTTTGGGTGGTTAGAATGAGCTTTTCACAGTCACCATACTTACAAGGTTTGTTTAAGCTGTGTAATGCGATTTGGATTTGTCCTCTGAGGAGGAGTTCCTAATTCACAGTCCACTTTCAAAAATCTTTCATATACAATGTTTACCACAGACATTCTAACATGAACTCTGCTTTTCCTCACATCCCAGTTTTCTCTCTGTAACATGTTTTATAGTTACTTATAGGGTGCAGTGTTACTGTTTAGCAAGTCAAGTAGGGGCAACCCCCACAAGTCCTCCTGGCCAGCTGAAAGCCAGGGAACCTGAAGTACATTTAGTGTCATGCTCAGTAACTATAGTGCATGTGACAGCCTGTTGGTAAAGTACAATACAAAGACAAAAAGGCAGGGGTTATACAAACTGAATATAGCCCTCACAATCTGTATAGAGTAAACTACAGGAACCATCTCCATAGTACTTGTTTTAGTTGATACAATAGAAATAATAAGTTCATGTATAACCTAAAGTAACTCATCACTGCAGAAAAAAAAACAAACCACCATTAAAAGCATTATTTGAGATGGCCCTGATTTTGTCTGTGTGCAAGTTCATCAACCTATTCTTTTTCTGCAATCTAAGCTACACATACACTGCAGGTAATGTATTCCAAAACCTGTATTTCAGAGTGAGTGTTGAATGGACTGACTTTTGACTCAAGGATGCATTTTCCATTTTCTAGGTCACAAGTCTACCCTCCATGGAGGTCTTCCTCCCACCTATGCCCTGCTTTATAAATGTGAATGATTGCTGTAATATTTGTGACCATACGTGTGAAGACATGCCACATCCAAAAACCTTTTCTTGATTTGGGACCTTTTTGCTGTCATTTCTCACTAAAAGGAGAGGGTCACAATTCTTAGGATATTGCCTGAAGTTCTTCATAACAAATGAAAATTCAAGATGTAATCTAAATGGCGTTATAAAAAAAAATAGTGCTCTAATAAAATTCTTGCAGTGTGGTCAGAAATGTTATGAAAACTCTTTGGAAAGTGTCTATCTCCAGATGTTTTTTAGAAGTCAATTTTACTTAAGAATGACTTAGTAGATGGGTAGATTAAAACTAGACTATTTGACAACACGATTCCAAATCATGTTAAAATTTCAGACTATGATCTACTGAAGGTAAGGACACGCTGTATGAAAAGTTCAGTCATTTGTGGAAAAACAGCTTTTCTGCAAGGATGGTCAGTTAGGGATAGTAACTCTGTTAATAATTATCTGACTGGAATCTGCATATTTCCATGTTGTTGATGTGATTAAAGGACATGATGAAGCAGATGACCTCTAAACCTGCTGCTTTGCCATTTACAAGCACATTTCAGCAATGATTCACAATGCAGAGGTCTTTGTTCAATGTGGCAATATTGATCATTATATCTTGACCTTTACCCGTTTTCTATATTTGCAATTAAATTAATTTACTTATGTGGTATTGCATTACTGCAGGGTACATCTCTGATGACTATGCAGATTAAAAGAAAAAAGGAAGCCTATGAGCTCAGATGATAGTGGGGTTTTTATTCTAAGAGGAACAAAGTTGTGACAAGAGTATGGCCAGCAAACGGCTCATAGATTGCTAATAAAAGGGTATTGCATCGACCCTCAAATAATAAAAATTGTGCGTTGTATTGGACAGGGCTAATGTAGTGAATGGTATAACATCTTTCTTAGCACACCCAGTACATCCTCTTCTGATGACAGTGAGACTGAGTTGAAGAGCTCTGAAGTTTTGTATTAAATAGAGCTTACCTTACTTACCTTTCAACTTGTTTTTTTTTTTTTTAAAAAAGCATAATGGACTTGCTTAGTGGTGGCCATGATCTGTTCTGGCTGCAGGAGGGGTGTATGCTCTCTCCTCTACATTCACAAGTTTTACTTGATCTGTGAACTGCAGTTGTTTCGTGCACACATAAAAGACAGAAAGCCTCCTTTATGAATTTAATTTAATGTAGATCTAACTCTTTCTATAAGTGTTCTTGTTTGCTAACCAGGAAAAAGGGCAGCTGCTACTGCTGAAATCATTAATGAAGTCCATTCCCAGCTGTCCTCTTTCCCTGGAGACAGATATGCCAAATAAATGGTATTGGCAGGGGCAGCAGCCTGATTCTGGCTGCTATAGACAAGATTTTTCAAAGTCCAGTAAGCACTGCTTTGGGTATGCTGGTGAAAGGCAACATGCCCATCAGCCTTTCTCTCCTACCAGTTTTTGTTCAATTGCTTCTCTCTCTCTTTACAGCTCTTGCCAGCCCTTTGTCCTTTTCTCCCCTAGTACTTTGCCCATCATTTCTCTATGGAAGAGAACCAGTGAAGAAAACCTGTCACAATCCAAACACATATGGAAAAACACATTTAAAAGCATAAATGTGAAACAGAATCAAGGATACTGCTAAATACATGGCTGTCCTATAATTTAGAGATGCCACCTGGCTAGCTTCTAACTAGCCTGGCTGGTCTTACATGTGTCCCAGATCTGTCAGAGCTATTAGGCATGCACACATTGAATTTGTATCTGCTGTAGCCCTGTGCCAGGATGGCTGGTTGTGTTTTCTGGTTTTGGGGGGTTGTTTTCCTTCCTTTTTCTTTCCTCCCTGCTTCCTTAAAGAATGGCCAGCCTGCTACTACTGCACACCCCTTTATCTGACGTGCAACAATGCAATCCAGGGCACTCACTGTTATACTGGGATTTGGGAAAGCCCTGCTGTAGTGATGACAGATACTGGATCAGTGAAATACTGAGACTTGCGACTGCAGTGATAGAAGCCTAGACTCCATTGTAGTAACACAACTCATCTTACTCATAGCCTGGTTCAGAAAACACTTAACTGAGTGAAATCTCTGCTATGAGTGAGATCTGTGCCATACTGAGTAGGGACACTGGAAACTATCTTTGTTCAGGATTGATGGAAATTTTGCGAAGGTTCCTAATTTCAGAAGTCATGTAAAATTTTCCCATCAAGTAGAAATGTCTGCTAATATCCATTACTCTCAAAAGGACACAACTAGTATGAATATAATTGAAACGAACGAACGGCACTTCCACTGGTGTGCAGATGAGGCAGCTTCCTCCAACACCCTCATCCCACCGTGTCCTTCAGGGAACTGCAATCATACCCAGGCTACGTGCGGCTGCTCACGAGATACGGTGTATGTATTTATAAAACATTAATATTAATTAATAAAATATTAACACTAGGAAGAGTAGGTAGCATAGGAAGGAAACTCAAACCTCTACTTGTAGTCTTAAGGCTGAACGTTGAACTGTGGCTATTGGGGTGTTTCTTCACGAAAAGGAAGGAACTCTATCTTTAATGTAAAGATTGTTCAAACCGCCTTCATTTCACGACGTGCCTCAACTGCATCCTCTAACACCTGAGCTGAGGTAGGCTGAGGGAACCCCACAACACTTCAACACCGCTCACCCCAGGCCCGGGCGGACGACAAGACTGACCCCCACGCCGCCCCACGGCCCTCCCGCAGCATTTCTCGCGAGCGCTGAGCTCGGGCGGGGCGCGGGCGGTGACTGACGGCTGCGCAGCCTCGGCCCTGTCGCCATTGTGTTGCAGGGAGAGGCGGCTGGTTTGCCTTGCCTTGGTGCGGTGGCCTGTGGGCCCCGTCCGATTTGGCCCTTCCGGTGCATCCTTAGCTTCTGGGTGTCTGCGTCGCGAAGGCTGTGCTGTGAGAGTGAGTAGCGGCCGCTTACGGTGTTTGCGAGGGAAGGATGGCTCCATACGGCCCAGCCTGTGCCTGTGTGCGGGGCCGGGGCCGGCGGCTCCGCGCCAGGGTTGGGGGGAACCATTTTGTCTCCGGGCAGGCGCCTGGCTCCGCCGCCTTTCTTTGAGCAAAGCACCTCTGATGGCTTTACTCCTCCGCTCCTTCTCTGGCCGCGGAGCTGTATGATGCCCTGTGTCCTCCAGCGCCTTTCTTCCCGTTGAGGAGCTTTTTCCCCTGTGGGGCTGGGGCAGAGCGGTCGGTGCTTCCGTTCGGCCTGACGTGGGCCTGCAGCGCGGGTGCGGCCGTGGGCTTCGGTAGGGGCCTAAGCGTTTGTGGCAGAGCCTCTGCCTTCCAGCCCGGCGAGGAGGTGTATGGTGCCCTCTTCAGTGGCTCTGTGGAGCGCCCGTTGTCTTGATCCTACTAGCTCCAATATGGGGGAATAGCCCAGCCTTCATGGCATCAGCTGCAGAACCGTAGGCAGACGATCGGCATTTTTAAATATTTTTCTTGCTCTTGGCACTCCTGAGAGGCTGCTGAGTTGGTTTTTTTTTTTGTCAGCCTTCCTTGATTAAAGGTTGAGAAAATACCTCAACAAAGGATTGCACAGGCTGAGAGACTTGTCCCTGCATTCCATCTTGCTTGTCATAAGATCATGATTGTGAGTAAACACTGAGGAGGACACGTGATCTCAAGTTGCTCGGGGAGAAAGACTTGCCAACAGTTCTGTATCAAACCGTACGAAAATCTGTAAACGTAGAAGTGTAAGTCTTAGGTAAAGGTGCCATTGCATAGCTCTAAGATAGAAAACTTGAATTTACAAGCTGGGAGTGAAGTGTGTGCTTCTTTCTGATTTAGGGTACAAGAATACTGTCACCTGCTACTCGAAGAGTGGAAGTTAAAGCTCTCTTTACTGGTAGATGTAACTACTTCAGATTGCCCCTCAATTTTCGGTAGAAGGGGTCAAGGCAAAAGAGAGGAGGGGTGAGAGGTTTTTATTTTATGTATTTGCTGTCTGTGTTATTTTTTCCTTCTGAGATTACTGTGCTTTCCCACAAAGACCTCTTGGACTTTTTTCTCTTGTTATCTCTATCTGTGGCTATGTTAGGCCTAGTTGATCTTTTATGTCATATTTGGAGGGATGACAGATCAAGAAGGGTAGGACATTTGAGCTGTGTGCTCAAAATAGGCTGTTCAGCTCCGCCTCCTGTTACAACTTGGCAGTGTGTTTCCCAGGTACAACTTTAAATTTAAAAGGTTTGATTCCAGAACTCTGTTTTTTACCACTCTGGAGAGGCATCCTATATATTCGGTATTCCAGGAGACACAAGAATTGTTTCCATGAATTTTTGGTTGGTAAGTTGTGTAACATGGCATGAATGGGTGAAATAAATCACTTTGAGTGTTTCTCGCCCTGCTGTTCCCCTTCTCATTTGTTGGATGCTAGAGTGAGTAGCGTCAAAATGATGAAGCCAGAAGTGTGTTTTGTCAGGATTGTGTGTTAAGGTTGCTCAGTGAAGGGGACAGTAAGTGTGATATTTGAGTAATCTGTTCCTTTTTGTGGCAATAACAGGCTTTTAAATCAGTTAAGATTGAAATGTGATTTAGTTGTGTGGGTTTGTTTTGTTTTGTTTTTTTTTGTAGCTGTTAGTTTTGTTGCTCAGAAGTTATTTAAGGGTTGTGGGCTTTTCTTGTTGTTGGTTTTTGTTTGTTTTTTTTTTTTTTCTCACTAACTTTTGTGTAAATTGAGGTGGCTGCTTTGTTGTTATAGAATTCATTACAGCATGTTAATTACCGCTTGGGATTTTTTGAATTCCCGTGTGAGTAAACAAAATGTTCAAGGTTTTAATTTGTGTGTCTTTGTGATCATTCAAAAAAACCTCCTTAAGATGCTGATGCTGTAAAAGGGAACCGTTCTCATTCTGAAATACCCTATAAAAACAGTGTTCCCCTTGCAGACAAGTATTACTGTAGGTTTAATAATAGGATTTTATTTTCTTTTCTGAGACCACTCTTTTGTTTGGTGTTCTGTAATAGCTTAAGATTCTATGATTCTATGTTCACCTTGACCCGCCTCAGTGTGTTACCATGATCAGTGTAAGCCATATTTTTTTTTTTTTAATGAACTTGAATGGCATGCTTCATGCCCCTGAATCTTTGTTGAAATGCAAAGATAAAATCCAGTTTCCCTGAGCAGAAATTCTTTGATTAGACCATAAGGTTTCATCCCCCCCCCCCCGCCCCCTTCAGTTCGTTTCCACCTCTGCATCAAACAAGGCAGGTCTCCTCTTGTCAAATGTCTGTTCTTACCCAACTCTGATTCATCCTTTTAGCAGCTCTGTGTTATTTGCTGGCTGAGGCCAGGACTGCAGGAAAAGTGTATGGTTGTGTTAAAGAAATTAATCATAATATGCAAAATTTAATATGTTAGTTTATGTATGCATTTTCTAACATGCTGCCTTTAACTAAACATCTTTGTGTGTAGTTTCTGTAAGCTTTCTTTCCTTGGATAAAGAAAACAACGTATAGATGGTATCATCCTAACATACTCGGGTTAAAATAGGAACCTGTGCTAATGTAAAAGATTAAGCTGATTGATAGTATTGTCCTCTTGTGGTTACCTCTGGAGGAGAAAATTACTCTTGTGTCTTTTTATGTGTGTTTGTAGAAAATTCACTAACTTTGGACTCTATTTCAGCTTAGAGATAGTTTTCTGGTGTCCACAGTCTTCCACCTTGTCCTTTCCTATCTGAATGCTCTTATTTTGTCTCATCTGTGGATGGTTCATAAGCAATTTTGTTAGTACTAGATGATCTCTAAGTTAGTCTTGAAGTTCTTACAACTTTCTACATGTGTCTCTTCCCCTTGTTCATCTGGCCATGAATTTCTACTGGTAGGAGCTTTCATCCCTTCTAGAACCTTCGTGTATGCTACATGTCTGTGTCTCACGCTTTTTATCAGCGTTATTTAATTTATCTGGTTCCATACCTGTCTGAAGGAAAATGATGCAGAATGATATGTAACAAAAGTGGTCATGCTGCTGCTTTTTGTCAGGTACTTAAAAAATATGATCTATTATTCTGTGTGTCCATCCCTTATTTTTTTGTGTCAGGGTAAAATATAGATAAACAGTGCTTTGGGTGTCAGATCTCATCAAGACTGCTGTCCTGTCCAGCATACGCTTTGGTCTGTATTAGTGTGACGTTAATTTAGCTTCACAGTTTGTAACTTCAGTAGTTACTTTTTTCACAGAGCATCAGATGAATACTAGACTTCGCAGTGCATATTATGGCAGGTTATTCCAAAGATTCATTATAGTGTCTTATCTAATGTTACAAATGTGAAGAAGTATGTTTGTCACATTTTATTGCATGCATTTTATTGCACGCATGATCCACTTGAAGTGACGTGGCTTAGATTATTAGACTTGTCCTTACCAAATTTCTTTTAAACTTTCATGATGGAGCAGTGTTCTTCTGTACTTTGGAACACTGCTTAGAGCATTCTTATAAATACAGCTGTATTTACAACTTTGATAATTGCATACCGTTGCTCAATATTCGTTTAGAGGCTTAAATTTAATAAATTCATTATTTCAGGTTCCTAATCCAAAATTAGGCAAGTGAGAATTTCAGATTCCTGAATTGGTCTTGTTTAACTGATCGTAATAGAAACCAGCTTTTGTTGGTAGGACTATATTGAGTAAACTTGGGAATAGTGATCAAGAGCCTCAAGCATGTCTCTGGCAGAAGTGAATGGGTTGCTAATGTCTGAAGCATGGTGTAAAAGCTGGTGTGCTTCTCCATAATACAACCTAGTAGGTCTTTTGTACAAGAATATAAATGTTCACTTAAAGTTGGTATGGTTCATGTTCTCTTTGGGGATGAAGGTGGTGTTTATTTGACAAATAAAACAAGCAAAGAAATCCCAAACCCACAAAATTTCTACTTGCAAGAAAAATTGAGTATTAAGGCTACTTTGTTGGTAGCTCTATGACACAGCTCACAATGGAGCATGCACCAGAACAGTTGTTAAAAAAGCCTTCTGTTAAGGAAATTAACCTCAGCTGCCCAATCAATCGGGTTCTGTACAAACTATCTTTTACAGGTAGATTACGTAATGTAGTATGACTTTCAGCCAAGATTAAAAGCCCCAAGTATGTGAACTCAACTTGAAACTGCAATCAAACATGAGGTATGTCAGGATTGATGCAGCAGCTTTTCACAGATTGTATTACTGATGAGCATGGCTGATGCGTTGGAAAAAATGTGCTTTACTGAGTGATTTTCCCCCTCCCCCCCCCCCCCGATATAGCTTATTCCCATTCCCGGAAAGTTGAAGCCAGAATTAAAAGCAGTTAAATAAAACAGAATGTACCACTTCTGCAAATCACCTTGTACCAGTGGAGTTCTCTGCCATCTGTTTCAGAGTTGCTAGTTATTGTGCTACTCTTTCCACACCATACTACTGAGGATACTGCAGTTCTACTAAGCTTTTTATTTAAAAGCTACCTTTTGAGGTCTGATTCTGGCAATACCATGCTGAGGAGGAAGAATCTGGGGATGTTAGCAAGCCAGTTAGTGAACTATCTGGAGTTTCTGAGCAACAGTAAGTCAGAATATTCTTTCTAGGACAGGAATTTCTACAGGATCACTTCTCACAGAGAAAAGGTACCAGCATTTATCTCGAAATGCCTAGAGATAAGAAAAGAGCAAACAAACACTGTCTCAAAGGTAGGTTTACATATGCGTATGGGACACCAGGTGGTCTTTTGTATATGTTAATTTAATGGGAGTTGTCTCAGAAAAGTTAGATACTTCATTGAGTCAGGTAGACTGAGAATGTTGTTCTGTTGATATTTGTGTGTGTGTGTGTGTTTGTGTGACTCTTTTCACTGACTCCTGGCCCATTTTGTGTTAATACTAGTGTGGCAGAGTTCTTAAGGGCATTCCACTTCTCAGAGAATAGCAAGAATATGCTGTAACATAGCCCCTTTTGCTGTTTTTTATAAGTTTTCTAACATGGAATGGGACAACATGTAAAGAAAAGGTTACAAAAGCTAGAGTAAGAACTCCTTTCACCATTTTGGTGATGCATAGTCATACCAAAGGGCTGTGTAAATATTTGTATGTGTGCATCCTATTCATGATGCACTCAGAATGACTTGTGCATGTTTTGCATGTGGGTCCCTGTTTTAAAAATAAAATTAATTGGTGTGTCCTTTGACAGGATACAAAGAATGGAGTCAAAACCCTCAAGAATTCCTCGAAGGATCTCTCTTCAGGCCTCTGGCTCTTCACTAGGGTCTAGAACATTGACTGGAAACAGTTTAGCTGGTGCATACAGTGCAAGAGAACCTTCATGGAGATTAGAATCTGGATACCAGGTAATGTGTTATGTCTCTTCCTGTAAAGTATAAGTTAATTTAATGTCTGTTTTTCATCAAGAAAAACCCTAAACCCCAGACAAAACAAAAAAAGTGGAAAAAAAAAAAAAACACCCCAAAAAACCAAAGTTCCCCCCCCCCAGGAAAAAGTCCCATGCAGGGCCTTGCATTTAGTTTAATTCTAAAATGTAAGGATCTAATAACCAGACCAGTAACAGTATTCTGCTGTGTGAATTCGTAGTTCTAGGCTTGCCATTTGTGACTTTTGTAGCTGCACCTTTAAAAATGAGCTGTTTTATGAATGAAGGGCATTCTGATACCATGGATCTATTTTGCACTAGGCACTGCAGTCTTAAACCTGGATGAAGGGGGTTTTCTGTTGTGGGGAGGTAAGGATTTTGTTTGAACTTTGGTCTCTATAGGGTGTTACACTTTTGTGGATGATGCAAAAGTTCCAGTAATATGTTGTGGTTCTAAGAATTGGCAGTAGGCAAGAAGATGACCTTTAGGCTTTTATATCATGCTGTCACGTCAATCTGCTAATATAGCCAGGCTTTCTGTGCAATAAACAGGACTGGGGTAAAGGCATTTACTGTTCACATGCAACATTTTTCACTAACTAAATTGTTTTTGTGGGGGAGAACAGCCATGCTTAAGAGTAAGAGCTAACACTTTACAGATACATTCACATTGGAAGAGTATTATGGGAAGCAGAGGTTAAACTACTTGAAAAATTATTCTGGGTGCTGGGAAACAACAGATGGCTGTTTGGCTCAAATCTCTTATTCTGCTCTTGTCAGCAAGTTTCACCTCAATTTTGAGTCTGGAAATATAAGCCCATCTTGGTCTTAGAAATAGTAGAAACTTAACTCTATGATTAAATGTTCGTATTTTTTAATAAAATAGTTACAAGTTTGGTCCCCGCTGACAAGCTATCTGGGACATTGTATTATGTAATGCCTTTTCCAGAAATAGTTTTACAAGTAATAGAGCACTAATTATTTTTAGCACAGTTTATTTTGCCATACCAGGCATATATGTGGTCATTAGTAGAATGGGCAACAGAGAGTACGTAAGGGAAATCTTCAGTCATTTTTGCATTTTGGATTCCTGCATGTTTTTCACTGACTGTCTGCTTGGCAAAATTGACTCACAGAGTCCTACTCTTTTATAGTCTTTTATTGGTCCACACAGTGTACATATCATACTGAAAGCTGTTCATCAGAAGGTGAGCTGAATTGATGGTGTGAAGTTACATGTGTTGCTGCTGTTACCAAATTATAACACAGGAGACTTATGTACTTTACCTCTCTTATTACATGAACTGCAGTATGTTCACTGCACTGTGTATTCATTTCCTAATGAACAAAATATTTCTAATCTGAGAAATGATCTTTGTAACACTTTGGAGTTGAAACAGAGGAGAAAATGATTGTTCAGATTATGTTGTATCCCTTCTATTCTAATTCATAAAGTAGTCTGCGAGCTTGTTACACAAGACTAGTGCTTAGTGATAAATGCATAGGGAGGCTCCCTTCCTTGACTAACCTTTGGTACTTACAGAGCTGTTTAAGACTGCAGGTGGTGAGGGCAAGAAGATACAAATAGTCTAAATAAAGTTAAGTCCAGTCAGATAGGAGTGGAATGGTTGGTCCTTGTTGCTTGATTAATCCTTTAAGAAGCTACCTTAAAATGTTAAGAGCTGCTTCAGTTCCAAGCAATTTAAAATTTGTCATTTTGAAGAAAAAAAACTGTATGGCTTTCAGTAGTGCTTTGGTTATATAGAGGAAAGACAATGGAACTTGGCTTTTTAATGCAAAGTCATTTCTGCATCTGGAGACCATACCTGATAATTGCTTAACTGAAAACAATTCTTGAGACTGCTGTCAGACTTTTGAATATGTGTGTGTATGTCACACATTTTTGAGATAAGTCTAGGTGGTAGCCTCTCCTCATCTGAAGAGGCATAATAAGCAAGCTAATTGTAAATGAATCTGATGAATGCTGAATGACAGCATTTTTTCTGGGTGAGTTACAATACAAAAATAGTGTAATGGTATGTAGAAAAAAAATCTAAAATCCTGTGCTTGGTGATTCAATATTGTTAACCATTTCGCGAGACATCAAGGTGGTTTGTTGGCTGTTATTCTGTTTTCTTTTTCCCGTGTTTTTGTTTTTTTTGTTTTGTTTTGTTTTGTTTTTTAGATGGTGTGATAGGGTCAAATGTAATTTGTAAAAATGTTCTCCTGAACACATTTTTCTGCTACTGAAAGTAGACACCAAAAATACACTATCTGGTGTATTGCTTTAATAGTGAGGGTCTGACAAGGGATGTTAAATAGTGTTAAGATGAACTGAAAGAAAGCAAATGGAGAATTTTTTTTCTTTTTAAATTTCTTATGTATATATATACACACATATATATTTTAATTTTTTTTTTTTAGTTTCAGATATAGTTAGTTTGAGCTTTCCTGACACCATGCCAGATCATTTACTTTGTCTTAAAGCCACTTTTTTGATTCCCAGTATGTTGCTTGTTTTCTGTTTTGGCTTTGGGACATCTGTCAAAGAAACTATGAACACAGTGCAGAGGTGTCACAGCTACCAGACTCTATGCTGGTATTAGAACAGTAGATGGTGCAGTTCCGTTAACTGGCTTTCATTGCTGTGCTAGTGTAGGTATATTGTTCTTGGAGTCAAAGTCTTTACTGTGGTGATTCAGATGTGTAAAATTAAATGAAATTCTCAAATCTTCAGTATCTGACAGGTAGAGAAAAAGGAAAGTATTTCAAGAGCATGTAAGTGCAGGTATGGCTTGTATTAAGAGTGTTTTATGAGAGCTTTATTTTTATCTTAAAGTTGTGTAGTCTTGTACCCGTGGCAGTTTATCCGTATATGAAATAATTGAGAAACCTGATGAATACCACTGAGACTCTGAAATAGGACAGAACTTGCTGGCTGATACTTTATTTTCAGATTTAATTTTGCTTGTGAGAATGATGAGAATTACTATTTCTCCAACTTTTTAAATGGTGACAGAAACTGCTGTAGTTGTAGTATTAATAGTTCCTAGAAAGAGGATGGACAAGTAATCACTTTCTGTTGATGCGGGAGTCACGGACAACGCAGAGACGATCAATGTGATCAAGCGATTGCCAAATTTATTACAAAGCCTTAACTCCTTATATACTATTTCTTACATGCACTTACAGTGATTTGGCATATTATGATTGGATAAATGTCTTGAAGACCCTTAGTGACTAACATATAATTGGTTAAGCACAGGTGTGAGAACTTGACCTCGAAAGCTTGCCAACAGTCCACAGTTCTCATTAACTCAGTGAATTCCAGCTTCTTTTTATCTTGCTTGCTTAAGCTTCTTCAGGCCTCTCATGGCCTTGCTGTATCTTTCAGGATTATTCAGCGTTTATGTACCAATTATGCATTCTCCCGTGAGAGCACTGTCTCCACAGCTTACAAACTCTGCTTAGCTGTAAAAAAAAAATAAAAAGGTTTGATTTCTGTTAATTCCATTAATTTTACCAATTTTGGGGATTATTCTGTGGAGCAAATTAAATTGCAATCTCTTTCCTTAATTATCATCTGTTCATTGACTTTCAGTGAAACTAGTAGTGTAGAACCTCATTCCTTGAGGTTCTCTTAAGGACAGACAGATTTCTGTGTTAAACGGTTCCTGGTTTCATTAGTAGCCGCTTTTGCTTTCACAGAGAATTGTTTTCTACATGTGTAGGTTTTTTTTACTCAACACTTGGAAGTGAGGTCCTTAATTCTCTCCTGTTGCTAGAGTATCTTAAGTTGGGGTAATGCCTCAAAAGCCTTACACTTCAACTTTTTACTGTCCGCAGTCAAATGGGAGGATGGATAAAGGAGCTGATAATTGCTAGGAAGTAATTTAAAAAACCCCTTCTTTTGCCAGTGGTTGTCTCTTAAGACTTTCATTTCCTCTTGGGTATCCCTTGGGGTTTCTCATGAAGGGTTTCCAGATTTGTGATTACTTCCACTTCCCTGTGTTTTCAATATTCAAATTGGATATTAAGTTAGCTTTGAGTTATAAGTTGTGTATGACAGTTATGTTGTTCTTCAGGAATCCAGTGTATTGAATAGTTCCAGTAGAGACTGGGGTATTGGAGAAAGAGACACCCGTGAAACTCCTTGGAAGCTTACAACATCCTCTCCAACTCACTACTCAGGGACACTTGATCATCCACATTCTGGAAGATTTTTGGGAAGCAGGAGCAGATTGGTGAGAGTTGTTAATGTATTATGCTTTTTTTTTTTTTCTAATTCTTTTACAAGGATTTTACCTTGATGCTTTCTATCTGCAAACCTGCTAGCAGGGGCTCACTGTAATCTTTCTGGATAAGAGGGTATTACTAACTCATGTTATAGTCTGATGAATGGCAAAATTAATACCATTTATGCTCAGCTTGTTCTGTCGGGTATTTCTAGGAGGTGTGGGTTTGTTTTTTTTTTTCATGTTACCAGCTTTGTGAGTAAACATAAGTCCATGGTTTTAGAGATGTGATTTAGAAAACTTAGTTGTGGAGTTCATAGTGTTCACTGTGCTTATTTAGATGCTGCTTTTACAGCATATTGTGGAAGAAAATGGAGGCTTAACTGTCACCTGTGATCCAAGACTCGGGCCATAACAGCTTGTCTTAGCTAGGCTCTGGAAAGTACCTTTATAACTCCAAAAATAAATTAGTTTCCTTCTTTGACATGCTTAAGCACTGTAGAGCTTAAATCTACTTCCAATTGTAGGAGGAATACTAAAATGATAAAAGCAGACAACTGTGAAGATACTTGGTGGGAAGACTGGACAAGTGAAAATTCTGCTCACTTTCAAACTGCAAAAGATATTTGGGTACTTGCAAGTGCTACCACCTTAAATACCTGTTTGTTTTCTTACTGTCACTTAAAGGTGATAGTTTGAAATAAGCAGGGGAGGGAGGAACTAACGTGGAGATGATAGCCTTCAAGGGAGGAAGTCACAGTAGGTGTCTCTATTGATGAGATGCAGATGGAGTCTGTGGTTGCAAGTGGACTATGTATCTAGTTAAGTTAATGCTGTAGAATTTGCAAAATTATACTTTTTTTCCCATTAAGGTTAGTTTTTTTTTCTCTTCAATTCTAATGCAGATCAACATTGCTGAAGACACTCTGAAATCTCTGCTTATCAAACAGCAAATTATTAAAAGAGAAGTTGTGTGTTCAAGAGAGAAATGAACCTGGCTTTTTACTTGCTGTAGTTTCTCTGTCTTCCAATCTGTCTTTTATGATGAGATAAGAGAAATACTTTTTAGTTTTTAAAGACTAAAATGTTTTGGCATAAGCTTAGTAAAAAATGTAACAAAAGTAAGACACAACTATAACATTTAATCTGGCTGATCCTTAAAAGATCTTGGCTGTAGATACTATTTGGGAAGACAAACAGTTCAACTGAGCTTTTTGAGCTCAAATTTTATATATCAAAAAAAAAATTTCAAATAGAAAATAAATGTTCTCACTACAAGTAACCAGACAAACAGCCCATTTTTTTTAAATTTCTTTTTTATTTAGTAATAGTTACCGAAAAACTCTCTTTCAATGCTGTCAACTGCAAAAATTGCTTTGTACCCATTCTTTACCCTGAACCGTTTCAGTTACACTTGAGCTTGATATAATAGAAATATTTTTTAAACAGCTTACAAGAAGTTAGACCTGACTCCTTAGCTAAGTGTATTTTGGATTGGCAAAAAAATAAGCTTGATTAGTTAATCTGTTAAAAAAATGAAGGTGATCAGTTTTTGCTGTTTCTGGACAGCAAAATTATGGTTACTCAGAGATCTCCAAAGCTATATTTGATCATGTTTATGGCATCTTACAAGTCAGTAGTATCTTTTTCCCCTGCGACATCTATCTATAAAGGAAAAATAATGCTGATTATAATAGAAATGAGTTTGGTTTTGTTTTTTTTTTTTTGTAAGACTGTATTGCATAAACGTGGGGATAGTGATTTATGCTCAAGCATAAATCCTATGTAGTTATAGATAAAAAGGCTTTTAATCTTAAAATTGTTCTTTTTTGTGAATCTTGCATTATGTATGCTTTTGTTCAGTGGAAGTACATCTAAAATAATGTGTCAATTTTTTTATTTCAGTCTACATCATCTTCCTCTCATTTCACATCTGGGTGTTATGGTGACTCTGAGAGAACTCAGGGAGCATATTCAAGACTCCATGGCCAGCAGCGAGATAGTGATTCAAAGAGACCTAAGCTATCTTGTACATCTACCTCTTCTGTGAGAAATAATGGCTTGACTGCCTTTTCAGGTGAGAGGTTGCTTACTAGAGCTGAGTTACATAAAAATTGTCTTTAGTAAGATCAGGTTTTCTCAAGTTTTAAAAACTTGCTTTGAAATATGTTTTCAGTTTTCCTAAGTATTAAAAGACTGTGCCTAACAGAAGAGTATACTCACACTGATGGCAGTATCTGAAGTTCTGAGAATGCTGCTAATGTGGTCTTTTGAAAACCCAGTTGTACTCATGTTCCTTCAAAACTGTTAACTGTACCTATTCCATTTGCACTAAAGCTGAACTTCATGGTTTAAATGTATCTTAATGGGTTAAGATTTCGAGGAAAGAATGAGTGTAGCTACTGTTATTTCATGAGTAATATGAATAATGAGTAATAACTACGTGTGCCAGGGACAGCAGAAAGGGAATTTTAACTTTACTTAACTCTGTTTCAAGAAGCGCAGTGTCATGGCTGGTTAGAGCACTGTTGTTAGGGGTCAGGGAAGAAAGAACTCTTTTTTTTTTTTTTTTTTTTTTTTCCCCAAGAAGGCCTAAACTCATTCTGTAGGCTAGGTGAAAATAAGCATTCTACACCAGGAGCTCCTTCAGGAGAACGTGAGGTATTCATTAAAGCTCTAAATAAGTATGCTGTACTTGGATAGATATGGGTTAAACAATATGCAAATGAAAGCCTAAAGGTCAGGAAATAACAGTGAAAAACTTAATTGGAAATTCTAAGCAGACTGTTCAATTTGTTCAGATTACCCTTGCAAAGATGCAAGGATGTTCCTTTTTTATATTCACCTATGAAACCACACAGCCATCCCCCCAAAAAAGTAAAAAATTCTTGCTCAAAATCCAGTATTGCTGATGATGGTCATTCGCCAGAAGTAAGAAACCATTAACGTTTCTTGTAATGGTATAGGACCATAGTGTCTTTCCATTTTTAGATTGGTTGTTCGTTTTACTGCTGACCAATGAATGTTTAAATTTGGATTTATAAGTTAGTACAACAAAATCAAGGTGGATTTTTCAGAGCCATTGAAGAGCACAGGTTTTATTCACAGACGAAGTAAGTACAGGTCACTATTCAGTTGTTGGAGCTGTTGGGAAAAAAACAAGTGCCCCTTTGAAGTGTTTACTCTGCAATATGAGCAAAACCAGTATTAGTCATAGTTGTGTCTAAGCTGCATTTAAGCTGTCTTTCTGGAAAAAGAATTTTAAAAGCATCATTAGAATGGCAGCACTTACTAAGTTTCATGCTGCTGTTTTGCCATATTGCAAAGCCTATTAAATAACTAGCTGCCATTAGAAGCAAGATGCTATTTCTCTTCCTCCTCCTCTCCTGTATGAGTGTTAAATGGTCTGACTCTTCACAAAAGTGTTATTACTTTTTTCCTGTTTAGCTTTCAGAACTAACAGCAAGATTAAGTAAGTGCTGTTTACTCTTGTCCACTTGATCAGCTTAGTGGCATTGTAAATTTGCACCTGATATAGTATAACCAGTATGTGCGTCTAAGTTGCAGGTTTAATTGGTGTCTAAATGATTACAGAAACATAAGATTTGCTTACTTTATAGATTCTTCTTGGAGGTGCAGTAGGATTCCTAGATCTTCATCAGTGATGCTTGGTTCCCTTGGAACTGAGCTGGTGAGAGAACGAAGAGAGTTGGAAAGAAGAACAGATCTGTCTGTTAATAATCTGGTGGATCACAGCTACAGAAACAGTGACTTTTCATCTGCAACATGTATGTATTGTACAACTGTAAGCCTGTAAACCCATAGGTTGCATGCTCGTTAGCTTTTTTGTGCATTCTTTGAATTTTTTATTCAAAACACAAAGCCAAAATATCTATTTAATTTTAGGGTACTCTTTTAAATGAAGTTGGCTGGCTACTTTCAGTGGGTTGGCTGAACCATCAAAAGATACATGAATGTTGTAGCTTACAGATGCATTCAGTTATATGAAAATGCTGTTGGTGCTTGCCGCTGTAACAGTGTGAGTAGTCAGTAAGCTTCATGTTCATCTTAAGATTTCTTTAACATTTTTTTCCCCATATGTAAATACAATTTGACTCAGGAAGGGGTTTTAATAAAGGTGCCCATATTGTATGATCTTTTTTCATTTGGGTTCTCTTTGAGTAGTTAGGGGAAACTGCTAGAACACTGAAAATAATGAATAAGCACATACTTCACATTAGGTTAGAGGCTTGTTCCACAGTAACTGCTAGAACTAGTGTTGACTTCTGTACTGTCATTTTCACTTTCTATTCAGTACTGTGGCCTTTCAGAGCTGTCTTTGAGAAAGCTTGTTGTCTGTCTTGATCTGCTTCCTTTTGCAGATGCATTAGTGGTACTTAATAATGTGTAATTAAAAAAAAACAAAACCAAAATGACCGCAAACCAAACAATAAGCCACCAACAAGTAAAAGAAAAAACCCCCAGTGCAACTCGCCCCAAAAAACCAAACCAACAAAACCTACCTAACAAGAAAAAACACTCCCCCCACACCCCCCAAAATACAAAAAACATATGTACAATTATAGGAGATAAACAGAAAAGATAAAAACTAGTTCCACATTTCATCTTGCAGTCTTTCCTTACCACAAGGGTATGATTTAATGTTGTCATACTCTACGCCATTTTAATAAGTGGACAGTTGGGAGTTTACGTGGTAGAGCCTGATGGGAGAGATGGATGGGTGGAGACCCTTGCTTTGTGCTGTCCATGCTGCTTTTCTAGCAGTAGTGACACTGTTAAGTGCTATAAAAATAACTCCTAACTGTGTTCCCAGCTGTGTAATCAAAACCATATGGCAGATGCCTGGCATCTGTGCAGATGTTTCTTTAGTTAGAATCTGCCACATAGTTGCAACAATAGTGATTGCAATGCACAGCCCATTTAAAAAAAAAAAAAGGGAAAACCAAAAAAACCAAAGCCGAAAAAGGCCCAACCAAAAAACCCAAACGCAAACAACCCCTCCCTCCCGACCCAAAAAAGCAACGACATCAAAGCTATAAACATGAAAGGTTTAAATTTGAGAGTACATAGAGAAATCTTCTGCCTCCTGTCTTTATCTTTGCTTGTTACGTAGTTAAAATATTGGAAGTATTTTCCATTTCAGTGAGGTCAGTGGGCTTCAGCTTCTTTCTTCCCTCCCTGCCTTCCCCCTCCTCCTCCAATCTAGCCGTTTGAAGAAGGAGACTAGCTGATGTTAGCCTGCTCAGCTGCTTCATGTAATGTTGACTACAGTTCAGCTACAGTAGAGTTCTCAGTGTGTTGAGGTACTTAACAGAATTTATGGAAAATATGCTTATAACAATCATGGAATGGTTTAGGTTGGAAGGGATGTTCAAAGGTCATCTAGTTCCAAATGCCCTGCAATAAACAGGGCCTTCAACTACATCAAGTTATTTAGAGCCCTGTCCAACCTGACATTGAATGTTTCCAGGAATGGGACATCTACCACCTCTCCAGGAAACCTATTCCAGTGTTAAACAAGCTTCATTGTAAAATATTTCTTCCTTTCATCTAGTCTGAATCTACCCTCTTTAAGATGACAACCATTACACTTTGTCCTCTTGCTACAGGCCCTGTTGAAAGAAATCTATTCTCAATCTTTCTTACAAGTCCACGCTTAATAAGCAGGGGAGGACACAAAAGTGTGGTGATAGTTGTCTATTTGAGTATAGGTAATCAAAATTACTGGGAGAGCAGATGAGATTACTAATCCAGAATGGGTAACTCTGATTTTGCTTAAACCAGTTGCATAGCTGAGCAAGGGAGCTAACTTAGTTGTTGCATTTCTTTGCTAAAAGTTAGATAACCCTTTTAGACTGGAGCAATGGAATTACAGTATTCCTAGGGTATTCTTTTTATTTTTGCATTCTTGGTTTAAAACATTATTGTAGTAAGATACACATCTAATTTAGATACTATTCAGTTTCTTGTTATCCAAAGCCAATAATTTTCTGCTACCTTTAAGAAGTGTTTAACTGCAGCTGTTGATGATTTTATGGTGAGAAGAGTAAGGGTAGCTTGTTGTAATAGATGAGGAATATACTTGGCTTTATCCATGCATTTGTTTTGGGTGCTCTCATGTCTGCCTCATTGCTGAGATTTTGATTTATCTTTCTCAGTCTAAAGGCAGAATGGACCTTTAAGTTTTAAATAGTATTGTGTATAGTGTGCTGTTCTTAATTTGTATGCTATTCTGATATAACTTCTGACAGATGGTCAGAATTTCATATTTGCATATAAGAAAGTGAGATAATCTGAAGATTTGGGGGGATATTAAATTCCAAATGGATTTTCCAGACTAAAATAAGTCTAGGTTTCAGTTTAACTTCAGAATTCTGGTAAGTAAATGTAAACTTAGTATTACTCTGGAATCTTACTTGCCAAATTTGAAACAATTTTGATTAAGGAGCACAGAATCTTGCCTTTTGTGTTTATGCTTTAGAGTTACCCATCTGGAATGTAATAATTGGAACTCTGCAGTTATCCATCTAGAACGTAGCAATTAGAGCACATCTTGTTATACTATTTTCCTCTGCTTTTCTGTAACAGATCTTCAAGACAGGCCTGCCTCTTCGTATGCAGAGGGAGCAAGACCAAAAGAGAACTCAATAAGCACTTTGAGGCTGAATGCATCCATGAACCGCCAGTTGCCTTCTGATCATCAGCCATCTCTTTTCAACAGAGACTCTAACATGAGCTCTTCAAGATTCAGCTATTCCTCAAGGCAAAGGAGAAATGAATTGGAATCTCCCCAGAGGAGCATGCAGCCAGCATTTTCTCTTACTGCCATTAGAGATGAAACTCCTTCTTCAAGTGGTTCTGAAAGGGTTTTATCTTCTCAGAGGTCATTGAATGAGCCTGCAGCTGATGGTGAAGGGAGGCGCACAACCAGACAGCTTCTGTCTCGTTTAGCATCTAGTATGTCATCTACATTCTTCTCTCGAAGGTCTAGCCAAGACTCATTGCATACCAGATCATTAGGCTCTGAAGAGTCAACAGTAGTCCCGAGAGTTCAAGCTTCTGCTCTGTCGAGCAGTAATGGAGCTGCAACTCCAGAAGTTCCAGGACTTCAGACATCTGAAGCTTCTCAGGGATTTAGTTTTCTTAGACGAAGATGGGGTTTATCAGGAGTTTCACAAAATCATAGCTCTGATTCAGATGGGGAGAGTTACAGACGAGACTCTGAAAGCAGGAGTACAGGATCCTGGTTATCATCATCTTTGAGGAATAGATGTACACCGCTCTTTTCCAGAAGAAGAAGAGAAGGGAGAGATGAATCGGCAAGGATCTCGACCTCTGATACAACTGCTAGAGCACAGCATATCTTCAGAAGAAGAGAGTCAGGTGAGGAGACCTCTCTTCAAGCATCAGATATCCCTCCTTGGGCTTCTGTTAACAGACCACCAACACCTGCAGTATCTGGTATTCCTACAGCTACTGCCTCCCCACCAGATTCAACCCACAGTAGGAGAAGTTCTGGAATTCTGCCTGGTTCTCTCTTTCGCTTTGCAGTGCCTCCAACATTAGGAAACAGTCTGTCTGACAATCTTATGATAACTGTAGATATTATTCCCTCTGGCTGGAATCAGTCTGAAGGACAAGAAAGTAGCAAATCTAAAATACCACCATCAAGAGACCCAGAAAGACTCCAGAAAATTAAAGAGAGGTAAATTAGTATGTTCTTTTGAGATAATGAAATGTACCTGACTTAACATGAGTTTTCTGTAATCTTGTTAAGAGGAAACTTTAAGTGGCAGCTCAGTCCTGTGTCAGCTGTGTTCTCACTTGTCTTCAGAGAAATCTGTTTTAGTCCTTGTTGGTTTGAGAAAAGTTTGAATGGAACTGTGATTATAAAAAGTCTTACATACAGTGTGTCACGTTGTTTGTTGATACTCCTATTCAGCCTGCTTTTAGAAGATTCTGAAGATGAGGAGGGTGACTTATGCAGAATCTGTCAGATGTCCTCATCAAGTTCTGACAACCTTTTAATAGAGCCATGCAAGTGCACTGGAAGTCTGCAGTATGTTCACCAGGAGTGCATGAAAAAATGGCTGCAGTCCAAGATTAATTCAGGTAAAGCAGACTCAAGACCAGGATAGACTTCCAGTTACACTGGGGGGCTTATCAGGAGAATTACTCTTCTAGTATCAAGGTATTTATTTGAAAAACAAACAGCTGGGGACACACAAAAGAGTGGCACATACACGCTTATTGTATGTCTGTGCAGCTTCTCATGTGAGTAGATCCAATAACTGTCATGTAGACATTTGCATTTTTGGGATTGTCTACTAAGAAATTAGAATATAACATTGCAGAAGCGTAGCTCTAGAGCTATTCTACAACTTTGTGTGAGTTTGTTCCCTACTCTCTCGTGGATGTGGTTCTAGTTGTTTAGACTTGTAGCCAGGTGACTAGCAGAGTGGTGGGGATTTGACAATCCAAAAATGTTACTGCCTCCTGTTCAGGGCAGCTAAAAACTGTTTAAAAAAAACAAAAACAACTTCAAAGTGCAGTAGAATTTTAAGAAACTTCACAAATGGCACACAGTACAAATGTTTTTAATGTAAAGTTTGTAATGTAAGTTATCTGTAATAATAAGATTTAAAAAAAGTTAGCTTGGTCGAAGGCAGGAAGGTCATGGAATACTTTTTCCACAGGAAGGTGCTAGCATCTTTCTACTTTTTTACTTGTTATTAGAGGACCCACATCAGAGTAGGGATATACTGGAAGTCTCAGCCTGTAGAAGAAATTAGTTTGAGGTATTTATAAGACATGAAATCCACCATAAACTTCCTTTGTTCATCTTGTTGCCTATGGATCAGCTTGCTTTAAACCTGGTTCTTTGAAGACAAAATGCTACTCTGGCCATAACTTTAAGGTATTCCAGTATATTTATTATTACTTTTGTGTATTTTTGGATTACTCTGTAGAATTCAAACAGCTCAAGCAACAATTTTATGCCAGACTTTCAGTAAGAGGCATGAACATGAAACAAAATATGTGGAGCTGGGCAGAGAATAAACATGCTATAGCTTTTAAATTCTGATATTAGCAGATAGAAGCTCTATTTGTATTAGAAGCTTTCTTCTAACCTTGCTCTGCAAAATTAAGTCAAGATTTAATTAGAGTTTGTCATGCTTGTATAATTCTGTCATATGTCATAGATAGTTGTAACTTGATACTGACATTCCCCTGCTCCTCCCCACCAGGTTCTTCTTTGGAAGCAGTAACAACTTGTGAACTGTGCAAGGAGAAGTTGCATCTGAATCTGGAAGACTTTGACATTCATGAACTCTATAGGGCACATGCAAATGAACAAGTTAGTATATTTTGCCTAATTTGGTAAGTGTTGATTTAGTGCTGGGAGGGTGCTCTTTAGAGAGGGCAAATGCATCTCCTTTTCAG
Organism: Pezoporus occidentalis; assembly: GCF_034315485.1. Lineage (NCBI taxonomy): Eukaryota > Metazoa > Chordata > Aves > Psittaciformes > Psittacidae > Pezoporus > Pezoporus occidentalis. The sequence goes on from NW_026915877.1 coordinate 6,055,794, forward strand.
AAGGACCGTTATGCATATAGAGTAATGTCAACATGGAACAGATTTTTCTCCTTAATATTCAGACAAATTCTATCTTCCTGCTGTGCTTCCTATAGCTGAGCTTTCAGTAAGTGTAATATATCTTATCCTTTTCTTGGTTGCAGATCTGTCATCTAGTTTTGCAGTCCAGTGTGTCTGCCACATGGGTGCAGTGGGAGTACTAGTATGGTTAGATTTAATTTTAAATTAAGTCATTGTCTTTGTTTTTAGCTATTTTTAACACGCCTTAGTAATCATTTTAAACATACCACTTTTTAAACATAAAACTTTTTATTGTATTCATTAGAGTGGTAGAAACCAGTCTCTTTACTAACAGCTTCTTGGTGCTCCTTCAAGTACTTTCCTAAATTAAAAATAATCAAAGGCCCATTAGTTTTACTCTTGTCATATAAAATACATTCTCTTAGAACTACTGGGTTGTATAGTGTTTGAAAATGAACAAATAACAAAAAGCTGGTGTTATTTTAGTGAAGTTTATTCAGGGAGTTTTTCTTATTCTCTGAGTTATTCTATGAATACAGAAAGACTAATGAAATTTACCTGCCTCAGAAGTTGAAAGAAAATAGTGACACAAGTTTTGAGGGCAAACATCAATCTCTAATTTTTTTTTTTTTTTTTTACTGTTTAGCAGAAGCTGTAACCCTGCTACTCTAGTTTCCAGTACTTGGGCGAGACTGTGAAAAGTCTTTCTCAAGAGTGCCACCATCTTAATTTTTAGCACTGCTGACTGTTACAGTCACTGTATTTCAATAGAAATAAGAACCTTGAAACTTTTACTTAAAGAATTGATTCTAAATGATCAGTTCAGCAGTGGCATTTTCAAAGCTTATCTTAACACGGGAAATAATTTCTCAAAACATTTATAACATCATAAAGTTCTTACAGTATTTCCCTTAATTTGGCTTTCTGTAAAGTGTTGGGAACACTGAAAAGAAACCAGCAAAATTTGTTGCTGTTATCTTCCCCAGTGATACAATACTTGGATTTTCAGATTTCTTTCTGTGAACTTAATCATGCTAGTAAGACTTGAATAGAAAAAGTTCTACAAATAATCTTCAAGGATAACATTAGATCTGGGGTGGGTGGGAAGAACCAGAACTGTAAGTAGCTTTTCAGTAATATAATTTTAATTTTTTTTTTATATTTCCTGGAACAGCTTGATCAAATATATAAAGTTTCCTGTAAAATTTATTTCTTGTTCTACTTCTTGAATACTCTATGAAGACATCGCTGACATTCTGAATGTTTCTTTTTATCTCCTTTAAGGCAGACTATGAATTTATCAGCTCTGGTCTCTACCTTGTAGTGTTGTTACACTTATGTGAGCAGCGCTTTTCTGATATGCTAGGAACAGCAAGTGAGGCCAGCACACGTGTTAGAGTAAGTATGCAGTGTTTTCATGGGTGGAATTGCTTGTAAAGATAACTTGGAACTAGATTGTTACCTTGAGCAACCTAGGAACTAGATATCCAGGAAGCATGCTTATTCAACAAGTTTATGTCTGGGTTTGTTGATGCAGTAACACCGTGTTTTGATTTTAAACTGAGGGTACTACTTTACTGCAGTGTTGCAAAATTATTTTTGTCAAGGTTATTGGTAGTTCATTGCTTTGCTTGTAATCATGGTTATTGTGAATTTATGCAAAACTGGGAGGTTAACCTCCCTCTGTACAAAATATGCGGTTGAGAATGTTGGACTACCTTATTTGATTGATTTTTCTCATTATGCCAGTCTACATTGCAAAGGTCTAGGCCTTGCAGTGCTTCTCTGCTGAACTGTGCCTAACAATATATTCGTATATTACATTTTGAAACTGACTAGCTATAGTATGGTTTTCTGGTGTTAGGCAGTTCTTTTATTGATTGTATGTGATTGGATTCTTGTTACTTAAATGACTTGACTTATAAATACGGTAGGTACATATTTTACCAGTAAGAGATCATCATAGAAAGTTATTGTTGCATAGTGACTCATTCAGAAAGCCTGTATTATACATGTTTGTTTGACTCTAGGTAATTATTTGGTACCCTTTGCCAACTGAGCTCCTGAAAAGCTGGTGTGATTTTTTTTTTTTTTTTTAATTTTTTTTATTACATACAAAGTGACAATATTACCATTTAGCTTGTCCAAGGCTTATTGGAATGGCTGCTATCAGGTACTAGCCATCTAGGATAGAGGCAGGACTGTGCTCTAATCTCTTACTGTATTAGAACAGTGGTTCTCTTTTCCATACACATCTAACGTAGAGCTTGTATTCCATGATCCGCAAACAAAATGTCTAGTTTTACTCTGCTACAGGTTTAGAGATATAGAATATTAGCAAGCATTCTGTGCAGGTTATTAGCTTGAGTGTATTGCAGAAATAAGATGTTTTTACTGGTAGGAGGCAAAATTATGCAGTTGTGTGACACTGCATTTGTAAACTAGTGAGAACACCAACGTCTGATGCCAAGCATACAACTTGAGCTATGGGAACTGTAGCATTATATTCTTGTTTCATTTTGTTTGCTGTGTCTCAACATCTAGACTGTCACTGAAACTGTCATGTAGATTGTCACATACAAAAAAAAACCCCACCAAAACTAATGTGGCTGAGACATTCAAATTTGCCTGAAGAACTTGCGTTCCTAGGGATTTTGGCTTTGATTTTGATACTACATCCTTGTAAGATTAAGCTGCCACCATTGTCCAATAGTAATTGTGCTCTTAAACTTCTTATTTACAGTTAAAATCTTAAGTGTATTTATGTATTTTTCATTAATCTCATTCAGAGGCCTCTGTTTTGCCGTAGTAATAGTGAAGTAAATGAAATGGATCCAAATAATGCAGTCCTTACAGGTTATGTGATTAATTTTTTTTTTTACAATTTCTAGGAACAGTTTTCATAACACTGGCACTTGTTTATGTATTTTACTTTCAAAATTGATCTATTTTACAGACTGTAGACCATGAAGATGATGCCACTAACTGCTACCAGAAACATTTGACATACAGTGGAAACTGAAATAAATAGCAATTTGAAGCCTAATGTGTGGGATTTATATTAAATTTTGCATTGATTTTTTTTATTTTTTTTACAACTGGGATGAGGTTTTGGGATGTGAAAACTAAAGAAAAAGTGAAGAAAACTTTGTTAACTTGTTGCAAATTTCTGCAGATAACTTTGCAACTTTTAAACTACTTTCTCTCTGCCTTGTTTCTAGTTTATTAACCTTGCAAGAACTCTTCAGGCACATATGGAAGATATTGAAAGTAGGTGCTTCCCCTCTTCCTCTCCCCTCCCATTAGATCAACTCAGAGCTAAATGAGTACAATCCTCCTTGCCAAGATTCATAATACTGAACTTAATTACTGAAAACTTGATTTTACCCAGCAGTGCTTTTTCCATTATCAGTAGAATTATTCCAAGGTTTTAATTCTCCATGATTGATTTCCCAACAGCATTCTGTTTGGACCACAGAAGCGTTTTCTGCAAGTGTTAACAAGATTCCTCACTAGTTACAGTTTGGTTATTGTAATTCTAGGAATACACAGTTATGGAACTGGTGGTGACCTGCGGGTTGTAGCCATTTACACAAGTCCTAGTAGAAAAGAAATGTTTGAAGTTGAGTTTCACTGCACTTAAATTACCATACTTCTCTTGCCATTTCCTCTTCTCCCCCCCCACTTTTTTTTTTCTATCCACACTTAACAGCTGTATGTATTCCCTGGTCTGGCCTACCTACTTCAGGAATGAAATTTAACAGTTGCCAGTTTTGGCAAAGGACTAGCTTACTTTTTGCCAAATAGCTTCTTCAGTGTGTTTGAATTCAGAACTATATGCTGGGCACAATGAATATGCAGTAGAAGGGTAGCTAGTTGATCTGCCGTTGTTTGTTTGCTTGCTTGCTTTTTTTTTCTTTTTCCCTAGTGTGCATGTGAATGTTTGAAAACATACAAAGCTTGTATGTGAATTTTCAATGCACTGGATTTAGACTGTGATAAGGGATATTGTGTGTGTGTCTTCAGTTTTAGTTCAAGGAGCAGAAGATGATTTGAAGATTATTATTTCTGCATTCAGAGCAAAGGTGGACTTAAGTTTGGAATTTATTCCTGAGTTATGTACATCCTTGTTAGAGTAAAAATTAATGTTGTTATGTGCCATTTTACACAGTAATCTAATCTATGTTTGATTCAGGCCTTAACTTGCAGTTGAGGAATACTGAGGTTTAGATTTATCATTGATGGTACTTTGGTTACATTTCTCTTTGAAGAATTGGAGAAATGTTTTGTTTTGTGTACAGAGATGGAGCAAGTTACTTGAATATAAATACTTCATTGCCTGCAGAATTTGCAGTATGTGTTTGTTTTGAAGTATGTGTTTGTTTTATAAGTCACCTTGCAGCAACAAAATTCTGTGCATAGGTGGGCTTTATGTTCATTTTGCATATGCTGAAAGAATGGGGTTGGAGAGAGGAGCTGTTTGCAACTGGGCCCGACTTAATTGCATTAAGCAGTATATATACATTAAACAAAAAAAAGTTTGGTTGGACTGCTGAATCTTTGTAGGTATTTTAGTATCCAAATTACTAATTTCAAGTCATTTCTTTCCCTTGTGTTGGGTGCTGCTGTCATGGATTGAATATATTCTCCTCTACTGTTGGAATTAGCCACTGTAAACACTACACAAAACTTGAATCTCTGGCGTAATTAAGTTTTCTTCCTTCTATTTTGAGGAAGAACAGCAGGAGGACGCTGCATTTCATAATGTCAAGATTTGATTTGAAAATGCTGTAATTTTCAGATGAGATGCATTTAAAAATTAAGCGGTGTAATTACACAAGGTTTAGGCAGGTATTATAATCTGCTGTTTAATATTATAAAATTAATTTTTATCACTCAAAGTAGTGGAAAAAAAGTCACAGGCATTTGCCAAGGCTTCTGATTATACTGTGTTGTTCCGACAGCTTCTGAGGACGATTCTGAAGACTGATGCTGTTAGAACTTTAATACTGCAAGAGACAAATGGAATTGCTGCGGAAATGCTGAATTGGCAAGAACAACATCAACATGCATTTGCATTTTTCCTCTCCTTAGTAAAAAGTGTATTGAATATTACTGTAGGTTTTGAAGCATTGTTGAATTCAAAATCGACTGCTGCACAGTGGAACTCAGTGGACTTGAGGACTACTCAGCATGTGCAAGGATTAGATATAAAGCTTTGTTTTGGAAGACATCTGATTTTGAATATTTAAGGAAGCTATATCTCCCTCTGTTTCCTTCTTCCTGTAGTCAGATTTCTGGTTTTGTCTACCGAGTTTTGGTCCTCTCCAGGCAGTAAGTGGGTTTCAGGGTGAGGGTGGGCAGGGAGGGTGGGGATGTCCATGTACTTAAATAAGTTTTTGTTTGGTTTTGTTTTTTTTTTTTTTTGTTTTTTTAAATGCCTGTGTTGCTGCATCATATAATAACTGATTGCTTCCAGTGTTAATGAATGAACAGGAGGATGAGCAAGATACTGACGAGATTGTTTGTTTGATTTTGGTTTATTTGAAGATTATTTAACTCAAAAAGCAATAAGAACTTGCAGAGGTCTTCTCATACTTAGTGATGGTTTTTTTTCTTATGTATTGGTTTGGAAATTGGAGACTATATTTGATATTATGTGGCTGTTCCATTATGAAATATTGCAGGTGTAAACTCTTGCATTTCAGCATTCCTGGCAGATATGCAACTTGATAAAGACCTAAGGTTGTTTAGTTTAATCAGACTTTTTTAGATCCCACCTTCACTGTTCAAAGCACTGGCTATCAATGTGTTTTTTCTAGTGTTGTCACTTCTTTATAAATAAAGGTGATAGAGGTATGCATCTCTACTGGTATTGTCCATTTCATTTAAACATGGATATCTACCAGAACTTACACTTGAAAACTTAGAAAGCTATAGTCTGTGGTATATCTTTACTAATGTTTATAAATTCTTATGCAGGTGTTTAAGATTGTTTCTGACCATTTTGGATTGAAATGCTTTATATGAATAGTGGTACAATAAATTGTTGTGTATTGGGGTTGGTTTTGCTATGCATATTTGTTGGGGGTTTTTAATTACTACAGTAACAGTGTCTTTGTGAAGAGCACAGTATGTTGAAATAATCTTCAATTGTCGCAGCATATGAAACTAACTTATATGGAAGAAAGGATGTGCCTCAGCAGCTTAAATGAGCTCATGTGATTTTTAGTTTGGTAGCATTACATGAGATGGTCTGTCACTTTTAAACTTGAAAGAAAATGAAATGCTAAGGGAAGTGCACCTTTCTGTGCTCATTCTGGTAACCTTAGGCATTGGCTAAGTTTCAGTGCTAACATGTGCAAGTATAATTCTAGCAATTAGCTGAAATACAGCTCTCTTTCAGACCTTCATTTGAAAACTGAAGGTGTAGGTATATGTGAAGATATTTCTATTTCTGAAGGAAGTGAATTGGGTTTATAATAAAAATAAAATGTTTAATCCCTTGAGTCAGTTGGTATAGCTTAATAAAACCATACACTGAAGCAGACAGTATTTCATATGCACTTTCTAGATTTAGAGCTACACCATGAGCTCCCCTAGCCTAATGAATTGATGAGTTGGAGGATATTCCTGATTTTTTTCTGCCTTTATAACACATAGCATTCTGTGGATGTGTAAGCAACTGTGGTAGCCTTGTTGGGCTCCACTGTGAATGAAGGAGTAACACTGGGGAATAGTGTGGCGGAAGCAGTGAGGAGTAGAGCATGCTGTCTCCTTTTTGCACCATATTTCTCCCTGGGTTTGGAGACAGAGGGCATGGCTACAGTTCGTTGCTGATTCTAGCTGTGCTCAGATGTGCGTACCTGATCCTCGGGGCTGTGCCTAGAGCTGCAGGTGTAGCATCGTGATGCTGTTGGGAATGCTGCGGTGTGGATTGCCTTATCTCACCTTAGGGTTGGTATGGACCAAGGGTGGTGCTCGGTGCCTTTAGCCCTGTGGCTGTCTTTCGGATGTGTGCAAGCACGCATTATCGAGATGCAGAACCTCTTTCGCTTCAGTAAGAGCCGCCCGCAGCAGAGGCTCCTATCGCGAGACCTGTGTGAGAGCGCATGCACAGTGCCACGCTCGCCGCTGTCGCGAGGTTCGGTACTGCAGCTCGGTCTCCGCCCATGCGAGGTGTGACGCCAGCACCTGCTCACTGCTGCCGCCTGGCGAAAGAAAACTGGTACTGCAGTAGGCGCCGCGCCTAGCACGATGCTGCCGTGCCTGCGAGGTGATACCTCCCGGTGGTGAAACTCCGTTGTCGCACGATGTACGGGCTACCGGGGGCGTTCAGCGCGATAAGCTAAGTAACCGCGCCGGTGCTGCCGCCTCGTGGCCGAAGTGCGGTACTGCAGCGTCGGTTCCGCGTAGGAGCGCAGGTTGCCTGTGCTGCCGCAGCGTGACGGCCCTGGTTCCTAACAGGATTCTTCACCCTGCCGTCACTTTGCTGGCATTGACTGTTTTGCTCTTTATTCTGGTGATTGTAATGGTTGTTAGAGTCTGAATTATTATAAAACGATTTATTGACTTCCTCCCTTGAGTGTATATGTACGAGACGTTCCTACATCAGACGGAGCATTATGACCTTTAGTCACGGGGTGGAGTATGTGGAATAATGGGGGAAATCACAGACCACCGCTTTCGCCCCCGTCGCCAAACCACGCTCTGTGCACGGTGTTTGCGGTTGCACGGTGTTTGCGGTTGCCCGTGTCCGCACCGCCCATGGGCGGGGTACGTCCCCGGGTGGGGGCGTGGCGGTGCAGAGGTGACGGCCCCGGGCGTGCGGACCGGACCGGACCGGATCGAGCCAGGCCATGTCGCGGGTGCTGGTGGTGGGCGCGGGGCTGACGGGCGGTGCCTGCGCGTCGCTGCTGCGGGGGGCGGGGCTGGGCCGCGTCGAGATCTGGGACAAGGCGAGGGGCGCAGGTAGGTCCGGCAGGCGGCGGGACACGGGGGGGGGGGGCGAGCTCGGCGTGACGTAGCGGTTTCTGAGTGGCTGTCGCGCAGGGGGCCGCATGAGCACGAGCCGCGGTAGGCGGGAAGCTGCGAGCACCGCCGACCTGGGCGCGCAGTACATCACCTTCGAGGCGGAGCGTTCCGAGCCGCGCCGCAGGTGAGAGCCGGCCCGGCCCGGCCTTGGGCTGCCTCCCACCGCACCCCGCCCCTCTCAAGTGCGAAGTGGGGTAGGGGAGGTGGGGGCTGGTACGCGGGGTCGGGCGGGTTCGGTGGCCGGGCGCCCTGCCCGCAGGTGTCGCGGCTCGGCTGTTTTCAGCAGGGGTGCAGATCTGCGTTGTGGGGAACGCAGGTGCTGATGGTCCCGCTGCTTAAAACCAGAGATCTTTGCTTTCAAGAGCAAAGAGTAGCCTGAGCGTTATGTTGGAAAACTAGGTATGAAAGAAGCGTGATGTGTCTGCCCCAGAGAGCAGTGGTGGCTGGCTGCAGGGATAGGGAAAGGTTGCATTGGCGGGGCATGCTTGTGCTCGCTAGGTGTGTAGGCTTGTTTGCCTCAGGCTGGGGCAGGGGATGGTGATATAACAGTGTTACACTGTAAAACGGCAAAATTTCTGCGGAAATCAGGGGGAAAAGAGCTGGTTTTTAGGCACCTGCGTCCAGCTGCTGGACTATTCCTGCTTTCCATGGTGGCAGTGCAGTTTGTGCTGATACCCAGAGCTTTAAGTAATTGTCGCTTGTGCTCCTGCCTCGATTAGTCTTGAAAACCTTCACGTCGGAGTGCTAACAGTTTCCGTTACGGGCGGTAGGTAGCCTTGGTCTTGTGTAAAAGCTCAGCCACTAATAAAACAGCATGCTAGCTTGTTGTTTTATAGCTATGGTTCTTACTCTTGCATAGCCTCGCTTGAAATGCAGGTTGCATGGGATAGTTAAAAATTGTTCTCTAAATCTGAAAGTTAGGTTGTCCTTAACTTTAATTGTGAAAAATAATGACAGCTGCTATGGCTTTACATGCAGCATATCTTTATCTTTGTGTTATTTGCTCCATTTAAGCTTCTACGAGGAACTTCTGTCTCATGGCATCTTGCAGCAGCTGACTGCACCCATTGAAGGAATGGTAGTGAAAAAAGGCTCGTGCAATTATGTGGCACCCCAGGGGATCTCCTCAGTTGTCAAGTATTATTTAAAGCAGTCAGGTAACTTTTTAGATGCCATTGTATGAAATGAAAGGTTTTAATGGCTGTGGTTTTAATGGTATTCTTGAACATTCTCATTTGAGATTTAAATACAAAAAACAGTTCAAGTTCCTTTTTTGTTTATTATGTCTTGAAGTTGCTGATACGGACAAACATGTCTGGGAGCCCTGTAAATTTCTAAGGCCTGCAAGCTCTTCACTGACTTTGGCTGCACTGCTGGCATATAAGCATCCCTATACGGATTCTCTGGAATTCCCTGTTACATGTATTTAACTTATTCTTTCTCCAAGCAGGTGCAGATGTCTTCTATGAGCAGCATGTAACTCACATCTCTCTCCGAGATGGGAAATGGGAAGTCTCCAGGAAAATGGGACCACCAGAACTATTTGATATAGTTATTCTCACAATGCCTGTTCCACAAATTCTTCACCTGCAAGGTGACATTGTAAACAGTAAGTTAATACCTCAGAATCACAGGTATCTAACCTAAAATGGCAACTGAGCATCTTGTATAGCGAAGAAGCACTCATCAGTCTGTTAATAGGGTGAATCTGAAAATGATAGGAGGTGGATAATTTCAAGGTTGTACATCTAGTGTGTGAGCTTGATAGCAAAAATGTCTTAATAGATGGGTCAATTTTCAACCCAGTTTTTAATTTTTTTTACTTCTAAACCAGGACTTGTTTTTCTGTAACTTGAAAATATTTAGTGAATTGGACGAGGGCCTCAGCTGGTCCCCATGTGTTAATTTCCTTGTCACTATCCTTTTGTTGACATGTTATGCTGATTTTCAGTGCTCCCTTTGGTATGCCTGCAGTAGCGGTGACCCAGAAGAGTAGGACTTGAATAACAGCTGTGCTGTAGGGAAAATTGTGAGGGCATTGTAGTGAGTGAGCCTAAAAGCATATGAAATTCAGGGAAGTAAAAAGTTTGGTTTGAAGCTCTTGGTTTCTAGTTTATAGGATGAAAGTCTCTCAGACCCTCTGGCTTGTTTGCTGTTTTTGATTGTCCCATGAGGGTTGTATTCCTCAGATGTGAGTAAATTTCAGTTATCCTTTGGTGATTTATTGGGGTGTATATATAACAGTGCCTGATGTCTGATTGCAGTAATGGAGAGAAGCATTTTCATTACAGCCTTGTATTTTAAGCTTTGTGCCTAGATAGGTGAATATCCTGTAAAAACAGAACTTCTCTGCTATTCATTGTTTTCTGAGATCTCCCATTTTCCTTGTCCCTTTACGATGGAAAGTAAGAATATCACCACTGAATTTTCTTGGTTGGCAAGCGTGCTCTTTCACTTCATACTCTGAATCATGTGAGTGGGGTAAATGTATAGATACCCTTTCCATAATTACACATTTTCCTTTTGATAGCCACGTGTGTTCTGTTCTGCTACATAAAGATACAGTAAATTAATTTTGAAAACATTGGTCACTAACTGAAGCATGGTTTTGCAGGCGTTGGAAAGTAGGAGGAGAGTGGTGTATAACAACTACAATGGGTTGGGCCATTCCCCTGTTTGCAAGAGACATCAGCTCAGAGCAAATGGGAAACCTCAACAGCCCAAACTGTACAAGCATGTGGGGTCAGGTGTAATGAGGTGACTGATTGCTCACTGGTGTCATTACTGGAGTAAATGACTGAAGGAGTGGCTCTGTCCCATCCTGTCCTTTCTAGCAGTGGTTGATAGTGAATATCCTGGGAACAGAAGAAAATGAGAGGTAGTGTAGTACTGTTTTCTCCAAGTCTTCCTGAGGTTCCTGTAGTCTGCATCTCGAGGCCTTCTTCAGTCAGTTGACACCTTTGCAGATTATTTTATTTGGGCTGATTAAGTCCTTTCATGTTCAAGAAGTGGGCAGGTTCACTTCAGAAGATGTAATTAAGGTTAACAGTTCATTTCAGTTGCTTGTGGAGTGGTAGAACTAGCAGATGCTTTCCATGACATACTTTTCTTAATCTACTGTATAATTTCAGGGTTACCTTTTATCTGAGGGAACTGAGCAAGTTTTGTCTTTTCCTCCTCTCCTCCCATTTTCTCTCCCTCTTTCTGCCTGTACCATGTGTGAGACTGGCTTCCAGATTCCCAGCCAATTGTTAATTCTTTATCTTGGGCAACAGGGCTGACTCCCTAGTCATCCTAAAGGATTCCTTAGCATTGGAGCTATTGACTTCTTTACTACTGTTCCTTTGAGGGAAAAAGCAGTGGGACAGTAGGTGAGGAGAACATGAGGAAAATGTTTCAGAACTTGAATAGGGTGTAGATGTCTGGTCCTTTCTGACTTTCAGAGGGTCAGGGTACATCACTGTATCTCTAAATCTCAACCTTATATTGATTGCATGTTGAAGAGCTGAATTTTGCTGACAGAGAAGGGTGCTTTCCTGGATCCACCTCTTTCAGGATTTAAGATGCAATTTCACATTGAGCTTAAGGTAATTAGCTGTGGACAGCTACTGAAAGGAATAGTTGTCGGCTCCCCACCACAGTGACACTGTCCTTTTGCCTGTTCTGCCAGCAGTACTGTGTGGGTACCATGCTGGGAGTCAGATGTGCACCCTGTTTTGACGCAAAACTGACTCTGGTGCAGATGAAATGTTAGTTTTCCCTTGGCTATGCAAGTTGATCTGACTCGCCAGCTGACTCCCTGGTTGGTAGTATTAGCCTGCACATATGCTGAAGCTGCTTCCTTACTTTTAAAGCAATTTAGTCATCTGTATGCTTTGGTCTTCCAAATCCAGAGACAAAAATAACGTTTCTAATGAAAAACATATTTGTGCATTCCTTGTATGCAAACTAGCAATTCCAGCCGCTCCTGGAAGGAGAGGTTCCTGCTCCTTGTTGAAGACTTCCCCCTTGCTGTCACTCGGAGTGAGAGGAATCATTTTGCTGCTGTGCTCATGCTGCAGCTAAAATGAGGGATGTGCAGAGTTGGAGGAAGGGGAGGGCTTTCTCTATCTAGCAACAGCAGCCTGTGTGGCTAGCTCAGAGGTCACGTGTAACTAGCCTGAGGCTGTAGGTGAAGGGCTTAAAGTGAAGGAGGGGCAGGATTTAGGAGCACAGCTACCTTAATTGCTGATCTTGCAGGCCTTTATTATATAGAAGGCAGATGCTGAAGCTAAATGAAGTGCGACTTGGTGCCTTGTGGTAGTATTAATCTTGGTCACTGCTGTGGTTTGTGACGAGCAGTGTCAATGGAACAGGCTTTGTCTGTTTCCCTAGCAGTCTGTTTTTGACTGTGACATCTTTACTGCATACCCTCCTTTACTTCAGTGTATCATCCTTACTTTGACAGCTTCTTAATTAGAGGCAGCTAGTTTAAAGACATTCCATATCTGCCACAATTTTCCTCTGCTTTCTCTATGGGAGATTGTTCTCGGAGATGCATTTTCAGGTCAGTTTTGCTGCACACTAGAGATTGAACTGTAAACTGTGGACCTGTGCCAGGTTCCGTTTTAGCCACTTAGGTATAATTGGATCTCTCAGTTCAAAGCCAAATGAAGTTTTAAATGGATTATGATGAGGGATTGTTAGCATTAATGTATAGATAAAGGCTGTAAAATAAGGGAAGGTGCAAAGGAACAGCTGTGTGGAGTAGGTGATGCTTTGATCCATTGGCATTAGCCTCTGGTATTTTCACGTGAAAGAACCTGAGCTGGAGAGTTCAAATGACTAACCAGAAGTGGTAGTTCACCTCTTGCAGGAATTCACCATTTTCCTATTTGAGCCTTAAGATTAACTCTGTCATACTGGTACTGGTCCTTTGCTTGAGAATATTTAAATAGTTGAGTGTTTCTATGCAGTGGTCCCATAGATAATTGCCATAAACCCGCAGTATGTTCCTTCCACAGCAAACCAGTTTGGACACCTATGACTAAGTTTTCAGAGATGTCTCCTGAAATTTAGGCTCCTGTATTTGTAGTTAGATGCTTCAAGAAAAGCATTAAAGCAATTGAGTTTTCTTAATGTAGCTGCCTTTGGGTATGGTGGCTGATTTGCTCTTCCATTTGCAAATGCTAACTTGTATCTTCAGTGTCTTTAGGACATCTTATTATTATTGCCAGTCTTTTTAGATTTATTTATCTTTATTCTTCTTAATTTTCAACCTGTATTCATTTCTTCTATAGCTATTGTGCTCAAATAAACTCATCAGTTGCTGGAAGTCCTAAGCTTTGAAATATCTTAAACTAGTAAAGTTGTTGAACTGGTAGTCTGTGAAACAGGCATTCTTAGGGTCCTTTGACACTGGTATCTGGTGAAATTACCCTTCACTGGTTTGATTTGGTTGTTTTTCATTCAGAAATCATGTTTGCCCTGTGCTTACTTGAAGTTACAGCAGAATTACCAAACAAAATTAATAAAAAAAAATAGTCTTTTTGAAATGTATTAATTTTCCACCACTTTCATTTCTTTAGGTGACATGCTGCATGTGAAGAGTTAGTAAATTTTAAAGTTTTTAAAATAGCAGAGTATTGGTATAGGATAGAGGCAGAAGGGCAGAAGGGTGAGGGTTACCTCCTTGCAACATGTTTGGAACAGCAATAGGTGGCAGCAGTCAAATGACGTTTAGGACATCTAGCTTGAATAAATAAATTAGATTTAGTGTACTTGTTTGTATTTGGTAGTAAGTATTGTGATTGCACAGAAGGTTAAAGGAAAATGTTTGAGTTTTGTCATGCAAATTTCATTTTGGGAAAGGAGCAGGTTTGCTTCAAAGTAGGATCTTTGCAAATGGAAGGACTAGATTTTGCTAATGTTCATCATCTAGTAGTATTTCAGGCATACTGGACTGTTGGTTGCTGATGTTACAAAAATCCTAGATTTATATACCAGATTCCATACGATCATTAAGCAGTATATTTTCTGTGCATTTTGAAATCTGATTGACAAACTTTATTCTCTTTCTAGTATAACATTTGGCAACATGGCTAATAAAGATTGCAGCAATTTACAGTAGTTTTTATCTGTGTTCAGAATGTTTTCATTAAGTTGTTTTACTTAGAATTTAAAATAACAGTTCTGCATGTTTAATCTGCTAATGAAACAGAATGGCTTGGCTTCTGTTTCAAGCCTGACCTATTTTTTTTTCCATCTCTGTGAATGTCCCACATGTTTTAAATAATACAAGCTGACAAGAAGATAGGAGCAAAGCAGGCCTGTATTTGCATAGGGAGGCTTTATAATATGAATTAGGAAAGTACAACTGATAATTTTTCATGAGTCCAATGTGGTTGCTGAGTGTGTGTGTTTGGTTTTGGATAGCATGATGACAAATTCTGAATTTTGTAGTTCCATTTCCAATCTTAACAGGGCTTATCCAGGCTTTGAGTCTGCTCTCATTACATAGCATATCTGAAACATCTAGTGTAAGCATGTACACTGATTTGTTAGTTACTTATCAGACCTTAGGAGCTGAGGTCACACAGTGCAAATATTTGTGATTTCTGGAAACAGAAGTTATTAGCTTTGCATTAGACTAGCTGTTGATATTAATGTGGTCTTTAAAAACCCGTCACTCATTTGACATGGAAGCATCCTGGTACTGACTGAGGTTGTGATGTTGGAAGGCTCTGTGTTGGTAAATTTGGGCAATACACTCTGGATTATCAGCGCTGCAGCAGAAACCTAGGTTGTCTTTTGTAGTAGTGAAACCCTCTGTCCTTGCCCTTGGGAGAGCTGTTACAGTTATGATGAGCTGTTCTCTGTTTTGCTTCTAGCTGTGAATTTCACCTGTGATTCAGTGAATGGCATCCTATCCCTACCTCGCACTGCTGGTGTCTGCTCCACCTCTAACCTTCCACTGTGGTGTTTTGTACCTTCCTGCTAGTTGACTCGATGCACGGATCAACAAGGATCTCTCCTTCTCTCTCTCTCTCTGGGGGTGCTTTTGCTCAGTCAAGGAGTTGGATTAGCTTGTGGAATGATCTTGCAGGCATCTCTCAGGCAGAAAGGAGAGCTGGAACTCTCTCTCTCTCAGCAGCATGCTTGTCTGTTCAGCTGCACTGAAACCACTATGTCAGTCTTTAAAGCAGCTGCAGTTGTTACGTGTTCTCAGCCTTCTGCAGCTAAGGTATAGCCTTCCTTCTAAGGAAGTATTTTTCTAAATGGTTACTGGAGCTGAAACTGTAGAGAAAAGGTGAAGTAGGCATGTGTATTCATGAAAGTATGTTTGACTTACCCCATTTCTAGGTGTTTCTTTTTATCTGGAGTGCTTATAATAGACTCGTTCTGCAGTTGTTAGTTGAACACATTGAAAGCCTCTCAAAAATCAGGCTACCACACTGATTCCAGTGACTCTCTTTGTCTGAGAAGTGTGAGGATTAAATCTGGTGTGTGTGAGCATAAGAAGTTTGAAAAGGAGAATGAAATAGAACATTTATTATAAAAAGAGCTACTTTGCATTTTATTGTCAGTCAACACTTCTTGCCTTTGGTGGAAAGCTGAAACTTTGATTTGGCAGATCTCAGAGTAAAACAGGAGATAAAAAGCAAGATACATTGCTGGAAGACTAAAGTATTCTGCCTTGTCTCAAGACTTGGAGGGAGTGTGGCGACTGCTTCCCACTCCAGGGAGAACTTATATTAGATTCTTTGGCCAGACCAGGATGACCTTAAAAAGAAACCTTGTAGAGGGGGGGTCTCTCTCTATCACAGCCACTATTTTATTTTTTTTTCCCTTTTTTGTGCCTAGTGATGTTGCAGAAACATTTCTTCCAGCAGTCCCTATTACTTGCTCTACCCTATCTCCAGCAAGTGGGACAGCAATAATGCAGCTCCCCCTGTCCTCCCCAAAATGTGAAGGAATTATTTTTAGCAGTCGCGTGATCATCGGTTCACCATGTGGCCCACAGACATAATGGCACATTATACACTATTATGCATTTTTCAGCAAGGATAGGAGAGTAGCACAGGGGCTGTGCGAGTGAGCAAAGAAATGCTCATGAATCTGTGGTTTGAATTCTAAACTTACGTTTCCTGTGTAGTCCCAGGAGAGATTCAGAGCACCTGCACATTAAACTGGCAGAAGATTGTGCTGATTTAGTTAAACCATGTTTTAAGAAACATTAACTTCTGACATGTAAGGCAGTGCTGCTTTTCCGTGTTAACACGTTTAATTCAGCCTAATTTGGCTACCTGTAATTACGGTAACCTGCATGTGCTTTTCTTCCTGTCCCCAGTGCCTGTGCTGGTTGGCGGAGTGCTTCAATACCAGGGGACTTGATCACAGAACTTTAATGCTTATATTGTCTCATTACATTATTCCAGTAGTGTATCTCAAAATAGAGAATGGGACCACGGGAATATTGGATCAGCTAGACATGAGCCCATGTGTGTATGCACATGTTACATTCCTTTTCTAAATAATAAAGGTGATGGTATTTGAACACAGGACATACTTGGAACAGAACAAATAAATGTTCTAAAATTTGTTTATCTTAACAATAAGCACAGATACCTCTCAGTTTTTCCCAACAGCACAGTCTTTGGTACTGTCCAAGGATTGTATTTAGATGGAGAAATCTTTCCAAAGCTGCTTTTTGCCATGAGTCTAGAGGTGGGCGGTGGTGGTGGTGGTGTAAGTTCCCTGCCAAAAAATGTGACCAAACTGAGCAATTTTGAAACTTCTTTATTTGTGTCTCATGGGAAGAACATTTAATGAGCTGATGCTTTCTGTGTTCTAAGAAGCTTGGATGTGCTACTAAAAGCTTACTCTTCATGAAGTCTTAAGTCATTTGTTTCAGACTTGAATTTTTAGATCCAGAATCTAAACTAGTTTTGATGGTTCATCTTGGGGAAACAATAATAATCTACATTTTGCCTCTCCCTTTGAGTAAAATTCTTTTTTGTTTTAACTTCTGCCCTTGTGTTTTGGTATGTTTTGGGTTTGTTTTTTGTTTTGGGGGCAGGGAGAGAAGATGGGGAAAATGCATTTAGAAAAGCTCTTTGTCCTTTTCTGTTACCACACCTGCTCAGCATGCTTGGGAAAGAAACGTGTGAAGGTGACCATGGGTTGACTTTGACTTTATAGCCTTTGTTTTGATGTGAAATATGCAGCTATTGTTTTCATAGAGTTGAAAACCTTTAAGAAATCTGGTGCGGGTTTGCACACAGCTTTAACATTTCATTGCTTGCTTTGGGATTTATTTTTTTTTTTATTAGTGCTGCAATCAAATAGGCAGATACAAGTCTTCACTGGAATGCATTTTTTTATGCTATATTCTCATAGCTTAGGCGGTGCCTCTAGACTTGATGCAGTTTTGTGGATTTTTAGGTTTTTTTAATTGTTGCTGGCCACTGACATCACTGTAGTTGAGACTGTGCTTTATAAAGATTATCTTTACATCCCATGGATACATATGCAAACTTGTAAATTATTTTTGCAGTCCACAACTGGATTAGAGCAGGAAGAAGAAATTAATATTAATTTTAAACAATGAGATTTTGGCTCCATTTACTCAAACATAAAATATGCATTGATTTTGCAGTCAGCTTTTCATACTTGGCATCATAACTTCCAAGAATATATGGTATGCTCTTGTATCAAAAAAAACCTCGGCAATAATTTAGCCTCGGGCACTTTCTGTAGAAACTAAGATCTGTTTCTTTTCATGTGCCCCCAGGTGAGATGATGTAGATAGTAAACATTTTTACTTTGCAAAAGCCTTGTAGTGCACATTGTCAGCCTTAAAGGTGTCAGGTGTGTCAGCTCACTGATGTAGCTGAAAACTAGCACTAGGAGAAAAATTCCACAGCTAAAAGAGTTTGTGTTTGTATGAGCAGGTCAGTCAGGTTTAGTCTGTGGCTGTGGGGGCCTCTAAAGCTGAGCAAACCCGAGAGATGTGAACACCCTTCTATTTAGCAATTTGCATCAGTTGAAGCTGACTGTGAAATGTAGGATACAGGCATGTTTCCTTTGTCCCCTCTCTTTTTGGCTGCTCTTTGTTCCTTAACCAGTTTAAAATCTGGGTCAGATCCTTAATCCTCTTCCCTGTATGGCCAGCAAGCAGCTGTGTCAACCGAACTGAAATTAGGCTGGGGGTGTAGTAGCAGAAAAGACCAGACAGCGCTGGCAGTGGCTTATGTTGTCAGAGAAGCTGAG
Source organism: Pezoporus occidentalis (assembly GCF_034315485.1). NCBI lineage: Eukaryota > Metazoa > Chordata > Aves > Psittaciformes > Psittacidae > Pezoporus > Pezoporus occidentalis. The sequence goes on from NW_026915877.1 coordinate 6,074,100, forward strand.
AACAGTGGCCCTTTCATAATTTCCATCTGGGATATTATCATAGGCTGTTAGTATTTTAGCTGTGTGGTGTTTTGGAATTACCTTCATTGCCTTAGAATCGCACTTGCTGCGGTTGTGTTTACTGTGGTCGCCTTGCTCTCTCTTATGATTTGAGTTCCCTGCTAGGTTAACTGTTGTTTCCAGTATCTTGTAACATGAGTTATCTTTAAAAAGTTGGTTCATGTTGGTGGTGTGTTTGACAGAATGAACCTTGTTCCAAGACTCGTAATCATAAGACCTGCTCTGCTGTTCTGACCCACATGGCTTTCCTGAAAGCTAGCAGATGACCAGGGGTGTTCACTTGTGCCTAAATTAGATGACCAAGAGTGGATGTTAAAGTCTCTGTGAATGAGCATGCTGTGTCAAATGGTGTGCCTTAAGGTCTTGTGTTTGTCATATACCTTAACAATGTGTTTGAAAACCATAAATATTGCCTGAGCTTTATAATAAACATCACATGTGAGACTTCCCAAAGATCTTTGGGTCTTAAGTGAGTTTATCTGAATTTCTGTTTTCTTTAGCAGGTGTTTTACTATCTGCCATAAGTTCTTCATCTCATGATTTTTTGAGGGGTTGAATGTTTTTCACATGGGGTTTGCAGAATGGCTCTAAGTATGGCTTAATTTTTTATTATTGTTGGGTTTTGTGGTGTTATTTTTGTGTGTGTGTGTGTGTGTTGTGTTTTTTTGTGTTTTTTTTTTGTTTGTTTGTTTTTAAATTCATATAGCTTGTAATGCCTGGACTGAATAATGAAAATATAGCAGTTGAATAGTAAACTTCAAAAATATCCTGTTTGCCCCAAGGATGTGTTAAGCTTTACTTTTGTACCTTATTTTATTGAACTGAAGTTGTAATCTTTGAAGTGCTGAGTTATCTCACTCCAGATGAGAAGTCTTCACATATGTAAAACTTGAGAGAAAGAAGATTTAAAACACTAGTTAGTAGCTTACTAGCAGCTGTCTGGTGAGTCATTGTAAGTGTTTGGATTTCACTGATCAGGATTTGCTGTTAGGGTGATTAGGGAGGGCTTGAATGTTGGTTATGTTTCAGGAAGCATCATGTGTGTAAGTGGATTTCCCATTCTACTGCTAACAGAGTAAGCAGGGCAGTCTTGCAGTCCCAGAGATTATTTAATTTAGGAAATGGAATGGGCTAGGTAAGAAACAAAGATGTGATTCGTTGACTTCATTAACTTAGTTGATAAAGCACCCTATAGTATAGCAATGGTCTCAATTGCTACAAATTATTAAAGATGTAAAGAACTCACCGCCTTATTTAAAGGGATCAAAGCTGTCCTTTCACTTTATTTATTTAAAAGAATAAGGGACATGCCAATAGTAGCCTCCAAGTCTATTTCCAAAAGTAATGCTTTAAAAATACAACTGGACTGATATGTGGGTGATTGGTGCTCCTCTGTGAAGACCAGGTAAAGAGGATAAGTATATACCTCTACATAAAGGATTACTTGACCTCTGTTCATTGGGATTTATTCTTGAAGTGAAACAGGGTAGCTGCTTGTGGAAATTTTAGCAAAGTAAATTTTACTAATTTAACTATATGCAGTTAGCAAGTGGTTCAAGCATCTTGCAGACAGTAAGTGACTGCAGAACAAGAAAGTGTTATATGACTTGGTAAAGCATAAAAGAAATAGATTTGCTGGCTGTTTGCATATCCTTTTCTCACCAGCACAGTAGAAAGTGTATTTTGGAACATTGGTCAAACCCCATTTCATCTATTCTCATTAAGGCATGCTTGTTGCAAACAAGTTTGAAACCAACATTGGCATTTTATAATGTGTTGTGCTTAAAGGCAAATTAGAAACAGGAAAAAAATAACTTTGAAACTTGTTTTCGGAATAGCTGAACTACTTTTAGAATTTAGAATGCCCAGCTCAATTGGAAAGGTTGGTTGTTTCTGTAAGATAGAATCATCCGAGTAAAAACTTAATATTCTACTCTGAAGGAAATGCTATGTAGTTCTTACTCAAACAGTGAAAGTTGCCTCAAATTTGGGTTTTGAATATTTTTAGTTTATCTGCAAAGGATCACTGGAAGAATTAAGTACTGACTGAATTGAGATTCCTAGGGTTTCAGTGTCTTTTCCCATACTTATATTTCAGCTTACGTAAATTTACCAAGTAAATCCTTGCTTAAACTTCAGAAATACAATTTTCTGGTAACTTTTAGTACTCTGTATATCAATATTCCCTTGCATTTACAGAGGGCTGTCTCTTTGGGATATGGTATGGAAACTTAAACTTTTTAAAGTATCTCATATTTGAAAGTGTAATTTCTCCTGGGTATAAGAATTAACATTTCTAAATCTCTGTATTGTTAGCACTATATAGGTACTTTACATAGCACTTCCCAAAAATATTTATGTGGCATCGCATAACAGATACCTTTAGATGTCAGTGTAAGTCTGTTTGCATCATGCTTGTGTTACAGTACCCAGGGATGGTTAGCATCTGTAAGATTGGGAAAAGGTAGACTAATAAATTATGTATTTATGGCGCTGTCAAAATGCTTCCAGGAAGGCATTTTAGTCTTAGTTAGTGTACTGCTTAAAACACTGTGAAAGGTCATATTCTGGCAAGCAAAGGACATAGCACTTTACAAACTTCAATCTCTCACAGTTTTTGTCCCTTCATTCTTTAGAAGTATGTGTGTTTTTTCTAGCTCTTTCCTCTCTGATGGTAACTCGCAATGCCATGTTTTCTGCTTTGGATGCAGTGGAAAAAGTAGAAGCACCATCAGATATTTGTTTTTTTGATTTTTTTTGGTTGTTTGTTTTTTTTTTCTCCTTTTTTTTTTTTTTTTAAACACGTAAGAGGTGGTAAAATGATATCGTAATCCCATGGGAAAGAAGTCTGGTAGTTCCTTATGAACAGCTTCAGTCTGAGGTTTGTTAAAGTAGCCTAGGGTTTTGGAACCCCTATAAGCAGGAATTTTGGGTGGCTTGCTGGCCTGAGCGATGTTTTGTATTGATACCAGTTTTAGGGGCTTTGGCTTTGTATGTTTTAAGCCCTCATAAATATGCTGGTAATAAAACTGCTGCTGATATGCATGTGCTTATAGGCAATGAGATGCATATTTGGTTTCTTTCAAATTAGTGTTTGTTCTTTTCTGTCATTTGCCTTTATCCGTAAATGTTACCTCCCTATTTAAATTTTTATTTGGTGCCACCCCAGCAGTACTTGTGTTTTGCTGTAAAGTCAAATGTAAGGATGCACTTTGTGGGGTTTAAGGTTCAATTTTCAGTGAGTACCTGCATTTTTTTTTTTTTTAAATGGGATTTGGAGGGAGATAAGTCTGGCCAGCAGTCTTTGTCCGATTTAGATGTTAGAATCGATAGTCACCATTAATAGTTGAAAAAGGTATGAACAATTTTCCAATCAATGGTTTGTTGTGGCAGCAGGATGGGAGAAATTGATTTTTCAATACAGCATTTGGTATGATGTAGTAATGGCAGGGATTTTATTTTATTTTAATTATTTTTAATTCCATCTGGTTTTGTGTGGATTTTTTTTTTTAATCCCCTTGTTGGTTGCAGCTGAACTGTCAGTAACTTTCACAGAGCCAGTTTCTTTTTTCCACTGTTACATTTTGAGCATTAATACTTTATAGCAGTAATAACCTTACAAGTAAAAGAAGAGACTGGGTAACCGGGTTTTTAAGTTGTATGCTTGATAGTATGTCTAAATCCTTTGAAAAGTCTTGAGATGAGACACAGGATGTAAAATAAAACAATGTGTGATAAAACAAAAGAAATAAAATGGGTAAGGCATCCAGAACGTGTGATATGGTTGAAGCCACATGAAACAATGTACTGGTTGTGGGTGAAGTGTTAGAATGTACACAGCTTTATTTTTTTTTTCCATTTCTTGCTCTTTTCTGTTAGTGATTATATTTTAGATATATTTGTCTACAAGTCATAGAATCATAGAATTGTTAGGGTTGGAAAGGACCTTAAGATAATCTTTGTTTAAGAAACAAACCACTTATTAATGGAACAGTATTCATAGGTCCATGTTCTGACAACACTTGTTAACTCTGTAGTGTGAATGTGGTTTGTATGCCAGTGCTGTTTGCAGCTTTGAGGAAAGCTTAACTTCTCTTTATCAGTATCTCAACCTGTGCAAGTGGAGGTTAATGCTTACCACACAGATGAACACAGAGGGTAGGATAGGAAGGTTCAATTAAGACTCAGTTTTGAGACAAGGAAGCCTGTCTGGTGCTTTTCCACTCTCTAGCTCTGCAGACAAACTCAGTTATAGATGGTAATGAACATAGATATGCAGCATAATGTTTAGTAAAATATACAGTGTTTTCTAAATTTATTTGTATTAATCTTTGCCCTGTATAATGCTGTGACTGTTTGTTGTCAGACTCGAGGTGTTTTCCGCTACCTCTCTCACATATTTGAATAATCTGATGTTTTAGGCTTGCCTGTTTGTGTTCCCAGTATTAATTTTTCCATCGCTAGACTGCAGCATTTATGAAGTGTTGCTTTTATTGTTGCCCCTTTTATTAAGGGCAACCTTAATAGTAGATGAGATTCAAAAGGGTAGAAGGAAACTCAACATGGTGGTAACACATAGATTTGTATGTCTGCATATTATGTAATATTAGCCAAAGAAAGAAAACTGCTGACAGGAGAGATAATTGTGTAACTCAAGAATTGAAAATTAAATAGATTGAAAGGAATTATGTGACTTCCCCTTTGGCATGTTTTGGGTCACTAAAAGAACTCATGTTGCAAGAGAGAAATGAGCTAGTTTATCTTCGTTGACCATGTTCTGTGTTTGCCTTCCTGTGTCACGAGAGCATGTATTTAAAAAAGGAAGGAAAAAGAAGAACATGGTTTCAGTAAAAGAAATCATTACCATGCCATGTCAGAGGCATATTTTGTGAAGTGCTACAATGAATTAACAAAATGGTTTGCTGGGTTCCATAGTTTTTCTGCAGAGTGCTACACAGGGCATCATTAAAGTTTGTGTCTGGTAGGTCAAACTACAAAACTTTCGAACCAGTTCTGGATTAAATCAGTTATTAATTCACTTATTTTAGCAAGCACAGTGGATTGATGCTTTTCTCTCCGCATCATCAGGTACGTGCTCTGAAAATCATTGAAGTACTAGATATTGAAACATCAGGCATCTATCACAGGTACCAGTTAACACCATTTCATAATTGTTTCAAGTGAGAAAATAAGAGGAAACCAAATCATATCATTCTTGTTAAAATTGTGTGACGTACTCACCCTGCAGAACAACTAGAGAAATTATTCTGTTGTCAGTTTCTCTGCAAAGCTTAGCATATGTGTGTTTGCAGGTCCTCACTCTTGCGTTGAGGTCTACTCCAGCACTTCCTTCAGCAGGCAGCAAAAGGGAGGATTGAAATTTCATCTAAGAGCATATGGTTTTAACATGTATCGCAAGTGTGACATTCATAGAGCTTTCTTGTGTACCAAACTCCCATTCGTTCACTTTGCAAGCAAACAAAAACTTCTAATACGGGCAGTCACATTTTTAAGAAAAACGGCAACAAAAAAAGTGCATGAAAGTAGATGGAACTTTATTGTATCAAACTGAGAGTGCACATTACTTCATTAAGGTAAGGAAAATTAACTTTTGTATAGTGGAAAAAACATGTGCTTAACTGACAGTATGCTGCTTTGTATTTTAGCAGGTAATTTCTGTCTGTGGAATAATGCTGTGTTTTCATCAGCAAATTCACTGATGACTGATATGGGAATGCTTAGAGAAGAAGGAAGAGTGATAGAGACTAGTCCAAACACAGATAATACAGTGTGTGTGTATGAATATAAAAAAATCTGTCCTTAAATTAACATATTGCTTGCTTGCATTTTCTGCCTTATGATGTTGACTTAAACACACTAATAAACTACAGCTTCTTTGTCTGATCACATCCAAGTGAATAACAACATCTCTTGGCACTTTTAAAGCAAGGTTTTTTTTTGTTTTGGTTTGGTTTTGTGGTTTTTTTGTTTTTTTTTAATTGATGATTTCAGAACTGTTTGATTTTCATGTTCCCATTTTAGCCTTCTTCAACATTTATGTCTGTGACAGATAGGATATAAAAAGGGAAGTACAAATATTTCAAATATAAGTGTTAGTCTTAAACCTGCTAGCAGTTTTTTCATGATGACTGTTAGCAGTATTGGATTGCAGTAACAGCACGGGCTTTGCCCTGTACCTGTGTCCTCTTTGGAGTCTTCTTTCTATTTTAATTTATAAATACAGGTATTTGCAGATTCATTAAGTGCAAGTAAGAAACTGAATTCTTTCAGCTATGACCATCACGCTCATCTTTTTTTCTACAAATTTCTATTTTTCTGTTGACTGCTTCTCCATGCTTACAGGAAAACTAGAGTTTTCTAGAGGACCTTATCATGATCTGATCAGCTCATGTAGAACAGGGTCATGGCATTGTTTCTATAAAGCTAGGGACTTTTTGTGATACGTCCCCATGAAAACAAATGGAACTGTGGTCACATTCCAGACAGCAGGTCTTGTTCCACTTCCTGTGCAATATGGACTCTTTCTAAAAGAAGACAAAAGGCTTTGTTCTGCTGAGTCACACTCCAGAAGAGTAGACAGCTACAGAAAATTGGCACACTTTGTTTCTAGTTCCAGTTTTGACCTTGAAGTTCTCCCCTGTACTTGCTTCTTGCTTCTCTCTTTTTTTGGTAGTGTGTTTTGATTTGTTTTTTTTTTTTTAATTTTTTTTTTTAATGCTAGAGTTGCAGTATTACTTAGCATGCATGTTCCTGCATGTATTTTCTCAGAACTCTGTTACTGTATTTCTCCCTTTTTGTTACAGCAATCCCATTGACTGTGAGCAGCCCGCAGGTTTTGTCTATTTCACATAAAGCTGCTTTATGAAAGAGGGAAGTGGAAGACAGTTATCAGCTTTCATGAGTCCAAAGCATATCCTCTCCCAAGGTGATGAGTAATAATAAATTGGTATGTTTGAGGTGCCTTGTTCACTCTTTGATTGCTTTGAAATGCAGCTGACAACTCGTTGAAACATATTGGAGGGAGGCAGGTTCACAGCCAATAGGGTGTTATAGTAATAACAGGATATGATCTATGAAAAAGGCTGTATAACATAGATGTTATAATATGCCTGGAGCCATCATGAGCAAATGCCATTTGAATATTTTGCAGTGCTGCTAGAAATCAGTCGTTAGAATGTCTAGCATTAAAGCCAGTGAAAATGACAGTAGGTTGGAAAAGTGTGTAAATGTGATATTGTGAAAAGGGATGGAAGTGAAGGAAGGCGAAAAGGAAGGCCCCTGTAGGTGTCATCTCACTTTTGCACCAAATAACAGTGAGATAGGAGGACCTGCCATCTGGTAAAGCAGCAGAGTCCGAACTTTGGTTTTAGAGAGCATGGTGCGGACTGATGCTATCAACAGGATTGCAGGCATTCGTGAAATTTGTGTGATGCTGTGATCAGTTAAATCCTTCTTCCTCAAAGTAACAGGGCTGCTGGTAGTGTGAAGAAAGTGCTTCTGCTGAATCACTTGAAATGGGAGGATTGAGGGGAAGGAAACACATAGTAAAATAAAATCCTAGATTATGTTTTACACTTAGATGCTTAATCCGGTGTTTGCATGAAGTAGAGCAGATTGCAGATTATTCCCAGGGGGGATTTTAATGGACTCTTGACGGTTTTATCAATTTCTTTTTGAAACTTCTGGCACCTCCCTTTTTGTTACAGCAGCTTTATTATAGTATATGTTTAGCTCTAGGAAAACCTATACTTTGAGAGTTTTTTTCCTCCATTAACATTATTGGTGGAGTTTAATAAGAGTGATCGCTAATTTTTCATGAGACCGATAGGCTAAAATGATTGAAGCACTTGGAATCAAAACACAAGGTGTATTTTAGACTGCAGTAAAGAACTGGGTTATGTATTCCTGTGGGAAGGTATTTTGAGTCTCTTCGTTATGTCTTTGTCACCTCTTCACACTTTATAGCATGTCCTTCACTGAAAAAGTGCACTGCCAGGTTTGGTACATGTGTATCTGCAATTCAGAGATATGTATTTGTTTTACTCAAAAAGTAATTTTAAACTGAATTGCCTTAATTGTACATGGAATGTTTGAGGTGAAATTGATAGGAGGCAATACTCACTGAGTATGAATTTCTGGGTTTAGGTAATTATCTTGGGGGAACTTTGGTAAATGTGAAAAGTAAAAAATTCAGGAACTGTCCACACAAAAAAAAGTCCCAACAGAAAGAAAAAGAGGAAATAAAATGTGGAATCTCTGAACTCAGGACAAGAAGGAAGAACTGAGCAGCAGTCAGCAGAAGAAATGTTGGTTATTAAAATTGATGGAAAATTTGAGCAGCTGAAAAAACCCAGAAGGAGTTACGAGCATGTGCTGGATATTTGTATGAATATGCAGTAATGCCTGCTTTCTCAGAACTGTGATAAATCAGGGGTAAGAAAATCCTGTAAAAGTACATAGAAAAACTAAATTTACTTTAAAAATAATACTGTGACAAATTAATAATGAGAAAAAAAGAGGATACTGGATCTGACAGTTTGTTCAACTCCTCCTGGTCATAGCTGATAGCGCAGTTTCTGTTGACTCTTTTATCGTTACAAGATTTTGCCTTTGTTGCATTCTTCAGTCATACTGAGTACTGAAGGATGCAATTGCCTCTTTTATCTAAAAAAGAAATTAAGAAGATGAGTTTTGCAGAACTGCTGAGAACAGGAAAGGGATAAATCCAGCTGAAGGTGGGGACAGCAAAAGGTTTTGATTTTTTCCTAGGAAACAAATGGCTAAATTATAGCCCAAAGGCTGTGTTATCCCATTCAGATGTGACTGAGGCACTTGGTGCCGTTTACAGGATTCATCCACCTTGCACTGTGGAAAGTATGTCTGAAATCCCCAGGCTGCCTTGAAGAACTTGGTTGTGCTTGTTACAGCAGAACACTAGAAAATTAAAACCAAACCTGTGTAACATCCTGCCTAAGGAGGCACAGCTGTATTTCAGTCAAACAATATGAAAGAAAAGGTAGTAGATGCCTGCGTAGTAAAAGGATGTTAGCGAAGAGGAAGATGATGCATGCATTAGTCTTGCAGAAAGGACAAATAATTATCTTTTTTTTTTTTAACCTAAACTGTTCCTAGATTAGCATAATCAAGTTACAATCAGAACAGTTGCTCTCAATTAGTACTTAGTTTGACAATTACAGCTTCTATTTCAGACTTGATAAAAGCAGGCAAGGTTAGTGAGCCTTGGAAGTATGTCTGCTTTTTATTGTGCTGTATCTGCTGAACTAATAAGAGGCTGTGACTTCTGTCTACAGCATGTGTCAAACTTATGCCCTTAAATGATCAAAGGCCCAGCGACAGTTATTTAAGACACTTCCATGTCTAAGAAGACTTGGCATTTTTATTTCTTGCCTCAGTTTTAAATCTTCCCTAAAAAGACACTTCAGAGTAAATAGAAAAAGCAAATTTAGTAGCCTGACAAAGTTGGTTCAAAAGATCATACAGCTGTGAACTGATTTTGAAAAATCCCTTAAAAAAGAATAGATGCACACTGTAATTCTGAATAATTATTAGAACAATGGGGTCCCTTCTATCTTTTTCCATAGGAAAACTCCTAATGTGTCACCTGCTGCTTATTGGCTTTTTTTATTTTTCACATTGGTTGAGTGAAGAGCTCCCCATCCATTTCATAATCTTATCATCAGTCTTCAGTGCAGCCTCACCCAATGGAAGACTGACTAAAACATCTCCAGCAAGATGTCTATCATCTTGGCTTTATGGAGTGCTATGGTTGACCGAGACTTCTCCAGGCTCATGAAGCTAGCCAGGAGTCTTATCCGTATGTCAGTCTTGCTTTCTCGGGCACCCCTCTGGTCAGGTCTAAAGTATAGCTCTGAAAGATCAAGCCATCTACATTTCATCTAGGAGTAAACTACTGCTGGGTGGTTGTGGTTGTTAAAACACCGTCCTTTCCAGGGTCAATTTGGTACTCTCACTGCTGCGGTACTATGACTTGATGTTTACAGAATGGTCTGGGATTTTCATCTGGTCTTCTGTCCATTCCTGCCAATGTTGGAAGCACAGTGTGGCACTTGTTCTGCAGATCTTCATCTCTGCCACCATTGCCTTGGCACCAAGAGATACGGTTCCCATGTAATTTGAGTTGTCTTTTGCAAAGCATAGTAATGAGAAGATGCATCTTCTGCACTTAGGTTTCCATAACGATAGTGATATTGCTGTTTTTCCTTTAGCCTGGCCTTGGCATTTTCAGTCACAGGACTTGTTTTTCTCTCCATGCAGAACCTGCTTCACCTTACCTTTAGTAAAGGTTTTTGTGTTTCTGGTAACTTTTACACCACCACAAGAGGAAGACAAATAATAATTCCATGGTTAGAAAATGTGATCAACTTTTGCTACTAACACTGTTGTTCAGTGTCCAAATTACAGTTAATGTTTCTGTGTCTGTACTAAATGTGCTGCACCTAAATGCTAGCCTGGGTCAAAACTGCTTTCTATTTCTGCTTATTAAACAGTCTCCAGCTTAATAACCAGTCTTTTAACTTGACCATAGTGCTTTTGTTTCTGTGCTAGGTCTCTTTACATGTCTTGCTCAACCAGCCATACTTCTGATTGTACATGCCACTTGATTTTGAGAAGTAGTATTCTTTGTCTCAGTTATTACTGCTACTTGTAGTACATGATTGGCAGAAGCTTATAGAATTTAATCAGAATTTAAAAATACTTCATATGACTGGGTTAGCACCTTCTACAGAGGAAACATTTGTGCTGTTCTGTAAATAGTTGTTTTTCAGAGTGAACCTGGAACTGAGATCTTTCAGTCAAATAGACCTGAAGTTCTGCAAAATCTGAGGGACTAAGATTTTTTTGCTAATACAATGCCTACTGTTTAGTGAAACGCCTGTGCCAAGAGAGTAGCACTTATCTGTCCTCAACAGCAAACAAAAAAAGTGGAGGTGGAAGAATGAAATGAAAAAATACATATTGTTCAGTCAAGTTAGATTAATAGTGTTACACGCAAGCCACACTTCCTTGTTGGTTATATCAGTTCTTTGTATTTTTGTACAAGCTAAAAATATCTTTCCTTGCTTTTTTTTTTCTGTTTGGGGAAATTGGAGTGAATGTTCCCTTTCTGTGGGAACCAGTTGGTACCAAAAATGCTTCATTTTGGCATGTTCATTTCAGTGTGGTGCAAATATTGCTTTCTGTGGCTTGACTAAGTTTTTGCACTTTATGAGAATTTTTTCAAAGGTGGTGATATTTATGATAGAGAACAGTGATCTCTAAGGCAGCATTAAACAGCTCACTGAAGTTTGCTGAATTTTGCACAGTGGCCGCTGTAACAAGCGCCTTTAGGAAATGAAAGGTTTTGCTTTTCCGTTATCTCTGCTGTCTGTGTATAAAATGAAGCTGTGCATGCAGGTGTCTGCAGGATGAGTCCTGGGTGGCTTGCCAGAAGTTTCTGCTTGAACAGTGTGATGGGAGAAATGGAAGGAAGGTGGGAGAAGTTCAGAGGAATAAGCATGATGGGAATATGGGGTGTGGAGCATGGGGGCATCAGCAGTGTGGGATGTAGAATGAGGAGACCATAAAGAGAGGGAACAGAGCTCTGAGTTAGAAGGCCTTTGTCCTGCTTAGACAGCAACATCTCATCTAGAGCACAAAGTGGAAACTGCTGCCTTGATGTTTCCCAAACTGGCTCATCCTAGAGCATCTGAAGATACTATAAAAAGCAGTGAAAATGACAGGTGATATCCAGCTATTGTAAGCCCGTATTATTGTTGTCCAAATCAGGCAGTAGCAGAAGAGATGTGGACTTTTGGAAATGGGAGTCCTGGGGATGTAAGAAAACTAAGGAGATTAAATTAAACATCTTTAATGCAGAAGGCTCCAATGCATAGATGCAAGATGAGGTCCTTGCTGAAGGAGTTAAGTTTGCATTTGTGTTGACCTCCAAGACTCATCTACATATGGGCTACAATTTTACATATTTACATACAATTCTGCACTTTCTTAGGATGCTTTCTAATAATGTAGGAAGTAATCCAGTACTGCACACATGTGGTAAAAGCATTTTCATAGTAATGGTTATGTGTAATCTGACCAGCACTAAATTTTAAATGTTTTTACAAATGCACGGTAATTAATAGTTCATTATCAGCTGAGGCTTACAGTGGGTTGTACTTCAAAAGCTCTCAGTACAGTTTATAGTATGTATCTTCTCTTTACAGATGTCTGATCATTGTGATCAGTGAATGAGATGTGCTTTAGTTGCAGTGCATCTCATTAAAGATAAAGTTAGTTGTAAATCTTCGACTCTGAACAAAGGACAGAACTGCCAGGCAGGAAGTTTTTCACAGGCTCAGTCATTAAATTGGAGTTTTAATACTCTGAACACTGTAAAGACAATAATTTACTAGCATGCTTGTAGTGGAGTAGAAACCTGCTGAGTTCTCCTCAATTATTTATTTATTAATTTGTTAATAATACAGGAACCCTGGTAATTCAGACACTTCTAATTAGACCTCATATCTCTGGTTCTATTTTTGGGAGGCATTTGGCTAGCTGACAGTTAAGTGAACATAATTATCTTGCCAGCTCACAGTTGGCAATGATCTTGATGTCAGCAGTTTCACTTACTGAGACTACAAATCATGAGTCATCAATTGTATTAGGATTAGAAATTTTGTGCAAGGCTTGAAGATGTTAACTGTGTGATTTGAAACTTTGCCTGTTTTTAGAATCGTGATGAAGAGAATGTTGTGTGTTCTTCATGTGCACAAGCATAATAGGGCGTTACGCATTCTGGAAGATAGGCAAATACAAATTTCTGGTTATTTCTTTCTTTTTTTCTTTTAATTTTTTTTTTTTGGTGGTAGTGGTTTTGTGTTGTTTTTTTTTTTTTTTTTCTTGTTTCGGGGATCATTTTCATGTGCTTGTGTCCAGGCAGTAGCATGTCGGGGTTTTGGGAATAAAGAAATGCTTCAGTAGTCTTTATTTGTGAGCATGGGAGTGGACATCTCTGTTCCTGTCTCTCAGTGTTTTCAGATGTTCTTTGAGTCTTGAGGGTTTGATTTGGTTTTTGGTTGTGTGTGTGGGTTTTGTGTTTGTTTGTTTGTTGGATTTTTTTGTGTTTGTTTTTTTTTTGTGGGGGGAGGGTAGTTTTATTTTTTATTGCATGTTCTGATATGGGAACTAATACTACTTTTTTGCAAGTGAGGCTTGCAATAACTTCAGCCCTCAGATGGGATGAGCTGTTTTGGCTACAGTGTTTTGCGTTTTGCTGTTCACTGTATCAGATAGATACTTACTGACTATTGCTTCTGATCTGTAGGCTATTTTAAATGAAGTCCTGCCTTAACATCCACCCTTATTACAATGAGCAACATTAGTGACTTTTGCTGGGTAGCACAAGAACAATACTGAGCTTAGATTTTGATATCTACCTGTGGCTTTAGTTTTTACTGGGCCTTTGTTTTCATTCTTTTAATCAAGTTGGTAAAACACAGCTGTAGGCTAAATCAGATGTGATTATAGCGAGCTTCAATTTAGATAATTTTGAACAGACTGCCTGAAATTTTGGAGTGAATCCAGTGTGACAGGTTAAACAATACAGTGATCAGATCACATCACGATGGAGGTTTCGTTTTAGAAGCAGCTAGTCACAGTACATATAATCAACATGAGACTTTTTTCATTCAGCCTTTAAATACAGGCCTGTTTGGGCAAGTGATTTGAACTGTAAACTGCCTCACTGTTCATCCATCATGTGTACGCAACTTGATTTTTAACTTGAAAATTGTCAGTATGTGTGTGATCTTTCAGATGAGATACTGCCAGCTGGCATGCTTAGTCTGATAGTACCAAAGCTGAGGTGCAGCAATGTTATCTGTGAGTGCAGGCCTTAAACTTAATTTTCAGTTGATGATAGTACCATCAGTTGCATGAAGAACTGTTGAGGGAAGCCCATGGTGTTTCAGGTAGCCTGGATCAACTTCCTAGTTACCTGGTTTTGTGCTTCTGCAGTCTTGTTCATAGCCAGTTTGAAAACTGCATCTTAAATGCCACCCCTTTTAAGGTAAAAGGAATTCTATTAAGTGGTTCATATTTGTTACTGGTTAATGTGAATGCATGAACTATTTGAGACTTTTCCCGCTGGCACCCTCCATGTGAGTATACATTTTACAAATCGAGGGACAGAGTACAAGTCTTTATAAAAACCTTAAAATCAGTGCGTGTGGGTTGTTTGTTTTGGTTTTTAATTTATAGCTCTTTAAATGCAGATATTTTATACAGCGTAAAAATAAGGGGGCATGTGGAAATACTTCAAGCCCTTCAAAACAATTAAGCAGAAAACTCATACATCTACCATGTTTTAAGGGAGCAGTGAAGTCGTGGCCTCCAAACTACAGTGAGGCTGGTGGTTTGACTTGACAGACAGCTTCTCTGTCTGGCAGACATCCTGGAGCTTCTGGAGGCTGGGGGTTGTTCAAACAGACCTTTGCGGGCCCATTGGGCTGAAATGCTTGTTAGAATAGACTGAGACATCCTCAAGCATCTGTGCAGGAAGCCAGTGATATCAGGGACTTGCCGGAATGAGTAGAATAATAGAATCATTTAGGTTATAAAAGACTAAGATCATCGAGTCCAACCGTTAACCAAAGATAGCTCTTTGCATCTTATCACTGATGCAGGACAGGTATTCTTGGAGTATCAATAACAATTTTCAAAAATTCAGTTACGATTAAAATGGAATGGCAGCGATAGAGAGTACTACAAGCAGTGATTTATTATTCAGCAGTAGTTTTATGGCTGGCTCTGTCCTGTGCCAACGGGTGTCACCAGCTAAAACTTAAACAATAAAGCAAGCAGAGAAAGCACATCTAACTTCAGGTACAGACTAGGTCCCTTGGAAATGATAATCACTGTAATTTCAACTGATGAAACAAAGGATGCAACACTATTTTAAGAGGTTCCTCTGCTGCCACAGGTAACTGTGGATCTTACAGAGATGCCACTGGGCATTTCTGTCAATGGTTTTATAAAAGTCAGCAGTTATGTTGTTTGGAGGTACATTTGATTTTGAAGCTGGTAACTATATCAGTTTAAAATTACTGAGCAGGTTTTGTACTTTTGTTCATTAGAGATACTTGGTTCAATTAGGAGCATATTAGGTATTACAGTAGCTGGATATGCATAAAGCTGTGAGTGTGCTCCCAGAGATGGCACAAAGGTGTGCACTAGGGGAAATGAAAATTAGCTTCTACTTTTCCCCATTTGCTTCTGTCATGGAGGCCCAGAGGATGTACTGTATTTTGGTGGTCCTTTTCCTTTGCAAATGTGGGGGAGTTTCATTACGCTTGCTCCTCCTGTGAAAAGTTCAGCCACCTACCTACCTATAGGGATGGCTTTAGTGGGTCAGCTTCTAAGGGCTGTTAAGAGATGCAGCTGGCACAAGGAGAGGGACGGTGAGGCCACCAGCAGGATTGTACTGCAGAAGTCTTTTTCAAAATCTCAGAAACATGAAGTCTGTGAAACAGAAGGACAAAACAAACCCTGACCAGCTGAGTTTCCCGTGGGGAGGTTGTTCAACATTTTAGCATAGTCTGATGGTGGAATCCCCCTCCAGGGTCTTTCCCAAATCCTGCAAACTGACAGCAAAAATACTCCCTTTTCAGCGAGGCTTCCAGGAAGCTGGGAACAGCAGGACCACCCCTGTGATGGCTTACCCAGGATGGGCCTGGCCCTGTGCACAAGTCCCAGGTTTTGGAGGTGCAGATATCCACAGTTCTCTCTGTGGGCTGACAACGCTGCCTGGTTTTCATGCTGACATGCTCCACACACACAGCACTCTGGAGGAAATGTAGTGAGGGTGATGCTGGCATTTTTACTTCCTTACTTAATGAAATAGACTTATTTTAAACAAGGCGTCAGAGTGGTTAAACAGCTACATTTGCACTTCTCTGTGTTGAGGAGTTATTAATTTTTTTCAAAACTCTGGAATTTCTAATATAATGTGAAACAGAGCCCATGAGCCTTAAATCTACTGCAGGCATGGAAGTGTGCTAAATGCATTGAGACTTAACCACAAAGCAGTCAGAGTGTTCCTGTTTCTCTCATGCTAAATGAAGTGAGAGAAAATAATTATGTAGAATTTAAACTACAGTGGAGTAATTATTTTCATTTTCCTTTTTCTCAGACAGATATGTGTGTTGGGGAGATATTTGCATAATTCTTGGTTTTAATTTCTCTTAGTTACAGTGGAGGAAGTTTGTCATATAGGGGAATCCCAGGTTGAGTGAGTAAAGGGTGGGTATTGTTGTCTGGTTACAGAGCTGCATGGGACTTAAACCTTTAGGGCAGACAAAAACATGGGACATCATGAACTTCAAGTTGGGTTATTATTCCAGTCCACTAAGCTATTGCTCCAAAGACTCGATGGTAATCAAGTCATAATGTATGTTTTCAGTTTGTTAAAAATGTGTGTGACTTTTTGAACTTTTAAATAACACACACACATGCTAGACAAGTCTTTGCTGTAATATCACAGTCTGACCTCATTGAGCTATTTATTGTTTGTCTGGCTGTGAATATGCTCTTTATGTGTGTATAGTTCTTTCATGTTAATTTTAAAGGAGCTCCCACTCATAAGCTCATAAAGTACAGACATCAGTGGATTAAAAGAATGACTGTCTGTTGAGAACACTCCAGTGCTGCCTTCCAGAAAAACTTAAAGTAATTGTATATACAACTCCTGTGAAATTAAAATTGGCTACTTGATATTTAATAAACAGGGATCTGCTTATCCTACAAGAAGTAGGAGGCTACTGATTTCAGAGCAGTAATGAATCATTTAAGTTATACACAAAAGATAAGTTGCTCAAGATTTGGAATTAAATTTTTTCCATGCTTATTTAGGCTGTGAAATGTACTCTTCAAATGTTCTTTAATATGTCTTTTCCGGAGCCCCATTGGATAAACAAAGCAAATGTTTATTTTTGTCTGTTTTTACAAATGACTTTGATCATTTCACTGTTCCTGCAGTTTTCCACTGGGCTAACTTTGTACCAGTTAAATTTCTTTCTAATTACAGACATTCTTTTCAAAGCGAAATGCAAGATAAGAGCGTTTTTTGTCTGTTTATCACGTTGAGAATTGGAGAAAGAATAGGGCACTTACTGAATAAAATGTATTCTTGGGCCAAGTAGACTTATTATTTATTGTAAAAATCTACCCAAGCGTTTGGCAGACCTGGCCCTGCCCCTGTTGTGCCAAGTGTGTTGAAATAGTGAGCAGCATAGCAGTCTTGCGCAGGTAGAAGAGCCACTTGGCCACTTCCGCTCTGGCAAATCCACAAAGAATTAAAAGTGATCAGAAGCAAGCTGGAGCTGGTTAAATGCTAAACATAAAGACTGTACTCAGATATGCGTATTTTTCAGTTCTGTTCTCGTTTCACACACCAAAATTTGTCAGTGTAATAGAGAATGTATATGTTCTTAAATGTGATGTCACTAAACCCAACATGAATAAATACCTATTTCAGTCCCAGGCTTTGGAGGGAAACTGATGAATGGAAAATGAAAATCTAGTGGCTGTCTGAGGGGCAGGCCATCTTTACTCCTAAACAACTAGAATTAGTGTATTTTCTCAGTAAATCTTAATTGTTTGATCCTGTTATGTGCCTTTTGCTGTGTTACCTGATGTATGTTGTGAATTAAACATAGTACATTCATTTAAATTGCCCACAAATAGTCTTTGCACCATATCTCATCCCAGCCAGGTTTAAAGATTAAGTGCTGTGTGTTTTTTTATTTACCACATCCTGCACTGCATGGCACTTCCAAGGATGGAGCCAACGAAGAGTATATAATAGTGCAGTTCTGTGACTGAAAATCAGATTACAGATTAGAAAGCCCAGAAGGACATCTATGACCAGATAAAACAGTCCCCTGAAGGCCATAATACTGTTTTAACTGGGGCCAGTCTAGAAACAAACATGCGATCTTGGCATAAACACTTTCAGTGATGGAGGATCCAAACAATGCTTGGTGTGTTTTAGTAGGGTTTTCTCTGGCTTGTGATTTTCCAGTTTTTGGGAACGGCAAGAGGTCTTCCTTTCCTTTCCTTTGATTGATTTATTTCTCCCTTTATGTCATGCTTTGAAATGAGTCTAGATTTAACTAGCCATTAGATCTTACTAGACTAGTGTATGGCAAAGTGTAAAGTCCTCTATTAAATGTTTGTTTCCCATACTTATGCAATCCCAGTGGGATTAAGTTATTCCTTGGCCTTCTCTTTGTGGGCTGGATAGAGCACAGTCTGTGAGCTTTTCATTAGCAGACATGGTTTTCAATCTCGTGTCTTCGTATATTCCTAAACAGGGCTTCTTTCATGTACTAGCACTGCATTTCTTTCACTGAATAACCTGAATGTCAAGGCATGCTTTATATGATTGTGGCGTCCTGCACACACCTAACACTTTTTTTTTGGGAAGACCAAATGCAAAAGGAATTTGGCCATGGGGACACTTGTACTGATGCCCAAGTACATTTGCAAAAATTGAGGGGAGACTGTGCCTGCATTGTACCCTGGAAAAAAAAAAACCCGGCAAACAAATAAAAAGCCTGTGTCTTGGGACACCATCTATTCAGACAACCTTCTGCATCCTCCTGAAACTAGTCAGCTTGTACAGCTAACAGCGTTAGTTAAGCCTGGAAGCAAAAGCCCTTCTTTCTCTCTCTTTCCCTGCAGTTTTATAGTGGTACTGAGGATGTGGCCAGAATCGCTGGCGTGGTGATGCAGTGATCTTCCCACAGTTTCCCTAGGGACAGACAAGTTCTTTTGCAATTAACATAATTGACTGGGAAAGAATCCTGTTTGCCTCAGGATAAGGAACTGTGGGATTAAACCTAGACACATGGTGCGCATGTTGCAATGAAGGCTGTAGTAGGATGGGAGGCACTGTGCTCTGGGAACATTCTTGCCTGGGACAGGCACACTTTTACAGTCAGACTCTGAAGTTCTTTGATAGAAGGATACTGAGGTTGTCTTTACATTTATCAGACTCTATCAGTCTTGATCTATTTCATCATCATGTTATGAATTTCTGTCATTAAGCATCATTTTTCTAAAAGCTTTTTTTTTTTTTTTAATGAGCAGGTGATTCTCTGGTTAACTTTGGGTAAAACTTGGGCTTTAAAGCCATTAGCAAAATTTCCTGTGACTTCAGTAAGGCCAGGATTTCACCCTTTATGAAAATTTAAGAAAACAAATATTGTTGACATGGGAGCACAATTCTTTGTGACCCATGCACCAGAATTGAGCCGAAGTTGAATTAAGTATCAGACCTGAAAGTGTGGTTTAAAGGTCCTTTTTCATTTTCCAGGCAACAGCGATCCCTTAGTTTGTTGTGGGAGACATATGCACATTCATGGTTTCAAACTGCTGCTAGTGACATTAGCAACCGTTTCATCTCTCTCGTTTCTGTCAAGTGCTCCATGGGCTGTGCAGTGGGATGTATGAATGATCTCATTCAGATGACTGTACCGACAGTGCCATTTGAAACGGTGGGCTGAAATAAAAGCACTTAGTGCAGCGGTCAGCATGTGCCAGATGTTCTTAGCAGCATCCATTTGTTGTGTAAGCAGCTCTACTGTTGTGGCGCCTACTTTTAATTACGGCTCTGACAGTATTTCCGTAATAAACCATATTTTAAAAGGGTTTATTACTCAACTGCAAAATCTGCTGCAGGCTGAGACTTGGACTAGGAAAGCTTCAACCTTAAAGTGTTTTCTTAACTTAAAAAGCTTTTTGTTTTTTTTTTAAGTATGGCTGTAAAGAAATGTCAATCATATAGGTAAACATTTTATTTATAAAAAGAAGAGTTTTCTGTTTTATAAACAATACATATTTAAGTGGCTGATACTGACTGTTGCTTAGGGTATTTCTTACCATGAAATACCATTATGGTCATTCTGTGATTTGATGTAATTTGAATACTGATGTCTCTTTTCTTATTTGTGTGATGGTATAAAAAGCCTCATTTAGGACTTGGACCTTATGTACTAGATTGATTTCAGACATCAGAAGAAATAATTCCTGTACTTTACTACCCTTCTCATAAATCAAAACAGAGCAAGGGTAGGAAGGGGCATGTGTTAATGCTAAGTGAATGAGCATGAGAGATAAATTGCAACATCTGCATGTTTAGGATCTACTTGCTCTGCTTTGTTTTTAGCCAAAGATATAAGCAGGAAACCTAGAATAATGTGTTTTAATTAAGCAGGTGCATTATGTATGAACTAACAGGCAGACCATCTGTTAATGTCCAAGATATGATTACATGATTTTTGGAAAGAAATGCTTCCACATAATGAGAGAGGTTTTCTTGTGGTGGCGTTGGTTTTGTTTGTTTGTCTTTCTGACTTCTGGTTAGTTAGGTGAGAAAATACTGGATCGGTTTCCAGTGGTAAGTTGGTTGTTCCAAGATTCTTGTTGGACAAGAACCTATGCCAGTTGGTTTTCATCAGAATGCTCTGAAACATAACAAAGTTTTCCTGGCTATTTATTCTTCAAAAAGAAGTTTCCTATTTTGGGTTGTCTGTTTAAATTGAAAAGCGCTGCTGTTATTTACTATTAATGTGATAACATTTAGCTGCTTATTCTGGATTACATTTGAACATACACAAGTTGATCCAGGAAAGGGACATAATACTCCACAAAGCCTGGACCACTCACATAGTGGGCTTTTGTTGCTTTTGTGGTAAGTCCATGTTCCACAGAATGAAGGGATTTGCCAAAAATAAGTCATTTCCAATCCTAGTGATTGAGAGCGAACCTTCTAAACAGTAGCCTGAAGATCTAGTGGCAGTTTTATTCAGCTTTAAGTGTGTTAATTGAAGGCCTTTTAACCTTTGTTCCTTACTAGATGTGAATTAACAATGATGCAACACATAATAAAAGGGCAGTGTTAAATGTTGCCCAGGAAATGATCAGTATCATATTTTCCAATGAAGTGGTGCATATTGCCACGGTTACTTTGCAACCTACATAGTTTTTCAGTAAACACTTTGGCCCAGATAGACTTCCCGTGGGCATCAGTGGTGTTTTTGCTGTGAGTCGAGATATTGGGTCCCAAGTTTGTATTGCTTGATCAAGAGCTTGCTCTTTGTTTTGAAATGTAATTCTACTCCACAGAAGATGTTATTTGGGGTTTGTTTGTTTTGTTTTGTTTTGTTTTTTAAATCTCACAATGTAGTTCTACTAACACTTTTAACTTTTTTTTTTTCTCCCTGAGTGTGTTGGGGGGAGCGTGGGGTGGCAGGAGTTTTCTCTCTGGCAGTTATTGGCAGAGAGCTTTGATTGTATCATACAACTATTGAGAAATAGAAATACTGTTTTTGCAGCTATCATGGTAGTACTTTTTTCATGTGGTTACAGCAGTATCAAGTTTATTCTGCAACATACAGAAAAAACAGGGGGGTTGGTTTTGGTTTGTTCTCTAAATCCAGAGTTAAAGAGTCACCTTACAGTCTAAACTACTTGGACCATGTCTGAAAATTTATTTTTATAAATTTATTTTTACACTTTGTGTAACTTGTGAGAGAAGTTTGAAATATGGAAGAACAAAAAAAACAACAACCCAACAAGCCCACAAAACAAGAAGAAGACTCAGAAAGCAAAGAGGCAGAGCCCTATACTTCATTTCAATGCCTGACTCGGGAGCTGGAGGTGCTGAAGTTCGATGCTTACATAATGCTTCACACGGCAAAGACGGTTGCCTTTAATACCTTCCTACGTGACCATTCATGCCTAAGGACGGAAGGTGCTTTGTACGGCTGTGTTGCAGCGATGCCTTTGGCTGACGTTCAGCTCTCTTGCAGCAGATGGCGGTGCTACCAGTGCTTTGTGCGCGGCTGTACGCGGGCCGAGGGACAGATCCTGCGTCCTGTTTTCTGAGCTCGAATGCCCGGCTCCTTGTGGGCTCTCGTCTTCCTCTCATAGCCACTCATCCAGGTCGCAAGTGGTAAGGCAGAAGGGCTATGTGAATCAGTCCCGGTGAAGAAGAGAGAACCATGCTGTCTGGGCAGTGAGGCTGCAGTAATGCCAGTGGGACAAGCTTAAGTTAAGTGGCAGGGCCACAACAGATTGATGCCAGTTGCTGTTCACCTCCACTCTTCGCATCCTAAGACATTTTCTTACCAAGCAGGCAATCTGAGATACACTTGGGTGTTTTGGTTTTTTTTTTAAAAGGTATTTCCTCCCATCTTTCTCCCTCCCCCTCCTTACAGAGTTTTATACAAACTTAAGATTTCTTTTCAGCTAAGGCTCTATTGCCAAAAATGGGAAGTTTCCTTGGCCTGTCCATTCATTAAGAATTATTCAGTTGTGCCAGACAGTTACTGTCTTGAAATGAGAGACTTTTTGATAACTGTTCTTGAAAGCTGTTTTGTTAAATAATAGCAGCTATTTGATCTAGTCAGTAATTGAGTACTGGGTTTCCTCTGTCAGACTGCATACAGTATGAAGAACCAGAATCACTAAGAACCATGTAATATCTTTGGTACAAAGTCAGTTGTTGTATGTGCAGAAGTCACGTTTTGATCTTGACTTACATGAGTCATATGGGCTGATGCAGTAGGGTGAAGGAGACAGCTCCTGTCTAAAGGTGTGGTTGAAAAGGCGCATGCAGCAAACTCCCCTTTGCTCCTCATCCGAGTTCCCTTTCTTTATGAGAGCACATTCTATATGTTTCCAGAGCATAAATCAACCAAGCCTTTGGAAGGAAAGCCAGACTTTGAGTGCTTGCCCTTCCGTAATTCATTCCCTGCTTTGATGAGGAGCAGGTTGTACCTAGGAATAAACATGAAATTGTTTTAAACTCATTGACAACTGTGGATTGACACCAGACAGGTCTCATGAATTGCTTAAAGTCTGAAGGATCAAGCAGATCATTCGATCAGTGCCTGTTTGCTGGTATGTCACAGACAATCATCTTTCATCTATATATTAAGCTCAGTAACATAGATGACAATAAAGCATACTTAGGTTTCCCTCTGGCACTTCAGCATTCTGGGTTTGCAGAAACCATCGAAGATGAAGCACCTGTTAGCTAACTGTGCTTTTGAAATCTTTTTTGTCTAGTTGTTGCCTCTTGAAGTGTTTTTTACGGGGCTGGCTGCAGATCTTCCTAGTGATGGCAATTCTCGTTCTAGAGAAGTGCTGAGCTTCTTTAGTTATCCCACCTAAGACATCTTCCAGATCCTTTTAAAGATCAAAATTGGACACAGCATTTCAGTATGCATCTGATAAGTATTATACACAAATTTAAGCTCTCCTCCTACTTGCGGCTTTAGCTTCCTGCATGGTGATACAGATCATGCATGGCTGCCCACTCAGACTTTGTGCCATTAGCAAATTTCATTGCCGTTAATTTTTCAACAATTAAATTGTTTGTATACTTTTAAGCTTCTTACCAGTCTCTGCAGAGATCCACTGACAGCTGCTTCTCAAGACCTGTCAAGCCCA
The DNA here is from genome assembly GCF_034315485.1 of Pezoporus occidentalis. Classification (NCBI taxonomy): domain Eukaryota; kingdom Metazoa; phylum Chordata; class Aves; order Psittaciformes; family Psittacidae; genus Pezoporus; species Pezoporus occidentalis. The sequence goes on from NW_026915877.1 coordinate 6,097,722, forward strand.
CCAGTTCCTAACCTGTTTAGCATGTGCTTTAACACTGTATTATGGTGCTCTCTTTTAAGCATTATGACATAAGGGCTAAGTTGTATACCTTACAGAGATTCATGTATTGCCTGCACGTACTTATTTTAATCAACCAAATGGGCAGTCTCTCCAAAGAGACATCAGGTTTGTTCAGGAAGACCTATTTTGGAATCATGTTGACCTTAATTCTGTTGTTTCTAATAAGTGAGCTCCTTATCAGATTTCACTCGCTGTGCTTGGGGACTGATGTCAGCTTTTGCACCCTACCTGAGTCACTTCTTTTTGGCATGATATTCAAACCCTTCCACATCTCTGATTTCCCTAGAATTCCAGGATAAGTTAAAAATCTGCATCAGAGGCCACTATTATTTGTTGCTAGTCAAGTCCTTGTAATAGTAACAGCTTTCTCAGTACTTCTATATTTCTATATTTGAAGATGCTTTGTCATCTGCCCTTATGTGATATAAGTCTTCTTCCTGTTCTGTATTTGGACAATAATACAAATGAACATTTCTGCATTTGTTGTATTTTAGTGTATTTTACCACTGCATCTACTGGTGGGCTTGAAACATTATTCAGGTTTATTTGTTTATTCTCTTAGCCTTTGGTTTGTTTTCTAAAATTGTAGAATGAAATTGAAACTTGTTGGGTCTGGTATTGGTACTGCACACTCAGTTACAGAATATAATTTTTTCAGGTACTTTATGATAGAGAGATCTATTCTGGCATGGTTCTGCAGTTCAGAAGAGTAAATAGCAACTCGTCACATATCTGGGGGAAGAAAAGCAGCTCCCTAGACTATTCTTTTCAGGAGTTACAGTGGAAATCATGAAAGAGGTGTCTTTAAGTTCTGACAATGTCTCCTGGAACCTGAGATATTCCCTGTTGGAGGATGGGTGGGTGGGTGGAAATTTTAATTTATATTTGGCAACTAAATGCTAAGTTATGGAGAGTAATCTTTAAAAGATTTAATCTTCTAAACTGGTAGCTGTCTTTGCTTCAGTGAAGTGTTGGTAACTGCAAAATGCAGGTTTCCTCTAAACTACATCAGTAAGCAGAGATATTTAATTTAAGACAATAACATCAGTTTTAACCCTGAACTCTAAAGGTAACTATGACAGCTGCTGCACTAAGCTGTGGTTGATAGGAGGCATCCAGTATAAAGCCCCATAAACTTATTTCCCATTTGAGCTCTAACACATGAAGTGGTGCAGGCAAAAGCTGTCTGGGGAAGCAGAGCAGTCCTCATCATACATACTGATGTTAGCAGCAGCAGCAGCATGGCTGCTGTGGTCCACTGAGAGCATGATGTGTAGTTTTCTGCAGTTGCAGGCAATCCTGCATTAAATGTTGAGTTCACTGTGGTCAAGTGAACTTGCCTGAATTGTGTGAGACATTTTAAAAGCAAATGCTATGGATTTTTTAGATTAAGTCAACTGCAAAAACAAAATAAGTTCCAATCATCCTTTTTTTTGTAACGAACCAGTGACATCTGTAAACCTCACTTAAATGTCTCCATTTGGATGGACTCCTACCGATAAGAATCTCAGGAGTGTTCAACAAACTAGATTTATTCCACCAGTGCATCTTTTGTGTCCCTTGTATCAACATTAAATTTATGTTTAAATTTCAGTGGGAAAGAGCTTACCTATTAATGTGGCTAAGGTCTGGACCTGAAGAAAGTATGCAGACCCTCTAACTGGTATGTGCTGCAAAACACTGGGCAGTTGAAGAAGAAAACAGTAAAATTAATTTAGCAGAAGCAGTATCTCCAAAACCCACATTGTCTACAGTGAAGGTACCAGAATATGGTTGAGGCTTTTAGACATTTAGTACCCGCCAAGGCAACTTTAATTCTTGAGCCACATAATTGAAAATGAAGTACCTTGCCAATTCGCAAAAGGATTCATCACATTGTCTCTTCTAAATTTAGGGAGATGAAACATCTGCCATGGAAATGCACAAAAGTGTCTGTTAACCTCAGCTGTGAGCCTTCATTCTGGTCTGCCTCTCTCTTAACTTCAGTTCTAAGTTTTTCTCATTTAGTTCACGTTTATCTTGGTTCATTCTTTGCTTGCTTTTTGAAAAGTGATATTCCTTAAATGTTTTTGTTTGTAAATGTTTTTGTCTTCTCAGACCCTATTGCCTTGTATTTCATGTTGTCTTACTTCTGTACATACTGCCTGGTACCTTGATTCTCATCTGCTCTTCTATATTTCTTTATTCAGCCCTGGTTTCTTCCCTTTTCTCTCCTTCATATCCCTTTCTATACACTGCATCAAATTCTTCCATTTGCAGTGCTGGAACACATCAGAAGCAATGTTTTCCTCACTCCCCTGCCCTTTTAGTTACTGAAATATGCACATAAGAATTCAAATATGCTTCTATAAATAGTAAAAGGATAAAACTGTTTCAGCTTTTCAGTCTTTGCTTTATTAGAACTTCTGGGAGGAAGGCCCCATAAACTTTATATATAACTAATTCAGCTGCAGGGGGGAAAAAAAGAAAGCAAAATAGAAACCAGAAAGAAATATAGCCACAATCTATGTGATTCTTCTTCCCAGCAAGTAGATTTTCTGTATCTTTCAAGACTGCTTAGCTATTTCTCAAATTAAAATAAATGGATTTGATGTTTTTTAACATTTTTTACACAATATTGTGAATATTAAGCTTTAAATTCTGTCAAAATTTGGATCTGTAGATATTAATGACATGGTTATATAAAGATCATCAGCCCTGTGACACTCCAGTATTATTTAGCTTTATCTCAGGATATGGATTCCTGAAACTGCTTGTCCCAGATTCTGTTGAACTAATTATTACAGTGCAGACAGGTTCTAAAAATAAACTTTCCCATTAGATATGTTTTATAATAAACTTGCTCTTCAGGAAAGTTTTGTTTTCCTTTAGAGAGAATAAAGTTTCAGCTTTTCTTTCCTTCCCCACAGTCCCCTAAAATCCTAGTAAGTTAGGCAGGTGCATTTATTGGCTGCTTTTAAAAAATATTTTGGGTGAATTAAAGGCTTCATAAAAGTCCTCTAATACAGGGAGCATTTGGATGTGATTAGGCAAAAGGCTGATAACTGGAAAGCTACTAGTGCTGCAGGTGTGTGCGTAAGGTGAGGTGAGAAACGAGTGTCTTTGACTTGTGTCATCTTTCTGTCTCTCACTTTCTACCTTATGTCTTCCTCTATTCCCGTGAAACCTATTGCATCTTCCTACCGTTTGTCTTATAAGTGTGATGACAAACCAAGCACAGTTCTCTCTGTCTTGTTGTAGTAGAATACAAGCCCATCCTTTGAAATAATTTGTATGCCTTTGAAAACATCGACTTGAAAGCCTCATTGGCAGCTTAAATTACATTTAAATGTATTCAGTGTTTAAGCTTGTGATGAGATTTATCCCAACAGTAGAAAATCACAGACTTCCGCCAAATATAATTTAGTCTTTTTTTTTTTTTTGCAAATATTTGTCTGTGATTTGCCATGAATTTTCTAGCACCTCAATACTTGCATTACTCTGTGCCAGTGCCATTCTTCTACTTCTCACTGGTAGCTTTCTGATCGTGATCCTTTTGCTTTTTAATTAGCGGACACTTTCCTCAGCATATGGTGACATGAACAGTAGGATTCAATATTTCTTGCTCACTGATTTTCAGCTCAACAATCTAAGGGAAAGGACAGAACCATCTAAGAAGTTTCAGGACTTGTCTTACTAAAACTAATTTCAGAATCCCTTTTCACTTTGGGATTGGTTCTATACTGCTTTTTGTTTGCTTCTTTGCATTAATACTGGTCTCAGCTTTGTTGTGGTGGAAGCAGAATAGATTAGGCAGCTGGTTCCTATTTGCTCCATAAGGGAATCATTCTTTGCAGATCAAAAAAACCAAAACAAACCCCAACCAGGCCCCCCCCCGAACACAAACCACCCACCCGTACCATGTGATGTTCATAGTTATGTACAAGTTTGACTGTACAATCATGGCTTATATCTCTTAGAGAAGTCAGGTGTCCAAATTCAAGGTATTGCAAAATCTGGATACAGTGCAATTCACATTTCTTCAGTGAAGTGACCACACAAGGTGAGTGTGGTTGGAGATGTGCCTAGGCATGTGTCAGGAGAGTAATTCTGCAGGAGCACTATTCTTGCTAGGTCCAACAGTCTCCTTTACAAGAGATGTATGCAGTGAGGTTCTTGTCAATAGGTCCAGGTTTATTGCAGTAGAAGAGAGTAGAAATTAGCAGAGGTGTTAGATGACTTATCTGAGGATTATAAAATACATAGGTAGCTTCAGGCCAAACTAATGAACTGAAGAGGAGCAGCTTGGAAACATTTAAGCTAAATGATGTGGCAGATGGAAATTCATGGCCATTAATAATATTAAAAAATTGTGACTATTTGTGATGAATTGAGAAAACAAAAATATAGAGAATTAATTCTAGTAAAAGATGTTCAAAGATTCCCTGCAGACAAGTAAGGTCATTTAGTTCCCCAATAACCATTTTTCTTAAATAGTTAAAACCATAGACGGATCCACCAGTATTTAACACAATTTTTCCTTACCAATATAAAACATGGAAACTATAGCTGTACTATTACAGGGGAAGGGACTGGCAGCAAACCACTTCTTGTCTACATCTACTTCAGTTCTACTACATCTGCTGTCAGTGAAGGAATTTGATTGATTAATTCCCACAACATTATGAAAAAGATCATTATAATTATTTTCATTTTAACACTAAAAAACCTCAGTGTAAGAAGGCTACATGATTTGCCCAAGACAGGTCATTGTCAGAGGCTGAGGATGTAGACCAAAGCTGAACACTCTGGCTACTGTTCAGGTTTCATTAGGCTGAGCACCTCCTGGTTTTGTATTCCTTACCTAAATGTGTGGAAATACAAGGTATTATTAAACTTGCAGTACCAAAATAACTTGCGGGAAAAGTGCTGATGGTGGGCTGGGATGCACTCAGACCTGACATTGGGTCTTCCTTGTGACAGAAAGCCAGGTAACTGTTAGCAGAAGGGATGGGAAGGGAGAGACTTCTTTCTCTAGTGTTTTTCTCTTGGTTGTGTAATTGTCTAGTTGGCCTGCTCAAGTAGGATGCAAGTTGATTGCAGCATCTTCTGGAGGTATTTCTCCACTCATTTCCAGGATTCGTGTCTGCACTGCTTCCAACGCTGCTGCTTCTCACCATAATCCACCATCTCCATTCAGATACTGGTTTAAGTTAATACAGGTGCGAGTCTCTATAATGTGTTCTGTTTTTATTTGCAAACGGCAGTGTTTTTTTTCTGTTCCCCTTTCATTTTATGATCAGAAATGTAAATGTTTAAAGTGATTGAAAAGAACAATCCTAACTTCCTGTATCTGATGTAGACACGTAATCTGACCAACTTCAGTGAGAACTTGAGATCTGATGAAAATATAAGCTTATCTCTCCTTAGGACTGTGAAAGAAAATGAATGTTAAATATGAATTAAATAGAAAACAGAAGAGGGGGATATCATGATGCTGCTAGATACGTTCTTTGTGTGTCTGCAAGTTTGATATTGTGTACAGTTGTGGTTTTTGCCTTTTGCCTTTTCCTGGTAACAAAGTAGATGTGTTCCAAAAGAGAAAAATATGTTAATTTTTTTGGTCTTAAGTAGAAATTTCCAGTGGTCAGCTGAATCCTTCCTCAGTAATTAATACAAGAGAGCATTTTATCTAGTACTTATTTAAATTGAAATAACTGTGTTGTCCCTTATTTAAAGCTGCGTTTTGATTCTGTGAGTGTGCATTACCACTGGGTAATACTGCAATACAGGTACTGACTTCAGTTTAGTAATAGGGAAGCATTGCAAGCAGTCTCTACCGAGGCCTTGTGGATGAGCCTCCAATTATCACGCTTTAGCTTTCCATGCCTTTAGTGTCTTCCACTGTAGTTAGTGGGGAGCTGCAGCCCAGTAGCCAGAAAGGTCAGGTAGATCTAATTCAGTTTATTTATGTGTTTATTCTGCCCGAGTCAAAACACAGAGCAGTAAGTCAACATCTTTCTTTGTTGTCTTGAAAAGCTTTTAATGCTGTTTTGGCAACTAGTGTCATATTTAAATAAAATATATCCTCTCAACTTCATTATTCAGCTCAGTGCTGTGTACAGTAGGTGCATAAGTTATTTGCTAAATGTTTTATGATGCTGATTATGTAAATAATGAGCTTTTTACATTTTGGCACCAGAGAGTAACAGAACTGTGTGTAGTACTTTGTAACTTGATGTAGGAAGGAAGCTCTTCTAAGTCCTAATTAATTTGCAAATTAATCCAGATTCATCTTCCTGCTGTGCCATGTCGTTACAGAGGACTTAGAAGAGCTTCCTTCCTACATCAAGTTACAAAGTAACTTTTGCAAATTAATTTGCAAATTAATCCAGAGGAAATGTGACAGTGAGCTTTAGTAATTTTTTTAGCTAAGATTTTCCAAGTCTCTTAGCTCAAAGATGGGATCTTAAGTCTATACAGAGGTCTCAGGATAAAATCAGATTTTGTCAAAGATGTCTTCAGCTTCTGTTGTCTTCAATCACAGAAACTATCAGGCTTTGCAAAAGAGTCACACATAATAAATGTTGCTCTGCCTATAGCATGAAAACTGTATTTGCAGTCATGCTACTGAGCATTATATGATAGCTGTCATACATATATATTCTATAGCATTACCTGTGAATGATTGCAGACTAGAAACTGGAGCGTACACGTGTGCTATATATTTTATTTGGACTTTTTTGACTAATTTGTTAGGGTTCTTTGTACGGGATTCTAATTTCCAAGCATGTCCAAAATCCCCTGGATGATCCTGGGTGGTTTCATTCCTTTGCTGGAAGGAGTCAGTCTGTCCTGACCTGTCCAGTCTGTCAGGTATCTCTTCTCACTCCCAGTCAAAACTGGAAGAAATTTCCCAGCTAAATCATAGGCATTTTGAACCATTACGAGACTTTCTTTCCCCAGTGGTGGTGTAAGTGTAAGAACAGTTTCGAATGTGAAAAATCAGTTATTGTCTTTTCCTTTAGTTTTATTTGCTTCTAATGTCATATCCTATTCTTTCCAAGGTGGAAGCTTAACAGAGATTCGTATTTTAAACCAAGATGTCATTAATTTTGAATCAAAACCATATATACAAAAACCAACAGTGAATGGAATTTCTGTGGTGTGTTGTGTGTGAACATTGCATGCTCTTCAAGTTTGTGAGGCTAAAAAAGTTATGTGCTGTCATTGTACACATCTTCAGGGGCTGTGTTGCTTCTGATGGCATCACCAAAGCAATTACTAGATTTCTGGTTGTCAGCTTCTGCACTTACAACCCAGTCATCCAAATAATGAGTCTGAAAAGTTCTCCATAAATAAAAACACAAAAATTGTGAATCTAATGTCAGTGCATTAAAGCCATCTGCAAATTGGACACCAAGAATATATGCTGAAGAGAACAGCATGGAGCTCCTCAGCTGTGTCTAATTGAGCATACAGGTTAAGAGGAAGCTATGGAATTGGGGAAAGAGGACAGAAGACTGTTAAATTTAAAAATTGAATTATATATTAAAAGTAAAAAACAAATACTGCTTTGGACCAAGGTTGGTTGTTTTTGTAAGAAGTATGACCTGAGCAGAAGTAATTAAAGGGAGAGAAAGCAATGATAGCTTTGCAGCATGCTCATATACCAGTCTCCTACAACAAAACTCCAAGTTATTTGCCAGTTTGGGCTGGAAGAGGCAGGCACTGGGCTTGGCCTTTAGGGTGATGGCAGGGTGCATGCACCCAAATGCATCAGCTCTTAGAGCAGGATGGCCCTTTCAGAACTGCTAAATGAATGTTAGCACAGCAGCTGCAGCACAGTCCAGTGTTTGGCCAAGATCTTCCCTGGTTCCTTATCTCTCCTGCTTTCTCATCTGCCCTTCATCCAGGAGGCTGGACGTGGTGGTAGCTTGCCAGCTTTGTCCCCAGTCCTAGTAATGGTGCAATTTCGTTTCTCTGATGACAGCAAAAGTTGACTCAAACAGAGTGTGTGGTGGTGTAGGAGACTACTGTAAATGTTTCATGTGAAAATTGATGGAGGTTTTAGTGTAGTAGTGAATTGTTAATCATCTTGTCAAAAGCTGCTGGTGGACAGGTATTCAAGCTTAGTTCTCAAAATCATAAACTTCATAAAAAAACTTGTCTTTTTTTCCCCAGCGTCTTTCTTTTCCATTTAATCATTTGTGTTTCTAAACACACCTTACCTTCATGTGCGACAAACTTTAGATAAAGATTTGTGTGAAGTCAGCCAGGACTGCAGTGATTTGAAATACATTTTAGTTTGAATGTTGCATACACGCAGGAGGGAGCATTGCGTTGCATCCAGGCAGGATTATTCAAACAAAAGTGAGCATAATAAGCAAAGGAAAAGTAACACATGGTGTATTAGTGAGTATTTTAATGCAGGTGTAGGCGTGGCTGCATTTAACTGTTATAGTGCTTTTTAAATACTCTTGAGCTGTTTGATAAGGAAGCTGGACTTAAAACTGAAGACTTTCTCATAACCTCTGCTCCCTCCTACGCAAAGGCAGAAGCAGGAACAGTCTGCATCTTGAAATGGACATTACGGTGGCAGAGGGCCAGCGTTGTGGCGCAGTGTCAGGGTTGATGACTGTGCAGAGGGGGATTGCCTGAGAAATCTGTCCTTTGTCACCACTCAACTAGAGAGAGCTCAGGGCAGTGCCTTCTTGCCCAAGAGAAAAGGCCTGCACAAGACAGCTAAGGAAAAAGAGGTTGTCATCCAAGGAGGCTTTGTTACATGAAGGTTATGATAATGTGCCATCCTGAATAATTCATCTCCTGAACAGAGCTATGGCAGCCCTCTGTCAGCTGTAACAGTAAACTGTATCTCCAGGTACTTAGCCGAGCTGCCTATTCTGCTGGGCAAGAGTTGTGTTAAAAATCTCTTGATATCTAGGCTAAAAATATCTTTGTTGCAGTTTAACCACAGTTTCCTCTTGAACTTTTAAATCGTGGTGATCACTAGCCACTTACAAATACTCTGTCACCAACATCATCTGGTTGATGCGTTTAGACTCGCTGTCAGCGTGTCGCTGTCAGTTGCTGCAAGTAAAATCTTAAGCAAAGCAGTCTAAGGAAATAATGAAACCTTTGGGAGGATAAAGTCAGTGGCAGGGTTACTGACAATGTAGCTGTGAGAGAAGCGTGCGGGCACAGAAATAAGGTATGTAAAAAATGAAGGAGGTGGAGAGAAACCTTCCTAGTCAAAGGCTGAGTTGAGCACTAGGCGTTAAAGGGGGCTTGTGCACCAGCTTATCCATTTGCTGGAAAATAAGCAACACCTACCACAATCCGTCATGAATTTGTTAGATTTTCTTAAATCTGTGTGTCTGACAGAATGTTCCAGAAGGTGGGAGAGAAAACAAGAGGAAATGGACAGGACATTTTCTTTCTCTTTGTGTCATCCCATGGCAGGTTGGCACTTGGAGTTGTACAGGGCTGATTTTGTTTTCAGAAGAGGAAGCAAAGGCCCTAAAAACTGGGGCGGCTGGGCAGTGATAAAAGCTGGTTTCCTCCCAGGTTGTAGGGACCTTTTGCCATCCAGCCTTGATGGTGAACATTTCTAGGGATGAAAGGAATATTTCCTTTTCAAATATGACAAAGCGGAAGCTGGTTCTGAGGCACTGCATAAGCTGTGGTCACTGGCAAAGCTTCAGCTGAAGTTTTTGCTTGCGAAAACTCAAGCAGGGAGGAAGCACGCAGGGTGACTAGAAGAATCTTTTCCCTCCTGTAGTCCTTGTGGACAGATACAGGGGGATGTGACATCCCTTGATACAAATCACAGTATCCTTCAGAGTATTTTCATTTTTTTCTGATTTCTTACAGCCCCAGCAGGGCTGTTGTGCTTAGCAGAAACTACTAGCACCATCATACACACCTGTGTCAGACTGCTTGCTAGGAATGTCTTAAGAAAGTGCTGAAAACAGGCCCACAAGGAGCTGGAGTTACACTGAACTGGGAGTATACTCTGGAAAACTCATGAAGCTCAAGCCAGGCTCTAATGCTATTACAACCAAAGCTGAAGCTGTCAGATTAGAAGATTAGGAGCTTCCAGTAAAAAAAGTTAAGACTAAAAAGGGCAATTTTTTCCTGAAAAAAAACTGCAAGTCCAGCATCCTCATATTTTGCTACTTTGATAGCACTATCATTCCTTTAAAGTACTGCTGTAAGTTTTATTTTTTCAGTGTTCAGTGGCTGGTAAAGTCTAGGTGGTTCTACCTTTACAGTTACCTTGGCATACCTAGTAAGTGATTTTGAACATATCAAGTGATAGGTGTGTGCATTAAAACACCAGCAGTATCTGGCTGTTTGTTGTCTTTTCTGGAGCTGCTGGTTGTCAGGATACAACATCCTCTGTACCATCAGGACTGGATGGTGGACCAATATAAGAACATTTTCCCTCTCCATTCCTGGAAGTCTTTCAAACCAGGATCTCAATTTGTTTACCCAAGTTTGCCTACAGATCCTTATGTGCATGCAAGGGCTGGATGCAGGCATCCCAGCTGAGCTCTGAAATCATGTGGTGGCTTGAGAGAGGTAAGTATCCACAAGCTTTTAGAAGTACTAAACTAGGAATAACAAAACTTTCCAAAGCAAGTATTATTTAAAATGCATCTTACATTGTAGCATCCGCCTTTACTTGCAATTCTGAACATGATTTCTCCCTGTACCCAGCATCTGTGACTTACAGTGACAAGTACATAGGACTTTGTGTGAAGTATGTGTAACCTGTCTGCTTCAGTTACCAGACTGACCTGAATCCTTTACTGACCCACCATGTCTCTTTACCCATCTCTGCTTGCTCAAAGTTGCAAGGCCAGTCCTTGCTAAAGCTTCTAACAACTGCTAGTGGTGAATGATAAAGGTGCTTTCTGGCTTCTGCAGTGCCTTTCTCCAGATAAAGGTGCATATTGCAGTACCCTCCCTTACTTGCTGGGAAATGACTAAACATTGAGGGTTAAACCTTGATCATCCTAGTTGGTTCTTAGCCATCAGAGCAGCTGGGTTTATTTTTGCTTCCCTGGCCTCAGTGATGGTAGGCAGGGCTCAGTTCTGGACTCCTGAATGACATGGTGCTTGTGCTCCCAGCCTGCCAGCTGAAGCCTCGGCTCTCTTGCTGGCTCTAATGGGATCTCTTGTCTTCTCCTTCACACACCATGAGTGAGGCAGCAAGGTGACATTAAAGTACAGGAACAGTAGATAAAAGGCCCTTACTGTATTTATTGCGTGTTACAGATAAGTAATCCACTCTGCTGTCAGTGTCTAGAGAAACAGCAAATAAAGTATACATGCCCCTTGCTTTGATGTGATGAAATCTCCAGAGGACATTTACTTCAGTGGCATTTGCAGTGCAGCTGTAGCTGAGTCTTTCAGTGGAAAATAAAAGATTTTCATGCCTTCATTCATTGCTTTAAAAATACCAGTATGGCTGATTCTTATGCAGACCACTTCTGTGGTCTGAGAGCTGGTTGGTTTTATTTTTCCAAAATGTTATTAAAATAATCTTAACCATTTCTGTTGGAAAGGGAAAAAATAATAGTTTTGTGGCTTCATACACAATATTAAAACAGCAGTCTGGTTTTCCAATAAAAGTATGGAAATTCAAAATGAAGGCTTACTTCATGTCCTGAGAGCAACTTGTTGGCCTTGCTAAAATGCATAATGGATGGAGTAGGGGAAAAACCTCAGTCTTACAGCTCTTAGCATACAGTTCAGCTTTTTTGTTGCTGGATTTCAAATTTGACATCACCATCTTACTTGTCTAATCAAGCTATAAAAACTTACTTGGTTTTATAACTTTGAAGCAGGTTAGAATCCAGTAAATCAGACATTACTTTAAAAAAACCTAAACAATAATTAAACAAGTTGTTTAGCAAAGGTACATCAGTAATTCTTGCACTTTTAAATTTTGAGATATAAACATGACTGTTTGGGACAATGGGTATTAGTCATTTCTGGTTTATTGTTTGGTCAGAAAGAGCCCAGAGGCATCAGCCAAGCTGCATCATGGGAAACTGTCCAGCCCCTGGGAAGCATGCTTTCCTGGTGTGAGCAGGGCATCCCTACGACAGGGCCAGAGCAGCTGGGGATCCCCATCCTCAGGAATGTCCTGACTTACCCTTATATAGTCCCCGATGACTTACTGCAGCTGCTTCAAACCTAAGGCTGACCATGAGTCCAATGCACTTGTGTGTGGGGTGGCCAGCACTGCGACGCTGCCCGTCTGTTTCTACCCTGCAGGTTTCCCTCCAGCTCTGGCTTACCCAACAACAGGGCAGGACTGAGTGTGGAGAGACTCCTCAGTGTTTCTGGGCTTCAGTTCTTGTCAGTGAGCAGCCTATCACTGTCACTGAGTTGCCTTCTGCCACTGACCAGTATAACCAGGTGTCATTACTCTGTACGTTATTCAGTCTCCCCAAGGCTTTGGAAAGGAACTTCTTCCCGAAGCTGTTCCTTCCCTCTCTGCTGTGAGCAGCCTACCCTAGCTGTTTACAGCCCTTTGATCCACTAAGTCACAGCTCTGTCAAGTCTGGCTGGTGCCCACACCCTCAAAGCGCCTGCCCTCCCTCTTCATCCCTCTCCTGGGAGGGAAGTTGCTCAGCTGGGATCGTTGACTTCCCTCGCCCACTTTCGCCAACATGCCCCAGCCGAGCTCCCTGTGTACCTGTGTACTTAAAGCTGATAAAATTGTAACTTATTTTTGATTACCACAGTGCTATTCAGCATCCATCTCCAGTGACCTGTAACACCTTCTGAAACTTTAGAGCTTGCAAAGATGGGTACATAAACCAATGTTAAGTCTTGAAAGAGGTACTTCAGAGCCAACTGGCTGGCTTGGCTTTGGTGACACTTAATGTTGTGAAGGTTGTACCTGCTGAAGTGCTCCATGTAACAAGCCAAACTGAAACCCGCCAGTCCCTTTCCCTGCAGCAGCCCATGTGTGCTGCGGAGCAGAGGCCACTCTCAGTCCCCCCGCCAGCTGGGCAGTTCATCTCAGATGCATTCCCACAGCGCAGAGGTTCCTGGATGTTGAGCTTTGCTGGGGGAATTTGCTTTGGAGGCTGGAGGAGTTCTTGTTTATTTTCTTTTCCCTGAGGGGAAATGAGTTGCCGAAGTAACCCGGACAAAGAGTAGTGTTTTAGATGGGATATTACAGCCTCATATTTATTTGCTTGTTTATAGGACTTTTATGTTCTTTTGAAGCACAGCAAGAATGCATAACACATTGTGATTATTTATTATAGCTGTAAGAAGGGGGCCTGGTGGTGATGAACATCTCAAAACCCAGCTGTGCAGAGCCCTTACCTGAAAGAGGACAGGGGGAGTTTCTGGATGAGATCTGCCCCTTCTGCCAGGCATTGTGTGTTTAGCAGCAGGTCTGTTCCCTGTCCAGACTCTTGTGATCTGCCAGGAGGAACTGGAACAAGCACTGCTGAAATCGCTAACATCATGTTCCGATTTGGCAGTAAGGATCCCTCGGGATGGTTCCTGGATGCTGGCACTGTATGCTTGTGGTTTTAAATTCATCGCTCGAGTAGGAAGTTAACACAGGCCAGGGAGCTTTTCTAGTGGGGTGGGATGTGTGACGTCCTGTCACGCTGGTATCCTTTCCTCCAGGACAGACCTTCAGCCTGCCCTGCATCCCTGCTTAATCACCTCCTCATCACAGGCTTTGCTAAGCAGTGGTGCCACACCATGAAATCTCACAGTCCTGGGTGCTTGCAGAAGCTGGAGAGAAGCTGTGCAAGAGGGTAAGAATGGAAGATAGAGATGACAGCTTGCAGGAGACTCATGGAGCTGGGGGAGTCCTGCCATTGCCCGGGTCAACACAAAACCTTTGAATGGCATGAAAAGCTGTGATGAAAGCACTGTCCTGACACAGCCTAGGGTGGCCACCCTGCCAGGCTGCTCTGGAGGTTTGGCATGTGGCCCTACACACCCAAGAGCCCTGTGCCCCAGGGGAGCAACCTGGCCCAGAGGAAGGCAGACGCAGGGGCTGTGAGAATGAAGACCTTAGGCCCACTGTAGGAGAGGACCTGGTTGGAGACCAACTTAAGAATCTGAATGTGCACAAGTCCATGGGACCAGATGAAATCCATCTGCAGGACCTGAAGGAGCTGTCAAATGAAATTGCTAAGCCACTGGCCATCATATTTGAAAAATCATGGTAGTCAAGTGAGGATCCCAACAATTGGAAAAAGGGAAATATAACCCCATTTTCAAGAAGGGGAAAATGGATGACCTGGGGAATTACAGACCAGTCAGTCTCAACTCTGTGCCTGGCAAAATCTTGGAGCAGATTCTCCTGGAAGGCATGCTAAGGTGCATGAAAAACAACAAGGTCCTTGGTGACAGCCAGCGTGGCTTCACTAAGGGGAAATCCTGCCTGACCAATTGGGTGGCCTTCTATGATGGGGCTACGGAACTGATGGACAGGGTTAGGGCAGTTGATGTCATCTACCTGGACTTGTGTAAAGCATTTGACACTGTCCCACACGACATCCTTGTCTCTAAATTTTAGAGACATCAATTTCATAGGTGGACCACTCAGTGGATAAAAAACTGTCTGGATGGCCGCAAGCAAAGAGTTGTGGTCAATGGCTCAATGTCCAGCTGGAGACCAGTAATGAGTGGTGTCCCTCAGGGATCAGTGTTGGGACCGATCTTGTTTAACATCTTTCTTGGTGACATGGACAGTGGGATTGGGTGTGCCCTCAGCAAGTTTGCCAACGACACCAACCTGTGTGGTTCGGTTGATACGCTGTCGGTGAGGAATGCCATCCAGAGGGGGCTTGACATGGTTGTGAGGTGGGCTGATGCCAACCTTATGAAGTTTAACCATGCCAAGTACAGGGTCCTACACCTGGGTGAGAGCAATCCCAGGCACAGCTACAGGTTGGGCAGGGAAGAGATTCAGAGCAGCCCTGCGGAGAAGGACTTGGGGGTGTTGGTTTATGAGAAAATGAACATGAGCCGGCTTCAGTGTGCGCTTGCAGCCCAGAAAGCCAACCGTATCCTGGGCTGCATCCAAAGGAGCGTGACCAGCAGGTTGAAGGAGGTGATCCTGCCCCTCTACTCTGCTCTTGCGAGACCTCACCTGGAGTATTGTGTGCAGTTCTGGTGTCCTCAACATAAAAAGGACATGGAACTGTTGGAACAAGTCCAGAGGAGGGCCACGAGGATGATCAGGGGACTGGAGCACCTCCTGTATGAAGACAGGATGAGAAAGTTGGGGCTGTTCAGCCTGGAGAAGAGAAGGCTGCGTGGAGACCTCAGAGCAGCCTTCCAGTATCTGAAGGGGGCTATAGGGATGCTGGGGAGGGACTATTCATTAGGGACTGTAGTGACAGGACAAGGAGTAACAGGTTCAAACTTAAACAGGGGAAGTTTAGACTGGATATAAGGAAGAACTTCTTTCCTGTAAGGGTGGTGAGGCATTGGAATGGCTTGTCCAGGGAGGTTGTGAATGCTCCATCTCTGACGGTGTTCAAGGCCAGGTTGGACAGAGCCTTTGGTGACATGGTTTAGTGTGAGGTGTCCCTGCCTATGTCAGGGGGGTTGGAACTAGATGATCTTGGGGTCCTTTCCAGTCCTAACTATTCTATGATCTATGAAGGCAGAGGGAGCCTGAGCAGTGTCCGTTGCACATTATGGTTTTCAGAGCCAGCCGTCCAGGTTACAGACACAGACAGAGGGTCTACATCATGTCTTGAATTCCTGGGGCAAGATGGGAACCAACAGTTCCTCATCTGGGACATGCTCAGGATGAAGCAAGAAGAGATGACCTTGAAGAGAAGTTCTTGCAATCGAAACTCTCTGGTTTTCTCTGGAACATGCTGTACAGGGTTGTTCTTCCATAGAGAGCATGTATGTGTGGTGCAAAAGCCTGTTCAAGGCAGTAGTGTACCACCAGCATTCTCCATGCTATACTGTTACTGGATCTTGGTTGCAGACCAGCAGTATAACAAACAGGAACCCTTCTGTGCTATAACTTACATGGAGGCAGCTTTGCCAAGGGAAGGTGACAGCAGAGGTCTAAGGGTCTTTGACCCAGTGCTTGGCAGAGTTCCTGAGGTCCCTGGAAAGGAGTTGATCTTCCTTGGAAAGATGCAAGGGCAAGGTGGGAGGCAGATGGCCTCAACACCTTCTCGGAGGGGTCATTGGACTGGAGAGGGAAAGGGAGCTTTTTCAAACCCCATCATGCTTGCTCAGCCAGTCCTGCTCTCCTGGGATGGCCTGTCCTCTGGCTTCCTCTGTCAGGCAGCTCCAGCACCACCCCCTAGTGCAAGATGTCTTATTTCTTCTTCTTTCTTCTCCCCAGCTTTTTATGACTTTTATGAGGCATTTCAAGCTTTATATCTGATGGGATTTGAGATGGAATCTAACTAGTGATCTTCTCATGTGCTGGTGATTAGGTAAGGCTGGTATGGGAGTGGATGTTATGTGGGGTGGGGGAGACCAGTCAGTAACCTCAGTTAGGAGAGCACTCTGTACCTGAGGTCACTGCTTCAGGGCAGGAGGCAAAAAGCAGCCTCTGAAATTGGTCTTCTCCATGAAGTACAGAGGAATAATGTGGAGAGACATCTTGGAAAAAATCCACAACTAGAGAAACAACAGGATGGGGCAGAGACCTAAGAGTAGACTGGTGGGTTTTTAGGTGAGAGATTGTGAGAGTCTGCAGACCACGCATCCTCCTTTCGAAGGCACCTGTCTGTGATGAGTGGCCTCAGTATCCTCAGTGAATCTTCTCTGGTGGTTCACCAAGGCTTCTGAGACATAGTAGACTTCATGGCTTACATAGTGAGACTGTCAGAGGTCCTTGAACAGGGACATGAGTTGTGTCCCTACATATGTTGGAAGGCCACATGGAAATGTTGCCTGACTGGACTAGTCATGGCAAAGACTTTGAACTCAGAACCTGTAGACTGAAATGGTCACCCACAGATTGGTAAGATCAGTGTTGACACCAGCCCTCCTCTCCACCAGGATGGACTCAGGGGTGACACTCTCCCCTGCTTGTTGTCATCGGTATGTAAATAGACTAATAATACATGCAGCCTTGGTGCTGTTTGAGAAAGCAGTATACCAGTAGTGATGGTGGGAATGGAGCTTGATGCATATTGGTGGTAGGTAGGTTTTACAGGTTTGTGGCAGTTGTTGAGGATTTCAGCATAACTGAATGTGCTCTCAAACGTGTATCCTGCTGGAAAATGCTCTGCCAGTGGTTCTGGGCTCCTGCCCCTTGCTGGCACTGCATGACTCAGGAGTGCCTGCATCCTGGCACCATGAACAGAGGTTTGATTTACAGCCCTGGTTCCCAGACTCTCACTTTGGCACAGCAGGAAATACCAGTTTCTGGGGAGAGAATGTGCTGGTGGAGTGACTGTGAGATGAAGATTCTGAGGAGCAGCATTAGTCATGACACGGTCACGTCACACCAGTGTTCTTCTTCAAAGCACATTAACTGCAATCAGATAGAGGTAACTGTTGTGTGGGTACGGTACACAGAATCGTCCAGTCCCACCAACTCTGACTGGAGACACCAGGGCAGGGGTCTTCAGCCTAACACTGCTCCCAGCAGGTGCAATGCTGCAGCTGCAGCAAGTTGTTTGGGGCCGTGTCTGGCTGATCTCCTGGGAGTGGACAACCCCTTTAGTGGACCCTGTTAGTGATCCTGCAGAGGATTTTATCCAGTTTGTTGTTGTCTCCTTGTACTGGGGGCACAACAAATTGCAGTGTGTCCAGGTGCCAGATGTGGCCTTACCTGAGGGGAATAATACTTTTCCCTTGACCTGCTGGATGCTCTTGCACTGGGCTAGTTGGCCTTCACTGCTGTGACTCCTGGCCAGCTTGGCGTGCATGAGTCTGCAGATGCCTCTCACCTGTGGAGCCTTGCATGGAGAGCTGCCCCCTCCAGCCCACCTCAGCCTGTCCCACTCATGAGGCTGGACTGTCTTGGGGCAGGACTTCTGCTGAAGTCTTTCTGAGGATACCACTCAACACCTGGCCTGCTGCCTGTGGGAAGTGCCATGGTAGATATAGCCGTCAGCTGCTCCTTTCTTCATACAAGCTATTCATCATGTCAGTTAAATTTTACATAAAACAAAGCACCTCAGTTATTGTTCTTTCACCTCTCAATATCAAATCTCCAAACAAGCCCAACTGAGCATGCAGTTTCACATACAAGTGGGACACCATTGTGATTTTTTGTCTTTGCGCATCCTGCTCCAGCTCACAGAAGCACTGGCCATCCATTCAGTAGGAAGAAGAGATGTGGTACCTAACTCCACAATTAATCAAACTGTTGTACTTCTCTTTGGCATGAAATAAAATTGGATTTGAACGTGCAGTGAGGCTAATGCTACTTTGTACAGCTTTTTATGAAGATTATAAAATTGAGGCAAAAAGCAGATCTTACTGTAATTAGAATATATAAGAGTTAATCATAGGGAGGAGTGGATTCGTATTTGCTCTGAAATGTTTTAAACTGCTGCAAAGTACCTTCAGCTGAAGGAACTGAACTTCACTATGAACCCTTTGTGTACTGAAGTGTTTTCTACATCCATTTGAGTTGCAACACAGAAGTTGCAGGGCTGTTTTCCCCAGAGGTTCAAGAGTCCCATGTGTTCATTTTGTTGATATGTGAAGTCATTTGAGGTTTTGAAGAGTTATACAATATTTTAGTTGATGTGCTAGAGGCAACCCAAGCCGCTTATTCCCATTTATTCACCCTTTGAGAAAAGATTTGGAAAAAAGTCACCCATAATTGAAATTTCAACTCAGAAGCAACTAGGGGAGAACTGGGAGATAAGCTGTCACCAGATGGGGGAGGGTTGCATGTGGAGGCCATACTCTGCATAATGCGCCATTAAAACTTCATGAAGAAGTGTCCCAGAAAAAATGTTACAAAGCACTAGGCTTAATATTAAATTCTTCGTAGCAGTCTGGTCATTTTCAGGAAGGAATAATCAGCTTAACCACAGCATTCACATATTTAATGTTCTGAGAGAAGAGAAATTGACTTACTTTTTTTTTTTTTTTCCCCCCAGTAATTAATGAAAGTCAAAAGCAGCAACTGGAATCTGTGAGCTACTCCTCCCGCTACGCTCTGGGACTTTTCTATGAAGCCGGTACACGGATTGATGTCCCCTGGGCTGCACAGTACATCACTGATAATCCCTGCATACGCTTCATCTCCATCGACAATAAGAAACGCAATATAGGTCAGTGCTCCCATTATTTCCCCTAAACACAGTGACAATAGAGGGTGTAGATCATGAAAAATGCTGTTTAATTGAGTGTTGCTATTCTCAACAGAGCAATTATTTAACTCCGCCACAGTGGATAGCATTTCATGTCACATTTGGCCTATAATAAAATACACAATGAAAGTGGGAAGGTCCTCAGAAAATCACCACCCAGCACATGGTTTACATTACTGCATTTATAAAACCAGTGCCAGGGGATTTGAGACATCAAAATATTGCTATTCCAAGAAAGAGCTGGAGTTCCTTTTTTTAAACATTGATTCACACACATGCCAATTTATCTCCCATTATCTATTACAGTACAACTCCTGTCTGTTCTTTCCACAGAGCATGCTTGCAAGTAGTAATAAGTTATATAATTGAGGCTATTCAGTCTAATTTAGAGTTAGCCAGTGTGCTTTAATAATCACGGAGAACCCTTGGAATGGTTGCACCATTACAAGTGCAGCTTCTCAGTAAAGCTTGGAGACCAGCCCACAAGGCAGACACATCTCATCTGTTTCTGGAAGATGGCACTTGAGAAAGTATATGTTTTATTTATTAAATGTATTTCATATACCATGAATGCGTTGGCACAAAATAGCTAAAGAAAAAAACACTAGCATTTGAGTTTAATCAAGTTCATTAGGAGCTGAAACTGCTTCCCAGTTCTGTTACTTGCTCATGTTGCAATGATGCCCAGATTTAACCACATCCGTGAAGTAGGGGTAAAAGCCTACCCACCTTTGTGGTGACCTACAAAGCACTGTTACTCACTGTCCCAGAATAAGGAAGGATTTTCATAATCGACTGCTGCTAAATATGTAATTATTGCGTATTACCAAATTCACCGTGCTAAAGCATGTTGAGGTTCAGACCTGGAAGACTTCTGTTTGTAGTCTTCCGTGTTCAGCTGGGATTCGTTGTTTTCTGGCCAGTCTGCAGACATCAGTTATGTTAGAACCGTCTGGGCAGGGCACTGAAAACCTTGCCCATCACCCTTATATCTACACACTGTCACCGTGCTAGAGAACAGCTATAAGGTTGAGCATGCCTTCCCTCTTTTTACCGTAAACATGCAATTTGATGTAATAAGCTATCATAAGGATGTATCACAGTATAGCAGCAGTCTAGTGGCCAGGACCTCCGAAGATCTCTGCTTCAGCTCCCATTCACAGCAGGCTGTGCTAGCACAAGGTCGGGGCAGCTGTTCTTTAGTCTATCTGAGCTTAAAAATAAAAAAAACAGAACGGAGATCCCCCACATTGCTGGTGACGTGTCCCATGGTTGCACCTCTGCTGGAAGAAGGGATGCTTCTTGATCTTCAATCTGAACTTCCCAAGGTTCAGCCTGTGGATATCGCCCCCTGTTCCATTGCCTGCCTCTACCAGTTGAAGACTCACAGTTCTTCAGGTTGGAAAGGACGACTAGAGGTTGTCTGGTCCTATCCCCATGCAAAGTTTGAATTTAGATCCAGCTGCAAAATTCTGTCATGTTGTTCAAGGTCCTGATGTGATGTGATTTGCCGCCTTCGTACTGCTGGCTTATATTCAATGGTTGATCCACCAATAACCAGCAGGATCTTTTCAGAAAGGTCTGTTGCTTAGCACAGTTAATGCATAGGGTTGTCCTGTGTCAGACACAGGACCTTGCAGTCCTTGTTGTGGTGATTGCAAAGTTCAAGTTGGCTCTTTCAAATATGTCCTTCTTTGCACCAAAGCCAGCTGGGTAGCAATAGCTCTTGAATTGCCTCCAGAGACAGTAGTTTATGCTGGGAGCAAAGGTGTTGGAGAGATGAATCAAGTCACCAGTGTGGAAGCCCAGTTTTATTATTTTTCTTAAGAATTTAGCCTGTTGGTCTGAAAAGAAGGAAAAGGTTTTGAAACAAAAGAACGGCTGAACTGGGCAAAATAAAGATGCAGCTACCCTGATATGCTTTCTCCAGGAGGGACCAATAGTGAATATGTAAAAAAAAGTCTAAGAAAAGCCAAATACAGAGTGATTTTATTTTTTCTCTGGCATTGTTTCCTTGTAACTGACAATACGCAGCTGGAGATTTTCTTGCATGTAAGATTATATTGCCATTGTTGTGTTTGATGATAAGTACTTGATAGTTGATAGCACCTACTGGTGTTGTCAGTCCCTGCTGCCTGATTCTAGCTGTGCCGAAGAAGACAGCCCAAGGGAGAAATTCACCTGTCCTTTCCTCAACTGCTTGCATATATTAGCTCAAAGTGCCACCAACAAATATGGAATTATAATGGAATTATTGAATACCGAATATGGTGTCTTTGCTGTCTCCAAATGCAGTTTAACCAAATAGAAAGTGTATTATTTGTGCCATATTGTTAATATATAGAAACAACCAGAACGTAAGTGTTGACACATACCTTTCTCACTGCAATTTCCCTCGTATTGTGGAGGGATCTGTTTATATGAACAAAATTTTCCAAGAAGAACAAATTATATGCCTTCACAGGGCTGAAACAAGCTGGGGGCCAGCAACTGAAGATGGGTTCTTTCTGGAAGGTCTCTCCTTCTGAAATATAAACAGTCAACCAGCTGCCTTGACTGTGCTCTCTTCCAATGAACTTGCATTTTGCAGATTTACACTTTGTTCCAGGAAAAGTAGTACTTGGGAGACAGCAGTACATGTTAGCTGCAGCAGTATTTCTGGCTGTGAGCTCTTGAGTGGAGCACATGAGGGTTGGAAGGCATGCCTGTATTGTGTTCAGTAATGCTGACATAAAGAAGTATAAAAATCAGAAGTGATCACCAAGCGATTCACTTTAAATGCATGCACAGCTCTGCTGAAAGTAGAGATACACACACACATACATACTTCAAGAAGTCATGGGCAAGAGGAGCTGAGTGTGAAATTTATTTACATATGTGGAGTGCTGCAGCCAAAACACTTGAATATGAAGTTCCTTTATGCTTGTTCTAGCACATATGCAAATATTTTGCATTTGTATTTTTCTTTCCATGCTCGTGACCTCCAGAACATTTCAGTGGGGGGTACAGCAGCACCTTGCTGTCCTTTGTTCACCCTTTTTTTTTTTCTTTTTGGTGGGGGAGGGGGGGTCCCATTGCCCCACTCATCATACTTCCCATTCTTCCATTCTTCAACCTTGATTGGTTGTGATTCATCTGAAGAATATGGTGGTGAAAATGAAAATGTAAGCATTCAGAGAGAGACAGCAGAAATGCTCAGGCTAAGATTTATGTTGGATCTCCTGGGTGAAGCAGCTGAGATCTTTCAGGGTAGTCATCCTTCCCAAAAAGCCATCACCTTCTCCAGCTGATTTCTTGTCCTGGGTTCAGCAGTAGCAGTCATTTTTCTCCTTCTTGGTAGCTGGTGTAGTGCAGTGTTTTGACTTTCGGCCTGGGAACAGAGCTGATAACAAGAATGTTTTGGTTTGGCCAAGGACTTTGTGAGCCTCATGCTCTGCCAGGGAGGAGGGGAAGCCAGGAGGAAGCAGAGACAGGACACCTGACCCAAGCTAGCCAAAGAGGTATTCCATACCGCAGCATGTCATGGCCAGGATGTAACTGGGAGTTAGCCAGAAGGGCTGGGAGACTGCAGGGTTGGAGGAGGTATGGGTCGGTGCTTGGTCGGGCCTGGGGAGTGAGTTATCGGTTGGCTGGTGGTGAGATGTTGTATTCTCTTCCCTTGTTATTTCCTTTATCATTGTTATTATTGGTGGCAGCAGTAGTGATTTGTGTTATACCTTAGTTACTAAACTGTTCTTATCTCAACCCGTGGGAGTTGCATTCTTTTCAATTCTTCTCTCCGTCCCTCCGGGAGTAGGGGGAGGGAAAGAAGGGGGAGAGTGAGTGAACGAGTTGCCTGACTGGGTTTAAACCACATGTCTGAATGGTCCCACTTCCACCATTCCTCCCCTGTGCCATATACACTGCCCCTGTGTATATTCAGTTGTATATTATTTCTCAAGCACCTGCATGCATGCATCCCTCCATTGCAATAATCTTAAGAGGGAAGATTGCTTTGCTGCCCATCAGATGGGGCTGCAATGCCTATCACATGGTGTACATCCTCAACAGATAGAGGAGCATGGCTGCAGTTCTCTAAGCACAAGTAAAACTGACTAATGGATCAGACACAAACTGAAATTTGATTTTTCTGGTGTTTCTACACATACTTTGATGTATCTGCAGTTAAGGAGATTTATTTAACCCTTGTTACCACCTCAAATACTAACATTTTAGTTAACAGCTTTGAACTATAGAAATCCAAATGAAATAGCTGTAGCTTTCTGATAAGGGACTCTTCATTAAACACGTAACTATCCAGAAAAATAGCTCCATCTATATGGAATCTACCTAAAGGCAAGTAGTGTAGCCCTCAAAGAATAAAAGGGAAAGTCTAGCCCTCACTGTGAAAGTCCCAACTGTCCTTTTCATTTCTGTGAGATACCGTAGTCCGTTTTGACTCATTTGTTAAAGCAGAGAATAAAACTTTCTCTTACACAAGTTTCACGTTTTATCAGTGAAATACCTGAAACAGCCTTGTTGATATAATTATACAATAGAATGGGTTTGTTAGCAGAGCTGGTGAGTTGCAGTCTAATTCTGTAGAAATCTCAGCCTTTGCTTGCTCTTAGAGTTGCACACTTCCCCCAGGACCACTGGCACCTTGCTGTGTTGTGATGAGCTGCAGAGCTCTGAATCGCTGCTTGTTGCATGGCACTTGCAGACTCATAAGACCTCTTCTGGCTAGGATATATGGCAGCATCCCCTCTATTTTTCTTTTCCCCTTGATTTCTTTATGCAGACTGCTCAAGGGCTGCTGGTTCTTCAGACATCTAATGTGTAATGGTATTCTTTAAATCATAAGTTCGCATTGAACGTAACTCTCATCAGCATGTCCTATGAACTTCTGTAATGGAGAACAAGCCATCTTTCTGATAGTCCAGGGGGGTGAAACAGAGCAGCCTGACTTCTCAGAGTTTTGTCTTTGTTTACACTGTTAGAGAGGAATTGAATCTTCTGTGATGGACTAACCCTTGCTGTGATGGGGAGGAGGTAGTGTGCCTGACCCTGGCACAGCTTAGTCTGCTGGGTGGGGAAGGCACCCAGGGAAGTCCCTGGCAGCTCTTCTTGGCAGCACATTACCACCATTAGTTGGCTTCATTGTGACACAGCCTAGTTCCTTACAGATAACTATGGGTGACATCTGTTTTCTTCTCAATTTACGTGGAAGTATCAATAGTGAAGCTGTTGTTTCTGTTTTCTGTACTGCTGTTACCACTGTAATCTGGAGCGTGTTGATCCTCTGAGAAGGAAGGCTTTTTGCATCAGCTGAGGATCTCAGCTGCTGTTCTTAAAACTGCGTCTCTGTCTGCAGAGGTAATGTGCTTAAGCATTACTTAAGAAAGAGCCTACAAGAGCTGTATGTTGAATTCCCTGTGTGGTATGAATGAATAGTAAATATTTGTGTGATTGGCTGCCTCAAACACCCCATAAATATTTATAGCTGGTCATTGGGACAGTGGGAATTCTTCAGTATAAAATATTTCAAGCCATATCTAAGTAATACTGCAGTCTCTGCATCTCTTTACATTCTGGAGACTAAAGATAGATGACAGATAAAGACGGAATATTTTGCTTCAGGATTGCAAAGTTATATAATTTAAAGGGAAGATTCGTCTTGCAGGTTTTCAGGATCAGTGTAATTCTTGAGTATCCTTTTTAATTTTAAAATACACATGCCTTTATCTTCTCAGTACTGACATGAGAACTTTTAGGAAGATGGAAGAGTTATAGAGTTATTTAGGTTTTCACCTCATTACATGGCCAGTTTCTTCATAATCCCCTGCCTGCACTGCCTTCCTTTTAGAAAGCTAATAATGAAGCTGCCTGTAAGGATAATGGAATACCCAATTTGTGAATATAAAAAAGTTAGTGCCGTTCTTTACATGGAGTCTTCCAAAATGTGCTTTGCAAGACAGAGCAGATTTTATTCCAGGGAGAATACAGGACCTTATGAACCGCAAGAATTTCTGAGGATAACTTGGAAAGCTTGCTAACTGTTTTGCTGAATAGCAGTATGGCATTTTGAAAGCAAACCTCTATCTCGCTTGCTTGCTTGCTAGGTGTGGTAAAGTTAATCCTGTTCTTTCTTTTATTTTAGATACAGTTTTATAAGGCCTACATGCATGTCTTTTGGCAGCTTGCTGACCCCTTCCAGGGAGTAAGGATACAGTTCCAGCATCTATGCTGCCCTCCCTATTAACCCATCAGTATTTCCTTTACAGCCTAGCTTCGAGGGTTTGTTTGATGTGGCAGTGATGAAGCCCTTCCCCTTCTCTTCATGCTACCCAGGACCAGAATGGGTTTTGGATGGCAAAACACATCTCCCCAGTAAGATTCAAAAATCCTGAGGGGCAGGAAGCAAAACTATCTCTTGTTTTTTTGTCAATATCTGTTCTGACTTCAGGTTTTCACAGAACCATAGAACAGTTTGGGTTGGAAGGGACCTTCAAAGGTCATCTAGTCCAACCCTCCTGACCTTGGCATAGATTCACCAGGGAAGAGTAGCTTTTACATTTTGCAAGGGCAAAGATTTTTGTGGACAGAAGTTATGTTTTGTTTTATTGAGGTGTTTATCCTTTGGTGATCTTTCCTTCCCCTTCCTTCCCTTAGACTGATGGTAAGGAGGACATGGCCACCACAGAAGCTGACTTTAAACTGACTTTAAACATCTGAGAACTTCCCAGGACAGAAGAAGGTCCTCATGGGAGAACTTGGCACCAGGGGCTGTTCACATTGTCACTGTCCTGCAATACAGAGTGTGTGGAGGAATTTGCCCACAAGTCTTTTTATCTCACCATAACAGTGACAGCTGCACTTTTAGCCCAAGCACCTTTGCTGAGCAGCTTCACCCAGGACACTGTGCTCTTCTATCCTACCTATTATCCTACAATAAATGTGTTATTCAAAGCTAGGAGCCACCTTTCTGATGCCAGATGCTCTTGAGCCACAAGCCACTATGCTGAAGATGCGGCCCTGGGCTTTGTTCTCTATGCTTTTCCTCAGGACATCTTTTAGTAGCCCCATCCTTTTCCTGAAAGCTAATACTCCTAACAGGCTTAATCCTGCATAAATTCTTGCTGTCAGCAGTGTGTCCTCTTTTTTACCCAGGCTGTGTGATTCTTCTAGCTGGGATTTAATGACGAGTGTTGAGACAGTCCCAAAACATTAAGAAGCTGATGGCCACCTTCTGCTTACAGTCCAAACAGCTTTCCCCTCATTTCCAGGTTGTAGGTTAAAATTCAGTTTCCCCAGAGAGTTCAACATGGGGAGACTTTGCCAGTACTTAATTCAGTTATAACTGGCTGAAGTGCAGTGTATGGTGAACTCTAATTGCTTTCTTGCTTTGTGTCCTTGACACCCCTTCCAGATAGTTCATACGTCTTCTACCTGTGACAGCTTCTCCTTCACAGTACTCAGTGTTGGAAGTCTTCCTTGTCTGTTTTCATGGGCTTATACAAACCTACCAGGCCCCAGTTGGAGGCAGCAGGGTTGGGGCTTCTGGTCTGACCCTGCTCCCAGCAGAGCAAACATCACAGCTATAGCAGGTGTCCAGCTGAATCAGAGTAGACCTCAAGGATGGAGACCCCACCACCACTCAAGGCCCCATCCTAGGAATGCCCCACTCCCATGGGAAAGGGCTGGATCCTCATGTCCAGTTGGGATTTTCTGTTGTTGCAGTTGTGCCTATTGGCTCTTGTCCTGTTGCTTTGCACTTCTAAGAAAAGTCTGGCTGTGTCATCTCTGTCACCTTCCCTTTAGGATGTGGAAGATGTGGTTAGAACCTCACTTTTCAATTCCCCACTTACTTAATTCTGCATTTGTTTTATTTCCTGTATTTTCAATTCATCCATTTCCTTTTCCATGTATGTGGTTTCAGACTTGCTAAGAGGGGAAGACACTGCTGATCAGACTGACAGTGCAGCTGGACTTTTGCCCTAAGGTGCTTCAGCATCTCCCATAAGGTCTTTGTGAACTAGACTTTTCTGTGGGGGAGTGGTGGAACTTCATACTTTGAGACCAAAAAAAAAGGGATTTATTCATCTCTACTACTTTGCTTAGCCTTGCAGGCTGCTCAGAATGAGCCAAGACATCCCAAAGATAGTGGCCGTGTTAAATCTGGGGCCCACATCAGAGCCTGACTCCACCACTCTTCCCATCCCCATGAACAAGCTATTCCACGTTCTGCAAGGTCTGCACAGCCTCAGCTACTGCTGCTGGGCCTGGCAGGGATGTAGCAGCTGCTGTGACACCTTCCCTGTCACAGAGTGGATGCTGGGCTGGATCAGCCAGAAATCATGCAGTTCTTTTCTGTTTACATGGACCTTGAAAGTTAAGTGTTTATTCTCACATTTCTCGCTTTGCATCTACTATCCTGTGTTGGTCATGTGCAGTGCAGCAGAACAAAAGAAATTAACAGTAGAATGAGGAAAGCTTAATGCAGAAGGGAAGGAAATCTGTAGTTAGGGTATTGCATATTCCCTGTGCCATGGAGGAAAGTCTGAAGCTTGGTCAGAAACTATGTCTGCCAAACTGCTGTTGCTGCACAGAATGATACCAGCACTTTCCTTCCTGGCTGCAGCCTCAACAAGGTCTCTGCACAAAAAGTCACTTTCTTCCTGGTGCAAATCAACAGGCAGACCAGAAGACACGGGGTAGGCACCAGTGATGCAGCTCACAAAGGAAGGAGAGCCAGGCACAAGTTTGTTGCTTGTAGTTTTTCACTGGGGTCCCTCAGCAACTGCTGCCAACTCTGGCAAGGTGGCTCCTTGCTCATTATGCAAGTAGGTATAAGCTACAGCCAACTCTGCCATCTCATTCAAGGTGTGATCTACCTGGCATCTTATGCCTTCCACCGCATCAACTGATCAGACTAATTGCCATGCAGCTGGGAGAAGTTGAAAGCTCTTATTCTGCTTCCATTCACCCTTAGATCATTACCCCTCACACTGCCAAGTGTTCTTGGGCATGCCACATCTCCCATGCTACTTTGTCATCTACTAGCATGACTGTAGGTGGCTTGCATTCTTGCCACAGATGAAAGAAATTAAAATCTCATGACAAGCCCTGCCAGAAGCTATAATTTTTAAGCTAACTGTTGCAGCCTAGGGAGAAAAATGATGGTTTTATCTCTGCCGTGGCTGAACAGTCGCTCATACCCAGTGGATCAAGGGTGAGATACACCCATTGTTTTCAGGGAAAAGTGTATTTTAAACTGCCCTCTAAGCCAGTGTTTTTGCAGGAGAAAGAAAAGGGCTTCAGGCTAAACTTGATCCTTGCAGGCTGCATATTTCAGTACTGGAAGGCTGTGACTCAGTGGCCTCTGGAAGCCCTCCAAGCTATCAGTAGCTCAAAGGAGAAATCAAAAACTGAACGAATTGCCTGTTCTCCTGAAACTTGTTTTGTACATGCTGTGGAAGAGATGAGAGATTTGAAAGAAGGCGGCCCTGTCCAAAAACCATTGGCTATAGCAAGTCACAGCAAGCAATGAGTATTTATGTTATTAAAAAGTTAGATGTCTTTTAGTGAGCCTATTTGCCAAGTTTATGTGGAAGAATTTGCCAGAATACCATGCACACTGTAATAAATTCCAACACACCTAATAGGCTTCCCTACTTGGTCTGCTGTCCCTGAATCTGTATGTAGGAATGTCAGAATACCTGTTTTCTCCCCCAAAATGGGAAGGAGAGACTGAGTAGCATTTCTGGTGCTTTTCCAGACAACTGGAAAAGCTGTGTGAACACAGATATGCCCTGTGCTAGCCTGTGAAACCAGGCTTTGGGATGGTAGGAGAAATCTCAGGAAGATGAGGCTGAGGCTGAGGCTGAGGCTGGATGTTAGGCAATCAGTTAATCAGAGCTCAGGGAAGAAGGTGGCCTGTTTGATTGACTCTGCTTCTAGACAAGAGTGATCTTTGTTTCGTAGTACTTAGTCCCCAGATCTGCCTTGCCTTCATCCCAAATCCATTGTTGGGTGGGTATGTTGGGCCTGTCCATCCCCAGTAGCTCAGGCTTTCAAGCCCAAGATACAAAGAGCAAAATCAGCACCTCAGATTATAGGAAACAAACTCAGTTTTTAGACACTTCAGGAAATCGCCCAGGAAAAGAGCTGTAGTACTTGCTGAAAACAGAGCTTGCAAGCCCAGCCCAGGGAGTGAAGTGAATGATCTTCTGCTCTTAGGAGTGCCTTATGTAGAAAAGGAGAACTCTAAGAAAAAGCAGCACCATGGCTCGGTGCCTGCAGACATGGGCTGTAAGGGTGCATTTCTGAACACAACCAGGAAACATCTTCCCGCCTTTTTTGCCACATTTTCACAGTTTTTGAGAGCAAGGGCTGACTGAGCTGTCAACCCAAGAGACTCATTAAGGGATCCTTCCTTAAGTTAAGGACGTTAAAGCCATTTCTTTCATGCTTGCTGTGGGTGCTAGGACTCGGTACTGCTGCACCTCAGTAGTGTCTTCTGAAGTATCAGCCCAGGACAGAAAGCTTATCAGAAAAAGGCATTTTGGTTGCCTTTGAAAAGCTGGAATTTGTCATCTTCTCAAAGGGAATTTCCAGCTGGAGGAGCTGGAGCTGGACATCACCAACAGAGAGATAAAGAGTTCTATCAAGGTTGGTATCTGATGGCCAGAACTAATCAGAAAGTGTTCAGCTGCCTCTTTCTTTGTGGATCCTTTGGTCATAAAATGCTCATTTGCTGAAACTAAAATGTTTTTCTAGGAATGTGCCAATTCAAACATTTAGCTTCCAAAAGGTGAAATTTCAGTTTGACGGCGTGAGAGGGAATTGCTTAATTTAACAACCAGCTTGTCGAGTTTGAGCTCTCAGCTGAAATACAGCAGACCCAGGTTGTGTCCTTGCACCAGCAAACGCATCCTGCTTATTTGAAGTGAAACAACCCCAGTAGGAGTGGCTCACACAAGAATCTTCTGGGTCCTCATCATGCTTTGGCACAGGGAAATCACTGAGCCTGAAAATCCCCTATTCTGGGCAGTGTCTCTGGCCACTGGTTGTTGGCTCTCCAGGTGTCTGTAAAGTGCCAAGCCAACATGCCATCAGGGACCAAAGTCCCTTGCTGTAGAGCACCTACAATCAGCCCCAGTCGTAATGAAGCTTGACTAAGTCTGTTGGGATGAACCCCAGCACTTGAGGTGCCTTCAGTTCCTCCCCTGACACTGCAGCCTGGTTGATTTTTAAGGGACAACTTGTTCTATTTTTTAATTTTTTTTTTTTTTTCTGTTTTGCTCATTTGCACGTATGTGCCTGAGGGCAGAAGTTATTGAAAGTTCACACTCCCCAACACGTGCATGTCGACGAATGCATTTCGATTTCCTGAAAGTTGCTAGAGCAGCAAAATTTGAGTTGTGTTCACTTGTGCAGGACAAAAGGAAGTGCTGATTTCTCAATCTAACCTGCCCTGGCTTCTGTTCCACTTCTTCCCTTCCATGAAGATAAAGTATTGGTTTTGTTCTAGTCTTTCAACCATGTAAACACTGTTGCGTGTTAAATGCCTTAATCTTACCACACAGCTGGATGAGCTTCAGGCTTTTTTAAAGGGTTTCCCCTTTTCCATTGCCAGTGATGTAATGAGTTCCAGATGCTAGTGTAGCCCCTTGAGAAACCTCACCTCCAACCCAACTACGTTGCAGATGAGTGGCAGCAGCCACATGCCTCCAAGTGCACTGCTGTTGTAGGGGCAGCAATTCTTACTATTTGTAAACCTGGATGGAAAAATGTCTACAAATTGCATGTTTTTTCTTGTTGTTCTCTTTTGAAAGTTTGCCACGATTACCAGGTGGTTGCCCTCTTTGTAGAGCCTGTTAAAATGCTTTGGAGGAAACGGGAAGAGTTGACTTCCAGTGTGTTCCTTGCTCCTTCCAGCTGCTACTTACAGGGTATAGGAATGCCTTGAGGTTCCTCTAGGAGATGTGTACAACTAGGGTTATTGCAATGGGAAAACCATCACAGATTTCACAAAAAGCCTGTATTTCTTCACTGTGCTTCTTGTCAACAACTTGTGTTGTTACTCCTTGTGTTTTTTTCCAGCTGGAGGAACACAGTGGTGCCACAGATATTTTTGTTCTTGAGTCCTGGGCTAGAGGGACATTGTCAGCATGCAGGGAAGGCAGGTATTAATAAGTAATCTTTTGAAAACATCTCTCTCTCTTCTTTATTTCAGAGTCTCCTGAAATTGGGCCCTCAGTTGTAGTTCACACAACTGTGACGTTTGGAAGTGAATACCTGGATTCAGACCCTACAGAGGTGCAGCAGTTAATTCTCAGTTACCTGGAGAGGATTGTGCCATCCCTACCTAAACCATCCAGCATCAAGTGTCAGAAATGGAGATACTCCCAGGTACTCTCAGGTGGTATCAGTCAGCTGGGAGGATGCTGCTGGGGTAGTGCTGTAGTACAGACTTTCAGGGCATCGCAAGAAACAGGGCATCATACAACTCAGTGGTTTTCATCCTCAGTGAGCAAGAGGGAACGGGATAGTTGCTTGATATCCATAATACATTCTTCCACGTAGCCATGAACAGCACCTAAGGCTGGCCAACAACAGCCAGATCATTTCTAGTCATCTTTTTTATGTAGTGGACCTTGATCAAAGGTACATTGCAGCACTCCTGGCAAGCAGAGACAGGAGCAGTGCACAGGAAGTATATCCCACATGCTTCAGTGGGATTTTAGCTGATGTTTAAAAATACGACTTGATCTGTCTCTTCTGTATATGAAAGTACGTGGCATTATTAGCAAAATTCCCAGTTTACCGCAGAGTAGCAGAAGTCCTTGCATTCAGACGTACTAACTGTTATTGTTTGATTTGATCCAGTTCAATTTAATAGTATGTTATGCAAAAAATATTTTAAAGTAAACTACTTAAGAGTAATAATAGCAAAATGTGTATATTTTACAGACTTCTTTTAGAAATCCAAGGGAATTGTTGGCAATTTTCTAAAGTATTGGAGTGTATCTACGTGTTTACCAAAGCCTCTTAAGTTAAATTACATTGGTGAAATTCAGTGTGGAAGTTGATGCAAAATATTTACTTAAAGCAGTCCCCTAAAAATTTTTCATCTTATGAAATCTGGAAAAGTTACTGGAGATGACTGTTGTGAAGTCTGCTCATACCCTTTGATCTGCATCCAGTTTAGAAACCTGGTCTCATTAACACAAAGTTTATTTTTCTGACTCATACAAAAATCGTGGTGTGTTTTCTATGTTGCTCTTTATCAGTTCTCGGGGTTTTTTCGCTAGTAACAGTATCTTTGTACAGTTGTCACTCTTACATTATCTTTTTCTGGTTGTGACTTCTGCTCTTTCCTTCTGTTCTGTTACCTGCCTGCTGCAAACTACTTGTGAGGACAAGTATCTTTCCAATAGACAGACGTTTGGTTTACCCCTCTGGAAAGGGAGTACTAAGTAACAAGTATTTTTAAACAGAATTAGTACACCCCAGATACTGCTGCTATCACAGAGCTCTATCATAAAATTTGTCAAAGTCAGCTGCTTTGTTTATGTCTGCAATGAACGGGCTTAATCTGTGTTTTCCTTGCCCTACTTGCACTTTTAGCATAGTGTCAAAAGTGACATGTGAGCATATGCATCATATATGGCCCATTCTGATTCATTTCACCATGAAAATATAGAATCATAGAATAGTTAGAGTTGGAAAGGACCCTAAGATCATCTAGTTCCAACCCCCCTGCCATGGGCAGGGACACCTCACAGTAAACCATGTTGCCTATGGCTCTTTCCAGCCTGGCCTTGAGCACTGCCAGGGATGGAGCATTCACAACTTCCCTGGGCAACCCATTCCAGTGCCTGACCACCCTTACAGGAAAGAATTTCTTCCTTATATCCAGTCTAAACTTTGCCTGTTTAAGTTTGAACCCGTTACCCCTTGTCCTATCACTACAGCCCCTAATGAAGAGTCCCTCCGCAGCATCCTTATAAGCCACCTTCAGATACTGGAAGGCTGCTATGAGGTCTCCATGCAGCCTTCTCTTCTCCAGGCTGAACAGAGTAGAGGGGCAGGATCACCTCCTTTGACCTGCTGGTCACACTCCTTTTGATGCAGCCCAGGATACTGTTGGCTTTCTGGGCTGTGAGCGCACACTGAAGCTGGCTCATGTTCATTTTCTCATTGACCAACGCCCCCAAGTCCTTCTCCGCAGGGCTGCTCTGAATCTTTTCT
This sequence comes from Pezoporus occidentalis, assembly GCF_034315485.1. Classification (NCBI taxonomy): domain Eukaryota; kingdom Metazoa; phylum Chordata; class Aves; order Psittaciformes; family Psittacidae; genus Pezoporus; species Pezoporus occidentalis. The sequence goes on from NW_026915877.1 coordinate 6,131,306, forward strand.
CTAAATGAATAAAGGAAAATACAAGAATGGCAGTTAATTTCTTGCTACTGAATAAAAAAATACTGCATTCTCAATTGCATTCTACCAAACAACTATGCTTTTTGTAGCCTTTCAAAATTATGGCCATACAGGATTTATTATAATCAAATCTTTTGCTTCATCTTTTAGAGGCAGCTGGAACAGTGACTGTAGGAATTAACTCTGATTTTCCACAACTGCTTCAAAACTATTCTCTCCCTAAATCATTAGGTGTGTGTTCTGTTTATCTTTTTAAAAATTGCATCCAGATATGGTACCGCTGAATGATACTTTATTATTTTCTCTAACCACTGTGCAATTTACAGCTCGTCCCACCTTTTTCTCCTGCCTCTGTGCCTGCTTTTGACCATGCTGCTGCTAACCAATACCACTGACTTCAGCAGCTGCTTGTGCCTTATGGCTGTGTCACAGGAGGAATTATCACCAGTCTCTAGTTCAGTGGATCAATGTCAGTATGTCTTAGATTGCAAACAGGTCAGTGTAGGTCAGATCTGTTATCTCAATAAAGAGATCTCTAATGCCACCCTATAAAATAATCACTACCTAAATTAAATATCTGGGACAGAGCTCCCTCTTTCTCTTAAAGCTATATTTGCTTTCAGTTATAATAAGCTGTTGCCACAGAAGCAAAGGGAACTGATAAGATAGGTGGATGTTTCCCTTGACTCTTAGACAGGATTTATCCTACTTGTTAATTAAATCTGCCTGTAACATCCTTCACATGGCCAAACACAATCCTGGGATTAAAATGCAGACATTATAATTATCCATGGCAGATGAGAGATTAGGACTTCCAGACTTCTACTGCTGCAGTTCTGGATCCTCTGCTTTAATTACACTACGACACTATTAGTATTCAGAGCCAACAGTCCCAAACCCATCATGTTGCTTTGGCAGAGTCACTTTATATGTATAAGGGATACTGGGAAAACACAGAATCATGGAAATTTGACCTCTTCAGAGGGGATGCCAGAAGGGACCTCTTCATGTCTCTAGTCCAACCTGTTGTTCAAAGCAGAACTGTCATCAGTACTAGGTGACCTCAACCATGGCTTTGACTAGCTGAGTCTTGAAGTCTTTAAGGATGGAGATCCAACAGGCTGGGCCATATGGCTGAGGGTAATTTGGAATTTATGTTGAACAACACCTTCAGAAAAACTTAAAGGGTAGGATCATTTTTTTCCCCAGTCCCTATATTTAGAGTGTGGCCTTTACTATATTTGAGCACAAGATCTTCCACACAGTCAAGAAGATGCAGGCTGAGATGTGAAAATACTCATCCTGTGGTCAAACCAGTATGACAAACCAGAAGCTGTTTGGTACAGTCAGCATCAAATACGCACTGGGTAGTCAAGAAGGAAGGACACTCAAAAAGCCTTTTTCTGCTAAACCTTTCTTTGTTGTTTATGCTTAGTGACCTCAATCTGGAAGAAAAAATCGGGAATAAACTACTGACCTAAAATTAGTGCTGAGAAAGACAGTCTCCAGCTGGATTTACCATACATGGCTAGATTCTTCTGCTAAGTTAAATAATGGAGAATTGGTTGCAACTGGCTGCAACTTAATTTCAGATAATTACCTCCTTTAGAGGTAATAGAGATGCTAACTTGCCAGTAACACAAAATGCAGCCAGTAACATAAATGTGAGTGTTTTGCAGCTGACCCATACTTGGAAATGGCAGATAACAGAATGGTACTGGCTAGCTTAGTGTACATTTGAATCAACGGAAAAATTTCTTGGACTGAACAGGATGCCTTGGACTTCAGGTCTTGTTCACCAAAGCTGGCAGTTGTATGATGGGATACAGTAATGGTTTACTGCACAGGAATCCAAAACATTTCTTTGGACCAAAAGATGTGTTTGGATCTAAAACATATCTTTGGATCAAAGGCAGAAAGTCAAGAAACAACTGAAAAAAATTGTGCTCATCACTCTTTATGATCTTTAGGGTTTGATCACTGTTGCTGGTCTCCTGCTGTGCTCCTGCTCTTTCATCTGTTTCTTTCTGTCTTTCTAGATGTTTTTTCCTCTTTTTCAGTATTTCATCCTTATGGGTCTTGTTGGGTTTTTTTTTCCTTTTCTCAGACTATTTCTTCACACCTTCCTCCTCTCATCACTTCATCATCAAGTTGTCCCACATTTTATTATCTTTTTTATCCTTTCTGCCTGAGTTTGCCTTGCTCTCGTGTTTATCCTTAGGCCATTGCTGCTGCCTTATCTCCATTCTGAGATTCAACAGTGCTGCTCTGGGATGCACTGGTTTAGTGCAGTGTGGACACTCAGGTTTGAAACAGGCTACAACAATGTGTGACACAGCCAAGCATGGTAAAAACACAAATGATGTATACTTTTATTCTGCCATTTGACATACTTTGGTATTTGTCGTGAAATACAACATCAAAAGGTCTTGTTCTCCACATGAATTCCAGGTATCTTCAGATTAATAGGTACTGGCCAAAGCAAAGTCCATACCCTTTTAGAAATATTATACAGAACTGCTCAAGAGCTGCCACTCCACAGATAAAAGTTTAATTGAGGGTGAAGTGCCAGGGAAATTATATTGAAAATGAATACAGTACATATATTGAGAATGATATTAAATATTTGTTAAAGCAACTTCATTCAGAACTTGTCCCATGCTACTTACAGAGAGGGTGTTGGTTGTATCTCTAGCAGTGTCTAAAATTTGTTGTGCTACTCAGATGAAAAAGGAGACCAGCATAACAGAGCTGGAGACAGGGTGGGTTGTCCCAAGGCTATGTGTATGCTTATTCAGCAACATGGAGCATAGGCAGGTCATCATGACAGTTATTACAAGCCCACCTTTACTGATGTGAGATCGTTTATCTTCATACCTTTTGGCTTAGAGATCTCCATACCTCATTTATCCAGGGTCAGGCAATTCATTTCTGCTGAGACCGATGGAGAATGAGACAGGGCAGGGCTGTAAAGTTTCTAAATTTCCACATATAGGAAAGCTTTATTTTAATTATTTAACTCCAGAAGACAAATACCATATTTTGCTATGGTATGCTGATCGTTGATGCTTGGACCTACAGTCTGGGGTGGAAGGGGTTCTTTCTTTGAAGGCATATTTCTCAGGAATACAGACCTTTCTGGTGTGAAATTCAGGTAAATAAACCACTCTATTTTCCATCTCCATGTATGCTTTTCTTTTGCAGGTTACAAAAGCTGTGCCAAATTCTCTGGGACAAATGATTCTTCATACTCAACCTCTCCTGGTTTGTGGGGGCGATGGATTTACTCGTTCCAACTTTGATGGCTGCATAGATTCTGCTATGAGTCTTGCAGAGGTTGTGAAGTCTCGTTTATAGCAATTACAAAGTCAGCTGCTAAATTTAGTCTAGATTTATGATGAACTTTACTATATTGGATTGAATTCTAGTTTGGTGTTAACATTACTGGCCTCTATCTTGCAAAAATAAATAAAGGAAGATCTATTGTTGTGCTTTAATAATTATTGGGATGGAATTGAATTTAATTTTATGTGGTTACTTTGCTTGAAGTAGAGCTTTTTCTGGCTCTAGTCAGAAGCACTGAGCTTCAGACAATCTCCTGATACTTTTACAGCCCCTGAAAATTATGTCAAGGAGGGGAACCTGAATTAAAACAGCACAAAACCCCATGGAGCTGCAGAGTTTACTCCTCCAAGCATTTTGAGCCCTGGAAGTGACAGAAGGAACATGCACTATTGATCCCAGAGCTTTCATGCGTACATGCAGGTATTTCTTCTGGTGCAGATCAGCCTTGGTCATGGGTTGTGTTAACATGGTGTTGGCCATGTGGAATCAGTGATGGGGCATACCTTGCTATGCTTTTCAAGTTGCATGGCCTATGCAAGGTCTAACCATGTCTCCAGGCATGGACAACGTCTAAATGAGGGATAGTAGTTTTCTGCTGATCAGCTTTCTTTGCCCACAGTTTTCTGGAGTCCTGATTGTAGATTGCTGGAAGAGCTCATTTAAGAGTTCAGTGGTGTTACTGGCCATGGTGTGCCACTGAAATATGGTGCCTGTCCTGGATGCGGTCTAAACAGTATCAGCCCAGTTGTGCTCATAAAAGCAAGAATGTTAAAGAGAAGACATGCATGCTTCTCACAGCAACAGAACTGCTATCCCAAAGTCATCTTGGGAATAGACACTGACATCTGGGCTGTGACATGAGCTTAACACAGTAAAGCAGACTGGCCAGGAAAGTGGGTGAACTTAAAATAATTCAGTATTTGCCAGTGCATTGTAGCTCTTTGCTGGTCCAGGTTTCCCTAAACAAATAGCAGCCCTTTCCTCCTTCCAGGTGGTGGAGGAGTCAGGGTATGAGCAGCCAGTATGGAAGCTTTTTGCCTGGCAAATGCCAAGAGGAAAGAGGAAAAGAATTGTATCTAAGCATGGTCAATGGCAGTGTGTTAATATGAAAACTGGGCTGACATATCAGGCAGTTACATCATGACCCCTTTGAGTTTAAACTAATTTGAAATAAACAGCCAGTCTGAAAGAAAGGTGAGTTCTAGACAGCTCTATACCTTGTCTTGGCAGAACAGATGTAGAAAGAGAGGGACAGATCCCGGAAAGATATAAATACATGTGTGGGTGAATGAACAAGAAATTTGATTTGAAATACTAAAAAATAATCAGCAAGTATAATGGTGTTCAAAGTGCTACTGGTCACAGTTTCAGGTATTTCTAAGGTACTAAATTGTGTTTGTGAAGTAAATTTTGAAATTACTCAGAAATTAACTGGGAAATAATTTATTTATTCTAAATTTGATTTTAACTTGCCCCTCCTCTTAAATCATGTGTCACAAGTTTAGTACCTCTCTATACTACAGCGCTAAAAATAACAAAATGCTATTTTCAGCAGACAGAATTTTAACCATTAGAGAAGTACATTCAGCCTCTTCTACCCCTCCATTTCACAAATATCTGACATCCTGTATTCACAGTAACTGAACACTGTTGTCTGCTTCGTTTGACTGTTTCTAATGCAGTATTTTAAGTGACAGTAAGAACTTTAAAACTTAAATTAATTTTAAAACATCTTTGAAGGACATTACATGACACCATACAGTTTTACTGATGTTTTTTTATTCTTTCCATGAAGACCTTGAGTTTAAAATTAGGTGTTGCTACTGTGTCTGAACCAACCAGCTTCAAACCCTCAGGTTTCAATCACTGCGTGTTGTGGAGAAATGGGGAAGATTGGTGCTCATGTATGTGCACAAGTCTTTTACAAAGGCATGTGAACTCCTGCCTTCCATGGATCAAAGTATCCATGAAGAGCCACATGGTCATGGAATAAATCCAATTTGGTGAAGCATTTAGCATTGGCTTGATTTAGCACAAGTCCAAAAGCCACCAAAGTCCCAGCTGAAATAGGGGTTTATGTTGCAGTGTTGGAAAGCCTTAATCAAAGAGCCGTACCCTGCAGAGGGTGGCATAGGGAAGCATCCAAGCCCCATTTTTCATATGTGCTCCTCAGTTTCCATCCAGACCTGGCTGTCCTGCAGACCCCCAAAGGAGTAACATGCTGCACAAGAGAGTTTTCTGCTGGATTATCAGTTCCCTTTGAAGATGTCACCATGGCAGGCAGAGGACCCATCCCACCAGTCTGCCTTCATGCAAGCTCTGCCTTAGTGCACAGGGAAGGATGTGGGTCCTTTTCCTGCAAGGGTGAAGGAGCAGGCTGTAACTTTAGGGTATCTTTACAGACTCTTTGCTTGTGCTGTTTTTCTTATCATCACTGTTTGTTTTCTGCTCCTTTCTGCAAAGATGGATTTTCCACTTCCTTCCTCTTTCTTCCATTTTGAATGGAAGCAAGCCAAGCCACTAAAACTCCAAATAGAGATCAATTCTGAAAGCATGTGACTTGCAGAAAACTGGAAATGAGACATCTTTGACTTAATGCTTTGTGTTGTTCCTCTCACTGCCTCACAAACAGGCATGCTCTGAAGAGCTATGATGCTGTCACAGGGGCTTTGTATCAGCAACAGTTTTCAATACCACAAGTGACAGATAAGTGGAGATGTCTCTGACCCCATCCTTTCAGCAATCTTACAGCTTTGGTCTTGTGAGACCTCAAAATACCCGTTAATAAGCAAATCACTGATTCAGAGATTTTTTGAACTACAAGATTTTCAATTCAGAGGTTTTCAAATGTGAATCACAGTGAGTCTCAAATTGCTCTCATCCTTCCTTCTATCATTGCAGTCTATCAAAATGCCTTTTTCCTATAGCTTCCTCCCAGATTAAGAAGATTTAAACAAAACCACCTTGTTTTTTTAAGGTGGAGTAGAAAAGTTGATGGACATGTTCCTCTGGACACGCTCCAGACAGCAGGCACTTAAGGTCTCTGTGGGGTTCCTGTGGCGATACCTCATTTTCTAGATGTGAACAGGGAGACAACAGTATTAACTTTCCCATGCAAGGCGGGTAGTGAGTGGTGATGTTTCAAAGAGTCCACTGTATCCAAAAGGGTGGCAACAGAGGAGACTTGTCTGGTTTATTTCCTGGGCTTTTCTCTGGATGGACGTAATTTTCGATTAACTGGCAGATCCATCAATTACAACTACTATCTCCTCATTCCCAGACAAGGGTGACAGCTGCGTCTGATCTCCTATATGTCACAAGCCACAGCTAGAGCCCAAAGTTGAATTAAAGCATTTCAGCTCTGAGACGATGATGTTGTTGTCTTCCTTATCACAAGGAAAGACAGGCCCATAAATGCTCAAAGACTTTAAACTCACAGTTGTGTTAACTTCCACCTGGTGAACATTGCTTCGAAGGGCTGGCCCATGGCATCAAATGCTTTTGTAATGTATTCAGGTGCGTGAGATGCATTTTGCTGATCTCTGAATGTTTAACTGTACCTTTAGGTCTCTAACAGCAATCTTTCCTTATTGGTTACTGTCCTACCAAGACTGGCATCAGCTGTGTGTTTCACCAGGAAAGATTTTATATTGTTCACCAAATAGCAGACTAGGGGTTGTCAGGAAGGGCTGGTAGACACAAGTACACCTTGTCATCTCCTGCTAATAGAAACATCATGAGACCTGTGGCTCAGCCAGATATGATCCACCCAACATTTGTCTCCATGTAAGGCAATTTTTGCATCATAGCTGTTGCATGGTCCTCAATCATTTGAGAAAGCCAAGCGTGCTGTACTGACCCATCAGACCCCTTACTCTGCCACCTCTTCCACTCATAGGCCATCCTTGGTAATCTTTCCAGGCCTTTCTTCCTTCTAGGAGGTACATCCACATGCTTCTCTTGCAGAGGTGTTTTTGGAAACAGTACCGACTGAAATCTCTGGCATGGGCAAAGAGATGTTTGGTGCTTTTCAGCGCAGTGGGCAGAATATGTGGCACATGTCCATGCTGTTGACACCATGTCAGGGGTACTAAGGTGGAGCTGTCATATCCCATGCCATCACAAATTTTGGAGGAGACCCTGGCAGAGATGGGTTTGAAGTTGTGGCACACCCTCTCCTGAAGGGCATCCTTCTGGCATAAGGTTAAAGTCTATGGGTAAGGATCCCACCCTGCACTCTGGGTAGAGTGGTCTCTACCCACTCCTGGCATCTGACCCTGCTTGCAGATCCCTCAGATGGACTAAAAGTACTGTGAACTAGATAAAAGTCTTTTAGAAACCAGGTGTTAACAGGAAGCCAAAGGACACTGCTGAGAGCCCATCAGAGCCTTAAAGCCTGACTCCAAAAAGTGCTATTAATGATGTGCTTAAAGAGCTCTCATTACCCTCAGTTTTACACCTGCAGCCCCAGCAAGGACAGATCTGCTTGTCACGTGTCCCACTGTCAGAGACCTCTCCCTTCCCAAGGCAAGGAAGATACTGAGTGTAGATTCTCATCATGTGAGTTGCAGTGCCTTGGAAGAAAACATTCCACTCTAGGCTAAGCTAGCTCTAGGTGAGCTGCAGGGTAAGCAGCTGTGGCTGTATATGATAGCCTAAGTCCATAGGCACCTTCTCAGCTGAAGGCCAGGACTCTGCCATGTCCAGTGGACATATCCCGTGTCATGCTTGCTTGGGGGGAACCCCTTTCCAACCCCTCCCCAGCCCTTCCATCCAAACCAGGGCTGCTCTGCCCATATGCCAGGCTGCAGAGAGGATGTCTTGTTACGACCCTGCCTGCGCGGGAGCATATTGTAGCTGTTAGTTGGAATAACTCTCTGTCGTGGTTTAAACCCAGTCAGGTAATTCGTTCGCTCACTTCCCCCCCTTTTCTTGCCCTCCCCCTGCTCTCGGAGGGACGGAGAGGAGAATCGAAAAGAATGCAACTCCCACGGGTTGAGATAAGAACAGTTTAGTAACTAAGGTATAACACAAATCACTACTGCTACCACCAGTGATAATAATGATAAAGGAAATAACAAGGGAAGAGAATACATCATCTCACCACCAGCCGACCGATAACTCGCCCCCCCAGCCCGACCAAGCTCTGACCGATACCTCCTCCAACCCTGCAGTCTCCCAGCCCTTCCAGCTAACTCCCAGTTACATCCTGGGCATGACGTGCTGTGGTATGGAATACCTCTTTGGTCAGTTTGGGTCAGGTGTCCTGTCTCTGCTTCCTCCTGGCTTCCCCTCCTCCCTGGCAGAGCGTGAGGCTCACAAAGTCCTTGGCCAAACCAAAACATCGCTATCAGTTCTGTTCCCAGGCTGAAAGTCAGAACACTGCACTGCACCAGCTACCAAGAAGGAGAAACATGACTGCTACTGCTGAACCCAGGACACTCTCCCAGACCTGTAAAACCATCTGCACACCTCTTGGTGTGCTTAGTGCAGTTTGTAGGAATTTGGTACATTTCTAGAAAGAGCTAGGAAGAGGAGACAAGTGCCCAGCTCCTCAGTTCACGTTGATTTAACAAACTGCATGTCTCCAAGGTTCTGAGCCGTGTTTTTGTGCAAGCATATGAAAATAAGAGATTTTATTTTATTTTTAACTTTTTAAAAGCAGCTGCAGATGGGAGGTGCTGCCCAGGTGAAAATACACGACAGGTTTCCATAGCACTGAGCTGTGAAACATCCCAGAAGCCAAAGCTACTGGAGCCAGACCTGGTCTCCCAGAGGCTAGGATTTGCTAGAGATCTTGCTGTCCTTGGGATGTGCCAGCATCATCGTATTTGGCTGTTCTAGAGGGCATGTGTGACTGAGAACGAAGGCCTCTGGCCCAACCTTGCTCCCAGCAATGCCACAGCTACAGCAGGTTGCATAGGGGCAAGTTGTGGGCATCCCCACCCTCCACCATAACCACACTTCTTGATGGAGTGAACAGCATTGTACTGGCCCAGCACCTGCTCAAAAGCAGACATCGCTAAGCAGCAGCACCAACTTGGCATGCAATGCTGACAGACAAGTTCCTCTTTGAAATAATGCAAAGAAGAGGAACCTGGGCCCATACCAACCAAATCATGCAGTTGTGTCTGGGTCATTACTCCTGACCTCAGCTGCAGACTGAGTTCTGGCACTGAAGGGCTTTGTGGGTGCCTGGGCAAAGGTAGCATTTGCTCGGCTGTTCCATGCTGCACAATTCAGTGTCACAAACTCCAAATGGCTGATGACACACCATTAGGAGGCTGGTGCTGGGATCAGGAGCCCAAGGTCTCTCAGAGGTGATAAGGGCACTCCCTGAGCTGCCCAGCAAGCGCCTTGAGCTGCTGCACAGAGATTTCCCTGGGGCCAGAGCTGGTTTTGCCTCTAATCCAGATTCTGTCTCGGATGTGCCATCTGTAAGCGGCTTTGCGTGGCAGAGCTGAAGCCCTGAAATCCTGGAGCCTTCTGCAGCTCTGCCTGTCTCAGCACACTGCCTCACTATTTGCTTCCTTAGGGGTTTTTTGCTTCATTTTCACATTCAGGTGGCACCTTCAAGATCAGCCAGTGATGACACTGCTGCAATGATGCACAACGCAGCCGGGGCTTGCAGCCACTGTAGAGGAAGCAGCTGTACATGACAGTGAAACAGTCTGCCAAAGAGGAGTGAGAGTGACTGGCTTTCTTTTTGGAAAGAGCTGAGCAAAGTTTCTCCTCTGGAAGCAAATGAATGAAACCAGGTGAGAAATAACCCTAGGGGAGCTATTACCAAATTGCAAGTGGAGAGATTTAGCGCTGAGCAAAGAAGGTGTTCAGCAGATTGCTGTCATCTTGGAGGTTGTGGTGCTGAGGTCTGCAAAGATCCTTGAAAAGCCTCGTGATTCTTGTCATTCCCCAGTTTTCATCCCATAACAGCTGAGCATCACTGTAAGCTTTGCACATTGTCCCAGTGGGGGAAGAAACCCAGGTCCTTGTGAACCACACAGTGTGTGGCTGTCACCCTTCTCCCTGATTCCTCTGGAAATCTGGGGAAGGGGGTTTAATGCGCGGGGGTTTCATGCAAGCTGGGGACACGTGGGTGGGCGGAAAGCTGCTGCTTTGCCCCAGCCAAGTACTGACACATCTGCGCAAGGACCTGGCTGTGGGAAAATGAGTGTGTCCCCCACCACCCCTGCCACCCAACCGCTCAGCCGGTCACAAGGACGCTGTGGTAAACCACAGCTCAGCTTGAAATTATCTCTTCAGCACAGGGTTCCTGTTGAGCTGAATGGCACCTCCTCCCTCACCTGTGCCAGTGCCAAAACATCCTTCCTTTCTCAGCACTATCGTCCACTCAGATCTTCCCTCCAGGATGATCACGCACATCATGATCTTTAAAGTGAAGCACGCCCTGCTGCAAGGTCTGAGGTCTTGTTTCCTCTGGCTTGTTTCAGGGCATGGAAGGGATGCTCGCATCATGCACAGGTTTGGCCATCTCTGCCTTTTTAACCCCAGGCTGGGGGGGATGGGAAAGTGGTGACCAGTGAGGCACCATTCAGTACTGGAATATAGGTCAGCCTCTGTCCAAGCAGCTGCTTTCCTTGCCCAGAGCAGAGGGAAAGGGGATGAGCTGGCAGGGGAGGAGGGGTTCAGCCACTCTCCTTCACCACCTTTTCAGTGCACAGAAAATCCCAGCTCAGTACCTCAAAGCTTAGTGAAACACAGCTGGCGTTTCATTTGCAGCCACCAAGCAGTGAGCATGCATGTGGCCATTCCCCATCACAGGAGAAACGGAGTTTCAGAAATCCTCTAGAACAAAGAGATTTTTGTTCTCAAGCTGCTCACAAATGTGTTATAGAAATAGGCATTGGCTGTGCATGATTAGTGCTCTTCATAGGGAGATGCTGGAGCAATTCTGGTCCAAATCCTGGACTATCAGCACCCTGCACACCCTGGTCATTTTGGATTTGCTGCCTCCCTCAGCACACCTGCACAGTGCAAATCCCACACTCCTTTTATTTCAAAGACAGTTTTGGAGTCCAAATAGGGAATGTGAGCCACAAGCACAGTGGGATTGGAGCAAGTATAAGTAAAGCTCTTAACTTATCACAGGCCAGTGTTTAAGCTAGTACCCTGGCCCTTGCTGAAGGACTTACGAAGGGATTTTGGAGCAGGACACAACTCTGGGTTATGGAGAAAGCTGGGGTTTCTGCCCCAGATGTGGTTCCTGGCTGTTTTGCCAAGTAAGAGAGCTTGTCACATTTGCAACCTCAGGACCAAGCACTGGAAAGTGGAAGCAAAACAGCAAATGAAAGGGACCCATCTGCTTCTTTGCTGCTCTGCAAGGGGGAGCTGACTGCTTTTGGGCAGACGCTCATGAGGAGGCTACAAAGGGTGTTTACAAGTCAGCTCCCACTCCCAAGGACCATGTCCTCTGCTTCACATGTGTCCCCACTACAGCAATGGACACAGATGCCATTCACTGACACCCTCCTTGAGTATTCACCATCCTAATGTGAGGCAGACCAACCTGCTACTGTCCTGGCAGAGTGACACCAATGCAACCAGTACCCCAGGTCTTTTCTGGCATCAGTAGCAACACCTCAAGGGAATTGCCCCCTCCTCTCTCTGCACCACCCAGAGCCACACCAGGACCAGGGATGCTCCCTCCCAGGGGCAGGGGAGCTTCCCACAGGGAAGCAAAAGAGCCCATGAGAGGACACAGTCATGCATTTGCACAAACTGCAGCACAGGAAACCCTGATGGGCCCCAAGAAAACAGCCTTTCCCTGTGTGAGCTGGGTGTCCCTGGGACCGGCCTGCTCGCAGCTTCCTGGCCACCTGAGTTGACTTCACCCAGTGGAGAAGATATTGGGGGTGGGGTGGGGCTTACCTCTCTTTGTGGGGAATCACTGCGTGGGGTGCATTTGTGAGGATAAAGGAGAGCTCTGGTAGATGATGTACTCCCTTGTCCTGTTCACTGAGAAATCTGGAGCAGCAGCATCAGTTTTCTGCCAAACCCCTCCACACGTGTGCACCCTTGCAGACACATGTTACAGCTGGTCTTTGACAACCCCCCATTATTAACCTTCTGATCTGGGATGGATGTTTCTTTAGGTGTGAAGTGTTCCTGAGTTTTTCCATTAGTGCTAAACTTGCAGGTAGGACTCATGCTGTGTGAACAACTTAGCTCCAGACAGAGGAATTTGATTGTGCAGAGAGAATTTCAGGAATAATTCATGCACCAGCCACATGGCCAAGTGATGCATGGCTGTATACAGGAGGGGATGTGGTTGGTCCTTGTTGCTGCTGGCATTGCATTACTCTGTGGTTGGGCCTTGTCCTGCCAAGCCTGAGGAGGTGGATGTGTGCCCCAGGAAAACACGAGGAGGTGAACCTCCCTATCCCCAGTCACTGGTGTGCTGCTGGAGCATGGCTGCAGAAAAGCAGATACACGTGGTTTGTTATGGCAGTTATTACAAATTATAAGAGCTAGGGTCAGCTTTTAGGCAGAATCTGGTCATGCTGAATGAGAGGGAACTGCACCAGGCTAAAATCAGTGTTGCAGTGAGGGAGTGTATTGATCTCCTCCTCTGAACAAATAAATAGTATAGGCAAAGATCCACCAGTTGAAGTGGTTTTGCTGACAATGGTAGGAATAACGGGATGAAATATAACAAGGGAAAGTGTAGAGTCCTGCATGTGGGCAGGAACAACCCCAGGTTCCAGTATAGGTTGGGGAACGACCTGCTAGAGAGCAGTGTAGGGGAGAGGGACCTGGGGGTCCTAGTGGACGACAGGATGACCATGAGCCAACACTGTGCCCTTGTGGCCAAGAAGGCCAATGGCATCCTGGGGTGTATTAGAAGGGGGGTGGTTAGTAGGTCGAGAGAGGTCCTCCTTCCCCTCTACTCTGCCCTGGTGAGACCCCATCTGGAATATTGTGTCCAGTTCTGGGCCCCTCAGTTCAAGAAGGACAGGGAGCTGCTGGAGAGAGTCCAGCGCAGGGCAACCAAGATGATTAAGGGAGTGGAGCATCTCCCTTATGAGGAAAGACTGAGGGAGCTGGGTCTCTATAGTTTAGAGAAGAGGAGACTGAGGGGTGACCTTATTAGTGTCTATAAATATATAAAGGGGGAATGTCACGAGGATGGAGCCAGGCTCTACTCAGTGGCAAACAATGATAGGACTAGGGGTAATGGGTGCAAACTGGAACACAAGAGGTTCCACTTAAACTTGAGAAGGAACTTCTTCTCAGTGAGGGTGACGGAACACTGGAACAGGCTGCCCAGGGAGGTTGTGGAGTCTCCTTCCCTGGAGACATTCAAAGCCCGCCTGGACACATTCCTGTGTAACGTTATCTAGGTGTTCCTGCTCTGGCAGGGGGATTGGACTAGATGATCTTTTGAGGTCCCTTCCAATCTCCAGCATACTGTGATACTTTTCTTTGCTCAAATCTACCTAAAAATACCCAGGTGAAGTTTTCCCATGGGACTTGTTTTCTTTTACCTTTCTTGCCTGCAGGTATTTTTTCATTTGGTCAGTAAGAGAACGATCTATTTCTGTATGGATAATTCTGAGCAAAAAACCAACATTATTTGCTGCTTTTGATTTTCCCTGGATGTCATAACTGCAGATGAAAATCCCAAGCTTTATTCACTGAGGCAGTGTATGCACAGAGGACTTCATGTGGGGGTGCTCTATCTGACCTTGGTCCAGCTAGTCATTTTTGAAGGAATATGATATTCAACCCCTAAACTAGTGAGAGAAACAGGGACAGGAGACCATATGACAGATTTTCTGCATGCATGTGTGAGCACAGGTGTTTAACGCACGGTCATTAAAGAAATCCCTGCTTCCACAGAGCGAACAGAGGGTTAATTTTGTCACTCTCTCTCGTTTACTTTATTCTTCAAATAATGAAATTAGTTGTTCCATAGTCTTTTGAAGGGTTGAGCTTAGCCTTCTTGTAGAACAATACATGCTGTGCTCTCAATGTGAGTGCACTTACGGTGAACTTTGAGCTACACATCTGCTGTAAAGAAGTAACTCTTATTCCCAGTTGGCCATTGCCAGCAAAAGATCCAGTCTCCATCCTATGCCTCAGCATAGTTTTTGTTTGCTGCATGTAAGCCTGACATGCAGGCTAGATGGATAGAAACTATTTGCAAACCTTGTTAAATTACATGGGCACGCTTAGCCCTTTCACTGGGGGAATGAGAGCTGAAGATGAGCCCTGCAGAAGGTGAATGCATGACTAATCTGCAGCCCATTACCAGCAAGCCTCTTGAATCTGTGCATTAACTTCCCAGCTGCACTAGAAGGCTGCATGAGGAATTTCCTCGGGATGCTTTCAGTTGGTGTTTCCAAACCAAAACATATGCTCTGGGCTGATTATAGATGATCTATGGTAAAGCCGGTCCTGCAGGCTTCCCTCGGGACACTAAACCTGCACGTTTTCCTAACCCTGCACTGCTGGAGATAAAGGATGCCCAGGATGGGGTGCAAGAGAGGGAATTTTCACCTCCCTACAGTAACATCTCTCATCACTGACAGAAGAATGAGGACAAGTGGAACTAGAAATGCATGTAGGCATGCCACTGCATTACAAAGAACCACAGACAGGAAATCTGGGGTCTAATCTCAGTGCATGTGAACTGTTCCTAATCTCATTCTTAGTCCCAGGGTCACAGGAGGAAAACCTTTGCAGAGAGAGAGTGGTGCAATGAAAATAACCTCCTCAAAACTGCCTGTAAGGATGAGACTACTCCAAAAATTAATCCACCCTTACACATTGCTGAGGTGCCAGGCTGCTAATTGCATCCATTGCTTTGACTCCCCTGCACTCAGGCTGTGATTCGGAGGTCCCCTTAGACCACTCTGACCCACTGCACAGGTCCTACCCCAGTGGGCGCTGGCAGGGTTTAGCCCCTGCAAACTCAGGACACACAACCACGCATGGGATGGCCAGGCCAGACCCAGAGGGGATGGAGGAGAGGTGGGCTCCCCTTTAATTTCTTTTATAACAGCGGTTCTCTGTGCCCAAAGAGCCTTATCTGTATAAACCAGACAAGGTAGGACAGAAGTGTAGGAAGGTGACTGAAATGGCAAAAGCAAAAGGTGATTTATGTGATGGCATCTCAGTGGAGGTGTCATCTCAGTGGACATGTCATTTGTTAATTATTGTAGACAGCATTGGTTGCCTCATTTTAAACCACTGCTGATCTTGTACACCTGGTGGAAAAGCCAGGGGAGTAGCACACAGAGGGTGTCATGGTGCCGTAGGAAGGGGTGCATGGCACAGCAGGTGCAACTTCCCCTCTCACCATGGTGAGATGGTGTGGCATTTTTTGGCTTCAGTAGCTCCTTTCCCTGCCTTCTGGAGAAATAAAATACCTCCCAGTCTGGCAGTGTGGTGTAAGATCATTTGAAAATACACCAGAAAAAGCAATCAGATCCCACTTGCATGCTTCTGCAGGGCAATTCATGTAGACAGCGCATGCAGGCATGGAGGGAAGACTGTGCAGCAAAAATCTTTCAACATAACTATACCATGAGTGCCAGATCAAAAATTCTTCTTCCAGACATCTTGGCTGATGGTATGTGCAGAGCTGAGGCTTTCCTTTTGGAAGCTGGGTGCATTATACTCTTCATGTTGTCCATCGGTGGATGGAACTGAATCCCCTGCTCCAGCCCAGAGGTCTCTCAGAAGGCATATGTGCAACAACCACAAAAGTGTTATTACTAAATGCAGTGCATTATTATTATTATTATTATTATTATTATTGTTGTTGTTGTTGCTGCTGCTGCTGCTGCTGCTACTGCTACTGGTAGTAATAATAGTAGTGGACTAATTACTATTAATAATAACATCACGGACAGTGGGATGACTCGACAGAGAGATGACCTACACACATGGGGCGTTCTCTGATGGGTTTTCGGTGAGGACCTTATGTGAACATCTTTAGCATCACCAGGAAGATGTGTTTGTTCGGGATGATTCTTCTCACCTGAAGTAGCTCATACAATAGTTGACACATGAACCTTCACAAGACAATGTGCCTTGTCCCCTTGGATGGGATCTATCTGCAGGTTTAATCAAAAGGATTTTCACTGCAGTTGCACTGCTGGGTAAAATGTTTACAATGAAAAAGAAGGGTGTATCTTCAATGGCTAGGATAATAGAAAGCCCTCCAGTAACCTCAGTAGTGTCAGGGTAGTTCTTCAAAAAGAGTCAGTCACTCCTTCAGTGTCAAGCAGCATTCAGAAATGCCACCCACGTCCTCCAGCCGTGTCCTCCTTCCACTGGAAGATCTATGGCTTTTGCTTTTGCTTTAGACAAGGTTAGATGTTTATTTCAGCAAACTAATTCCTTGGAAGACAATGTTGTTTGCTATCTTATCCCTCTTGTAGTTCCCAATCCTATGTGCTTCTCTGAGCTGATGACGTGTTCTACCTATGAAGCATATGACTTTACTCCTCTCTGATCTCAAATCCACTAGCTGATAAATGGTAAAACTAGGACTTCGTTCAGCTACCTGCTTCAGTTCTTGTTTCACTCCTGGGTCTTTTTCAAATGGGACTGTCTGCAGCTTGAACCACTGGGACTTGGTAGGCTTTTATTCGTTGCTCTAAAGAGCCCATTGGTATGCAATAATTCCCTGTCTAACACATGGCAAATAAACTGCTTCATAATCTTCTTTTGAAAAGCAAAATAAGCCAACCATCTTGATCCTTTCCTTTTCAGCCTGGATCATTACAAAGATACTGGACATGGTGGCAGGGTTCTGTAATCCCCTGGGCATGCACAAGAGCATGCACCCTTTGCTGTGCAGGCTCCATGCACGAAGTCAAGAGGTACAGCAAGTTCCCCCAAGGGGAGAGACCTGAGTTTGAAGGTCATGGTCTGAAGGGGGTCCAGGATCTGAGCTGCCTCAGTTTAAGCAAAGTGACCAAGCAGGTCTTCTTCTCTAGCGGAAAAACTACTGGAGGTTGCTGCCTTGGAAAAGCAGAGTTATCGCCAAACACAGAGATGTTTCCTGATCTGTTTACTAATATTTGGTGCTCCTTTCTGGACAGTGTTCAAACTGAAATCCAACCACACGCGTCAGCAACTTCCTGCTCTCCTCCCTACCCTCTGCTCCTGCACCCGGGGGAAAATCAGGGATGGGAAGAGCTGGTGAGAGGCAAAGAGGGAATAGGGTTGCTATTTTAATCTCACAGAAGGGTTCCTGGAGATACTGGAGCTGGGCTTGCTTGGAGTGGCAGAGCAAGAGCACCAGAGGCATTTCTCTGCATGCAGCGGTCCCTGGTGCTCTCATGGGTTTAAGAGCAAGCCTCAGCCAGGTCGTGGCAGGAGGGCACAGAAAGACTTTGCTTGCCCAGCCCCTGGGGCCACCTAAGCCTCTGCTGGGCTGGTTCTTAATGCAAAATAAATAGGATATTACAATTGTCTCATTATTATAGGGATGTTTACAGCTGTCCCAGCCTGTGGGGGAGGGATGGGAGAGCCAGCCAGTTTGCAACTACTGAAAGGTCAGTGCGGAGCATGGAGCTGCTGTAACCCTTCAACTCTATGAGGCATTGAATTGTCTATTTAATTAGTCATCTGCAGTTCAGATTTAAGAACATTAGACTGATACATGCATGTTATTCTTGGCTAATAGCAGTCATTATACTAAAACCAGGGTCTTTTGCACAGTCTTCAAAGACATTGCCTTTTATTGCAGGTTCTTTGGTATTTGAGGTTTCTTTGGGCTAGTTGTGAGCAATTAACATTATTCTAACTGGTTATAAAGCAATGGAATCCAGAGTTTTACTTCCCTACTCTGCATGGAAAGTTGTGTTTTAAGGAAAGACAAGTTGGATAGGAGTGGGAGCAGAAAGGTTCCCAGCATGGAAAAGAAGAAAGCCCAGTGAAAGAGGTAACATTATCCAAACAAACTGAAAGCAAATTAAAACCCACCCAAGCCGTTCCCTGAAATGCCAGGCAAGCCTCAGCCACACATCACTTACTTTTGCCACTGCCCATCCCATTTTTGAATCATGGCGAAGGCCGCTCCTCTTGGTTTGGGAAGCTCTCTTTCTTGGAGGTGCCCATGGCAGAGGCACCACAGGTTATACCCTTTCTGTGCTGAAAATGAAAGACATTAATAACTACAAGCAGCTGTGGTCTTCTACCACAACAAACTGGCTTTTCTCATTTATTCCTCTACAAAGGCATAACTGCCCTACTTTCCCCCCTCTTCCTTAAAATGCCCTTCCTGTGGTTCTGGTGCAAATGCCTAGGTCATGCCAGTCTCACCCAAAACAGATGTCAGGTGGTTTTGGTTAAGGTGGCTGCTCTCTGGAGACATTAATTTATCTAGCAACATCCTCAAACTTGTTAATCATTCAACTCCCAGCTAAGGGCTTTGGGAAACGCAGCAAATCCTTCAGTGCACATTTAGAGATGGGCTTGGAGAGATGAGGCTGGCTTAGGGACGTTGCAGCCAAAACCAACCTCTCCTGAGTTTCAAGCCTCCTTGTACAGCCTTAGGAGAACTAGAGACCCATGGAGAGCTCTGCCCAGCCACTAAAAGGTATCTCTCTCTCACTATCGTGTGGAAAAGCATATGTAAGTCCTACTTAAAAGAGCACGGGGTCATTGTTTTTCATAGGTCTAGAGATAATTCACTTTATAGACTACTTTACACTAGCATGTGGGAAAGGAAGAGCTGTGCAAAGTGTTCGACACTGTCCCACACGACATCCTCGTCTCTAAATTGGAGAGACATCAGTTTGATAGATGGATCACTCAGTGGATAAAGAACTGGCTGGATGGCCGCACACAAAGAGTTGTGGTCAATGGCTCAAGGTCCAGCTGGAGACCAATAATGAGTGGTGTCCCTCAGGGATCAGTGTTGGGACCGGTCTTGTTCAATATCTTTGTCGCTGACATGGACAGTGGGATTGAGTGTGCCCTCAGCAAGTTTGCCAATGACACCAACCTGTGTGGTTCGGTTGATACGCTGGAGGGAAGGAATGCCATCCAGAGGGACTTTGACACGCTTGTGAGGTGGGCTGATGCCAACCTTATGAAGTTTAACCATGGCAAGTGCAAGGTCCTACACCTGGGTGAGAGCAATCCCAGGCACAGCTACAGGTTGGTCAGAGAAGAGATTCAGAGCAGCCCTGTGAGAAGGACTTGGGGCTGTTGGTTGATGAGAAAATGAACATGAGCCAGCTTCAGTGTGCGCTTGGAGCCCAGAAAGCCAACTGTATCCTGGACTGCATCAAAAGAAGCGTGACCAGCAGGTCGAAGGAGGTGATCCTGCCCCTCTACTCTGCTCTCGTGAGGCCTCACCTGGAGTATTGTGTGCAGTTCTGGTGTCCTCAACATAAAAAGGACATGGAACTGTTGGAACAAGTCCAGAGGAGGACCACGAGGATGATCAGGGGACTGGAGCACCTCCCATATGAAGACAGGCTGAGAAAGTTGGGGCTGTTCAGCCTGGAGAAGAGAAGGCTGCATGGAGACCTCATAGCAGCCTTCCAGTACCTGAAGGTGGCCTATAAGGATGCTGGAGAGGGACTCTTCAGTAGGGACTGTAGTGACAGGACAAGGGGTAATGGGTTCAAACTTAAACAGGGGAAGTTTAGATTGGGTATAAGGAGAAGTTCTTTCCTGTGAGGGTGGTGAGGCACTGGAATGGGTTGCCCAGGGAGGTTGTGAATGCTCCATCCCTGGCAGTGTTCAAGGCCAGGTTGGACAGAGCCTTGGGTGACATGGTTTAGTGTGAGGTGTCTGTGCCCATGGCAGGGGGGTTGGAACTAGATGATCTTGGGGTCCTTTCCAACCCTAACTATTCTATGATTCTATGATTCTATTTTAGTTACTGGTTGAACACAAAGACCAAGGAATAGTCTCAGGAACTTGACAAGACAGGTTGGTGTGGTAGGAAAGAGAGCAGGACAGATAAACAGGTCTCCTGAAATCTATTCCTGAGAAACCTCTGTATCAAAATGCAAAACCAGCCAGAAGCACTGACTGCTGCTCTGCCTCCAGTGTGGCTGAATGTGACTGCAGCATGTGGAAGAAAACACATCTTCAACAAACCATGAAGACTCTTTCCCCAGCCCCTCTGATCTTTGATTCCCTTGGTTTTGCTCCAAAACTGGGGAGTGTGATTCCTCTAACGTTTTGGGATCCCAGGGGGTGGAGGAGATTTGGGGGTGTTTGGTAGAAACCCACCTGCCAGGCTTCCTGGGAAGCCACCCGTTTCTCCAGCACAAAGTCTGTTGAGATCTTCACTCTGAAAATTGTCTAAAGTTCATCAGGTTGCAATTTTTTTTTTTTTTTTTCATAGGAAAAACGTCCACTGGAATATTTCTGATAAGTCCTAAGTAACACCCTGAAACCGAGCTGCATGATCACTGTCTTTACTTGATCTGAAGACAGAAACGCAGGCCAGGGCATCCTGCCTTGTGACTTGCACTCCATGCTGTGACCTGCCCGTGGAGTAGTTGAGTAATTTTGTTGGGTCATTTTGGGGGATATCTTTCTGTTATTTCCTCTGCCTGGGTATTTTTGGGTTTTCCTTTCTTACTACCAAAGAAACTTCGGCAAATGCTTCCATCTTAATCCAGGGTTTGTGTTGGACCAAAACACTGGTTTGCATGTCAGAAGTAGTATCTTGCAGCCTGAAAAGGCAGCTTTAAAAGGTATGCATCATAAACTCAAGGGGCACCAATTTAGAAAGAGATACATATGCACTGCGGCAATGAATTAGCCTTAACAGTGACTCTTTAAAAGCCAATACTGATTATTTAATCTCAAAAAGAAAAAAGAGCAGAGAGGGATTGCTCTTCCAGTGCCACAAGTGGAAATCAATGGCTTTGACTCAACCAAGACAAGAGCATCTTTTTTTCAAACAGCTCACAGAGATCACAGGGCATCTGACTATATTTGGGGCAAACCCCAAGCAGATGGTGCATCAGATGCTAGAGCATCTTTCATTTCAGCCAAAGGAGGGATGGGTCCTACAGGAGGTGACCATCAAGAAGAGCTTACACCATTGTGCATTGAAGATCTCCTTACCAGGAGATCTATGTAATGCCAGCTGGACAAGATGATTTTTGAAGAGGCTACTCTGAGGCTGGAGCAAGGACTTAACTTGCTTCTGATTCATCCAACTTCTGTTTGTTATCAGTATGCCTCCTTTTAGGACCAGTTAGTCTAGAGGATGAGGGTTCATAGGGACCGGGTTCTCCATGGGTGGTGTTGGCAGATGAGCTCTGAATTTCCATACTTCACCTCCCACAAACCTTTTTTCTTATTCCAGCATTAGAAGTGGCTGTTTATTGTAGGAAAGCTGTGAAGTATTGCAATCATTGCTGCCTTGGGATGGCAGAAAATTAAACAAGTCACACAGCACAAATTGTAAACTGGGAAGTGCTGCCTGAGATCAAAAAGTGGACCACCACATCTGGCCAGCACAAGGATGGTGGCTTGCTTGGTGTTTTAACTATTATTTTGCACTTATCTGCTGAAGGATGTGAATGTAGAGCCAGGGTTTATTCAGTGCAACCTCCAGAAACAGCTGTCTCCCCTATAAGATTTCTCATACAAGCTGAAAGCTGGGTTTGCAGTGGGCACTGTCTTTATCTTGCAGATATAGTTGCCGCTCTTGTGCAGGCACCAGGTATTCAGGTTGTCATCTTGCAAACTTACTTACCTGTGCAGCTTAGGTAAGTTTATGAAGTAGAGCAGATGTGAGTTTCTCAGGAATCCAGACCTTGGGGTTTTCTGGTTTATTTTTAAGATTTAAATTTAAAATATAGAATCATAGAATCACAGAACAGTCAGGGTTGGAAAGGACCCCAAGATCATCTAGTTCCAATCTCCCTGCCATGGGCACGGACACCTCACACTAAACCATGTCACCCAAGGCTCTGTCCAACCTGGCCTTGAACACCGCCAGGGATGGAGCATTCACAGCCTCCCTGGGCAACCATTCCAGTGCCTCACCACCCTTACAGTAAAGAACTTCTTCCTTATATCCAATCTAAACTTCCCCTGTTTAAGTTTGAACCTGTTACCCCTTGTCCTGTCACTACAGTCCCTAATGAAGAGTCCCTCCCCATCATCCCTACAGCCCCCTTCAGATACTGGAAGGCTGCTATGAGGTCTCCACGCAGCCTTCTCTTCTCCAGGCTGAACAGCCCCAACTTTCTCAGCCTATCTTCATACAGGAGGTGCTCCAGCCCATGATCATCCTCATGGCCCTCCTCTGGTCTTGTCCTCTGGACTTGTTGCAACAGTTCCACATACTTGATCAGGTCAAGAGTTAACCTTAAGTCATGCCAAACACTTTTTAGTTTGGAGGAATATTTTACAGGTATGAGCACACCCTGATTTGTTCCTCCTAACAAGGCATTCAGACTCACTTTGATCTGGCAAGGACATCCTTCTCTGCAACTTCGCTTGTTGGGCAGATCTGCATGAAAATAATCATTCAGTTACTGTGACCAAACCACTCTGGGCTGGTCTTGGCTGGAGGGTTTGGTGGGTTGCAGAAAGGCAGAGCAAACACAGCCAGTTTAGATGGGAGGCCAAGGATCCACTCCTAGGTCCCAGCTGAGCCCCTCTGTAAAATTGAGATGGCGTAAGAAGCACCAAAACCCAACGGGGATCCTCCAGAATGAAGCTATTTGCAAAGCTCTCCTTTCACCTTCTATTTTGCAGTGTTGGGGAAGCCCTCCATTACTAGAATGTGTCCTCAGCGCATCTACCTGTGTTACCTTGCCTTAATTGTTTGTAGGTGACAGCCTCAGAAACATGAAGAGCTGCTGAGAGCTGGCCAAGTTTTCAGATGAAGATACCCAGCTCTGCAAGTACATACAAAGTACATTTACAGGCTTCCCAGAAACTTCACTGCCCATTTACACTCCTAAAAGTTGCAGCTGACTCTGGGGCTCATCTGAAAACCTGACATGAAAATGGTTAGGGGGGAAGATGCCTTAGCTCAAATCTATACCACTGTTAAACAAATTGTCCATGTTAAACATGTTGAACAAACTGTCGTGGTTTAAAACAAGCCTGCAAGATGAGCAAAGAGCAGCATTTTGGTTTCAATGGCTTTAGGTCTCTGGTTTAATAACTTATACCTCACTGTGTGCATCTCATGTTCTTGTTTATTCCTGGCTGAAAACAGCATTGAGTCGCTACAGAAATTGTTTACTTTGCTGTTGTCAATAGAAACTAGAGGTCAAATAATCAGAACTGAGCCTGTGGATATAACTCAGTATCTGTTTATGTTTTTGCTGATGAGTATTAATAAAAATATTTGTTTGGCCAAGGAGGCTCCATGGAGCAAACAAAGGTGACCATGTAGTTGAAAGGCCTACTCCCAGCAGAAACACAGAGGCTAGGAACACTATCACCAGGAGTCCTACATGGGGCAAAGCCAGGGCTTTTAGAGAAACCCGTGAATTCTTGCAAGAACTGCTCTTCCTCCTCACTATCCAACAAGAGATGGCTCCAGTGCTGGGAGGAGCAACCTGTAGAAAAGATGAGCCTTGCACTGCCTTAGAGAGTTTTGGTTGCATCTGGCCAGGAGGCACCATCCATGAAGATAACGTTAAGAGCAGCAGTAGCATCCATGTTATGACCTACGGCAGCCCAGACAGTAGGTGCAGGGCAGGCAGGAGATTTGTTCAACCCACCCTTAAGCCTCACGTTCACTGCTGGTGAAACACAAGTCAATTAGAGGAAACCTGGATGCGCCTGCTTTGCTGTCACCATGCCTCTCCACCCCAGGAGAGAAGCACCAGGCTGGTACATTCATGCAATACACCTTGAGGCTCGGCCTGTACCCTAGAAAGCAGAATTTGGCTTGGCAGGGAAGCCTTGGGTGGCTTCATAGTCACAGTCATTTTGTAAATCCATATACATGGAATGAGATGCCACTGAGTATTTTTTACTACAGCTCCCAACCTTGCAAGTCTGAGGCATTTGTTGCAACAGGATCCCCACTATAGTATCTCTTGTGAGCCCTTCTGCTTCTGCTGGTGGGCAAAGCTTTACACCTTTAGAAATAGGTCTGTGTGGGGTGCATTGTAGCTTTTTAATGACAGACCTATGGAAGGAAAAGGAATACATATGTGGGCTTTAAAAATAACTGTATATAGCGGAACAACAAATAATTTTGTCTGGCTTCCAAACTTCCCTGTTGCAAGTGTTTTAGATACATGACTTAAGGAAAGCTTTGTTGGGTATTTTTTTGCTTTTTTTTCTTTGGTTCTTTCGTGTCAGATTCTAGTTTCAGCACAAGCATCATGCTTACACATATGTAAATGCAACTCCAATGTGAATGTGCACTGAGCTTGTGTTGGACATGTTGAAGATCACACAAAACTAGGACTACTTGGAATGGCTCTAGGCATTTCAAGATTGTATAAGTCATACCTAGATAGGTATCTAGGGAAAAGACAAACTAAACACAGAGTGAGGAAAAATATTCTGTGCAATTACAGCAACTTAAACTTAGTGGTTTTCAGCTATGATTCTATGATTCTATTTTACCCCACTGAAACTGTACCTTATCAATGAAGTTACAATGCTGAGCTTTGTCTGCTCCAGTACAGTGGAGACTGGATCTTAGCTCTCTGGTTGAAGGATTCCTAGCCTTGCAGAGCTGAAGAGACACTCCTATATTCCTCTGAGTGAGAGAGCTCTTAAACAGGTGTTTCTAATACTCCTGGGTCTGACCAGCTACAATAAACCTGGGTTTGTTCTGTGCAGAGTTTCTACATACAAGCATTAACAACTGGGCACTGAATAGTCCAGCTCCTCCATGACAGGACTATCGCTTTTTCCTATTTCCTACCAACAAATACATGTCCTTCTCATTTACTACTTCTCTTTCTTGGGGAAGAAGTTTGGGTAGGGAAAAAGGCATCTATAGAGTAAAAAGAGGATTATACTTGTTAGAAGCTGAGCTTTCTCACTCTATGTTGCCCCATCTCTGCCAGATCCTGCCCCATGCCAAAGACACTGTGCACCAAAGATTTTCCTTCCTTGTATGAGTTGTCTTAGAAAAGAGAGGCTTTGATACTATGGAAAAATCTTTGTGATGCTTGGATAATGACTGTATCATCAATGATGAACCCACTTCTCTCTTTACAGTGAAGTACTGAAGTTGTTTTGTTGAGTCTTCATTAGTGTCAGCCATGAGCAAACCAGTATGTCTAAAACAAGGACTTGCTTAAAACTGGAATAAAACTTGCATCAAGCTGGGAAAGAAGATAGTAGTGAGGTCTCATTTTTAAGTCAAGTCACCTGCTCAGTACCTCTTGGAGGTTCAAAGGAGGCAAAACTGCAAGATACTTCAGTAACGTTACATGGCTTCCGATTCGTTAGCATGGGGCTGTGAGTAATTTCGAAACCTTCACCTCTGAAGTGGAGCCAAATAGCAGTAAGTGAATCACCCAGAAGTCTGAGACCCTTTTCTGCTGGCAAAATAAGCCATGAACACACTGCAAATTGCATAGGTTTCTTTGCTTATTCAGCATTTTGGTGCAAGTGGCTTTTATCTTGTCAATATTGCTTACAGATTCAGTTCATGAATGACTGAATGATTGTGAGATATCCTGTAGTTCTTTTACTCAGAAACCTAACAACACAAGTTTATTGAAAGAGAATGCTTTTTCACCCTTTCACACATGCTTGGGCTTTTTATTTATCCATCCTTCAATCTCTGAATTCAGGGCTTCATCATTAAATGTTTAGCTTGCATCATGAAGTAAAGCAGAAATCACTGATGCATGATGGCTTGCTCATTACATCCTCTTCGCAAGGGTACCTCTATTTGATTTCCTGTGTCAGAAGAACATGAAAATGGTTCTATTGGCGCAAATCCACTAAGCCCAGGATCCTGTCTGAAACTATAGCCAAAAACCTGGGGAAGGGCTTAAAAATAAGAAAAACATGCATGGAAATTTCACCTGGGTGCTCTCACAGTTTCTGGTATGTTGCTGCTCAGAGATTTTATGGAATAGATCATTTTGGAAGTGAGCAGTACCCTTGAAAAAACTCCTCATTTATGAACCTCTTCATCACCTTTTTAAACTCACAAAACCTCCTCACATCCCCAGAGCCATGCATGATGGGACCCCGCAGGGGAAGCACAGATCCTGAGAACAACACCCTCCTCTTGTCCAAACTGAATCTACCTCCAGCTGAAGTTAGTGCCATCTGATTATTTAGTGCACTCTAATTTTTTTATAGCCAGAGAGGTTATATACAACCAGACAGGTCTAGCTTATACAGTCCCTCCTACAGAAGCCATTACAGATATTTCATCCTCCCCAAATATTTCCCAGGTCTGTTGTATCCCTTTTGAGATGGGAAGACTAAAACCGCCCCCAGCATCCAAAACATAGGAGCATGGTGGATTTGTGCTTTAGCATTGTGATGCTTTCTTTTCCTTTCCTGGTAATTCTTTTGGCTTTTTTGATGCTCCTGAGCAACGGACTGGCGCTTTTCATGGGGCCATCCATCAACACACCGAGATCTCATTCTGCAGTGCTCATCATCAGCCAGAGCCTGCTATCTCATACGTGGCATTTGAGTTATTTTCCCTTTGTGCATCAATTTGCAACCAGTTAGCGAATCTCCAGTTCTCCACCATTGTCCCTCAGCTTTACCATTCTGCAAAACAGAGCACCAGGTTGCTAACAAATGTGTTAAAAAGCCTGGATTTCAGTTACAGAGGATTTCCCATGCTGCAGCTTGTGCTGGTGTCTCGGGGGCTCTTTCTGCACCCCTTTGAGCAGAGTCCAGCCCCAAATACCAAATCTCACTAGAAATACTGAAATCCTTACTGAAAGCAGAGGCTCTTGGTGTCCCTGGCACACATATTCTCCCCATGCCTGGGTTTGTAAATGGAGATGGGGGCACCTCTAGCTGACTTTTTGGTTTGCCTTTTCACAGAGGCAGCAAGCCGGGGTTTTAACCTAGTTAATGAGCTAAATTGTAAATAAGGTAAATATGCTCATTTGTGCAGGATTCCTCCTATTTTACACCAGGGCCTGTTTGGTCTCCATCACTCAAATAGCTATAAACCTGTTAAGACTAAAATAACCAAGGCAATCATCAACTCAGGGAGATTTTATATCAGTATTATATTTTATATTTTATATCAGTATTTTATAGCTGGTGTGCTAAAGCAGGTATGCCCTCGTATCCAATATTGGACAGTGAGAGAGTTGTAGTAGCATCTTTTGGTTTAACCACTATATTAATGTACTTTTCTGGAAGCATGCCTGGGAAGATGCTGAAGTTAAGCAAGTGGAAAGTGGAATTCCAGTACTTTTTTCATTTATTAGCCACTGTTCAAAGCTCAAGAAAAGTCATTTTTGCAGGGATCCTTTTTGAAAACCCAAGGAAAAGCAAATGCAACACAGGAAAAGCCTTTTCAGCTTGAGCTCTGCTCAAAACTTTTGAGGTGCCAGGAGGTCCTGACATCTCCAGTGGCTTCCTTACAGATTCACCAGCCTCTGGCAGAACAGCTGCCAGCCGTGTGTACCAGCCCAGGAAACCCTCTTCCCTTTGGTGGGCTCCCATCCATTTGTGACATCCTCTTTCTCCAACCATAAAGTCCCGCCTCTAATCCCACCTGCCCTGCCACAGGCACTTGGACAGCTGGAGGAAGAGGAAGGATTCAGCTCAGCTGCCCTTACTTCAAAAGGCTGTTACAGGGATTTCTTCATTAACCTTACACCCCTCTTAAAAAATGTAAGACAAGGTGGAAGCTCCAAGGCTGTTCCCTGTTGAGGGACAGCTGGTTTGCATAAGATACAGTTTCTTTTTCATGTATGGGCATATGGATTGCATTAACATTTTGTCATGTGGCAAGAAGTGGATGAATGTTTCTTTCTACTAACTGCTTCTACACAGAATCATTTCTGTGGGTCTGCTGGCATGGATGGGGACTAGCTATAGGTTTAATAGGGCCAGTGTGCATCACAGCTGGGAATTTTGCACTCCCTCACTGCCACACTGAGGACCCATCCAGGGACCACTTTTTTGCCTGAGGATTTAGTCATGGCGATGTCCTGGGAGGCCAGCCCCAGGAGGAAGGGAAGGATGCATCTGGAAATGCTGTAGCATGGCCTGACTATTCAGCCTGTGAATTGGACCTCCTCATCAGGATAGTCTAATTATTATTTTATTTAATAATGTCACCCCGATGCTTATGTTATTTACATGTAAGCTCTAATTCAGTGATGACCACAGATTCCTGCAGTGGGCACCACTGTATGAAATAATTTAGAGAGAAGAGAGCATGCTCCAAAACATTGGCCTAAATAAATCTGCCAAGTTCCATATGTGTGTATATATATATATATACACACACACACACACTTCTATTTTTTTTTTTTTTTTAAGTTGCAGAAGCTGTTTTATCTGACCAGAAATGCTGATCTTGTGGCAGATTTGGACTGAATCTGAGATGAAAACGTACTATCATCTCACGTGCTTTCTTACCACATCTTTGTTGGAAGATGCATGATGCCCTGCCCATCCTGCAGTGCAACTCTTACCTTCTATGTTGCATATGAGAACAATTCAAGCACAATCATATCACAACTCTGGGTATAAAGGCTTCATGAAGGAACCAATACTGCGTAAAATACATTTGGAAAACACATACAGGACACCTTTTTTGGTATTGCCTGGCTGTGCACAAGGATGCCCTGGTGAAATCACCCATAAGGCATCTCTTTGGCAAGGCTTCCTTGCTCTTTTAGTGTGATGCAGGGACTGCTATGGACTTTTTGTAAAACCTAAACAACATTTAGATCTTTATATTTAGCATTGCACTTACTTAATGCATAATAAACTAGAGGCAGGCATAATGCATGACCAACATATGTCAATGAGGCAGGGAAATACAGAAAAGTTTCTGGCACAGAGGCTCAGCTGTTATGTATTGACTCATGCTGAGCCCTGAAGATTCACAACCACTTGTTTTTTATTCTTTCAACAAGTGTTTTTTTGCATGAAATAAAAACAGAATTGGACCCACAGCATTTGAATATCAATGCCAGGAGTGGAAACATTGCCTCCGTGAAAAGAAATACCCCTCAACACTTGTTTTAATGTCAAGCATCCTCCTGGCAGGTAGATGTTCTTTCCACTGCAGTCCACAGGAAGACACTTATTTAGAAATTGATAGTTTTGCTTGCATTGTGCTATTAGCCATTCTTGCTTTTCATGGGCTGAGGACTCTGCATCATCAGGACATCAGCCTGCAATGCTTTGCAGGTTGTAGTTTGTTCTGCTCCTGCACTAACAAGGCTGAAAAGAGCAGAACCTTCCTATAGCTTCCTCTTTCTCTCTGAGAAAACTATTTCTTTAATCAGACTGATTATCAAAATTGAGGGCATGACACATATGTTTGAGAAGCTATTTTGTGTGATCATGGGTAGGAAAAAGAAAAATCAGGGCTTGCTAGATCAGCAAACTATGACCTTGCCTCCGAGGTGGGCAGGCCACAGAAAGAAATCAGGTCTATCACACAACGTTAAGCACAGGACTGCATCATTTAGGCAAGAAAAATAACTATGTAAAGCTAAAAGAGTAAGTAATGGGTGCTAAACTTGAGCTTTTTGGGTTCCCATGCTTCATAGAATACATATGTGGGCTTTCCATCACCTGCTACTTATCATGAAGGATTTTCAGTATCAATTATTAATATACACCTTGACATCAACAGGCTGAGGTCCAATTTCCCAGAAGCCTGCAAAGACTGGTGGAAGTCTCCACCTGGCTGACAGCTCCCTCCTGGCTGCCCCACTGCTGCTGCAGAAACAGATGCCATTTTGCATCCAGATACCATGAGCAGTATGGGGGTTTGTTAATAATTTAGATATGGTTCTTACAGAGTGGACCTCCTACCAGGTTACTCTGCGGTCTTTACATCCAGTGTCAATACCTGTTTTCTTCCCCTGTTGAGCACTTCAGCATCATTATTTGATCTCTACTGTTTGCAGTAGCAAAACCATTCTCCAAACTTGATGTTCAGCAGGATAAATAAGCAGTAAATGTACTCAGTGGGAAAGAAGACTCCCAACTGATGTTCAGAGAACCAAACACCAGCTGGATCACTTCCGACAGGGAAAGCAAGCAGAGGTTGCTGTCTTTGGGATGTGAATTTTGCAACATTTGAGGTCTTTAGCTTTTGTTTTTCTCAGAGCACCATGTCAAATGCTTCCAAAGTGACTTAAGATCCAGTAAATGGTGGCACTGGCAATTTTTCATCTAGCCCTAAGCAGTGTCAGGATCCCATCCATGCTCACTTTGACTTAAGACCATCTCCAATTGTTTCTCTTGTACCTCAGCATCTCCTACCCAGGAATCTGGAGACACTGGTGTGAAGACCATGGGAACATGAGAGCACATGGAAATGTCTCACAGACATCCAAATGACTTGGACATCTGCTGGGAAGTGAAAAAGGCAAGTTACAGCAGCAGGCCTCAAACCCACAGTCTGCTCCTCTCTCTAATACCATCTCAGGCTTACACAGGGTAAATACTGAGCAAGGAACTCCCTGAGTCCCTGGGACTAAATCTATACTCAAATTATAGGAGCTATCCTGCCTGAACTGGTAATACAGGATGACATGCTTTCAAAGAAAGTCAGTGGCCACTCAGCTAAAGCACAGGCCAACATCTTTGTTCTTCAAAAGAAGGAAAAAAGTGTGGATGCCTCAATGTACAAACCACACACTGGGCATGGCAAGGGCACAAAACCACAAGCCTCAGAAATCATATCAGTCTCACTGCCTTGAATATGCCCTTGGATGTCAAGCTGCATCTCCCAAGTTTGAGGAGGTCATACTCATACTCCCAAGCATGAGTTGCTTTTGTGTTTGGGCTGCTTTGATTTTATCTTTAACCTCTTGGGCAGGAAAGAGGCAGTATCTGGAGTCCAGCCAAGTGCATGTACATGTCTCCTTCAAACCAGCTTAGAACATAAGAAGGAAAACAGATGAACACCAGTTCTCCATTCAGGGACCCCTAAAGATAGCAGAGGGGCCATGGGCTGGTCAGAGATAAGTGAAGCACCTGTGAGAATATGCTTAAGAAGGATATGCTTAAAAAAGAAAGAGAGAAAAGCAGACAAGTCCAGCAGCAATCATCAACAACAGCTCATGAAGCACAGCATCTAACATTGTGTCTGTTAGGCAGAGTGAAGGGAGCGATCAAAACGGGTTTTGAGAACCACAAATCAGAAGACAAGAAGGACTCAGGCAGTTTCAAACCATGGTGTCTTTCTCCACAACATGATTGGCTGCTGAGAGACAACCCTGGGTTTCTGTGCAGCTAACCACATTTAGGGTGGCTGGCAAACACCAAAGCTCAGGCATACACAGATGAGATGCCAGCCTGAGAGCTCATGACAGCTGGTGCACAGGGCATTGCTGAAAGAGTAGAAAGAGATTTGCATGACTATAATGAGAAGCCTACCGTGCCCATGGGTTAAGAAAGGTTTCACCTCCTGAACTGCAGGGAGTACTTGGAGAGCATGGGCTCCACTGCAGGAGGGGGAAATTCTTCTTTGCTTCCAAGAAAAATCAAGCAATCAAATACACGTGCATCTCAGAATGCTTTATTGCTGTTAGGCCTGGAGCAGTAAGTGCAATAATGCAATGTGTACCTTTACATTAGGTACATCTTGTATTGATTCTGTGGAGTAGAAACAGAGGTGACAGAAAGATTGCTAAAGATAATCCTCTATCAAATTGCTTAGGGCTTGGAGCACCCAACCTACAAGTTGAAGAGAAGGAGCTGGGATTGTTGGGTAGGGCCACAGGGACTCTGGAGAGGTCTCACAATAGTCCCTGACCATGGCATGGGCAGGATCAGAGAAGAGGCACTCAGAGAGGGAAAGAGATCCTCAGGGAGGTGGGGGGAATCCTCATTCCCCTTACATGAACTTTGCTGCATGCAGTTACAAACTAAACAGCTAAACTGAATTTTGATTTTTGTTTTACAGCACAATGCTTTGAAACAAAGCAGGAGTAATGCCCTTATGTTTCAGGAAAACAGTACTGTTGACCTGAAAATCTCCTTGCTAAGCTTTTCTCAACAGCAGAGGGTATTTTTACAGATTCAGCTTTTCCACATTTTCTGTGGTCATTTAAACCCACATCGTTCATATCAAGATTCTGCCCTGTTTCTCTCAAGTCTTCCGTATGTTCATCCTCAGGTGTGCTGCTGATGAGAAAACAGAATTAGAATTGAAATTGCAAACCTCCACCTGGGCATGCTCTCACTGCTTGGATATTCAGCACCTGCTGCAGAAGACAGCCTCCTCTCTAGGTCCTGTGTCCATGGAAGGACTGTGCACACTGGTGTGCTAAGGGGCCAGTGCGGAGCCTGGTATAAGCACGTATGTTTTGTCTCTTGGCATGACGGTGCCTAGATTAACTTCTTCCCAGCTACTAAAAAATTACAGGCACAAGTATTTGGACAACATAAGCAAAACATGACATGATTTGCAGACATCACTGTTACCTCATTCTAGCAGATAGGGACCCAGATTCTCTAATTATGGTGCCCTTTTGCTTCATGCAAAAGTCATTATGGACTGTAAATCATATCTGTTGTTGTATCACTAGGTTGTCACTTGTGAGTCACTGTGAGCCTAGACTAGAACTAGTGTTAATGCCAGACACAACCTCCATAGAAAAACATGTACTAGAAATGTGGAATGCCAGGTCAGGAAGCTAGAAGAAGTTCACCACCAAAATCTGAAGCCCATATGATCCTCCCCAACAGCTGTGTACTTTTCCTTTACTACTACTGCATGAATTCAGGGCAAAGGTGGGCTTTGCTTTCCTGTAGAGAGTGACTCCCTTGGGAAAAAACAGATGCTGTGTGGTCTTTACTCCAGCCATCCCAAACCATGATCTGCTGATCCTTCATTATGGATGTAACTTACATTGGCACAAACCCCTAATTTGTGCTTCAGCAAAATTCCCAAGCATCAGAGCACTCTGCTGATCAGGAATTTTGGATCAAAGAATCCAAATCTAGGAATTAAATGAATGTTGCAAAAAAGAAAAAAAAATTCTCTGTGGATACAATACAGGCTAGTGCACAGGGGGAGTTTGGTGCTGCAGGACTCAGCTCTTAGCATGTGTGTTCGTTTGTTAAGCTGTCTGCTAATGGAAACTTGTGGCTCCATCCTTTAGTTACAGACCCCAAACTTCCAAATATTTGATAACAGACATTTGAAAGGCAGCACTTGTGGTTTGCTTTTTCCTCCCATTCCTTTTCCTTTTTTTAAACAAGAATTCTCTAAATAAATAAGCTGTGTTTATCTTTGGGAACCATCACCCTCTACCAAAGGGGGAAAAAAAGGTTGATGGGCAGCAAAACTCTGTGACCTTCACCTGAGACCTGCAGACAAGCTCCTCCCTTTCAGTCCTCCCACCTCTGGTTGCAAGATCAAGTTGCGGGATCACTGTCTGTGTCGCTGAAGCACATTCAGATGGCTGAAAGATCTGTGCAGCATGACTGTGGTAACAGAGAATCCCCAGTAAAGTCAACATGCATTTCTTTTGGTGATTTC
This sequence comes from Pezoporus occidentalis, assembly GCF_034315485.1. Taxonomy (NCBI): domain Eukaryota; kingdom Metazoa; phylum Chordata; class Aves; order Psittaciformes; family Psittacidae; genus Pezoporus; species Pezoporus occidentalis. The sequence goes on from NW_026915877.1 coordinate 6,165,291, forward strand.
AGCCAGATTGGGATGTCTCCCAAAACCTTTCCTCCAAGCATGCTAATTTAAGGGGCATTGGTGACAGGTCTTTTGCTCAGGTTAGGAAGAAAATTCTGTGAAGGGGTACTGGGTCTGTTTTGCAAAAGAAGAATGGGAAAAAAGCCACAAATGTACCTGAAACAGTGATAGGAGATGTCATTGCAGAAAAGAAAAACAAGGTAGGGGGCAGTGGAGCAGGGGGCAAGAAGAAAGAACCTGGCTCTGGCTTCCAAAGAGAAAAGGATTCCCCAGAGAGAGGGTGATGCTCCAGGATGGCTGCTTGTGCATTTTGCACTCTGCCATCTTTGTTGGAAAAACACAAGAAGTTGTAGGTTTAACTTACAGGACCATAAAAGAATAGGCAATGAAGCCAGCTTGAGGATGTCTACAGACACAGGGGCCAGGCAATTCTCTACTGAGCTAGTAGAACAGGAGGAAAAAATCACATTCACATCCACCAAGTTAGAGTTTGACTTCCAAGGAGATCCAGGGGGAGAGACCTTTAAGGAAGTTCTTCAGAGCAGCTCTTCTCCCAGCCCTGCAAGGTAAGCATGGGGCAAAAATCCTCTGTCCTGTTTTTCCTGCACACTATCTCAGGCTCCCCCTCCAACAGCTCCTCTGAGTTTTCTCCAAACCTGGGCACATTTCTACCTGTCTACCACCCTTCTCACTAAAGAAGGGCTTCCAAGGATGATGGAGAAGAACAACACAATCTCTGCAGCTCAAACATGTACCCTGATCATGTCTTGAGCAGCGGTCACTAACAAGTACTTATTACTGAAGACCGGCATAAGCACGTGGCTATACATCCCCAGAAAGCTCTACCAGGTTCCAGCAGTTTGGAGCTCAGGTACTTCACCTAATTAGAGGTGATATCAACATAATTAGTGGTTTTCCATGCATGTCTTTTCTTTGATGAGTGTATTCCCAGCAGATATGTCTTCTGTGGTTGCATCCTCTCTCTTTTTTGAGTCTTTTTGTGGCAGCTCCTTCAACATCTGGCAGAGTTCTGTAGATTTACTCCAAGCACCACCTTTGTGGGTAATGTCCAACACTGGACAAAGTATCCAGATATGACCTCCCTGGCACTGAATAGAGGGGATAACAACAGCCTTTGATCTCCTGTCCCTGCTGTGCCTAAGGTAGCCAAGGATGTGATTTGCCTTGTTTGCAGTGACAGCACACCTTGGGTCATATTCAACACAGCATCTGATGCAACTCCTAGGTCCTTTCCAGGAGAGCTGCTCAGCCAGTTGTTTTCCAGCCTGGATCTATTCAATGGGGTTTTCCCACCCCCAATGCAGGACTTTGCAAATCTCACTGCTGAGCTTCAGGAAGTTTCTGTTGGCTGAATCCCCAAGCTTCTCGAGATCCCTCTGGACCTCTGCTCTTCAGCACGTCAGCCACTCCCCCTAGCTCTGCATTGTCTGCAAAGCTGCTGAGGGTGCGCTCTGTCCAAGGGCATGCGTGGGAGATGGGAGGAAAAGGCACAGGAGATGAGGAATGGCCAGGGAATAGTCAACAGCAAAGTTCTACAATATCAAAATGAGAAGTCTGAGTAATGTTCCCCACTGTGGCTGAAAGGGAAGGAAGCAGCAATAGGCATTATGAACTGAACAGATGAAAGCAGTGTGGTGCACAAGACAGGTCCGAAGCACCAAGAGGGCTTGGGCGTCCTGCTGGGCACCCCCATCAGGGGTATATATGTATATATATATATATATATATACACAGCTACCAGCTCTGCACAAATGGCAGCAGGCAAGATACATGCATGGACCCACCCACCCCAGAGCAGGAGGCTTTACATCTTCCAGCTGTTTCTTAAGGGTTTCAAGGGGAGAAATTCTCACAACCAGTCTTTGTACCTGCGTAGCTTACACCCATGGTTCTGCCAGGTGGCATTCAGTGGTGTTTTACTGGAGTGGTGTCTGCTGTACACGATGTACAAGGCTGTCAGCAGCCATAATGAGACACAATGTACTCAAGAAAAGCTTCTGAACATCAGCCAAGCAGGATTTATTCCAAGCTCCTCATGCACAGTTTGTAACCCTTCAATATACGCTACTGATAGGAAAAGTAGCTCGCTCTCTCAGAACCAAAAATTGAAAGGTTTAACACTTTTTTATCCCCAAAGGAAACACACGACCATTTTATCTCTGGAAAATAGGCTGAAGTCACTGGCTGCTCCCTGAGAGATTATACAGCATGCCTTTCCCAGTTTCAGGAAGTCCCTCACAAGTTTGCGTTGTTTGTTATTTTTGTGGGGATCCCCATGTTAGTATCATAAGTTTTAATGGGAATCAAGAGTTCCATACCAAGGTTTCACAGCACATTTTGTACCTATTTTGTTTTAACATGGCCATAAACAAACTGCTCAGGAAGATTTCTCAGAAAATATTGGGCCAAATTAACCATGCGTTGAGACACCTAAGGCTTGTGAGTGTGGGCACCAAAACTCAGGCTTGCCAAATCTCTCTGGAAAGAACTGTGGCCTCACACAAGTATCTGCACCAGCATTTTACACCTCATGTCCACAGTCATAGTGACAGGATCAGATAGGACTTGCAATTCCCATAAGGAGAAAACCCTCAAGAAAGAAGCTGTAACCAACAGTTCTCAAAGATCCCAACAGCTCGGGTATGCTATGAAAAGGAGAGGGCCTGGGGTCTTTTCTGCTTTGAGCTAGGGGTAGGTTGTTTTTTTTTTTTTGTTTTTATGCTTGCTTGTGGATCTTGTGTAATCAAAAATAGAACTGTAAATTCATCAGCTCCTTTGTTCTGTGCGAGTAATTCACTCGGCTCTATTCACAGCTCAACCTCATCCTGCAGTGAAACTCACATGCTTTGATTTGTTACACCAGCATAGTTGAATTCCAGAGATCACAAAAATAAGATTCCAAATTTAATCCCAAAGAAAAGATTACTAAGGATCAAATCCATTATTTCACAATAAATCCCTTTTATGTCTCTTTATTACCCCCCATCAGTGATCAAAGCAAATGGATTTCAGCTCTAAAATGCTGGTGATTTACAGCAGAAGAGATCCTTGCTCAAGACACGGGGCTTAACATTTACTTTCATTTTTTGCACAGTATCAAAGGAGATTTATTTTTTACCACTTGCCAAAAATAAAGTCTGGTCTAGATTCTCAGCTGCAGCTGAGAGCACTGGGAGAGAAAGGAGCTGCAGCTCGTTTTTGTAGCTTCCTAATCTTGTAGGACAATTTCTAATGTTCTCTGTTGTCCGCAGCCTAACACAACTGTTTCTTTATTTGAGAATCTGAACTGAAGAACCAAGCTCTGGCTTCAGCAATGGGAGACTCAGAGATCACCAAAGAGGTTTTTCTCTCTAATTACATGGCCAGACTCAGCTCACCTCCTATTTTCTTCATTGGTATTCCTGTAGTTTGCTGTATGAAGCTAAGCAAACGATATGAGAGTCTTTAACATCCCACTGTCCAGGGGAAGAACACTGCAGCTCTAATCCCTTACAGCATAGGCAGAGTCACCAACCACAGACTCTTAGACCTGCTGGCCTTGCTGGGGGGAACAATGATGCTAATGTGGACAGAGGCAGCCACCTGCTCCCCCATTTTATAGAAGACACAAATGGAAACAAAACTGGTATCAGACTTGACCATGTGCTACATATAAATAGTACAAAATGGACTGGGTAAAACAGATTGTTCATCGTCATTACTGTGAAGTCAGGCTCTTTATGGTTCCTCTGATAAACAGACCGTATTTTTGGTCCTAATCTCAATCTGTTTGAATTAGCTCTGCTAAAGTGAACAGAATGATACAGGTCAGATCAATTATTATGAAAAATTCAATTATGATAGTGCCATATGCAGCACTATAAAAAGAATGCAGCTGTATATACGGCTGACAAAAGCAACAGCAGTTAATGGCACAAATGTCCGCGACACCCTGATGTCCTTTAGTCCTTCAACGCTTTCTATATGGACCATATCGAGAGGAGGAAAATTGCCTACTTGTCCTTTCCAAAAAACTGCACCAGCTTTCAAATGCTCCTCTCCATCATCCTCTAAAAAACCAAGAATCATCTCCTCATGGAGGCTGCATGCATTGATAGAATCTGTTGGGAGGTGGAATTGATATTGTTTGTGTCATGAGTATTTCCACAAAAAATAAAAGAAACCAAAAAAATCAGATTTGCCCAACATTTCTTAAAAACAAAAGAGTTGCCATGCTTTCCTATGGATGTTTGTGACTTTGAGGCTCTAAATCCTCATGTCTGAGAAGTCCTTTAATCATAAGTGACACAGCACCTTCCATGGAGTAAGTCAAATGTGCAGGTTAAGTCAAATATTCATCATCATGTGCAGGGCTGGGTCTTGAACATTCAGGCATACAACCTAAGAAGAATGCTGCATGCACTAAAAATTCATCCTTTTTCCCAGGAACGGTGGCAAATTTCTGCTCATCTCAGAAGCAGCATCAAGGCAAAGCGTGCTGAGCAATTTCATGTGCTTTCCAATTCATGCTTTGGAGTTGGAGGAGTCAGGCCTCTCAAAAAAACTGGGAAGAGGAGGAAGACCTTACTGTGCCCTGGTAAAAAGGAGATCTGGCTAAACTTGTGCCACCAGCCTCCTGGTGCTTTCATCACCTTCAGCAGTGGTCTCCAAAGCTTATTTTTGAGCAGATGTTCAAAAGCTCTGCAGCTAGGGGTGCATGATCAAAGAAGTTGGGAGATCACTGACCCAGAGGAATCCCTACTCCCAGCAGCAGTTGCAGCCAAAAATCTCATGAGAAGCAGCTGCTACAGCAGTGCCCACCGCAACCCCTGCAGGCCTGAGGAAAGAAAAGGCGAGGGTGAGACCATCCATCACTCCATGCATGGGAGAGGAAGTGCAACTGCCACTCATCACAACAGTGAAACCAGCTATGCAAAGCACTGTCCTCATTATGGGAGAAATCAGCCAGGGAAACAACACCAAAATAAAACCCTAGACCCAAGAGAAAATGCATTTTCATCACCCTCCATTCTCTGTGGCGGTGGTTTTGGTGCTAGTCATAGCAGGAAGAGGGAAGCTGCTTCTAGGCAGAAATACTGTGTCCTAGTGTTCCCTTTCAGCCTGTAACAAAATAGGAAGGAAGTGATGAGGACTAGAACATGAAGCAAAAGCCTCTCAGAAGTTGTCATCAACTCAACACACACACACACACACATACAACACACACACACAAAAGCCCTCAGTGGGTTGACCAGTGTTCAAAAATACGTCCAAAAGATGCTCTTCCACGTCAGACTACACTTGCATGCTCCTTCTGCACAGGCTTCCAGATGGCCAGTCTTTTTAGCCCTTCCTTGATTTTAAGCAGACAGCCTGAGGCACAGCAGGACCATATCATTGCTTTATTTTAGAGCAGAGAAAAAAACAAAAAAGTTCTCCTTCCTAGCAAAAAGAAAGTCTCCTGATGGTTGATAGCCCCTTGTATTGCAGTCACTGATTCACAGATTTTAAACCTAAATCATTCACTCCACGATGGACAACTTCAGGCACAACAGAACAGAGCCTATGCCTTATGAATCTTTCTCAAACGGTTTCCACAGTTTTCAAAAAGGAACCTGTAAAAATTATTTCGAACTGTTTTTCAGTAAAAAAATATTAGTTTGTCAGGGTTTGCTATGGAACCAACTGACTTCAGGAGGCAAACCTTGAATTATGTTGGGGCTGGAACTAGGTGATCTTAAGGTCCTTTCCAACCCTAACTATTCTATGATTCTATGCACTGCTGAAGTGTGATGCCAGAGTAGGTCTTAATACCAAAGGAAAAACCTGGCCTTGCAGTTCCAGGGTTTTCAGGACTGTGAGTTGAACAAGTTGCTTTTCCAGACACCATGCTCTCAAAAAGGAGGTGAAAATAATCAAGAAGAGCATGCACATGCAGTAGGAATCAAACACTTCTACTATTTCACTTTTCCTCTTTCAGAAAGTTGCCTGAGGACCTCTGCAGGAAGGGGGGGAAGATCTCCTGATGATGCCATGCTCCAGACCCTGGCTGTGACCATGTTGTGGCTCTCTCATGTGCTAGGGCTCCAAGGTGCATCTCCCACAAAAAATATACAGCTTAAACAGACACACAGGAAGTCTTATGCACACACGATTAAAGAAGCTGTCAGTTTAGGAATGCAGCAGCGGGCCTGTTCACATCTGATCTTTCCTTATGCTTGGCCCTTTGCTGAGAGCTTACCCCTGGAAGATGCTAAAGGGAACAATCTGAGTCAATAAGTAACACAAAGCCACTCAGTTTCAAAAAACCACTTGGATTCAAGTCAAACAATACAAGTTTTGAAAATTACTTTAGACTAAATTCTTCATCAGGACATGATCTCCAAGAGTGAAAGCTTGGCCCCACTGAGGCCAAAAGCAAAACTCCTGCAGACCTCAGCAGGTCCTGGCTTCCATCCAAAGCAAACTTTTCAAGTCTCAGTCAAGCTCTTCAGCTGCAGACGTTCATTTCTCTTATTTTTGTAGCCTTTTTGTCTCACCAAAGGGATCCTTCTGCAGTGGCCGTTCAAAACCGCTGACAAGACGGATAAATTTAATTTGCAATTGAAAAAAGAAGTCTATAAATTTATCTTTTTTATTTTTTCCAATTAAACCCAGTATGTCTGTGACATGGTTTCCAAGTGTGTCACTGTCAATCTGGCCAGTGGAGGAGTCCCACATATCTCAAACACTTCAGGGCCTGGAAGCCTGCTCTGTTCTGTTTCGGCATAGCACTTAACCCTACAGGACTCTGCACTGCAACAGAAGCCTTCAAAGACCCTGGTACAAGCAATTGTAAATAAAGGCATTTTGATTTTAGCCTTGTTGACTTTCCTTTTGCCAGCATTGTTTGTCGTTCCCAGTAGACCAAAGGCATTTTTTCCTCATGGAGAAGAGCATAGTGACAATGATGTTGCAGCACTCTCCAGTTTTACATTTGGAACATGAGTAACAAGTAAAACATGAACCCTCAGTACAACATGTTTTGTACTTCTGATGATTTGTTTTAAAGCTTCTGTTCCTGAAAACCAGTAGTTACACCAGTCTCAATTCTTGCTGTCAGAGGGAAACATCTAGTCCATATGGCCACAGGGTACAGCTGACCACCACGACCCTGAACATGTTGAAAGCTTGGAAGACAAAGAAAGAACAGCCCATGATGGACTAGTTTTGTTCTTTGAGATCACCATGGGCCAGCCAGGTCATCACATGGCTGGCGGTGCTGAACACCCATAGCATACAAGCTCCATGGCACCCAAACACAAGAGCAGAAGTGACCACAGCATCTGACACAAAAGACACTTTCTTCACCCAAGAAATCAGCAACCCAAATAACCACCATCTATTCCTTTTACTCCTACATTAAAAATGTCAAGAAATTTTTCACATGATTTCCCCCCCTTGAATGCCACAGGTTCAGACCTCAACTGCCTACTGATACTCAGAAATTTTCACTATATGTTTGCAATTATGAAATTATTCTTAGTAACAAGAAACACAATACACTTTGAAGGAAAGAAAATAAACTAGGTCTTCCTTCTACCTTCATCTACTCTCCACACACTCTGACATTTTTATGCAACTGGAACAAGGACGCGCCCTTCTTGTTTCTATATGCCAAGTTGGATAGCTGCCACATTATTAGAGCCCACAAATCTCTGGCTTCATCCAAGGAAGGAAGTCAGGCTCCAGCTAAGGCAAGCTGTATTGAACTTGCACAAACATGCATATTTCAAGTGCTGTCTTCTCCCACAGCCCAAAGGATGTTGCAACACCATCCGCATAGAGCCTTAGTGTAACATGCCAAAGCAGTTGCTTACGTTAAGGTTAGGTCCAAGTCACTAAAGGCAGATGTGAACTTCAGACCTTAAGAAATGCATGGCTACTTGAATCTCTGGCATCTCCAAAACTTTTGCCCCAGGACACAGGGGAAACTTGAACCTTTGTGTTATTTTCTTTGCTCACGTTTTTCAAATGGACACACAGATTGGCCAGCAACAGCTTAGTATTGCTGACATTAGGTTAGAGCAATCCCACCAATGTTGTCTTAAGCCTTTGTCTTGACTGCTGCTGCACCCAGGTGATTACAACCACTCTTTTAAGTGTCTGAGCTGGTGCCAAACAGTAAGGGCTGAAAATAGTATTTTATGCATTTACAATATGCAAAAGTGCATAATTTTGTCATTTCTTGAATGCATCTACCCTTTCCAATTGCACCAGGTTAGGAGAACAGGCAAGGTGCACTTCTCAAACAAGATGGAATACTAACAATTACAGGAACTATAGCCAGCTCTTCTGAAGCTGTTCTGGTCCTCCAAAAGAGATACGGGCAACAGAGGACATGGCAAGCTTGAAGGTAGGGCTCCCATAGACCTGAATAAGTTTCTGTAGAAGCAGCTGTAAGATGGCCTGGATGCACAAGCTTAATTCTAGGTTTTGAGGAGTTTTCACAGCAGTTTGTGACATTTAATAAAGTCTTTAGTTGCATTCAAACACACATCAGGAAATTCCCAGATTGCTGGATGTGTCAGTCATCCCAGCTTTCACAAGTTCAGAACTCCTGAGAATATTTAGCTGTAAGGCTAAGCTTTGCCAGAGGGAGAACCTCACAGGCAAATGACTTCTACATCACCCTCAAAGAACTGGTCCAGAGAATCATGTAAGATTTCTCCTTCCTCTTTCTCTTCACCTCTGATCAACCCCTTGTAAGAAGTCTTCAGTACTGCAGTCATCTCATTAAGTCATTCATGGCACCTACGCCACACATGTAGCCACCTGAAAGAGCACCACCAGAGACAAGCTTCATGCCACAGGAAGGACACAGCGTTCCCTCAGCAGCTGCCATAAGGGCTGCTCTTTCTGCTACAGACACCAAGGGAAGTTGAAAAAACCTTCTATCAAACAAAAAAAAAAGGATAGGAAAAATAAAGGAAATAATACATGTACCATATAAATGTGGAGGTTTTACAGAGCTGATTAGCTCAAAGCTGATTTTCCCTAGAATCACAGCCCAGCTTCTAACACCACCCAACCACATCCAGAGAAAAGTCTAAAAATCCCTGTTTTGGACCCAAAAGAAAAAGGGGCAGCCACCCCTGATTTCTAAGTAACACGCTTTCCTTCCTAGTTATATGAAGCCTTTGTATTTTAAACACCTTCCCCAAGTTAGCGGCAGCTCAGAAGCAGGTGATGTCTGTGGTGTACCAAAACCCAGATGCCCTGATGCATGCTTGTGCAGGACCACAAAATGAGCTTGACAAATTATGACAATGTGAAAATGCTAGATAGCATCAGCAAGAGTTGGGATTTCTTTGGAGGGAGCAGTCATTTTCTCCCCCTGCAAAAAAAGTTGTAAGTATGAGAACTGGGAGAACACATGGATTATTTATGAAACCCCCATGGTGAGGAGGACAAGAGGAGTTCATAAAGTTCTGCACTAGCCAGGACACCAGCCTATCTGCAGGAATAAGAGCCCAGAAGACCAGTGTAGTATGAGCATAGCCACAGGTTAACAAACTCGTGCACCAAAACAACTAACTGAATTCTTGTAAGAAGTGCCAACATGCTGGAAATAATACATGCCTTTTCTTAGCAAGCCTACAATTTCAGGTTCTTTTGAGGATTTTTCACAACAAAATGTTGTTCCTGGACAAAAAATTACATTTATTAAACCCAAAGCTTTTCATAGAAGCCTGTAGGAATAAGCAGCAGCCTGGTGCTTAGAAGCCTTCCAGGAGGACATACGGACTTAAATTCCCACTATAATTCAGCTCATGGACTCAAACCGACATTTTCTACTTTTGGCTTACTAACTGATTTGAGTTATAACTCTCTTTTCCCCAGCCTGAGATCCTGCTTCTTGAGGCTTTTGGTAATGTCTAAGTTACTGAGCTTGGCAAGATAATGTAACCTGGTGGTAGACACATTCCCTCTGAGGGATTTATATGTAGTGAGGGCTCTCACCACTGCTACCAACCACAGAGCAGAAGTTCCCAAACCCTTTTCTCTGGTGATCCTACTTTCAGTTTCACTTCCAAGCTTGTGACCCTGCTTCTGCAATCCCTGCTATCATGTGCAAAGTGCCATTGATCTCACCAGGCTCTGAATCTTCAGCTTGGGAAACCACTGGTCATCTTGCTATTCTGGGATGTGTGTTTCCATGGTGATGGAGAAGCTTTACCCACCACCAGTAATTCATCCTCATCTAATGCAGGTTATAAATTTCTGGTTCCACTGCTGAACCTTTGCATTGTTCCTCAATATGGCATAGATTCATGATGCAGCAAACACAGCACTGCGCCATGGACATCCAAAGTGGAGGTCTGAAGAGCTCGTATTTCCACATTCTCAGCCAAGGCACAAATTATTTTCAGAGCTGTTCTGGTTTGTGGTTTCAGGTAAGGTCTTCAGCCTGCTACATATGCAGGCCACACTCAAGCTGTTCTCTAAGCAAACTACCGACACTGAACCATCCATGATTCATTATTGCCAATTTAGGACCACAACTTATCACAGTTCAGTGTTCAGGTCTCATTCCAGAACATCACACAGTTTTCTAAATATGAGGCAATGGCAGTGTGTGTGACTGTGTGGTAGATACAAGCCTGCTTGTAGCATTGCAGGATTTTGTTATAGCAGCTTTGCTTATTGAAAAGGAGGACTCTTGCAAGTCAGCGCTTCTCTCTGAAGAAAGCTGTATCTGTACAACTATTAAATACAGAAGCCAGTTAAGTCCCTGTAACTCTCTCATCACTGCACACATTTCAACACCTCGCTAGATCGCAATCTTAACCCATCTCACCTCATGTCTTTATATGCATCTATTCTTTTGAGATTGCAATTAGCCAGAAAACAGTGAATTGCATGCTCTAAATAACACTTCATATATGTATGTTTAATCTGGAAGTAATTTACTCTTACAGTAAGCAAGAACTGCAACTGTCTCAAAATGAGTTAGCTCCACAGTGGAGCATCTGCTCTACTCCCTGGATTAGAGAGGATTCAGTAGGAAACCACACTGTAAGCCTTGCAGCAGGTGGTGACAGCACCATTAAAACAGCCACTCTCTCCATACACTGCTCAAGACAATGCAACATCAGGTCTCCATAAGAAGAGCAATTGATGTTCCTCATGCTAATTCTGGAGCAGAGATTGTCCTGCCTGGTGGCTCCCTGTAGCTACCCCAGTGTGTTCATACTGGCCTAGACAACAGGGCGTTTTTTCTGTCCTTAAATCCACAGGCAAACAACACCTTCCCCTCAATTTGCCAATCCCTCTTGGACAGGCAACAATGAATTTCAGCCTGGGAACCCTGAGATGGGCCTAAACAACTTCTCCATCAGTGGGAGTCTATTCCTTCCACAGGACTATGGAAGCTGTGGCATTTTCTAGCCAAGCAATGAAGAGGGACATAGATTCCCCTTGGTCTCTGGACGACCTGTACCAGGAGTCTGAGGTCTGAGCCCACCTTTTTCCCTTCTTTGTGGACAACTCTATGTCTCTAGGTGAGCATCGGCAAGTGTGGGTTCTGTGGCTCTGTGGCCGTTCTCCTGCTTCACCAAGAGGTGGAAGCAGAGCCTCCTTACTCTCCAGCATGCAGGAATTGCAATAATTTATTAGCACAAAATTCATTAGCTCAAAATTAGGGTCTCTCCACTTATATGCAATTACAAGTAATATTTGCCTCAAGTCAAAATGCTCAGACAAGACTCTTCATGCCCAGATGTCTGCACAGGCAATGCTGAGGGTTTTCCCTTAAGTGCTGGGGTATGCGATACCTCAACAAGTTAAAAAAAGAAGCAGTTCGGCACATCAGTGTAGTCATCATCTCCCAAGACCCAATAGGTTGGCTGGTTGCACTGGGAAGATGACTTGTGGAAATGCATAACTTGGCCATCCTGCAGAGCCCAGGCTTGAGATCTTGCAGTGTGCAGAGCTGGGAGAGCACAGAGCAATACTGGAAGCAGGGGAACTAGATCCCTGTGTAGGGAGTAGATCCCTGGGGGATTAGGTCTCTGCTCCTGCACAGAGAAGCAAGGGCAGTCATGCCCTGCAAAACGCTAGCTGCAAATTAAGAATCAAAACCAGCAATGCTTTTACATTCATGCGATATACATTCATTCTTTACTTGCACCCTCCAAACAGTGAAACCCTCATACTGAAGTTATGGGTACATGCCAAGATTATTCCCTGAGAATTATTAAAAATATAAAGCTAATAATTATTCTCGAAAATGGCACGCAGAAGTGATCTTGAAATGAGCACTTGGCTACCACAGATATTTATGCATGGTATTTAGACAATGCCGCTAGCCCAAATGAAACAAGTGAATTCAAGAACCAAAACCAGAACAGATCTGGCTCTAATCTGTGCAGCCTGGCTTCTTGTCATTGCTTCATGTTTTCGTTTGAAGCACTTTCTTTGCCCACCTCCCCCTGAACCCCAGCCAATTCCCACGCTGTGCAGGGCTGTTTGTCAGAGCTTTTATAACCTGCTGAAGGAAGAGAGTGGGTCCGTTTTTCTCAGCCTAGGAACTAACAGCGCACTATTACTATAAAGCTGCATGCACAAGGGAGGCTGCAAAGCACGATTTAAGAAAACCCCAAACCCTCGAAGCCGAAGTTACCGCTAAACATTCAAGTTGCAAAGTTTCAGTTATGCAAGCACACATTTCCTGGGTGTGAACATCTGACACACAGTAAATGAGGTGGAGAAGGAAGTTAATAAATGAGCACAACCAGCACAGTTGGAAAGTAAGTGGATTTGAAACTTTCTAAATAAAATCAGTCATTCAAACCTCCATGCTTTGAGTCAGCCTGCACGCAACATCTCGACTTCGCAGCTGTGCGCAAATGCTCGTAATCACCTCTGGAAGACATAACAGAAAAAAACAAAAAGCAAAAAAGCATGTACAGGTTCCCTGGATTCTGTGAAGGGAAATACTTATTGCAGGGAGGATTATCCTTACACCCATTTCAAAATACTGTCCATGTTACCTTAAAAGAAATAAAACCCCCACATTTACTCTTCCCTTTGGAAGAAAACTCTGGGCTACTTTCCCCTCCCCAGCCTCCATGTGGCCCCACAACAGACATGCTTCACTTTGAAGATGCATCTCCTGGGGGCTCCAAACTGTTCCCAGTATCCACAAGCAGATCTCTAGTGCCAAGCAGAGAATTACACTTTCCCCAAGCCTGCTGTATGCACTTCGGCCAGCACAACTTTGGACAGAACTGACCTTCACTGCTGCCTCTGAACCCCCTTGGGATCCCAGGTCCCCTCCAGCATTGCTTTCCTTCCACCAGCTCCCATCCCTTTTTACCATTCAATACCTCCCATGTCGATCATGTGCATCAGATTTGTCATATGAGAATATTCCATCTTTGCTGTCTCTCCTCTGGGCTAGCCAGATCATCATAATGTCTTTATGAAGTGGCATCAGCTTTTCCTCTGAACACAAACTGGGAAGCACCTCAGTCAGGTTTAGACCTGCTAGCCTCCTGGAGAGCAAGTCCACTCTGCACCCTTTGCGCCTAAAACAAGCAAGAGGGCTGAGTCGGTCTAGATTTTAGCAAGCAAGGAAATAATTCTGCAGGCAGCCCATGGTTCAGTACAAATTTTCTGCATATTTGTTTTTTTTTCTGTATGCTTGCTGCTCTTCATTGCCTTTCATCTGTTACCATAACCACATTTGAAAGGCAAACCCTTACCTTGCCCCCCCCCCCCCCAATTTCTTCTGTGAGAAAATTTTTCAGAAGTCTGTTGAATGAAGTAGCCAAAGACACTGATGTTTCGTGTGCCTCAATTTGGTCCCTGTTACCAAATCCAGAAAAAAACCCACAGATCTCCATGGCCACACTTGCTCAAGAAAAACTGAAATTAAACCAAGTAATAGGAACTCCACGTCCAAAAATAACCACATGTCCATCATTAGTGGTTTGGTTGCTCTTAGGGAATCATGGTTCAACAAGGTCATACTCTGTCACTCTATGAGCAGGGTCTGATTTTTCAAAGGGAGACCAGGCTCAAGCAAGACTTTTAAACTCTTCATGGAATATGAACGACAAATTTAAGCATTGACTGTTGTGCTTCTTATTTTATTACCTAGGTGCACAAGCACTGCATAGGAAACACTGATCTTCACTGTGTGAGTGGGACAGGTCCCCAAGTGCTAGTGGGTGCTAGGTCTCCAGGTGCCATCCCTCAGGGATGTCCAAACGCATCTGGACATGGCCTCCAGCAACCTGCTGTAACTGCAGTGTTGGCCTTTGGGGCCTCAAAAGGTGCCTCCCTACACAAGATTTTCCATTACTGAACTTTATCCAGGCTCACATCTTGGCAGACCCTGCTTTTTTTTTCTCAGAACACTCATCAAAGTCTTGGTCCACCCAAAAATGCCTGTTCAGCATACATTTCAAGTGGGACTTTGGTTTAAACAGCCATCATTCTGCAGTTCAGCTGAGGCCATCCATCACACCATATAGGCTTTTTTCTTTTAATTCCCTGTCATCAGTCCTGATTCACAGTCCCAGAAGCAATGCCCAAGCACACTCCTGCTGTCTAGGGCATCCCTCCCTCCATAGGTGGCAGGAGGCCGATGGACACCAGGTTTTGCCATGGACACGAGGGTTTGCCATGCAAGAGGCTTCTCACAGGGTTTTTGTCAACTGAGGTGGCACCTGCAGACGGTGGAGAGCTGCAGCCCCTGCTTTAGCCCCCACCATGCTGCAATCTTGGCCTGCAATGATGAGGCCACTAGCAGATGTTGGATCCTGGCATGCCTGCTTTTTTCTTTGTCTTTTTACTTTAAGAATAGCATCTGGTTGGCTTGCTCCCAGGGCTGTTATTCAGCTCTGCAGCCAGCCTCAGCAGTGGCAGAAGACAAACCAGGCAGCTTCAGCAGGATTTACCCAAATTCTGTGTTGCTTTGTTTTTCCGAGCGCTATCTTAATTTTATTCATGCACAACCTCTTTTTTACATGACCGCTTTCAAAAAGCTTCCTTTTTATTTCTTATTCCTATTTTTTTAGTCCTTCCAAAATAACCGTTTTCTAGAGCGAGGTAAAAAGGAGCAATAACAACCACTAGTGTGAGGACGTGGGAACAAGTTGTGCACTGGGACAAGGAGCCCGAGCAACAGCTGAGGACCCGTGGCTGTTGTGTAACACGGGGCTGGGTGCAACCCGGCCAACCCCAGTGCTGAGACCAAACGGCACTTCTGCTGTGGGAGCGGGGCCAGCACTGGAAAAAGCTCATCAGCACAAAAGTTCATAAAAACATGAAAATGACACCGGCAAGGCTTTCCCCCGCAGCGAAGCACAGAAGTGTAATGCAAATACCAGGCCGGAGCCTCACTGTGGGAATCACATCCTCCGATTATTTTCAATTACAGAGATGTCCAGACTCACCAGCCGGTTTTAAACCTGTAAATAGGTTCCATGTACACGTTTAGATGTCTCCTGCTTAGTGCGCCTTGCAGGACAGTTATAATGCCTTAGGGCCAAATGTATCTCATACACATGAGATTCAATATTTAAACCTTGACAGTCGTGAGCAGAAAAGGCTGGACTAGCTGTTTTCCCATGACTGCCTACCAAGCTGTTTTAATTATGCTATCTCTCCCTTCACTGCAGCCAGTCTTTGCAGTGGCTTGAGTTGTCTTCCTGCAGTCTCCCTGGGAGGTTCCAACCATCTCAATAGTAGGTTTTGGTAGCTTCAGCAGCTCTCAAAGCTCCTCAGACTTCTTCAAAGCTCTCAGGAGCTACTTACTGAAAAAAAAAACCAAAGGCATTATTGTGGCTGGTTTTCATTCAAATAGTGACTGGGAGGGCATTAGCGTTTTCCTGCCATGCCTCTACCTCACTAGCGTGGGGTCCCAAGGGGTATTTTTCTGACTTTAAAAAGCTCTAACACCTTCCTTGTCAATTTATCCCAGTGTAATTTATCTTCTAATGTCTAACCCCACCTATTTAACCTCATCCACTATGAGCCAACTCTACCTACCTGGATTCTTGGTTTTCATGATGGTGACATTGGCAGCAGAAAGGGCAGATGGTGTTGTTTGTCTTCTCCTTTTAAGTCAAGCTGTCTTGACTTCCCCTTTATGCTGACCTGGCTTTTTCACCAGTGCTTTGGAGCATCTGGTAAGACATCTTTGAGCAATCCACCATAAACTGGCATCAAAGAGCAGCTAATTCCTACATCTATGCCCAGTTTCATTTTGTGTCAAGCAGATGTTTAACAGATCTAATTTGCACCAGGAGACTTTCCGAGGTGGAATTACTGTCTATAACATTTAGCAATTCCAAGAATATTTTATAATTCTGACCCTCAAGCCTGCCATAGTAAACACACTCTTCCCTTTCCCTCCATTGCAGATGGCGATTTAGGCAGTCAGGGAGGTTTTGTGTTTGCTCTTTAGAATGAGCCAAATACTATTATTCCTTTTTTTTTTTTTTTTCCCTGGAAGGACATTGACATGCAGGGACTCAAGATGATATCTCCCCTCCCTCTCCACATTTTCAGTGGCTCGGTGGCAGACATTATTTGCAAGAGGAAGGATCCTGGGGGCCAAGTGTTCTTCTAAGCAAGTCTTCAAACTCAGTGGTCTGATATCTCAGGAAAGCCATCCCACCTGATTTCAGTAATGTCATTTGCAAGCAGAAACTGGCAGGACTAGTATGAAGTAACTTCATGGCTGACATAGCATTGGGTAAAGGTTGGACTAGAGAACCCCAAGTGACTCTTCTGACCTAAATTATTCTCTGATACAAAGCCCCATTCTTTCCCCTCCGCCAAACACCTCACCAGATTATTCTTTCATGTTCCCAGGCGCTTTGGTTTGCCTCCACATCATGGTGCTATGCTATAAGAAGGCACGGCTGCTTCTTAGTCTCCTTTTTTGGAGATGGCGTAATGCAGCCATATCCTGCATTAAACCATCTGAATGTGTCCTCTCAACAGGAGAGCAGCTGCTGTCCCACAAGCAGGCTCTCCCAGGTACATCAGTTCTACAGGAGTGGTTCACTTCTTTGAGGGGCTCCATCTTCCCCCATGAGACAGCATATCCTCACCTACTCATTCACCTTATAGCAAATGGACAATATGCCAACTAGGACCAACAGCATCTCTGCTTTAAGGAGAGATGGGAGCTGACAGCCCTGTGCAGGAGAAAGGGGTAATCTTAGCTAAGGCTGCCTGTGGGCAATGTCCATGGACCCCTACTGCTCCTAGCCCTTGCAGGGAGGGTACCAGGTCTCCTTGCTCATTTAAAACGCCCCTCTGGATGGCCTCACACAAAGAGTTGTGGTCAATGGCTCAATGTCCAGCTGGAGACCAGTAACGAGTGGTGCCTGTCAGGGATCGGTGTTGGGACCGGTCTTGTTTAACATCTTTGTCGCTGACACAGACAGTGGGATTGAGTGTGCCCTCAGCCTCTCCCCTGCGGAGAAGGACTTGGGGGTGTTGGTTGATGAGAAAATGAACATGAGCCGGCTTCAGTGTGAGCTTGCAGCCCAGAAAGCCAACCGTATCCTGGGCTGCATCAAAAGCAGCGTGACCAGCAGGTCGAAGGAGGTGATCCTGCCCCTCTACTCTGCTCTTTGTGATACCTCACTTGGAGTATTGTGTGCAGTTCTGGTGTCCTAAACATAAAAAGGACATGGAACTGTTGGAACAAGTCCAGAGAAGGGCCACAAGGATGATCAGGGGACTGGAGCACCTCCCATATGAAGACAGGCTGAGGAAGTTGGGGCTGTTCAGCCTGGAGAAGAGAAGGCTGCGTGGAGACCTCAGAGCAGCCTTCCAGTATCTGAAGGGGGCCTACAAGGATGCTGGGGAGGGACTCTTCATTAGGGACTGTAGTGACAGGACAAGGGGTAATGGGTTAAAACTTAAACAGAGGAATTTTGGATTGGATATAAGGAAAAAGTTCTTTACCGTGAGGGTGGTGAGGCACTGGAAAGGGTTGCCCAGGGAGGCTGTGAATGCTCCATCCCTGGTGGTGTTCAAGGCCAGGTTGGACAGAGCCTTGGGTGAGATGGTTTAGTGTGAGGTGTCCCTGCCCATGGCAGTGAGGTTGGAACTAAATGATCTTGGGGTCCTTTCCAACCCTAACTATTCTATGATTCTATGACTCTATTTGAACACAACTGGTTTTCTGGAGATTCAAAGGGTCACAGACCTGGGATACTGGGTGAAAAAAAAAAATAATTAAAGGTGTAAGAGATCATTTATGTAAAAAGTGAGAGTTATGCTTTATCAACTTCCCTTTCTTTCCAGAAAGACAAGGAAGTGTTTCACGAGCCGTAACAGACATTAGTTTCACATGGGAGGAGAAACCAGTGAAGATCCCTGCAAAATACAAATAGAATTTAAAATTAATGGTAATAAATAACAAGTTCAAAGGTAGCAGAAGCAGCAGTGGTGAATTCTACCAGGTGATTCTTACAAGGTATTTAATCTTCTTGCTCTTTTCCCCTTATACCCTGAAGTCCATTGACTGGAGCTCATCTAGCTGGAGCCATCCACAGCTTGGCTCCATTAACTCTGGCAAGAAAAGCATCAATTTTCAGCCCCAAAAGAAGCATCTCTTCCAAGAGTAGCCCTCTATCAAGACAGCATAGGAAGATGATTTCGAAGATCCTTCTAAATTTGGAAGATCCTTCCAAAAACCTTGCCTAATTATCCACTTGGTCACTGCATCTAACCAAATCGATGGCTTGCAAGCATTTCACTTCCAAAACGTAATTAACACCACCCCATACCCTGTCTTCAGCATGCTTTAAATTAGGTGCAAGTATTTATGGATTCAGGGAAAACTGTGGTCTGCATCCAGCAATCATACGAGGAGATGTTCCAGAGGCTTTGCACAGCAGTGAGAGGGTGACAAGGAAGTTAAAGTCACTGCTAGGTGATTTGTAGTGCTATGGCTGCTGAAGCAAAATAGGAAAGTAGGAGAGAACTGGATTTAAGAGTCGGAGATGGAAAGGCATTAAATTATATCCAAAGGGAAAGCAGCTGAAAGGTAATCACAACTTCTGAGTGAGCAGAAGAGTTCCCAAGGTACCTAAAAGGGCAATGAGCCCCTGCTATTTACATGACTGTGCATGCACACCTACACACCCCCAGATGCTTTGAGATGACAATCCCATTCAGTGTGTGCTTTCAGGTTGGGAAAGGAAATTGCTGTTAATCAATGGCAGCAAAGGTGTGGGCTGGGGGCCAGGAGAGGAGAGTCACTAATGGGCAAAGCAGATGTTCCTTGAGTCATTGCAGAAGGCAGGTGGGCCTGGGGCCAAGGGTTAGCAGAAGCAATGCTGATCCAAGCAGAGAAGGCAGAGATGTGCAATGGGGCTTTGATGGGACTCATCCTCCAGCTTCACCTTGGGACACACCTCCAGGAAAATTGCACCAAGGCTGCTTGTCCTCCCCAGGGAGGGAGGACAAGCTTTGGTCCTGTGCATCACTAATTCTGCAAAGCCAGATGCTCCTCCTGCCATTAACTGGACTAACTTCAGCAGAGCCCCACGGGTTCAAAGCCTCCACTGACTGCCCTTATGTTTACAGCTCAGCCAGGGCCAGACATTTTCCTAAAAGCTCACACAGAGCCAAAGGAGGAGGAGCAAAAAGTAATGAAATGGCCTGCCTACGTCGTCCTTGTGTGCTCCTCCCCTCCCCCTGATTAAGCTAGTCATTACTTTCAGTCCTATTGTGTGGCCAGTATATATGCGTCCCCCCCACTTCAGGTATGCAGGCATTAAGGTATAAGAGGTAGGTTCCATGTATGCAAGCTGGATACCCGCCTCCTTTTCCTTAGTGTTATTTAACTCTCCACGGTCACCAAAACGATTTTAATTTTTAACTCTATACCCAGATGTTGACCGTGCTTAAAATCAACTCAGAGTGGGCAGAATACGACCAAGGAAACCACAGGTAAAAGTGGTGCTGGAGCCGCCACGCGAGTCTGGGCTCCCACAGCAGGGTAAAACACTACCTCCGAGCAATCGCTTTTCTAGGAAAAGGTGCAGCCCTTTCCATTATGTTTATGACAAAGACTGTCACGCTGCCCAGAAGGACGCAGTCATAGTGAGAAGCAGCCTTGTAGGGCAGAAGGGCTGACCTGGGATTTTTTGCCTCAGGCTGGTTCTCCAGCCTTAAGACTGCATTTCTGTATCATCTTAAAACCATGGGAGGGGAAGAAGCGCAACGGATAGGTGAGCTAGGGATTTGGACATGCACATGAAATGATTTACGCGGTTTCTCCACTTCTTTCTGCTTGTGTAATGTGGAGATAGGTTTCAAGAAATAAGACCCAAGGGTAGGATTTCACTCCAAAGCATCACTCATTCAACCCAAATGGTAACAAACATAATGAAAATCAAGTCATAAGTTAAAGATCAGTCAAAAGATTAAAAAAAAAATAAATTAAAAAATTAAGGATAAAAGTTACAGCTGCAGTGAGGGAAAACTTCAGAAGACTTCATTATTTTCCATGACAGTGCATGTTGCCCAAATCCAACCATTAATCATCACAGTGAAAGATTTCAGATTATGCTTGCCAGCAAGCAAACTCCAAGAGAGTGGACCAACAGGGTCAAAACCTTTGCTTTTTCGCTGTATAGAGGTTCTTCACCAAAAGGAGATAGATCAAACTTCTTCACTGCAATGATTTTGTTTTAAAACATTCAGTGAAGTCATTGAAATGCAAACAAGGAAAATGTTCGCGTGCCGGAGAACTTGGGAGGAAGACAACTGAAAACAGAAGTGAGAAACAGGGAAATTTTAGACTGCAGCTGCAACACCACAGCATTGAGGAGGGATTTTTTTATTATTATTACTAAAGCAAAAAAATAAAGTACAAAAGGCGGCAATCCAGTGACGTTTGGCCATTTCATTTTCCCAAGTCCCTGTGCAAGCAAGTTTGAGCTCTTAGAAAAGAAAACAACTAGCTGTGGCCATGACATGGAGAGGCATTTTGGTAGGGACACAGCCTCTCAGCAGCATGCACTAAACCATGCTTGCTCTTACTGGTCGAGCTGCCTCCAAAGCAGCTGTTAAAACACACTGTAAGATATCAAAGCAGCTCTAATTAACTTCCTGCTTTAGTACTACTTCAAAGTATTTCGGAGAGATCTCAAACCAGAGTTTTTGCAGGACATTTTCTAAAGGAAATCAGTTTGGGGCTCATTTATTGCTGACTCCATAGACATTTGAGATTCTCCAGTTGCTGTTCTTGCTTCAAAAGCAGGTAAAAAGGGCTACATCCATAAAACAGTTCTAACACATGGCATTACCTATCACAGGAGAAGGAACCAGCAAAGAGTCAAGTTAGTCAAGGCCTTTTCTAAGTGAAGCGGAAGGGATTCAGTCTGGTCCTGCAAAGGTTAAAGCTGTATAAGTGCATGCTCAATTTGTGGTTTGCAACGTAAATGGGCTTGTTGGGTTTGGGGACACTGAGAGCATCTGCAAGCAGTTCCCAACTGTGGCATACGCAGAGATAGAGGAGATGAATGGGGCCAAATCCTTCCTAGAAGCAACAAGTGATACAATGGGCCACAGCCCCAGATCCCCATCCACAGGTTCAGCCTGAACATGAGGAAACACTTCACCCAGAGAACATCACACACAGGACTGCACACAACTGACCTTTTCATTGACAACCCACAATAAGAACAAGCTGTTAACATTTTAGAAGTGTGCAACACTCATCTTGCCACCTTGGAGCTGGTTGTGTCTCCCAGTGAAACCCCACAGGCTGGGTGGGAGGGCAGAAGGAACCCCACCACCAGCCAACACCACCACCAGCAACCACAATGATGGTTGGAGCCACCTAGAGCCTTGAGCTACCACCCCAAAATAGGCACCATTGCTGGCCCTTTGCTCATTGAGGGCTTCTTCAAGCTCTTGAATGACGCTGGGTTTTGATTCACCAAGTATCTAATTATTTTCAGCCTTGAAACATATGTTTCTATGTTTCTTTACCCCTTTGTTTTGATCTTTTTCTGGTCAAAGAGGCATTTTCCCACATATCCGAGTCTGCCTCCACTCCAACACACCAGGGTCTCCACGATCATGCACTTAATGATGCATTTTCTTAGCCTTAAATCGCAAGTAGAGCATTAATAGCTTCCTGATGTATCTGCCTGACACTTATTTGCGATGCCTTGCTCCATCTCCATTACACACTATTAAGACCTACACACATATGAACTCTTGCCATGCTTTGTTTAAAACTTTTCTTTTTTCCCAGAAAAAAAAAAAAAGTTTTCATGGCCAAAAATAGAACATTTTTCCGCTCTGAAGAACAAGCAGCATTCCTGGGAATTCAGACAAATAGTGTTGGTCAGAAGACGTCTAACAGACACCAGCACAGTCTGCACCATCCCCAAGCTTCTCTGATGTCCTCTCATGCAGGAAAGCATTTGGTATCCCTCTTCCACCCACTCTGCAGAATAGAATCAGAAGCAACAAGCCTGTTTCCGCATCTTGCTCCATGAGAAAGTGTTGCTGCTCTCCAGAGGGACTTTAAACAAAAACAAAAAAAAAACAAATTAAAAGAGGAAACGTCTCCTGAACAAAATCTGATGCCATTTAGAGCACAAGCCTTATCCTGCCATCACTGTGTACAATAATCAACATCGGTATTTTTAGCAAGGTCTACAGTTTTTATTTCCTATTAGAAAATACACAGCATTTCACATGACTGTACGCACGAGAGTTACATATAATAGTGATTTTATCTATAATAGTGAATAAGACTGTATATAATTGTGAAACCATGTTCAATTAAAGAAAAGTTTGTACAGAAGGGAAATTCAGGGAAATATTCATTGAGGTTCATGTCTACTTTGATTATTGTAGGTCCCTTCCAACTGAAAATATTCTATTCTGTACTAATTAGTTACAAATCACTAAATTGGAATTTCACCAGGAGGTGGTGTCTGTTTGATTGAGTCTGTTAGTGACATGGGTTTTGGTTACATCAAGGCAAAGAGGGAGCTCCATTTTCAGAGACATCTGGAGTATTTTCTCATTGCTGAGAGCAAAAGAAGGGCAAAACCCAAGTTTCATTGACCTTCAGCTATGCTTAAATCCCTGAAAGCCTTGAAGCAGACTTGGGTCCTCAGAAATCTTACTGGCTACTTCATTAATCAAATATGGGTCAGAAAACCTGGGCCAGCAGCATGTAGCTCGATGGCAACAAAATGATTTGCATCTGAAGCTAAAACACGTGGATCTTTCGACAGAGCACCGTGGACAAATAGTACAAATAACGTCTTAGAAAGCAAAAGCTTTCTTTACAGCTGGGTAGGTAAATGAACATAACCCTCTAACCCAGGCCACGCAGGGCATACATGAGATGTCCCTGATGCCTACAGCTTTGGTTGCTGTCACATCGGAAAGCAAGCAGGTACGGCAAACCAGCACGCTTTAACATGAGACCTCAATGCTGGTTAAGCAGATATGCAAGGATAAGCCCCTGTGATTTCAAGCAGCATCAGCTCCCTTCTGGCTGCTCTGTTCAATTTAATTCCTGGATAATCTCCTACCGCATCAGCTTTCAGCACTTTGGCCATGGAGACATCTCTCTGCTGGCCTGCACACCCTGGTCCCTCCTCATGTGAACAGAATTTGGAATAAAAAGAGTATAAGTAGCCCCCTACCAATGTCTTACAGAGGTGAAAAACCCTCTTGATCTATTTACAGGAGGAAAAAAAATCCTATTTTATTGAAGAGACTTGTGGGCAGATTTTACAGCACAGCCTGGAAGCTTATTGCCATGAAACTGAGCAGGTGAGAAATTCTTTCAGCCCATGATGGGGTTTTGGTTGAAAAAAAACCATGGACTTGGCAACACTTTTTCACAGGCAAACACCCATTCAAACAGGTGATTCGCTGTGCAACCAGAGAGGCCTGTGACAGCGTGTCATGGGAAGAGGAGGGCAGAAGGAATTGCTGTGCAGCATTCAGAGCACTGCACCAAGCTATGGAGGAAAAAAAATCAGCTTTCAGTCTCAAATAAGCCCAACCAAGAGTTGAACCCAAGGCACCCAGCATCCCCACATCATTGTGCACAGGATGATCCATCCATAGGATCCACAAGAAGATGGCAAAACCTGAAAACATCTCAAGTTTTCTTTGATTGTCCCAACATAGAAAAAGGCTAGGAATTTTTAATACACTAATTTTTTATGGGAGTGGAAAACCATTAGCATCTCAGCACTGCAAGCAACACTGACAAGGTGGAGAAGGAATATACCACCTAGAGGTGGTAACCATCTCCTGCTGTTTTGACCCATACCCAACCCCTGACAGAGCTGCAAGAAAGATATTTCCTTCTGTGGGCTTACAATGGTTAGGTTATTTCCCATTTAATTAAACAGTCAAAAGACTCCTGTGCAACAATGGGCAAAGCCCAAACATGCACAAATCCAGTGCAAAGCTGATAGGTTTTAGACTTTGCCATTCCCTGCACTTCCAGTATGTGTCAAGGGATGCACTGGAAAACACACTTGTCTCTCAGATGAAAAATAAATCAGGTCAGACCCCTTATTTAGGGGGGCCTAGCAGTAAGACAATAATAATTATGTATTACTAGGAATCCATCTATGCCAGAAAAGGAGGAAAAGACACAAAGAGGAAGACAAGAAATTCAAGAGGAAACCACTGCTTAGGAGCATGCACCCTGCAACAGGAGATCGGCACCTTGCAGTAGCAGGAGCTGGAAGTGGTTTCATTATTTGGCCTCTGCTGCCACACCAAGAAGGACAAACTGTACTGAACAGCCATGTCCACGAAGGAGAGACCACAATGTTGGCATTTACTACGTATTTACAATTCACTATGGATCAGCACACGATTTACACTGGTTGAGGTCCCCAGGTACTGGATACAGCTTCAGGCTTTGGTAGAGGCTCCTGCAGTAAGAGCCCTTAGGTGAAAGTCAGATGTCTGCCACCTCCAGGCTCAAACAGTCCCATATCAGCATGTTTTGCACTGGGAAAAAAATCTTTAGTAAGATGCTATAGCTCAGCCTGAGGATATGGCTCTAACTGAGGGGGCCTGGGGAGGCCGGATCACGGGATTATGGTTTTTTCCAGCCCTGCAGAGGTAAGTGCCAACATAAGGAAAGCAGGAGCAGCAGCTAGTGCAAACATCGCACAGAGCGGCTCTACTTTTATTCATTTCTGCAGTGAAGGAGGGAGAAAGGCTAAAGGAAAACAGACTGAGATCACAGCTGTTCTGCAGCAGCCCTGCAATGCGCACTGAGCATGGCGAGTCTGACACCACACAGCACAGAAGAAGTCATGGCACGGACCACATCAGCTTGCAGTAAAAGACCACAGATAAGACAAAAAAGTCAACTTTTGGCAGCAAATGGCACAAAAATTTCAAGGTGCAGCCTTGGCAAGACCGAAGCACCAGGAGGCTGTAGCCCCATGATGCTCATGCACACCATGTCTGCAAAAGCACTGGGTACCTGTATGGACACAGAGCAGCCAAGAAGCTGTAAAATCCCTGCTGGAGCTTTGATTTAGCCCTGACAAGTGAGAGCAGAACACAACCACCACCCGTATTTAAGCATGCATTGAGGAGACACCCCTCCAGAGGACATTAATGCTTTACCAGCTGCTTGCACAGTGCCAAAGTGGCACACTGGTAGGAGGGCAGCAGCATCTGACTGGCCCAAGCAAGCCAGGGCTTACTGGGAATAAAAGCTGGGGTCATCTCACAAATGCATGAAAGTGGGAGAAAAGAGGTGAGAAGATGTGAGTGGCATTCCTCAGGGGACAGTACTGGGACTGGTGCTGTTCAACATCTGTGTCAGTGACATGGACGGTGGGATCAAGCACAGCCTCAGCAAGTTTGCCGATGACACCAAGCTGTGTGGTGTGGCTGACACACTGGAGGAAAGGGATGCCATCCAGGGGGACCCTGATGGGCTCGAGAGGTGGGCCCATGACAAACCTTGTAAAGTTCAACAAGGCCAAGTGCACCTGGGTCAGGCTGGGCAGAGACTGGATTAAAAGCAGCCCTGAGGAGAACTTGGGGGTGCTGGTTGATGAGAAGCTCAACATGAGCTGGCAGTGTGTGTGCTTGCCGCTCAGAAAGCCAACCATGTCCTGGGCTGCATCACCAGCAGCATGGCCAGCAGGTTGAGGGAGGTGATCCTGCCCCTCTACTCTGCTCTCGTGAGACTCCACCTGCAGCGCTGTGTCCAGCTGTGGGGCACCTAACATAAGAAGGACATGGACCTGATGGAGTGAGTCCAGAGGAGGCCACAAGGACGCTTTGAGGGCTGGAGCACCTCTGCTATGGAGACCGGTTGAGACAGCTGGGTTTGTTCAGCCTGGAGAAGGCTCCAGGGAGACCTTACAGCAGCTTCCAGTGCCTAAAGAGGCTAACAAGAAAGCTGGAGAGGGGCTTTTTAAAAGGACTTATACAGAAAGGACAAGGGGGAATGGCTTTAAACTGACAGAGGGGAGATTTAGATTAGATATTAGGAAGAAGCTACTCCCTGTGAGGGTGGTGAGGCCCAGGCACAGGCTGCCCAGAGAAGCTGTGGCTGCCCCATCCCTGGCAGTGTTCAAGGCCAGGTTGAACGGGGCTTTGAGCAACCTGGTCTAGTGGAAGGTGTCCCTGCCCATGGCAGGGGGTTGGAACTGGGTGAACCCTAAGATTCATTCCAACCCAAACCATTCTAGGATTCTATGATATAAAAGCTATTAGGCATAAGCAGTGCTAAACTACCTCATTAATGCAAAACGCTTAATCAAAAGCAACCATCTCCCAATTAAACTATTTAATGGCCTTCATTAAAAAAAAAAAAAAAACAAACAGAAAAGCCAAACCACGTGCTTATGATAGAAACATCTCACTTTAATCTTGGAATTTTGAATTCAACGCAAACACCAGATAGAAAAAGGATTTTAGCAATAACATCACGTTGCCTGTGTTGATAGGCAGCGGAGGCATATGCAACAGCCCATGGACCTACGACAACTGCACACTTGGACTTCTGCCATATAAACCCCCCAGGGAAAACCATTCTCACCTGTCACCCCACCAAACTGTCACTATTTCACCTCTGTCTACACTACCACCCTCCAAATCACAGAGGATGACGCAAAACTGCACGATCTCTTGGGAAATGCAAAGTCTGCACAGGCCCAGTAGTCACAGCTGCATGTGAAGTGACAAGGTAAAACACAGTTGCCATGCAAACTGCTCCTAAAAGGGTGCTTTTGCCACAGCATAAAACTTTGGAGATGTCTTTCTTCTGGAAGTATTGTGTGAAGTCCAGACTAGAAGTCTTCAGCCTGGAGAAGAGCTGTCTTTGCCAGAGAGCTACAAAATGCAAGTGGCACAGAAAGGAGGAGGAAGGACTGGACTTCCACTGTCCCTTCCAACACCAACACAAGGACTAGGAGAGATCAACTGAAGATAAAGAGATGTTTTCCCACTTCACCCAAAAGGTCATAGGACCTGTGAAACTCCTGTCCTGAGATGCAGTGGGTACAAAGAGTTTACACATCAATTTGAGAGAAACTGGACCTGCGCTTTGAAGATGAATGTATCAAAGGTTTCTAAACAGACAAAGCGCTTCAGGCTCAGCAAGTCCCTGGCCACCAATTGTTTTTTGTTACAGGCTGGTCTCATATGTGTATACCCTGTTTTTACTCATCCCAGAACAGTCACTTCCAGCCATATAGGCAGGACAACAATTTCAATAAGCCAAAAACCCAAACAGTTGTATGGTTACACAGATGTACATTCAAAACTGTTATTCCTGTATTTTAAGGCTTTACAGCAAGATGCTCAGCTAAAGAAAAAACAAAACAACAACAAAAAACCTCAACCATCCAAAGCAAATAGTCAGAAATGGGCTACTCACTTCTTGTATTTCAGACTTTTCTTCTGATACTCAGTTATGTGGACATTAGCATCCCTATTTCCCCTCCACCTCCTTGTCCAGACATGCCACCTTGCCTCTCACTCTCCTCTGGTCTTCTCATTCTCCCTCCAGTTAAGCCAAGCTTGCTTTGTCTGAAGGACTTCAGCATTTTTTATAAGTCAGAAGGCATTAATTAAACACACTATTGTGCAACTATTTCCATCACTGAGTTACATCTGGTCCCTAAGGACTCTTAATTCTTCATTAAGAAAGTGCTCCATGTGGAAAGAGGCAAGAGGGGAATTGGACAGCACTTCACAAGCTTTGCTGTACGTGAATATGCACGATTCAAAATAAATCACTCCAGCCCCACAAACAGATGTGCAAACGAGCTAAACACCAATAGTTCTGTTAAAAGGAAGAGACAAGTAGCAGCAGGCCTACTTCTGCCATGAGTCATCTTACTAGCAGCATTATGGAGAGAAATCACCCAAAGCTGCAGGTATCAAGTGATGACGGAGCGTCAAACTGAAAGCGCCAGAGAAATAGCCTACCCGTTGACCCCGTTCTGGGTCTGAAACCATGCAAGACCAAACCAGTTCCTACGCAATTGCTACAGGAAGTGGGCTGATTTATAAAAAGTTAGCTATAGATGTGCACCAGATGAACTGGGCACAGTGTTTCATCCCCCAGAAGTCACAAACCTCGTTAGAAAAATGCGCTCGTCAAAAAGTAGATAAATATCAATGCCAGAACACCAGGTTACAGCCACAAAGACATCAAACCCACACCCTGAACACATCAACACTAACAGGTAACTTGATTTTTGTAAAGTATTTCTTGGACAGCTCATGCGACAGCATCTAAATGAAGGTGCAGTTACTGATACAGGGTCTAGCAACTGCTCTCAGAGGACTATCTTATGCTTAATATATCCCAAACCAATTTCCCTTCCCAGCAATGTTGCTTTACACAGCCCCTATTTGGTCAAATGAAAGTGGCTCTAGGGCACATCCACCTCCTTGTGCTGCATCTTCCCACCTCCTTGGCAAGAATCAGCTGTGAGCACCACACAAAGCAAGCACCACCGGGAGTATGCATGCCTAAGACTGCATCCACCTCCTGGTGTTGTGAGACATGTCAAATCCTTAACAAGTCCTGCCTCCCCAGAAGAGCCTGAAGTCCTGCTCTTCTTGCACTGCTCTGAACCAAAGACCAAAGTCTGAAATTTCCTACTCCAAAGGTGGTTTTTTTTTAGTATAAGGAAAGGGAAGAAGAGGGACGAGGGTGAGTGGGGAGGGAAAAACCTGAGCAAGTGACCCCAGATAACCTCATGGTCACAGGTTGAGAACTTCACCAGACACACACGCACAGGTCCTAACTTCTTACTGTGCTGCAGTCCTGCTGTCATTCACAGGAATAGCAGAGGAGCCAGGCAAATTAACTGCAGAGAAGTTGGTCTTGCTGACAGTGGCTGGCATCCCCCATTTCAGTCCTCTGCAGAAAAGCAGCGAGGATCTGTTTCTTCCTGTGTGGTTAGCGTAGCAATTAGGTTCCATGGGGCACCATTAACAACAGGCTGGCATAAGGTAATTCATACTTTCACCACCAGCATCAGAGTGCTTCACACACTGGTCAAGAGATGATGTGCCAAAGGTAACATTTTTATCAAACAGGTAGGGTTTTATCCTATGTGAACATAAAGGTTTGGCAAGCCTTAACTTATCCCCTACAATAACATCTCCCAACCTCACTCTCCTGGAATGCAAGTTTGACAGACAGACCTGCAGAGATGAAGAAGGCAAAGCCTGTTCCTTGCACCATCTTCTTTGCTTCAGCCTTCAGGGCAAGCAAGGGCATTCCCTGGAGTGATGTAGCACAGACCTAACCAAAAAAGGACGTGTGGACTTCACCCTTGGGTGCCATCCTTTCACCAGCTTCAATGGACAATGAGTCAAAAAGCTGATTGGCAGAGAGACTTCTGGTGGACTCAAAGTGGGAGACTATTCACCAAACTTGGGAAGAAAGCATGAATCAGAGGAACGGTTCACAGCATGTTTTCTCCTAGTCTCAAAGCTTGGTGCCTCCAGCACAAAGAGCAGAAGTGAAGGAGAAGCAGGAGAGTTGCAGGCAAAATCCCCATGACAAAACCAATACAGTGTGTGCCATGCTCAGGACCAAGCCTTCATTATGGAACTTGAGAGTGACCTCAGGGGCCCCAAAACCTGCATTGCTCTGGACGTGTGCCAACTCTAAGAACAGCATATACCCCCCAGGGGACATGTGCACAAAAGGGCATACGGGACACTCAGGGTTGACCTGGCAGCACCAGTCACAGGGTATCTTTTCAGCGCACGCAGGCAGCAAGAGTCAGAGCTTAAGCTCTCATTGAAAGCTTGCGAAATGACCATCATCCTGGGGTGCAGAGGAGCCTCCAGGGCATGAAGGGGTGTTGGAGTGCCACCGGTGAGAGGATGAAACTCTCAGAAGGATCACATGATTCAAAAGGACGCCTTTGAAGAAGACATCAGAAGACAAATGGTGAGAGAAAGCTAGCAGCACATCAAGGGAAGCTACCAGTATGGCACCAGGTGCCATCCCTCTGTGCTCAACAGAAAGAGATGAGGACATCATCCTCAAGACACATTGCAAGAAGTGCCTTTCCAGGCTCTTAAAGCAGGGCGCAAATACACAAGCAATGAGCTTGCGTTCCTGTATAGAGCTTTTCCTTCCTTTCTGCACAAAAGGGGTAACTTAAGAACCAAGACATTTGACCCTCTGTGGTCAGTCAAAATAATACCAACCTGGCAGAAGCACCTCCTTCCTCTCTGCTTTTTATTACTACTACTTCTCAGTTCAGCAGTTTCCCTCTACTTCCAGCCCTCTCCTCTTCCAATGTGGCTGCAGTTTATCCAGGGCGCCATCAGACCCTCAGCCCTCTCCAACTGAGCTGCAAGTTAGTTTACCCCAGTAGCCCATCTGCAAGTCACATCTGAGCAATACTAAACCTTCAGACAGACAAAAATCACAGACCAGAACTACTTTACTGTATATCTACAGTAGATTTTAAGAAGCCTTGTGAAAAAGCCCTTCCCAAGTGCTTATATTCAAAGGGAAGTAACTCTTCTCTGATTCCGAGTGGATGTTATCGGTCTACTTTCACTGCTGAATGATCTTTACACAAGCTCTTCACCGTCCTCCCACATGATGCCAACCTTTTCCTAAGCTGGTTGCAGTCCTATCTACAGTCTGTAGCTGTCAACTATCCTGTTTCCATAGTTTCAAACAACTTTAAAGCAAATGATCCCCAAGCCAACCTCTCAAATTCATCTCCTGCCTAAACTCAGCCCTCAAGATGCCCCTCAGATACCGCTCATCAGCTGTTTTATGCCATCTTTCCAAAACCTCAGCAAATCTCTCCAAACATGAGCCATCACCCCTTTTCTCACAAGTTCCATGCCTCCACCCACAAGGTTTCTCTCCCATTACTAAATCCTGCTTTACATCAAAGAGTTTCCCTTCTTATCCCTGAAACTCATTAATTTCCATTTAAAAAGTTCATTCATGCATATTTCCATTACAGAGCCCTTCCCATTTTCTTCTGCCATTTACCTTCCACTGCAAAAGCATTACGGAAGATGAGGCACCCCGATACCTGTCCAACCCATTCAAATTTCTTAATCCAGCATTTCCCACCTGCTTGCAGCCCCTTCATCTTCCAAACCCCACATAATCCCAATACTATCACTAGCTTGTTAGAGAACTAAAAGTAGAGCCTTAAGCAGCCTGAATTATTTAAAAGTACAAATTTCAGCCTCTAAAATATCATCTTTTATTGAATTAAAACTCCCCCATGAACAAGCTCTGAAGCAGGAAAAGGATGTCTCATGAAGGCAAAGTGCCACCTGTTTTCACCATCTGGAGTTAGCTGTGGGACACAGGGTAAGTTATCAGGCAAGAGTCCTCAAAAAATAAAACCCATTAAAACCCTCTTCTTCTTTGCCATAGTCAGTACAACCCATACAGAAACATCTGCGGCTGGAAAACAGAGCCCAGCCATCAATTAACAGGGTTTGTTTTCTGCACAGGTTGCCCATCACAAATCAAGTACATGCGCTTATCCTTCCCATTAGGTTGAATAAACACATGCAGATTCATACAGCAATCAGCAGTTCACCGAGGCAGACACATTTGCTGAACTTGCACAACCCTGACATTTTTTCAGAGCTATTCTTTCATGAAAAGCAACTTAAAAGCATTTTTCCTTGCTACATACCTTCAAACTCTATATACAAAATCAACAGGAAACAGGCACAAAGGAATTACCTGCCCTACACTGCAACAAAGACCACTGGCTAAAAAGTTTAAAGGCACAGAAGAAAAGCAGAAAGCGAGAAGAAACACACACAAAAAATAATGAAACACCATACAAAACCCAAACAGAAAAAGTCTCAAACCACAGGGAAGGTGAGATACCAAAAAGGGAAAAACCAGGTATGGATTTTTACTCTAGTAGACGTATCAGTTCAAAATAAATGTCTTTTCTCATATGCTTAGCACAAGAGATTTTGAATTGTATGAACAAAAGGACGAAACTTAACAAGAAGGGCAGACGTGGAAAGAGGGGAGGTTAAGAAGATACCAAAGAATAGGATTAAGAAGAAACCAAAGAAGCAGAAATAACAAGCAACTCATATCGTGTTTCTGAGAAGACATCTTCCAAAAATCAAGCCAGCTTGTTATTTGACCTGCCCTCCCTTTGTATCTGTAATCTCAATTTATAGGGCTCGTCTCACCCTGTAGGGCTGGTTTGTTGGGCATTTTTTTGTCCAAAAAGTGGTTTAAGAGTCTGCTACCAACATAATTCCTTCCTGAAAGACTGCGAGTTATAACCCTGGTTGCAGTTTTTTAAGGAAAGATGCAATTAATTACTATCACTCCATGGATGCCTAAAAAGAAACCAAGTTGCTGTTTGTTGCCAACACCAAACGTAGCAAAAGCTCACCAGGGCACCCATGCTGAAGCTTTCAGCAGGAGGTAGGCAGAGAGTACATGGAAACTGCAGGTGCAGGGGTGGAACATAAGGGAGCAACCTCTATACAGCCACCCAGCACCATCCTTGGAAGTGCAATCACCACATTAGTCACTAGAGCACTAATTCATATAGCTATACATGGATAAAATGTTTTTATAGAAGCAGCTTTGAGCTGCTAAGGACTAGAGCATGGGACTTTTAGACAAGACAGCTGTAAGTCAAATACTTTATCCACACTGCAATAGCGCTTTTCACCTGTCTCGAGACTAGAATCCCTTTAGTACAGATCTGTATCTTTATAGTAACTACTCAACATAGTGAACACTGTCTAGACTACTTTCCTTAAAGCTTCCCATCCTTCCCTTCTATACCTTTCCACTCTGCTTTCATTTTCTGGATGAAAGAGCAGCTTAACAAAAGGAACATGTGTTAACAGACTGAGTAGCACTGCTTGCTGTTTTATTAAAAG
The DNA here is from genome assembly GCF_034315485.1 of Pezoporus occidentalis. Classification (NCBI taxonomy): domain Eukaryota; kingdom Metazoa; phylum Chordata; class Aves; order Psittaciformes; family Psittacidae; genus Pezoporus; species Pezoporus occidentalis. The sequence continues at coordinate 6,198,729 of NW_026915877.1, forward strand.
GGTGTAAATCCCACAACTGTCATACACTTGAAGGAGGCAGACACAGCTGGCAAACTCCACTGCCATAAGGCACCAGAACTACTTTCCATTTCTACACTGAAGAGAAGAACTGGTCACAGCACCAAGCCTCTACTTTATCAGCACATTTTTTGCAAATGCTCAGCCAGATGTGATACAGAGTTGGTGCTATCACCAGCAGGAAGGAAGGAGGAGTAACAAGAGTTACATAAAGTAACCTCATTCATGGGGTGCAGACCACCACCACCCTGGTTCCTCACCATCACTAGAAGCACAAAGGCTATCCACTGAACTATTAGTCTCTCTTTCCTAGAGGCTCAAAGGGTAACGCTAACACAAAAAGGGAACATCACATACATTTTAAGTGCTGTTTGAAAACAGACAGGGAACAAAAATAGAAGAACCCCACACTTCATACTTGATATATATGTTGAGCATCCTTTTCCCACTGGGGAAAAATGCATCTCATTGCCAATTTAAAGCTATTTTAGGGAAAGACTTCTCAGGTTGTATGCACATCTCATTTTTCTGGAGATGCACTGGTCGACATTAAAATTAAGGTAAAGGGCATTTTCAAAAGTTCTTTTACTTGGAGACTAAATATGGTTTAGTTCCACGGGAAAGCAGTCCTGCATCTCACTGTGGCAGCATCACAGTAAAGGGCTTGATCTCCCTGCACACAATCTGCACGTCAAATGCCTACACTTGTTTAAAGCTTCTGAACATAGTTTTAAGCTGTAGCTCCTTTAAAATCCCTTGACACACAAAAGAGCATCCTTTGTTCTAATGATCATGCTCAAAATTTCACTGCTTACAAGCAAAATATTTTAGCTGTTTCCATACTCAAAATACTTGAATAAAACCACCACACAGTGACAAGAATGAGACTTTAATCAGTTTTAAGTGGAGTTTTAACACTAAGAGATAAAGGGTTGTTAAACACAATAACAAACGGACATCTGATTTGTATGAGGCATTATCCTGTACATGTCATACTTGGGTTTTGTGTATTCTCAGTTACACACAGAGCCACTGTTGCACAGCACAATAGTATTTGAAGAGGCTGAATCAGAGTAAGGCTGCTTAACAGACTGATTTTTTTTTTTTTAGTATCTATATATATATATGCTATATGAAAACAGACTGAAAATTTGAACCGGCAGAGAAAGGCAGCTCTGCCAAACACTGCAGTTGGAGCCCCTTTTAGTGCACAGTTCCACCCCATCCATCTGCATGCATGACACTTTCTAACAGTATTTAAAAGGTAAACGAGGCACTTCGTGGCAACCGCAGGCATCGTTAACATATTGCACACATTTGCTATGACTAAACATGGAACTTGCACACTAACATCCTATTTTTTTTTAGTATTTTTCTTTTTTTTTATTTTGAAAGCTGAAACATTTGATGCTGCATGTAAACTCCACTTCAGTTTACGATGTATGCCACAGGAACAAACCCAGAAGCTATTTATACAACTGCCCTTTAATAGCTGTGGCAAATAGTTTGAGTGGGGCTACCAATGACTAGGGGATGCTTCAGGGCCTCACAGCAAGCTCTTACCAAAGTGATGCCTTCAAGTAGTTTCAGAAGTGTAAGCCGTTGCACATCCAAAAAGGTTTAAGCATACAGTCCAGAAACTCAAGGAAAGATTACCTACAGAATGCAGTTCAAGCTAATTATGGATATTGTCATAAATAAAGTTTTAATAAGGACTCAAAAACCTTTCAGTCATAGTAATTCTTGTCAACTTCTATGGGGGTGGTAACTGAAATAAAGTATAGGATAGTATGTATAATATATATATTTATATATATAATATATATATATAATGCCATTTTTCCATTTCCAATGACTACACCATAAAATGTAAGCAAGGCTGCTCAAAGACATCGAAACATTCAAAAAAAAAAATCAAAACCCTCATTCCAACCTTCACATTCCAAAGGAAAAATAACAGTGCAAAAGCCCATTGCGTCATGATTTCCAATCTGGCCCTCAGTGTTACATAGCAGAACCGCACCAACCCAATTTTTACTATCCAAAGTGGGACACGCAGCAGTGTCAATATCTGAATACTTTTAAAGCAAAAACATTTTTGTTTATTAGCCAACACAATTTTCAACTGTTAAAAAACAGACAATGTGAAACATGATTTGAAGGGTAAGAGTTAAATGTCACGTCCCAAAGTAACCACCTCCTGCTGGTTGATAACAGTGGGAATAATGAGCACTGGAACCAGCAATCTTGAACCATTAAGCTACTGAAGTGTAATTAAACCTATAAGAAAAAAATTATCGGCTTTGTTAGAAGTTAGAATCATAAATCTGAGGAGCAAAACTGGCCAATAGATACCAAAAAAAAAAAAAAAAGAGGCATTTCATACCTTTATCAATAATAATTACTGGAAATCCTGCCTTGTCTCATTCAAATTCTTACCATTAATGCTGTTGTACAGGGCCCTTACAGATTCCACACACAGTTATCTAGGTGAGAACACAGCTAATGAACTTCAATGTCAGCACCAATAAGTTAGGGGGGGGTTGTATTATGTCCTAAAAAAAAGTGTTAATTTGGGGACAGCTATTCATGGCATACTTTATGGAGAACAGTTTTGTCAGCTACTTCACATTTGTATGCAACAGTAGTTGTACTCTTAAATCATCTGCAGTCTGGGCATGTCAATTAAACACTGAAAGTGAATCTCAAGCCCTATTCCTGGCTATATCCCTATGAAAAAATAATACAATACTCCCAGTTTAGGAATCTAATTTGCTGGGTGGTTTGTTGTTTTGGTGTTGGGTTGATGGCTTTTTTTAATAGCAAACCATATATTTGGGACAAGGTCTGCTTTTCAAAAGTATGCATCTTCATGTATGCACAGTGTTGAGAATTTATTGCAGCACTGGTTTCCTCTATATTGTGTGTAATGTCTGTTTTTACAACAGGTACTGAGCATTCAAGTAAAATTCCGTAACAGTTAATGACAGGGTTTTTTTAAAAGTGTGCAAAACTGCAAAACTCATTGTAATAGAATGTGTAAGGTCAAAGGGGCAGAACAGCTGACAGAGGTTTGATTGAATAAATGCATCATAAACCTTCAAAACAAACATTAACCTGGAGCATCTCCAATTGAAATTTCCTGTGCACCATTACAAAACATTTTTATATTAATGAGAAAGAAAAGCCTGCAAGGCAGCACATGAAGTATTCACAGCAGGAATATGATTGAAAAACTAATAATATAAATGTACAATGTTGACTGATGTATGCACTAATAGCATCAGACTTTTAGCACTGGCCTTGATTACACAGGAGATGGAGCAGCCATTACAATCCATAAAAAAAAATTAATAAATCATTGTCAAATTTTGTAACAATTTGTTTCAAGCCCATATTTTAGTTGATAGCCTCCACATTTGTATGGTTAAGTCATTGTTGCTGTGTTTCCTTTCTGTGACCCCAATAATTTTTCTCCCTTCATTTGCGGGTCTTTAGGATGTTGCGAAGGTTCATTCCTGTACCCCTATACAGAATCACTCCCTCTAGCTGCCTTTTCTAGCACCATTACACTTAAAAAAATAAAATGCACAAACAACAAGCAGTGACAGCGGCGACTCTTCAATTGTCCAGGATGAATTATGGTAGCATGCTAAAGAAAGATGCATGTAAATAGCCAGATATGGTACACGGGCCAAGCTCCAGCGGACTATATTCCTTTCTGAGCATTACTTTCCAACCCCCATCCAAAATACATACATTAGAAAGCAATAAAACCTTCTAGAAACATTTCTTAGCCAACTGTAGACTTTTCTGTTGCCACACAAGTGCAAAAAAAGGGGCAGGATGTGAACCTGTATATTTTTGAAACTTCGTTTGGTGACAGAACACAAAAGGAAAAATTCCTACGTATACACATTAGGTCTGTCTCCACTTTTATAAAACTGGAATAAAATGGGAAAGTGCCATGTTTATAGTTCCTAATTGAAGTTTTAATGTCCTTTTGACACAAAAAGGTATATACATATAAGAGCTACGTAACCTTTTTTTTCCCCCCAACTGGACAAGTGTCAAACCCTGTAGATTTATAGGGCAAAACAAGATTGGTCAGGAAAGAATTGTTCCTATAATTGGTAATCTGACACTATGTCCTTTTGCCATTTAAAAAGGTCCTTTTTCAGTTTATTCAAGTTTGTCACTCTTCGTGGTTGGGTTTTTTTGTGTTTTTTTATCTCTGATAAAAAAAATATTCAGACTTTTGTAATCTGCGTATGCTGATCTTCATCAAAAGGTTCATTCTCTGGATCAGAGTCAGTGGTGTCAGAGTATCTATAATGATCAGGTTCATTGTCACTAACATCTGGTGTTACAGAAGTTGAACTGCTAGCCTCTGGATTTGATGGCTCTTCTACTGTTTTTGTGAAAAATAGCTTTACCTGGGAAAGAAAAAAACAACATTTAAAAAGGGAATCTGGACTTCAAACAAGCACAGGTAACAATGCAATTTTTAACAGTGTGGCTCCTCTCACTACACTGAATTACACACATGCTCCTCTCTCTACACTGGAACAAAAGAAAGAATGAGCTCTTCTGAGGGTAGCCAGCCTCTTAAACTACCACCCATGACAAAATTAGGAACTAGCAAAGCAGCAGGTTTTTCAAGCCCAGCTGAAGGAGTTCTGCAGATCTGCACCAAACACAGGTACCCTTGAGTTTACAGCTGCAGAACATACCACTGCAGTAGTCCATGCCATACTGACCTTTCTGACCACCCCCGCCTTCTAGACCTCTGCAATCAGAGATTCCAGGAAGTGTACACAGGAATGATCAAAACATTCTTTAACTGGTGACTTGTGTGTGCTTTAGAAGTCTGATCCAAGCAACATTCCAAAAAGAAACTATGACCATCACTGTCAAATGAGCACTGCTGAGCTCAAACTGGTATTTCATGAGCAAGTTAGAAAATGCTAAAATTCTTAAAAATGCCTCTTCAATTTTTAAAAACAGTGCTCGCAATGGCTCATATGCCTCAAAGCTCAACTCATATGTTAAGACATTCCCATGAAGCAAGTACCCCTGCAAATCAACTTGAGAATTACTGTGTAAAGCACAGAGCTCCAATGCAGCTGGTATAGGAAGATACTACCTGGGTCTCCTACTGCTAGTCTCTAATGGCTTGGATAAAAATCTGAAACAACTGGAAAACTTTACTTCCAGTCTCTCAATATCTACTGACTTCCCAAAAACCAGATAAACTTATAAAGTTAGAAGCTTTGCTAAGTGGTGGCCATACTAACATATGAATTCTTGCCTACATAAGGCAAGACAGACATATAACATCATGCAGCGTTTCAGCTTTGTTTACACATACGATATACTGACCTTGAAATTTGGAGAGAAATATCTGTTGGCTTTGTCTTTATTTGCTTTGTCTAGATCATTTTTTGTTAATGTAAGGATTAAATATTCCTTATCATTATCTGAGCGCTCCGTACTGAAAATACCATCAAGTTCCTGATCTGCAACTAGACTTCCATTTTCTACTTTGTCTGAATTTTCATCCAGTCCTATGAAGAATGTATTTACCCAAAAGTGAAACATTTTGTCCTGGGGGAGGAAGAAGACAAAGAACAAGCTTGCTTCAGTATACACTACTGGCACATTAATTAGACTAGCATCATCAACCGGTCAAAACCAAATCTGTAACATCAGACAAAACTTGTTCTGACAACAGTACATCGCTGTTACATTGCATGCAAAGGCATTTTCAACAATTTCCCAAGACAGTACACAAAACTCTGCATTAATCAAATTCAATTTTAACCAATTAAGCTTTCAGAAGTCACTCCTTATAGAAAGTTGGTTTTAAAACAATCTATCGTACCTATAAAAAAACACAGATGACAAATTAAATAAATTTTTAACCATAAGGCATGAAGAGATTTTTTTGCTCATTCCTTGCCAAGCAGTAGCCAAACCCAAGAGAAAACCTGTGCAAACCAGCTCAGGTGAGTAATATTTATCAATAGAGAATATCCTCTCCCATAACTTCCCATGTAACAAAGCACTTTTTCTTTTCATACAGAAATAGCTGTAATTAAGCAAAACCACCCTACAAATACAGGACTCCTACCATAGTGGATTCATTACTGCTTTATAGAGACGGTTTCTACCAGTCATTTGTTTGCTGGCCAGTAGCAAGAGAAAGTCAGACTCAAAGTTCTTTGCTATACTGCTACTCAACAGGAAGTTTTTAATGGGAATATGAGGCATCAGCAGTTTAAATATAGTCAACCTAAGCAGAACATTACAGATGATCATCCACAGCTCGAAAGGTACAAGTTACACTACCCATCATAACACTGAAACAGGCATTCCTTTACAAAGAGGCAAAATACAAATATATCTATGATTTTAAAGAGCCACTGGACTGATAACATCCACTATATTACATATTTATCATCATGACTAGCAGGTTTATTGCGAGTGTCTATCTCTAGATATGCTACTGAACAAGCAGTTATGTTTTACACTTGGCTAGACAATCTCTGAAGATAATATGCCCAGCAACTTTAAGATTTCAGCTAAATAGCTCCATAGGATGCACCGAATACTTTTAGTTCTCCATCACTTGCCGTACTTCCGCAAGTCAAGAGCTGAAGTTTCTAAGATCAACTACCATTAGCAGGTTGGTCCTGACTAGCACATTAATAAGTAATTCTCCATCTGAAACTGAGCTACATTCACTTGCTCTTTACAAATTAACCTATTTTACTCCAATTTGAGTTTTCAGGCAGAAGATCCATAATGTCAATGGCCAGTCTTCCCATAAGAGCTGTATTTCTGCATTTCTGTTAAAGTTGCAGGGGTGAGAAATCTAGCACATAATAGAATTCAACATTCCTTCATATTACTCAGGGCCAGAACACAAACTGACTCCAGAGCTAATTTACATGTTTTGGTTTACCAGAGATCTAATTCCAGTTTCTTGCCCCATCTTCCTAGCTGCTTACCTCTGCTGGCAAGCAGGGAGGGAATCAGATGAGGAATGGAAGTGGGTCTAGTGTGTATCATAAGAGCATGCCTCCCTTCTGAAGGCAATCTGGCACCAGCAGAATATCACAATATTTTCCTTGGCCAATGAGAAGGGGACAGGGAAGACCTGGACTACTCCTTAACTTATATTCTTCTTCCTCACAAATCAGTAAAACCATCTAAGTACACAAATACTGGGAATTCAGAAGGCCTGATGAAGCTTCTATCTGCCTTCTCTACCAAAGGTCAGCAGACCCTTTTTCAGTATTTCAGGTAAAGCATACAAAACCACTTCCAGATTGTGTGCATTTCTGTAGATTTCTTACAAGACCAACAGTTTGTAAGCAAGTGCAACAGCAAAGACAAAAGTTAAATAATTCAGTCAGAAACACTTCTGATAGTTAAGAAGTTACCTGCTTCATCAAACACCTCTCCAGTAGCTTTGGGAATAGAGTTAATTTACCAAATTAACATGCTGTAATTACAGTTGTCTTGGGAGACTAACAGGTGTTTGCCACTGTCACCAAGTGCCTTCAAGCCATCACATCTGTGAAGAAGCCTTTTTGGGCCCCATCCATGCAAGGCAGCATTCAGTAGGTTCTCGCCATGCCCAAACTGCTTATACACTTAGCAACCTCTTTTCCACTAGCAGTTCCTCAGAAACAGTCTTAAGAGAGCCCACCCCAGGATCTGGAAGTAGAGGATGAACACCCACAGCAAGAGTGTTTTCTTCTGTAATGCTCCAATGAGTCATCAGCCAGCCTGCGGATGTCTCATGAAGACCATGGCACCAGGAAAAATCCCCCACAAAGATGTCTTCAATCTAACCTGGTCCAGATTCATCCTATGTCCAGATGACGAGTCCCTCAAAAAATACGTAGCCCTCCAAGGAGATGAGACAAGTACTCCTGCTCAAACCAAAAGACCAGTTCAAATCAAAACAGAAACAACTAATGGTCTCAGTTTTCCAGCTACAGAACAGGAGGGATTTGGAGTCCAGGTGCCATGTACAATAAACAGCAGGAAAATGCAAGTGTAACCTGATGCTTCCAGCACCCAACAGCTCTGTAAGCAGGTGGATGTATCACCTGCAGTCTCACCACTGTTGAAGAGGCATCATCCTTCCAGTGAGGCTTTAGAGAAGAAAGTGCATTTCCATATTAAGACCACAATTAAGAGAGATGCCACCTCTTTGTAGCTGGGGTGATGGTACTACTACGATTGATCCTTCTTCAGGACAATGCAAAAGCAGCAATGCCTTTTAGTGCTGGTTCTTAGTGCCCCCTGACACCTCCAGTGAGGTCAGCAGAGGAGAGGGCAAAGCTGATGAACATGCTGCAGCAGAGGGATGAAAAATGGCTTATACCAATAGTGCTGAAGCAGCTTCAGAGGACAGCAGTGCCAAAGCAAACAAGGCCACTGCATGTAAACCACTGCCAGCAGAAGCAGAAGGCATGGTCTTGTCATGCCTCACCTTAAACTTCACTGGGAGGAACAGAACCAGGAAGGATTTTCTTGGCACTTAAGGGCCTGCCTGAAGAAGCAACTGCAGGGACTCTGCTTTCCTGATAAATTCTGAAGAAGACAAGACAGAAGACTTCTCACTAGACATTTTTTAACTTACTTTCCTTGGGATAAATTTGCAGAGGTCTTCAGGGACTCAAACTAAACAATACAACTTGGCTGAGCTGGTCATTTATCGTTTTATCTCCCTCCAGCTCTTCAAAGCATCAAGTTTTTTTCTTCCTTTCCCACTACATTCACCTAATTAGTTTAATAAACTAAGTTCACGGGTACTGGAACATGGCATGGCCACTCAAGCTGAGGGAAGACTTTTTGACATTAGCTCTTAAGAATAACTGTCACTGCTTTCACTGATTCAAAGTGACGATTCATCCACCTTAAGCTAAAGTGTCAGGGTCCAAGATACTTCATGACAGACAACAACACTGATGTAATAAGGGCCAAAGGAATTTTAAAGATCAAGGCTCAAACTGAATTTTGGCCTTTATATAGCGAATCAGAATACCAGACAAACACTCACAAGGAACACAATTTAATGAACAGGCTTCTGAAAATGACTATTAGCTAGAAGCTTTTTTTGAATGTGTTTTGCTTCAATTCCAGTTACATCACAGGCATCTGCCTTAAAGAAAAAACTGAACAAAAAAACTAAGACGCAGATGTTCTTCTTCCCATAACCAGATCTGTGCCATAAAATCCACAGTGCAGTATCAGACATTTGAGACAAGCTGATTTAATCACAGTAGTTTGATATACAATACTTATGCCCACCCTGTGCAGTTTTTCAGTTCAGACTGACAGAAAAATGTATCTCACTCTAGAGCCAATACCTGCCTTTAACTGCAGACTGAGATCCAAATCCAAGATCATTTAAGCCATCAGCTCGAAGTTCCCATAACCTCCTGAGAGTTTAGTTTTGCAGACAGATCTACAGGCACTTATAATCACTTTGAAGTAATTGCTAAGGGTTTTGGAGATACTGCCCAGCTCCATGCTGGCCTCACAGCCCTCCTGTAGTCACGGCTGATGGAACTTCTTGTACCATTTTCAGATTAACAGTTAAAGCCTTCTGACATTTTCAGAGTTCATTCTTCAGTGTTTGCTAAATAACAATCACCCAAAGTCCTCTTGAACTGCACAGCAGAACTTCTCATCTATACAGACCCAAGAAATAAAATGGCATACCCAACAGCTCAATGTGGTCAGCCCTGCCTATGTTAGTCTGGATACAGTGACTCTTACAAAACAAAAAACAAAAAACAAAAAACAAACCCACACCAACATTTCCCTCTCATCTATACTGGGAGGACTCCTGAAAAAGGTCTCCTTCACCCCCAGGCTCTGCAGGCAGGAAAATTGCAAGATCTGGTTTTAAACAAAGTCTCATTGAACCAAGTGATATAAGGGTATCTGTAAGATTATCATATCAACATCAACAACTGGAAGAAAAAGGCTTCACACAGCTACACTGAAACAAACCTAGAGAGAACACAGCAATAGTCTGAGACGGAAGAACAGCCAAGCTGCAAGTTAGAGAAACAAAAACCCATGGTCAACCTCCCTCAAATTACTAACTTCTATTCATCAGAAATTCACACATAATAAATGTACTCAAGCCTTAAGCCATTTTGTTCTCATAAGAGCATGCATTTCATTCTTGAAAGGAAGTAGCTACATCATACTGAAGAAATGGTCCAAGATAAACTAAGTAACTTTATTAGACAAGAAAAGATCAAAAGTTGTGGACTTACTAAGTGATGCGAGGTGGCTCAAATTATGGAAGAGCTGAACCGGGGTAATATTTTCAAGGCAGTCACCCTGTTACCAACATCACCTCACCAGCACCAATAATCCTTTGGCTGAGACCAGCTCTTGCTAGCCACTGAATTTACTTAATTTAAATTTTGCCATTAAAAACCCAGGACACTTCACTGCTTTAAATTTCACATTGACACTTAACATTAGGTGCCTAAAGCCATTTGGTCATTCAAGTTGGGTTTGTTTCATGCACAATAATTCTCAATAAACAGCTCAAATTTGATGAGGACTCTTCATACTAGAGAGCTCTGCTGCTACTACTACTGTTCTTCAGAAAATTAGAAATTTGAAAGCTAGTAAAGGTGAGCAAACCTGGAGCACTTCAGCTGAGATCACTAGTATCAAACACCAAACCAGACCCAGCAAGAGGACACAGAAGTTTCCTTTATCCCCAGATAGGAGACATTGCTATTCTCCAGCCTGAATGGCCCAGAACGGATTGAGAATTACACTTTTAATTAAATGTTATTAGGGTTATCATCACATTTCTCATGGAAAGTTAAATGTGATGCCTTTAAGTGCATGCAAGAGAACTTGTTTAGCAGCTACCTATAAAACCTGCTAACAGAAAACCTTGACAGAACAAGAACTAGTGATGGGCAACAGACCTGTAACTCCAGCTTTCATAAATACGTGAATCAATCAGAATCTCTGAAAGGTAAGATCCTGTTACTCCTAATTATGCTGCTTCTTATTAACTAGGTGATCAGTGCATAGAGCTGATCTTCTCCAAAATGAGACAAGTCTCAACAGTGGAAGGCCCTTTCTTTTGTGGTTTTGAGAAAAAACTGTGTAGTCAGCTTATCTAATAAAGGAACAGGCAGAGATGCGAGACACTTGTAAAGAGAAATGTGTTCCAACTTTGGGCCAAGATATGTTTTCTGCCACAAATATTTGCCTTTGCCCTATTCCTGTCTCAGTCACTTTACTTAAGTTGTCAAAGGGACCATGGGGAAGAATCTCCTCTAGTGCCAAAGCACACATCAGAGAGTATTTCACTAGTTCTCAACATGAAAACCTCAGCAGTGGCTTACATCTGAGAAGATCCACTGATCTCATCCCAGATGCCCTCAACTTGTGTTTGCATTTACATCAGTGCTAACAGAGGTGGCCTTACCAGAACTGTGCGACACCAAATACCTACTTTTGGTCTCCACTCTTATACAAGGTTAATGGCAATTGACACTAGATTCAAGAGATCTTTGAGGCATATTATGAAGGTGGTTTCTTTACAAACAACTCCTGTCTGGTGAAAGGACAGTTTCTATCTCTCAGAAAAGCTTGCACAGGTAGATAGAAGAACTTTCACCATCTCAGCATTTCTTAGCCCTAGCAGTCCAAAAACACTAGAAGGACCACCTCTGCATTATCTGCAATTCACAGAACCTGAATAGTTAGGGTACTTAGTAAGAGTAGACCAAAAACACACACAAAAAAAGAAAATCAACTATTCAAACTACAAAGAGATTCTTAAGAAATGAAACCACAGCTGATACGACACTCTGAAAGTACATCACAGCTGAACACTTCCTGTGTTTCTGCAGACAGTTTTACACACTCTTGAAGTCTGCATTTATACTACAGAAATTGTATGTGATAACAAGAAGCTCTAATTTCTGCTGGCACTGTATCTCAGTGCTCTATAAAGGTAAAGCAAACACAGAATTCCACTCCTGGTGCTACAGGGCCAAGATCCAGCATCTCAGCTGCACACTGGTATTTTGGGGCTTACTTGGGGAAGGGCAGTGCAGCACAATGCTTCCTGTGAAGTCCATTTGCAATCCACCTGTTACTGAAGATGGTAAAGACTCAACAAATACACAATTAAGATAGGACAGAGACTGGATAAAACTGAACACTGTCAGATGTTTGGGTTCCATTTCCTCTCCTGCCTGCATCCCTTATGTCTTATCTCAGTACTCATTTTGAAATACTTATAAGGGTGCTCATTTTAAACCCTGTTCTTAAAACTGGCTTCTGTATATTGCAGTTCTGTATGTCAATAATTTTCAGCTTGACTTAAAAAATTTCTACTTTTATAACGCTTTGTTTTACAGTTATCTGTTGCATATTGCTGCACTGACCAATTAAAGCATCCAGTTAAACATGCAGAATAAAATATTCCCACTAAAAAACTGTTTAAAAACTTTTGCACACATCAGCATGCAAATAGAACACAACTTTCCCAGCTAGTGAAATTATACCATTAAACTAGTTAACAATACCTTCCAAATGAGCAAGCCTACAAAAAGTGTATGTGTACTTATACATACATCTAGTAGGTACAACCTATGTGCAGAGTTAATAAGAGACTTCTCATCACTTAAGTGTCTTCCAATCCACTCTATTATTTTTATGCTTTGCCTATACACAAGATTAACTCAATGAATACTCTTATAACATCAACTAAATAGTGAACAACTATTCATAAAAAAAATTAAGTAGTAAATACAAAGGTAGCCTTTAATCAACATGGTCTCATCCACACCTTTCACTTTGGGAGATGCAAACTAGTCCCACAAGCATCAGAATTAATGAAACCCTGGAATGAAGCATTCATCTTTAAGAACTTGCCGACTTTGGTGTCAAAGTAAGTTCTAGAAATTCTTTTTCTGCAATTAAGACACTGGTAAAATTCTCAGCTCTGAGTAAATTCTCTAAAAGCCTAGTGTCAAGACACTGCAGCTGGGAATTGAGAAATGTTTGGATAGATTACAGAGATACTTCTACAAAGTGTGGTGGAACTCTATCTCGGAAATTCAACCAAATTTGTCACCTGGGTAGAAACCAGACAGCAGCACACAGACAGGATCTTCTGTGCCTGCTCAAACCTTAGGAAAATTTAGTCAAGAACACAGCTGGAGTTAACTTGCTCAGTATGCAAGCCTATTTTTAGAATGAGAATGTTTCTTCTTCAATTAGATTAGTCACTACTACCCAAATGACTGCAATACATATCCATTATAATTTTTATCCAACCTTTGTACTTAATCTCACAAATTCTCAAAATATCCAGCTTTGATTTTGTAGCAGATTCTCTCCTTGGGAAAACTAGACATCAAAGAATAATACTGTGATTACACATCACCGAAGAATAACCAACATCCCAGCCCTGCATCAGGATTGGCTGAAAAACATTTTCTGGAAAAGAAAGAAAACCAACCTTTTTCAACATCTTGTTCTGTTTGTGGAAAAATTCCACTTTGATGTCACCGCATACCGGCAAAGGTTGAGGGAATTCAAAGTACATAAACTTGTCTTCACGTCTTGAGGGTCCTGAAGGGGAGGTGAATATCTTTACCTTTAGCTGGTACACCACAAACTGAGGATCTGCATGGCAAAATAAGAGTGTCACTATAAGAAACACCTTGAAGTGACAAAAAGCACAATACTTGTATCATAATCACAATCATGAGCTACATTATTCTGAAAGTTCAATAAATATCTATCAAGACTTAAGCATAGCAGGGCATCAAACTTCGCTAGATGTTACTGGAAACTACCTAGCAGATTTCTCTCCTTAGCAGCAATACTCTCAGGCATCCACAGGGTTCCTAGAAAGTTGCCGTTTCTTTTCAGTATAAGGAATGACTAAATGAAGTGACAACTTCTTGTTACTTGCATATTGCTCTCACCTCTATTATGTGAATGTAATTGAGGAGTTTTATTCTCTCTTGCCTCTTCAAATTGCAGAGTGGGCAGTCATGTAAACACAAACTGATTTCTCTTACACAAACCAAACATGTTATACAAACAAGAACAAGGACAAAAATTTAACATTAGTACACAAATCAACCAGCACCTACAGGCTATACAGACACGGACCCTAAGTCTGTCCTCTAAATCACCATCAGGAGTGCCACCCAGGGCATAACTTTCCAAATTAAATCTGTAGGGGTAACAACTGAAATTATGAAGGTTTTTTTGGTACAGCCTAGGCAGATTTTCTAAGGAACCGCCAGACACCAGCACAAAAGCCAGAAATATTAGATGAAAAATTCAGAGACATCTTTCTGCCTTTGCTCCAGATTTCTCTGTTAGTATCAGATGCAGACTGCTCTAGACAATACAAACTGAACCATATCCCAATATAGAGTGTAGCCACCCAGAACCTCCCCAGCCCCCCCCCCCCTCCCCCCGCAGAAGTCCCTACCAAGCATACCCATACTATCTTGCTAAGCAGCCTAACTATAAAACTGCTACTTATCTCCCTCAAATCCTCAGAGCTGCAAAACCCTGTCATCCCTTTGTTTCGTAGGAGAGGCACAACTCTGCTTGGTCAGTGACTTTAAAAAGAAGGAAGATAACAAGGAAGTCAGATTTAAAGTTATCATGGGTTGGTAAACCATGCAGTAGATAACAGCCCTAAAGAAATAACACAGACCATTGGTTTCATTCTGAAAAAATCACTGAACTCCACAGAAATGTAAAATACTGCAGCACACAAGATGCTCAAATTGACAGTGTATCTTCTCAGGTGCTTAGCAAACTTTTTGTTTATCCCAACATTGTACTGTGAAAACAGCATGCTAAAAGCCTGGTACAGACAAACAAGTTTATGCTCATGGGAGCAATTCATACTTGTAGCTTGATTCTGCAAGTACAGCAGTTTATTTAAAGCATTAAATAAGTAGTAATTTCAGAAATCTGTAACCCCCACACATCTACCCTCTAGGAAGAGGTTTTCTGGCAGAGGCTGCTCCCTTCCTCCTCCTGTAAATACAGCTAGCCTGACAAGTTGCTTGATTGCTTCTTGTGTGTTACATGTTCAGACACTGTCTTACAATATTAGTAGTGCAATTTTAATCAAAGCCACAGGAGGCACTGGAATTAATTACACATTGCAGTAATCCCCATAGCAAAAAGCATTAGAAAGACTTTTTCCACTAACAAAAAATGAACATGCAACATGAGGCAGTTACTCTCCTGTAATGCAGCCCGCAGGACAGACATGAAGTTGGTTTTGTACTTCAAAGTTTCAAGGTATCTGCTGCTCCTTACTAACACACTTATGTATCAGCAAACCACATTAATCCTTTACAGGTGTGTTAATACTTTATAAGCCTCCATCTAAAGAAAAGTTTATTCCAGAGCTAATTAGATACTTATCCTGTTAAACTGATTTTTTTTTCAAACATCATGGGAAGAATGACATTGCCACATTTGAAACAAACACATCACTAAGCAAAACATTTTCAGCAATTTATCTTCCCTGTATAACTTGCTATATTAGAAAAAAATACATGCTTTCTATAAAAAGTATGGAGCTAATCTAAATATATACATGGCATCACTTATCTTCAAACTGTTGAATATTTCTCAATTTAAAACCGTAGTCAAACAACCATGAGTCCATCACAGACCTCAACTTACTACACCTGGGAGGATGCTAGCAGATAGACCACACTAACCCAGCGGATTTTGTAACCTGAAGTTCATCTTCTCCCTCAAGACTTGCAGCTCTTCATGTCATGTAACAGAATGGTAACCGTCACATACTCAAACCAAGTTCAAAGGCCAATGTGTTTTCCTTACAAGAGCTAATGGAGGTTAATGGAGTGCTGGGTACTTACTGCAAGTTCCGCTGCTGAACATGGGAATTGTTTCAAACATCATCTTGTGAAACAGCAGTGCCACTGGTCTGTAATCCAGGTGATTCTTTAACAGGTAGCTATAGTAGTACACGTAGCGTCTCTGACTGGGAATTGTCACTCCCTAAATCAAGGGAAAACAAATGCCAAAAACCATCAAGACCATTTATTATCATCACTAATGGAGCTCCTGCTAAAGCTCCTGGAATGTACCATCATTATCTATGCTGAGTATACTTCTGCAGCAGATACACTGGAGACTGGCATATAAGAGTATGCCTAGATACTGTACCTAAGTATCTAGGTGCAGCATCTGGCTGTACCCAGAAAGCAGAGGGATGCTGCACTGCCTTCTGCGCTGCACAGAAACCCAGTCATGCGGGTTTTTAGTACAGTAACACATGATGATTCTCAGCCATTTCTTCACTGTGGACATCCTGGGCAACTTAGGGACTAGCAAAGACATAACCCACCTTCAAACCATTCCCCAAAACCAGCCTCTCCACATTTCCCTTTTCCCTAGACATGTGTCCACATCTTTAGTACTTTTCCTGCAAAGACTTCAAGAAGAAGCTGTTTGCACACATTATCTAACACCAGGCAATTAATTACCAATCAGCGCCCAGCACCAAACAAGCAGGACATTGCTTTTCCCATTACTTGAGTGCAAATCTCCAAATATCCATCATCTCAAGCAATGAGACAAAGAATGCAGATTTCTACCTGTATCTTAAACACCAAATACCTCAGACACCCCGAGGGTCATACAGAAGATGGCTTCATGCAGATGCTCTTTTATGGGGTGGAGGAGTGTCATACATTAAGCAGGAGGTGCCTTAAACAAACTCCATTTTTAAGCACCAATACAAGAATTACATTTCCACAGCAGTTTAAGTCAAAAGATTCTAATTTTATTTGCTAATATCACTGTACCCAAGACTGACGCTACCTTCTATTACAAAATACTCTTCTGTATTTTTATTATGATTACACAAAAGCCAGAAGTGGAAAGTTTCATTAATAAAGGCCTAATTGCCCAAACTGTTAAATGAAGGACTTTTCAGCTGAATCACAACTCTGAAGTAAACACTTTGAGAACATACAACCAAAGATGGCTTTTATTACTGATTTAAACCAATTTAAACTTCAAGGGAATAGTTTTAAAGCTCTTACAGCTAATACCTTCAAGCAAAAAGGGATAAAGATGAAAAATAATTTCCTAGAAAATGCATTATATAGTTTTTAACAACCCATACTATATACTTGCAACAGCATTAGTAAGTAACTTTTGTTATTAAAGCTAAATGTGAAATTGCAATAAAACTGAGATAAAAAAATGTTTTCATGTACAAGTCTATGAGCATTTTGGCCACAAAACCTAGAACACAGTATTTCTATAAAACATTATTCCTAATACCTGCTTCACCTTACAACAGCCGTAAGCTAGGAGTGGCTAGAGTACTTCCAATTTAGTAAGCAGCTATTCTACAAACATGAAAATAGTCGCTTCCTCCCATTATTAAAAAAGTTGATAATTCTGTCTCCTCCCCACTTCAGTTATTACACAAAAGACTTTTCCCTGCCGTACTTGTACAATGATGACCTTCTTAAGTACCTTCTACACTGACCATGTTTTTAGTTCAGGTGTCATCTCAGAAGTTGCCTTCTTAAGGGAGCTTTAGAGATTGCTTTACTGGGATTTCAGCTTCAAGACTCAAAACCCTATCCTCAGAGCAAGCCATCAGTAATTTGCTAATGCTGCCAATCAGAAGAAAACCATGCAGATAAGGAAAATGCATCCTTCCCTGCTTATAGCTTCTTCATGCCATAAAGGATGTACCCCACAGAGAAACGCCAGCATAACCAGGCCTGGGATCACAGAATGAAGGGAATACAGTCACTTTTGCAGCTTGTAAAGGGATAGTCAATCTCAAAACAAAACCAGTTCTCAGCCAAGAGGGCAGTTTTATCTCTCCAGCCAGAGATTTCTGCTCCTTGGAGACACAGCCTTTACCCTGAGATCCTAAGAACCAGGCATACTGAAGCAGAACAGAAAGTTACCCATTTTCTGAAGTTCTGATTTCACAGCAGAATACTTTCATAACAAGCTAATAATCCATGAGGTGAAATCAACACCTGCTTACTTTTACTCAAGAAGAATAAAAGAATAGGGAAGCAGTTTTGCATATTTTACTTCATCCTTGAAAAGCTTATATTTCCCATCTATCACCATCTTAATTTTTTAAATGGACATTAGAAAATTTTCTCTATCCCTATGTCAGTTTTTCACAGGGCGCTGCCAAGCTGTGTAGACTTCACAAAAACCACGAGGTGCAGCTCAAACACTTGAATATGTGTTCCCACCTGACACCTATCCACTGAGTAGCCTATGCCTCCTTCCAAGTCTAACCCTCACCATAAAAACCTTAAAAGCAGAAGCAGGAATAAAAGACCTTCTCCAGCTGTAAGAAGGTAAGTTGTCTGTCATCACAGAGTATTTCAGTAGCCATCTTAAGGAAAAACAGGGGATAAGCTGACCATTTCAAACAGTGGAAGCAGCAGCTTTCTTGGGAGACTTTTTTGAGGGGTTTACTTCTCCCTCAGCTCTGAAAACAGGCTGGACAATTATAGTTCTTTATCCAATTTCAGAAATACTTGTCTCCCTTGGTTCAAAGGGAAAACATATCAGTCCTGTTCAGTCATCACCACCGTGACAAATATTTAGCCAACACTTTCTCACCTTCATCATTTGCTTCTACTGAAAAGCTTCTCCCCACTATGGTGAGTTACATAAGTCAGAAGAGGCAACTTATAGAGAAAAACAAAACCAAACCTCCAACAGTTTTTGGTCAGATATAGTTTTAGGCTCAGTTCCGCAATGTCTTACTCCCCACTGCCTCTTCCAGGACAACAGTACATCAGACTATATTGCAATAATCAGTCTCATCTACAACAACTCTCACTTAATGTTGCAAAGGCCTCCATGAAGTTTCTGCTTCCAATAGACACTTGGGAAAAGCAGCTTGCTACAGAAGTACTCAAGATTGTTCTCTTGACCAGGTAGTCGTACTTCCTCTTGAAATCAGACTCACAATTCCTGCCAGCATGGAATAAACCTTCTCAAGAATCACTTTGCCAAGTGCATTAATGGCAACAGTGATTTTAGCTATATTACTCTGAGCAGCTATATACAAAGTGTATACCTTGTGCTTGCTTGAAAGAAAATTTGGTATCTAATTAAAGCCAATTTTCCTTCATCATACATGTATTTATTCTGGTCCAATAATGACAACACCAAAAAAGGCAGTTTCTTGTCCTTAGGTGCAAGCAGTCCTTTTGATGCTTCATTTACTTTGAAATCAGGAAGTCAGTTATATACAAGTGTGGTGAAGTATCAAATCAGAGAGCAGCACTTGACATGTAACACTGAAATATGGGCCATAAGGGAAGAAAAAGCTTCCAAAACCTGCACTGGAACACCTGTATATAAAAACACTATAAGGACTATACATGAATCATGTGCTGCCCAGTGTCCGCATAAAGATAACCACGCTCAACTGGAGTTGAAGCAAACAAAAAAACCAAAACAACCCCAAAAACAAACAAAAAAACCCCCACAAACAACAACAAAAAAAAAACAACAAACAACAAAAAAAAATTTCTCCCCCCCCAAAGTTACCAAAAAAATCTTCCAGTAGAGACATCAAAACCAAAACAAAGTTGCTGGTTACAGACAATATTTACAGTGAAGCTAAACAAGGCTCTCACTATTCCTGTTTACTAAGTTCTCTGTTACCTCAAACATGCCAGAGTACTGATGAACACCTAACTGACCTTATACTCGATACACTGACATGCAAAAATACAGAAAAGAAATGGAGGTACAGCATGCTTCACCATGTATTTGTTGTGTAGCTTTTATGGTATTTTATCCAGCTCTTTAGATAATCTCTATCAGTAGGAGTAACCTAATCTGTTTATTCATCACACAGCTCATTCCTATTTACTACCATGCACTCTCACCAAAAGCCACAAAGTTTTGATGGGAAACCTTGACAGTGTCTCCGCTCTAGTATTACACTACAACTATCTCCTTAGCCATACATGGCACAGCCCTATCTTGTAAAGAGACCAAACTAAGAAGTTATTTGCTCCTTCCAACAAATTAACAGCAAAGTTCTAGAATTCCGTATGTGACATTTCTGCTCTCAAGAGCCTTCAAACATGAAGCTCTGCTTATTAGAAGTCTACACACTGTGAAATTAGTATTTCATACAAATATTACAGGAACACAGATAGCTCTATACTTGAGTAGGCTGGAACTGGTCTGCAGGGATCATCCCCCTGGGCTGCTCTACTAACATTCAGAAAGGAAACTAGGCAAGATGAGCAGGCAAGCTTGTTGAAGTGACCTTCCAAGTTACACCTTATCATATTTGGATAATATTTCAAATAAGAAGGATAAACTTCTATTAATGAGGCATAACCATGACAGAAAGTTCTAACACAAACCTACTGCTAAAGATCTTAACAGAAATCCCTTGTAGCCATGAACATCCTTTCTTTGAAATGAGATCTTCCCATTTCTCCTTGGGAGAAGTAGAAGAAACAAAACTATAGCACCTCATGAAGCAGGCTCTGAGGCAGCAAATGTCAGGGCTTAACCACCCTTTTATTGAAAAGGGGCATCTAACAGACTTTTCCAGAACGAATAGTCAACTGTAACATGCACTGTAATGACCATGTATCTCCAAATATCACCACAGAAGCTAAGAGAACCTGAGGAGATGAGCAACTCATCTGTTCAGTCAAAACAAGCTAGAATAATCCTCTTATTTGGGCTGAAAATGCTCAACAAGACAGCACACTCATCAACCGCCCATTTGATGCAACACACAGCAGAATGCTATTTTAAAGGCTATTTAAAATAAACTGTCCAAATCTTCTTCAACAGGAGATGAAAAAAACAGACAGGTTTAGTGTTGTGACCAATTCCTACTGCTGCTTAAAAGTTATCTCATTTAGAAGAGCTGCACTGATTAAATAATATTAAAAGTGAATCAAACAAGGTAACACAACTGACGGAAAGTATTTCTTAAATAGCCCTTTAAGACTTTTCAAATTGACCTCAAGAAGGAAAAGCAATTAAGATGCAAGTAGGAGAACAGAAAAACAGAAAATAGCTCACCTTCTTGTCTCTGGTCCTTACTTCCCCATAGAAATCTAGGGCTTCTTGAGCCTTTAAAAACTTGCCTCGATGCAACAAATATGCACATATCATTACACCAGTTCGTCCCTTTCCAGCTTTACAGTGGATTGCTGCAACATGATTGTCATCTTCACTTAGCCACTGGTCGAGATCTTCACAAAAAGGTTTGATAAGCTCTAGCTGTGGTGGGTTATGGTCTTCAAAAGGGTACTGTGCAACTGCAACAAGAAGTAATTCATCAAAATCTCAAAAGGAAATTACAGCAAGCTCGGGTCAACTTTGTGACAAGCAAAATAACTTTTTAAATAAACCCCCATCCTACATACACATATGTATTTTTTTTGTTATTCCAACATAATTCAGCAATGTACTGCATATTACAAACATTACAGACATTTTCCTAGCAATACATAAGCATCCTGCTACATGAAGAGACTCTCACAACGCTACTGAAATGACTGTGACTACGGCACAGACTGTATCTTACAACACAAATTTTCTAGAATTTATGAGTGCATTGGCAAAAAGAACAACCCTATGAAAACCCATTACTCTAGTGATAATTAGACTGACTGCTGAGAGAAAACAGGGCCAGACCTCAGTCACTGATCAGACAATAGGAATTTTGGTGAAAAATTCTGAGCAGTTGGGTCTACACTGGGAACAAGCTGTCAGAATTGCTCAAAGGGTTTTTGAAACAAAAACCTGCAATTTCCATATTAAAAAAAAAAATAAACCCTCATATAAGGCACTTGCAATATGTATGAGTTTTGAAGTCAACCCACTGAATGAAGTTGTCCTTTTTCTCATATGAATACATACATGCATACAAACACTTCTTCCATCTAGACATGGAAAGAATTTCAAATGAGCATGCAGGAAATGAAAGAAAAACTAAGAAGGCAAAACTAAGCAATAAGCAGAGACAAGCACCCAAACCTCTAACACCTTAGGTACGATGACGGCAAAACGCTCTGTTGACTAGCAGAATCACACAGGGCTGTTCTAGTTTTGTCAGAACAGCAGCACTTTATAAAGTGCACCCCAATTCTTGTTTGGCAGACTTGGGATCTTACACATACAACTCTGGTTCACTTAAAAATTCTCAGCTAGAAACACCATTTCCTTTTCTGGTCTAAAAATGAATGCATTTCATTTTTGGCAAGTGTTTGTATTCATTTCATAAGTACTACTCTCGTCATACATGCAAGGCTCCTTTTGATGAATCCCCAAGGATTTAAAGAGCAGAAGTGAGGGATGAAGTTATGGAACTGCCAAATTACTGCAGCACAAGTCTGGAGCCTTTCGGAGGGATCTGCAAAGACAGTTTATTCACTTGCAGTACAGGCCGCCCACTTACTCTCCCAGAAAACCAAATAAGGAAGCCCGATAAAATGAACACTCTTTGCTAAAGAACAGCAAAGGTTAATGAACATACGCTAATAAATTCTTCCACGTGGAAGATCCAAAGATTCCCCAAAAGATCATTTTATGTGAACTTACAGAGATGTCACTTTTTGTAGCAGATACAGATAAAAGGAGAAATTTAGTTTAAAAACCCTAAGAAAAAAAGCTATTAGATGCTGTC
The DNA here is from genome assembly GCF_034315485.1 of Pezoporus occidentalis. Taxonomy (NCBI): domain Eukaryota; kingdom Metazoa; phylum Chordata; class Aves; order Psittaciformes; family Psittacidae; genus Pezoporus; species Pezoporus occidentalis. The sequence goes on from NW_026915877.1 coordinate 6,221,512, forward strand.
AGTTTGTCCATACAACTTTGAGTCTATGCTAACTACATTCAGTCAGGTTCCAGTGAAAAGGAAAGACAAAGTAGTCCTGAAAGAACAGCCTGAAAAATCTGAAGTAGTAGCAGTGTGCTGAATGTGCTCTCCAAGATTTGAGATCAAAGGCAAACCTTGTGGTATTTTCTGCAAAGACGGAACAAGGAACAGATGAGATGGGTATGGGAGACCTGTGACAGTGCAGAGGGATTAGGAGTCAGAAAGCAACCTTAGGAAACATAAAGCTGTATGATCTTGAGCAGGTCCTCCATAAATTTTGGGTCCTAAACACTGGAGCACAGAGCATGGAGATTACTCCACGATTACTCTCTCCAAGCTCCTAGAAGTTGCAAGAAAAATCCCATAGCACAAAAGGGAGCAACAAAACAAACCAAACAAACAAACGAACAAAAAAAAAAAAGAAAAGAAAAAACAAAAGGAAGAAGAGCCTTTGGCAAAGCAGAAGGCAATTTCCAGCATGGAAGTACTTGAGAAACTGCAAAAATCCTAGACAAAAAGCTTGCGTCCAAGGAAGATAAAGAGCTTTCAATGTCTGGTTTTGAATTTAATGCAAGAGCATCCAAGCTGAATAATGAACTACTACAGTGTTTCATGCTAAGTGTAGAACATAAGAAGTTCCCTCTGAAATTAATTCACTTCAGAAAATTTTTAGAGTAGAACTGTTACTCTTCTGCTCCCTTAACAGTCCTGAGTCACCAATTTTGTTATCTAAGCCAACTAATTTGGGGATGAAAAGAAAAACTGCAGCATGTAGCTCCCTACAACAGCACTGTCTTAGGCAGAGGAGCTGTGAAAGGCGCCGTCAACAAACAACATTTTGGGCTGAGAATGACAGTGACAAGATCTCAGCACCCCCGTTAAAACAAACATTTAAACAAACAAACAAAAAAAACCCCAAAACCCTAAAACCCAACCAACCAAAAACCCACAAAAATCAAAGCAAGCATATGTTCTGGACATATTAGAAGCACAACCTTTTCATTTATGCCTTCTCTCCTCTTACCCAAGGTATTGCTCAAGCAGATCTTTAAATACTTTTTTTCTAGCTTGTATGTATTCAGTGAGGTTTCATGACACTGCCATTCAATATTTTAAGAGCAAACTAGCAGCAAAGATGACTTCAAGATGACAATTTTAGTCCTTCTATATTCAGACATTAAAGCAGCCAATTACATTTTGGCCATGTTCTAAACACCCTCTTTACAACTAGAAGGATGGCCTATAACAAATAAAGGATAATAATAAAAAAGAAATTGAGCCTTTGCTAGGATCTAGTATTAGCCAGTTACAGAACTGGCTAGTACTAGCTAAAATTTATTCATCTCCTACAATTACATACACACAAGTACTCCTTATCTGCCATTCTGAGCACTGCATGAAAAGAAACTACAAGCCCTACTACTGCGCACAGAGATATTCCTTTGCACACAGGATAAAGGTCAATCTGAATTTATTTATTTACCTGGGGAGTTAATACTAACAAAACAGGTACACCAGTTTCCACTGATAAGAGATAATGAGAAGAGGTGATCAAAAGAAGCCTCTAAAAGTTTCCCCACTGGCTCTGGAAGTTTTGCAAAGCATCTAAGAACCAACTCATCACAAAGAAGCATCACATGGAATTTTTTTTTTTTTTTTTTTTTTACTATTCTTCTTTATAAGCAACTGAAGGTTTGTTCCAAAACTTAAAAAAGTTGTTTTACATGAATAGTGACAGTGGCTTAAGTGTTCTCCATTTCATTCTAAGTGATGCTTCTGCATAAAACCCAGCCTTCCGCAAGCTTCACCTCTACATTTCATGATGAGTTTACACACTGAATTGAACAGAAACTTCTATATAGCTCATTCTGCAAAAATTCTGCAACAGTAGACTTACGATTTCCTTATCAGATCTAGTTAACTGTCAGGAACATACTTTTTTGAAAGCCCCAAGAATATAGCAAGTTTCTCCAATGACTTCAAGCAATCTGACATCATTCCTTTACCCAAATCTATTCATCAGCTCCTCCTTTATACCTCTGTTCAGAAACACTGAAGTTTAAAGAGAAAAACATACTAGACAGTAAAAAACATACCTCTGCAGTTAAATTTGGCTGTGTCATAATGTCTTTCAGCACATCTAAAAAAGAAAAATAGACAAGAGTTCAAGACAAATCTCAGAGGCACTCCCAACATCTGTCACACCCAGGCACATACACATCAACATATGGGAAAATCATGTATACTCATCACCTTTATGATTTAAAAAAGCAGCTAGAGGTTACATGCAGAAAAACTGTTGTTGTGTTTTTTTTTTTTGCAGATGTATAAAGTTGCTCACTAAAATATCAGTTATTTTACTGAAAAACAATTACTTACCCTATGGTAACTGTAGTCCATCAGTATGACTCAATGGAGACATTCACACAAGTAATGCAATACACTATTACTTTTTAACACTGTAGTATTAACAGTTCCAGCTGCTTGAGCAGCTATATGCTCCCACACAAACACATAAAGAGTAGACAGCTATGACCTTCATCCATTTGACCCTGAACTCAAAACACACATCAATATGCCTTAACAAAAACATGGGTGCTATGGGTGACGGGAATCACAAGGACATTTCAAGGATCCTCAGAGAGAGTAACCTAAGCAAACATTCCTCCTCAAATTACAGGACCACCACCACAAGACAGCACAGGCAACTGAAAGCACCGCTCAATATTATAATAGAGATCACTGCATCAAACGGAGATTATGATACTGCTTTCCAACTTGGCACTTCTTCTCGAAATGAGGTGAACACACACACACACACACACACACAAACACAAACACCAAAAAAACACAACCAAACAAAAAAAACCCAGGCCAGTCAGTCAGTTTTCCCCTCACAGATCCTGGCAAATGGCACATTTCTTAAGACTCTCGATTGCATCAATGTCTACCTCATCGCTCTGCAAGAGACTAACTAGCTAGCAGCGCAGCAAACCACACTGCACTAGTCTTGCAGGATGACTTGCCTAGGGACAAACATCAGGAACTAGATATAAACAATCCACTCAGTAGGGTCTAACACAGCCAATATAGCATCCTGTAAGGGAGCAAGCTGGATCAGATACTATGGGTAAAGGGAAAGAAGGCAAGTGCAAGCTCTACGTAATTTTCCTTGGAGTTGCTCTCTGCAGGCAAAATGAATCATCCCTACAAAATGCAAGTGAAAATGCAGCTCAAAGAAAAAGAACAATCCTGCCTCAAAATAACAGGACTCCACACTGAAACACAATGATTTGAAGTCATTTCAGTAGATGAAATATCTAGATCTTCTCTTCTGATTATATCCTGTACTCTTTATAGGTTTCAAATACCTACACCAGTTTCAGGACTGGTATGAATGTATATTTCCTTAGTAAGTATGACTGCAGCCTTTGGACCTGTGTGGAGCTTACTTGACACTTCTAGACAGAGAGACTTTTAAGCTCCTACTACTCTTACTGCTGTACACAGAACTGGAGCCTTACATGTGCTGCATTGAACTTTGTCCACCAGACTCATACCCCAGGCACAGACACAGGTCTGCTGGGGTTGCATGTGCACTCAGCACTTCCCTTTCTCTGAGTTCCAGAGCCTTCTCAACTGTAGCCTCTGCTAGGGAAAAGTCTGGCAGTTTTCACACTGATCACATTGCTGACACCTTCTCTGGGTCAGAAGTGATACACTGCAGGTTAAGCTGACAGATGGGACTCAAAACTTTATTTATATTTGAGGCTTTGAGAAGGTTAGATGCAGTATGTACATCCAAGATGGAGTCATCATGCCTGAAGCAGCCATCAACAATGCTGGGCAAAGCCTATTACAAGCTAGTCAGCATCTGAACTTTGGAAGTTGAGCCTGCTAGGATGCAAAGCAGTTAACAGAAAGCATCTTATCCTAGAAAGTTTCCTGCTTCCTTCTAAAGAAACACACAAAGGGGTAGTGAAAGATGAAAGTCTCCAAAAACTAAAAAAAAAACAAACAAACCCAAACCAAACAAAAAACAACAAAAAGAAAAAAGAAAAAAAAACCAAACCAAAAACCAAAACCCCACATATGGACAAAAAAGCCTTCAAATTTTGAAGCCTGAATGTCAAGTAGAATATCGAAGGGGATAAAAAGCAGTTTTGTTGATACCAAGGACAGAAACTGAGCACAGAACATAGCCATGTCACACTATAACCTCTCTTATGGGGGCTGTACACAACAAATCCAGAGCTCCAGTCACAGCTGTACAAAATATACTGCAGTTTCATTACATGACATCATGTAGTTCCAACCCCCCTGCAACAGGAAGGGACACCTTCCACTAGAAGTGTATCTGCAGCAGAGAACTCACCAACACACACTTTGGCACATGCGTTCATTGCTTAGCATTTCAAATACATTCTTTTTTATAAACACTATTAGACTTCAAATAAAGTCAGATCTTCAGAATAAACCTGGACATTTTGCTTGTATTTTGGGGGTTGGGAGTGGGTTTGCAGGGTTCTTGTTATCCTCCTTATGATTAAAGCAAGTTTAAAGCAACCCAGATCCTAAGTGCTGTCAGCTAGATACCTTTCTGACCATAACTATGATCCCACTGACAACAGCACTATAGGCTACAGAAAGAGGTGACAGCCTATGCAAAGCCCAACCTCATGTACAGAGAGGTACAGAAAGCATGCAGGTAAAATCCACATAGTTAAAGGAAGGGCCTGTAATGAACAATCTGCCTGTAGGTCAGTTAAACGAAATATTCTTGAGAAGGAAGAGATTATTACAATAGGGAAGACAACAGTTTGGCAGTATGTGAAGTTGGGAGGTGATAAAGAATATTGGAGAAATAGCAGTATTAAGGGAACACACAAGAAAACTAACACAAGCAAGAAACAAAATGAAACTGCTCAAATAGTCACTGGAAATTTGAAAGTCGAGATGCAAGAATGAGCCATTACTGACACCATTTAAGCATCAGTTCAGAAAAATCTCTTTAAATACTTTTAAATAGAACTGCTCAATACACACATTATTATCTACTTCATGTAACAGCTACCTTAAGGGAACTGAAACCCCATGACAGTGTTTGAAATAATTCTGAATATAATCACGTAACTCCTCTGAACTCCCACCTCCTTCTTTTGAACACAGACAATAGGTTGATTACTTACAAAGGATCAGCTTAATCTAAAGAGATGCTGTTCTCCAAAATACCTGAAGGCTGCAATTTCTTCCCATCTCATGACCAAACATTACAATTCAACTAATGGCATTTGTGTACTTAATGTGTATAAATTTTGCCTGCATAGAAGTAACCTGCCCCCTCCAGAGATACACAGTTTAAAAGCTATGCTTTCCAAGCTGTACAGTAATCACTTGAATCTTCATTTGCAACTGATCCATGCTTTAGGGAAGAAGAAAACCTGCACACTTTAAAAGGATGTTCTATCCTGCAGGAATTTTCATTTGAGGGTGAATATAGTAATTTTAGAGAGTTTCACTTGCAATTGTTCTGAAGTTAGCAACAAGTAAAAATCGATGGGTTCCTGCACCAAAACCAGAAAAGTTAAAATTTTTATATGAAGAAGACAAAAACCTGTGGCACACCTGGACAAGTTCTTTACGCAGTGGAAATACAGGTATCAGCAACATAAATGTCAAAAGCATTTGTCTCAATCACAGTTCTTCTCAGTTTAAAGTTGCTCCTGTGTGGGTGATTAGTTTCACTTTTTTTTCTAAAAATGAGGTTGTAAGCATACAGCAAAGCAGAAACGTTTCAAATCACCACCTCCCTGAGGAGCTACTAGCTAAGATACACAGATGTCTTACTGAATTCCTACCTTCTGACTAAGCCTAGAAGTTTACACAGAGCAACCTATTGTTTTTACCTGTCGCCTCTACAGCCAATTCGAAACAAGCATTTCGGTATCACACAGCTCAGCAAACTCTGATCTTGCAAGAGATACCAGAGCCACACTTTGCAGAAGCTGACAGCTGAACTCAGCCCCAAGAAGCAGGAAGAAATTGAGTTGTATCTGTCCTGTTCTGCTTTGCTCCCCAAACCAAGCAGAAGCCGTCAGGAGACTTCTGGGGGGTGGGGTGGGGTGTCTAACAAACCCGCATTCGTTAGATTTTACATGACAGATACCTAGTGCTGAGCTCCAGAAGAACTCAAAGATAGATACCCGGGTATGCAGAAAGTTACCTCTTTAGAGAGCTGCACCTACACAAAGGAGCAGCTATCAGTTATTTTAGGAAGCACTGTCCTTTCCACCCATAAGTGCCACCAAGACAGCATTTATTAAAAGTCTAACATTCTGGAGAGCTTCTGTGCTGGAGAATACAACTATATTCTGTCACTGAACTGTATGAAGAGTCTCTAATGAGGGGGGTTTTAATGCATATTTTTATACATCTTTTTCTGTCCCATCCTACCCCAGGTCCTACAGACAACTTTGATAACCAATATACAATTTCTCAGCTTATGACTTTGTTCCAACATCAGGAAACAGAGTTGTTTAATGTATAGCCCTTCAAATAATTTAGAGGCATATTTAAATACTTATTTTTAATGACTGACAGATTATGATGTAATGCATTGCCTGGATTTTCATACTACAGCATTTTTTCACAAACTGCAGATATTTTGGAACATTTTTTTTTTTAAAAAGTAAAACCATAACAGCTCAAAGAATCAATAAATCTTCAATTTAGATTTCTAGAGGAAAAACGTGGGGTAGAAAATCATAACCTACTTTTCAGTATCAGCTGACACCACCAAATCACTTACACAAATGAAATTAGTCTGAACTAACATGTAAGGACGATCAAGGCACACCACCACCACCAAAAAAAAAAAAAATAAATCCCTTCTGTAAGAAGAACAGCTTTTTGCATAACTAAATCTTGAGAGCAAAATATTGCACTTCCTAAAGTGAGAAACCATCACATTACCAATTGCTGCAATAGCTTTCTCAAACAGGGACAATCAAGGAGACTGAGGAAGCAAACAGAACCTGAGTACCAATACAGTTTGATTTAAAAAAAGAAAAAAGAAACAAGAAAATATTCATTTGGCAATTTCTTCACTGTGGACATCAATACATTGACAGAAAGCCTGCTATGAATTACTTCTCACTTTTTAATCACATGGTATAAGCTCCAGATGGGCTAGATGCCAAGTCATTTAAAAGCGTTCAAGTAATATGAATACACACCAGCATTTCATTTAACCTCACTCAGCTCCACTAAATGAAGTAACAGCGCTCTCAATCAGGCTTAATTGTTTCAAGAAATGTGCAAAACATCTCTAGCTCTGCTTCAGTACAGCAACAAACCACTTTCACGCATTAGCTATTTTTAGAACTCATTATTTTGTAAAATACATCTATAAGAGCATACTTACAGATTGTATATCTTGTAATGGTTTTTATGCTTTGAATCCAGAAACCTTAGGTAGAAAATAAAAAATCATGTATTAATATACATCGAAATAATGTTGACCTCAATTTGCAACATCATTAAAGCACCATCCAGCATGTGCAGTTCAGCATTTCAAGTCCCAGCTGGCCCTGCAGTGCCTCAGTCAAGGAAGCAGCATGTTGCAAACCTCACTCATACAAATAATGCAGTAGTATAAGACAATTTTTGCAACTGAGGAGACTAAAATATGACCTGCAACTGAAATATTTATCATATGGACCAATCTGCACTGATTTCTAAGATACCTACACACCAATAAATATACTTAGCTGAAGAAGGGTTGTTTATTTTTAAAGCACAAAGCATCAAGTACACAATATATTTGTGAACATTTTCAATTTAATTTTCGATGCAAAGTATTCTGCCACAGTGGCATCTCCAATTAAGAAAAAAAAAAGAATACTGGAATATGAATTTTATTCCAGTTAGAACAGCCAGAATCTTTATTTTAATACCAGGCTTTTAAAACAGCCATTACTTGCCACTGAAGTCTGAGAACAGTGGCTGATGATATTCTGAGCTCAGAAACGAGGAAGACCACTACATGTTTTCACACTCATTTCATTTTCATGCTCACTTTGTAACAAAAACTTCCTATACAAGCTTTGAAGAGCCAAACTGCAAACATGATTCATCAAAAATGCCATGATTATATATAATGTGTCACCTGGCAATGTTCATGAAGAAATAACATACAAATGTTTACACTTAACATCATCAACAGTGTGTATCTGCACATCAGCCAGAAGGAATTTAATTAGCCATGACAGAACATGCTGTTCAAATTGAAAAGAAACACAAGCTGCTAAAATCCTGGAAAGCTCAAGCAAAACCAAGCTCTGGTTATCAGTCATAATATTCCAGAAGAACCTAGAACTCCTCTGCGGCTAAACCGATGTGTTAAAATATGAACAGATGTGAATGTTCCTTGCGCAGCACCAAGTATGAGATTTCAATTTAATCTGCAAAAATATTTTCTGACTTCCACTGGCATCCCTGTTGGCAGACTTCAAATGATTAAGGAAGATGTTGGACATGGCAATTTGCTTCAAGAGTTGAACCCACTTGTTCAAAACACACTGGAGAGAGAGCAAGAGAGCTGACTCTACTTCTGCTAGTAATAGCCACAAAACTGAGTGTAAGCTTTCGTGCAAGTATTTTCCTAAGGGCAAAATTCCATCCAAACTGTCTCAAAGTGTCAGTCACAGGAGACAGCCAGCAGTTCTAGTCATACTTCTCATGCAGTATTAGCATTACATTTCGTCAGGATAACAGTGACTCTGAAAAAACCCACTGGCTTATTGCAGCTCAGTATCAATTGCTCCAGAGCTCAAACACATTGAATTTCTGCATAAAAAAGTTCTTGAAAAAAAAATTACACAACAAAAAGATGACAGGAGCAGATGAGGACCTGATGACTGCAACATGCAGAATACATGCTCACATTTTGTGCATTATTCTCATTTAAAAAAAGGGGGCAACAAACACAACACTACTTTAGCATCCAGTTCCCTACAGCCACTTAATTTAAATCTCTACTTTATTTTGGCCGATTATACTTTTAGGTGACCATTATTCCTTTTGATCAGTGTTTATGAACAACTTCACTATGTAGTCATTTCCTTTCAAAAGTCTAACTTACACATATCTACATACTTAACCGATACATTTTTCTCCATACAGAAGCAACTGAAATCAATGCTATGAATGGAAGAGGGCCTTCAAAGACTACTGCCTATTATTATTTATTTAGATTATTCCCATGCCATTTATTCCAAGTCCAGCCTTTACCCCTATCCTGCAATTTCCAAAGGTGGAGTCCATCAGGGACCACATACTACACACAGCAGATGCAGTGCCAGTATCAACTTAAAGATGGCTCTGACTGCTGGTAAAGAAAGATGACTAGATAGTTAAGGGCTGTCCACAGACAAACTATCTGGAAAGCACAGCAAAAGCTTCCTCTTGTATGCAAGCTGTGTGCAATGACAACTGCAAAACTTCACACCTCTTAACAGTCCTAGCAGAAACATACACACTCCGCAACAGCATTTACAGATTGCTATGCTGAACCTCACTGATATGATCAGCTCTGGAAAAGTGACTTCTTACTACCATGTGACAGAACAAGGTTGCTTCTGCAAGCCTGGTCAAATCCAGGCCCTGACATTTTCAGTGCTATTCATGGATAGCGAGCTTTGTCATGATGGTTAAATATGCAAGAACAAACCCCCTCAAACTCACTGGAAGCTAACTGCAGCTGCACTGGGAAGTCACTACCTCGAGATAAATAATTCTCAGTTGAAGGCTATGATTCCTCCCAGTGTGGGAACTGAGGAGCTACCTTGGCTCATTTCTGTACAAACCCTTACTGCATTATTCCCCCATCCCCAAACATCAAGCCTCTGGGAGAGCAACTGAACTTGTGACCTCAAATGCCAAAGATCCTAAAAGTATCACGCATGACTTAAAATCAGACCCTGGGATCCTAAAAACACTAACATTTCACAGCTTCTGACAAATATTTTTAGTTTTCAATGCAACCTCTCACTCTCCAGGTAGCATGTTGACTAAACAAACTGTGATGCTCCTAACACACCAAGTACATCTTCCACAGCTGTAACCAGCAGTTCAGAGCAGGTAACTTTATTTGATGTTAAAAATGACAACCTATAAGTTTATTTTTAAAAAAAAAAAAAAAACATGCTACAAAACATCACCAGCAATAACATTTTTTACCTGATTTTTCTCCTCTTCCACAATTATTGAATACATCCAGATGTAAAAGTCTTTATCTAAAGTCACCTACATTTACTACATTAAATCAAAATTACTTATCAAGCACTTAATTTATCAATTGAAGAAAGGATGTGGAAAACATATTCCGAAATGCCATCAGCTATCTGAGGAACTCTCAACACTATTAACAGAGGCACGGACTAACATCTTTCTAAAAGCAAAGAACCTTGTTTTACTCCAACACAATTCACTGAAATAAATTTTTCACAATAAAGCAGATTACATGCATTTGAGATCAACCTGTAACAGCTGCCTGGCCTACAAGTCTTGAAAATATAATTTTGTTTCTAATATTTTCAGGAAAGCTAGTATGGCAACATCTATGAGATATAAAAATCTTGCCATTTTTACGAGTCAGAGCACACATCCTCCTTTCCTTAGTAGAACATAAATGAGTACAGAAAATGATATTTAACATTTATAAGAGTATGAAAAAAATAATCTTACCTTACTACATCGTCAATGTTGTTCCTGTATACTCCTTCAAGCCTCTCCGCAGGAAAACCCATAGCAATTATGTTTGGATAAATATCTGATATGCAAATTATGGAAACATTTGTAAAGCATGTGAAATTTCTACAGCAGCATTAAATGGACATTAATCAAATGTTTAACTGTATCAAAGTCAGAGCAACAATTCCAACCAACTCCCATATGCAAACAAGTTCATCTTTACATATGCTATGTAAGGGATCTTAAGAAAAAAAAAAAAAGGAAACCTGTGGAAAAGGTTGGGGGACAGAGGGAATAAGAAAAGTAACACAGTACTTTGACCACAGCCATGATAACAGAAATCTCCTCACATCTCAAACCGATAACTTATTAAAAGCCTATGCTATGGTGCAGCTAACAGTTAACATCCATTAGGAAGGCAATCCATTAGACAAGCAGAGTCAAGTAATCCACTTCTATTATATATCATCTCACTAGAATCAAATAGATTCTGCATACTGGTCTTTTTTACAGTTTGAGTGGCATATTAAATCCGATGGGAAACTATTAAAATAGTCTTGTGTGACTAAACTGTAAGATGCTCCAAATTAAAACCCACGTTCACATCCCAGTGTTCCCAAAATAGGTATATCACACAAAACACCAAAACTAACAACAACAAAAAAAAAAGCTAATTTCAGGCATGAAAGCTCTGATGAGGCTATACTGGTTTTGTCACTTTCCATGATTTCTACATAACAGGCCAATATAGCGGCTGCTAAGGTAGCTGTGAATGCCTAAATGCAAGATAATCACAGTAGACGGGAATGTACAGATCTGAAAAGGAATCTGTATCTTGTTTATTTAAAAGACAAACAACTCCCCACTCCTGGAAAAATATTCTGACCTACCTGTCAGAACAGAACTCAAGAAAAGAAAGTACTCTCAAGTTTTAAACATTATTAGAAATTATAATGTAGTGAAGAAGCTTCACTGAAAAGCAAAACAGAAATGAAACCAGCAGCTCTAAAACAGACCATACTCTACCACATTAACATACTCCTCCTCAAACTAATTTTAGAAGGAGCAAGAACAAAGCATGGTATGTTTGAAGTTGGCCCGCTTTAAACAAGGGGGCTGAAACAGTGACTTCCACATGTCCCTTTCAACCTAAATTATTCCACAATTAAAAGAATCATGTTTATGGTTAAAACGTAACAAAGCTCCAAGGGTAATCACTGGAATGGAAAATACTGCAGCAGTTTCCAAGGTATCAATATTCCAATTACTTGCACATAAAGAAAAGCTTGAACTAGGATACAAAGTAATTTACTCCATCCTTGCAGAATTCCCAAAAAGCCTAAGTACTTATAGGGAAGCAGGATGGACCAAGTTCTGTGTTTACACAGTTAACTAGAAGACTTGAGGAAAATGTTAAGAACTGAATACATGGAAATAATGTTTTCTACTCTCAAAAACAGAATTAGCATTTACTATGTTGCAATCCAGGTCTTAATAGATATCGCTCTGCTTGGGCTACTCAAAATACAATTTACGCAGTGAGAAGAAGTGAAAACTTTCGAGAAATCCAAATAAATACCTACAGCTGCCTTAAATACTGACACTGAAAGGGGTTCTCATCTGGTTGCCAGGTTTTTTTGTACTTCCCCAAACCCTAAGAAAAGCTTATCTTGGAGGAAATAAAAAGAACAGCTGTTTGACTTTCAGAGTGTTTGATAACTTCAGATACTATCAAATCACATAAATCTTAAACTTTGAAACTACTCTGAACACACTGTACTCTGCAAACAGTCTGCACCTCTTTGTTAAATTAACAAAGGACACTATATAATTAGCAATACCCTATCAGTTACTACTTGCCATAAGCAGAAGAAACTGGTTATAAATCATGTGCACCTGCTCTATGCCTACTAAAAGTGCATCACCTTTCAGCCAGCACTCCCCATCACTCCCTCTTCATTCCCCAATTTTAAGCTGACTTCCACCTACTGTCAGTTCCAGTGTTTACACTCAAAAGCACCTCCTACTGTGTCCTGCTCCAAGCAGCAAGGCTATATAAACTACCAGAGCAAAATAATCCAGTGTATTAGCCTGCTTTCCACAGCACTTCTGCATAGAAGACAAGCATTCATGCTAGCAACAGGAGTAAAATAAATTCATTTTGACACACTCATCAAATCTCAGTTTCAACTACAGCATCACCCATGAGACAGATGCCCAAACTTCACCAAATTACCATGTAACTTGCTCAAATTTCCATTTGCAATCCTGACCTTTACTACACATTTTTTTCATGCATTTCAGCCTGCAGTTTATGGTCAGATGCTTTTCATCTGCTGTTGACTTTTCCTCTCCAAGAGGTTAAGACACAAGATACCTTCCAGGATTCCCAGCAGGTGCAAGATGGAAGCAAAGCAGACAGATACCCCAAGCAAAGGAAAGAGAACATCTTAGCAGCAGCACTTCAAGTTTGGAGCCTCACAGACTTGTCCAAACACTAAAGCCTCAAAACACGCAAGAAGAGAGAGATTAAAAGTTCCAAGATAACCAGGGCAGTCTCACACTTTTGGAAAAAAAGTGATCCCCTTTTGGCTCCCACATCTCACGTGACCCCTCTCTCCTCCCTCACTCCTCGGGGGCAATGCATGAGCAGTACATGCACAGCCCACATGCATTTCTTCTTTTAAATAGGAAGCTGGCAAGAACTGAATGCTCTAAGCTTAACTGTGCGCTGCTACAGGTGCAATTTTTAAACCCAGAGGAGCTGGTGTTGCAAAAGATGCTCCACAATACACCAGTAAGAAAAGAAAATGGAAAACTAGTCACGGCTGGGGGGGTGGGGGTAGCACGAACCAATTTACTGATGCTGATTCAGTAAGTGTTGTACGTTCTAGGGCTTTGCAATCTGACAGCACAAAAACTGAAGTTCTGCTGAAAAACAAGTATCCAAGGGGGCAAGAGGCTGGATTTAGTAAAACATGATTACTTTTTAAATTAATTTCTCCTCCACCTAAATACGAGCAACCTAAAGTACCTTACTTATTATCGCAAAGTATTAGACTGGAATGTAATTCCCAGGCCACTGCTGACTCACTCTTCTGTCTGCAACAGATCTGGCATTAAAAAGACACTGGCCGCAGTGAGCAAACGGTACCTTTCCATGGCAGGCATGTAAGGCTGCAGGCTTCACCTGCAGTGATCAAAAGCAAGCAACAACTATGACAAATGCATTTGCATTGCTGGTGAAGATCATTTTATGTCTTACTATATGCTCTGGCAAGCATGCTAAAGCAGCATGTTGCTTCAAAACCGTTGCTGGTTCAAGCAACTGAGGAATGCCTTTTGCTTTAAGGAGCAAGATGGAAGAACAGAGTGGAAGTGCTGTTGCTGTTTGCACAGATGATCTAAACCTCTGGGCAGAAATAGCAGTTTCATCACTTAATTGAAGAAGCTGACAAAACCCAAGCTCTTCCACCCTTTCCTCTCCTGCAAAAAGATGTTCCAGGATCTGCAGCAAGTGAAGGGGATGGTTGTTATTGCATCACTACTAGCTTGCTTTATTCCTGATGCTGGGGAATGAAACAGTCCTCCTCAGGGACAGCCAGTGATCACTGCAGGGAAGAGTACAGAGCTGAACCAGTTATGGGAGCAAAGACATCCACTGGGCATCATCTTCATCAAGTTCTTTTGTCTCCAGCCACACTCAGTGGCTCGGAGACGTTGCTTTTCATACCTCAGTTAATTTAATTTCATCTTTGGAAATCAATGTTAAGATATTCACTAACAAGACAAAATTCTTACAAAGGAGTTTCGAAGCTGGGCTTAAATTCAAAGCAAGAATTCTGAGGCATCACTGAACTGGTAATGATACTGATAAACTTCGAAACCTGGAAGAACTGATGATTTAAAACATGTAACAAGTTCATTATCAGTTTGAAGCTGGGGGCGGGAGTGTGTGTTGGGTTTTCTTGTTTGGGTTTTGTTTGTTTGGTTTGGGTGTTTTTTGGTTTGGGTTTGCTTTTTTGTTTGTTTGGTGGGGGGGGGGGATTGTGGGTGGGTTGGTTGGTTTTGGTTGGTTTTTTATTTTTCTTTTTCAAGAAAAGTGAAATAAAAATGGAAAAAGCCTCAGCCATTTATTGAGGCGATTCTACAACACATGCAAAATGAAGTTAACCAAACTGTTGCCAATTCCCAAAATTTGAAGTGTATTTTCTAAAAAACATAAAATACGTCCTGCCACGTTTTGCCAAAATAGCTCTCTCCCAGGAAATCCATTCCTAGAAATGGTTTCAACTGTTTTTAAAGCACTCATTCCTTTGTCAATCTTTTAAACATGGAAGCTGGGACTGTAGCTGGCCGTTGGAAGAAAAAACCCAAGCACATGAAACAGATACAAGCTACATAACAGCCAAATATTAAAATGCCATCCCCAAGCTCATGCTGCTTATTAAGTACAAAACTGCAGCTTTCAAATGAACACAGACGACATTTCATTATACCCAAGTAACCTTAAAATGAAAGCAACACAATAATTTGTTACCAAATGCCAAAACAAAAAAAAAAGTGATGCTTTATCAATATTGAAGACATACTAAAGCAAACAGTCCATACACCACTTCAGAAATGCCTTTGCTCTAATACTGTCTGCAGATTGAATAAAACGCTATTCTTGAGATCTGAAGTAATTCCCACATGCTAAAGATGATAGTCTTCCCAGTTGCTATGAGAAAAATCCTGTACCATTATGCAAATTGGCAGTTATAATCATTTTTAAAAATAGCTGTCTATATATTCCCATTATGACAAGATCAAATTAAAGAATTTGCAGTATACACTTTAAATTTTACATACATATAGATATAAAAGCAAATTACTTGGGTTGGTCCTATAAATGACTGTGATCACAAATTCAGCATTTTTCCTAATATTGGAAGGAGGCCAAAAAAGCATACCAAAATATTTACCAATTCTTAAGTTCTGTAACAGTCACAAGAAAATGCAGAAAATAGACAGTTATAGCCTTTCCTCCAATGATTGACATTATCAAATAGTATCTATAGCATTGTTAGAATTTCTAATTAATTTTATTAAGTCCTATTTCAAACAATGCATTTAATCCCTTATCCTCACTCTGTTCATGAAGGCAGCTATAACGGAAAAACAGCTAGCAAATTACCTAATCTTCCTGTTTTATAAGCATGCTAGAGCATGCAGGGCTTAAGAATTCACATATAGCTTTACTTTTTAAAGCAAACATTGATGAAGGATTATAAATCAAAACAAATAAAAAACAACTTTAAAACTATTAGCTCTTTAGAATCAAAGGCTTCATGAAGACCTACAATGCATTTTGACTTCACCTTTCTTTAGAAAGGAAATTTAAAACAAGCTGAGTGCTCCTGATGCTGTGAATGATGGTCACTGTCCAATGCCCTGAGCTAAAAACTTGCTGTAAAACTCAAACCTGACACTTGCAAATAAAAGGTCCTTTTCTCCCCAACCCTCAATTTCCAAATACGAATCTTATTTAACTGATTTAAATTGGTGAATCTATGGCCTGAAAAAAGTTTCACAATTGCCAGCTATACAAATTTTCACTTCCAGTTCAGGCAAGCAAGACATGTACTTCCTTTAATCTGCTGCTGAGCAGCCCACTCCTCATTCACACAAAAGCTGCTGCCAGTTTTGCTCAGCTATCCATCACCCATCGCCCTCCTGACTCCAGAGAACCACAGTGCAAAGGAAACCAGCCTCTAGCATGAGGTGGCCAACCTGTCAACTATGCAGTCCCATTTGACAGCAACACTGATGAGTATAGGAACAATGCAACTCTGAAGTCTCCGAAAGTTGCTCTGTTTTCTCAATTTGTCTGCAATTCTCTGAACTCTGACTTCAGTAACATGCAACATGGTCTAGCAGTGCATCTGGCCCTACCATCCATAAAACGTTAGTGTGCTAACCTCAAGCCTTTTAACTCCAGCTTAAACAAGCCCATATAGTAACAGCAAGAAGAAGAAAAAAAAAAAGAACTGTTCTTGCTGCTCAACAGCTTGACAGCCCGAAGCTACAGGGGGAGTGTTACAAGAAGTGTCCACACTCCATCCTCAAACAGATTTAGGAGTCCTGACAAATGGCCAAACTCTTATTAGTGCCATTTTCTTGACAGCATCCCTACAAAAGATACAGGAGAATACACCCAGCCAAACCTAAAAACCCTCCCTAGCACATATACTGCTTAACCTGTACATGTGCACACTTTTTTCTTTTTTTTAATAGGCAGAATTTCCATTAGCCAACATGAAACACAAAGTAAGTTTACTATATTTCTATAAGGCTGGATAGTCAGGAAGTATAGAGGAAATGAACAGGAAGAAAGTTCTTCAGAGCAATGGAGGATTCCTTGTAGCCAGTCAGCTGCACTTGCCAACTCTACCATCTGTGCCTTCAGGAATGAGAAAAGAGACCAACTCAGATGCAGCCAAGAGAAATGTTTTATGATTTAGAAGAAAAATGCATTTAACCCCTTAATGCTCAATATTTCAACTACAATTTGTTTTCCTCCCCCACCTTTTTTTTTTCTAAATCTTTCCACTTGTAATTTAAATACAGCAACCTAGACAAGAAACAAAAAAACCTGCAGCTCCTTTGTATCCAGGAGGTAAACCTGTCCAAATGAGCTCATGGGGCTGACAACAGCCCCAAGGTCTGGAGGGGAACTCAGATTCCCACAGTGCCAAGAAGTACACCACAGGTACCTGAAGATGCGGCTGCCAGGTTGTCTCAGAAACCAGCTACATTCATAACTCATTTCCATCACATAGCAAGGCTTTCGGACATGCTTACTATATTCCAGTTACAAAGTATTCCCAGAGCAAAAGTCTCCCTTCTTCTGTGAGGTGTATGAAAAGTGTCCTGGCGCTGTCAGCCATATGGAGGCTTTGGTCAACAGCTAATACAGTCAAAACAACTGGGAAAAAAAACCCCATGCAATCTACATAATAAGCAGGCACCATGTTTTTGTTTTCTTCAAAACACAGTATCAACTTCATAAACCTCACAGCATAAATACAAATACTGGTAAGAGAAAAGCATGAAAGATGTCTACTTGACAATGACTGAGAAAAAGATGCCTTAAGCTTCCATTTTAACATGGTTTGGAATCACAAATAAAGATACAAAAGTATGCAGATAGTAAAGGAAACACAAGCTTGTGAAGAGCTGCAAATCCCTCTGAGACAGTCAACGATATTACGGGACAAAAAAAAGCTACCCTTACCATTAAGAAAAAGCCAAGAGAAACAGGAACACGCAACAGCACACTGCTGTTATTCATCTAAAATACGACAGAACTCTTCAGCTGAGGAGTCAAAGACTTAGCCTCAGTTCCTTACTCAACTTCAAGTCCGAGCACTGAACAAAACACCTCAGCAAGTTTCTAGACATAAAAACTTGCACAGGTCCAGGTAAGAAGTATTTTTGTTTCTGCTCACTCTTTGCAAGAAGCTACATCCCATCTTACCATACCTACCCTGGCATCCCAACTAGCTGCAGCAACACAAAGCAGCCTGAGACCAAAAGCTGCACCAAGAGCGTGCAATCAGCTGCACAGCTGCATGTGAGGCTAAGCAACTGTCTCCAAGGTAACAATTCTACAGAGTGGATCTTCTCAGTAGGAAGCAATATATATGAGAAGCTTGACTGGCACATCTCAGTTTAAGATTTCTGTAGTGACAAGCTGACATATCTGAACCCACAAACCAAATTAATACAATTTTTTTCAAGGCAGAGTACAGGACCTCCCTGGCACACATTCTTAGCACAGCACCACACTTTGCAGAGAAGCTCCTTTTACCAAGCATCGCTGTGTACACAAGTGTATCCTAACTCAGAAACCCATAGAAACATGTAAGAATTTTATTCAGTAAGAAGAAGTCACCACAGAGAGTCACTACTTTGATATTTACTGACAGGAAGTTAAAAATGGCTCAGTCTCAAGTTTTTGCAAGTCTGAAAGGACATCCAAAACTTTCAGAGACACGGGAATTTAAAACAGCTATCGGGTTGGAGGACAAATATGTCACACTAAACAGCTTTATAAAACACAAGCTACAAAACCCATGATTTGTATAAATTTATCAAACAGTAATTTGGGGGTGGTGATCCTAGAAAAGATAAAGGCAAGCAGCAAAACAAAACATAAAACATAAACCGCTTCTCAACCAAGCCTCAAGCACATAATATTAATTTCATTCTAATGAGATCTAATGTTTTCCTGCTCTAAATGTTAAAAAAAAAAAAGACATTACTTCTCTAACTCACTCACTCAAGAAAATAAAGAACAGAATATACACAACTTCTTTAGCTCTAGCCTGATATATACCCAGGCAATGCAATGAATTAAGCAGAGGCCTCTATGAAAATTAATCATGCAATTAAAAGCTATTATACTACAGCTCCACAAAGGCAGAATTGTAAAGACATTTCTTAAGCACTTCACTAGTAAAAAAAATAAATAAATAAATAAATAAAAGAATAGATATTAAGCAGTTTTTAAGCACTGCCGCATGTTGGTGCTGTGAAGTTGGGACTTCATCTTTCAAGGGAACAATGCCAGCTTTTGCAATAGCCATCATGCCAAACACAGAGCAGTTGAGTTTAATTTTTTAGCTGCACAGTCAATTACCATTTGAATCACAGACCCTCTACTTCAGCTATGCTGCCTAAAAATCGTTATTAAGATAACCTAGATTTATGCAGCATGATATGCAGCCTAACTGCACAATTATTTACCTCCATTCCAAAAAACATGCTGGTTTTTTTTTTCTAAGGGCCTCACAGGCAAGACAGTAAATGAGGCAGATGACGACAGAAGCAAAGAGGATGACAGCCTGAATTAGAAACTGGAACAAGGATTTGTTTACATCTGAAATATCCATCTGAGACTAAGATACATTCAAAAACTAACATCAAATCTCTGAACCCAAAGTAGAGTCAAACACTCACAAACCCTTTAATGCTTCACAAGAGATCCTGCTCTACAGGCCACTTACAAATTCTCCCATATTTTCAAATAAATTCCCTTCTTACAGTCTGGAAATCATCAACCCAATAACTCACAAAATGCACAAATGTGTACAGTTTTAATCCCCCAAACCTCCACAGAATAGCCAAATCAAAAGGAGCCCACAACTACCCTACTTTTTAAGACGAAGCATCAGGCAGATCCAGCAATGACTACTCACAACTCCAGGCTATATCCCATTTACCCCCCTGAAAAAAACTATGCAATAATTGGCCTTCAATATCCACCCCACATTAGGCACAGTAAATGACTACAAATCACATGTAACTCTGAATTCCAGATTACTCTCTGGGTACACAAACCAGAAAGGAGGTGGGATTTAAAAGGGAGTTAGTTATGACTAATGACAGCAACTTTTGGACTGTAATATAATTAAGGGATTTGACAGCTCAGCTGCCTATTCCCTCCCTTTTCTTCCAGTTTGTCAGAACGCAACTATTGTCCTTTAAATCATTATACAAGAACCATTTTCTTGTTTAAACATGTCGTGAGGGAAGACTCTAGGCTAAAGTACCAGAGGTATAATTTGCCAACTTATGCTGTATTAATGGGGCAAAAACACTAATCCACTAAAAATATAATTTCATTTTAGAAACTGCTCCAAGATCCACAACTGGCAAAAGCAACTTGGTAGACAGAAACTATACATAAAATTTCAACTTTGTGGATATTGCAATCTGAAATTTAGCTCTGGCATGGTTTTATGTTTTTTTAGCATAGGAGTTTTAACATACTGTGTTAATAAAACACATTCTTTCAGTAATATTATTACCAAACAAATTCTATCAATTGCTTTCATGACAAAGCAGAATTAGGTGTAAAAATCATCCTATGAGGAAGAGAATGGAAAACAGTCACCCCTCTTCTGGAGGAAAATTAGAAAATTCTGTACTCCTCTACACAGTATTTTAACATGTCATTTAGCAAATACAGTAGTCACTGTACTTCAAAACACTTTTTATAATTAAAGTTATTAAATGAGATACAACTGTACCACTGGATATCACAGGAAAAACACATTTTTGTCCTAAAAAAAAATCTGATCACCAGCCCAGCAGCCATCAGGAACCAACTAATCCTTCTACATGTATTATACTGTGGCAATAATAGCCATTTCAAGTGTTGCATAAGCTCCACACTCAAGGCTATATCCCTTCCCTAAATACACTCTAACAGTCTCATGAAGTCAGCGGAAGTCACATGTAATTACCTTGAGGAGAGAAAGGCATTTCTGACTAGCACAAGTTCCTAGAAAGATGCACTTTCAAAATTCATCAACTCATCAAGACTCAAGTTGGACCCAGAGTTGATGCATGGCCAACCAATTACACTGAAAGCTAAAGAGCTAAACAGGTGGGATTTCCAGAAGCCCTCAACACTGACCCAACTGTCCTCACCAAAGTCAGACAAGCCTCAATAAAGGTAACTTTGCAAACAACTCAAGAGTCAACACATTGTCAGTCTTACTGTAAGAGATAATGAAGAGGAGCTTTGATTTTTCCTTAGAAAAGAAATGCCTAAACCCAGTACCAGCCCTAGTAAGGCTTACACTTTATTCAGCTTTGGATGTTATGACTGTCACAGACATTTAACTAAGCTTACAAACAGATTTCAATGAAGATTAGCTTCAGATGTTTTTCTTTCCTAAAAGTCACTGTACAAGATAATTTTGTAAAGTGTCCCCATTAGCTGTACTCACTTCTTTCCCTATCTTGAAAGGAACATATAGCTGTCACTTCAAAAGCAGAGCTATGTGAAACCAAGAATCAGTGTGCAGCTTTTGTCAATTTAAAAGTATGCACAGGCAGTTATTTTTTAACTTTGTGTTCAGCTTGTGCAAACAGTCTCCAGCAATGCTGCACATTGATTAAAAATTTCTGATGATGCAAGATTAAGTAGTTCATTAGGAAGTCTGCACTACATTTAAGCAATCACAAAGAGATGAGCTCTAATTTGTCAAGCATCTTTCAAGTCCTCTTCTGAGCAACTGCAGTCAAAAAGCAAGGCAGAAAGAGGCTGGGGTAATTGAACGGATGCAGCAAGGGCTGCACAACTCAGCACGGGCTCAAATGGTAGGGGTTTTGTGCATAGGCTTCAGCTGTCAAACAACACTATTCACAAGTATGCACATACTAGGACAATATATTAAGAGATATTTTTTTCATTTAGGTTGTAAGGAAATGTAAGCACATCTCTAACCCCGGAAGAGAATAATGCATGAACACAATTGCATCTACTACTACCTTGTCTTCTCCATCTGGACAATTAAAAAAATCTGTATCCTTCCTAAGTGCAGAGAGATGAAGATGAATTTTTCCAGGACCAAAGACATCCTCTGTAAGCAGGTAACTGAATCAAACCCCGAGAAGTCCCCAGCCAGAACCATTTTCCTTCTGTCTATTCAAACAAACTTAGATGAATTCAGAGCAAAACTTGCATGAATCTTCTTGACCAAAACCCAAGATCATTCCAGGCTCCAGAGGCAAAACGAGTCTGTCAGGCCCTTAACACTGCTAAGTAACACGGTTTAGTTTGGAACAAAGAAATACTTTTCCACCAATAAAATGCATTGCTAGTTGGTTTCTTCTAAAACCTTACCAGCCCTTACTGGACTTGTGTGCATGAAAAACTTGTTAAAAAGCATCTAAGAAACTTCAATTTTAAAATGAGATCAAATATTTTAAATGAATAGCATTTCCAACTTGGGCTCTATTTTTAAACACAGTATGTACCTCATGCCACTAATTCATTTTTTTCCTGGAAGCTGAGCCATTTTGAGTGAAGTAACATAGTTTAAAATTTCATTAAAAAAACAAACAGTTTTAGGACTGCAAATAGCATAAAGCAGTATGATATCCTAAGAAGCTCCCACTTGCAATTTTAGCATTCTCTGACTTTTTATTATGAGACAAACTACACCTTGTAAATAAACTACACCCAACATCTAGTCTTTACTGAATACTGCTGCAGTTTACATGACTACGTGGGTCATGAGCTACGTATGCTTCAATTAAGCATCAGGGTTGGCATGCTCCACCCTATGCTCAGGCTAGATGGCCATTTTCACAAGGAAGGCCTGGAAATACAAGACAGTTTAACTATGGGCACAAGAAGCAGTTACACGATTTTTTCCACTTTAGGCTTAAATAGTTAAGGCACTTGCTAAACTCAGTTATGCATGGGCCTCTTAAGTCAGACACAACCAATGCAATGTGCAAGATTTGCATGCAAGCCTTCTCTTTACACTGTTCTCTACAGTAAAACGGTCAAGAAACAAGCCACACAATTTTGGAAATACCAAAGAATATTGTGCGTCGGAAAATATATTGGTCATTGCATCATGAAGAAATGCAAGCATCCTATAAGAAAGCCATTAATCCAAATTTTCCAAAAGGTATCCAGTACTACAGAAATTAAATAGAAACCCAAACAAATCAGGAGTAAATACAATTATCTGCAGTATTATAAAGGCTGATTTTATGTCTCCATCTGTAAAACCCTTTCCTCTCCTAATTTCAAAATACTTTTTCCAACAGGGTCAAAAGATTATACAGGGAGATTAGAACATTTGACTAGATGGAAAGAAATGTCAATGCTTTTTAAACACACTTATTTCGTAATTAGCACATAAGACTATTCTCATACTGTGTACACAAAACTACTGATTTTGAAAAGTTATTATTTTCCTTTCCTAAAAATCCCACATTATCCACACAGGAAAAATTCTTAACCAACTAAACAGGAACTGAGAGTCCTAACCATGGTGTACTGTAGGATATATTCATCAGCACCAGTCCAAATGATTTGGCACAGACACCAGAGGAGAGGGGGAAAAAAAAAAAAAAAAAATAGAAAGAGGTCCTTGAAGGGGGCTTTGGCACTCCAGTGCCTAACCCAGCCCACCTTCTGGTACTTAGGTGTTCCCTGCAATAATCTGCCATTACTGAAATATGCAGATTGCAGCTCTTTGCCTACCAAGGAAACCAAGATACAAACCCTCCCTCAAATATGTGTAAAAGAGCATAGAATACAGGCTGGACATCAGGCACCTCACCTGGACTCACTGTAGATTCATTTTATTCCTCAACTCCTAAAGCTAGGGTAGCAATCCCCACGTATTGAGCATTTTGAAGCCACCACCACTGAACTACTTGTACAGAAACATTTACTGCAGGAGGCATTCACATCTCTATTTCCTATATCCTGGCTAAAAAGCCCAAACACTGGGCTATCCAGCTCATGCGAGGCTTTCTCTTTTAGCTTGACAGAAGCAACTACCCTGAAATAACCAGTAATCTGTAATAGAAGACACTCCTACAGATATGGGTGCACATGGAAGTAAAGCTAACCAGCAGCAGAAATGCAGATGGTAGCTTGCTTGGTCTCAAAATTTTAAACTCCAGCACACATTGAGAAGTACTTTTGAGAACTTCAGACTATCAAACCTCTTACCACACACCACATACCTTCCCAAGCAAGCCCTCTCTTTCTTCATCTAACGTTGCATGGTTGAAGAGATAACTCCCAGCTTGGTCCTCCCTTCTACATGTGCAAAGTAAAGAGATTACTTCCCAGCTACCACGTACGATGAGCAACAACTCCACCAAAGCCCTACAAAAAGAATATCTCTAAAAAGCCCGCACAAAGTGATTAAAAAAAAAAAAGTTATGCTTTCACTTCTGCAGCAACATCAGCCTTTAAGCAAAGCCAGTATACTATGCAGACAGCAGTCTTTATTCATTAATTATGTGTTCAAAACGTGCAGCTACGAGACAAAAAAAAGACTCAGTATAAGCTTCTTCCAGAGATTTTTGCAATCAGAAAAAAACCACACCTCTTACATAAATTTCATGACAAAATTCCAGCTAGCTGCTCCTTCTAAAAAAAAAAAAAAAAAAACAAAAACAAACCTAACTTAAACACAGCGTTCACTGGCCTACTTCTAATGCAAAATTGTAAGAATACCGTTATCAAGTGAAAAAGTAAAAAATAAACAATAAACTCCATTTGGCATATCATTAGCAACCTTGAGCAAGAAAATCAAGGTTCAACATTCACCAATTTTGTTGCTGGCAGCAAATGACTAGTTAAAAAGATCTGGTTCGGTCAAAAAAAAACAAACCAAAACTCTCCCTACCAATGACACATCTGGGCAGAGATAACTGAAACACCAATCTTTGCAACTGTAAAGCCAAAACCTCGTTTTGCCACCACTTAACTCTTCTCATAACCTCAAAGTTCCTGGCAAACCCATCTCTCAGAGAATTAAAAAAAAAAAAAAAAAAAATCTAACTTAAGGCTTCTGCCATTAAGTCAAACAGCAAGTGCTGCGCTGCCCTGTGGCAGTGTTACAGCTGTCCTAGCTGTAGGCCAACAAAATTACCAAGTGCAACCATTTAAAAATGCAAGCCCAAAGTTGTATTTTATCAGTACCATGAACATAACGCAGGCATTACGTACTAGAGCTGCTGCTTTTTAACTAAAAGCTCAGCAGCCACCTGCTAAAGTCAAGAATGTTCCAGGTCAGTTTAAACCCACTAAAATTTTAGGCAAAGGCTCAGTGCAATAGCACAAGTTATGCACTAGTTACAGCTGTTACTGTTTTTGATGCTGCCTAGGATTCAGACTTATTTGTAGCGCTTGATATGACACAAGTGTAATTGCTCCAAAACCCAACAGATTTTATCCTCACCCTGCTGGAGAACAGAAAGCACTCTTCCTATGGGGCAAGTCCAGCTCTGACTACTACTATCAATATTCATTTTTCCTACGACAGTCCCAACTTTTAGGCTGTGGAGTAAGAACCACACTTCTCAGCGATGATCTTTCTCCACCAGATAGACCGTGCCCACAGCACAGCCTCTACATAACTCTGCAAGGCATTCAAAGCTAAACATCTGTCACCACTACAGCACATCTGTTTGAAAGGCCACCAAAGCTATACACTAGCAATGCTTCTCTATGGTTTGACTCATTAGTCGTAATTGCATAGTAATTATGTATTTCAGAATTACACTCCTCAAAAGTCCTCCTCAATGAGACCCAACGTGCTCTCATTTGCAACACATCCTCGTGTTTAGCGTATCTGAGATTATGTCGAAGTGCAGTTCATGCATCGCATTCAGAAAAGAGGTATTTTTTAATTTGGAAGAAGAGATTGCCACCTCTAGTCGTCGAGAAACCTTGCTGCATCATATGGCAACACAGCACAAACTCTGCCTTACTGAAGATAAAGGACAGGCAGCACAAACTCTGCCTTACTGAAAATCAGGACAGAGGACACCAGCTTCATCTCTCCTGCCGCGAAGACTGAAGCAACCCAAGTGACAGACCTGCTATGATATTTGTAAGTCAAGAGCTGTTACTAAATAAAAATAAAAAAATATTTTTAAAAAGTACTCTAGACATGAGTCACGACAGGACACACACATTAGCTATGTATGCCAGAAAAATCAACACAACCAAAGGTAAGCAGCAGACCCGCGTTGCTCCAGAGCAGGCAGGAGCTCCCCAGGCGGGGGTAGGACAGCACCTCCACGACAAGGGGGGTGACAGCAGGCAAGCCAGCAGGCAGCTTGGCCGACTGCAACCGCCAAGGAGCGCTATCGTTAATCCTCGCCACCACGGAGCTCCCGTTAATCTGCCCGGCTGCCGGGCCCCGGCTCGGCGGCCGTCCTGACAAAAGCAGGCCGAGGCGGCACGGTGGCGGGGGAAGGCGCGGCGGCCCGGGCGAACCCCGGCAGCAACCGCCGGCCTCCCGGCGAAGCGGCACCGGGAAGCGCGTTAGGTAACCACCGCGCAGGTCTGATGCAATAGCTGTACGTGCAGCGCCCGGTGCCGTGCACCGTCCCCGGCGGGAGGATACAGGTCAGATCCAGGTCGAAGCCATCCTCCTGGTATCGCCTTTTGTTCCTGCTGACGATCTCTTTGATGATGGCGGTCATGTCTGGCAGCCGGGGGCCGCTCCGGGACTGCGTGCAGGGGCCGAGCGGCGGCGGGGCGCGGGACCGGGAGGCGGCGGTGGGCCGGCGGCCGCCGCGCGGCCCCGGGCGTGGGGCCTGCTGCGCCGGCGGCTCAGCCCCAGGCGGGCCCGCCTCCCTCCGCGGCGGCGGCTCCCGGCGGCTGCCCCCTCCTCCTCCTCCTCCTGCCGCCGCTGCGCCGAGCGGGGCGGGAGCAGCAGCGGCGGCGGCGGCGGGCGAGCAGAGAAGGTCCGGAGCCGGGCCAAGTCCCTGAGAGTGCCGCCGCCGCCGCCGTCTTTGAGGCGAGCGAGGCGGAGGCGGAGAGAGCAGCTCTCCGGCGCTCCGGGCCCCAGCAATGGTGACAGCGGCGCGGGGCGCCCCCCCGGCCCGGCCCCGCTCCGCCCCGCTCCGCTCCCCGCCTGGGGCGGCGGTAGCGGCTGCGGGCCCGGAGCCGCGCGGTGGGGCCGCGCCGCCGGGTGGGCGCTCCGCGGCGGGCCGGCGGCAGCAGCGGCGGCTCCTCAGGGCGTGCGGGCCAGCAGCGCGGCCTGGCTCATCCCCCCGGCCTGCTCCGCGCCCAGCAGCGCCGCGCCAGCGTTAGACTCCCATCATGGCTGCAGCTTCCGAGAGGAGAGGCCGCCCCGCCCCCTCTGCCCCCTCTGCCGCCTCCGCCGTATAGAGAAAGTAGTCCCTCACGAACCGGCCAACCGTCACCTTACCCCGTCACCTTTCTGCCTCCTTCGGTGCCACCCACGGACCCTCCCGCCCCTCACCTCGCCGCACCCCGTGCTCCTTCTTTCCTGCGGGAATGGGGGGCCGGTGGGCGGAGGGATACGGCAGCCGGGAGGAGAAGTCCCGGTCACCGCGCCAAGCGGTAGTGCTGCGACAAGTCACGTGGAGGGTAGGGATCTGAGGTGAGGTGTGGAGCGGAGCGGGAGCGCGCTTGGCCCCGCCTCCGCTCTCTGCCGACACCGGCTCCGCCCGCGGGAGCTGCGCCGCTTCCTGCTCTTTGCGCTCCCGTGGCCTACCGGCGTTCGGGGCCTGCGGCGGGCGGGAGGACGGGGGCTTCTCCCTTCCTACCCTTTCCCCAGTCAGGTGGCCCCGTAAGGCGGGTAGGTGCCACGGCGGCTGCCCCCGCCCTCTGAGGTGCCCAGTCCGGGTGTAGCTGACTTACATAACTGGCTCCTGGAAAGCGGAATGGACACCGTGCGACCCTGAGGCCCGCGGGGATATGGGGAGGGGAAGGTTTGCCCATCGCCAGGGGCCTCGTTCTCTCTCCCTCCCCCCCGGGGCTGCCGTTGTGGGGCTCAGCGTAAAGCTGAGCGACCTCGGCTGGCGCGGAGCCGTTGCCCTCTCTCCGATCGTGAGCACCTACTGCCCCCTGCAGTCGCCCAGGCCCTGGGGCAGGAAGAGGGCCAGGAGAGGGCCGCCTGCTATTCCCGCTGCCTGCACGTTCTGCCGGCATCCGGGCCCGGGGGTAGGTAGATGAAGTGCCCCACTGGATCACAGCGGCTGGCTCACCGGTAGTGGTCATGCTGTTTTCATGGAGCTTTCTGTCCCCCCTTTTAGCCCCATAAGTGACAGTTACCCAGATAGGAAAAAGCACTGTTTCTCAAAATCAACCTTTAAATTCCTTCAGAACTTTAGCAAATCAATCCCGTTGTACAGAGTTCTTTGCACTCTATGCAGAAAACTTCTTTAAGCCTTTGGACATTGCTGGTGTTAATGATTTGCAGGAAAAAGACCATCAGGTAGCCTGTGGCAGCCTGAGCTGACTACGAACACTGGCTGCAGTCTCAGTTGCCAGTTTCCATCTCATTATTTGGTACAACAGATTGTGAGGGTTGTGATTGTTTTCCTTTTGTGTGCAGACAGGTGAAATGTTAGCCTATGGAGGTAACACAAAGAAATACTTTAAGGCAGTTTGATATGTGTGACTTCTGTAAAGCATCAGGAATGAAATCTGCTGGAGATTAGCATCTGCCCCAACTGCTAAGGGATCAGGAAAGAGCTAGCTAGACATTACATTTGAAGAAACAGGGTTACTAGGCAAATACATTTATAAATTTGCCTTCCTCAAAAAAGTATCAATGAAAAATCTTCATGTCTTTTTCATATTGGACAGCAAGTAATGTGAGGTCAAAGATAACATACCTTTGAAAGAAGCCATTTGTTATATGGAGGGATGCTGGGCATCTCCAAAAATTTGCAGGGAACAAAAACAAAAGCTAAATTAAACCATTTCTTATACTCCTAGGAAAGAGACATAATGGAAAGGACCATCTGTCCTTTTTCTCTGTGAAAGTTAGATGATGTAACCAGGCTGGTATCTCCCAAAATAACAGATTCTGGGTTTAATTCATAAGTCCACCTCAAATGTTTTTGAGGCTGGCAGTGAAAGACACCTTGCTGAAGACACTTTTTAACTTCCTAGACCCATTGGACCAAAATGAAGGCGTCCCTTGCAGGAATATGACTAGGATATCTCCCATGGTTTGCTTAGTGATTGCATTACCCAGAGAATTGCTATCAAATACGTTTGAGGAGGGCAACCTGAAGAAAAATAGTGCTTACATACTGGTTGGATGCTGTAGCAAGTTGGTTAATAAGCAGGTCTGGAAGTAAGAAAGTTTGGATGAAACATAGTTCTTTACGTGTATGAGAAGATATATTAAATACAAATTTATGCATATATAAATTAGGCAATGCTTTACTAAACTTTTCCTTTCTGAGGAACAGCAAAACAGAATTCAGAAGTGCAAGATAAGTTTGGTGTCCAATCTTTAAGCAGCTTTTAAGAGAGGTGCTGAAGACCGACTGCAGATGGCTGGAGCAGGAAGAGGAATGGGAGGGTGAAATGCTACTCTTTGCCTGTAAAGGCTCAAAATAAACTGAAGCATAAGGTGGAGGGATTTCCTGGGTTGCTGCAGCCATTCAGCCTTTGCAAATGATATATATATATCCTTTCATAAATGTATCAAGTTTCATCTTCAGCTCTTTTGCCACCATTATTCCCATTGGGAAGCTGTTCCCAGAACCTTCTTCTGATTTTCTTGCTAAATATATATTTATGACTGGTTTAAATCCACGTATTCTTGTGCCAGCATTGGCCTTAAATAGCTCCCACTCCATAGCATTTATCCTTTTTCCTCTTTGTGCACTTACAGGCAAAAATGTCCCCCTTAGGAGTTGTTTGACTATGCTAAGCTAGATGAGCTCCCCTAACTTTGCTCTCTCCCTCATCTTAGCAATTACTTTCTGCTCCAGTTTCATTATTATTTATTTATCTTCAACAGAGATGACTAGAATGGCATACAGTGTTCTGGAGGGTATCTTGCCAGCACCAAGGACAATTTTATTAATCCCTTCCAAACTCTGCTAGGAACATTGCTCCCAAGGCCTCTCAGTGTCTTGTTTTTGTGATTACATTGGCAGGTCATAGTTATTTTGGGATCAACTTGTGTGTGTGCAGTAAGATTGTACCGTTCCTTTCCCAAACTTCAAATGTATAGAATGAACCCATTAAACCTACTTTTGGGTCCTGGACTCGGAGGTTATCCATAGACAAATACAGATATAGCTAGCAAATCAAGACCATCTTTGAAAAAATTTCTGAAAGTCCTCAAGTCCTAAGACTGCCCTCCTCTTTCTAACATCTGACTACATACATGTTACTAGGAAGTTGCTATGGCTGAATTGACAGTCCTTTTGGTAGATTCCCAATTCCAAGTCAGACCAAGGCTAAAAAGCATTCTGAGCAGTAGATAGCTATCAGTGACCATTGTGTCAGCAAGGCCTGGGACAGATACTCCATCACAACATAGAGTGATGATCTTCGTAACAGCACCCACTGGTGAATCTCATGATCCAACCTGTAGGACTTTGCCAGCAACTGGTAAGACAGAGAAAGAGAAAATAATTATGTCACTGTTAATATTTGTGCTGTGCCTCCATCTTCAACTCTGTGTAGAGTTGATGGCCTACTTAAAAAAAGTTAGCTAGAGGTCTATAAAATCTTAAGTTACTGAAGAAGTTTAAGCCACTGTCCATCATACTTGAAAAATCACGGCAGTCAGGTGGGGATCCCAACGACTGGAAAAAGGGAAATATAACCCGCATTTTCAAGAAGGGGAAAATGGATGACCCAGGGAACTGCAGACCAGTCAGTCTCACCTCTGTGCCTGGCAAAATCTTGGAGCAATTGTCCTGGAAGGCATGCTAAGGCACATGAAAAACAACAAGGTGCTTGGTGACAGCCAGCATGGCTTCACTAAGGGGAAATCCTCCCTGACCAATTTGGTGGCTTTCTATGATGGGGCTATGGAACTGATGGACAGGGGTAGAGCTGTTGATGTCATCTACCTGGACTTGTGCAAAGCGTTCGACACTGTCCTTTACAACACCCTTGTCTCTAAATTTTAGGGACATCAATTTGGTGGATGTACCACTCAGTGGATAAAGAACTGGCTGGATGGCCGCACACAGAGTTGTGGTCAATGGCTCAATGTCCAGCTGGAGACCAGTAATGAGTGGTGTCTCTCAGGGATCGGTGTTTGGACCGTCTTGTTTAACATCTTTGTCACTGACATGGACAGTGGGATTGAGTGTGCCCTCAGCAATTTTGCCGATGACACCAAGCTGTGTGGTTTGGTTGATACACTGGAGGGAAGGAATGCCATCCAGAGGGACCTTGACACGCTTGTGAGGTGGGCTGATGCCAACCTTATGAAGTTTAACCATGCTACACGTGGGTCGGAGCAATCCCAGGCACAGCTACAGGTTGAGCAGAGAAGAGATTCAGAGCAGCCCTGCGGAGAAGGACTTGGGGGTGTTGGCTGATGAGAAAATGAACATGAGCCGGCTTCAGTGTGCGCTCGCAGCCCAGAAAGCCAACTGTATCCTGGGCTGCATCAAAAGGAGTGTGGCCTGCAGGTCGAAGGAGGTGATCCTGCCCCTCTACTCTGTTCTTGTGAGACCTCACTTGGAGTATTGTGTGCAGTTCTGGTGTCCTCAACATAAAAAGGATATGGAAAGCATATGGAACAAGTCCAGAGCAGGGCCACGAAGATGATCAGGGGGCTGGAGCACCTCCCGTATGAAGACAGGCTGAGAAAGTTGGGGCTGTTCAGCCTGGAGAAGAGAAGGCTGCGTGGAGACCTCAGAGCAGCCTTCCAGTATCTGAAGGGGGCCTACAAGGATGCTGGGGAGGGACTCTTCATTAGGGACTGTAGTGATAGGACAAGGAGTAACTGGTTAAAACTTAAACAGGGGAAGTTTAGATTTGATATAAGAAGGAAGTTCTTTACTGTAAGGGTGGTGAGGCACTGGAATGGGTTGCGCAGGGAAGTTGTGAATTCTCCATCTCTGACGGTGTTCAAGGCCAGGCTGGACAGAGCCTCGGGTGACACGGTTTAGTGTGATGTGTCCCTGCCCATGGCAGGGGGGTTGGAACTAGATTATCTTAAGGTCCTTTCCAACCCTAACTATTCTATGATTCTATTACAGGAACTGCTTGCTTTGCCATTTCTTCAATATAAAACGTAGGGGTTCCAGATGAACCAATTGGTGACAGGTTCAAAACAATAAAGTAGATAGTGTCATGGTGTAAAGTTAAATTATGGGACTTGGCTACAAAATTCCACAGATGCCAAAAGTTTTTAAGGACAGAGTAGACAAATTTATGAAAAAAATTGGCTATAAAATATAACACATTCTCTGACTTGGGAAGTCTTTGATCTGTAAGCTGCTGAAACTTGGAAGTCTTCTGGGGACAAACAACTACATGCTTTTGCCAAATTATAAAGTTGTTTCTAGGCTTCCCCATTTCTCCAGTTTATTTGCTACTTTCCCCATCTTTCATTTTGTTCTTTCTGCTTTGCCTTGCTTTCTGTTTCTCTCATTTCATCCCTCTCTGTGTTTTCTTCCTTGTGTCTTGCAAATCCCCTTCCTACCTCCAACCACCATAGATCCTTCTGATGTTAACATACCACTCCTTTCCCTTCTTGCTCTTGTTCAAGTCACTGGCAAAGCTCAGGTCATCCTGCACTGACTGGAGAATTAAGTTCACCAAAAACATGTTTCATAGCAAAGAACCCAGCAGTAAAATGCAAAACAGTGCATGCACCATGTGGCCTTCATCCTTCCTTCTCTGATGAGTTTTCTAACTACACTAGATCCTTTCTGTGACCTTGTAAACCTGTATTCAAGAGCTACAGTCTAGAGTCCAACCAAGTCATCCATACATTCGATTTGAAATTTTTCAGTTTGGGGGGAAATGTGCAATCTTTTTTTTCAACACCAATTAAAAACCAAACAAACACAAGGCAAAACAAAAGCTGACCAAGAATGTTCTCTTTTTCCACAGATGCAAAACCAAATTTGATAAAAAATTATGCCGAATGAGTTTCAACTTTTGTTACCACTTTCTAGATCTGTCCTTAAGAAGGAAGCAAAGCAACATCTCACTGCGGCCAGTTCTGTGCGAACAGGGAAAGTGGTGCAAGAGGAATGGAGACTTCATGGAGACCTCTGTAGGATCAGCTTTCAGAAAGAGTTAAGTCCTATGTCGAGCCTTCAGCAGCGTTAAGGTTCTGAGACTCTGTACTTAGGAAAGCAGATGAATTTGGCATTTCTCAGCATTTTTAAGAAATATGTGTTCAAGAAATTGTAATCTCTCAATATCTTGAGAAATTGGGACCCAGTCCAGTTTCCGCATTCTGCATCAACCTCACCTTCAAGACCCTGGTTGGCTTCTGAAAAATCTCTCAAATTTTTTAAAGTATTTTTCAGCAGAGGATTTATTTCAAAGGTTACCGCCACAGCTGTCAAATAGCAGTGACAAAATGTAGTTTTGAGCTTTTATTACTTGTGTATGCATTTGCATTTCTCCTTAATTGCAGCAAAACAGATGTCACTTTTTTTCAGAGTGGGAGAAAAAACAGAAGGGTCCTAAATATTTTCCTACAGTAATGGTGATTTGAACATGATATCATTTTCCTAGCGTATGAAATGCAGACAGTGAGATGATTGATAATCCTTTTTTTATTCAATAGTGGTGATTGCAAAAATGAGTATAAGCCTCAAATTAATAGCAAAGGCTGTCAGTATCACTGGTTATATCCAGTTAATTTTTAAAACATTGAAGGGAAATTGTTCACTTATTCTATGTAGATTGAAAAAAAAAATAATCTGTAGAAGGTTATAATCTTATTTACCATCAAAGACTGGAGGAGGAGCAGTAAAGGAAGGTCTTGTGTAAATCAATACGGACATTGATACATTTGTTTTCTGATTAAATAGACTTTTCATTTGGAAGAGCTATAGTGCACAAAACAAAAGAGAAATACTGATGAAGGTAAAGTTGTTTCAAAACTTTATTATTTGGGGGGGGCATGGTGTATATTAATCTAATAAATGGAACCAAACCAAAACTGCTGGAATGGTACTTTGGTAAAATCACAGTCACTTCAAGAATGTGTGTTTTTGCATTTGTTTCCACCATTTGTTTAATGGTGGAAACACTATGCACCACCGATGTGCTGATGCATGGATACTCATGGGGAGGGTAGATGGCATCCCACCTGGATCACTGGAGGCCATGCATGGGGTTTGGTATTAGCCAGATCAGCTGAAGGAAGGAAATTAGGTGTCACACTCTCTACCTGAGGTGGTGCTGGTGGAGCAGATTCTGTGGAGAAAACACAGAGCAGAAGCAGCAGATCTCCGCAGGTTTTTGTCTGTCATAGCCACCAATACTTTCTGTAGACTCCCTGCTGAGTGAAAGATCTGCATTTGTGTACAAGGGATGACGTTTAAAAATGACCCGTAATAAAATTACTGTTGTAAAAAAAAGCTAACTGCTCTTGACAAAGAAATTATGATCCCCACTGAGCAGGCCGAATTTTGTTAGGAAGCCTCTGGACAATGTATGAATTACAGGTAAGAATAAAACTTGGTGATAAAGCTTGACCCCGGGGCAAAGCTAGGTCTGAAAGGCATTCAAACAAGAGCTGAAGGGTTGAAGACAAGTTGCTAAAACCTTGGATTAATTATAGTTATTACAGAGATCTCCTTATTTTGACCTTTTCCTAGACATTTTTCTGTTCCTATATAGAGAGAGTGAAATTACTGTTTTCATTAAAAGTTGAAATAGGGAAACTATCCCCTCATATCTCTTAGTGTGGTGAAATAAGATTAATTCTTAGATTTTGATGATTTCATTCTGGCAGATCCCTGTAGCATCCCAAATCTGCCAAGTAATGCATTTTCCAAACTTGAGCTATTATTCTACGTCGCCGCTTCTGCGAGGAGCGTGGTTATCAGGAGGCAGGTGACGGGGCATGCTTGAACCCCTGCAGGGCCAGGCCCTCTGCCGGCGGAGAGCGGCCTGGAGAGCCGGGGGCTGAGCTGAACTAGGCTGGGCAAGGCCGGGCTGGGCTGGGCTATGCTATGCTATGTCGGCGGGCGGAACCTTCGTGCGGGGCGGCGGGAGTCGACCGGAGGGGAGAAGCGAGGGACGCGCCGCCGCTGAGGCAGGCCCCGTGCTGTTACCGCCGTTGCCTTCGTCCGTCCGTGCGGCTGCCGCCGCGCCACGACCCGCTGGCTGCGTGTCTGAGAGGCCAGCCCGAGGGGTGAGTGACCCAGCGGGAGAGCGACCCGCCGCCGCTTCCCGCCGCCGTGCCGGCATCTGTCGGGCGGCGGGAAGGTCACAGGCGGCAGGTCTGGCCCGGCTCTCCACCGGTGCCGCCTTCGCCTCTCCGCGCCACGCCGCATGGCAGGGCCCCGGACGGCCGCCACCGCGTCCTCGGCAGGGCTTGAGACTTCTCGAGGCCTGCTTCTGCTCTCGCTCAGGCCCACCGGACGGGCCGGGAGGCCAGGCGGGGCGGCGCTGCCCCGTCCGTCCTGTCAGCTTCGGCCCCGGCGGTGAGGCGGTCGGTCTTGGTGGCCTGGCCGGGAACCGGCCCCTTTCCTGAGCTGCTCCGCCGGTCGGTGTGCTGCGTGGCGGTAAAGCCGAGCCCTGGAAAGGGAAGCGGTCGCCCTCGCCTGAGGGCCTGGGGGAGAAGCAGGGGTTTCCTACAAGGGACTGAAGTTTTCCCCTCGCCGTGTTGTGGGAGCAGAACAGAAACCAGCAGCGCTTCCCCTTTTGGTTTCTTTTTTTTGTATTTGAAACGTTGGCATGCAGATAGCGAGCTAAAGGAAAAGGCGGTGGCAGCCTTACGGACCTAGAGTTTGATGTGCAATTAACTGACCTTCTCGTTATCCCAGCAATTTGTGTAGAAAGTAAATGCTGAAATTCATGCGGGATAAGCAGAACTTCGTTTATGCTGAAATTTCCCTCCTGTTAAAGCTTTCTCTTACAAGGTGTATTCAGGGCAAGGATTGCATAAGAAGTGGGTTGTTTTATCTTTGGGCTTGGGGCTTTTTTGTTTGTTTTTTTTTTCTCGTTCATTGAATATATATAGCCCTTTTATTTTAGTAAATCAGACTTAAGAGAACATGCAGAATATGCTAGTTCAGTATTGCTTGCTTAGATGCCTAAGCAGGCAAATTTTATTTGATTTCCAAGCAAGTATGCACAGCAACAGTCTTGATTTTTTTTTCAGTCTCCTAACAGAGAATGAATAGTTTAAAAAAATGAAACTGTTTTTTAGTGATCTGCACTGGAATATTTTTGTCTTTGTGTTGCAATGCTTCTCCCGTCTGCCCAGTCCTTGTAAACTGAATCTATGGTATGGCATTGCCTTGAGTTGAATACAGGGTCGACATAAAGCAACCGCTAGCCAAGTGAGGGGAATTCAAGGATATCTTGGCTGTAGGTAGTCTAGCTTTTCCCTGGCTGACAGCTTAGTTTGGAGATGAGCCAAGGAGCATTAGAAGCTGCCAGAGGAGTTGCCGCTGATTTTGCCCTTGCAGCAGGAAAATAGGGCGGTGAACAAGGGGAGCTTTGGGGATTCTCAAGTGGAAGCCCCACCAGCTGAGGAGAGAGTGGATTGAGGAGAGAGGACCTCAATTTTATAAGTAATTTTTCAGTGTTTCAGGAAGAGTTTTTTTCCTCTTTACAGCATGCTTCTGTAACTTGAAGGTGCTATACTTTCTGGGTTTGTCTCTTACAGCAGCCAGCCTTTTTCCTTGGTAGCTGTGTGCCACATCCAACATTTTCAGTTTTCCAGGAGTATTAACAACTCAAAATATATTCTGCTAGGTGCAGCAGACTTCAGCTCTTAACCTTATTTTATTTAAATACAAGTTGTTGGTCACTTCTTAATCTGGCCATTGGGTGCCTTTCCTTTAAACTTCTTAGGGGAAAGAACTCCCTGTTTAAATAATGCAGTTATCTTTGTCTCCATGACTTAGCATTCTTGGGTCAATAACAGTCACAAAATGTCAGTCTTAATGGGAATGTAAACTTGGCACTGATATAATCTTTATTAGTTTATCAGGGTTTTGTAAAGCTGAAAGAAAAGCAGATTTCTTGAAGAAAGAGTGTAAAAAGAACCTTTTTGCGTACAGTCAGTCGGGAAGTAAGGCCTCAGATTGTTGCTGCCTCTGAATTCTTCTCTGCTTACTGAAACTGGAAATGAAACCATCATTATACTCAGAACTCTGTGCTTTAGTCTTAAGCAGTTTTGTATGTTGGGATGGTGCTACTGTTAAGATACTTCATTATAACTATGCCCACTCCGTGTGTGGGGGAAAGTTTTTATAGAATGGTGTTTAGCTTTAAATTTTCTTTCTTTCTGTCCCTCCCTGCACTTTTTTACATTTAGTGTTGAGAAGCAAAATGGTCCATGCTGAAGCATTTTCACGTCCCCTGAGCCGGAATGAAGTGGTTGGATTAATTTTTCGTTTAACCATTTTTGGTGCTGTAACGTATTTTACCATTAAGTGGATGGTTGATGCCATTGATCCAACCAGAAAGCAAAAAGTAGAAGCTCAGAAACAGGTAGGATTTTATTCATAAATATTTCTGTGAAATGTTGTCTTGTTCATAACCATTCATACAGAGAAATGTGCAAACTGAAATAACTAGCAAAATAATCAAAGTCTGGAATTATCCTAGTAAACCTCAGCACCTAGGCTGTAGTGTTTTCAGTACTTACATTTCATGACAAATTTTCTAACTTGAGATGGTGGAAAAACTGTTGAACTGGAGTATGATGTTGTCTCTTAATTATCTGCAAGTGTGTGGTCCCAGAGTTGTTTCTGCTTCTGGCAACTTTGCTAAGCAGCAGTTGAGTTAAATAATGCTCTCATCAGTCTTGGTTGCTTTTTAAAACCTTGAGCAGAAATAACTTGGTTCTCTGCTGCTTTTTGGCAACTTAATGGCAAAGGCAAGGACTGTAGTTACTCATGACAAAGAGGAACACTGCTATCCAAATGCCTTTTTAAGTATAGCTTGCACTTTAGCCCTCTCCTTCTTCTCTGCCCCCACCTCCAGTAGCAGTCAAAATGCTCTGGAAAGGGAAGAAGTGAAAAGTCTAATTTCTTACATTGAGCTAGAATGATTTATGGGGTTTAATGCTCTGGAAAAAGATTTAGGTGCAGAGCCAAAAGTTAAATGTTTCGTTTGGAAAGTATTGAATGAAGTGTGGCAACTGGTTTTTGTTTTCTGGCTGACACAGATTTCATAGATTCAAGCAGCAGTTTTGAGCAACCTAATTCTGTTTAGGGTGTTTTTTTTCTTTTTTAATGAAAACATGAGTTAAAAAATTAGGCCTACTTCACAATCTGTGCTAGTGCCAGTTATTATATAAGAGGTTGCAAATATCCCAAAAGCATGTCAAGCTTAACCGCAACTTAGAGTATAAAGAGAAACTGAATTGTGAAAGCATGTTGACACAACAAATTACTTTTCCTTTAAAACTGGGAAAAAGAAATCATTGACTATATATTTAAAAAAAAAAAATACTGGCTTCTGTGAATTTTCTTTTTCTTAAAAACCCACTAATCTCTCCCTGATACAATGCCATGGAGGTTGGGGGCCATGCTTTTCATAATAACATGTGTATCTTCCATTAAAATGTGTGTGTGTTATTTGCAGAGTTCTGAATGAAGATACACATGTGAAAGAACTCCAGAGTTCTATTTAATAAGAAGTTTCAAGCTTTTCTTCTGAATCCCTTACAAAGTTTGTAAAGGCTATGGGGATTTTTTTAAGTGTAACATGCCTGGGTCAGCTTTGGAAACTCCTGGAGTGAGAGATTATGGAAATTATTTTGTACTAAGGTTACCTGTGTTCTGAACAGCAAACTCCATGTCTTAATGTTTATTTTAGTTGCTTTTCAGGCTTGGAAGTGGGAGGGCTGGTGTGACACTTATTTGATGAGAACTGAGACTTATGACTTAGTTTCACTCAAGTGACAAGGCAATATAAAATAGCAGAACCTTCTGCTTCTGAAAGATTTAACCTCTTTTTAGATGTGACTTCCAGAAAAGCTTTTCAGACTTCAAATAGCAGCTCAATTTCTTTCTCTTTCTTGGTTTTTTATTTCCCCCAGGCTGAAAAACTAATGAAGCAAATTGGAGTGAAAAATGTCAAGCTTAGTGAATACGAAATGAGTATTGCTGCACATCTCGTAGACCCACTTAGCATGCATGTAAGAAATTGTTTTTGCCGTTACTCTGCTGAGCACACTTCAGTCAGGGAAGACACTGATTCTGACTTTGGATTACATGATTTGTCACATATGTATTTTTGGAAATGCACAGAAAATTTCTCTAATTTAGAATTAAAATTGCATGATTAAGAACAGAAGGGTTTTTAATCACTTGTCTTTTTTATTTCTGAGGCCTTGTACTACTTTTAAGCTTGTGGGTTGTTTTTTTTTTTGTTGGCAGGGACTATGATGACCATTTCTAAAACTTTTTCTGTATTAGGTAACCTGGAGTGACATTGCTGGCTTAGATGATGTTATTACAGATTTGAAAGACACTGTTATTTTGCCCATCAAGAAGAAATATTTGTTTGAGAATTCCAGGCTCTTACAGCCACCAAAAGGTAGGAAAGAAATGCTATGGATCTGTATGTTGGTGTTTTTGGTGTTGTAAAAAAAAAAAAAAAAAAAAAAGTTAATCGAGAAAGGTGGGAGGAAGTGGGTTGCCAGTCCAAAGTGCAATCATTATGACTGATGCCAAGGGAAAACACACAAGTTCTTCCTCTTCTCTTGCCATGAAATCAAGTTCTAGTGTGTAAGTTTCATTTTAATAATGAAGGGATGATTGCTTTTCAGTTTTTTATGTTACTTTTTGGTGCACTAATCTATGTAGCCTGCATTTTCAACTGCCTAAATTATTGATATTTTTCTTATACCCCATCTTGTCCTTTTGGAGGTGAGCTATAACTCTGTACAGCTGTACACTTGGTTAATATTTCTGTGGTGTCATAAAGTCCTAAGTCACAAACATTAGACATCACTATAAGCTAATCTTGCAGACATCTCTCTCTTCTGGCCGTAGAAATTCCAGTCATTCAAAAAGACAGAGATCCCATTTTTATTCTGGATATGCCTTGATTTTTCTTTGGGGTTGAGTTGCACAGTATTGAGGTAGTAAGGAAACTGGTGGGTGACAAATTATCTTTCCAACAGTAAAATAGAAGTTGGATTCACTCTGCTGGAATGCTTACAGCCATATTTGCTCTATGTGACTGCAAACAAGCAGAATTTGAACATGAAATGTTGGACAAAATGGCAAAGTTTGTATTTACTGCTTTAATGCCTGGAATATTGTCTTCTGAAAATTTTCTGAAAACTATGAATTACTGCCTGTATCTATGACCATCATAGTTTTTTGTCCTAAGTGATGGAAAATGAAGCAGTTTTATAACTGGTTTAGTTTTTCCAGGCTACTTTCTGCTTATGTCACAAATTGAAACTGTCTGGAAAATTACTTTCATGTCATGATCTAATAAGCTGAAGGAAAAAAT
Organism: Pezoporus occidentalis; assembly: GCF_034315485.1. NCBI lineage: Eukaryota > Metazoa > Chordata > Aves > Psittaciformes > Psittacidae > Pezoporus > Pezoporus occidentalis. The sequence continues at coordinate 6,262,247 of NW_026915877.1, forward strand.
TAGTTTTTATTTATCTTTTTAAAGGAGACTTTCCGTACAGGGCAGGTTGCCCGGTTCTCTCAGTGGCTTGCCCTGTGTCTTAATGGGAAGTCATTGCTTCAGAGTAATCTGTAGTCATCAGTCACATAAACAGAAAAAAAAAAACCTAGTAATTCTCTGTGTTTCAGGCCTGTTAGGCTTAATTATTTTTTGTCTTTAAAATCGTTTTCTTTACAGCTATATTAGAAAAACACTACTGTGGATTCTTTCACTATGACAAGTTTAAAAAATACGAGATGTCATTTAATTGAGGGTAATCTGTTTTTCTCCCCTCCCTGCTCTGTGCTAAGTTTAGTAGCCAGGCTGAAGCTGGCTATAAGCAGTGGCTGTTAATGTGACCTTTACAGTCACAGTAATAAAACTGTCATCTTTCAGATAGGTAACTCCTTTCAGTTTCACCATATCTGTTTTTAGATATTCTTAACTTTAATTTTATAATACGAATGTCTTTAAATAACTGTATGTGATGGAACACTGCGTAACTTGGTTTCTTATCTTTTAACACTTGGATAAAATGCAAGCCTGGACACTATCAGGTCTGCCATACCAAAGCATGTTTTCTGTACAGTAACCAGAGAGCATTAATACTGTTGCTTTTTCAGGAGTACTTCTCTATGGCCCTCCTGGCTGTGGCAAAACACTGATCGCCAAAGCTACAGCAAAAGAAGCAGGTTGTCGATTTATTAATCTCCAGCCTTCAACACTGACAGACAAATGGTATGGAGAGTCTCAAAAACTGGCTGCTGCTGTCTTCTCCCTTGCTATAAAGCTTCAGCCATCCATCATTTTTATTGACGAAATAGGTAAAAATCTTTCTTTCTTCTGTAAGTAACTGTAGCAGAGTGACATTAAACTACGGGTTCAGGTTGATGAGCATATTGATCTACGGCCATCTTTTCCTTAAAGAGTAATAATGCAACAAGGTTTAATAATATAAAGGGTATTGTAAAGTAATGGTGGCAAATGAGGGAAAAACAACATATTTCTTCTTGTTAGTGGAGGAAAATTGCAAGTAGAACAAGTTGCTGCTTATTTTTGGTTGGGCTAAGGTGGCTGATGAGGAAAGCTTTTCATTTGTCAAGGGAACTACTTATTCAAGAAGCCCATCACCAAATACACTTCAACGCTTCTGTCATGAGGGCACATAATGGAAAATAAGATAGAGGTTTAGGAGAGCTCAGGAATAATAGTGTAATAAGGCTGAAGAAGTAGGAGGGGAAGTTCAGCTAGGAAGACATCAAAGCTGCCAGTTCAGTGCATTTGGACCTGTCACATGAGTGTTTAAGTCCATGTGAACTTAGTTAAAATTGCTTGTTGTTTTGTAGCACTGTCGCTTCTTAGAATAAGTTGTACAGTTTGCAGAAATAGAGCCTGATAAAGGTTTTACCCTTTCCATAGTTCAGGTTTATGGAAGGGCTATGTACTTAAGATGCTTTTTATATTTTTGTATAGGTGTGGAAAACTTGGTGTTTTTCTAGCTGTTGGGAATTATTTAGGCAACTATTAGCAGAATTAAAGCTCCGCATAACAAAGCGTGTAGCCTGCTTGACATCAGTCCTGCAGCTTGCTGTTCTCCCATGCTTTGGTGTCTTCTAGCTGGCCAGACTCTGCTTCCATCTCTGCATGAAGGTGGAAGTTACACTTTCATGAATTAAGGAAAAGGAAAATTTGGAAAACAAGCTTTGGGACAATCTCATATGATAGATAGGTACATACTTACGTAATGTAATTTAAAGATGTGCTTAAAAATGTGGTGAGATTCTGCTTTCCTATTTTTTATTGTAAGAAGTGTTTGTCATTTGTTGACAATGTTTATTAGAAATATTTACAAGATGGAGAATAGCACAAGTCTGCATGAGAAATGGAACAGTTTCTGTGGCAGGACTGAAAATCCTGCAGTAAGATTGAAAAAGCAGTTTCTATGGCAGGATTGAAAATAAACAGTTTTACCGAATCATTTAATACAGATTCCTTCTTGCGAAGTCGATCGAGTTCTGACCATGAAGCTACAGCTATGATGAAAGCTCAGTTCATGAGTCTGTGGGATGGACTGGACACAGATTATAACTGCCAAGTAAGTACAAAGGATAACAAGAAAAGTAATGAGATTCTTCCCTCTCGGACATTGTGCATTGAACCATTTGGGAAGAATAGCAGATTGCATGTAGTAATAATTGCCAAAAGAGTTTCTTTACCTGATAGTGTTAGTGATTACCAGTATATTATGGGAATGAGGTGAGTTATATTACTAGATCGTTTTTTTTATTTAGAAGACTGGTTTTGTAGGTATTTTGGTTTTAATTAAGAGGCGTTATTTTTGAAAGTGTCTTAAGTCTCAATAATATAAAACCTGTATGGTTTGAGCTGCCAAATTGGGACCCGCTAAAACTTTAAACTGTTATGAAGAACATTTTGTCAACAATATTTTCTTCAGGTGAAGTTAATCTTTGATTTCAGGAAAGGTATTGAAAGATCTGAGTATTCATCCGAGTTGCAGGTTTGTTTCCAAAACCAAACCATTAAAAGCATTAGACAAGCACTAGGCTCTGAAGGTAACCTGAAAGGGTAAAGAAGTTGAGCTTATCAAAAGACAAATTCTGTTAAATGGAGCTATGCTTCCATCTTCTTGTCCCTGTATGCTTCCTCCCATGATCTGAACAGAAGTATTGTGCTTTGGAAAGGAAAAAAATCACAAAAGCTGTTGTTATTGATAAAACAAATAAACAAAAAACATTTATGAAATAAAATTACGTAAATGTTGCATAGATGAAAACTTGCTTGGTATGTTTCTGAACTGTCACCTGGAACAGTCTTTCTAAGGCCTTTAGAAAGGATATTTATTCTTCAGTTTTAAAATTTTCAGCCCTTGTAATCTGTTTCTTGGTGCATGGGTTCTGATGCTCTGACGTCCATTAGTTCTTTGTAAAATCTGCTTTTCCTTCTCTCTGAAGGCTGTACTAAAGATTCTTTTGAGTTGATTTAAAAAAAAAAAAATGATTAGAACACAGTGAACGTATATGCTAAGGAGCTTTCAAGTGAAGTGTTTGCTTACTAGTATTAAGAAGCCTATGGTATGAACACCTAACTGGAAGTTAGCATGATCTGGTTAGCACAGTGTTTGTATTATCTTTTCCCTCAATATACTGAGAACATTTTGGATCAGGTCACATTGTTCATTCTTTGCAGTAAGACTAATATGTGGTCTTACCATCTCTGAAGTTCAGCATGCAGAGCCTGAACAAGTCACTCTTGTCCTTTCACTTGTATGCCTCTGCAGGGTAGGGAGCCACCAAGTGAAATGCAGTACGAACAGTTGGCTGGTGACCCTGCAGGCATTGGCTCAGATTGATTTCTGGCGATTTTTTCAGCAGGATGTTTTGTTTCAATACCGTATTCCAGGCTCCTTACTGTGATGTCATTGCAATTCAGGAAGTGTTCTCTAAGTGATAGTTTTGACATTTGCATTGTCTCAGAGTTTGACAGCCAGCTTGCTGGGTTCTTTGGTTGATTACAAATGTTTACTTGGGAGCTTTGGGTTGCTTGTCTGATTCTTGCCAAACAAATTTCTTTTGAATAAGGATTAAATTTGGCATTTGGCATGGTAACAAATTTCCAAATGCTAGGACCAAATTGTAAGTAATTGTTGTCATGGATGTTACTTTGTTCCTCCGTTGATTTCACCTGAAAAGTGTGTTCAGCTTTGGACTAAACCTGCCTAGGATATTCTAGAATCATAAAATACTAGGTTGGAAGGGACCACAAAGATCATCCAGTCCAACCTTTTCTATCTAGACTAAATGACCCAGGAACCTCTCCAGCTGAATTTTCAAAGTGTCAAACATTGAGGAGTCCACCACTTCTGTAGGGAAATAATTTCAGTGGCTGGTTGTTCTCATTGCAAAAAATTTTCCTTGTGTCCAGTTGGAATCTCCTCAGGAGTTACCTGTACCCATTACCCCTTGTCTTTGCCTTGTGACTCCTTGTAAAAGGAGTCTCCATCTTCTTTGTAGCCAGTCTTTAAATACTGAAACATGGTGTTATGGTTGTATAAGGATACAGTCTCCAGTCTGACAGAAACTTGGGGCACAGTGCCTGGAAAACAGAGCTGTGCTGTTTGAAGGGACAGTTCATCTGGCAGCCCTGTACAGCCGCATTTCACATCTGCAGAAGCTGCATACAAAGCTGTTTTTGGGAAGGCTATTCAGCTGTGCTAGCACAGAGGGAGCAACACTTTGGGCCTTGATGCAGACCCCAGGGGAGCACAGTATAGGTGCTTCATACAGTGACACCTTTGTAAGAGGCAGCTCAGCCGTTAGCTGAGCTTGTGTATCGCATGCGAGCAAGCACAAAGCGCTTGCATGTGTAATGCTTTCTAGAAGATTCAGATTTCTGGAGCCCTGGCAAAAAGCCTTTTGGCTTTCTCTGTGTGTAGCAATTTGCCACTGTATAATTAAGCCTCTAGGTGGCAGGGTGACTCTGCTCCGGGACCCACCTTGGCCAGGGGCTGCTGGAGCTGCCAGGGCTGCCTGCCAAATAGTGGCCCTAGAGAAAAGAGGCACGTCAAGAAACTGTACTGATGGGAGATTAATTTCCCTGACATTTTTCACTTTTGTGACTGGGTATTTACATTGTACATAACTTAGAATAGCAAATGAAAAAACAAGGCTGATGTGAATAGGAAGTAAATTTGTTCTTAAACTAATAACTGGAATACAGTCAAGTAAATACTTTCTTTGTGTTGAACTTAGCTTGTACATATCTAATACGCTGCTGTTAATAGCATGTCATTGCATATAGGCTCTTACTCACTTCTGTGGCCTTTTCTTTCTTTTTAAAGCATTAAAAAAAACCCACAACATTTTAGTGCATGTGAAAGCTGCCAGGTTGGTTGTCCTGGTGAACTGATTGCCTCTCTTTTTTTCAGCACAGCACAAAAATGCCACATTTTTTAAACCTTATCAGAGCATCTCCTTTCAAGTTCCTTCCAGACCCACAGGAACTAGAGTCATTGCCAAGACTTACAAGCAGATGTTTTGGGTTATTGCTTAGAGTTTGAACTTTCAAATTGGTCTCGGAAGGATTCAGATTAATGTAAAAATCTCCACCCAGATGATACGCTGTGGTACCAATGTTCTCTCAAGCTGACTGTTTAATCCAGTTGCTGAAATCTGTACCAAGAAACCTTATGTAACTTCTTTAAATGTTGATGTTCTTGATAAAGTGTGGAAGAGTCACACGTTTGGTTTTGAAACTCCAGTATGGCAATGTTTTCAAAAGCTGGTTTCAGGCTGACTATTTTTTTCCTGTTGGTGTGTACAGGTAATAGTGATGGGAGCCACCAACCGTCCTCAGGATCTTGACTCTGCAATCATGAGAAGAATGCCGACCCGGTTTCACATCAACCAACCTGTAAGTCATGCCGTGTTTGCCTGAACAGTGTGCCTAGTGGCTGAGCTACAGGAAGAAGTCCTAGGTTTTGTTGTTGATCTTGGTGGTGGTGGGTTTTGTTTCTTTCCTTGGTGTTTTTTGTTCGGTATTTTTTTGTTGCTGGGGTTTTGGGGTTGGTTTTGTTTGCTTTTGTTTGGTTGGGGTTTTTTTCTCTTTCGAGGAAATACTGTATTCTTTTGATCTGGTTTTAGTTTTTTAGAAGCATATATATAACTTGTCTTTTTAAAGGTGAGGTTTCTCACAGAACTCTTGATTATTTAGGGGTTTTATCTGAAGCAATGCCATGTACTTTTAAGAGCTTCCCACCCATTTTCTTCATCTGTAAGAATGGAGTGGCTTAGGTGCTGCACTTGGGGAAGAGCTTAGTTTTAATTTGAAAAGCACAGAAGTGACTGCGCACAATTGTTTCTGGGGGTGAGTGGCACCCAGGCCAGATAGTGTCATGAAGGAGGAGGTACATGTTAACTCCTATTTATACCTTCTGGATATACAATACTTAGTTCTGGAGAAGAGAAAAGGAAACAAATTCCGCATATCAAAGTCTTCATCCCATGGAAGCCTTTCCAGTCAGGCAATCTGGAAAACTGGTTTAATTGTGCTTATGAATTATGCCAAATAGGTAGTGATTAAGTAAGCTATCAGTTAGGCCAGCCATCACAAGGTTACCCTTACTGTCAATTCTGCTATTGCCATCCTTTTCAAGGAATTTTAATCTCCTTCCAACACTTAGCAATATCACAAGACATTTTTGTATCAGTGTTATAAAAAGCTCAGTCATCTTTGTCGGTATTCCCTTCTGGCTACAGAAATAACCTTCATTATTCATTTTTTGGAGAAAGAGACAAAATTGGAGGAGTAAAACTCTTACTGATTGTGCAAGAAAGTAGTCATGTTGCCAATTCCATCTTGTTTGAACTGGCTTTCACTCCTTGTGGGCAGATACTTTCTGAAACAAAGCATTTATAGTCTTGTAACTCATTCTCTGTGGTGGCTGCTCATAGGGTTTCATATGCCTTACTCATCTTCAAGTTTTCCTTGAATTAGTAAAGGACAAGAATGTATGTTTTAGTACTGTGTCATGTCTTTCTGTCAAGCACTGTTGTTAGCAGGATGACTTATCTGCAGTTAACAGTGCTTCAGGATGCTACAGGGGTTGGCTCCCTCTCCCAGGATTAGAATTTAAACAGGAAGTATAATGTAGGGCACAGGCATGTAATTTTCTGTACCCCACTACAGCCATATTATGAACGTACTGTTTGTCTCTTGTTCTTGTCTATGGTAATTTGTGATGCAACTAAGATTGGTTACAACTGTTTTATTGAGGGCCAAGATAATTTATATGCTGTGAATTTGAAGTGTGCAAAAGTAGTATCGCTGCAGAGTAGCCTAAAGCCTTGCAGATCTTATAACTAAGGTTGAGATGAAAAGGCCCAGAACTACTCGTAAGAAGTTACCTGCAAGGCAGAGGGAAATAGAAGAAGTATTTTTTGAGGTAGAATATCAACTGTTCAGCTGCTAAAGTAGTTATGGTGTAGTTTTTTCCCCTTTTTTAACAATGTGAGTGAATTTAAGACAAGTGTGGTTTGGGGAAACACAAAACCCAGTCTCTTCGCTGCCTGTTGCTAGCAAGGATATACTTGGGACTTAGCTGTTTCTTTCAGTAACCTCATAACCTCATTACAGTATGTGTTTATATTGCTTAAATTTTCCCAAGCATTATCTGTATTTATTATTTTTATCAAAGTGGAACAGTTTGTCCTCTTCATTTGACTTAGCAAAGTATTGAAAGTGTTCACTAGGTCTAGAGAGTCATAGAATCATAGAACAGTTTCGGTTGGAAAGGACCTTCAAAGGTCATCCAGTCCAACCCCCCTGCAGTGGGTAGGGACATCTTCAGCTATATCAGGTTGCCCAGAACCACATCCAGCCTGGCCTTGAATGTCTCCAGGGATGGCACAGCTACCACCTCTCTGGGCAGCCTGTGCCAGTATTTTACCACCCTCATTGTAAATAATTTTTTCCTCACATTCAGCCTGAAAATGGAGTCTGCATTCCATTAAGGATGGTATGAAATCTTTTGGAGACAGCTGCTTTCACTTAGGGCAAAGTAAGACTAAATGTTAGTGCATTTTGCTTTCCCTGTAGTTAGCGTAAATGTACATGCTCAAACGTTTAGTTTCATGTGCTCCTGGAGTCAGAGTACCTTAGATCTCATTTTGCTGAGTGATTTGCCATTAGATAGGTTTCCTTAGTGTGTATTGCATCTCCTGTTTGAGAGATCAGCTTGTGTCACTGAACTGTGATGGAAAGCCCACATGGTGCAAAATTGACATGGATGTTACACGTTTATTTTTGTACTCTAGTAATGTTAGTCTCTTTTGTTTAAGGCTCTGAAACAACGAGAAGCAATCTTGAAGTTAATTTTAAAGAATGAAAATGTAAGTAGACTTCTTTTAAAGGTTAATTTGCTTTATTACTGTTGTCATGAGTGCAAGCTCTTTTGTTTTGTATTTGGCTATTTTGGGGTAAGTTAGATATTATCTACCAGAGTATTTCTGATTAGAACCTATGAATCTTTTGTGGTTTTAGGTGTGGTGTTAAATTAAAGCAGTAAGGTTGCCTACTGGTTTAAGCATTAGCCTCAGTCAGAGAAGCAGTCTTTGATTTGTGGTGATTAACCAGCTCTGACGAAGAAGACTTAATTTCTCTGTCTCCATTTTCATGTTACATAGCAAGATAATATGTTTATCTCTCAAAGATGCTGAAGGTGAATCATGTTTGGAAATCACTTTGATCAGTGAAAGAAATTTCAAGATGTCATGAGGCAGGGAGAAGAGATACTGAATATTTCTAACTATGTTTAACTATTGGCTAAAGTCAAGAAAGGAGGATTGATATTTTTTGACAGTGCTGCTTTTTTCACTTTGATCCATACTTCATATTTCCTTTAGAGGAAAACTACTATGGTTGTTGTTACTAATATTGTATGGTGTTCATGTTGCCATCTATATTCCAAGATGAGAGGAAGGGGTAGGTGTGAGCGCATCTGGTGGTGTCTGTTGGCAGGATATGGGACCTGCGTTACTGGAGGTTACCGCTGAATTTAGTCTGCAGCAGTAGCTGTCTTGAAGTTAATGTTGCAAAGTGTCTCTTGGCTGAGCTATATCCTAATAAATATCATTTGTTAGTAAAACCAACTTACATTTTTTGAGAAGCCTAAAAATTACAGCGCATCATTGCAGATGGCTGAGATACTGCTGGAGAGGTTATTTTGCAAGTAGTCATTTTGGATTGTTTGTATAGGATTAGAATGTGGTGGGGTTTTGTGCAAAATACTAGACATAGATGTGAAAACAGAAGAACAGAACTGCTACGAAATGCTAAAGGAATTGTGGAGGAAGAGCTGACCTATTTGCAGAAAATCGCAAACAAACTAAAGAGTCCCTTGCAAACGGTGATTTCAGACTCAAATTTCTATTCAAGAACCGTTAGGGAGGTATGCCAAATAGTAGACCATTATACAGGCTCCCTGACTACCTGCAGCCACCCAGCCCTCACACACAAGAGGACTCTGTGGCTCCTTTGCCTTGGCAGCTGGGCCTGGGAGCTGAGCACCTTGGCCTTAAGGCCTTCAACAAAACCCTAAATTGGTTCCTGAATATGGACCTGAAAGAATGCAAGGTATGTCAAGCACCTGGCAGTGAATTACAGCCACACAAATACATTTTTCAGGGGAGGGAAAAAAAAAACCATCGGCCTATATTGGTTATCCCATATGAGGAAGAATTGGATCTCTCAAGCCCAGCTTATTTTAAATGAGGATGACAAACTTCCTTGCAGTCCTTCACATGACAGTTGTAGTCATGCCCTCCATTTTCCTTGACTGTCTTAAAGTCCTGTTTCTTCTTTCTCTCTCAAAGGGAAACACTTGTTAATGCCTGCTACACAACATGCCCATTTTCTATTTATTCTTAGCCAGCTGTGCTGTTCCATTCAATTCTTGAGGGCCTTCAGCCCCACACTGAGCAAATACATTGCAAATCTGCAGCTAACTGTTACTGGCTTAAGTATTTGTGTGCAGTATCATGCTTTAAAGCAAAGCACTTCAAGACAGCTGGGCCATAGTGTCCATAGGAGGCACGTTGGTGTAAGCCAGCTATTGCTTTTACCTTTATTTCCATGCCTGGGGAGCCAGATGTCTCACTCAAGGCCCAAACCAAAGCACTGCATGCTGAGTCCTAGGTCAGGGAGCTGGGTTCAAGTACAAGCTCAGGATCTGAGCCAAGAGGACAGTATCACTGTAACCCTTGTTCTTTAAGAAAAGCAGGAGGAGCGGTGGAGAATTGGAAGGGTGCTCAGTGAATGTTAGCATGTTCTTGGGTTATCCTGGGGAGTGCAGGGGTTGAAGGGGTAGCTGGAGGTAGCAAAGATTATACCTGGGGCTTTGCCTTCATCACCACTGAATAGTTTCGCTCTTAGAAGAAGGCATCCCATAATTTCAGCCTTTTACTAGACCGGTTTGGCTTTAATTGTTTGAAAAGGAAATACTGATGCATTGGAAAATGTGCTGGAAGAGGCTGTTATTGAAGATTCTGTAAACAGACTGAATAAATATAGGGTCTTGGCTTAAAAGAGATTGGTCTGATCCAGTGCATGGGGTTAGACACATTATTTTGCCTCCAGTTTCCCCATTTCGTGGTTGTATAAAGTAGCAGTTGTTCAGTAAGTCAGCAGACAACTGAATTGCTGAGATAGTGAACAGCTGCTTTTGAAGTTCTTTTTCTGCACTAAAAGGTGGCAGCAAGAAAACATAAATGGGACAGGAACTTTGTCCAGCCTTCTTGTATTACTGGTCAAAAGATGTGCGTATGAAAACAAACTGTAGTCTTTCAAATAATGTAAAAAATGGGCTGGGGCTGTGAAAGGAGACCCATTGGATAGTGTTCATTGCCTATAGATACAAGGATGTGTGCCTGGTCTGATTGAGCCCTTTACCAAAAAAGGGAGTGTTATTGCAGGAAACTGGAAACTGGCGTGGGCATTTGTGAAAATGGGTCATTATTCCTGTGATCCAGTTTTTGCCATCTAGTGGGCTTCCAAAACAATACAAGAGCTTTGTCAGTAACAGAATATACCATTATGATGCTTCACTTTCAGTTGCCTGTTTTTGTTAATCAATCAGCTGCAGAGTTTCATGAGATGAAGCATCAGTTTCATTTAGTGAAATGAACTACTTGGAGGATTCAGAGCAGAAGTTAACAAAATAATTTTCTTTTAGCTGTCAAAGTCAAGACTGGAGGTGACTTTCTTGTCCTTGGAACAACGTAAATGACTTCAGAGTTTTCATGCTCTGACCTTCTGTTTTTTTTGACAGGTGGACAGGCATGTAGATCTTCTGGAAGTTGCTAAAGAGACCGATGGCTTCTCCGGAAGTGATCTGAAAGAAATGTGCCGGGATGCAGCACTCCTCTGTGTCAGGGAATATGTTAATTCTGCCTGTGAAGAAGAGACGTATGTGTCTTTTTTTCTGCCTGTTATGGTAGCCTGGCAGCAGCTATGAATGCTCTTGTCCAATTATCAGTTTGTATTTTCTGGTTTGAATTGCAAATTTAGAGAGGTTTGAAAAACTTGGCTATGATTCACAGAAAGCAGGAGGTTCTCTCTTGCTTGACAGATTGCCACTATACAGCAAAAAAAAAACCCACCCCAAGTAAGTAACCTTTATTCATTTTGACAATGAAAATAAGAGTGTTTGCCCTGAAGTGTCAAGCCTGAGGTAGCATGAACCAGCAAGTGATACTATTGTGCTATATTACCAGGCTTAAATGCTGGTAATGCTCTTGCATGTGCATAACTCCACATAATTGTCTCCCATACCTGGAGGTAATACATGCATGGACAGGGGCATGTTTTCAGTGTAATACTGGCTCCATGTCAGAGCTGCCATTTTCAGTGATTACTTCTCATTGTTTGAATAGCTGTTACATAGCACCTGAATCATTATCTTGCTTTTTTGCTTTCTCTCTTTCTTTTAAAGCCATGATGAAGATGAAATCCGGCCTGTGCAGCAGCAGGATCTCCACAGGGCAATTGAGAAGATGAGAAAATCCAAGGATGCCACACTGCAGAATGTTTTAATGCACGTTAGTTTAGATTAAGACAAAAGAGCGTGTTTGCGGTTTCTGATATGATTTAGGTTGACTTCTGTAATTGGTTAGCAAAAATAATGTCAGGGGGTGGGAGCAGGGATGTTCCTTGAATAAGGGAGTTCTGTTTCTGGAATTGTTTTTATACAACAAATTCTAAGTTATTGAAATTTTGTCATGCACAACTAGAAGTGTAACAATATATCATAAGTGGAACAATTATAGTCCAGACCAAGAGCAACTTGCCCGTGTCTTGTCCCATAATTGATACACTGTATAGCCTTAAAGCAGGTTCTGATGTGGTGCATGGGTTTGGCAGGTCACCAGCATGGAGGGCAAACAATCTATTACCAGTTTGTGTATATATGTACGAGCGTGTGTGTATGTATTAAATGTATATATCCACACCTTTTTTTTTATACAGACATAATCTGTAGATAACTTGAGTATGGGAGATCTTTTCTACTTACTGAATCAAATCGAATCAGAAGATGTATAGATTAAAGATTTGTCGATACTCAGTGCACATTTACTTCTTCCTTTTAGCAGCAAGTATGAAGATAGGAATTCTGCTTCTAGAATAACTTGCAGGCAAAATCTGAAATGTTACTGATTTTCCTTGCACATGACCACTTGAAATCTGGTGCCATTCAGTAAAGATAGTAAACTTCTGTAAAAATGTTTGAATACTTTTCATTTTATATGAATTCTGCTTTCTGAGGCTTTTTAAATGAATGCTGGTTTTATTTTTCCCTTGATGTGAGTAATTAGAGTAGAATCTTAACTGGTCTTTCATAAAGTCCGAGATATTATAAGCTCTCTGAAACTGTGGCTTTCTGATCTATTATGCATTGTAACGAGGACTTGCTGCTATTTTAATCTCCTCTGGAAGCCCCGCTGCTGCGCTGTGGCATTGTACCATGAAGTGTCATACATGTAGCTCTGAGGCATGGGGGGACATTTTGTGGTGTTTTGCTCTGTCACATGCTCTGATTCACAAAACTCAAGAGAATGGGTTTTAGGTTTATAAATGTGATTTAGCAATGTTCTGCTGTACTTGCTGGTAACAGTTTTAGTAAATTCATGTAATGTTATGTAGTGATAAAGGCAAAGAGCTGGAAATGTAAGTGGCAAAAGTGTTTTGCTACAGTTATTGTCACTAGGTTTTCAGTAACTTGATTTTTCTTCTAATATGATGAATTGTGCACTAATTCAACACAGATATATAATCAGAATTGTTCAAACCCCCAGGCTAGCAGCAGAGCTCTGCTAGCTGTTTGAGGGAAGGTAAGCATCGAAAGCATGGTAAGGACGTAACGAAAAACGCACTGCAAAGTAAAATAAAAACAGCTGGAGCCAGCCATGGTGCAGTATCAGGTGCTGATGACAATTTACATTAAGCACAGCTTTCTCACTGTGTCCTTTTCTCTGGCACACTGGTTGTGTAAGGCACCAGGTGCAGTAGGTCCCAGTGTGACCCAATTTAGTCTCGTTGGGTACAGAACATGGTGGGGTTAAAAATAATTTGGTAATTGCTTTGGTTTTTTTTTTATATGGGGAGAGAAGTCTTTGGTAAATGCATATTGCTTTAATACAAGGACGTAGGAAACTGGGCACACAGAAATACTGGGCTATGGAAATCTAAGAGATGTGAGCTATGGAATGCTAATCCCACAACTCAGTTAGTGACAGGGTATAAGGCAGTGATGTGAGCCAGTGCTAGCTCTGTGAGAGACCGAGTTCAAGAACCAGCCTTAAAATTAAATGGGCAAATAGTGTTACTGGAAGCTGGTTTCTCAAAAGGTTTAAATTATGCATGTGTCAGATGAAGTTCTCCAGCTATTCAGTCTGTTCTCAGTGCCTGCTCTGGCTCTGGACTACCCCCAGCCCTCTCAGTAGTTGTTAACACCTGAGAAATTCCAAGCTGGTGCAATAATGTAATTGGTCCTGTGCCTCCTTCCTTTGTTCGGGGTGCTCCTACTTGGTAAGCACCTAGTGCAGGCAGCTAGAAAATGCTGTCTTAATTGGTTTTAATTGAGTGTAAAGTGTGTCCTCAAGGGAGTTTAAATGTCAAACAGTGCACAAACCCATGACTGTTTGCAGGTGCTGAGGGCATCCTCTCTCACCAGCTGAGCTTTCATCTCCTTTTGCATGTTTCTCCAAAAACCTGGCTGTTCACATGCTGGCTGGATCTTGCCTTTGCTTTGTGCCTGTAATGCATTGTCACAGGCTGAAGGGGATGGTCTGAAGAGTCTCAAGGAGTTATTGCAGCTGGAGTGTGAGTTCCACTTTTCCAGGGATTTTTCAGTACTTGCCTACTTTTTCTGTCATTTTGGGAGTCCTTGGCAAAGCACAGACTGTTCTATGATTCTTACACCTTGCTGGAAAGGCTGGGGGAGTGGCATAGTTTACCATGCAGGAACATGGCCGCTCTAATTCCATGTCTCCAGTGGTGTGGTCCATGTTACTTTCCTTAGAGCAGGGACATGCCTAACCCCTCTCCTGTGGCTCTAGGGCCAGTTGTCAAACCGAGTGTTGTTTCACAGGTGTGGGCTGAGGCCAGTCCAGCTGCCAGTACTGAGATCTGAGCTGTAATGCAATGTCTTGTGTGAAATAGGTCTATCTTGGGGTTTAAAGGTTGAATCCTCTGCAGGAAGAGGCATAGGCATTCTTAGCAGGCAAGTAATTTGTTTATGACCTCTTCATCCATAGCAGTCACCAGTAGACTGTACAGCACAGACCATACCTAAATTGTCCTTGGGCTGTAAAGCAGCTAATCTTGCCTGTTCAATACTACAGCACAAACACAAACCGTTGGAGTAGTCTTAGGTGAATAAATAATGTTGGTTGTTTGCTCTGTGTTTTTGTTGATCTGTTTTCTGTAACCTTCACCAGTATGTCCATGTTTGCATTCTGTAAATTACAGCTTGCTTTTTTTTTTTTTTGAGAGTGGCTTGGGCAAGGGCATCTTTTCCCTGTCTACTGTTTGGAAACCCAGGGATGCATTGGCCAGACAACAGAGGGTGAACCCTGGGGTGCTGCAGGACCACACTGGTTGAGTGGAGTACTGGGAGCCCAGCAGGGTGAGCAGAGCACAGCCCAAGCTCCTGCAGCCACCATCCAACCCTGCATAGGGGCAGGCACAGGGCAGCGGCAAAGGACCTCCATCCCCATCAAACAGCAGCTGCCAGTGCTTGCAAGATCTCTGTTTGTTTCTCTGCTAGCTGGGAAGCATGGGCAACAGCACCCTCCAGGCCCACAGCCCATTTACAGCAGGTCTATTAGGAAAAGACCAAGAGATGCAGTATCATCCTCTTTTTCTTCAGGGTTTTGGCAGCTAGAAGATGTTTAATTTCTGGTTAAACACCACAGAAATGCAGGGCAATGCCAATTTTTACTCTTGTTAAATGTGACGTCAACAATACATGGCCCAGACAGGGAAAAGGTAAATTACATGAGGTTTCCAAAAGGAAATGGATTCCAGTCAGCTTCTCTGCTGGCTGATCCAGCCATTACCCTACCCGAGGCACTGAGCATGCAAGGCTGGAATGTGAAAGGGGGGCTCCTGCCACTACAAGCTGGTCACAGCCCCAGATAAACTGCATGGTTATGATTTCCCTTGGAAAAAAAAAATCCACAAGGTGAGAGTTAGTATATAAATATTTATTTGTACTAAAAGTGAGTGTTTCGTAGCAGAGTATCAAGTTCAGAATATATTAAATCATGAGAGGCATCACTTGATGCAAATTCCAGTCTCATGCCTTTAATAAATACACTATAAAAAAACTAGTCCACATACTCTATTTGGATCAGAGGTAATCAGTACACTACACTGTTTTAAAAGGATAATACAAGATTTGTGTTTTGCTGTAACCATTCGGATTTATGGGAGGGAGGTTTAACCATTTATTATATGATGAGTGGCAACAGCACTATGTCACTACTTAAAAATGACAAATATTGCAAACATAAATGGGAGTATTGCTTTTGTCTTCCAGGTCCCTGCCAGAGGGCCTGAGCGTAAAAGGCACTGGTGCTAGTGTGTGCTTTCAGCTACCAACATGAGCGTTGCAGCATTTTTCTTGAGGTATAATACAGCTTTGGGCCTTTGCTTTACTTTAAAAAATTATAAAAAAATAACTCCCAAAGAGCTGACATATGATAGAAGGCTTTTTGCAGAAGTATTCCCAATTACATACATAGTCTTGGACACTGTACTATGGCCACAGCAAAACAGGTTTCAGCTTGCGATGTAGCTCACTATTCTAAGTTACAAGCAGAAGCGTCATTGCTCTTACTGAGTGTAGCTCCATTTGTAATTAAAACTGAAGTACAAGAAGAGGAGAGCGCTATTTCCGTGTCACTTGAAACACATCTGACTGGTCCTGGGGCATCTACTAAGAAAAGACGAGTACAGAAAGTACCAATTCAGTTTGCTGCAGTGACCGACAAGTGCATGGCTGTCTTCCCCTCAGTAAAAACCTCACACCTCAGTATGGTGGCCGGGAAGGCAGCACGCTCCTTGCTGCCAGCACAGCAGGGCTGCAGGATCAGCCCTTTCCCTGGGGAAGCCAGCACAGGCAGGGGCAGGAGGTGGCTGAGGGGCTCCCAGCCATGTGAGGCAGTGTGCTCAAACCTCAGCCACCACAGAGACATGCACCAGTCCCAGCAGCATGTGCCTGCAGTGAGACACGAGCGGGGCCAGGTAAAGCTCCGGTGCTGAGTCACACTGCTCTGCCCAGTCAGAGTTCACTGCAAGTGCTGCGGGTCAGTAAAAAAGCCAACACAGCAGCAAAATCAGTGTCAGAGAGGGTGGGTTGAGAAAGGTTAGGGCTGCTGTAACTTTCCACCAGCCATAGCTGGGTGCAGCACCAGCCACTGGCTACCTCTCTGTGTGAGGGATGATGGCTCAGCACCAACACCCCTCACACAGCAGCACCCCATGCAGGTGGAGGTGGACGGCAAGGACTTCTCTCCATCCTCTGCCATCTCCCACCAGAGCCAGCATCCGCAGCACGCAGGTACTAAGTAAAATCAGGCCACCTGTACCCATGTGGGATTACGGGTACAGATGAAGGCAAGTGCTTGAGCCATCTCTCCACTCTTTTAACAGGTACAGCCTCTTGGACCCACCTCACACTGTGATTTTGCTGGTTTGCCTTTAATTTGCCTTTCAGATGGGAGAAGCACAGGCAAAGGAAAGGGGGGATGCAGTCCTGCTAGGTGTGAGGATACCCATGAAAACATGTAAAAACCATCCCCAGTTTTTGACTGCTGCCCTGAACTTTCTCAAAGATCTCCCGGTCTTTACGGTGCCTCCCAAGAACATCTTCCCGCATCCATGGGTCCCCTAGGCTGTGAGCACAGGGATTGCCATGGAAAGCTGAACTCAGAGCATCAGTAATGTTCAGCCCAGGTTTTGTTTTGACCAGAGAGTTCAAACAGGAGAAAGCAAAGAAGGACAGTGAACAGCTGTCTCAGCCACAAGGAACGAGTGGTGGTCAAGGCTGATTTTAAAAACTCCTTTTTAAAAAAGGGCATTAAAAAAACCCCACTGTTTGTTGGCAAAAATGGTCTATGGGACAACCTGGAGGACAGCGAATGGATCCAAGCACTGTGTGCCTGTTTCCCTCTTCCAGCCTGGCAGCAGCAGCTGCTCCTCACTTCAGTGGCTCCTTCCTCTTCAGGCAGAGCTGGCTGCGGGTAGAGAAAAGGCACTTCTTCATTTCTGCTCCACACAGGGGACAGGCGTGGTTTTCATCCTGGTGCTGAGGTCCCAGCTCTGCATCGGGGGCTGGTGCCTGGCTCTGGTGGCATTGGAACAATCCAGCTGGCCCACCCAGGGGCTGTGCTGGGCTTCCTGCAGCTGCACTCAGCTGGGAATGCAGGGCTCGCTGCCCTTCCCTTCCAGTTCCATGGGGATACTCCTGGCAGCTTCCAGGGGAGAAGGACGAGGCTCAAATTATTTCTGATTAGTAAAAACCACTCTGACCTAGGTAGAAAAATCCTACAGGCAGAGCATTGGAAATGCCAAGTAACTGATCTGTGTCATAGGGAATCAATCAATCATTGCTCACTCTTAATACAAGCATTTCTAGGGAGGAGGAGTGTTAATTCTGTTTTCCCAGTGACTGGTAGTACTCAGTTAGGACTTTCCAAGCTTTGGGGGCCATGAAGCCGTCTGGTGGGTTTTCACCTTCACGAGCAAGCTTCCTCATGCGTGTCCCCGAGATGAAGTCAAAATCGTTGTGCCTGCACAGAACAAAGGTGAGAAATCAGCACAGCGCAACTCTTCTGCCATGCAGGTGCATGGTTGGAAACCTCCTCGCACTGGTGAAGACCATCTGCGGCTTCATGCCTGGGTTTACTATCTGCTTTTGCCTTTCCCCTTGCAGCCAGACACGATCCCAAAGCACTCGCACTGTGCGGGCTGAAGCAGCAGTGACACTGCTGCCTGCTTTACCTTTTCGGGTCATAGAAATCCATGGCCCTTTTCACTTTATTGTAAGCAGCCACCCGGAAGGGGATGATCTCCACTGAGGTCAGGCCTGGTGCCATGCTGAGGACCTTCCCTCCTTGTGTGGGCTCGTAGAGGTCCTTCTTGGTCTCGGGGTGAGGCATGCCTGCAGGATCACGCCCCACAATATAGAAATTGGCCCCAGCAATCATGCGAGCTCGGCAGTGCCACTGCACCTGCAAAGGAGAGACACCAGCAGCACTGGATGAGGGCTGAGCAGCAACTGAGATGCCCATCCGGGGCTGCAAAAGAGATCCTAGTAATCGCCATGCAGGCAGGCAGGAGAGGTTCAGCAGCCTTGCTGCAGTTTCTCATAGTGATCAGGCCACCCAGACACACCTTCCACTGCTTAGACCTGATGCAACATCACAGTTCTCCTAAGGACGTATGCTCCGAGAGAAACACTGGGGATGGGAACTGGCCTTGTTACAGCTAATGGAGGCAGTGGTTTGCTTTTTGAACATGCAAAGACAGTGCTCACCATCCCTTGGGCCCCACACAGCCACACATCCCTCTCCTTCCTCCTTCAGGGAAGGTTCAGCACTTTTATCCCACTGATTTAGGGGCAGAAGGGAAACCACTGGGAGAACTCAAATGAATGTTACTGCCTGACAGAGAAGAAGGTTACAGCAGCAAAGTCTGTTTCTAGTCCCCTTCTCCCCAGCTCCCCACACAGCCTGTGAAAACATGGGAGCCCACAGAGTTGAGCTCTGCTGGTAAACAGCTGCTGCAGTAAGCTGCAGGTGAACCAGCTAATACCAACTCCTTTCCCTGTGACCTTCTTGGGGCTGCACAGGCAGGCGGGCAGCAGGTGCACTCATGGACAGGCTTTACACCTTGTCTCAGTCAGCAGCTGATGGCTACATTACCTCTGTGGGGCCCGCATAGAGCATGGGAGAAGGGAAGATGGCAACGATGGTTGACTTGGGGTCCAGGACTTGCTCCTCCAGCACTGCTGCATGCTGCTTCATCCGCCACTCCAGCGGGACATCGTCATCTTTGGTCCATCCCCCCAGGGGGTGCAGGAGAAGCACGGGGTTTTTGTATCCCTTCTCCAGAAGCTGGCGCCGCGTGTCCTGCATGAGCAGGGCATGCCCATTGTGAACAGGGTTGCGCAGCTGAAATGCAAAGACAGCATCTAAAAGGGAAAGATTCAGATGATCACAGGCTTGTGCTGATCATCAGACCCTGCGGCTTCATTTACACACGACACATCTCAACAGTCATAAGATACGTACATCATAAGCTGTATGTCCTATCTTCACATGTGTGAAGCCCTAAATACCTTAGATGATCGTTTCATGCATCTACGATGCCTCTTCATCACTCTGTGAAGTTTATTTTCATTGCATATCCTTCCTTTGGTGCCGATTTCAGTCCTATCAGCTCTCCTACAAATGTTCTTACATGCCACTGACACCTCCACTGAGGTCCCCGACTCCTCAAGTGGCTGGCCACCTCTCCAAGCTTAACGGCACCTTCAGGAAGGCTGACACTCTTTCCCCAGAGTGAGGGTAGATGTCTCATGCCTGCCAGCCTGCTGGGATAGATACCTGGTAGAAGACATCTAAGCTGTCCCCCAAGTGTGAATGCCAGGCACATCAGCACAGGTCTTTAAATGCCCAGGGTACAGAAAGAGAGGCTCTGACTTGCCAGGGAAGACACAATGCTCAATGCTTTCCAGTGCCATGCTCGGAAAGGCCCACTGAGGATGCAACTAATGGCAAACACTGCCCTTAACCAAGAAGACCCCACACCACTTTATGTGCCATATCCTGTGTCCCTCTTACTGCTCACCCCACCTGCATAGTTCCATTTTGGGAAATACAGAAGCAATTTGCAAGTACCGTGAGCTTGAGAGCAAGTAATGCCAGATCACACAGGTCTCCCAGTGCCAGGTAGGGCAGAGAAGGGCCATGTCACCAGTGGAAACCCAGGGCACTCACCAGCATTCATTTCCATGAACTTCTGCTTGAGAGCAAGTGGTGTCAGGCGGTACTGGTCCAGCCCATCATTCCATTTGATCTTCTCCAGCACAAGCAGGTCTCCACCAACCAGCCAGTCTCCACTTTCCATCACCATCTGTGAATTACACACACATGCATTATGGAGGGGACAGCAAAATACCTCCTTTTTCCATTCCCATTCTCCTTTGAAAACTGTTAGGCTTGACTCTGTTTGCAGGGTGATGTTTCCTTTCAGCACATTATAGGTGGGAAACATTCTTACAGTTATCATCACATGAATTGAATGTCATGATCAGCGTAACCCTGCAAATGAGGCATCAGCCACTGAGCCCTTAACACTATATTGGGTGCTGGCAGACTGAGGTCTACTAGTTACGGCACAAGACCCTCCTCCACCTCACTCTTTGCTTTTTCCTCCTGGGAATATGCAAGGTGAGCAACTGCTGCTGAATAATTAAAAGATGTATTTTAAGGTAGGAAAACAGAATTAACTCAGCTTTAGTCTTTTTAAGCAGACAGCTCAAGTCACTCAGCCTAACCTGGAGCTCTTCCTTTCTACAGGATGATGTTCTTTGTACTGCCAGAGAGTAAGTGGGAAGAGACAAGCTGTAAAAATATAACAACACCCTTGTTGGCTGCCTGCACGAAGCAGCCAAATCAAGGAGTAAAAAGTAGCTAAAAGAAGCATGAGTCAGCAGTCTGCAGCATTAGTACTGTGTGCGCTGGCAGCCCAGAAAGCCAACATTATCCTGGGCTGCAACAAAAGAAGCGTGAT
Organism: Pezoporus occidentalis; assembly: GCF_034315485.1. Lineage (NCBI taxonomy): Eukaryota > Metazoa > Chordata > Aves > Psittaciformes > Psittacidae > Pezoporus > Pezoporus occidentalis. The sequence goes on from NW_026915877.1 coordinate 6,283,139, forward strand.
CAGCAGGTTAAGGGAGGGGATTCTACCCCTCTATCCGCTCTGGTGAGACACCCCCCCCCGCAGTGCTGTGTCCAGCTCTGGGGCCCCCAGCAAAGGAAGAACATGGACTTGTTGGAGTGAGTCCAGAGGACATGAAGATGCCCTGAGGGCTGGAACACCTCTGCTATGGAGGCAGGCTGGGAGAGCTGGGCTTGTTCAGCCTGGAGAAGAGAAGGCTCCAGGGAAACCTTTAGAGCAGCTTCCAGTGTCTGAAGTGGGGAGTACAAGAAAGCTGGAGAGGGGCTTCTTACAAGAACGTGTAGTGATAGGACAAGGGGGAACGGCTTTAAACTGACAGAGGGGAAATTTACATTAGACATTAGGAAGAAGCTCTTCCCTGTGAGGGTGGTGAGACATTGGCACAGGTTGCCCAGAGAAACTGTGGCTGCCCCATCCCTGGCAGTGTTCAAGGCCAGGTTGGACGGGGCTTTGAGCAACCTCATCTAGGTTGAGAGGTGAGAGCAACCCCGTGTCCCTGCCCGTGGCACAGGGGGTGGAACTGGATGAGCTTTAAGGTCCCTTCCAAACCAAACCAAACCATTCTGTGATTCTATGATTAGTGTTTGGCAGCATCACTGTGATTGTCACACCGCAAATGCAAGAAAATGTTGGAGCCTAAGTTGGCAGTCATACTAAAAATGTTTGAATGTAGGCACGCTGGTGAAGATGAGTGGATTAAAGGAGCAGCTCCTCAGCAGCATGCTCATTCTTCCTCTCACTTTGTGCTTGTTATCAGATTGCTCTTCTTGAACAGCAAGCCCAACGTCAACTCACAAGCCCAAAAATTCAATCCTGTCTGCTTGGGACACGGTGGTTCCCACTGAGGAGCTGGCCTTGGAAAGCAGACAGGACACCCACATCCCTCAGAACCTTAGAAACGGCCAGGTTTCCAAGAGCAGCGCAGGGACAAACCTACTTTGACATGCGGGTGCTTTGCACAGGTGGTGCCCCAGACACGGGCGCAGCGCTCCTCCTTCCTGTGCTCGAAGTACTCAGGGTTCTTCAGGACCGCCACCCTTCGCCCCAGGTAGCTTAGTGCCAGTGCCTCGCAGCCCTCCAGCCGCTCCTTGTCCTCCACAGAGATTGGCAGCACGATGGGGATGCTCAAGTTGACAATGCCGTCTGGCAAGAGACAGGGAGGATTTTCATGTACTCCAGCCTTGGGCATTGAATAAACAGAGGCTTTCAGAGGCACACAGTCTCCCTTTGGAGAGCAAAGTTTTCCAGGACCAGCTCAGAGATTCACCATTAGTCTTGCAAATGTATTCATTGCCCCACTTTTTTCTGCACTGCTAACAAATAATGATGTTAGTGGAATATGAAAACTCCTTATCTTTGGGCCAGAGATGTCTCAAAGATACCTGAAGCATTTAATTGTTTTCTGCACTATCTCAGTGGAAAGACTGGTTCTTCTCCAGCTAGTTTGTTGCAAAGTCTCTTCGCAAAATTTAAGTGTACTGGGAAAATGCAACCCTGGATATTACCTCCTCCACCACGAGAACAATCTCTATTAAGATGGCTCCAACTCAGTGTTCCCTAAGGCATCTCATTCCTTGCCCACCTCCTCTTGAACTGCCTCTTCCAACTGGAAAAACACTGTCATACTTCACTTTGTTTCTCTGTTGTATTATTTTCCTGGATATCTCTATACTATTATTCCTCCTCCTTTGTATCTCTGCAGAGACCATTTTTAATCTATTTTCTGTGTGTATACAGTGAGTCTACACTTGCATGTGTATTTTCCAATTTCACTGCTGTCCCTGACAAATTGAAGTCATGTTGGTTTTATCCCCACTCTCCCAGTTTCACAGTCCTCCACTAAGGTCCTCCCATTTCTTCTATGAGTATTAATAAAGGAGAATCAGTCTCTCCTGTGGATTTCCATTTACAAACAAGAACAAACAAATCATTGATTCAATTTGTTCTGATCTGACTGAAATCACTTTGGACCCTTGAGAGTCCTAATTTGAGAATTTTGTCTATGATGTAGATTTTTAAAATATCTTTATTAAAATGTTTGCGTTTACTTTTAATTCACACTTAGGTGTCATTTGTCTGCCAGGCAGCAATTTTCAAGCACCTTCATGAATAATCGCACCTATAGTTGCATGGGATCCAATCAATGTCAACTTCATACATTTAAATTATGTTACTCAGTGATTAGTCAATAAAGCCAGCATGGAAAAAGCTGTATTATGAAACCAACAAATGATGCTGTAGCTGAGACTCTCCATGCTCCATTTCCAAATGCAAGATGCAGAGTTTAAAACAATAAATCACTGCAGCAAAGGTAATTATAAAATTAATTAAAAGGACATGGGATGTGTCATGCCACTTCGTAACCAGCTGAATCACAAACAGGCTGTGGCAGTTTATAAGAGTCTTAATAGTTGTTCCTTTTTTAAAAAAAATCTCAGAAAATTACTTTATAGCAAAGAAATGTAAATTGAAGTCATTTCTGTACAACCTAAGAATAGTTATATACATACCAGCTACAGAGGGATTCCTTCCTGGGAGAATACAAACACAACACAATTAACACCCCCATGCACCAATTGCAGCAATCATTGCAAGAACCAAAGCACCTCTGGCAAGCAGCACCTAACCACAGGCAGGGTGCCTGCTGGTGTGGCTGCCATCCTCCATGGTGCTGCCCCAGCCTCTCCAGCGCTCACCTATCCAACACGGTTTGCACTGGCTGGGAGCGATGTACAACACCTATGCTTTTTTGCTGTCACCCAGTCCCAGCAGAGGCACCCATCACTGGTGTGGAGGAAAAAGTGCTGGACACTCTGTGGCACTCCTGCTGCCATACAATGCACAGATCCACCTTTCTTCCTGGTGGCCATCATGCCCCTACACAAAGCACCTCAATCCACCCAACTGTTGGTGGTCTCAAGGTGGAATTTACTGCTCAAAGTCTGAGCAAAAGGAGCATTAACTTGCACAAATCCACCAAAACTATCGCAGCCCTTTCAGGCACAGCTAGAGCTGCCAAAACCATCACCCGCACCCCAGGGCAAGAGGGCTGGAACAATGACTCTTGACAGACCAGCCTCAAATCTCTCTTTGGCAATGCTGCCGCACCCAAGCCTGAGCACCATGAGATGGAAACTCTCCACTGTTCCCTAAAGCTCATCCAAGCAAACCAGGAATGTTCTCCCTCCTGCCCAGATGTCACCCTGTGGGTCTGACCATGCAGATGTTGAGTTTAGAGACCTCTGCGGAGACAAGGTGGACTGGGGACTGATGCTACTACAAAGACCTTGCTCTGGAGTGTTCATCCCCCCAGCAAAAGCCAGTGTTCTGGGCTTTGTCTCTGACCCCACAGAGCCCTGCAAATCCTGAATGCATGCCCAAAGACCCCAGAGGACCTGAGCCCAGTGAAGCTGACAGGTTTGGAGCGGGCACCCCAAAACCAGTGCTGAGATGAGCCTCCGGTGCAAAGTACGGAGCTCTGGAGCAGCACAGTCATTACAGGGTGCCTCTGTACCTTGTCAGGCACAACAGGTAGCTCAAAGACCACAGACTAGGGTCTGATAACAAGGACATGTGCTTCTGAACACTGTTTGCACACTAGGTGGAAGGTAAAAGGCTATAACATGTGTGAAGGCAGAAGCCTGCATACAGACACTCTTCTGGTCCAAAGCAAGCAGTCCTGAGCTTTGCATATGCTGCATGGTGCCCAAATCCTAATATCAACAAGTTACTGCATGACTATGAGATCCTCTAGGAGGGCAAGACTCAAAGGGAGTCACTTGCCAAGATCTCAAATACCCAAGACCAGAGATCACTATCAGGTCTACAAAACCCAAAGTGAGTGCCCTGTGCATGTGAAGTCAAGCAACAGCATCCACAGCTGAGAAATGGGACAGAAATATCTACCACCCTGGTCTCAGCTGTAGACGATCACCGCCTGAGTACTTTCTGTCATTTCCAGGCATGAAGCACCTCAAACATGTTGCTAATGAATAGATAAATCTGATTTCTTCCAAGTCACAGTAATGAATAATCACAAAAATAGGGGAAAAAAGTGAAATCAGGCTCTGCTCCTGTTTCCAAGGAACAGCCGCCTTGTCCTCCTACCTCAGATTCAGCCTGGCAGCCTCCCTGCTTACTTGGCTTTGGCTTTGCATCTTTATTTACCCTAGTACAACCAAGCATGAAAAGAGCTACACAATGGCTTCCGAAATGTTTGACTGGCACCATGCAAGATGTCAAAGCTGTGTGCCTGAGCACCAGGCCTAGCGCAGTGAAAGCTGTCACATTCCGTGACCTTTGGTGTGTTTTGGAGCACAGCTTACTGGCCCCCACAGTCATTTACAGGCCTTCACATTTAACACGAGAGAGTAAAGAAGGAGAAAAACACTGCTGAGCATTAAGCTTTTCTATGTGGCTGCCTGCTGAGACACCACCGGGTAAGCATCCCGTCGCGCAGCTGCTTGCTGGCCAGAGTTAATGCAAAGCGTGGGGGTTCGTACCATTCAGCAGGGTGCCAAAATGGATCACTTGCAAGTACTCTGCCTCGCGCATGAAGCCGGTCAGCGGAGTGGCCCAGCCTTCGCTCAGCACCTGCACCCACTGCAGATCCAGCTGCAAAACAAACCCAAATGGTACTCTGTCACCAGGGCACACTGAGAGGTTGCTTGTCCTTCTCTTCTGCTTCTTCAGTGCTCTCATTTGTTTCGCTTCAAATAGAGGACATTCATAAAGGGGGAGAAAGCTGTGAGGGGGTTAGACTGGGGTTGTTTTTCAAGCCAGACTCACACACTTTCATAGCACAATTGCCTGCAGGTCTGTAGTAACACAACAAAGGGGTCTGACACCCCTGGCTTGCTACAGCACAGGGTGGAGACACAGCAGAAAATGGCTGAGGATTAGGACCACACTTCAGCTCACCATAAACCTCAGCCACAAAAGGACATATCAGAGGAACAGAGCCCCTTCTAGCAACATCCCCATCAAAGCTTCTACCCTTCAAACAGCTAAATAATGACTGAATCACAGCACATTATCCATGCATGATGATACCTTAGTGATCTCTACAGATGGTAGCATCTCTGCTTCAGCTTGTACAGTACTGAGTTTATTTTCAGGCACAAAGAGCTCAAGAATGTCCTTAACTGAGCTGTGGGGCACAATGTTCTGAAAGAGAGAGACAGACAGCCATTGTAAGCAACATGCTGGCTTTCAAGTGCGCACCAAAAAGTCTGTATCCGAAAGCAGCTTTACAAAGCTGCTAGCGGCGGTGGCATAAAAATGACCTACTTGTATTTGGAGGAGCTCCACAACCTGCTGAATACATTCAGACACTGACGCAACGTTCGTTTTCAGCACTAGTTCAGGAGACTCAGGCTTCTCATACTCTGAGTCAATTCCCGTGAATCCTATGGACAATTAAACCCAAACTAAATTTATTTAATATAATACTCTGTGCCCTATAGCCAACAACACTGTACAAACAATCATGAGTATGCAACTGTGCTGGGTACTGCGAGTGACACTTGTGACAGAAAGATTAGGGAAACAGGATACTCTCACCCACTGCAAAGGGCCTTTAGTAACCCACCTCTATGTGCAGAGCTGCAGTGACAAGATATTCAACGCTTTGGAAAGCAAAAGGCAAAATAAAAGCCCACTCTTCCATACCTTTGATCTCTCCAGCTCTTGCCTTTTTGTACAGACCCTTCACATCTCTGCTTTCACAAATACTTAGAGGAGCATCTACAAAGATTTCAAAGAAAGGAAGTCCAGCTGCTTCATGAATTTTCCGTGCATTTTTACGATCCTGTTAGAAGAAAGAAGGGAAAATTGTATGTGCCTGAATTGCAGCAAGCATCTTCCTACCATACGACGTGCCCTGGAATTCAACACATATAGATACATCTCTGATACAGATTTAATAAATTAACACTAATTCTAATGAGGATTTTTCATCTCCCTTCCCCCTTTTTCTTCAAAGATACTTAAGAAAAAAAGAGTTCTACAACTTTCATCTGTTTTCAGTGTTTTCCATCTGAAAGATCAAGAAGCTCCCTTCATTAAGGAGATCAGCAGAACTTTAGAATGTGAATAGTTATCTGTCCTGTATCGAACAAAAAGGAACTGCTTGCATCAGCCTGATAACAGCAGCTACTTGGTATTCTCAGGAAGCATAAAAACGCAATCAGTAGTTCTTCAAACAGAGCAGTGATAGATCTATGACAGACTACTGCTTCTATGCTTCTTTTCTGCCTCCTAATGAGTAAACAGAAGGAGCCTCTATAGGGAGATTTTAAACTTCTCTCAGCTTTTAATTGATTTTTAATCAGCTTTTAATTGATTTGTAACACTGAATATACTCAAAAAAGTCATGTCAAACTGACCTCCAGAAATTTGTACTGCTTGCATGTCGCTCTGTTATTGGTGTATTTTAGTTAAAAGGAGCATCTGACAGCATACGTAAGAAGTCCTCTATGTAACTTTCTCTTCCCTAAGAACAATCATGAGATCTAGGTTGCCCAGAAAAGAGCAGAATATGATGCAGTGAGATTACCTTTGCAAATGGAGAAATGAAACTAGTTATGCAGACAAGCCCAGCGTCAGCAAACAGCCTGGCCACCTCTGCAATGCGGCGGATGTTCTCCTCACGGTCCCCAGGTGAGAAACCCAGGTTTTTATTCAAGCCATGCCGAACATTATCACCATCCAGGGAATAGCAAGGGATGCCATGTGAGACCAAGTACTCTTCCAGAGCAAAGCCAATGGTTGTCTTGCCAGCTCCAGAAAGGCCTGTTGAAGACAGAAAAGTGAGGGTCAGGTTTGAGGTCAAAAGAGCAAAAATGACAGTGTATTGCAATACCTCCTAGGACACTGGCAACAAAACTCCTTCTGTCTTACATTGCTTTAGGAAGGAATGACATGGCGAAGTTGGAGACACATTTTAGCACACAGTTACCACCAGAGAGTTCTGGTCAACCTTTCTTATTGAAGGGGTGGCATTAATGTCATAAGAAAAGCTGCTACATCCCAAAATCTGGAGGGCTTCACTCCAGTAGTCTTACAAAAATACCTCTTGCCATGGTGGGACAAATAAGTATCAGTAAAAAGGGGAAGCTTGAATGGATGCTGTTGCCTGAAAGTCTCTCAGCATCTTTCTCCTCCTGTTTTCCCTATGAACAGCCAAATGTTCTCCCAGATTGAACCCAAGGAGAGGCTCTTCCTGCAAACAGTGGGACAGGCTCCAGCAGCAATTGCCGGTCTGTATCCACAGACACCACAAAGCAGCACCCACAGATCTGTGTGAGCACAGAGCAGGATGGCTGGGCAGACAAGCAGCGCATCTTCAGCTGTCTGCGCCTCCTGGATTCATCAACCAGAAAGACAACAATGCAAAAGGAGGTGGCTTCTTCCCATCCCAGCTCCATTCACTTGAAGAAAAAACACTTGCTACTGGCTGTGTCAGAAAGCAGCAAGTGCACCTGGAGCATGAACCTCCTCCTTTCCCTTGGGTGTTGAAAAAAATTCTTGAGATGGAAGAGGACCTTGACTTAGGAGAGATTACAACTCCAAACACCACACTTGTCTCAGGAAATAGCTTCAGGAGAATCTCCTATGGAGACAGCATCATCTGCTCACCTGTTTCTATACCCTTTGCGTGACACCTACTAGTGTGGAGACAAGACCCTGGGTGAGGTGGACTTTTGGTCTGATGCAGAACAGCTGTGTTTGTGCTGGAGAGGAAACCTGGCTGGGAAGAGATGAACCCTGCTGGCTGTGCCTTTGTTTTTTTGTAGTACAATAGACTAACTGATAGCTGTCCTGAGCTGGCAACGTAGGGCATTCAAGTGCCCTTCCATTTAATCCACATAATCCATGTAGTAAAATGTCTTTCTATATAGTCTCTTAAAATTAAATTGATAGAAAGTTAGGAGACCACTGTCTATTGCAAAGAATAATCATTAGCCAGAGAAACACAAACCTACCTTTCAGACACAAGATTTCTGAGTGATAATTAAAAAAAGAAGGAAATTGCCCTGGATAGGTTTTTTGGCTTCAGAAATTATATTAAAGCAGATTAGGTGTTGATCATCTTTTCAAAATTGAAAAGGAGAACAAAACAGAAATGTGTTTTAATCCAACATCTAGCACATAAGATGATATAAAGGCAAACCAGAATGGCTTTACAAACCCTTCCAAATACATCTTTCAACATCTGGCAGTCAAAGAAAATACCAATATTTAACAAGCAAAGAAATAACTGGACAACCTGCAGAAGATAGAGTTGTGTATATATTAGTGGAGCAAAAGAAATGCAATTGCCATTTCTAGCAGGCCCTAATCCTCAAACAATGTGTTTATCTTTCAAAGCAGAAGAGAAGGGCAACACACCTGAAGGCATATGAAATGAGAAATAACATAAGAAACCTGCACCGGCTGTGCAAGTAATTGCTTCCAGTGCAACTCATTGTCCAGAGAATAAATTCGTGGGAGTATTTATTCTTCAGACAAGACAACCAACTTGCTGTGCTGCTCACGAGGTCACTTTAAACACAGTAAACCTAGGTGTCCCAATAAACTTCCCACCGACCCAGAATGAAACCATCTGCATGCTCTCTTGGACAACCCTGGGCATGCCTCATTGGATCTGAGCCAAGGCTTTCTAAGCCACACGCTTAGGAACAACAAGTGTGACCCTAAAGGTCTTCTGACATGTTCAAAGGAGGCTGATAACAGCTGTGAAATTCATAAAAACATTAGTTATGGGCAGAAGCTGCCAGAGAGAATATCTTGCTGTGCCAGCACTGTGTGTCGGTGTTTCCCTCATGTAAACGTTTTGCAATTCCCAGTTCACACGGAGCTCTGATGTTTCCTGCAGATCTCAAATCCCCACCTCTGAGCCATACTCACTTATGCAAGTGGGTTTCACACATGAAGCCATGCTTTTGTGCGCAGACAAAAATACCTGTTAGCCAAACCGTGCAGCCTCGAAATCCACCCCTGGTACCGACGACCTGACCTCTCTTACTCCTGCTGACATGATGGGCTTGGTAAACCACATTGGTTGATCCCTGATGAAAACAAAGCAAAACAAACCAATTTTGTTACCTTGTTGTTCTCTGTACCAAAGAAAATTTCATTTGGGACTAACATAAGGGAGAGAAATGCAAATCTACTAAAAATCTGCATGAGCCATTCCAGTAAGCCTCAGCAAATTGTCAGTTTGCTGTAAGTTGGATTTCTGTCTGAACAGCGCAGACTTGTTGTTTGAAGACAGTATTTCCCTCTGCTCAGAGTGCTCTGGTAGCAGTACCTTCACGTCTGCCACTGCCGGCAGTGGCAGAAGGTGATTTGCTTGGTTGCAGGAGCGCTGCCAGGTGACTGATACACCCGCAGGCAAGGCATGGGAGAACAGAGAGTGTGCAGAGGTACAGGCAGCACACTCCCTGCCTCTTCGGCATTTTAAAATACAGGCAGACTCGCCTATTATTTTAATTACGTTTGCAAAACAAAAGCAACTTCGTAGCTGCTGATGTACTTGGTGTGTTCAACATGACACGGCTGCTAATAAATGCAGCTGGGGCACGAAACGGCAACACAGCAGGGCTGAGCTGAGCAAAACCAGGACCCAGATGGAAACACGGTGGGATAGGCAGACGAAACAATACCTAACACATATGTGTGCGCTTCCAAGGGCAAACAAGAGATCAGCACAGTGCTGAGCCAAAGGCCTGAATTTTGGTGCTTCCTAATGTTGACCTGCTGTGGGCAGAGCAGCCTCAGCTTCTTTACTGGGATGCAATCTAAACCAGGCTCTTTGTGTCCTGCAGTGCTAGCAACAGTACTTAGACAATGATTTTTTGCACATATAATATCTACAAGATCTTATTAATAGTGAGAACTTCCAACTGAGGCATCCAAAGGAAAATTCTCAGGAAGGAACAAGGATATAAATATTTTCTCCACAGCCAGATTCTGCACAACCACAGGTTTATCCTCAGTTTCATACCATCAGTTCAAGAGCAGGTCTGGCCTTTCCCATGGTTCACATCTTGCTATATAAATATTTCCACATCTGAGGTCATAGCAGAGAAGTGATCATCTTTCATTTGTCCAAGCATAAAATTTTTACAAGAAAAAGAAAAAAAAAGAAAAAAGGAATGGGAGAAAAATAAAGTTCAAGTTCCCTTTTAAACATGTTAGCAGAACAGCCTGATTGGGTTTTTTTTTCCCTCTGCTTGCTGTGTCATTAACACTTCAGCATGATTTTCAGGACTTTAGTCTCAATACCCTCCAGCAACGCATCTTCTCATTCCAGGGACTCTCGCTTCCCATTTTCATTGCCACATCAACCAGAGCGTGTGTGTCCCTGACATCACTTCCCCCATCTGCAGTTGTTTCAAAGGATAAAATCAATTATTTGGGGGTTGGAGTGTAGTGGATGGACAAGATGCTATCTGAAACACAGAGCCTGGGTACCGCAGCAAAACAAAACCAAAGAAACAAAACCTCTCTAGATCTGACCCTGGAAAAGTGAGTGAGCTCAATGCATCCTGGTGAGTCAGAAAATAAAAGATCTGGTTTCTGTGTTTCTTGCCATTTTGTCTGGGGTTCCTTGCAGAGGGGTCTCAAAAGTCTGTTTGAACGTTTTGAGCCTGCAAAGGTGAGCCAGCACCACAGCGGTTTAATTTCCACCCGTCCCCAGGGGCTCCGACTTGGGCACAGACTAAATGAGCATACGCTGAAGATCCAGCTAACAAAAATAACTCTTTCTCCCAGGATGCACAGGTGTGCTCCTGCTGTGTTTACTCCTGGTTGAGCTCTAGCACTGCTCTGAAATTATGCATCACCTAGCCAAGGACCCTCAGCACAGCACACACGCCCAAACGCACCTTCCCAACAGCCTGCCACCACTCAGCCCTGCAGCAAAACCTCCCCTGCTGCAGCCTAACACCTGCCCCGTGACCACACACTCCTCAACTGCAGCACTCCAGAAACCACAAAGCATCTATTTTGCAATTTGTTTGCAAACCACAACAGATGAGACTGATATTTCTGGATGGAGAAATGAATGTGCATGCTTCGAATCTGTCACAGCCTCTGCATCAGTAGGAACTCCAGCTACACACCTGCCCTTGCAGAATGTTGATCTGCTGGATCCGTCCTGCAGGAGATGAATTACGATAACATCCGTGCCTTGGGAAGATGCAGGAACTAACACATTCCTACATGGCTGATGTAACGAGATTGTTACAAGTACACATTGCTGTGCCATAAATCTTCCCAGTGCATGCATCTCAGAGCTTTTCTTTTGCATGCTGGCATCTTTTGGAGCTTGGGAAAACATCACTGAGGGCATTTTTGCAATTTGGCAATGCTGGCAACGCTGTCAAACCTCTTTGATCTGCTACCAAATCCCTCTGATTTTTCTGCTGTGTCAATAATCTTGCTGGTAAACTCTTCCTCACCCTGAGCAGCCGCCTGCCACACACCAACTCAAATTCTCGGCGTCAGCTACACCAAAGATAAAGCAAGAGAGAGAAACACAAGCAAGCAGCAGATGTCTGGGATGGCAGCTTGCTTGGCTGGAAACACCAACTTCCTACCCAGTCATCCCCCAGCTGGGACATGGCTTGGGAAGCCAGAACCATAGCATGATCAGAACAGAGTGAAGGCACCACACAAAATAAGCATCAATGGCCTGAGAGCAAACCCTGGAGAGATTTCATCTGAACAAGCATACACTGCAAGACAGCTGGGAGGCAGAGATAACTGGTGGACAGGGTTTAATCAGATCCGGGGCTCTCCTATTGATTTTATTCCCACAGTTTAACCTCATCATTGTAACCCAAACATATTTAAAAGAGATAATCCAATTCTCAACACAACACACTCACTCCTGGATATCGGGCCCCTGGCAGGGAAAATTTAGGGACACTGGAAAGCATTTCTTGCAATAGTCTAGATCAAAGATGTGATGTTTGGGGGAGGAATTTCTTACCTAAAATTCAGCCCCAAGCAAGGCTCTAAGAAGCCAAGAAATGACCCGGCAGTGTCTCCAAAGAAGAGCCATGGAACCTCTGCAGCCAGATGGTTAAGGGCACTGGTACACCCTCTCCTTTCCTTGGAAATTTACTGTTTGGCCACATGTGCATGACCTCAGCACTCAGCCCACCCTGCCTTACCTCATCCAGGCAATGAGACAAAAAATAAAGACATGGCTCCAAACCTTCTACCACGGAGAGAGCAGACCAAGAAGCCAAATCCTAACTCTGCTTTTGGCCCTCCCTTCTCGTGAACCTTTCCAGGAGCCTGACAAACTGGGAGACACCAAGACCTCAGATGTCTTTAAGATCAGGCTTGAGTGAGCTATTTCCAAATGCCTCCTGGCCTGGCTTCCTAAACAAAAAGTTTTTCCCCACTGGTGGTAGACGATGCTCCTCTGCTTTGTGAAAGCAGGTTGCAGGAAGAGGCAGGAGGCTTTTTCTTGATGCTCCTCCCAGATAAAGAGATGGACCCCTGAGACAAGAGTACACCACAACATAGACCTGTTGGAAATGAGGAAACATCAGTGTCCTCTGCTCTGAGGGCTACCACTGCTCAGTTCATGGTGTCTGAGAAAGTAACCTCAGGTTTTTGTTAAGTATTTGGCCCTGAAAGGGAGCAACTGTGTTTGCCCGCATAAATAGAAGGTTGCATGTGACTACCCACACAAGAGGTGTTGCCAGGGAGCATCTTTTCCTCTCATCTGATAGCTAAATGCCTGGTGGACTGTTCCCAACCATTGCTGACATTTGTTAGGAGCAGAACCACTGCATGATTAATAGAAAGCACACTAGAAGAATATTTAGGCTTGTCCCAACAAATTACATGCATGATTTGCCACCTTCCACTTGAAATTTAAGTATGTATAAACTCTGGTTCTTATGACACAAGGCAGCACCTCCTCCTTACCCCACCTACCCATTTCTTTAGTCAGCATCTCCATGGCTCCATAACAAATGGGGTCAGGGCAAGAAACAAGTGCAAGTGCCACATGCTATGCTGAGGGGTGGAAACAAAGAAGAAGAGCCAGAAGCTGCACGGGACATTCAAAAGATCCCCAAACTGCATACAGCCCCCTCAGGCCAGCTCTTGCTCAGCCATCCGTAGAAGGCAGAGCTCTCCAATGTTGCAGGAGGAAAGATTTGTCATTAATAAGCAGTGCTGGTCATCACAAAGACTGATGAGGTCTAAAACAATGTCCTTATTGCGCCCTTACTTTCCCTCCGCTGCTGAGGTAGTACCTCTGCCTGCTGTAGCTGGCACAGGCAGGGTGTGAAGCTGTCCAAGTGCACAGCTCGTGGCAGGCTGCAGCAGCATCCCATTCCAGAGAGGAACTCCCTCCTGAAAACACAGCACGGATCAGCCCAAGAATGAAGCCAGTGGAGAAACACTCTTGCAGTGCGGTGCTATGAAGCACATGTTAGTCACACGTCTGGCTCACTTAACAGGAGGGCCATCTTCATAGGAACATGATTAGAAACCAACTGACAGCTGGCAGGACTCTCAGCCCTGGGAAAACCCAGACACAATGGTGAGGGTAGGGTCAGGACTCCCCCAGCTGCATTTTTATTCATAGAACTATCTCATGTAATCAGGAATACAATCCCTTTTTTTTCTAGACAAGCACCTAGCCCTATTTTGGTACTGCAGCCTGGACATCTCTCCAGGAGAGGGGAAAAAAAGGCTTTCAAAATGTTATCAATGTTTTCAGCTAATAATATTTGCAAATGGTAAAACAAGCTTTTAAAATTATGAAATGATCAAGAAGATTTCAAGTTTGAAGTCAAACACTTGCCTCTGGAGGTTGATCTAACTTACTGCTTAAAATCCCCTCCCAAATCCTGCCATCTTACCAAAAAAAAAAAAAAAGAAACCAAAAAACCCTAACTTTTGTCCTAATAATTGAATTTGATGCATAAAAATTAAGTTCACGAGGCTTTTCCTTAAATAACAATTTTCTTTTACCAGGGCAAGTCCATTGACTGCTCTTGCAAATGGGCAAGCTGACCTAAAGAAGACAAAGTAACCATCACTGATAAGGGGAAAAACCTTCTGTGAAAGGATTTTCTGTGCTGCAGAAAAGCAAAACTATTATACTCAGAAGAAAAGGAGGAAGAAAGGAAAGAGGGGGCTTTTGCCTGTGGAACCAAAGATTTGACTATGATCACACTGAAAAATGATGGAGAAACCTCAGACTCTCTGAAGTCCCAATTTAGCTCTCTTAACCCTAAACCTATAGACTTGTGTTTGATTCATTGAATGGACTAAGGCAGTAAATACTTCAAAATCAGCTTAATTCTTTCCCAGGGGAAATCCTCATCAAGATGGTGTTCCCCTGGAAATTTTGCCCATTTCACTACCAGGAATTCTACCATTGTGGTGCAGAGCTTGGCTGGCAGGTCCAGAGGGGAAGTGGGACTTCTCAAGCACCTGATGATGCATTACTGGCAAAACAAAAGCAACCAACCCAAACCCACAACTAAACTAGGACTATGTTCCAGTCATCTTGTAAATCAGACTGAGTTTTAGGCTGTGTGACTTCACATCAGCAAGTTGGGTGTTAAAATCTGCCTTTCTGAAGGCACCCAGATCAGGCATTTCTTTATCTCTGAATTAGATGATGTCAGTACTCTAATTTCCTTGACACGCGAAAGCTAGTAAGTCATCCTGCACTCCTACATTTTTGGGATGAATTTGCAAGGCCAGTACAGATGTTCTAAAGACAATCTTCCTATCTTCATTCCAGAAATCACAAGGGACACCCACATGGGCAACAAATATTTGACAAACAAAGCCTCTCGCCAGCTGCTAACAAAAATAACAATTTAAACAATAAATCCTTCCGTGATTGCCCTATTTTTAATATTCGTGCAGCTCTGCTAAATTACTTCCTCTAAATGAACCCATTTAAGCCGTTCAGCTCGAGTTCATTTTGCAAACAATGGGTTTGACACTGCAAAAGGAGAACTGCTTTGCTTTGATGTATGGCATTTGTTTCAAGGCTGCTCTGGATCATGCCAAGACTGCTGGACCACACTCAATGCAAAACTGGTTATCTTGCCAAAGGAGGGAACATAAACTATGTTCTTACTGCAGTACAGATAAGTTTTGGGATTAAACACCCACAGAAAGTGATCAAGAACGTCTAACCTCAGAGAATACCAAAAAGAAGGGAAATACATGACCAGAAGATAGGTGACCAGTTAAAAAACACAGAGATGGTGTAGCTCCATGACCTCCACTGGCAAATCCAGTGCCCAGTGGTGCACAGAGCTGTGACCAACAGCCAGCTGAGCTGCTATGCACAGTGCAAGGGCATCTGCATGAGAAATGCTGTACCAAAACAGAGCAGCACACCACCATTCCCATACCAGCAAGAACTACCAAGTACACATGACCATGCTTCTTTATCTTCTTTTGGAGCAAACTATCAGGTTACAGAAATGGTAAACTGAGAATGACTCCCTCAGATTCAGGGACAAGAGGGACGGAGGACAAGGGTACATATTGTGACTACACATTAACTTCAGTATAAGAAAATACCAATCAGGTAGGAATTGTATCTACATGTAATTTTACTTTTTTTTTCCCTGAATATGAGATTTAGGAATTTAATTAATGGGTTGTGGTTCCCTATGGTAAATAAACCAGTGTAAATGTCCCACCTCTTACCATGCCAAGGGAGGCACCCTATCCCTTAAACCAGAACAGAGAGACAGACAGGACTAATACACCAAATACCACGGAAGTTAAAACTTGACGTGCAGTGTAGAGATTGTCAGCTGAACTAAATTTTGTTCAGTTGTAAGATGCAATCAAAACCACAAGCCCTGCTGTTCAGAGATGCCACAGGGGACTGGCTTACTCAGAGGGTCCTCCAGTGGGCGCTAGGAGCCAACACGTCAGCGCAATATCCCGTTTCATCAAAACCATTCCCTTTGATCGCTCCACAAATCAGTTCAACAAACCAGGACCACTGTTAACCTTCCTTTAAAAAAGCTGAACTAGCACTGCTTTAACACATAACACAGTGAGTCACATTCAAGCGTTTTGTGTCCCCATTAACTCAGTTTGCAACAGGCTTTCAAACTTGGAAGCCAACATCTAACCATCTAACCATAGCAGGTGGGACTCCAGCTCCATCTTCTGCTAAGTGTGAAAGCAGGATTTCCTCCAAGCTAGCACAGATTGACCTGAGCCCATGTTGTCTCTACAACAATAAGGGGACAAGATACCTGTTTTTAACATCCTCATCATATCCCTCTCAGGAAAGAAATCCTGTATCTGCTGAAAAGCTCTAGTGGGAACCACAAAGGATCTGCATTTCAAGCAGCTTAATCAGGTTTTAAAATACATATTTCTGTAAAAGAACTAATCCTCTTGCATCACATCCCCACAGGACACGGTGGCAGCCTGCTGAAAGAATAAAGCTGGACACTAGCTCAGGCTGGTGGGGGCTTAGCGTCACAGCCACATGGTGCCTCTCCCTGCCCCATAAAGC
The DNA here is from genome assembly GCF_034315485.1 of Pezoporus occidentalis. Lineage (NCBI taxonomy): Eukaryota > Metazoa > Chordata > Aves > Psittaciformes > Psittacidae > Pezoporus > Pezoporus occidentalis. The sequence continues at coordinate 6,299,703 of NW_026915877.1, forward strand.
ATCCAGGATGGACATGCAGTCTTGAACCTGGTATCCTGAACCACATGCATTTGACTTTGCAATGGTCAATGGCTGCTAGCAAGCGACACAAGATCTCTCTCCACCTCAGTGATCCTTTTGAGGTTTGCAAAGTGCAAAAGCAGCAGTAGGAAGGACTGTGGGAAAGCTCAGCCAGAAACACCACGCAGGACATGGTTAAACAGGGGAACTTCGCTGAGCAGGCCAAAAGTTCACTTGGCTGAAAAATATCATAAACATGAATTCATGGAAGGAGAGTTCATCAAGGACTATCAGGAAGAAAGGCAGGGCCTCTGGTATCTTGAGTTGTAAATCAGTAGGAGTTCGGACAATGCACTGTAGTGTCCCAGCCATAAACTCTTCCCTGGCCCCCACTCTTGACTGCTGCTGAAGACTGCAGACAGGGCCAAGCAAACTCAGTCTCCTTGGTCTTTCTCTTGGCTGAAGGCAGAGTTGCTTTCACAGTCATATGATTAAGCATGCCATCCAATGCAACAAGCTGCATGAGACAAGCCCAGTTGAGGATTCAAGGTCAGAGACACAAGGATGATCCACAGACACCATCATGCCCTGAGGGTGGCACCATCCCCAATTTTACAGGCACAGAATAGCACAAAGTAAAGCAAACAGCAGATCAAGACTTGAGCTCCCACAATACTTAAGCCCTATAAAAATGACATGCTTGAAAAGCAGCTCCCCTAGACTTCAGGCTGCACCTCCAAGAGCTCAATGCTCCTCATATCCATCCTCATGGTCTCAGACCAGCTTTGCAAAGGTGGGGGCAGATGCAATGAGTTGCGCCGGCCATGGCTGAGGTGACTTGTTCAGCATCATGCTCAAGGGCCAGGGCAGAGGCAAGCACACAATGGAGTCTCCTGCAGCAGCAGAAACCTCCTCTAAAATGAGGGAGTTTTCCCTCTTCCACACCCACTGGCAACAAACAACGGATCTCCCCAATCAGAAGGGCTGGGCAGGCCTGAAAAATGACCTCCCACTGACACACTTTTTTGCACTACAATGGAAAGCTGAAAACATTTTGATACTGAAGAAAACATTTTGTTCTGCCAGAGGCTGTGAAGACCTCAAGGTTAGAAAGTCCTGGAAATGCAGGTACAAATGCTTGTTTTCCAAAGAATCATGAGAAAAGCCCATCTCAACAAACCCTGAAAAGCTGCATCTACAGGGAAGCCACGTTCAAAAAGAGAAAAAAAAAAAAAGCCAACTGGCTCCCTTCTCAAGCTCTGCTCTCCAAACAGGCCAACACATTTTGGCACCCACTCAGTAGATAAAGCTTTCGACACATATAGTTGTAACTGAGCCAAGCTATAAGTAAACGAAAAAGGACTGCTCTGAGAGTGACAGGAGGCAGTGCTCACAGCAAGCTGATTTTGTCTTACGGGCAAAATCCTAACTTCCAGTGTGCCATTTTGTGACGCACATCCATGCCAAATGCCTTGACCAAGCTTTGTTGCATCTCTCCTTCTGTTAATGATACACTCCAAGTCAATTTTCACTTAGAAATTATTAAGCTGCCAGACCATTAAGGAACTATTTCGCACTTCCTACAGCTCTGATTCAGAGTTAAATCAGAGATAACCATTAGTCACCCTGCTCACAATAATAGTAAATTAATAAACAGCAACCTGAATTACATGGCATTTCTCTTAATGGACTTTAAAGATACTGAAGTGTACAAGCACTGTGATCAAAGTACAAGTTCAAGACAGGGCATACTTTTAGGACCATTAATACAGGCCCTGCACACCACTTGCCTTTTGTGGGCATGTAAAACTGCAAGTTTATCTAAAACACCTGGTTTCAGATAGGCAAGGTCCTTTCATTTTTAAAGGCTATTCAAATACACCCTCCAGGATCAACATCAGAGCAATAAAAAAAACAAATGCAAGTATGCCACTGCTTATCTTGAAAACTCTCCAGAAAAACAAAATCCCTGTGGCCTCAATCTAAGTTTCAGCTGCAGTGCACATGTCTGGGTAGCATTGGGTCTTCAAAATCATTTGCTGTCTTGCCTAAAACCACCTGTTGATGCTGCCCAAAGACAGCATAGATAGAAACCTATGCCTGAGTTACGGGTTTTGGCACAGATTTGTAACTGGCTGTGACTTCATCAGTGCAACCTGAAAACCAGGCGAGGCTGGAGTCTGTATTTATCCAGGAGTCCAGCGGCAGGACAGGAAACAACATGCTGACTCAAAGCGCTTTGACTCAAGAGCTGGAAAAATCACAGTTGGGTTTAGGTGCCCTGGCCACTACCCCAGATGGCACCCACCCTGCCGACCACCGTCTCCAGCAGTGCTCAGCTGCACTTCTCCAAACCAGGCCCTGGGAGAGGAAGAAATACTGTGAAGAACCGCTAGTCCTGTTGGGAAAGCAGAAGATTAACCTCCGAGCGCATGAGCAGGTATCAGGCCTGACCTACCTGCCCGTCTCCCACAAAGACAAGGAGAAAAACCCTTCAAAGTTCCCTTCCACTTTTCCATGTACACACCCTCGTACAGCCCCAGGAGATGCTCTGACCATGCAGCTTCCTGGGAAACTTGCCCTATTTCTCCTGCTGCCATGGCAGTACCAGGGGACACCAGAACAAGCCTCCCTGCACTTGGGGAAGGTCCACCAAGGTCCTCAGCTTGCAGCTTCTGGGGCTGGACCACACCAAATTGATTATTTTGTTCCACATCCTCTGGAGGGCTCAGTCTCTCTGAACCATAGAAATAAAGAGGCATTAATATTTAGGAGCCTGCAACTTTTTCTGGCTTTTTTTTTTCACTGAAATTCCCCAAATGGAACACCCTGATTCTTACAGAGTACGTTTAATAAACATGGGTCTGGCAACTGGCAGCCTCGCAAAACAGTGCGAGTGAAGGAAACAGCAAGGTGGGGCAACAGACTGGAAAGGTAACTTTTTAATAGCAAAGGACTTCAAAAGAAACAGGGAGAAGAAGGGAGAGAGCTATAGGAAACAACAGAAGTTGAAATAACTGTGTATCAAGATAGTTAATCTGCTGACCTTTCTGTGATCTTCAAAAAAGAGAGATATAAAGCAAAAAAAGCGACAGAAAATATACCAAATATACCAATATACTAAGTATGAAATGAGCAACTAGAAACCAATCATCTTTTACTGTCACAGTGCAATGAGTTAGGTACTGTGTTTCACAAAATAAATCACAGCTGTAAATGCAAGACTTTTGAATCACTGGATAAAACATCAAAAACGCTGTACTGAGTAATTCAACCCAGACCAAGCCACACTAACTCCCTGAAATCACAGCTCTGCTGCCTGGTGTAGTTGCCTGTGCAAGTGTCACAGTGATGAACTACACTGAAGTACTTTGAACACAAACATCCTTAAAAATGTTTTGGTCTTTATGTTCAAAACATAAGTAAAGAATAAGTGTGAGAGGAGATGAACGCATGTTTGTTTAGGGTTTTTTTTAAGTGAACTTTTTATTTTACATTGCTTTGAAATTTAATTTATGAAGCTATACATATGTTACTGCACAGCCTGTGCTATCACTTGGCCCACCCTGTGCCTGCAGTTTTTCAACATGAAAATAGCTTTTAGGCAAAGAAACTAAGCCTTTTCCTATTTTCTCAGAGTAGTCATCTGTTTTGTAGGGTTTTTTTCTCTTTAATTAAAAAAAAAAAATCTAAATTATTTGTACATTTTAATTTATCTTTAAATCAGACCACATAATTTGTGACTGTGCACATAAACCCTACACAAGCAAAACTGAACTATCAGAAGTTACCACTTTGTGATCCACTGAGCTACGGAAACAACATCCCAGTGAAAGCAAGGGATGCCACATGCCATGTGGTTCAGAGTCCTGGAAATACTTTCACAAGGCCAGACAGATGACAAACCTGTAACACCCCCAGAAAGGCAGCTTCAGTACTGGGCTTTCTTTCTCCCCTAAGCACCCCTTCTCTCCACTAAGAGAAGCTCCCTGGAAGCAGTCAGTGAGGATGATGTTCGCCCACTGCCAGGGGCAGGACTCTGGCAGCCAGCTCTGAACACCTCCACCTCAACATGCATTGAGCTGCATTTTCTGCGCACCCACAGGGACATGCAAGCCACGCAGCCAGTGGCTCTGGCGAGGGGCCAGCCCTTCCAGGGCAGGGCCATGCCCATGGGCTTGTGCTCCGTGGCAAGGCGCTTTCACGGAGCACACTGCTCCTTCTGTACGCTCCTGCTTGGTATGAAAACGCTGCTCAGTGGGGAGAAGTAACGAGCTACGGAAATACCAGTGACACCTCAGACGCAGAGAGAACAAGCGGCTGTTTCGAGAGGGCTAAAAGGACTGCTCAGCCCTGAATGCGGCGCTGTGCAGGAGCCCACACAATAAACAAGGGCAGTCCCACAGCTCCATGCTACTCACTGCAATTACTTTACCGTGTACTTACTCCTGAGAGCAGGATTTCACGACTGGGGCACACAGGGGGCTTGTGTAAGGAACATTAAGTCTTTAAGGTCATCCTTACAGACTGTTCTTGTCCCCCAGAAGTCAGCCCTGAAACTGGTCAGAAATGAATGCTGTTAGTGAGGTCTGAGAACTGAAGGACACTTCCCAACAGTTAGAGGACTTCATGCTTCTTGCAACACCATGAGCAGAAATGAAGGGAGCATTTCCATACTAACCAGCCAAAGATTCCTGCACACCGAGTCTTGGGTCTTCAGCAGAATTAAGGTGCCTTGTTCATTTTCAAGGACAACACATGCAGAAGTAAAAAAAAATTCACTTTTCTTCTTTGTACCCTACCATAAGCTTCTATTAATAAATGGGTGTGCAGTTAGAATATCCTCAAATTACCCACAAACTCCAGAGAACATTCAGACTGAATTCATGTACAATTACTCAATATCCAAAACGAGGAGCACAGTCAAATAACACAACCAGTCCATCTTGTAACAGCTACCACTACTGCACCTTTGAAAAGCTGACAGCTAGCAAACATCACCAGCGAAACCCATTTTGGACATATTCTAGGACAGAGAACAATGCTGGAAACAACCATCCCCACAAAACCTTCTCTGTGGGAGAAAAATTAACACATCACCCACATTATGGAGAAGTGGTAAGCCCTGACATTTCATTAGTAATAAGGATTTTTATGAGTCATAACAATTCATGTTACTGGGAGAATGAAAAATGAGGATTAAGTAGGGAGCATCAGAAGGACGAGCTGTGGTACTAACAGGGCTCTCAGGAGGGCAAATTATTCCGTGTGTCCCATCTTCATTTTCTAATGGTACCATCTTGGCTGTTGCAGGTACAAAACGTGTCATGAAAAATTCACCACCATATTAAAACTCCTTTAAGCTACAACATTCATCCTGCTACTTGCAGGAGCATATTGTGTTGTTGCCTGCTCCTTCATTAGGCAGAATCTCTGATGCACTGCCAATGCCTCAACCCTCCTGAACCACACTGTGTAATTGCACTGAGACCAAATGCAATTGTCTGTTTGTGTATGCTAATAACTGAGCTGATCAAGGGACCCCTATCAAAGTGAAATGCCTTATCCCAGTCCTTTGGTATCAACTTGAGATGGCTAAAACTGAGACACTGGGACTGCGTTAGGAGCAAGAACTTCACCTATGCTCTGCAACACATGTCCCTGGCCATAGACCAGGAGGATCATTAACGGAGTATCACTGCCATTTCATCATAATTATCAAAACCTCTTGTCATTAGTGAAGTCATACCTTTTCCCATTCTATCAGCTACCTAGCAGATAAGCACATGAAAATAAGCCTACAACTGTCAACCAGATAGCATCTGTTTTGACAGTCTCAGTACAAAGGTCAGCCACGATCCTGCTTATAAAGGTCATTTTTTCAGCCCAGGGCAGAGGCAAAGGAGAGGGATTATTCTGGAAGTTCACTAATGCCTCTCTCCTATCACAGCAATAAATAAAATTCCCCTACACAGCTCACGTCTTGCATCCCCTTCCAGAAATAATCCCTAAACCACAGGTTTTCATGTTTCCAAGAACATCCTGCCACACAGGCGTGCTTTGTTAAGCATGGCTTTGGTTGCATTTCTACCCAGACAGATTACCAGTGTGCTCAAACTGCATTAGATCCATCTGAAAAGTTTACGACAAAGTAAATAAATAAATGGACCAGCAAAGCAGCCCAAAAGACTTACATCAAGATTTCTTACAGTTCTGATCTAAAACCTGGGAAGTGTACGTGCAGCCAGAAGGACCCAGACCTCACATCCCAAATCCAAGAAGTGGGAGAGGGCAGCTAGGAAGAGGAAAAAGGTTTCTGGCTGTAACTGCGATTTGCAATTTTCATTTCCAACTGAACTACGCTCCGGATATTACTATTTGTCTTTGCTGTGCAGCTTTTCTGTGAAACACGATGGCTCTTGCTGCAGCGCTGGCAGCCGCTGGGTGCTGGTGGCGGCTGTCTCACCAGCGTCTCCCCCCGGGTGGGACCTGGGCAGAAACCCGACAAGCCGTGAGCGCGGTAGTGGCTCAGCTTCTCGCTGACTCAGCCTTCGGCCTCGCCCGGGAGGACCGGCTGCGCTGGGCACCGCTACCGCGCTTGCCGGGTGCGGCGGGGCGGTGCGCGGCTCACCCGCGGGCAGCCGAGCTGTGCCCGGGGCACGCACCGCTCGCACATCTACACCAGCGCGGACCGACGCCTGGCGACAGCATTCACCCTCAGCGCCCTGCACCGCAACGCGGCGGATTTAACGTCCTCCTGCGAGGGGATCGGGGTACCCCGGGAGGAGGACGATGGGTCCGGCCCCAGCGCCGAGCACAAGGCGCTCGCCAGCCGCAGACGGGACCCGCGGGGGTCCATCCCCCTGGGGAGTCCACGTCTGCCCAGCACCGCCCGCCTCGGCGCGAGCCCCCAGCCCTGCAGGAAAAGCGGCAATGTCAGGAGCATGAGGAAAGGGTTTGTCTTAGCAGGGAGCTGGAAGCGCCCCACAGCAGCCGCAGCCCCCCGCCCGCCAGCCCCGTCCTACCGCCGGCGGTCGGCTCGACATGGTGACGGGCGGCGGGGCCGGGGTGCGCCGGGCCTATAAGGGCTCCCGCGACACGTAGCGAGTCCCTGGGCCGGCCCCTTTCGCCCTACGCCCGCCCCTGCCACCTCCTTCTCTGCCCCAGTCAGCAGCGAAGGGAGGCCGGCAACCCCCGGACGGGGAGGGAGGCCTGGCTCCGAGTAATGGGCGCAAGGCCCGGGGAGCATCGTGACAGTGCGGGGCTCGGCCCCCTCAAAGGACGAGTCACCCCACGACAGAGGGGATAACAGGCAATGACAAAAGCTCCCAGCCCCATGGCTTAACGATGCTAATCTAAACGTCCCTTGAAATTCACTATCTGGGGCTTGCCTGTCGAGTTTGGGCTCAGCTATGGCATGGTGCCTACAGACACAGAGGTGACAGGCAAGCTGGCTTCTCCCCTGCCAAGGCACAGGAGGGGGAAAGATTGAAATAGGGGCATTTGGCCAAGCTGCAGGCACCTAGGGTAAAAGGACCCATCCTTGTCTGGATCATGCATGTTCTCAGGCAGGAGCCACATGTGAATTTAAGCAGAGGGAGAGAAGGAAGGGGTTTCCACAAAAAACAAGTTGAAAAATCACCTCTGGAAGATAATAATGCCTTAAAAAAGCAATGCTGTATGCTGGCCCCCAACTGGGTGGTCGAAATGCCAGAAAGGTTAGAAAGAAACTCAGTCTACTGCTAGATAAAGCTCAGCAGGTGATGGGAACAGAAGCCCATGCCTTACAGCAGTGCCCCATATCCTCTAATTTTTCACCACTGGAAAAGCCCACATCCTAGGATATTGCTGAAGCAGAGGACAGGCAACATCCTGGAAAGGTAGAAGGAAATCACAGTACATCCTTGGCATGGCCTGTCAGCTAGTGGCAAAGGAAGAAATGTTACCCATGGACGTGTAAATCTGCACCTGGGGATCCATGGCCTGATGGAGCATGACACTTGTCCTCTGACCACTTTCTCCTGATCCCTACCCATATATCTATGAATCCAGCCCAGGGCTACAAGGACAGATATGAAAACAGTGCTGCCTCTTTTCTAGAAAGAGAGAACTCATTTCTCTTCATGCCTAGAAGAGCAAGCACTCTCTCTAGGTCCAATGTGCAGAGCCTGCTTTGAGCTGTGGGCATCCTTTCGCATCTGTTCATCACATGATCACCAGCAACCATGCATTTCCTTCACCATAAAAATACTCCCATTTCATCTCTATCTTTCATTCCATTGAAGTTTAAAATGCTGGTGCCCTGAAAGATGCTCCTTGATGGAAAAAGGAAAAAAGATGGCAGGAGTTTGCAAAGCTCCCTGAGATAACTAGGAGAGGGACTCTTAAAATAAACCATGGGAAACCTCAAAAGAGAGGTGAAAGGAAATACAGTGGAATAAATGGGGTTCATCAAATGAAATCTTGCTGGAGGAAGAACAGGGCACAGCTAGGGGAAGGAGGAACAGGTACAGTGTGAAGGAATGGGGCTGGAAGGAGGCAAGCAGCACCTGTTCACCCAACTCCTCAAGCCAGGCAGCTGTTACAGTGCTATCAAATCAACTAATCCTCAGCATTAATTCCAGTTAAACCCATGCTATTACATTTGAGCTAAATAATACCACAGTCACTTTTTAGCATCTTTCATTTCGTGCTTTCCTTAGATTGGTTATTTGATTATCCAGCTGCAGATTATAGTTCCTGCTGTAAAGCCAATATAGCATGCTTCGAAAAACAGGCACACAAGCCCGAACACACTATCCCGTGTAAAAGAGCATCCTGGTGCAGGGAACCCTCCCACAACCGTTGCGTAGCCACGACGCAGGCTACGCCGCGTCCCCTGGAGGGCGTCAGGAGAAGGACACGTTAAATGACAAGTTAAACGACAAAGTCTGCCGGTGCACAGCAAAATGACATGGAGGGGCTCGGCCTTTCCGCAAGCATGGTGGCAGCCAAGCATTATCCAAGGCTGCCGCTCAGGAGAGACTTTGCGCCGTGCTCAAATCAGAGCACCCAGATTCAGCATGTCATCTTTTCTTTGCACACAGATTTGGGTAAATTTGTTAACGTGAGAGCTTCAGAACTGATCCAGTCAGTGTTGACCTGGCAGAAGAAGTATATACAATCTCAGGGAAAATACAGGTGATTACAGGTTAACCTTAGCTCTCACTGTATTTGTGTCTCTGCTCTACTGCAGCATAGGAGAGACCGTTATTATCTCTGATGAGTTAATTGCACATAATTTCTAGAAGTATTTTTATGTGCGTTTTGTTGAGTTGGATAAAAACATTTAATATTCTCCTTCTGCAGGATGATTTTTAAATTCCCATCTTTCCACCCTTACCATGTTACCTTTCCGTTGTGCATCTTTAGTAAAAAAAAAGGAGGTGAAAACATGCCCAAAAAAACAAAGCAAGTGGGGAAATACATTTAATGAAGAAAGAGTAGCAGCAAGAAGGGGTCTGCATAAAAGAAAAGGCAGAAAGAGGAGCTCCTGTAAACATGGACCACTATAAACCATTCTGGCCTTATACACAACTAGTTCCAGTGAAGACATTTTGGAAAACCAGTTCTTTCTCATTAAAAATGAGCAATAGAAAGGTCAGTGGAAAGACAGCAAACTTGTGTTACTAACAGCAAAAATAGCACTGAGAGCATGTAACACCTCCATGTTTCACCTAGATATCTATCAGTGAGACAGAAAACAAGTCAACGTTATCTCCATTTGTTGCATCATTCTTCATTTCTTACTTCATTGAAGTTATCTCCCTTCTAGGAATTGACTACTTATAACCTGCCTGAGAATTCAAGCAAATACAAAACATTTTGTGTATAAAACATTAAAGATTCCCCCCCCCCGCCCCGTATTTTCCCAAGCACAACACAGAAAATGGGAAAATGGTATGAATTTCTGTAACATTAATTTCTAATAATGTATATGACTGTTGCCTCAAGTTTTAGTCTGTGTGTGCTTTTCAAAGACATAATTGATGAAACAATCAGAAATTAAGCAAAAAGGAAAAAATCTAATTGCTTATCTCAAGAGACATGCAAATTAGAAACACTCAATTCATTTTTATTTAGAACTTCTTGGCTATTTAACAAGCTGCAAGAGCTTCAGCCTAGCCCAGCTGGGGAAAGAAGCAGCACCACAGCAAAGCAGGCAGGGGATCAAAAATCTCTCCAGTCAGATAAATAAAGGCACTTGAGCAGCCTCCCTGCTTGGTAAAAAGCAGCTTTGGGAATGATTTGGCAACTTTGGGGTCCTATTACATATGCTAAAGCATTACAGGGAATAGTTTTATTTGAAGGTATTCTCATTCTGCTTACAGGACTGGAAACTTCCATTCTCTTTAATTGGAGAGACAAAAGAAAGTTATGCTCTGGGTATCTGCCCTTGTGCAAGCAGAATAGGGATTATTCAGCACTTCCTTGAACGGTCTGTATTGCCCTGACGCTCTGATCAAAAAGAAGCAACAAATCTCTAGACAAAGAGCTCTCTTAAGAGCCAGTTGTGCAACCTACTGTTACACCAGCAGGACCCACAGAGAGCAAAATCTATATATAACTCCGCCAAACAGGCCTACTAAGCAGCTCCTTGTGAGGCATTTGCTACATCCATCTTCCTGCTTCGGAATCCACTGCAGCCCTTTCTTAATCAAAATTTCTATCCCAACATAACTCAAAGTGCCAAGACTCACCAGCCAGGCATGACTGCTGGTTTCCTCCATATCTACCTTGACATGCCTAGTATAACAAGTTTACCACCAACAAAATGTCACTCACAGCCCTCTGCCCACCTGCACGGTGGTAGATGTGGAAACAAACAGGTCACATCATTTTTGCTCATAGGATGGTATCAACCCCAGAAATACTGTAGCCTTTGGGCAAGTATCATGGAAAGAGAAGGATGTCCCTTGCAGTGTTCTCCTGCATAAAAGAAAGAGAGAGGTATCTGTTCCTGATTTTGCTCAACTATATACTCTCAAATCCTTGTACAAATTCCCTTATAAAAATGAGGTGACAGCAAGCAAAGCCTTGCTGACATTTATCTGGAAAAACATTGCCCAAATTAACATCACAGCCTGAGAAGGAGCCCAAAATCAGCTGCAATGTTACTAGTGACATCACTCCCCCCATGGCTCCCACCTGCTCTGTGGGTATGTTTGATAAAGCAGGAGCAAAGGCTGGAAGAAGCAGTAAGGGTGGCCAAGCCTGAATGTGTGCCATGGAAGGCAAGTCCTCCCGTGTGCCAGAGCTATGCTAGCCAGATGAGTGATCTCCCCTGCACTCAAACTACTCCACACCTAGACCCATGCTCTGCATTATTTGCTTTCCTGGCATCTGGGAACCTGCAGGTGAAAGCTGCAGCATCAGTGCCTTTCTTAGATTTGAAAGTGATGGAGTCAAAGTTGTCATCTTCATTTCCACTTCTTCCCAGCTTCTCTGGCTTTGGATGGCATTTTCCTACATGATCAGTGAAGTGCCTGCACTTCCCTGGTTTCCCGGAGGCACCACAGCTTTCTCCTGCAAATTCACTCACCACCTGCAAACAGTGAAAAAGAGATCCTGCAGAGGGCAAACAGTGTAAAGATGGCTCTTGGGAGGGAGCCCACAGGAGAAGTGAGCAGGCAGAAACTCGAGAAAGGCAGACCCAGGCTCAGCAGCTTTTGTTCATATGCAGACAACAAACTTCCAGGCAAGGCTGTCACCCCACTTTAATGGGGCATCATTCAGTTTCCGCAAGTCTAACAAGTTCTGCTCAAACAACAAATGCATTGATTGGTACCTTTGAAAATTAAATATCCCACAAATGAACATATATAATATCTTTGGCATCAGCCCGCAAAGATACTGAACTGCCCCAACAAGCAGATCCAGCTTATCCACCTCCCCTTTCACCTGTGCCTTTTCACAAGAGTTTTGAATTCTATGCGTAAGTCAAATCTGGATCTGCAGCCCTAAAACTTCACTCATGAAACATCAAATCAGAAATAAACTACAAAAGGAAAGCAGGGTATGTTGCAAGCACCAGAATACAGGCTGGTAGGGCACTAACTGCTGGCATAAGCAATTGGGCCTTTTACTGAAAGCTGGAAATAATATTTTTCCTCCCCTTGTTCTGTTCTAATGGAGAGTAACAAAAGCTCCAGAAGTGACAACAAATCAGCCACAGAAAATTCCACTGTTGGCAACACCCACTACTGTTGGGGACTGCTATAGCCAGCAAGAAACTGTAAGTTCAAAACCAGTTTGCCAAGATTTCACAATGGGAGAAACTATCCCAAACCAGGAATAAGCTTTGCACTATGTGGGTCTTTGCATCTTTAAAGCACAATCCAGAAGTCAGGAAAATATTGCTCTCATTCTGGAATTAAAAAAAGAAAAAAAAAAAATAAAGAAGCATAAAGGTAGGAGAAGAATACCGTACCAGTCAGCATCTTCTGATCACTGAGGCAGGAAATAATTTCAGTTTAAGCACTCAGATATCTTTGCACCCTTCTGTAGCTCACCAGCAGGTAGCAGAACAAGGGTGACAAGAACAAAGGTAAAAGAGAGCTTTTAACAAGCTGCTATCTTCAGAACTGTATTCTCCTCTGAGGACAATTTAACATCCACCTTCAGTGCTCCACACAGTTTCCATTGATAGCCACATGCATTGCCTCCCATCTGCCTACCAACTTCTCATACTGCTTCAGAGCTCACTTTAAATAACACAAATTGGGGATTTCTAGGTATTTTTTCATTTAAATCATTATGCCTTGGGGGGACAACCACTAATGCTCACCTTCGGGCTCTTACTTTCCTACACACCCTTTGGTCTGTAACTGACAGTTCTGAAGGTTCCCAGTGCAACAGGTCCAGCCATTGGGATGGCATCCCCATGCAGCAAGCTCATATTTAGCAAAACCTCATAATTATTAGAGAAATGGCAATGATAAAAACTGTACAATCACACAGCCACTTCTTTCACTCTCCTTTTTAGAGCAAGTACAAACATTTGCCCTGCCCTCCAAGCACAGCTCAACATCCAGATCTCTAAACTAAGTTTTAACTTAGGGGTCCTTGATTTTTTTCACTCACCTTTTCATTCTTATTTCTTTTTTCCCTTATTCATATTTCTCTTTTTTTTTCCTTTTCCTTTCTTAAAACCTACAGTGCCTTAGAGATTTCTCTGCCACCTCTGCAAAGGCCAAAGCAACCTCAGACCTCAGCTCCCTTTTGCACATAGACTGCATGCTTTCCTTGTGATTGTACACCACAGCTACAAGAGCAGCAATGAATGATGCAGCCAGGACAGCAAAGGATTTCACTCCAAGGTTCAGGCAACTCAGAGTGCATTACAAACCCACACCATCACCCAGCAAGGGCAGATGTGAAGCTGCAAAACATGACCTGAATGGATAGATGTCCAAGTGAATGCTTCACCTAGTGAGCTCGCATGGAGATGTTCAAGCAATGGCTGCTTTCACAGCAGAGGAGCTGGCATTCATCTCGGGATGCAGGCATGCAGGCTGAGGTTTTGAAGATGCAATGCAAAGACAGTGCAGGGGGTGGAGCAAAAAGCCATTGGGCAAGCACAGAATGAGAACCTAAGTGGATTTTACTGGCCTGAAGTCTGCTGGCACGGCCTCATCTTTAGGTTGAATGTCAGCAAGACAAGTGTAAAATATATCTCTATTCTATAAGGAAAGCAGCCTTTATCAGGGAAATGGCAACAGAAATAGCCAGCATTTTCCGTTTGACTTTCCATACTAGTCAGAGCAGTTTGTAGACCTAAACATGGAGGAGCTCAGCCAAGGCAAGTCTTTGCTGCAGTTTGCTCTACTCATAAAAGTGTGCTGTTTTCTTTGTAATCACCTTGAATGATGAATTAGGAACTGTCAACTTTACAAATCTCTTTGGAAGCAGGCGAGGTTCACATGATTTTGTGATGTGTCATATTGCAGTAAAGATATTTATTTATTGTGTGTAATTTTCTGCTATAGATCCCTCGCCTTTGCCCTATGTGATTTCTTGTCTCTATCGCAGACTTTGGCCTGTATCCCCACCTTTTTCCCTTTACAATACTGGAACAATGATCTTGGTTCCCCCACAAACATCTTCTTCCAAAACCAGGTAGCACAGAAAAAGGGGTAAGATAGCCAGTCTGGTATCTTTGTAGATAAAGCTGTCATCAAAGCAGTCACAATAGAACAAGATTCAACAGAAGCGCCAAGGAAACCCAGCCCTTGTGGGGTCAGATAGCAGTCAGCTCCTGTCACAACAGTTTGACGCTTATGTTCATCCTAATCCTTTTATGAAGGAATTAGCACTGCACGAGAGTAGCTCCTACCCGTCACTCCCTCCATCTCCAGACCCCGGGCAGCCACAAACACTAGCACTCTAGCACCAAGCGCTAATGCTCCATCCCTGGCAGCGTCCAAGGCTAGGCTGGACAGAGCCTTGGGTGACATGGTTTAGTGTGAGGTGTCCCTGCCCATGGCAGGGGGTTTGGAACCAGATGAGCTTAAGGTCCTTTCCAACCAAAACCATTCTACGATTCTATGATTCACTGGCTTTGCTGTTCATATGGTTTACTGTCTCTATTCCTGTGTAAAGACAGATGATTTAGAAACTCCAATACACTAATGAATTTTATCACATTTCCTCTGTGCCATTTCCTAATGTAATTTATTACACAGGTTACCAGGCAAGCTATCTAACCAAGGCAGATACATATGCTGCCACCAAATAAGATAAACAACTATTTGTACAGGAAACCACGGTAAGGAACACTTCTGCAAGACTTCAGGTTTGATGAACTTTATCTCAAGTTTGTAATTTTTAGAATAGCACAGAGAAGCCTTTTTACCATTCTCCTAGAAAAGCCATCCTTAATTATAGGCAATAAGCTTTTAAAAAAAATCAGGGTGTCATTATTTACTAATTGTGAAACATGTTGGGTGCCTTCCCCAAACACACCAGTTTTCTACATGATAAGCAGTGTCTTTGCAAATGCATACTGAACACAAGAAAATACTGTAAAATAATGTTCCTTTTCTTCCTAGCAGTTTCCTTCAAGTCGCTAAGAAAATGCTCAAGCCCATGCTGCTAACTGTATGCCAGAAGTACCTTGGCAAAGAACAGCAAGTGCTACCTCCTCCTATGAACTTCAAACATCAGCTGAATCACCAGAACAAAGGAGGAACAAACAAACGGCAATGGGAACAAGCACATCTTCAGCACTTGCAATCCTGTGGAGCTGACCAAACAACCATGTTGGTCTTGGCAGCAGTCACTGGCAGATGTCATGAGGGAGAAGAGACATACTGAACATCCTATTTCATAGTGGCCATGCCCAGCAGAACTGACGTCTTACCCCGACATGAAGGGCTGTGGGTATGTCTCAACATACCATTGTCCGTTAGGTTGCCCCGTGTCCAGCCATAAGGCAGATGAGACTAGTTCAATGGTTCACATCAGCTCAATTCCTTAAACAAATCATAATTGGGTGGTGGAGGGCACTGCATTTTTAAGACTTTGAAGTCATTCATCTGGTGATCCACTCTCCCTACCCTCACAGTCCATCTTTAAAAAGCCATTGAAAGTTGAAAGCATACAGTGCACTGAACCAAAGCAACAGCTATAAGGCATTTTCTGCTTGCTGAAAAGACACCTAGAGACTTTACTGAACTGCAGTCTTCCTGTTCTGTTCAGGCTTCAGCAGAGCACTTCACCTAGAGTTACACTTCAGACCCAGCCACTCAACCCCTGTTCTCAGTACAAATAAGAGGGAGTTGGAAAGAGAAAATAACTATTTATTTGCTCACCCTGCCTTGTTGCAGTAACATGATCTATGCTGCGTCCCTCATTTTTCCACATGCGTTTCCACAGGCATCTGTGGAGACATTAGCTCAGGCCTCAGCCCATCTCCATCTGAGGTGCAGACCATAGTGGACACTTCCTTTCTTCTCCTATGCAAAGGTCATCCTCTGCTCAGCTTTTGAGGCATCTACATCCATTTAGCACCCTCCCATTATGCTTTCCTGACCTGAAGGAAAGAAAGCCTTCTTTCCTACTCCCTCCAGAAACCTTCTCTCATCCTAAGTCCAACACATGCACAGCTACTGGGCTTCCACAGCAAGCCAACTGAAGTCTTGTGCTAGCCTTGAGCTACTGTTTCACGTCAGTGTCAGAGAAAAATGAGTTTGGGGCACTGGAAGCACCTGGCACAGGCACGTATTCTGGCCAGGATTAAGCTGCTTGGGAAGACTGAGCTCCTTGGGAAGAACCTCAGGATGTAAATAAAAGCCCCTTTCTCAAAATGGGTTAACAGCCTTTTAACTTTCAGCAAGATCAACTATCAGTTGACATTCATGCTACAGCAAACTAAGAGGCCCCAATAACCACGATACAATTAAAATTAACCTGAAAGCTCTCCACTGTCATACAGGATGGAATCAGTTTCTCATTCACTATAAAAGCTGCTTCCTCTTGTTTAGTTTTCTCATCTAAAGGCTGCATGTGAGAGCTTAAGAAGTAGGTCACATGAGCCTCTGCAGTTAATTTTGTCTTGCCTCATTCAGCTGAAAGCCTGCAGCTCAAAGCATCACATCCAGATCTGGCTTTTACACCCATCTCTAGCCTGATGCCAAAAGCTGGTTTGAATCAGCAGATGCAGCACCTTCTGAGGAAAAAAAAATAAAATCCACCCCAAACCAAACAACAAACAAGCCTAAAAAGGGCTTTAACTTGGCAAAACCCCATCTGATTTACCCCGTCTTTCCTGTCTGAGCAGGGACACAGGCACACACAAGCAGGGCAGTCAGGCCACGTCATGCTGGCAGTGGCATTCACTACAAATTTTGCACAGGGAGGTTTTACAAGCAGAAAGCATGGAGGAGCCAAAAGGGGAGATCTGCTTCAGGGTAACACTGGAGTATCCTGACCTCACCCCCAGAAAAACAAAGGCAAAGGAGGAACTTTCTGATATTAGCTGTTGAGGCCCTGGATAATCAATCCCTGGGAAGTTTAGCTATAAACCCAAGCATCCATGTTTGTTGATTCAAGGCAGAACCTACATTCCCTACAGACATGCCATTCTTTGCCACACAGAGGCCTGTGGGGGCTGAAGAACTGCCCTGTAATTCTGGGTTATGTGAAATGAAATCTGAACCCCAAAGGCTTTCCTGCAAAGCCAAGCCACAGCAGGACTTTGCATAATATGCTGCATGCTTGAGAGGGCTGGAAGCACAAGGCCCCAGGCACTGGATTTTATATACACCAGTACTGGATCATATGAGCAGCTGACATGCAGGCAAATAGAGAAATGCAGAATATAATTAGTAATACCCTTTACATTATAACTAAATCTGTTATACACAAGCTCATGCAGAAGAAATGACCTGTGACACCTGATGAAAATGTTTTGTAGCAAAGAGGGGAGCCAGAGCACAAAACCTCCATAGTACCACAGAAAACAGCCCTCAACCAACCATAAAAGACCTCACTTACATAATGATTAACCTTTCCAAGAAGGGAAACCTCACTGGCAGCGAGCTATTTGTAAGACCTCATCTGGAAAACCGGAGTACAATTGTGGTTGTTTACATTTAAAGGAACTGAAGCCAGTACACAGAAGAAATAAGCTAGGTGAGGAGGAGAGTCAGGAAGAGAGATAAAGAGAGATCAACTTATCAGATCTGGTAAAGCAATGACTGAAATGAAATGCAAGTGGCGTCTCCAAAGGTATCAGGCAGGTCAATGAGCATATTTTGCAAAATGGAATTGGGACACACAGGCCAAGTATAAAGTTATAGGCTGGAAATCAGAAGATGAAGGTTTTACAGTCTCTTTGGCAGATACACCAGGAAGTGGTGGCTTAGGGTTTGGGTGGAAAAAAAAAAATAAAAGGAAAAATTCAATAGGTGGATACAAAAAGACATTCCATAAAACTGTGGCTGTAGAGGACGTGTGACAGCCTATGGTACCTCCTCCCCTGCAACATAAGGACAATAGTGGCGTGTCACTTAGAACAAATGCTACTATCCATCTGACCAAGAATCATCATTTGCTTCTGTAACTTGAGCAGTAATGCTTTATGTGTATTAAATAAAATACACCCTCAGCAGGTAGGTTTGCCAAAGACACCAAGCTGTGTGGTACAGTTGACACACTGGAGGAAAGGAGTGTCATTCAGAGGGACCTCAACACACTTGAGAGGTGGGACTGTGCAAACCTCATGAAGTTCAACAAGGCCAAGTACGTGTAGCAGATGCATTGAACAACAGATGAGAATAACAAATGCCCTTGATAAACCATCAGCAGGATAGAGTCTATAGAGGGCAGGCAAATGGAGTGGAGGACCTGTCAAAAACTCCTTCCTACCTTATCTTCCTATAATGCCAAGCTTCGAAGCTGTGCAACTGTTTGAAAATATGCCCTTTACCATTCGGTTCTTGTAAATTTATTCTAATGAACTACTCATTTTAAAAAAATCACCAGAATTAAAACATAGGATATTGTAAATTCATAAGCATTAGTTGATCAAATTTTTACATAACCAAAATACTCAGAGAGCAGTAAATAGCCTCCAACAGCAACAAGGAATACATTATACATGGCGGACAGCGTTTTGAGAAACCACCATAAAACATTAGTTGCTGACACTTTTAAACACTGTCAGGAGTGACACAGAGATAACCAGTAAAGAGTTATACACACATTTGCCTGATGCTCATCACCTATCAGGGGAAGAAATGGGATGCTACATGGTGTGGCACAGGTGTGAAAAACATCTAGACAACTTTACAAGAATTATCATTTCACCTCTTTTCAAGTTAATTGTGCAGCCTTACCTTGAGTACTGTGTGCAAGTTTGGTCCAGTAAATGTACTTACAGGCACAGGGTAAAACCCACCCAAAAATTGAAGTAGCAAGGATAACAATTAGGAGAATGATTTAAGCACAAGAAACAAATAAACAAGATGGGCCTCTCCCGTGTGGGAAAAACAAAATAGAAGTCATAAGTAGCATTGGTAAGATGCAAAGAGTTCAAGCATTTAGTCTTCTCCCATGCGCCAAGGAATCAGATGAACTAACTGCTGGTGTTCAGGAAAACACACCACCAAAACAAGATCTATATTACACAAAATGACTGAACTGCTCCAGAATACATGCCAAGCTTTAGCATTTACATATGGTAACTAACTTTCCTGAGTACGTCAGGAAACTATTACTGTTCTCAAAATGTGACCAAATTTCCAGTCTAGCAGGTGGCAGTCTCAAACAAAACACAGTTGGATCTTCACAAAGCCTAGAGCAGAGCTTTAACATCCACCACATCCCATCACAAAGCAAATCTAAGGCTTTGGGTTTGGAAAGTAACAGGAGACACAGGTAGAAAAGAAAATCATTAAGAGCCATCTATAAAGCTAAGCACAAACCCACTTCCCTTAACTGAAAAAAAAAAAAAACCAATCAGCCCTGTAGCCACAAACAGCTGGTAATCGAGAGTGTATGGGGAAGTATTTGCTCTAACCCCACGTTTGTTTAGGCACCACATCTCACCAAATGCCATAGCTCACCAGGGTAAAGGACCTTCAGCCTGATCCAACTGAATTCGTCCCACTGGGGTGCATACTTTGCTGCCCAGGATCACTGAGCACCTTCTGTTTCTGTAAGAGGTTCAGTATTTATCATCACATCCAGTGAAGAGTTTGAGATCTACAGGTTGCTAGCATGGGAAAGTCTGCAGAGCTTTTGTGCCCTCTAAATAGTAGTAATAATCAGTAATTCATTTAGCTCCCTCCATCCTAGTCCTTCAATCCCTTCCCTAAACACCAATTATTTGTTTTTGTTAATTCAACACAGTAAGAGGTATGTCCAAACCTTTCAACAGAATGTCAGAAGAACAATGCTTGCTTTAAACCCTTTTGCAAAGGAATTGCTTAAGAAAAAAAAAAAATCCACCATCGTGAAGATCATATCCTGAACCTCCCCCACCTCCTCTATCTTGGCTTTAAATAAAAGTCTCTCCTTAAATAATGAACTTTCTCCTTAAATACTGAACTAAATTGGGAAAAAAAAAAAAGCCATAAATGCAGGCTAATCTATATATAATCTTAATTTTCCACTTCTGGAAGCAAATAAGGGAGGGGAAAATAAAGCTGTATGACCTTTACAAACATCAATCAGATGTTTGTAAAGGTCGTATCAGATCTGGAAGGAGAACCTAGCTCTGGCCTGGCATGTATTTCAGTCAATGAAAACCCTCTTCAAAAATCTTATCAACATCAGAAACAAAGCAGTTGCAAAATAGTTTTCTACTTACTGGACCAGAAATCCTGAGAAATAAGGCAGTAAAACAGCACTCAAAAGCTGAACTGAATGCACAGGAGTTGCCGAGTCTTCGTGATGAATTTCAAAGTGGCAGATTATCAAAGACAGAATGTACCCACACACCCCCCATCAGTCAAAGCAACACAAAAAACAGATGTGGAACTTTTAAAACAAAGAAACCAACTACACCATACACTAAAGCAAAGTATGGCCTCACCATGACAACACAGGTAATGAAAGTGTGGCTGGCCTCAAGACAACAAATTCATAGGAAGAGGAAGGGTGAGGAGAAAAATCCCCCGAGAAATCTTAAAGTTCCAGGCTCTCCCTGACTCACTTGCTCCTGGCACTAAGCTTTCATGGACTTACCGATGTATCCTGTTTGCATTTGTATGCAATTCTTCTTCTGATGGTCCTGACTATCCTTTGAAGGCTATGAAGGACAAAAGAGGCCTTCACTGAAGCCCAGTAAGGTCAGTCCTTAGGATGGGCAGGTTTGAAATGACTGACAATCAGAAGCAACTTAAAACTTCAAGCCCAGTAAAACAGAATTTAACAACTCAAAAATAAGCCATTATTTCTGCTATACCAGCAACTGCAAGCTAACATCTGAAAAGGCAACCAACAAAATGACTGCTTAATATATTATATATCTAAAAAATAAAAGGGGGGGGGGGGGGGTGAAGGGCATTGGGGGCAGGAAGATGGGAGGTGGTATTCTTTGCCTACAAGGTTATACATGGCTTTGGTATCTTAGACATTTCCTATGACTATACAGTTTGGGGGGGGGGAGGAAGGCATGTTTGTATTAAACAAAACATCAGTTGTTTCGTATTTCAAACTGTCTTACAGACTAATAACTCTGAAAAATGAAGAAACAGCCTTTGATCAAAGATGACGCACAACACACTTAAAAGTGCTGCATCCTCAGCTCATGAGCACGATGCAGGCAAAGCTTAATTTTTACATACAGGTAATTACAGAATTAACAAACTAAGTAGCTAATCAATACTTAATAATGATGATCAATTGCTAAATACCTACAAGAAATGACAGGTTAGGAAGTATTGCATATTGTATCTAATTCTTTATCAAATCAACAGTGTCAATCTCTTACTGACAGTGATGATGTTTAGAAAAATAATACTGCAGCAGATTCTGGACTACACAAAACCATGTGTATAATCTTCACTCCTCTTCAAAATGCAGTACGCTTCCAGACACTTTGTATTTTACAGTAATATCTAAAAAACTTGCCAGAAACTATCACTGTTTTTAAAACCAGAGCTCCTGGAAACATGAGTTAATTTTCACTCATCTCAAAATACGAGCAAAAAACTAAGGTGTTTTATGTTAATGACCAAGCAAAGTGATGACTTAAAATAATCTGACACACCAATGCAAGTTGTTAACAACTTTTACCAAATGCATTCTGAAGCAGAACGCAGCTATGATACTAAAGATCATGTCATTACTACCACTCATAAGAAAGATGAAGTGTGCAGTTTTATTTCACAGCACTAAAAATCCAAAACAAGTTCTCAAAATTCATCCAGTTAGTACCATATTAACTACATTGCATCCAGCGATTTGACAGCTCAATGCTAACCAGAATTACAGCAGCAGTACTTACTAGGAGGAAAAAAATGAATTTGCCAGAAATATTAGTTAAGCTTTAGACGTTTAACAAAATAAAATGCACTTCAGACATATTTAAGACCAGTGTCCATGAACACCATTGGGAATTTTCATCAATGAAAGCTTCCAGTTTGAGAAATGCTGCAGAGTCCTCAACAGATGACTGAAATGAGGTGTTCTGTCCAGAGCCACACAAAGGAAGAGAAAGCATTATTTTTCTTGCAGGACTTTTTCAGGATGTGGTCATCTGCAATGCCATGAGATATGACAGCCTGTTCAAACAGCGCTCACTGAGCTAGTGCTCAAGTAGCTCAGTGATCAAAAATGTATTTTGATGCATTTTAGCTTTCATTTGTAGTATACAAAGGTATATATTTAATAAATAAAAGGGCCCTACTGAAGCCACCTCCCTTGTGGTAAGAATCAGCCACATGAACAAATGCCTAAAACATTATATGTCCAAACACTTCTATTGCTACAACTCTGCTAAGTTTCCATATTCAGCCTCTAATTCTGCTAAAGGAGTGAGTCAGTGCCTCCTTTAAATACAGGTCAGAAACGAAACAGTACATTTTCCTTTTCAGCTAACTGCTGACAGCCACTGAAGATCTATCTGTTATGCTGGAGTTACAATGGACTTGTATTCCAAGGCATAATAGAACACAGCCTCTGAAGAGTCATCCTTGAAGCCCTCTGCACACAATTTAAGCATACAATCAATTTGGTAATGCATAAGCAAATGCATAATAGAACACAGCCTCTGAAGAGTCATCCTTGAAGCCCTCTGCACACAATTTAAGCATACAATCAATTTGGTAATGCATAAGCAAATGATGCTTCACTGTAGAAAGAATTTTTTGGTTCCTCCACCTCATCTGGCACATGATTAAAAATGCAGTTAAGTGCAACATATTCCTCCTCCATGAGGAAGAAGGATGTATCTTTTAGCAAACGATGTCTTAAAATCAGTTTCACTGAACTGACAACAGAAATCCTCCATTCATCTCCAATTGTCAGGCTTTCATCCTTTTTGTTTGAATCATGAATCATCACAGGATGACTGACTCACAAAAAATATATTTGTCCAAAGGTGGATTTTCTTACTCTCGCATCTGCTATTTACCAAACTTAACTGCCTTTAAAGAAAGATTAATGTCTTTGTAGCTTGCCTCAATGTTGCAATAAAGTTCGTAACAGGCATCTGTCACAGTCATTACTATCTGTTGACCTAGTCTCAAGGTAGGATCAAGTAAAAAAAGAGACATGCCAAGCTGATATATGCTGGGGCTGACAAGTATCCTGACGTACATCCCTGCATTTGTTTCTAGCACTGATATTCCTCCCTAACCATCTCAATAGCGTCACAAAAAGAGCTGCAGAGCTAACACAGGCAAGTACTCCACTGGGATGTTAATGTTGAAATATCCACCCTTTTCAGTCACTACCTTCAGTGATCAGAACCTTGGTCTCCATAGATAGTAGTGTACTAACGAAACAGGGCACTACATCCCAACATAGGGGAAAGCCCTTAACAGTAAAACAGTACAAACCAGGTTTCTGGACTGCTCCTTAACTTACAGATATGTAAACTTTAAGTGCTTTTATACAAGCCATATTAAAAAAAAAGTGACAAAAGCCTAACTCCTGAAGAAAAACAAAGCAAAACAGAACACCACCATACACCAAGTTTAACTCCTCAACTTTCAGCCTCTTTTTCTCTTTTCTGTTTTTGCAGCAATTAAGTTCTCAGTTATGAAGGTAAACCTACAAAAAGAAATTACCCTGCAGCAAATGAGGGTATAAACATTTATAGTGCAGCTGATACCCTGTGGTATTCACTTATACCAACCTTTCACCCCTCTCCAGTAAACACAGCAAACTAAGTCTCACTTTACGGCACAAGCTCTGGAACATTCATTATAGGGTGTGAATACACACTTCAAGAGCTACCAGACCATAAATCCATACTTTCATTTGCACTGGGGCAACTTGTTCAGAGTCACTCTTTCCTGGGCAATGATGGAATTATCTGACTTACTTTCAGACATTCTGAACAATTATCTTCTTTTCCCATTTTTCTGCCACACTGCAGAGGTCTAAAATACTTTCCAACTTTCCATAGCAAGTGAACCTACTTTAAGTGCAGTTGTCTTAAAAAAATCACTAGTACCTGAATGCAATTAATTTCTTTTAAGACCAGCTTTTTTTTCAAGAACAAGGCAGCACATCGATGTGTAAGTCCTACATAAGTGACACAGGGTTTGGTGCCTTAAAGCTAGCAGAAGTCTCAGACAGTTCCTTTTTACAGTCCAAAACCTGCCTTGATTTAGGGTTAGCAACAATCTCATTTCAAGCAGGAGGCTGGACTGCAGACCTCCAGAGGTCCCTTCCAACCAGAGCTGCTAGGACAAGTGTCAGCACCTCATCAGGACCAAGATACGTAGCAGACCCTAATCTGAATGCCCTAACCCAAAACTTTAACATAAGAAATTGATGGTGTCAAGTGAAAGACACACCAGATTACTCAGAGAACAACTGGTGCATCTCCCAGAGCATCTTCCCATTGCCTCACTTTATTTTTAAGTCTACTTACCCTGGAGGCTAACTTGCTATGCAGGGTAGGTCAATGATGAATGCAGGAACACTGCAACTCTGCCTGCTTTAAATGCCCAAGGAAGTTGTTCATGTGGTACTGTCCAGCCAGATACTGGGCAGCTGTGCAGAAGTACTATGTACTCTCTCTCCTAGAAGCTCAGGAAAAGGAGCAGAAAAGCTCACAAGTTGGAATTATTTCATGCCCGCCACAGGAAAAAAGCAGCTAGCAAAAGAAGGCAGAGCAAAGCAATAGTGAATCCATCCAACACCTGATAAAACAGAAGTTGCACCAGCTCTTAAAAATCCATCTATGGCACATTCATAAGAGGAACGACCAATGAAATTACTTATTTGCATAAGCAACCCATCAAATTTTCAAAGTCAACATGGCAGCAGCAAATTATCGAAAGTGGTTGTTCACAACATCTGTCAAACAGAACCGAGATCAATTTTCAGAACACCCACTCCATTTCATTCCCTCAAAGTTCATCAATAGCAGTATTATTAACTTTTGGCAATTCACACTCTTCTTTGAAGTGGCAGTTTTCCAGGATGTTCTTGTAATAGTCCTTGAGATCTGCGTAAGTAGAGATGGTTTCATTTGAGTGCTGAAACAACATCAGTTTTTCATTCAGCAGCATCTGTACTTGATACTCTTCTTCAGGGTTTTTCACTTGATCACAGTGGTAAAGCACAAATACCAGGTTGGCGGCATAAGGCACGATCCGGCCAGTGCGAAATTTCCGATGCGCCTGCCTGATGTAATTGTTTGCCTTGAGAGGCTCATCATCTTTGAAGAAACCCATAAGGGCAAGCAGTGGCTGAAGTGTCTCTGCATGTCCAACTTGTACAATCACAGGTGAAGAAATCGGTTTTGAACTGAAAAAGAGAAATATACGAAGGATGAGCAAAAGCCTGTCCTTTAAAACAAATATACCAGCATATTGCACAACTGTCAGCAATGTAGGCTTCAGAAGAGTAGACTCTGTTGGGCATTGGAGTAAAGCAGCTCAAAACCCTGTTTGGGAATTTCAGTGTTATTATGGACTTCTTTTAAAGCATCCAAGTTTCCTAAACTTCGCCCTAATTTAAGGTATTAGCTTTGACATAAAATGCAAGAAGCTGTAACAAATGCAGTTGGGCTACAGCTAGAGCCCAATATAAATATGGTAAACAAAAGCAAGAAACAAATTAATGGTGTGCATCCATATACTCAGTACATCTCTTCAACTCCTGTGTGAACCTACTCGCTTGTGCTTTACCCAGGTATGGGATAATCCAGCGACTGTGCTAACATTAGTACACTGGGTTTGGATTAAATACAAGATTTCTAAATAGCATTGCTTCCTCTCATCAGGGATTTGAGAGAAAGTAGAGAACTGCCAAACCAGCTGCAAGGCTCTGCTAACAAACAAACCAAGTCAAGCCCTTTGTTAGATGTCAACATGCGGAAGGGCTCATGGACATTGCAGTAACTTATTATTTCTGTTAACACAGACCCACTGCAAATACATATGACCACTCCCCCGTCACCGGCTGTTTGGAAAAACTCAAGACACTTTCTTCTTTTTTCTTTTTAACCAAATACATTTTTTTACTACGTGTTTCACAAATTTCCTTTAGTACAAACCTACAGCTAAAATATAATAACTTTTCCCAGGAAACTGAGCTGTATTTAATAGGATTGATTAGAGTCAGTAACTTTTTTGTTGTTCTCTGGCAGATGCAAAAAGTGCCCAAATGACAAAGTATAATGAACTATTAAGTGAGATCATCCAAGACACAGTCCACTTCACAAAGACCAGTGAGTTATTATTAAAACATACCCTTTTTCTTTAGCTACATACTTCAAACAACACGGATTTTCTAAAAGTCTTTTTAATAGGCTTCTGCCTAAATTAATCGAAGGTGTTGTGAAGAGCCCCCACGTTATCATTATTTTAGCCCTGGAAAGTTTTTACGTTTTCAGCATTATTTTTCCTAGATTTGAGGATCAAAACCTTTTCCAGCTGCTGTAATAATAAGTGACAATTCAGTTTCAAGATGAAAATTAAGACTAAGTACAAACTTATTCACACATTAAGAAACTACAGTAAAGCGCTACTACCCTCTGACCTACCTATAACCATATGATTGCCTGCAGAAGCAGGCAAATTACTGATTTAACACACAAACTGCTTCCCTCCCTGACACACTACCACCAGTGCAGGGTTTTAAGGAGTGTTTCTTGCCTACCTCTATGACCACCCATGCTTTTAACTGTGTGTAATATAAGAACAGGGAGGT
The DNA here is from genome assembly GCF_034315485.1 of Pezoporus occidentalis. Lineage (NCBI taxonomy): Eukaryota > Metazoa > Chordata > Aves > Psittaciformes > Psittacidae > Pezoporus > Pezoporus occidentalis. The sequence goes on from NW_026915877.1 coordinate 6,326,583, forward strand.
TGGAACTAGGTGATGTTAGAGGTCCTTTCCAACCCTAACTATTCTATCATTCTATACCATGATAATTGTTTGCCTTGAGAGGCAAAAAACTGACTTCCCCTCCTCCCCCCCCATACTATTCAGCTGTTTAGAAGGTGTACCAGCACTCACCGAAGTTTAGTCTGATGACAGCAATCCAGTCATTGGAGGAAAACAGTTGTCCCTCCACATCTCATTAGTCCATTACTACTTATTCTCAAGAACACCAACTAGTTGAAAAGATTATACTCCCTCAGCACACAGGCCAGCAAACTGAGCCACTGATTCATACCATGAACGAAGCCTAAAACTAAGACAGCTTGCACAACACAAGGTTACATACTGTTCAACCAAAGGGAAGAGCTGGTTTGCTGCAAGAAGCAGCATTAGCCAAGATGAAAATCCACCCCTTGTTCCAGAGAAGGATGATGAATTTTGGGACCATCCCCAAGTGTCACTCAGAAGCCCACATGACTTATTTAGCACATGTAAACACATGCTTAGCTTTCACAAGTCAAGAGATCATGTTTGGTAACGCTCCTGCTGCCAGTAAAGTCCACCCACAGGTAAGACACATCCCTACTGGCCTGAAAAGAAGGCTCTACCTCTGCTCCAACCTAAAGTCTGAAGCAACTGAAAAATGGTTAGCTAGGGGATCTGCCTATACATTCAAACTTTGTTCAGATAAGCAGGAATTCAGTATGGGGACATGATGGGCTCTGTAATACCAGCTCAGTATAGCAATGAGCCATATATAGCCAGGTGTTTGTGCAGTCTGAAACATGTCTTGCACCATTCTGCTCCCTGGTGAGCCTGCAGCTCTTCTGACTATACTCCATAGACATGCACATACTCTCCCCTTAGGCAAAAAAAAAAACCACAATTTTTCCAAGTGAGCTAATGTCCTTTTAGATCCAGAATATTAGATATGCACAATACTCAAGACATCAAATTACATTGTAAATCCACACAGCATCCATGATGCTGTTTTCTTAATTCAGGACACCTAACACCTTTTCTAGTTAGCTTACAGAAGTCCGAGATACTTCCAGACAGCTTTAACAACCTCAAAACTCAGTTCCTGAGCAGCAAGTTGTTGCAGATTCTACCTGACAGATAACAATACGACTATTTTTACCATGTGGATAAATTCAAAAAGGTGTAATTTTCAAGCCCAATTAGTCTCACAAAGTCCTTTTACAATCCTCCTAGTAGAAACAATTTTTCTTCTTTATCTTGAGTAAAACTGCTGCATTTGTAATGAAACTTAACTTCCCATCTCTTTTTCCTGGTCATTTCAACATGCTGGGCAGTCCAGACCCTTGCAGATCTATCTTCACTAGCAACCTGCGCCTCTGCTGGAAAAAAAAAAACATCAGCTACCCTACCTCCATTTCTTGCATTTTTACCCATGTAAGGACCTTCCCATTAACCCTGGCTGCTTGATTTCTTTTAATAAGGAAACAACCTGTAGAAAGATGTTTGGAAATCATGACTGTGTCACCTAGACCACCCTATTTGGAACTCCTGGGAAAGATCCACAGGCAAGCAAGAGGTAAGTTTTCCTGTCACAGAGCCCTATTGGCAGCACTCTGGTGTATCATATTCTTCAAGCTGCTCATCAATGTTAATCTCAATCGTTATTTCTATTAAACTGGTCTGTAATTCCGATTTTCCCCTGGAGTTGGGTTTTCTCCTTTCCTTTCCCCCCCCTCCATTTATTTGTTTTCAAATCATCACACTTGCCAGCCTCCACAAGCTTCCTGGCTGAAGCCAACACACACTGGCTGTTATTTCAGCTATTTCATTAAGGTTCTTTTAGCACTCTTGGGAGATTATCACCCAGCTCTAGCAACTCAGCGCAGTTTTATTTGGTCCCAGCTGCACACCCTTCTAACACATGCCTGTTTTCAAATGTGGTGGTCTGTGTTTTATAGTTTACTAACCAAGAAAGCTAGAAATGTGAATATGCTGCTCAAGTCTCCAAAACAAGTGTTACACAGGCATTATTCACTCCACAGGGAGTGGATTTCACTCACCCATACCCCAACCCCAACCATAAGTTTCCAAACCAGGAAATTAATTATAGCATATAGACATACACACCCGCAGATTTTTAAAGAACAAGAAAAGAAAATCTCATGGAGACAAAAGAAGGAATAAACAAGGTGCTCACTCTCACCTGTAACTTGAGTTTTTATTTCACCTGCTTTAATCTCATTAAATCCTTATGCCAACAGGTCAAACCACCTTGGGAGACAAAACAAACCTCTCCCTCTCACACCTGTCCCACCATATTACTTTAACAAGGATTAAAAACTGTTTCCTTATGTGGCACAATCCTTCGTTTTCAACAGCCTCTTCAAAACTGTATACTTGGGTTTCTCACCAGTGCTGAATGTCTGATTTCTAAGACTACTCAAGCATTCCCTGTTCAGTATCTAGGGTTATGACTCCAGTTCATGTGCTGTTTCATATCATCTAACAACAGCAATAAAATTCACCATCAAGGTTAAAACAGTAATACTTTTAATCATGGGAGAAATCACAAAAGATTGCCTCTTCAGAACATGTACACAGGCAAAGGTTACTACTGCCCCTACATTTCTGATAAAGACAGGAGCACAAATCACAATAAGCAAAACACTGATAAACTCTGAACAGTAGCACAGGCTAATGGAATATTAAACACAAGGCCTGAGATTTCCACACTCAATCTTTCTTTACGATCAATAATGACTCAGTATCACATAGAAGCACTAAAGTTCTCAACATTGTACTCTGGCAACTGCCAATGCTATTTCAGTTCACTTTCTCCCTTTTATTTAGTACTAAAGGGTTTGATCAGTAGAAAAAGAAAAATAATCTCATTACTGACTTTAAAAGGAGATGAAGAGGCTGTGAATAAAACTGTGCCTTGAAATTTTAAGAGCTTCTCTGAATGGGACTGCTGGTGACTGGTTTCATGCTCATTTTATGGGGCACTTCCAGATGAGCAGAAGTGGCTGTCACTAGGCAGAACACAAGCAGGGCTCATTGAAGAGATGTGTCAACTTCAGCTACTGAACTGCCCATTGGTATAACCCTCTAAGGAAGTCTGACTGCAGCTGAAAATGAAGTTACTGAACAATACATCAGCATAGCCCTGAAAGATAAATTTCACCATGGAGAAGCACAGATATGGGATTTATCATTCAGGCAAATTCTACTTCTTAATCACAGCAGGTTCAGGTTTACCTTGAATTGTCCTAAGCACCAATGTGACTCAGCTAGAGAAAACCCAAATCCCAGGAGACAGTGGGATAAGAGAAAACATTCCCTACAGCAAAGCTTAACTGGCCAACCTTTAAACCTCATGCAAAAAAATCTCTCCAACAACTTCAAAGAAATTAAGTTTTAATAACTGCTAAAGAAGCAAGCTTCGACTACATTCTGTCCTTTTCCTCCCCAGTACAAAAGCTAGGACAAAGAACTCAAACTCCTCTATTTTCAGCTATGGTAAGAATTCTCATATATGGGCTGAATTCTCATAAGAATCCCTCCCACATCCCTTTGTGATTTATTTCTGGAGAAAACAGTTGGAGGAACCCTAAATCTGCAACAGAACTTGCAGAGATCAGGGAACTCAGTGGTGGGACTCGGAAGACAGCAGAAATACCTAACAGTGGTGTTGCTCAGGGTGTTAGCACAACTGGGGAGAAAGCAAAAGAAAAAACAGCTGTCAAACAGTATTAAGCCAATAATAATTCCACCTTAAATAGTACATCAAAAAACAGCTGTGCCCATTCATTTCCATAATCAGCACCAACAAAACAAAATGCCACTACAAATACTGTCAAGATTTTCTTCGTCCTGCAAGAGTTTATCACCCAAGGCTTCACTGCATTTCACTTCAGAGCTTCTGCAGTTTCAAAGGCTCTTTTCTGAATGATTCCACCTCTCACATTCTTGCAGACTTCAGAGATTAAATGAATTACTGTTCAGCATCATGATGATGCTAAATGTTGTAGCACCATGATGAGCCAAAACCAAATCAAGAGGGTCAAACTCTTCCTGTGGAAAGTGAATACTGATAGATCAGTTAATTTGTATGTTAGTTGCCTAGATACTGTTTTGCTTAGGTTCTTAATTCCTTAGATGAAAGGATATGACTCTATAAAAGTTGCTGAGATACCTTTCCAGAGCAATACTGAAGAAGCAAATAATAGGTAATTAATGTGAGAGATTAAGTATGCTCTGGAAGGTTTGAAAGGCACAAGCAACACTTGAAATACCTGGTTCTAGGCAGAGAGATGAAAAGACACATTCCCAGGGGAGGTCCCCTGGACTGTCCAGGTATCTGAGAGAAGCCAGCACATGCACAGACACTTCAGAAATGCAGACACAGGGATACTGTTGAACATGCTACAAGAACCTGTGGGGAATTTTATACCTCTACCTGGTTTCCCCAAAAGCACCATTTAATCACATCAGAAGCACTATCTTTGAAAGGTGAAGCTATCAAAACTGACTACACAATATGACACAGCTGTTTGAGGTATTTGCAGTTTATAAGTCTCTGATTTTCTGGAAATGGAGACCTGTGTATTTTTCAGGTGTACTTATATAAACTGTGTGGTCTACTGAGCTGTACAGCTGGGACACTGCTCTGTGAATATACGAACATATTATTACAGGGATCAGTTTACCCATCACATACACAACTCCCTCCCCTCTGAACAGACAGTGTCGAGTTTTTATTCCTTCCCTCCCTCCCCCCTTAAGTTACATATCACTAAGTAATTAGCAGAGGTGACAAGCACCTGGTCCACAAGTTATCATCACAGGCATTCCCCAGTACCCCAAAGCATCAAGGGGACAGAGTGGGGACATCCCTAAAATGGCCCCATACAAAGCTATAATCACACACACCTTCAAGCTCTCTGAGGTGACTGTCTGGGGAGCGCAGTTCCAATGCCTCTGACCTGGCTCTGCAAGAGCCACTCCATACCTCAGAGTAAGTCCATTACTACATCTGGCTATAAACTGTTCTGCACTTCAAATAACATCAATTACATATCTACACATCATAGCTCAGGTTATCCTCCAGTGAGTGGTCAAGTACACTGGTTTACAGCTCCCACCAAGGAACACAGGACATTCTGAACCTGCTGATGCACTCAAATAACCAAGAATCTGCACTGCGCAAAGATGGGATCCCTGTAGCAAAGAAAGGTTTAATAAAAGAAATACCTAAAAACCTTGGATCTGAGCAAAAGGATTTTTTTTTTTTTACCCAATTATATCACTTCTACTGCATACGTGGAAGCTTTGTGCTCTATTCCCTTTGTACATACTATAAAAAGATAGTTTTGAACACTTAATTGGTTTTACATCATATATTGAATTCTTTTGTACTGAGTCATAGGCTTGAATGAAGTGATTAAGGCACTCCTAAGTGCGACTAGTTAGCAGTAAATGACTACAGAAAGGTTGTGAATTTACCTGCAAAGAGGAATGCAAATTACATGAAACAACAAAAGCTATCTGGCAGTGTTCAAGGCCAGATTGGACAAGGCTTTGAGACACCTTTGGAAGGTGTTCCTGCCCATAGCAGGGGGATTGGAACTGGATGATCATTATGGTCCCTTCAAACCTAAACCATTCCATGATTCTATGACAAATTGGCAAATTGAGCTGTTTACCATATGGCTTAGCCTGGTATAACTACATAGATCACCTTCACTTGATCTTGAACTACATCCGATTTCAAGTTAGTCTGAACCTGCTTACTCTCAGAGGAAACCGCCAAATACTACTCAACGTGTATGTGCAGCTAGGTTAGTATTTTCAGTCATTAGCCACATACTTTAAATAGTGAAATAGCTACACAAAGTTTCCAGTTTCCAAACACTTCCCATTTTCCAAAGCCTTATGGTAATCCACTCGGACAGTACATGTAAAGTACTAACAGGAATTTAATATTCTTTCAAGAGCAAGAAGGGTAGACTTGTTAAATATTTGAAGCTAGAAGAAAAAAGACATAAAACAGCTTTAATGAATATCTGATGTTCTTGAAGTGTGCCACAACCGATTTCCAAATCCACCCCTGTCCATGTGTAGCTGTTAAGATTGTTTTGGTTTTTTTTTTATAAGACTGGCAGCTTCCTATTTCATTAGCTATGAAAATACATGGATTTCTTAGCTGTACACAGAGTTCCTGTTGGCAGCAGAGCACTCCCAGATCACAGATGTAAGGCTTACCTGGGAATTTCACAGAAACCTGAAGCCAAAAAGTAACATATCTTTAAGCCTTCTATGCACAGTTTTCCTACAGATTCATACCCTATACTGCAGCAATAGGAGCTTCCTCCTGCCACGGTAATGTTTCCCCTTTCTCCTCCCAAGATCAGTATGCCAAATCTTCCAGCTAGGCAAGAAGCCAGTGAACAATGGACTTCTGCTGGCAGTCCCATGCAACACACAGACCAGATATGCCTCTTGAGGAAGGATGAAGGCCCATCAACTCCAAGGTTATTCCTACCATCAGCACTATGTCGGTGTGGGGAGATAACATACTAGGTTTTGGTCACTAGCTGTAGCCCATGTATGAGCCACTAAGAATATGTCTGAGCTTTGTGGCTCAGAAACAGCAATGCCTCACTGCTTCTTCTGAGGTAAGGTGATGCTCATTGATTGTTCCTCTACACCCCAACACTGAAGCATCTCTAAATACCACAGCTTTGGGAAATAGAACATTTTCTAATTGTTTAAACAATCACTGGCTGATAAGAGCAGCCTTTCAAGGATTCTTCCCTGGTAGCCCAACTGCAGGTGAACATGCACATATGTATGACTACCTGGCAGTTTTACCATCATAAGGAAGAACACTGACACTTTCAGTAAGCCCTAGGCTCCAGTGGGAGGGAAACCCAACAGCTTAGTGAGCAGTGTTTCCCCATTAGTTTCTTCACAACACACTTGCATAGCCTGACTCTGCATTTTCTATCTGTAGCAGGAAGACTTGGGGAAAAATGCAATTCTTAAGTCTTCACAAAAATAAAGTGCCTTATGGACCAAGACAACTGTCCAAATATACCACTTCAATACAACAAATTACCTGGTTAATTATATATTCAACTCTTGTGATACTTATTTTGGTTTTGGGGGCTTTTTGGGGTGTTTTTTTTTTTGTTTTGTTTTGTTGGGGTTTCTTTTGTAATTAAGAAAATGTGTATGGAACATACAGAGTCCTGGCCCCCAAATTCTCCCTAGAAACATGCCCGTGACATTTCCTTGCAGACTGGTAAGAAGGTATGGAGGAATGCGGTCCTGAAAGGCCCACTACGACTGTGGTTAGGTCTCAAAGAATAGATGTTTTCTACTGAAGAATTAACCTTGATTAGATGCTTATATTTCATTGATACTGAATGTGTAGAAGAATAGGGTCCATGCATGGGTGTGCTAACAGCAGGTGGTCACCAATACCAGCTGTTCATAAATTCAGTATCAGACCTATGTTCCTGAATAGATATTCCAGCACCTTTCCACCATCTGTCTGGATTGGGACAGTTGAAAAAGCAATCCTATAGTGAAAATCTATTTCACAGGCTTCATAACTTTCTTGCAGTACAGCAAGACCTATACAGAAGCGACCATTGCTAGTTTAAACCGAGGATTCTACTGGAATTCATATGATGAAAGATCCTAAAAATGTCTGAAACTTCTGCACTGTAAATTGAAGGTGGGACTAATTGGCAGTAGGTATTTATTGCCACCTTCATCACATTAAGGATAGATTAATCAGCAGAAGATGTTTTTCCCAGAAGGAAAAGTGAGCTTTAACAAGGCAACTAGTAAGGCAATTAAATTCACTGAGCAAACAGACTGCAAGACCAAGCATCACTTCATGGAAGAAACAGGGTTACAGTAAGAGCAAGGTTTATCTTTTTAAATTCAGCTGAAACTGAGAATAAAACCAGGACAAAGCTATTGAATATAAAAACACTGCTCTCTACTGCCAAGCCTGTAACAGAACATAATGCAGATCCCTCAGCTTCTTGCTGGAACACAAATGCTCTCCTTTCTGCTCTTGGATAGCCAAGCCTAAGCTTTTCAGAAAGAAAAGAGAACCTCAAGCAAGGATAATGCTCTGGAAGTAAATTTGTTGCTGTTAAATTTTTAAGGTAAACAGCCAGTTACAAATCCATGTCAGACACTGCTAAATTGAAATAGCATTCCACTAAAAGACATTTTATCATCACAAAGGTTAATTTTCCGAGTAATCAACGCTGCAAAGTGTTTACTCTGTTGCCTTAAAGTCACACAATACAACAGAAAAATTTTAGAAGGCTACTCATGCACCCAGAGAGGCACAGCCAAATACCTCCTGTTATTAACACAGGCACATACTTTTATTTGCATGGTTTTTGTTTTTATTTGTATTCTCATATTGCCATGGGATCCGGGATAAGTCTCTCTTATCCCGGATAAGAAAGCATCAGTTGCATCTCAGCTCTCTAGACCGCAGGAGACAGGAGCTGTTCCAACACATGGGTAGTGGCAGACTTCCATGTGTTCCCAAGTGCACCGGGTTACCCGATCCGGATTATACTCAAATCTTCGGTGCTTTGAGACTGCCACCTTACGTTGTGGAATGGAATAACATGCTCCCTTTGTGCAAAACAATACACTTCGGAAGCTTTCAGTTCCCATTCAGGGCGCAAACTACACAGACCATTCACCCAGCTTTGAACTTTCCCAGAGTTTTAGGGTCCCGATCTTTTACACACACGCGAACTCGCTATCTGCTTCCCCTCTGCAATAGCAATGCAATCCCCGAGATTGCAAGTGAACTTCTGCAGCCAAAGCTGAAAGACAAAATGAAGTTATCTTTGTCCTTTAATGCTCTGCCTCAGACTTCTGCTGCTCCCCAAGAAACCTGTTCCACCTTACAATTTAGTGACTGCTGATCTAGTTCTCAATAAATCAGAAGTACAGATATAGCTTTTTTCAACTACAGCTTTTGGTTTTGGGGGGGGGGGGTCTATTATTGAACTTACAGGGGTATCTTGCATGCAGTTGTAGATGCAACTGCAACCAGTGCCTGTAATTTAAGGACTGAAAGGCTGTCACTGTTCAAAAAATGAATGACACTAAAAAGAAACAAAACTGACCACTCTCCTTGCAGGAGTCAAGCTACATTTAGAAGTTATGTTTCAGATTTCAGAAGCACAAGAAGGGTCTTAAGGGCCTTGCTGTCTTTTTCTTAATCCATGGGTCTTCCTCAACCTCTTATTCCCAGTTCTCGCTTTGTTTGTTCTTAAGAGACAGACACAGCACATGACAGAGGCAATCACAGCAGCATGCTTGTCAATCTATTCACAGTTGGGTGTTAATGACCTGTGCCCTAATGTATTTTCCATTTAGTTCTCTGGTAAGCTGAAGAAAGGACGCAGTGAAGTTTATTTAGACAGTGACCTGTCACTACCATTGCTTTAACGCCACTATTACTAAAATGAGAGGTACCACAGACTCCCACACAAGCCTTAAATTTCCAGACACCAGAGTGACCGAATGATAACACAATTTCTTAAGCCAGCTTGGCTGCAGAGGGGTCACTATCACCATTTATTTCAGTCATTCCACAGCAACTCCTCCCCAAAGCCAAACTTACTTATGTTTTCAACTGTCACGTGCTAACCCATTCATGGCAAAATGAACACAGGTGCCTCCTTTGTGCCAGCTGGCACACAGCACTAGTAAAATTCAGAAAGGCCCCTGACCACCAGTGCCATGCAGAGTCCTGTACACTCCCACTCTTGGCTTTCATTGCCAGCCCTACATGGCCTCCTTCCCTCTGCTCACGTAATCATTACAGCAGGACCAATGCACTAATCTGGATGTAACTGTTGAGAAAGTTTATGTGTACACTTCAAAGGCTAATTTTCAACACATTACTTTCTTGCATGCTAAGTTGACACTGTTAAAAACACACAAGTCTGATTTGTGAGTCAGGTTTTCCAGGTGAATCACAAAAGTAATTAAGATAAAGACTATTTTTAATATTTACCTAGGTATGACTCCCCTTTAGAAAGTAACCATATTATGAATTAAATATCACCTCAACATTCCTTCATCACTCAGAACTCCAGTGATGAATACAGGTCTCTCTGTATCCAGCAGTAATCAGCAAAAAAAGCCAACTGACTGCTTCAGAATTATGCTTCAACTGACTTAACACACAGTTCTACTACTGTTAATGCCCAACTTGGATCCTCAGTCAGCAAACTCTTACAGGAACAAAACTTTTCTGTCTTCTCTACTATAAAATGATTATAATCAACTTTATGGATCATTCCTCAGAAAATATGAATGCTACTTCTAACTTCAGTCTTCCAAGGAAAAGGAAAAAATAAACATCTTCCAATGGGTTATCGTGTGAAAACACAGCCAGCCTCAAAGATCAATGACTCATGCTTTTGTTTCTGATATATAGACACTATGAATATTCTGCTAAGTGTAGAGTAGATCTACTTTAATACACTGATTATAGAAATGAAGCTCCAAGGATGCTAGGAGGGCAAAAGCATCCACCACATATAACTGATGTTTACATATCAACAGCAAAGACAAATTGTTACTTATAAATTGGTTTCTATTAAGTATTTAATAGCACGATACAATCTTAAAATCATAACCTTGATAGCATGTGCTTTTATAGACATTTCCACACTTATCTGCCAAGGTATTCATTCAAGTGACTGATCACTAAACTGTGAATTTACAATTCTTTGGTTTGCTTGAGGAACAAGCACACAGGTTGTAAATTAACGCTCACATGAATGCACTGCACTTAAGCCTAAAGCAGCTCTCAAAGCAAATAAACAGAAAATATTACTAGCACGTGAAAGCAAATGCAGGCAATTGCGACACAAATACATCAACCTGTAAGTGAAGCCTGTTTTCTCCACACCACAACAGAGCCCAGTTGCGTTCCTATTTTACTTTTTCCCCATCATACTGATGCACACAAGATCAACACTGAACAGATAATGAATCATGACTGCTGACTGACACCAGCTCACAGGAGTAAACACTACACAAAAATGGCACAGATATCTCCAATTTTTAAGAAGGTATAAGAATGGTTAAATCCATGACACTAAAGGCATTTTTAAGGGCTGTGCAACTCAGTGGTTGAAGCATCACTGCTATTGTTCTTCCACTCACACAAAATTACTGTTGTCAAATCATGTCAATAGATGAAAACAAACCATTTTATCAGACCAGCATCTTTTGAAGACACCTGGGTATTGTATCTTCAAGCCTACTAGCAGCTAGTTGTGAGACCTAATACATTCCTATAGCTACAGTGTTTCCCAAACTACAGCTTTGCTGCAAAAGAATAAGGGTAGGAAACTAAATATCCTAGCTAGAGTTGCTGGACTGGACAGCTGAACTACTGACTGGATTAATGCAACAAATCAAGGTATTTACAAGGACCTCATGACAAGAGCATCTTTATTCTGGTCTAACACAGCACTGAGTATCCGGCTCCAAGTCTGACCTTCTCTAGTTTTGACAAAGCAAGTTTGTAACAACAAGGCTGGCTTGCTGTTACAGCTCTGGCCTCTTGGATCCTGCAACAGCCTGCTCTGGGTTAAAATCGCTAATTCTTTGGTTTGCCCTGTAATAACTCTTTTTCCACAATTGCATTCCAAACACCTTTAATCTGAACAGAAAGCTTTAATAATGAAAGAGACTCAAGCACATGCAGAAAGAAAGGCTACACACTGAAATGCTTAAGTAACCAGACAACAGACTGTATCACAGGAATGCTTTGAACCCATAGTCTTCCATTTTTGTTACACATGATTCTTAACAAGGACATTTTAAACAATTGTTTTAACTCAATGGCTTCTTCTCAAACTGTGCAGGAAGAGAGCACCATTACCAGACTGCAGTTGGCTGCCCCTTGAAGGCCTGTGTGTATTAGTAAGTTAAAAGGAAATACATTACTTGGGTATAAACACATGAATGGAAAGAAAAAAAAAACAAAAACAAACAACAAAAACAAAAAATCTGAAAACAAACCAATCTCCTTAACATAATATTGCTCAATTAAAAAATTTATTCTTTCCATTATAGTTCTCCCAGCTCAAACTCTCCTAACATTATTAAGTTTAGAAGTACTTCTATTCACATGACATCCAACTCATGACTGACCACAGAAAGCCTGTAGCCAAAGCACAAAAGCCTTTTTATTTACCTTTTGCTCTCTTCCACTGCTTTGTCCAAATGCTGGAAGATATCTTGGAATAAAATGCAGCTGGAGCGACTATTTATGTCATAGCCATATCCTCTCTTCCAGTATTGCTTCAGGTCATTCAGGTATTCCAGTACCTAGTTAGAATTCACAGGTTTTTACTAGTGCACAAAGGGAAAATAAAAACAAGCCTTAAAACCCCCACAAACAGGAGCAACGACACCTCCACACACTGCACGAAATCAACAATTCTTTGACACAAACACTCCCAACCAACCAAACATCAAGGCTTCAGTTGAAGCTGCTTTAATATAAAAACAAACAAAGACTAAAGAGCCACCAAATTCAGCATCTTGTCTCTGATCACGCTTACAATCAGGCCTAGGGAAAGCAGCAGGCATCCTTTCCCAGACTCCACTAACTTTCAGCTCTGGATTTTGAGCCCCAAGGTGGTTTTCTACAAATTTAATAGACTTTGGTGGATTCTCTCCCACAATAACCCAATATCTCCTTTGAACCTACCAAGTTTTAGCATTAATAGTACCCTGCAGCTTGGCTACACACTGTGTTAAAAAAAAACATATTGCAAACCTGCCTGCTGTTAGCTTTATGTAGTACCTGCTAACTACTGCACATGACAAGACCACCACTATCCACTGCTTTTTAAAGCATTTCTGATTTCACATGATGAAGGTCAAAGTTCTTTAGCTTACTTAATCATTCTTCAGATCAAAGCAGTCTCATACTTTTAACTGAGTTTGTCTATTTCTATGTTCTAGAGATGTGCATATGTCTCAAAAAGACAGAACTGTGCCTTGGAGTTATGTAAGAGCACACCATGCACTCCTTGTTCTCTGCTCCATTTCTTATGACTCCTAACATTAAATTTGTTTGATTTTTGCTCATTAACTTACTGTAGCTGAGCCAGCGTTTTCATGGATATATACCATCAGAATTTCACTTCTCAGTGGTACAATTTATCTCAGCTATCACCAACTTGTATATGAAGTTTTAACTTCTTACTCCATACACATCACTCCACAGTGAATGCCATGTGCCCCTGTACTGATATGGAATTCACACTCACAGGGTCCCCCTGCAAAGCCTTTCAATTCTTATTGCCCCAGATTCTTATTATCTTAAGTACCTTCCTATAATCAGGAAGCACAGGTCTCAGCAGAAGTCCTCTTTGAGAGGACAGCATTTACCCCTAACTATTGCCTACCCTTTAGGCAACCACTTACTGAACATCAGAGGGAACATCAGGTACTGTTTGAAACAAGAGGAACCATCATAAGTCTCATTTATCCGGCCTCTACTAGGTTTATTAACAGGCATTACATTTAGAAATCTGATAAGTACCTAAAAACATAGAAAAAGTCTTAGAGGACCCAGAAGACCTCATCTGATGTCTTCCGGAATCAAGGCATTTTATCTCATGATTATCCTTTAGAAAACAAATCTGTCTAGAGCATTTCAAATGTTAGAGAAATAAAAGCATTATATGAATTAAGCACAACAGGAAAGGACATTTTTAATCAGACATATCAAGACTGCACCAGTACTGAAGTCTGAATAAAGAAGGAAATTTCAGTCTTGCTGCTCAATTAGTCCAAAGCTCTTTGGAGACTGTCCTGGGTCCAGCAGTAACAGTCATTTTTCTCCTTCTCAGCAGCTGGTGCAGTGCTGTTTTTGAGACTTTTGGCCTGGGAGCAGTGCTAATAACACCAATGTTTCTAGTTGCTGCTAAGTAATGTTAACTCCGACCAAGGACTTTGTGAGCCTCATGCTCTGCCAGGGAGGAGGGGAAGCCGGGAGGAAGCAGAGACAGGACACCTGACCCAAACTAGCCAAAGAGGTATTCCACACCACAGCACATCATGCCCAGGATGGAGAACTGGGGGCAGTTACCTGGAAGGGCTAGATCACTGCTCAGGTTGGGCTGGGTATTGGTCGGCGGTTGGTGAGCGGTTGTACTCTCTCCTCTTGTTATTCCCCTTATCATTATTATTATTGGTGGTAGCAGGAGTGGTTTGTGTTACACCTTAGTTACTGGACTGTTCTTATCCCAACCCGTGGGAGTTACATTCTTTCAATTCTCCTTCCCATCCCTCCGGGAGCAGGGGGACAGGAAGGAGGGGGAGTAAGAGAACAGCTGTGTGGTTTTTCTGAATTACTGACTGGACTTAAAACCACAACAGAGGCCAAAGTGCTTCATTATGTTGAGGAATTATAGGGCACACAACTTACAACTCCTTGCACAGTCAGAAGTTGTATCTGAACACCATGGTACCTTTTGAAGGCTTCTCAAATATCTTTCCCATTTAGCACGTACAGAATCATAGAAAGGTTTGGGTTGAAAGGAATCTTAAATATCATCTCCCCCCTCCCATGGGCTGGGACACCTCCTGCTAGTCCAGGCTGTTCAAAGCCACACGTACCTTGGCATCTTCTTCACTGAAGAGTGAACACCATGGGGAGGTCACATTTTTTATAGCTAACTCATATGAGCAGGTGAGAAAAGCCACTTGAACAAGATCTGCAATAAAGCCAACAAACAAGCAAAGGATAGACCACTGCTACACAACTAGCAACTTTCAACTTGACTCTAAAATGAAATGTAACTACAATTCAGCAATGCAGACAATGTAAGCCAATTGCCAGCCCAGAGGCCAAACACCAAAAATAAGATGTTTTCAACCGGATTGTTCTGAATCCTAATTCTGGACTCCAAGCTTTTCATGTTACATTGCTACAAGAGGAAAACAACAGCATTTCACACCAAATGCTGCACATCTGCTGATGTACATGCTATAGGTATCGACTACTAGTGTGTCCAAACCACCACAAAAGACAGAAAAAGTCAACACAGAGAAGATATGTCTGCTCAGCACAGAGCAGTCTTTCACTACCACTACTCTACCTTCCACATTTCCAGCTGAGTTTGAACAGCAGTGTGCTGCAATTTTGGGACCATGGCTTTAGGAACATGCTAGAATTAACAGCAACACTTATTTGGGGGGATTCCCTCATCACTTGACCACACAGTGAAACCTAGCACTTCTATTCTGGACAACTGAAGTTACCACATGGACACACAGGTCCACGTTTTCCTGACGTTATTTGTGTGTTTGAACTGTAACAGGTTTAAAAAAAGCTAAACCTTTTTGACAAAGCAGAATTAGAATAACAACACTGGTTTGCCTCCAAGCAAAGGAAAAGTTGATTTCACCTCCAGAAAAGGTATTTTCAAACACCTTTTTCTTCTGACCACTAATAAGCATTCATTACTGCAATACCAATATATATTTACTGCCTATGCAATTAATCAGAGACTGTATCTCCCTTTTACACCATGATTTTAGTTACCTTCTCTCCATAACTACACATCTTGGAAGTCATTCTCAAGCAGAAGCCACTTGCAACAGGCATTCATTACCTGCATTTAGCTCCTCCACCGGCAAACACAAGGCACTTGCAACCTTCTCCACGACCTTCTTCATCTCTGGCCCCTCTTTGAAGGCCTTCACCTGGCACATCGCCGTGGCGTTCTCTTCCACCAAGGCTACAAACTTGGCGCAGTGATCAAAAAATCGCATCAAGGAATCATTAACTTCCACCTCTGCTTCTGAAAGCAAACACAGGCGTCAGGGACGCAGTCAGACACCTCCCCAAGGGCAGTCCATCCTCCACAGCGGTGTTCCTATAGGGGGAAAGCGGGGTCCCCCCCCAGCCCGGGCACGCGGGACATGGGACTGGCCTCACGGCTTCCCTCAGGCCCGGGGCAGCGGGGAGGACTTGGGGGCTCGCTCAGGGAAGGGGGGACAGATGTGCGCCCGGTCTTACCGTCGCTGCCGAGGCTGAAGGACGGTCCGAGCCCGCGGCGGAAGGCGGCGCCGCTCTGCAGGCAGCGGTGCTTGGAGCTGCTGGCCAGCACCAGGCGGCGGCGGGCGGCGAAGAGGGCGGGGAAGCGGGCGGCCAAGCGGCGGGCCAGGTGCTCCATATCGCGCCGGCCCTGTGGCGCCAGCCGCCCGTCGAGGCTCTCGTTATACCACATCTGCCAGGCGGCTAGGTCGGCAGCGGCGGGGCAGGCTGCTGCGGCAGATCCTGCGTCAGCGGCGGGGCGGCGGCGGAGGAGGCGGGCGTGCAGGTCGCCCAGGCGGCGGATCTGCTCGGCCGTGGGGTAGCGGGTGCCGTGGCGGAGCAAGGCGCGGAGCTGCAGCGGCGCGCAGGAGGGCGGCAGCCCGGACCCGACGGCGGCGGGACCCAGAGACAGCGGGTCGCGCACCAGGTACGGGTTCACATCCTCGTAGCGCGACTTGGTGCCGAAGTAGCCGTTCAATCCCGCGCTCGCCACCTCCAGCAAAGGGAGGAGAACGGCAGAAAGGAACACAGCTACCACCCGCAGCGACGCCATGGCGGCAACTGCAGGGCTCCTGCAGGAAGAGGCGGGGACGAGTTGCCCCGCCCTCCTCCCCCTCGCCTGCGGGCCCGCGCCTCAGCGGGGCGGGCTAGCAACCGGGTGAGGGTGGTGCGCCCTGTGTAGAGCGGCGGATGCCGCGCGGCTCGGCTCGATCCCTCAGGACTGTACTTGTGTGTTAAAACCGCGCCTTTATGACTCATTTATGGATCCTCAGGGCACTAAAGACCCCGATTCTCACCCCCACGCTTGTGCCTGCCTTGGGTGGGCACCAGCCAGACGAGGCGTGAGGCAACGGGGAGATGGCGGCTTCCCTCAGGTCGTGGTAGGTCCCCATAGTACTTCACCCGTGAGGGTGCAAAGAAAAGCCTTTTTGACCCTTTTATGGCCCCCCATGATGCTAAAGACCCCAATATTCACACACAAGCACACACCCCCTTGTGCTTGCTTTGGCAGGGCTTGGCCTTCAACATGGGATACATCATCCTCCACACTGGCCAGTAAGTTGAGTAAGCAAAGCCAAGAAGGGGCTTTTGACGGCATTTTTTTTTCTCTTTTTGCCCAAAAGCTGACGAATTCCAGTCAACAGTTTAGGGAGCATTGTTGAGCGGGGGATTGTGGGTCACTGCTGGTGGGGATGGCATTGCAGATCAAAGGCAGTGCAGGGTGTCAGGGTTTTGTAACAGGGTTTATGTGTTCCCAGCAGGAGGGAGTTCATGTGGAAATAGGGAGCTGTGAAAAAGTCGAACATGTGGGTGTGAAGTTTACAGCCAGGGATGCTTCCAATCAGGAGTGGTGTCCAGAAAGACACCAGTATTGTTTATAATCCTCACATCCCACTGGCATCATCGGTGGCACAGCATGATGGCATTGTAATGGGCTATATAGAAAAGCTTAGAAAGGCTTAGAAAAGCAAAGGCATCCTGTGGAAAAGCCTGAGCTGCCAGTGATGTGATGGTTATAAAACAATTTGAGCAAAGGCATAAGCAAGAAAAAAACCCATCCGCAGTGCTGAAGATACCCATTTTAAAGAAAACCCTCACTACTAAATAGGTAGCTAAGGAAACTGAGTGACTTGTAAGAGAACCAAGGCTTGAGGTTAACAGAAGCATCTCAAGTCTCGGGAAAAGGGCTTGGCTTTTGACCTATAGCATGTCCTCGTCAGACCTATGTTTTATATACAGAAAGATCAGCTACTTTGCACCCTGCCTACACAGTCAGGCTATTGTGCATACAATTGAGAATTTTCACTGAATAAAGTTTTTCATTATATATTTAGTCAACTAAAATTCTGTTGGAAAATGCGTATCTCATCTGTCTTCCACCTCATTAAAAACTGAAACAAGGTGTTAAGGTAATGATATGATAATGTACAAACAGTTAGGGTAGGCAAAACCTTTAAAGCTGAGAGAGAAAGGGGAAATGAAGGTATAAGTATGGGTTTTAAAGTTTCTGGACAAAATTAAGGGCTCTCTATGGTGGTGTGACTTAGCTCTCTCCAGTGATAGTGTGCAGGACTACACTGTCATGTTTCCTAGTGCTTTGGGAAAGGAAATAGTACAGTATGCAAACTAAATTACCTCGCTGAAGGCTTTGGCTTGGTCCTCTGTTGTGTGAAAGGTTACTTCTTACCAGGTATAATGGAGATTTTCAGGGTATATAGCAAAAATTTTTGGCAGTGAGAATTTTGTTCTATATGTTTCATAGAGATGCAACTAATAAGGGGTTGGATTTGTGATCTCTTCATACCTAGCAGCAGGTATGTTAGCTGTCTACAGATTAATTCCACTTCAGTGATAATGCACTCAGTTGTTCTGTTGGGACTTGTGTTTCAGCTGTATCTGGGGTGTAGTGGGTGTAGTGCCAAGTACTTCACTGTTTCTGTCGCCCTTTGTGGCCTGTTCATCTGAGCCTTCCACAGCATGCTGCTTTTCTTGTGCTGGGATCTTGAGGCAGTTGTGGGTAAGTACCAAGCAAATACAGTGCTGGGAGGCAGACAGGTTTGGCACTTGTAACATAAGTCTTCTAAACAGTAACTTCAGGAAAGAGGAGCAAAGCCTGACTATATCAGGACACAACAAACACATACAACCAAACAGTGCTTCCGTTCCTAGACTTTTATTTTGTGTTTAAAATATTCCAGGAAGTGTTTTCATGCACAGGGTGATTTTACACCAGCATTCTGGAAGGATTTCTGGATATATGGAATATGTTCCTGGACAGCATCTACTCGCTCCCTCAGGAATTGATGCACTTGGCAGTCCAAGACCCAACAAGACCCTACTGCTGTCTTTAAGCTACCTTAAAGGATCTGAAAGGAAGAGGAACAATCCCATGATGATTTGGAAGAGGTGGAACACATTAAGCAGATAAACTCTTAATGACTGCATATGCATCTCACTGGTTATGGAGCTCTGCTGGAAAGGGCTTAGGTTAAACATGAAAAATACAAGTTTGTGCAAGAAGGTGAGGCTAATAACTAGTTATTGTTTAATAAAATAGGACATTGTCTACTCTAAACCAGTGGTAATTCAAAACCAGTGAGACAAACAAAAGCATTGTGATCATTTGTCTAGTACAGCTCTTTTGGATGTAAGTGGTTCTTAGGAAATTGTTATTATTCCACTTCATTAAAAACTGAAACAAGGTGTTAATGTAATGATATGATAATGTGCAAACAGGGTAGGCAAAGCCTTTAAAGCTGAGAGAGAAAGGGGAAATAAAAGTATAAGTATGTGTTTAAAAGTTTCTGGACAAAGTTAAGGGCTCTCTGTGGTGGTGTGACTTAGCTCTCTCCCAGTGATATTGTGCAAGACTACATTGTCATGTTTCCTGGTGGCTAAGTAATTTGGAGTAATTTTCTCCCCTCTGAAATTTTAGCAATTTCAGAGGGAGGAAAATGCAAATACTCCATTATCATTTCATATGATCTTCTTTAATTTATATTAGGCATATCTAACCATTTAATGTAATTTCTAGCATATCATCTTTTATAACAAAACCAGCACAAAACTGCATAGAGTGAGGTTTTCAGAAAATACTATTTTAAGTTGTTTTGAAAACTATCAAGGGTATTTTATAAAATACTAAGGAAAATTCCATCTTCTGCATAATTATTCACTGCAACAAATCTATAATTGGCTTTAGTAGGAAAATGACTTGGCATATTACAGCAGTATGTACATGAGCTTATGTGCATGAGGGAGAAAAAGAACTCATAGAGTTTTTCATTAAAGATCATAAATATTAAATTTTAAAAATATGAATTTGAAAGGCAATTAAATAAAAACTGGTTTGTGATCACAGTTTCTATGGAATTCTGTGTCCTGAATTGTCAAGTGAAGGCAGTCTCCCCCCACTGCGATCCCTTACTTGCTCTATCACATCACATTAAATTGTCACATCTTAGTATATCACATTCAGTTATGTATTTTGAATGGCTTTCACAAATTTTTTTTTATGTAGCTATTGAGATGGGGAAAATGTTATCCATCACATATTGTTCAGTGAAGAGGTGCTTCTATTTCCACTTCTAATATTTGAAAACATCAAGAGAAAGAGTTGCTTTTACATCACGTTTCATATTTGATGGAGTCTGAATCCATAGAGGCCTTTGTGGCCACTGGTTACACAGGAAATTTTTTAGTGCTGCTCTCAGCTGAAAATGTTGCTTTGTTTGAATGGTTGCACATGAAGCTAGGCTCTTTTCAGAATTTCTGTGCATCATGTTTGTCACCTTTAGAAATAAAGAAAGACCAGATGATTCAGATGCATAGTGCCTACGCAGCCTAAGTTGAGGTATGTGAACATGATTGCTCAGATCAACAGACAGGCCAAGTGTGTTAAAAATTGGATAGATACCAACCTGCCTGATGCTGCTTAGTCAAGTGCAGCCTCTGAGTGCTGAAAATACCACTTTTTCCCCCTTCAAAGCTTTTCTTCCCATAGAGCATTATCTTTTCTCTGGAGAACAGCTCCACTTCATACCCCAAAACTTGGGACAAAGCATTTACATAGCAGCCAAGTTGTTATTTTCACTCTCTACAAGTATTGTGATGTCCTGTTTTGGTCCTTGATGTGTCTTCTTTATGTTTAAATTAGAGGCCAAAAAAAAAAGTACAAACACGCCTGCTCGAAATGCAGCCATGTCAAATTGTTCTCTTTTTGGTTCTCTTTTATCTTTTTTGTTTCTTTCCATCTTCAAGTATGGTGATGCTGCGGAATGGTTAATTCATAAGTCACATTTCCATTCACTGGCACTCTTAGAGTGCAGTGAAATCAGTTTCAAAGAAATGTCCTGAATAATTTCCTTATTTCTGCTTCTTCTATGGGTTTTCCTTAGAGGTGCATCAATTTCCAAACCAAGCTATATTTGAAATGCAGCTTAGAAAGTCAATCCACTAACCTCTTCTGAAAGCACTTTTTTTCTTATAAAGCCTTCCTATTCCTCAGTACTTTGATGGCCTGTAATTGCCATTAATGGTGATACATTTATTTAGCAGTCAAAGGGCAGAGAAAATGTTATATTAATATGTCACCAGCTGAGTGTATGCTATTTGCTGGTCTTTTCAAAAGTGAAGAAAGTTTCCAGTTTCCAGGCTGAGCATTCAGATAATTCATATAGTACAAAATTCACTGCCTGTAGCTGTAGAAGCAACAAATGGTTCTAGGTTTCAGCTCTCTGTATAACATTTTTAAAACCAGTGATAGTAATTACATGGTCCAGAGAGGAAAAAGTGTTGGCCTCTAATTTTGTGTTCAGTTTACTTTCTCATGCAACCTGTCCTTTCATTTTCTTTACTTTCAAGGAACAGATCTCCAAGCAAGGATCTCTTCCTGCTGACAGGCAGTATTCCTTGTTATCTGATGGCCAGCTATGGTTTTAAGAGAAAAAATAAGGTAAGTTTTTGTCAGCCTTTGAGCTTCACAGTCCTAAAGTAACAGGAATGTAAGAAACACAGGAGTGGTGCTATTTGGACATCCTGGTCTCACTGTGGCATGTCATCTTCAGAATAAGGTCTGAAAAGCTTCAGCAGAGGTGGCTCAGAGCAGAAGGATATCCTCTATTCCTGTGGTGTTCAGTTATTCTCTGTAAGGAAGCAAATTTCAACTTTTGAAGTCAGAAAGCAAAGCAAGCAATATCCAGAGGCACTGCATGCTCCAGACAACCAAATTTTATCTTATTCAACTGGATGAACCCTGCACACATGAATTTGCTGGCTTTCGGCAGCATTGGAAGGGCTGCAGGCTGGGGCTAGGCTCAGCCTGGCCAAGGCACAGATACCAGCCCAGGTATGAAGATCTACATAAACATGTGTTACTGTTCTGGCTCTTGGCCTGGGCAGAGGGCATGAGGCAGGGTAGAGACGGCCTGATGGTGGATTTGATCTGGCATAAAGAGGGTCAGAAATATGAGGGTGTGTGGTGGAGACTCAGAGGAGGTGAAGGGTGTGGGCTTGGAGCTACTCAGCCTGCTTTTGGGTCATGTCTTCACACTTGGAGACGATGCACCAGCACATGAGCTTGGGAGTTTGTGTACTCTGTAACATCAATGATAACTGAACTGCTTTTATTTTTCCCACGGGGAGGGTAACCCTATTCCCTGCAAACTTTACTGGCTCACAAAATATTGGCTCACAATTGTGTTTGTGCACAGCAAGCAAAGCTGAGTCTCTGCTGCTGCTGGGCTAGGTGGTGGCATCCAGAAACCCGGGCTGTTGATCCTCTGTCAGTTGGCAACACATCTGTGCCTTCCAGTGCAAAGCCATGTCAGCACAGTGGCGCCCATTTTGGATGATGTTTTTTTGTACTGTAGTTGCAAAATCACTTTAATCTTGGGGCACTGCCAGATCCTCAATGCTCCCTTTTGACACGTATGCTTTTCAGAGGCACTTTCTGTTCTTTTGGGGAGTCTTTTGTCTTCTGTTCATATGAGCAGGGAGCAGGAACACATTTGTTGCTCATATGTAAAGTAATGTTGTTTTCCTTAGCTCATGCCACATTTTGGTTAGCAGACAGAGAACTGGAAAAGAAACAGTGCATCCACTGGTGACTGTTGCTTTTCACAGAAAGGGCTGAATTCAGATCTTGTCCAGTCTATCCTAATGGAGAGATACTCCTAATACTTTTGGTTGCTACCTGCCTTGCATGTGATTCCAGTTTGGGAATTGCCACACTGTGACTTACCAACAGTTGAAAATGGGAGGTCTATGACCGGGCTGCTTGGTCTGGAGATCACCTTTCTGGTCCCTCCCTCCCATTGCAAAGGGTGGCTGCTCTAAAGCTGCTCAGTGTGACTCCCTTGAGGTTGGGGTCAAAGTCCTTTCTCAAGCTCCTTAGGGCCTGCTTTTCCACCTGGCTGGCTTGTTTAAATGGTTTATAGTTATGGTGGAGCCAGTACCTGCTTGCTGCTGCTAGACCTCGATTAACCCTGAGTACAACTACATCTCCATAACTATGCTTACATACATGTTCTGTTCTCATGGCCTTTACATGACCTGTTCTGTTCTCTGCTTTTTCAGTCAGCCACCCAGCATTTGAAGTATCAGGCATGTTTGATGGTGTATGGGAAATACAGTGCTTTTGGAAACCCTGAGTGCTGTAACATGGTCTCCTTGCTGGCATGGTTTTGTTTGCATGACTTGATCAGCATGGCTATGTCGTAATGAGGCTGTGTGTCACATGGCTTGTTCTCCCAGAAAATATAGAAACCTTTGGGGATCCTAAGTGATTTGACCTCTTTGCAAGTAGAGTTTCTAGTCTTGCAGTGTGGCTTCACCCTGTGTGGGGAATTCCATCACATGTCAACACCTTAATTATGTGGCTTGTCTTTCTGAAGCATGTCAAGCCCTTCCAGTTCTTGAGCAGCATGATCACACAACAAACACAGTCAGGACATGGAATGGCTTGGAAAAATGCAGACATAAACTCAGAACCCCTCAAAATGCAGCCAAACTGGGTTTTCCAAGAGTGAAAATAAATACTAACAGTTTCCTTCTTCAGATAAGTAAGAAAGGAAAAGTCCTTGATCAGGGTAAGCACTACTTGGCAACAACTAAAACAGTGGTGTGTCATCAGCGCTGTTCACTGACTGAAGCCGAAATACAGCACTGCACCAGCTACTAAGAAACAAAAGTAACTGTTACAGCTGAAACCAGGACACAAAGCCACATCTCGCTAAGTCATTCAGAATGAAAAACTGGTAACGGAGGCAGTTTGCCAATTTATTCAGCAGCCGTAGAGCCACGGTTGGTCAGCAGCTTTCTAAAATTAAAACGCTCACATAAGACAGATTTTCTTCATGACCAAGCAATCTTTTTAATAGATTCAGTAAATAGAATGTTGTGTAGTAACATTTCTTCCAATCCTAAGGCAGTAAGTTATAAGTTATCCTTATGATACTGCTTTTCAATTCCTTTGACATTTTCTATTGCTGTTCATATTTCTTTTTTGCTTTAAGAAAGTGTTTTTCACCCATATTATCATTAGAAAAACCTAGACCACCTAGACAACTTTTGTCTGCCAACGCATGCAACAGGCTGTTTTACAGATACTTCTTAGGGACTCCAAGAAGTTGGGGGCAATTTAAGTTCCAGTTAAAGCTTCTTTCTTATCTGGACTAGTTAACTTTATCACTTTTATTTCCACAGGAGGTAACAACCCATTGCTGGGTCACTTTTATTCTCTGTGTGCTCTTCACTGCCCTGTTTTGTGAAGCTTAGGTTTCTTCTCATCTATATTTTAAAGATGGGGAGGCATTAGGAAACTACAGAGATTATTGTACTTGCCAATACTCTGACACGAGAAGCAAATATCAAGAATTAACTTGTAGATCCCTTTACTGCTAAATGAAGACATGTTATTTCTGTCCTCCCCAGTGTCTGCAGCCATGTCAAAAGTACATCGTGATAATGGTAGCAAGGGCAATCCATACCAGCTGTCAATATATCTCACACTCAAACTGATTGCAAATCAGTTTTCTGCATTCACAGTTTGTTTAGTTTTAGCTCTTGCATATTTAGCTGTTTTCATGTTTTCCAGGCAGCATGGGCTGTGAACAAACTGTATAATCCATGTGTGCTTTTGGAAATGTTTTGCTTCACCCAAAACCAGAGTTGATGGCAAACAGAGCTTTGCAGAAGAAAGATGCTGATCTGCTTTGCAGCTTTGCCCACAGCTCAGCTGATCCTGGCTGTGTTTCAGAGCACAGATTTCAGTAACGGGAATGAACCAGCATGTCAGTCATTGGGGTCTTTCTTTTAGCGCCATTAGCAATTGCAGCACAAAAGGAAAATGAAGAGTCATTCAGCTGGAGTTAACTGGGTCTTAGTCTTTTGTCTAGAAAATCCTTAACTTCCCCATTGAAGTCTGGTAACAAATTAAAAACTTTTGTCTGCTTGCCCCTCAAAATCAGTTCATGTCAGTAATGCTTTTAGCTCGGATAAAGGAAAAGGGTGTTGCAGGTTGGATTTACTATTCATTAAGGAAATTAATTTACTCTTCCTTATACAGGGTTGAAGTGCTTGGGGCATGGGCCTAGGAGAGAGGCAGGGTAGAGAAATGGTACTAACATGTCCTGCTTCGGGAATGCCTTTTGAGTCTCATGCTGAAAGTGAAAAGCTGTGAAAATTATCTTATTTTTTTTATATGTGTATGAAGAATCCAGAAGGGAGGGAAGGAGGGAGGAAGGAAGGAAGGAGGGAAGGAAGGGAGGAAGGGAGGGAGGAAGGGAGGAAGGGAGGAAGGGAGGAAGGAAGGAAGGAAAGAAGGAAGGAAGGAAGGAGGAAAGAAAGAAGAAAAGAAGAAAGAGAAAAAAGAGAAGAAAGAGAATGAGAAAGAAAGAAATAGAAAGAATAAAAAGAGAAAGAGAGAAAGAAAAAAGGAAAGAAAGAAAAAAGAAAGAAAGAGAGAAAGAAAATGGGAAAGAATGAGAGAGAAAGAGCGAAAAAAGGAAAGAGAGAAAGGGAAAGAGAGAGAGAGATAAAGAGAGAGAAAGAAAGAAAAAGAAAGAGAATGAGAAAGAGAAAGAAAAAAGAGAGAAAGAGAAAAAAAAGAGAGAGAGAAAGGAAGGAAGGATTCATCTAGAAATTTTTTTTTTGTTTTACCCCTCTTCCAGATTCCTGGGTATTTGCAGTATGTTTGGTTACAGAGAGATCAGAGTCAAACCTTCCTCGGCAGCAAAAAGGGACGCCACACGCAGGGAGTTCAGGTTGGATGGGGCGTAATACACCTTCCCCCGGAGTGGATAGCAGCACTAGGACAGGTCCCCCAAAAGAGAGTCTCCATCCTACGCAGGGTCAGGGAAACTCCTGAAGCAGCCCATGAATGACGGACCCTGCATGTGAGGAAAGGAAAAGCTTCTTTTGAAATGAAACAGGAGAGGGTCTGACTCAAATTCCTCGGAATGCATGCCAGGCAAAAATAGCAGTCCAGACAAGTTTTTCTTTGTTGTTATTGATATAGTTGAGGAAACAAATCTTTGTGCATGCTCTTGTACAGAAACAAGCTGTACATTGAGGGGTGCTGCTTGATAACATGGTCAAACTCCAGCATTTTTCTTCATGCTTTCTTTGGAGGATTATGAGGTCTGCTATGGTTTTGTTGAAGGCAATGAGCTGGTCCATTCAGGAGGGCTGCAGTCACGCTTCAGAGTGTCGTAAGCATCACAATCTCATTTTTAAGTCACTGGGTTTATGATTGAGGAAATAATCCTGTGCAGAATGGGAGTTCTTATTTCTTTTGGATTTCTGAAATTTACCCTGATTGAATGTCTGTGTTTCCTTCCCTCATGTCAGGGTAAAATCTTTTCTTTTTGGCAGATTTTCCATGTTGGAATTCACTTTTGCATTTGATATGTCCATGGTGCATGGCTGCATATTGATTTTGTAAAACCTTTTACTTAAAATGCCAGGATAATAATTTACTTTGCTTCAGTGCTTGTCATGATCCCCTTTTGATCAGGCACTGACTGCACTTCTTTAGATGTGGATGTGAAATAAGCCTTATTAAAATCTGTCTAGATCTGATCTGTAGCATTAATTGTACAAGGTGTTAGTACCAAAAACCATAATTTGGGAAGTTTCAGTACCTTCACTCCATAATATGAGGCTACACATTTTCACTACATTAACATACATGCCTTTGAGGGGTGGAAAAAATTCAACAGACCCACAACCCACAACTGGTGGATACATTCACTTTTGAACTGATTTAGTATAAAAGGGAGTCTTATAACTATTTATCATATTGAAAAGAATTCCTTAATCTTTATGAAAAGCAGACACCTACAATTATCATTCAGTAATTTAAAATGCCAGTTGCTTTCCTTTCTGATACAGATAATATACATCTATGTGTGCAGTAAAGATATGTACTAATGACATGCTGCATTAACAGGATAGGAAAATTAATCCCATCCCATGTAAAAGTATAAATATCATCACCTGAATCAAGATGAACATGACATTCCTGGTGAGTGAGTCTATTTTTGGGAAATCATGGGGTTGGAATAAGATTAAAATAAAAAAGGTGACACTTGAGTGTTGCTAACTGTAAAATATTCCCTGTTCCACAAAAAGTTTGCAGCTTGTTCCTTTCATTAAACCTCTGGTTTATCTTCCCTGTAATTTTGGCCTGAGAAATTCCAGCTAAATGTTGAGGTTGACGCAGATGGTCTTACTACAAACAGACGTTGCCTATTTTTGCAGAGCAAGTTTACAAAGCAGGCTCATTTGAAATGGTGACTTGTGCCTTTCTTACATCACCTCTGAACTCCAAAACTACCTTTGAACTTTCCATAAGGTAAAATTCAGTTGGTTATACTTAGGCAAAGCTGGTTTTTATCTGGTGGAAAATTTTTAAAATCAACCTGCTCTTCAGCCGGTGCATTTTTACTCTGATTTAAGAAGACACAGAACAAATTACTTGTGGCCTGTGTGTTTAAAGATCCCACCCAGGCTTTTCTGGTCATACCAAAGCTATTGATGGCAGTCTGAATATCCTTTTGTAGCTTCTGTAGCCACTATAAACCTTCCTGCTAATGAACAAGTATTTTCTTCTGAGTTGTTTATTTAATAATAAGAAATTAGGGTTGCATTTGAAACTATCATGTTATGATTTTAAGCCCCTCCACATTTTGCACATGAAAAAACACATTTTACAAAAGCTTTGATTATGCCAGCCAGGGTTGGAGATGTCCTCTTGCATCCAATTATCCTCTTGGATTTGATTGATAGATTTTTTTTTTCCCCAGATGAAAGCACTACACGTTTGACTCCCAAGTGTATAATATGTACTCAGGCATTTGGCCTCTGAAGCAGCCATAGGCAAGGCAGGCAGAGTCAAGAAGCCCGTTAAAGTACGTACGGTCTGAACAAGGGCTATTTCATTACTGAGAATAACTTTGAACTGACAGAGAAAGTCCTTCTTGGTGTAGGAAAGCCAGCTAATTCTTCCAAGACTTTAGAGCACATTATTTTTAGTTCAAAATAATCATGGGCTATTAAACATAAACAGAACCTGTGAGAAGCCCTGTGTCACTAAGCACGGCACCAGGAAAGTCTCACTGCAGCAATTTTGTGCTCCTACATGCTGATGGAGACATATGGGGCTTCAGGTCTGACACCGTATGTCTATTCCTATATGAACTAGATGCCCTTCTGTCACCCAGGGAAGATAAGTAGTCCGTTTTAAATACCCCTTTTCAAATGATTTAGAAACAAACAAACAAAAAGAGGTATTTCTTGAGACAGAAAGGAGACATTAGGAGTCAGCAAAATTGTTTCTGTTTGTTCTCTGTTCTCCACAGAGATGGTCACCATACCCGTATACAGGTCTAGTCTCCAAATGGAGGAGGAAGGGATCTATTCTAATCTGTTTTTTAAAGGTTATACAGGAGATTTTTGTGGGAAAGCCCAGAAATAGCTGACGACAGCTAGACCTGTGATGACAGAGCCAGTACTGAAGTCCTTGTACTCAAACTGAAGGCAAAGCAGACTAACCCTAATGTGTGGTCATCGCCAGAAGAAAGATTACCGTATTAGACCACATTTTCCAAGGAGATGATCTAAGACTGAAGTGGATGAGTCAGCTGAGAGCGAGCACTGTGACTAGAGACCTCACAGGAGTACCCAGCCAGGCGTGAAGCCAATGATCTTCCCAAATCAACAATTTCAGGACAAATTACAGTTAAATAAAGGGATTTATCTTGAGATGTCTTTGGGAACTGCATCCTTGAAGCACAGCTCTGGTCTAAGCATCAGATGGAGAAGGGTACAGGGACCATCTCAGACAGCATCCGAGAAAGAATTCAAGTGGCAACAAAAGTTAAAAAATAGCACGTAGCTCCCAGCAAGGTTTCCTACCCTGGGCAAGGAATAGATGCAGTTTTATTTGTACCTAGTTTGGAAGGAAATCTTTGCAACGGTGAACTTGGTTCTCTGACTTACAGCCTTTTGCTGATCTCAGCCACACTTCTTGCCGAACAGCCTCCAGGTCATGGAGACAATAAGAGATGTTGTCTTCTCAGGATCAGTGGGTTTTAAAATAATCCAGAGAAGTGCCTTTGTAAGAGAACAAACCCAGTGCACCATATTTAAGGGGAAAGACACAATATTTTCCAACAGAAAGGGATGTGTCCTTGGCTTTGCTGATGCCATACAGGTCAGGGCTGAAGTACCCAATCCAAACTGAGTTGGGAGGTGACTCCTGCTGCAAGTGGAGGGAACCCAAGAGGTTCAGCACTATGGTGACACTGATCCTATGAAAGATGTTTTCTTGCATAATTCTGATCCAAATCTTGAATAATCTAGAATGAATGAGTTGTTTGATGCCTGGGTATTTTGCAGGGATATAAATAACACTGCCCTGACTACAACATGTGGCCCAAAGTAATCTATCTTTGCAGATGATAAGCACTAATGATACTTTTCCAAATGCCTTATCAAGAATACTCTGTGGTAACAGCTGCTCAAGAACTCGTTGCAGATTTAAGCTTGTGGCATTGTATGTTTGTGATGGAGAAAATCAGCAGGGACAACAGTGTCTGTAGTCTCAGTTACAGGCCCAGGGCTGTTCCCTCCCTTGCCCTTGTGGTTGGTTGCTGATGCCCTATGAGATGTCACTACAGCTCCATAAAAGAAGTCATGCAGGTATTAACCTAGGCTATTCCTAGGACTGGGCACAACACTGTTAACAGCAGGGCCAAGCCCTCCTATTTTCTCCAGCCAGAGTTTTGTCACAGTAGCCAAAAGAGCTGTTCATTTTCACCCAGCGTTTTAGCCTCTGGTCTCAGTGCAATTGCACTTCATCAAGCTTCAGCAGCAGGAGCAGGAAGCAGAGCAGCCTTTGTGCCTTCCCCTGTGACACTGAGGCAAAGATACGCAGCCTGGGGGCAAGCCTTACAGGAAACAAACCCACCTTTTCTGTCCTTGACTTGTAGAGAAGGGGAAGAGTTCAGCAAATCAGAGACAGGATTTGGCCCATTGATTTTTTTGCATATAATAGGTAGCAGGTCTTAGGTGGAGAAAAATGTTCTTTAATCAGTATCTTTTACTTTATTGCAATTAACTTTGTTATGCTAATACAGCCTTACTGATTAAAGACGCCAAGTTTCCCCGTAATAGTCTTGAATTACTACTAGGGTAATGATATTTCCATTTCTAAACATCCTGTGGTGCCATCCAAGTTACATCTGTATTCATGTACATACCTAATATGAATTATTCTCACACAACATTTACATCAAACATTCTTCCTGCATCAAAAATACACTACGTAGTTAAAAAACAGCTTCCCCATGTTTTAGTGCTCATCTTAATACTGTTATTATAAGCCCTGTGCTATTTACTGCTGTGTATTTAAGCAGGTTTCAAACGATATTTGCAACACTTGGTGTACAAGGCTGAGCTCTGGGGAACGTGTGACAGTGGGTGACGCTGGATGAGCTATCTGCTGGTGCTATTCATCATGCGTAATATGTCCTATTGCACCAAGGGTGCATGTATGGTAGGCACACCCAGTAATGGTGAAACACAGAAATCAAATTACTGCTGCAGAGATAATTGATTCTAGCCAGGGACAGAGGTGCAACTGGGGTGTGTCATGGCAGCACTGTCACAGTAAAAGTGAGTGTAGCAAAGAAAACAATCACAAAAAGGTCTGACAGCGAAGCTGACACACTGGTAATGGTGTTTGGTACAGCCATGTGACAGTCTCTGGCTCCAAATCTGTCTAAATCTGTGGCATTTAAGCCACTCACAGCTTGTTTTAGGAGAGGACTAATATGTTGACCTGAGCTTTAGATAACCTCTTCTGATGCCATCTCCATGATCTGCATATTTATCCAAAAACTCAGTGCAGCTTGCCACTTTGCCGGCTGCAAGGTTACCTGGATGTTCAGCACCTTTCAGGAGCAAGCCCATGCCCTGGACAACTTGAGGAGCTTCAGATGTAATTTTGTGGCAGCTGTCTCATACCAAATCAAGATCAAAAATTTTTTGCTATGATTTGCTATGATGTATTAAATGTTAAAAAGATGGTGGCCATTATTAATGAAATTGAAGTCTTTCCTAGCTGAAAGTTACCATAAAATTGGATCTGAACTAATGTAATTTCAAGCAAATGTAATACGCTGTGATCTTAGATACCAGCAAGAGGTCAAACCTGCTACATACCTCTTTTATGGTCTTCACAATGTTAGTCCAATTTGCAGAGCCAACACATTAAACAGCCCTTGTGCTGTGACCCGTGAATAATCCTAATAGGATTGATACGTCTGAGTGGTGCTCCGGGTCAAAACTCCTGTTGAATTTGATGGCAGCTGCTCTACTTCCCGCGTTCTTCCTGCAAAACCTCTGCTATCACCTCCTCTGAAAGGCACTTGCAGCCCAAGCAACAGAGGTCCAACCCATGGTAAAACCTAAGCCACCTATAGGACAAATGCACTTTAAAGTTGCCTTTTCTTTCTTTAGCAGAAGCATAAATCTTTTTTTTACACCAATAAAATTCTGTAGCCATGCCAAACGGGTTATACTCTCTCTCCTCCTCTTGGCAGTAGTGAGGAAGTTATATGATTCTGAGTTTTATATGGTTTATACTATTTTCTAGTTCAAGTAATGCATGCTAGCTCCACTTGGATTTTGGTTTTAGACCTTCAAGTTACCAAAATATTTATCAAAATGAGAGCCTTAGCATCAGCTTCTCTCCGTTGTTCCTTGCTTCTCCCTTGCCTAAAGGCAGCATCAGATTATTGTATCTAGAGGCTGTTACAGTAAAAACTGTATCAGCAGTGAGTCTGGAATAACATTTGATGCTTATCCTCACATGGAGAGCCTGGTACTCTATAGATTTCTCTACTTTTATATATTGATAAATATATAAAATACCAATATATTTATATATTTGCCACCCCAGGGTATCTCCAGCCTGGCACATCTGACCCCACTGTGGGACATTAGTTTCAAGGTGACCATCTCCAGAACTTGCTGGAAAGTACAGAGCTCTGTGCTGGCCAGGGAACTACTCCTAGCAGATGGATCCAGGAAATTTCTGATTGACTATGGCAGGAGGGAGCAGCATTTCTGCATCTGTGAAACACACAGTCTCCATTCATCTTTCTTCAACGCAACTGTTATACCACTTTGCTCCAAGAAATATGCCTCTTCCCAGCCTCTGCCGTGTTGCAAATTAGCCTTGAGCACTTGCAAAGCCATTTCCTCCACAATTTTAGCATGCTGCTCTCAGCATAAACCTGCTGGCAGAGTGAATACAAGGAACATCGCAAGCTGATCTTCTGTTTTGAAAGCTGGCAGCTAATTGGGGCTCCCCGAGTCAACTGCAGTGACTGCCCCTGGGAAGCCCCACCTTTGTGCTGCTGCTTTTGCAGAGCAAGGTTTTCTTCTAAGTCCTGCCCACAGTCTGGTTGAACTTACTGAGTTTTAACCATCCTGTAATCTATAGCTCTTGGACTGCTATACAGCACTGTGCTGCCAGACCTGTCTGAGCACACAAGCATTGCCTGCAGGGAAGAGGATGCAGTGGTGCTGTCTGAGAGCAGGTCTGCTCTGGTCCAGTCTCAGCTGAGCCCCGCTAGTGTGTATATGCAAGGAAAAACACAATTCACCCTTTCAGGGATAAGCACAGGTTTTAAAAGGAAATGGGCAAGCAGACATGCAGCACAGCAACAATTCAAATCTGCTTTTACAGTTGTTTATTTACAGTTAAATAAATGTTTTATTATATTAGCAAATACGTTAGGGTTACCCCCCCCCAAAAAAAAAAAAAAAATTAAGCTTTTTTGCATGACCAGCACTAGCACTGTGGGAAAAATCAAGGGCTGCAGCATGTGAGGTGGTTTCAATAAGAGTTTGAAAGCAGATCACATCAAAACTCCTATCACAGCCTGCAAGATAACAAGAGATAATGGCCCTGTTGAGCTCCTGTCATTATGCTGCTGTATCTGTCACCCTGTATCACTTGCTACCCTCTGACAACAGAGAAGGTAGCACAGTGCCCTCCATCAGCTGTGCTCCTCCTTTTTGACTCAGCAAAAGGGTAGAAAAATGCATGCCAGTGCCAGCATTTAAATCCTCATGGCAAAAAGCATGGATAAAACAATGTGCCCCACAAACTAGCACTGGGAACTGTTCTAGTGAGGAATGATGCACAATGTGGGGAAGTCTTGCGGGTTTTGACAAGCCTCATCAGGACCGGGTGCTCACTCTTTGAAAGAGGAGGGAGCACAGAGTATTGGAACCAAGGGTAATGGTGAAAAGGGGGTGATGGATAGGAAAAGCCTGGGAACTGCTCTTCTCAGGAAATACACTGCTGCCTGAAAAAGTTTTTTTCCCTAAGATGAGCAGCAAACCCCATTAGCAGGGAAGAGAATAACTGCCTGTGGTTGTGTGCTGTGCATGGGGGTCCCCTCAGGATGCTGGCGAGAAGCAAGTCACTGGCTGAAAGTGCGGGGAGCAGCAGTATCTACAGTGGGAGACGTGGTGCCACCAACTCCGTCCCACTCCCAGCCCCATGGCTACTCATCATCTCCTATCTGCATCTGTGTGGCCACAAGGCTGTGCTGTAGCTTTTACTCCCCAGCCATTTTTATAGGATCCCTTGTTACCTACCCCCTTCATTATCTGATGGGAAATGCTTAACATGGCACTTAAGGAAATGCCATACAGATCCACTGAGGTGTCAAAAACCCATGGTGTTGCCATGGGCTCTCCTATTTCTGATCCCGAAGCTCACGGACACATCTATCCCCAAGACCCTGGGGAAGGCAGCGGCCCAGGATGGCTGGAACACTCCGCTTGCATGTGGGATGCCCTGGGCAAGTCAATGACAGCCCTGTGCCAAGCTGGTCCTCTCTTGATAACTGTTGGCTTGTTATCTCCTTTGAGCTGTCTTTTCTTCCTTCTTTTACTGTCTTTCACTCCTCTTTTTTTCTTTCTTCTTCTGTTTAAATGGGGACATGATTGCTATTGCCCTACCTCTGTTAAGCATTTCTCTTTTTATTTCAAATTTTGATGCATTTTCCCTCAAAGACACATGCTGTTTTAATCAGGAGCAATCAGCCATTAAAACCAGATCAATTAAATAAATTAGTTTACATATTTTTTCTGATGATCTGAAACAAACAGGAGAAAACTACAATCTTGCATATATAATGCTGTTTGTCTGCAACAGACCACTGGAAAATATTGCTGATCTGAGAAGATGATGCCACCTCATCATTAATCTCTTGCTTGAATAATAAAATAGCTGATTGGAATCTACTGCATCCTTTGGAAATCGATATTTTGGTCTCTTTTACCATTTATATTGCAGTTAAGAGCTCTGCTCTGCAGTTTCTTAAAACTATGGCATGTGAATGCAATGTGCCCTTTGCTTGACTCCACTAACGATGCACTTAATTCTTATTTTTCGCTCTGCTGCCGCTGCTGTTGTCCTTAACACCACTTGCCACCATCAGGAGACAAGGACAAAGCCCTGTGGGACTGTGATGCACTGTACAAATTTGGAGTAATGTCAACTCCTGCCAATCCTATTTCTAAGGCTTTAAAAAGTGTCGCAGTCAGTGCAACCCCATCTAACTTCAGGGTTAGCATAAAGTCACTGAATAAATGATGTCATATGGTGTCAAAATGATACAAAAATTATGTCACTATGGCACTGAGATGATG
Organism: Pezoporus occidentalis; assembly: GCF_034315485.1. Lineage (NCBI taxonomy): Eukaryota > Metazoa > Chordata > Aves > Psittaciformes > Psittacidae > Pezoporus > Pezoporus occidentalis. The sequence goes on from NW_026915877.1 coordinate 6,361,450, forward strand.
TTGTCATTTAACAGTATCATGCATAAAGCCACTAAGTAAATGATGCAACCTACATAAATTCTGCAACCTACACAAATGATGTCACCTGATGTGATGTCATAAATACCATCAGTGAGTAAATGATGCCATATGATATCAAGTGATGTCATAAATGAAGTTACTAGGTAAATGGTTGTTGCTGTACTGAAAGATGTACCTACAGTGACTGTGGTAGGATGAAGAAGGTTATTGACATCTTATTTAAGTTAGTTTAATATTAGTTCATTAATAAAGTATTAGTGTGCTAATAGTAAGTCTATTACATCTAAACAAAATTATATCTTGAAACAATCGATTATTTATTATTGATCAATGCCTCATGATTATTAAACATTGTGATCTATTAGCATTTTAGGGCTGATTCATTCATGTGTACATTGATTTTGATTAAACCATTTACTCAGAGTGCCATCAGAAGAAACCTCCAGTGGAGTAGAGCAGTGGGTTGTCCCCTCCTGCTCCTGCAAGGGCACCACTGACCCCCAGAGAGACCCCCAAAATGATGCTATCATCTGGTACTGGCACACTCTCTCAGCATCTTTCCCACTCTCAGTGCTTGGACACTGGTTGTAGCCCTGCAAGAACAAGACTGGCTCAGCAGGATTAAGCCCACGCAGCAGCCCAGGACAGCTATTGCTGAGCCTCTTGACAGCCCTTTGTCATTCCCAAAAGGGAGGTCAAGCTCCCTGGGAATCAATTTGCACAGCCTTCAAGTTCACATTATTTGCTGGAAAATGCCCATACTATTGGAAAAACCCTAGAAAAGGGGAATTTATTATACAATTACCCTGGGGGAAGTGTCAGCAACATTAATCCTATTATAGAATTAGTAGGACAGGGTTGCAAGAAATGATAGGGAGAAAACAGTGCTCTGCCAAAAAGCAGAAACCCCTATTAGAATGTCCCTGTGTTGATAGCATCCCACAATGGGAGCAAATAGAAAGATGTAATGTACATATGATGAGGCTTGTCATGTCCTCCCCAGGTTCCACTGCCCCAAAGAAGATGCATCAGGACTCTCAACAAGTCTTTTCATCTCTGGCATGGCTGGGTGGATGCTCAGTGCCTGCTGTAACGGTGGAGGATGGCAGTGTTTCCAACAGGTCCCTTCTGTCTTTGCCATCAGCTTTCCTATTTTTCAAAGAGAAATAAGGGAGAGAGTGGTGAGCTGGCCCAGTTCCATATTCCTAAACTGTTCTTGGTGCAACCACACTCATGCAAGCCAGTCTTGCAAAGTTTTTGTAAGAAGAAGATTTTAAGCTTGGTCAGCTTGGGAAAGAGTAAAGCTTACAAATAAATCCCTCCTAAGATGAAAGAATTGAAGCCATTGATGGCTGGGTTGTCTTCAGCAACAACCTGCCCCCCCCCAAATGAAGGCAAAATGAAAGTCCTGGCTGCAAGAGCGAGGGAGAAGAAAGGACCTGCCTCAAAGCAGGCAGGAGGGGAGAGTCATTTCCAGGCTGTGCCAGTGATACACACGGGGTTTGGCTGCTCTGAAAACTCCTTGTTTAAGGCACCATTTTGTTAGCTGAGACAGTTCACAAGGCGCTTTCTTGCGCTATGGGAGAAGATCAAGCAGTTCTGGCTCAGCTCTGGAGGACCCTGGTCCTGTCTATTTGCCTGGAGAAAATCTTCTCTGCTTGTATGACTGGCTCAGCACTGCTGAAAGACCCAACATGGCACCTGCATTTTTAATTTCCACTATGACTTCGAGGAGACGTCAAGCAAAGAGTAGTAAAATAGTGGCCAATGTAACACTCAGACTCTGGTTTCCTTGTCAGATGAAAAAGACTCATTTGTATTTGATCCATGTGTGCTGCACACAGACAACTAGCTGGAAAAAGAAACAACAGATTGAGGATTATCTGCCTGGGAGAAAAGTCTAGTGAAATATTGTGCTGGATTTCCCCAGCACCCTTTTCCTAGCCATCCCCTTCCATCCTTATTTTCCCTCCTAAACACGAAGCGGTTTGCACATGTGAAAGCTGTTGCCTGTATCCTGAGGTGAAACAAAACTTATTCCCTCTTCATCATCAGTGATGAAAAAGTGTAAAGAGTTGCTAGTCATGGCAGATCTCAAAATGCAGCTTTCACACTGATTCTAAATTTGAGTTTTATTACATGGGGAATTTTCCCTCTGAAGGGCTAAACTACATTTTAAGAAACTGCAGTATTTGATATTTCTTTATAGAGGACCAGGACACCTTTGTGTTTCAACTGCTCCAGTGCATGAATTACTGTTTATCCAAGCTTAATTTTGTTTTAGCTTGGGCAATGTTTGCAATCAGTCACTGATTAGGGTTAAGTCATGAGGGGTTTTTTTTAAGATTTTGATATGTTTACATGGCAAAAACTGTCTCTTGCTTGATGTTGCTATGACATACTGCCACACCCAGTCCCTCCCATGTGTGTTTTCATCCTCCTACTGTGTGTGAGAGGGGTAGCTGGATGCAGTGCAGCTCTGCTATCTCCTTGATCTGCTGGCTAGCAACCACCTTGGAGAGATAACGAATGCCTGAAATGTGGGAACAGCTTTAATCAGCCCTTGTAGATCTTCCCACGCTGGGGAACAGGCCCACAGGAAACCAGACCCAGTGTGCACAGGTATCCCACAACCACTGTGGGCACCACAAAATGCTTTTGACCTTTTTGTATGGAAAAACCCCAATGTTCTCATATTAACAAGGCAGAGTTCATGAAACGAGGTTTAAAATAGGGTGTGAGGCAAAGTATTCATGAAACTAAATTTTACAATCTTTCTAACTTGAGAAGATGATGTCCACAGGTTGCTTCCAAGCTGAATTGTTCTCTTATTCTATTTCAACTAAGATTAATAACAGCTGACTTCTTACGTCTCGAGAGCTCTTGATGTTACAACAAAGAAGGTGAAGACCAATGCCCAAGAAGATCCCCTGGATAGTGAAATAAAAGCAGACGTCCAAGTTTGCACCAATACTGCATCCTCTGGTCTTGCAGCTCTCAGGGCAGGATGCATGCACTCCAGTTCTGCATCACATTTTCCCTGCAGAAGGGTAATCACAGAATCAGCTAGGATGGAAAAGACCTGTAAGATCATCAAGTCCACCACTAAACCATGTCATAAGGGTCTCATCTACACAGTTTTTGAGTATGATTGAACCACTGCCCTGGGCAGCCTGTTCCAGTATCTGATCACCCTTTCGCTGAAGAAATTGTTCCTTATACCTCATTTAAACCTCCCCCGGTGCATCCTGAGGCCATTTCCTCTTGTCCTATCACTTATTACTTGGGGGAAGAGACCAAACCCCTCCTCACTACCACCTCCGTTCATGGCAGCACGAAGCACAACCTCACCTCCTGGTGGACAAGGTCACGCCTGGCCCGGCTCCGTCAGGCTGCCAGCCAGATTTAGCATGAGAACTTTCCACCCCTTATCTGCTTGCAGCAAGATACTGATGCCAGCTGTTTTGGGGTTTATTATTCGGTTACATGCCTGCAGAACGCTTCTAGGCACAACGCTACATCGAAAACCAATAGCTCTGACAGCGACGAGCGTCCCGACCCGTGTCCCGGGCGATAACGACCGCTGTGTTCGCAGATAACCACCCCACACAGACGTCTGTGGGCAGCACCGACCCGTCACAAAACACACACCCCCGCCGCGCACAACATGGCGCCGCGGAATGACACGGCCGTCACGTGACGCGCGGTGCAACCCGCCCCGCCCGCCGCTGCCGCCGCCGCCGCACGGGACACGGGGCAGCCGCAGCCGCCGCCCAGGGGATCCGCCCGCCCGCCCGGCGGCCGTGCCGGCTCGACCCGACCAGACCAGACCAGACCAGCTCCGCCGCAGGGCTTCGCGCCGCACGGTGAGCAGCGACCCGCGCCGCCGCCTCAGCGTGGGGTCAGGCAGGCAGGTCGGACACAGGCTCGGGGGTGGCGGCAGGACGGGGCAGCGGGTGACAGCGGGGAAGAGGCCGCGGCCGCCCGAGGCGGGGCCGTATAGCGTCGAGGCCGGACAGCGGTTCCGGGGTACCTGGCACCTCAGCCTGGCGGAGGCCTCCGCAGCTCCGGAGGATCCCCGGAGGGTGTCCAGGCCCCCCCAGCCCCAGGGGTCTCCCTTCTGGGGAGCTCGGGTCCCCTCCGCCCGGGGGCCCTGAGGGAAGTGTGGTCTCCTCAGCTTGGGGGTATCTCGGCCGCTCAGTACTGAGGGGACTGCAGCTCCCCCACCAGAGATCTCCCGGGCCCCGGAGGCTGAGAGGGCTACAGTCGCCTGAGCTGGTGGGACTAGAACTGAGGAGACTTGAGCTGCCTGGAGCGCTGGTCCCGTCAGCTGTGATGCAGGGTCAGGTCTGTTCCCTTCCTTTTCAGGGTGTCTGAGTGGAGGGTCCAGGCCCCTCAGCCCCAGAGGGCCCGGGGGGCATGTGGTCTTCTCAGCTTAGGTGGGACTGCGGGCCTGAACCCGGTCTGCTCAGCTCAGGTAGGGCCCCCTCTCAGTGCAGGGGTTGCCTGGTGCCCTCAGTTCTCTGAGGTGCGACGGCAGACTGCTTCCCGCTCCAAAAGAAGCTGGAGAAGTCCACAGTGAGGGGGGAGATCCCTCCTATCTGATGACTTCAAGGGCTGTAGTGGTGGCATTAGGGCTGCACCACCTCTCTGGGTTTGAGGCTTGCTGGGTGACCACAGCTCGAGTATCTCAGGGACAAAGAGGCTGGAAGTCAGAATGGAGGGTGAGAGAGGCCTCACCATGAGCGGCAACCTGCCAGGCAGGTGTGCTCTGTATTTGTGAAGCTGCTTGCTGATTGTGAAATTGCTTGCTGATTGATGCACTGCATTTCTTGAATTTTTTTACTTGGATCTTTTTACTGTGTACCTTCTGGAGGGCCCTGTTTTGATCAAGGTTTCTAATTTATTCTGTCTTGTGTTAAAACCTCGTTAAAGAAGGCCTTGGTGCCTGAAGGCACTGTAAATACATGAGGCAAGGATGGAGAGAGAGAGGAGAATATTATTTGTAAAAATGGGAACTCTGCCATGTTGACATCATGCTGATGAGCCTTCCTGATGAAGGGAACCTTTCTTAGCAGAGATGGAAATGGGATGTCCATGAACGTTCTTGTGTTACTTGCGCTCATGGTAGTATCAACACATTGTAATGTGATGGCAGGTTTTGTAGCAGTTCCTTCAGACTTCATTTTGCCACTTCATGTCTGCATGGATGAACGCAATTTCTGTTGACTTTCATACCTGTTTGCAAACCAGTATAGAATACAGATGCCTGTGATGCCTGACAGTTAAAGTCAGTGGAAGTTCTACTGTTGATCTTGGTGGGTTTGGGTTTGTCTATGTTTGTTTGTTTGGGGAGTGAATATTGCACTGGAGTAATGTGTGCTTCTGTTTTATTTTGTGTATTATTTTGGTGGGCATTGGAATTGCTTTAGCTTTATGAAGTTGTTCAGAGTTTAGAAACTGAACCCTGGATGGTGGGAGACAAAAGACAAAGTCTACCTTTACAATAAAAGTAATAAAACTCCTTTAAATCCAGAGAGATTGCCTTGATTTTCAGGGTTTGTGTATGTGGAGCAGAATTAAATTTAGCTCAGATGCATTTAAACTGTGTTTGATTTGTGCAACAAACTGTGATTCCCAAATAATTTCTCACTCTTTAGTCTTTCACATATCAACCCAGAGGCAACATGCCTCCACATGTTTCATTACCTCTTAATGAAAACTTGTGACACTTCTAAATTAAATAAATCAAAGTATGTGGATCATTTTCAAGACTTGAAGGTATTAATGAATACTACTTGACTACTCAGAGTTAACGGTATCCTTAAAAGGCAGTGGATTGTTAATAGCACCTTCTACAGACCTGTTCTCCATGTATACTATTGCTTCTCTCAACACCTGTCAAGCTTGAATAGGTGCTGCTTTTAATTAAATAATTATTGAGTTCTCTTGAACTGAACATATGGAAGAAAAACATACGCTGTGGGTGATGACAACTTAAAAATGCTTCCCATCTTCTGGTTGCTGCTGCTCTGCGTTGTTCAGTGGTAGTTAATTGGTGTGCTAAAAATGGGTGGCCTGGGACTTAGATTTAATAGCAATTCCAGTCTGGCTGTAAGGAGTGGTTGACGAATTACAGGCTTTTTAACTGGGGCAGCGGGGCACCCTGTAAAAAATACTCAGACAAAAATGATCCATATCCTTGATCTCCAGCTTGTTTGGAGTTAAAAAAAGGCGGTGTAACGCCATCAAAAAAAGCCCAACCCCAAACTAAGAGAATTGTACATGGCCATTTTTGTTGAACGTGACATGAGATCCTTCTCTTGTGGTGTGGTTCACAGAGACACATGTTGTGCAAGAAGGATTTTTAAGGCTTCACAGTGAGGTAGATCCAAAGTGTTCTTTGTTGAAATAGAGCAGAGCACCTGAATGCTATTTCAGTCATAATTCAAGTGCAGCATATCAAAGCCAACGGAACATGGAAAAAGTGCTCCAAAGTAGAGGTGAGGTTAAAATAAGCTCAGAACTGAGTTTTGAGAGGTGGGTTGTTGGTGGGTTGTGTGTTTAGTGGGATGATTATTTTGGTTTGGTTTGTTTTCTTTATTTTAGCAGTCAAAGGTTCATGAACTGAGTCCCCATGTACTGTCAGTGTTTTCATAGAATCATAGAATGGTTTGGAATGCAAGGGACCTTAGAGCTCATCCAGTTCCAACTCCCCTGCCACAGGCAGGGACACCTTCCACTAGACCAGGTTGCTCAAATCCCCATCCAACCTGGCCTTGGACACTGCCAGAGATGGGGCAGCCACAGCTTCTCTGGGCCAGTGCCTCACCACCCTCACAGGGAAGAACTTCTGCCTAATATCTAATCTAAATCTCCCCTCTGTCACTTCAGAGCCATTCCCCCTTGGTCTATCCCTGTAGGCCCTTGTAAAAAGTTCCTCTCCAGGTGAAGGCTGCCTTCAAAGTTGGGGAAGGCTGCTGTAAGGTCTTGTCCTCAGAGCCTTCTCTTCTTCAGGCGGAACAAGCCCAGCTCTCTCAGCCCTGTCTCTGTAGCAGAGGTGCTCCAGCCCTTGGAGCATCTTTGTGGCCTCCTCTGGACTCACTCAAGCAGATCCATGTCCTTCTTGGGGGTCCCAGAGCTGGATACAGCACTGCAGGTGCGGTATTACAGGAGTGGAGGGGCAGAATCCCCTCCCTCAACCTGCTGGTCATGCTTCTTTTGTTGCAGCCCAGCATATGGTTGGCCAGCCCAGCATATGGTTTTCTGAAGGATTTGGTGTTATTGGAGGTTTTTTTGCACCCAGGACACCAGCAAGCAGATAGGGGCAGGCAGCCTTCCAAAGGCTGATGTACTGCATGACTCGTGTGCTGTGGATTGGAAACTCTGGCTTTTAATACATTTTGTATTCCCAAAGTGTGTGGCATCATTCAAGTTAATTATTAAGTTTTCCCTGTCTCGCCCTGTTTGCTCCCCAAAAGGCTGGGGGAAATGCAGCAAACTGAAAAAAGTGTGAAACCTACTGGCTTCTTGTGGCACTTTCATCCCAAATATATTGTATGCTTTTGAAAATCTACTGAGCAGAGGCCGTGTTTGGTGCAGGTTAGTTGTGCTTGTTTTTTGTTGATAAAATGAACATATCCTAATAAGCTACTAGGTGTAACAGGGAAACCCTGTGCTTTGTATAGCTCTTAACATAAGTGAATATTTAAACATCCATGAAACTACCACCTGAGCTTTGTTCTTATAGCTCTTAACCAAGAGCGTCAAAAAAAAGTCTAATTTAGGAGACTACAACAACTCTCTTAAAGAAATGCAGCTTTTAAAATGTAGTTATTGCTGTTGCTGGTCTTTATAGTTCACTCATCCAAATCACAGGAGCAAGACTTGTGTGAAGCAGAACGTCCTGTTGATGCTTCTTTCATGGGTCTGTGGAGTGCTGCCCTGGTATTCAATTGCACATCCGTATTCAAAGAAGAACACTAATAAATCTTTATTGTAAAAGCATCTTCACCAACCATAGGTTTTGCTTGTGCTAATTTGTTTATATTTAAGCAAATTTAAAAAAAAAATAAAAATCTCCTTCTGCTTAATCATCACTCTAGAGGTTTTTTTCTCAGACTTCCCAGCATGGTCTGCCTTCTGTCTCCCTGAGTTTTTGAAGCTCTTTGGATGTAGCCTGCTTTATTTAAATGGAATTAAGGTGAAGCATATTGCCACATGTAAAAAAGACTTAAAGGGATCCCTGAAGCCCAGTATCTTGGGTTTTTCTAATGCAGGAGGCATAGCTGTGTGAAAACTTGCAGCTTTCTTGGGAAGTTGGTGAGGTGCAGGAGTGCAGTGGGGAGGCACAGTAGCAGAATTCCTCATTGGGCTGGCTTCTTGGGGTCCAGTGTTGTGTCCTTAGCCGTTTGGGATGCAAGGCTTGGAAAACTTAGTGCTTCTGTGGGCATCAGTTAGTGTGGGACTACAGAATGGTGGTGAGTGGGGCTGTGTTGCCTAAGCCTTCATCAAAAAAAGAGGTAGGAGGAGTCAGAAGTAAAAACAGCAGAAGAGGTTGTAATTCCCATTTTAAGAACTGAAACAGCCTTACATTAGGTATATAACCCCCAAAACCTAGCCTTTTTGTAGGAGATCTTGCTGAATAGAGCAGCTGTTTTTCTTCTTTGCTCTCAAATTGTGGGCAGCCATAGTTGTGTGGTGCTTTTGCAGCCTTGGTTTCAGAAGGATTTTTAATAGCTGTCATCTTTTCCTGTCCAGTGCAGCCTACACCTTTAATTTCCTTGACTAAAAAAAGAGTATTGCTTTTCAGAGTGTCTTACAATTTTCATTGCTGGTCCATTAGTGTATTAGCTTAGCTTTGTGTGTGTTGAATGCCATTAAATGTCACTTGGCAAATTTTATGTTGGGAGCACTGAGATTTTTGCTAATTGAATTTAAAGTCTTGTACTTGAATTTGTTAAAATGGCAAATTCAGACAATTGAAATACTTTAATGGGGGAGTGTATAAGCATTTGCAAATTTTCTCTTGTAGGTGAACCTAACAGTGCATTTGTGCAGATTCACGGGGAGATCCTGAGCAGACAGATTAGGTTTCAGTGGGGCTTTACTGTCTGTTTTTTTGTTTTATTATGGTGTGGTGACAGCTGGCAAGATTCAGTATGTTGAAAGTTTCATGCTTGACATCTGTTCAGGGTCATTGTTAACACTAGCTTTAAATATTTTTATAAAAATGGTAGATTATGGAGCCTTCCTCTCTGTTCAAATTAAATTTATCCTTCTGTAGCCATAGTTTTAGGTACTAATGGAGAAAGGGTAATCGTTTAAGCTGTTGGTCTTTAAACTTTGTTGTGCTTTCTTTAGTTGTCTGTAGGCCAGATTTCTGTGGTTTTTTTTATGCATGAAATATCACCCTTTGCACCTGAAAGTCTGTTTGTTTGTTGTTGGTGGTTTTTTGTTTGTTTGTTTGTTTTCTTCTCCTTAGGAGACAGTCTACAGAAAAACTCTGGCATTAACACTTTTTATTTATTCATTCATAACTTAAGCAAAAGAACCAAGGATTAGATAAACAGAGAGACAGCTCTCACCACCTACAGGAGATCCTACTGCACAAAGTAGATATTACCCATTATTGGAAGGAGTCATAAAGATTCTTAACTAGGCTTTCTTAGTGATATAAATCTATGCCTCCCTAGATATCATAATGCTTTTAAGAAGTTTGTCTTGAAACACTTTCAGAAAATCTCTTGATACCACACTTTGACCTTCTGCCACTAAGCTGCATTTCATATGGGCTTCTGGCATGAGCTCTCCTGCCACTTTCAAGTAAAAAATTTACCAGGCATCGAAAGTTTGACTCTGCAGTTGAGCACTGTGCCAAGCTATAAAAGCCCTGTTTGTACACAGAATAGATTTTTGCTTGCTAGCAAGGCTTGGGTAGCACTTCGGTAAGTGCATAGGAATGGCTTTGAATCTACATACTAATGAAACAGTTCCATCTAGATTGAGCTATAGTGTCTCTTCTGCTCTGAAGTCTGTACTTTGCCTTCCTTGTGCCCCTTCTCTTCTGCATAGAGTTATATGTAGTCAGATTATATTGCTCTGGAAAACTTTGTCAGGGAAGTTAATTTAAGAGCATTTGAAGGCTTAAAAATTATTCCTGCTGTTACAATGATGGAAAAGACCTTGAAAGTGCCTTGAGGGCAGTTGCTGCAAAAATACCTGCTTGGCTATGCTAATTGCATACAATTCTCAGAGTGTGCTCACCATTCACTGATGTAGTAACTTCAAGGTGGCCACTTTTCAGTGCATGTACTGTTGGCCAGCTCGACTAGTGATGGGGCATCAGGGCTCAAGGTCTGCTTGCTTTAAATGGGAGTGGAAATCCAGTGCCAGAAGGTGAGTCAGGCAATGGGCAGCTCAGGGTGAGATTTGTCACTTACAGAGGGTGCATGAATAATATAAAGTGACAATGTTCTGTGGATTTTGAGTGTCTAGGGAACACAGTGTTAGCCTAATAGTTAAGTGAACAAGACTTGGAGGAAGGAAAAGGAACATATGTGTTCTTCTCAGAATGCTGAAGTTGGTCATTTGTGGGGCAGGGTGCTGAGAAGAGACAGTGTAGGGGGTAGGTAGTGTTCAAAGCAGCACTGTGAACAATGCAAGAACAGGCAAAAAAAGGTGAATGAAAGCAGATGAAGGTCCCAACGGAATGCCTTGAGAGAACATCTTCTGTTTGCACCAGTACTTTTGGGATGCCAGTGTATGCATTTAATGAAACATGATTTTTATGGAGATTCACTGTCCTGGAAGAAGTTTGCATTTGCCAAAAGCAACATTTAGTAATGGGCTAGGGTTTCTTCTTGAAATAGTGCAAAAGCCTTATTTTGCAGTAATGAGGAATTGGCCACAAATTAACAAAATGACTTGTCAGATACTGCCTTTGGTTTTGTGCATATGCAATTTCCTATTTCAGTTTTTCTTCTTTTCAAAATGTAAATAAATTGATCATCAAAGGACATTTTAAAAGCCAAAACAGGGCCCAAAGCATATTTAAGTGTATTAATTGCATTCTGATACGTTTTTCAGTTTCTTTGTGAATGCTTGCAAAAAAACAAGTACCTATGGTTGGGTGACACAGACCCATACAGCCACGTGTCTTACCTTCCAAGCATCTATAATGTTTTTGAGAGGCAGTGCCAGAGTTAAGCTGAGAGTTCAGTAAGTATAAATGGCTACAAGAATATCTGTAGAGATGACAATCACAGAGAAGTTTGTTACCTCCTGTTCAGAGCAAGACTAGCTTCAAAGGTACGTGAGGTGTTGAAAATCTCCAGGGAAAAAGATCTATTGCTGTAAGAGTCTCATGTGGTCTTTAGGAAGAGGGGTTCTTACCTCGTGTGTAGAGAGTCCATCCTGCAAGCTTTATTCAGTGTTTGTCAGTGCTATGCTGGGAGTGGAAAAGAGGAAAGAACATGAGAGACAGATAATAAGATACAGGTGCACCATGCAGTAGAAAAAGCCATTAGTTATTTTCTTCTCTGTGCCTGTCCAACTGAGCTGACATTCTCAATGGACTACCAGTTACTCCTTAAAGATCTTGACTTCTGAGTGGTGCTGCTTAACTCACATTTCATCATGGCGCAAGTGAATTGGCAGTCATTTTATAACTGCCTACAGGGAACTTTCCTTAGCCATCTTATTGAGTGGCTGCCAATCTTTAAAATCCTTTTATCATTATTCCCATTAGAAGACTTCTTTGCTAATATCACACAAAGCACTTAAGAGGTTAAAAATGAATTGTTTGCATTAATTTTGTAATCCCTCTCACACTAATAGTAATAGTGCTTTAATACTGTCCATTCGTAGCTGGGTATGAGCAAATATTTTAAATAGTTGTTCACTCTACAAAAAATGTTTACTGGCTTTATAAATGGTTTTGTATTTTATTCAATAATGATCTGGGAATCTTGTTTCCATGTTCAGGACTTCCTTTCTGTTCTTTTCATAGCTGTAGCCTGAAAGCAGACTATACACTAGAAATCATAAGGAATTGCTCTATTCCTTTAAGTGGTTCTACTGTAATAGCTATGTGTTGAAATACAGCCTGCAAGATGCAATGCCATGCTACTAAATTAATTACTTGTGTTTATTTGCAGATTGGATAATAACCCAGCCAGTGTTTGGCCCTTCTGCTATAAGCTTTGCAAAATTGCGAAGCAGACAGTGCTTTGCCTGCCTCTGTCTAGCTGTGCTTTTCAGCACACGTTAGAATGGGGTTGGTTGTTAATGTGTTTCTGTTACATGCAGCTGGGGGGATGCTGAAGCTCCAGCCTTTTCAAGGTGAAGATTCTGAAGTCAGGTCTCTCAGCATGTGCAAAATTAATCATAGCAAATTAAAAAGCCAGAACAGCTTGATAATTATGAAAATCCAAGAGATATTTGAGTTTGTTTACCTGATTTCAAGAAGATTAAATCTAGTATTAGACTGCTTAATAAATATAATTAATAAAATATATCTGGATACTTTAAAGCACAAATAGGTTTGTAAAGACAATTTTTATACTGTGTGAGAAGGATTCATTTTTCCTGTGACCTGTGTCAAGCTGAAGCCTATGTATCTTTTGTAGGTAAGGTGCTGCTGCTTGTAATTGTCTTGTGTTTCCAGCTGTGTTGCTCATAGTTGGACCTTACAGGGTGAAGTAATTTCAAAGTAGCTGAATATGTATAAGTGAACAATCCAATAAGTACACCTTACCCCTTTTTGAACAACAGAAAAAGTAACTGCACCTCATAGTCTTGGTTACTGAGGCATAGATGGGGCACACAGTTTGGTCCTATCTGTTTTGTGAGTTCATGCACAAATGTTATCATTAAGACTTTGACTAATTGCAGGGTGTTTAATGTGCATGCAAATGCTAATAAGGATGGCATGCTAGTTTCTAAAGGATCCTAGCTGATTTATTCCGAGTTTTCATTTAAGTAGCAATGAAAATCTTTTTGATGTTTTCAGCATGTAGATCAAGTCCAGATGTTCACTGGAGATGAACTACTTGAATTTTCTAGTGAGGGATTTTAGTTTTCTTTGGTGCATTACTCTGGGCTGGTGGTGGCAGGGTGGCTTGTGGCAGGCAGAGGCTTCCCTGACTCAGTGACCTAGGTGAGATATGAATGACTTGGGGCTGTAAGCTGTGATCCCTATCACTAAATCTCTTTTAGGTTGAAAGACTGCAGGTTCAATTCCCAAAGGTTTAGGTGTGTCTGTTCAAAGTGAGCTTTCTGAGCTGAATTGATTCATGGCTGTCATAGAGCTGTTTGTTTGTTTGTCTTGTTTTTTTTTCCTCTCCCCCTTCTCTTCACCTTCCCAGTTGCCAGTGTTAAAGGGTGTTCCAGGAGGTTTTGGAGAAGTGTGTTGTGGTTTACCTAGCAAAGTAGGACCTTATCAAGAGGGAAACAGCAACACACTGAATGTCAGCATGTGAGATCATGCCCACATTGTCCACTCTCACTAACGCTGTAGTAACTGACTTTTCTTCCAGGTCTGTGTCATGCAAAATAGCAATGGCAATCTCTGCACCACTGAGGTGGAATAACTTCTGCAATGACTGTGTTGACTCCATCAACACACTTTCTTTATGACTGATGTGGTTTTGAGTTACGGTTTGGTTCCCCCCCTCTTTTTTTTAATAAAACAGTATGAGAGGCAATTGTGGGTCTGTAGTAGACTAAACTGAAGTCAGTATGAATGTGCGCCAGGTTTAGTTCTTGCATCCTTTTGTCTTTGCTCTTAATGTTGCTAATAGTTGATAAAAGAGGCAACATAAACTTCACCTATTAGAAGTCATCATCTTAATTCCACAGACGCTTCACAGTGAAATGCCTGAAGTAGGGTGGTGAAATGCTGGCACAGGTTGCCCAGAGAGGTGGTGGATGCGCCATCCCTGGAGACATTGAGGCCAGACTGGATGTGGTTCTGGGCAACCTTATCTAGTTGAATCTTCACAGGTCAGTTGAACTAGATGAAAGGACCTTTGAAGGTCCTTTCCAACTCAAAACTATACTATGATTCTATGACTAAGTATTTGAAGAGTGGATAATGTTGATGTTTCTGTATTTATAGCTTTAAAAATGTGTGGAACATTAAAATAAATACAAAGAGGAGTGATCTCTATATTGGGTTCTCTGGAGGCAGTATTAGTCTCTTCTGAATTTGCGGATTTGTGTCCTTTCAAGGACTGCTTTAAAAACATTTCCTTTTTTATAAAGTAGGGTTGAATTATTCTGTGGACATTTATATAAAGTGACTTGGCTGCATGCTTAATAATAACCTACATATTTTATTTGTGCTGTTCTTATTTTTAAACAAGGATCTCAAGTCAGTCCCTTAAAAGACGGATTGTTTTGTATAAGGCATGTTAGATTGTCTTGAACAAAGTACCTTCCCTATTTTTAATTGGCACTTTTATTGCTATGATTTACGTTCACAGGGTGAGGGCAGCACTGTTCCTCCAGTGGCTTAGACAAGTGTTAAAAGTTAACTGCAGGGAGGGAGAGTTTAAGCACAGCTTTTTAATGAAAGTATTCTCAGCATGACTTTGCAAGTACTCCCAAGTTAAATCTACCTGTTGTGGTTTCTGTTGTCAAAGTGGGCAGAGGTTTGTACAAGGCTCAGGAATGCAGCTACAATAATATACTTTCAAATCATTTGTTAGAGTATCCTTCTGGTCTTCCTGGACTGCTGGTCTTCTCACCATTTCTCCATGTCTTCCTCCTCCTCGTGTCCATTCACACCTTTTGAGCGCCACCCCGTGTCTGGTGAGACCTTTGCTGCCACCACCTTCCCCCTGGGCTCATAGATATCCTTGAGAGGTGGCTGTTAACCTAAAGGGCATGGGGAAGGAAACACAAACCTGGTATCTCCAACTGCTTGTCATTAGAGGAGGAACAGCAGTGGGTTGTGAGGGAGCCCCAGCTGAGTGCATGGGGAAATTGAAACCCACTGCCCAGTCACAGAGTTGCATCTGCTGCTGTGGAAGGAGAGTGCCTTGGCTCTTGCTCAGAAAGGGTTAGTCATGGCCCCACTGGAACACATGGTGTAGGTACCACTGACTCCTGCTTTGCTGATGGGGACCTTGTGTTTGGGACTTCTGATAAGGTGAGAAGGGAATGATAACTTGATAGTTATCAACAGCTGCCTTTGCTGGATCAGTCACCAGGTTTGTGTGTGTTTATATACTCAAATGTAGGAATATTGTTCTGGCAAGTGCATTGCCAAGCTCAGATTCTCTTTTCATGCTCACATGCAATTAACTTGCTAGAAATTTCAGGGAGGGGATGAAAATGTTGTAGATTGTTTGTAACAACTGGTAATAAGCCATAGCTGATCAAGCGTAAAGTGTGGGCTGTTATTTTGAATGGGTGTTAAAGCAGAAAAGTAAGCCTGAGTTGGTAAGGTCAGCATAAGAAATTTAGGGTATGTGTTGCTTTTCTTGTATATTAGTCATAGAGAATGTTTCCTTTTTTCCTTAATGAAACTGCTTTTGCCACGTGTGTCAATCCATCTTTAATCCTATATAGAAAGATCCATGGCTATATCTGATGAGAGCAGAAATCTGCTCTTGCATTTGGGATTTAAGATATCCCTTATGCAGGTACCAGCTCAGCAGTTAAGCTTATTACAGTAATTCTGTTGTGCCATTCAGGTTGTTTCTCACCCTTCCCCCAGTCAGGCTGTTCAGCAAGCACCCTCCAAGCGCGGAGTTGTGGGGAGCATGGGAGGATGCTTTGCCACGATTACTGCCCCCTCTTTTTAACAACCAAAAAACAGTGTGTAGAGCTGCAAGGAGGGAGGATCCTCATCCTGCTTCTTGCAAGTGTGCATGTTTGGATTTTCACCAAGCTGCGTGCGATAAAACAGAAAAAAAACTTAAGCACTGAAGGCACCCCGGTTATGTTCCCGCCCAGGTCATACGTGCCACTTGTGCCGTGCTTGCTCTGTGAGAGATCAGCCTGCATGTTTACATCCAGAAGCTCGACCAGGATGACCATTTTTAGTTTCAAGATCTGCTTTTCCCAGCAAATGTATGTGTAAGGCTGGAGTTAGGGATAAGCATCCCTCGAGGGCAGAGCACGGCAGGGTAGGGGAGGGAGAGATGGCTGCAATTCCTGGTTGTGCAGGGCTGCCTCTCCTCCATCCCCGCGGAGGGATGATCCCATTCGAGCAATCAAGGGAAACTGGCAGTTTTTTAGCAAGCCCCAAGACTTTGCAGATGACTTTTAGGAGGGTGGAACAGATTCCTTCTCCTGACCCTGAGGTGTGTCTAGTTTTGGGGCCTGTGGCTGGGGGGAGGTAGATGCAAAAAACATGCTTTTGTCAGATCCGAGGCAAATCTGCAGTATAAAGGTTTCTTTTGCTGAGAAGTGGAGAATGTTGTACTACCGATAGATCTAAGGACCTGCGTGCTGCTGGCACATATATATTTTTTTTTTTCTTGAATTGAGAACCGACAGCAAGCAACTCCAAAACCAAATCCTGTAAAGCAGAACCGGTGAGTTAATATCATGTTGTGCTGCGCAGCACAAATGGTCAAGAACAGCCATTTTCAGATTATTTTGTTTAATGTCGTGATTAATTTTATTATTTATTTATTTATCTGTTATGGTACCAGTGCTCTTTTTGGTGTTGTATTACTGTTCTGCCTTTTGAACAAGTCATGGTGGGGGTTTCTGTTCGTATAGGGGAAGATCCTTTCTATGGAGTGACTCCATGTTCCCAAGCGTAAAATTTCTCTGTAGCCCCAGCAGCACTTTTCCCTTTTGAGGAAGATGTAGTTCAAGTTTCCTCCGTCTTTTCCGTGATTTTTAAGAGAAAGCATGCTGTTTTGTTCTGGCCGAATTTGCAGATACATTGCTGGAGCTCCAGTTTTCTCTTTCCTGACAATTTAGTGGTTTTGCACCTCTCATAAATAATTTGATTAACTGTTAAAACTGGAAGAGGCCGTTTGACATTTATAAAACTAACGGAAAACTTGAGTAACACATGCATTATAGGAGATGGCCTCTCAAAAAGGGAAGTGATACAAAAGCTGCTAATGTTTTCCTTGTTGACAAACCTGTTTGGAAGAGATTTTAAATCCCTCGCATCTGTGCAAATGCAATTTTCAGGCTGCTGATTTTTTTCAGGCTATTAGTATTTTTAACAGGAATAGACCAGAGCAGGGAATTCCTTCCTCTCTCTCCAATGCAGTACTTTGGTTTCTTCAGGGAACTTGTCTTTCAAAAACCACAGTTCGGTAACTGGGTGCGGTATCGAAGTTTACCACAGAAACTGCCAGAGGAGAAAGTATTTCAGCAAGAGCTAAATTCCTAAAACCCACAGTAAAACTCTTCAAAGTGTAAAAGCATTGAGATTGCATAGTGAAAACGGAGAGATGGTGAGGACTAACAGATGAGACATCGGGGAGAGTGGGTTGCTCATGCAGGTCAAACCCTAGGCTGGTCGTACTTCTGGCTTTGGTGCTTCAGGCTTTTAAAGTAATGGTGGTGTGGCACAGTGGTTCCTCCGTCTCGAAGAGCTGCCCTGTCTCTGTCAGCCCCACGGCTGTGCCTTCTCCAGCCCCGCGCCTTCTGTTTGTGCAGTGGAAGGATCTTT
Organism: Pezoporus occidentalis; assembly: GCF_034315485.1. NCBI lineage: Eukaryota > Metazoa > Chordata > Aves > Psittaciformes > Psittacidae > Pezoporus > Pezoporus occidentalis. The sequence continues at coordinate 6,379,121 of NW_026915877.1, forward strand.
AGCTTTGTGGCTCCTCTTTGGAAGTGGTAAAAGGCACGTCAGAATATGTATTTGAACTCAAAGTATGTATCCGTTATTTGCATTGGTAGCGATTCTCAGGCTGCTGCGGAATAGCCGAGGGTTTGCGAGGTGCCGAATAGCTGCGCGGGAGTCGGAAAGTGCGTCTTTCTCCGTTGCTTTTGTGGTCCCCGCCCAGATTTGCTTATCCTACAGGGCTTTTCTCTGCCTTGAAGGCAGAAGCTTAGCAAACAAAGCGCTTTCAAAAGCAAACTCTGAAAGTCTATCTCTTTTGTAAGGAATTTCTAAATGAATACCGATCGTCGTTTCACTGAAGCCTGGGAGGTAACCGTTCTTACCTTTTTTTTTTAACTGCATATGAGGGATTTTGCAGCAATGCACAGATGCTTTTTTTAATGCGCAGAAGCAGCAAGATTAAAAAGCAATTACCCTAGCCTGAGAGGGCCGTGGTCCAGAAAATTCATTTTCCAAGTCGATGGCTTTTAGGCCAAGACAGAACGTAGAAAACTTTTAAGTACGAGAAACAAATTTCTCCTGTACTTTGTTGCTGTGAAACGTGAATTACTTTATTTATGGACACTTTTTGCCGCCCTCCAGTGACCCCTCAACTCCTCCCTGCCCCCTAGCAAGTCATCTGCCGCTTGTCGGTGTGTATGTTCAGACCACTTAAAAAGCACTGTTACTGAGATTTAGATATCATTTGCATCAGATTAGGGATGTATTGATTTTCAACACAGGATAACTGTGGCTAATCAGCCACTCTTATACACTGCTTTGTAGGCTAATTAAAGACCCAGGTGTCACTTTGTAACTGGTTTTTACTTGCAGTGAATTAGTCAAGTGCATTCCTCTCCTCCAGTGCGTATATACGCAGGTGTCTTTTCTGGCCACTGCAACAAAAGAAGAAAAGAACTTCTCTTCGCAGGAGAAAAAAGCTTCTGCTGAATTTGGTGTGTATGGAAGATGACAGTAGAGCCTTGCTGGGAGTTTGAGGACTGTGGCTCCTCTGAACATGGCATATTATCAGAAGGGTTGCTGCTGAACTTCTGTGTTTTACAGCCACGAGGGATTAAACTGCTTCCAGCACACAGATAGCAGGGCCTCTGCTTGCTTGGCCTTCAGAGACCTAAGAAACAGTCACGATTTGTGAGACTTGGGAACAGGCTGCACCTCAGCTGGGTCACCGAGCTCCTTTGCAGACCCAGCCATGGAATTCAATACTCCCAAGGGGGAAGTATGCATTGAATTACTGTGCCATTACCTGTATCATGCTGCTCTGGTGAACAGAACTGCCTTCCAGCTACCTCCTTCTTCTCATTGGTAACTGTGGCACCAATAGAATTAGCAAAAAGGAACATGTAAGACAATGCTAGTGTAATAGAAGATGTGCTGTCTCACTTCAGCTGCTCTTAATCTCAGACTTTGAGTATGAGAGGCTGGTGAGATGTGCTGGATAAGTTTAAAAAAACAGACCAGACCAAACCAAAACCAACAAACCAAAAAGCCTCACTGTGAAAGGGGAAGAAGGAACTGCAGCGCAGGTTCAGTGTGTCAGGCTCTGCTTGCACTTCTGGGTGTGCAAGATGTTGGGAGGGACATAGCTGGGACAATGACCCCAGCTGACCAAAGGGATATTCCATGCATTATGGTGTCATGCTTAGCATATAAAGGTGTGGGAAGAAGTGTGTGTGTGTGAAGTTTGTAGTGATGGCGTTTGTCTTCCCAAGTAACAGTTACATACAATGGAGCCCTACTGTCCTGGAGATGGCTGAACGCCTGCCTGCCCATGGGAAAGAGTGCATGAATTCCTTGCTTGTACTTTTCATGCATATATGGCTTTTGCTTTCCCTATTAAACTGTCTTAAACTCAACCCACAAGTTTTCTCACTTTTCTGATTCTCTCCCCCATCTCGATGTAGGGAGAGTGAGTGAGCGGTTGTGTGGGATTTAGCTGCCAGCTGGGGTTAAACTGTGACACCCTACTAAGCAAGAGGCAAAAAAGCAGCATTTAATCTAGTTCATGAGGATGGTGACAGGCTCTTTGTGAGTGGCTTGTGACTATGGGGAAATCGCATGTGAAGGTGACATCAGTGTGACAATATAAATCTTGCTACTGTGACTCCAGAAATGCTGAATGTGAGTTGAAGATGTAGCTGATGTAACTAAATGTGAAATGGAATGTTTGGCGTTTTAAAGCTTGTTTTCAGCTATTGTGCCTGTGCCTATCCTTTCTTTCCCTCCTGCATGAGATGTTATAACCTAAAAATAAAATGTGTTGTGTGGGGGGAATGGGAAACGAGATGGTATGACAGATTTCAGCTTTCATTGCACCAGTGTTTGCTCTGTGCGAGAGGTTTTCTTCTGGTCAGTGAAGTCCATCTAGGTCAGAGTAGTTCAGACCATTCATTGTGCAACTGAGACTGGGCTAATGCTCATCTGCTCTCTGCCCTGTAATTAATGAAAACCCTAAATAGGGGAGATTGAAGAAGGCAAAAGGTTGTTATAATTTCTCTGAGGTGGGCATAACCCTTTTAGATCTCTGAAAGAGAATGAATTTGTTTTCTATGTCACTATCCTTATGCACTGTCTGGGAAAGGTCTCTTGGTGAGGTGGTGACAAACTGTTATGCCATTGATTTAAAACACTGGTAGGTCACTGGCCTGTCTGTGGTAGATAGATGACTTAATTGAAATAACCAGGATAGCTGTGTCTTTTTCCAAATGTTTAGAGAAGAATTTGAGTGGACAGGAAGGCTGAAGGTCACTTTTACAATCCATGACATGTAAATTCAAAGGTACAAGGTAGCTTTGCCTGTTGCTCTTTGTGCTGACTGGTAAGATCGCTATGGCTTTTAGTTTGACATGCTTGACACTTGCTACAGCATAGGTGCTCTTTGCACGCCTACTTCCATGTGTTTCAGAATTAGGCTTTCTCTCCCAGTGCATTTGTAAGCATGTGTCTGTGGAGAAAGAAAAAGAGATCTCATTTTTAAAGATTGTAGTTGTCTTGTAAAACCTGGAGGTGCTGTGTGATCCTTCTTGTATATGAGAAGCCTGCCTTTCTGCCTCTCCTGTGCTTTCAGAGGTGTAGTTTTTCTTCCCCTCCCCCCTTTTTTATTTTCCTTTTTCTAGTTTTTTTTTTCTTTCCCCCCTTTTTTTTTCTCTCCCCCTCCCCCTAGCTAGGACTTGAAAATCTTGTATGAGTTGGCTGCTTTTGGTGTTCCTACCTCAGGAAGTACAGCCGATGGTTTTGTATGTTGCATTTAAGCAGACCAGCTAATTTTGGCTCTTAATATGCCTGATGTTAGCTACTTTTCTCTCCAGTGTAAGAAAAAAAACCTGGAAAATGAAGTCTGTCTGGTTTTACTGTCATGTGATGGTTGTGATGTGCTCATTATCTTCCAACTTGTCCAATACTAAGCAATAATTTTTTTAATTTTTTTTTTCTTTTTGGAGCGAGACTGATATTATCTGTGTTCACACATAAAATCTGCATGCTAGTGCCAAGGGTCTCGTCAGGAACCTGTAATAAACTTGCTAGCTCTTGCTTGAGACTCATCTAATATTTTTATACTTAACTGTTATGCAAGACTAGTCTCGAACAAATCTTGTGGGGCTGAAGTTAACCTCATAGAGGATAAGCACCAAGTTGATCAAGGTTTATTCAAACTTGTTTCTTTTGTTTTTTTTTTTTTTTTTTTTTTTTATTTTTGTTTTGTTTTGGTTTTTTTTTTGTGTATTGGATTGTCTGGGTTTCACTGCTTGCAGTTCCTGTTTGTGTAAGGTCTGACCACACAGGGTGAACTGCAACTTTTAAAGCAGTATGATTAAGACCTATGTGAAGGTCCATGCTTTTTGTAGTACAAGAAGATGGCTTATCAAACTGTAGGGCATATTTTTCTGCACATATATTTTTTTGTAACTTGCTGTTTTGTTACCCCAGCTTAGAATCTTCTAGTGTTTTTTAAAACTATAACATATGTAGTGTTAATTTGCTGTAAATGTTCATATAGGGAATTAAACAGAGCAGGAAAACATTTCCTTACCTGCAGGTCACTGTTTTAAAAGTTCTTCTCCCCCCCCCGTTATATTTGGTTAATTCTACATTTATAATGTAGCTTGAGTTAAGTCCATTGGTTAACTGGGCAGTTTATGAAAGTGAGGAACTGGTGCAGAACCAGTTTATGGTTGGGAATTCCCTGGCAGGGTCAAACAACAAAACCACAACCCAAGGAAAGTGTGCACCTGAGCTCTAGGCTGGCAAACCTGCAGAGTTAAATAAGGAGACAGTATAGAAAAATGCACTAAACAATAACTATGACAGAACCAGTACAGTGGCGCTGGAGATAACTGTCCCCTGATCCCTCTTTCCCTTTGCCTAGCTCCCAGTTTAGGTGCACTGGCCTTAGCAGGAAGGTACACCTCATCTGATTGAGCTTTTGCTGCTCTGCTAAAACAGGGATCAGGAATCAAATACGTTGAGAGCATGCCTACAGTATGTCTTTAAATGAGTAGAGCTTCGAGTGAAAAAGGAGATGCTGCTTTGCTTCTTTTAACGATAATGTTCTTAATATGCCTTCCAGTTCTGTACCCCTGGGATAAGTGAGTTGTGTTGAATTGTGACTTTTTTAAAAAATATTCTCTATCGACTGTTATGCTTTTGTCTCTGGTGACCAATGTGTAGTTAATTCCTCTTGTCTCAAATAACAGCCTAACTAATGTGCTTTAGGCAGTTTTGTTTTTAAGGTGGGCATGACTATTGTAAGTCTTAAGAGATCTGCTGGCCTTCACTACTGCAAGTTAAATTGCAGACCAGGCTGCAGGGAAAACTCCTTTTATAGTGGTTTTCCATAGCCTGCTTACCTTTGAAGACCCCATATTACTCTGCTGCGACATCAGGTTTTTCCTACTGATGCAGTGGGCTGCTCTGAACACGGAGAGAGTGAGATGGCGCCCTTGCTTCCTCCTCTGCTTGTTCTCAACCATGTTGTAACGACCCTCCTTAGCATCTGTTAAGAGCATTCTACTCTGCTTTTTGTTTGTGCTTTTTGCTTTAGCAAAATAGTCTTTTATAGCTCTAAAGCCTTAAGGAATAAATTTTCTGGCAATAACTGCAGGAGTTGCAGCTCTTTACTGTGCTAATGCTGAAACCTGTGTTTTTCTTTAATGTTTCTCGGAGCCAAAATGTGTTTGTTTTTTTTTTTTTGAGGAAAAAAAAAAAAGGCATTTCACCCTCTGTGTAAACTACTTAAAGGCAACCTTTAGCCACAGTGTGGAATGCAGCCATTGTGAACGTTGCAGTGTGAGCAAGGACCTCTCTGCATAGTTGAGGGCCAGGGTTGGGATGTCGTGGGGCAAAGTGTCATATCTAAATGTTAATTTTGATGAGCATATCACACTCCAAACCACTTATGGTGTGAAAAATTACTGGCATCTGTAAACAGATTAATTTTTATTTATAGAACAGTTCACAGTAGTTTTTCTTACCAAAAATTGCCACTGAAGATTGCTGCGTAGTAAGTTGGAGCAACTAGAAATGTATTTACAGAGTGCTGGCTTAACACCAACCCTATCAGGGTCCACTGCAGAAAAATAGACCACAGGTGATGGCAGAAAAGCATTGGAAAGTAAATCTGGTAGGTATGGTTTAGCACTGACACTAGCGGATGTGTATTGTCCCACTGTTAACCAGTGGCATTATCATTTGTCATTCATGCAGTGCCATGGTCAGCTCTGTCACCTGCTGGGAGAGTTGCTGTTCTGTCCTTTTATTCTGTAGGCTGTTTAAATACTAAAGAAAATATGTAGTATGTTGTTGTCATTTGTTGAATGTTGCTAGCAGCAACCAAAGTGATGAACTTTTTTTTGATATTTAGATACTTATGCTTTACCAGAGATGATTTACATTCATGAAAGAATGTAAATATCAGTTGTTCTGCTGCTTGAAAATATTAGTATGACATCTTAGGAATCATGAAGAAGCCTATTGAGATGAAGTCTATTTTTGCATAATTTTTCTTGCACAGAAAAGGCACGTTTCTCATATTTGTTATTTTACAATAAAGGATTTCTAAAACATTTCCCATATGTTATTACAGAGAAGTGTCTTCAATCTGTGGTTTGTAACCTGACATATGTTTAGGAGAAAGAGCTGAGGGAGAAAACCCTTGACAACTTAGAAGTTAGGTGGTAGTAGTGTAAACATACCTGCTTGAATCTGTAAATAGCCTGGAAGCCAGAAATAAGAATTTCTTTCCACCTTATCTGTGTGGGAGATGGGATGCAGCAGTAACTGGAGTCCCAAGGATTTGGAAGTGGCATGTAGTCCCCTTTCTGCACAGCAATAGATGTGTTTGCTCTCATTGCCAGATAATGTTATGGATGCAAAGTTTGGCAGGGATCAAGGGAGTTGGTGTGGGAGGAGGGGGAAGCTGAAGAAGTGTTTGGATGAGAGATTTCCCAAGCGTTCATCCCCTTAAACCTCAATACAGTTTTAAGAAACTCCTGGAGCTGAATGTAGTCAAAGCCTCAGATAGTGCCTTGTCAGACGCCAGGCACACTTTCAGCTGCTCTTACATGTTCATTCAACTTATGGAGCAGAGCAGCTTTGATTTTTATTTTTTGTTGCATGGGGATGGTGTTAACTTAAAAAACCCTGAAGCTTGGGGTGACTGAATTTGAGGGTTGTAATAGTGGAGGCAAATGCCAAGCTTTTAGTTGTGCGATAACAACGCTGAAGGGAATCTCTGTGGAAGGTGGTCACTGAACGTGGATATTACTGGCTTCAGCCCAGAGATGTTATGGGAATGATACCTTCTGTTTTTCCATTTCACAGCCTTTCTTTGATTGAGTTTTGCTGGACAGTAAGGTGAATTGAAAAGGAGTTTAAAATAGCATGGGATAGCTGCCCGCACAGGCATACGTGGCAGTTTGTTGTTCCAAGAGCAGTATAATTATTTTGTAAATTGTGTAGAAGAGACCCACATACAAAGTACAAAATGATACTTTAAAAGAGCTTAAAAAGGTTTAAAGAAACATCCTTTATAAATATCATTGTTGCTAACAGCACATTTTTCTGTACTCAAAATATCTTTAACTGGTGAGGTAATGTAGGGTGAGCTGCTTGGGTACATTTGGAGTTGCATTTGCCAGATGAGTGGAGAATGTGTTTAGGTTTTTTTGGTTTTGTTTGTTTGGCTAGTTTTTGTGTGGTGGTTTGTTGGTTTGTTGTTTTTGTTTTTTTTTTTTTTCCTCCAGTGAAGGTTTTAATGTGCTTCATGAAGCAGGTTGGTTTTAGCTTGCTTGAAAAGCTTGAGCAGTGGACACAAAACTTGTCAGCATGTTTCCAGCTGTCCTACTAAGTATCTCCTGACCTCCTTGCCCAGGAGAACCACTGACATCCACTGATGATTCTGGAGTTTGAACTCCATGCAATGCACCACATGTCCTTGGAGGAGCTGCAAGACCAGAGTAAGCTGGTGTTTGCCTTTGATGCAGGGCACAAAGAAGACATTCAGTCACCAGCTGAGTGTCAAGTTTCAGAAGTAAATCTGAACTAATGCTCTTAACCCTGCCGGAGCTGAAAAAGCCACACAACAGATCTGGTTTTGTGCTCTGCTTATTTGCCTTAATTTCTACAGTCTGTAAATGACCTTGTCTCTCCATTCTGCCTGTCCTTCCTTTGAGATCTGCATGTATGCGCACCAGCATACATCTTAGTGTTCCCATTCTTCCCAGAGCATCATCACCACTACTCTGCAGGAACCATATTCCAGCTAGTGAAGTCTCATATGGTACCTGTTCACATGTTAGAGGCTGAAAATAGCCCCCAACAATTTCTCAACTCTCTGGTCAATGAAGGGTGCATCTCCTTTTACCAGAAAAGTTATCTGGATTCCTCTTTTTGTAATAGCTTTGTATCAGCTAGTTTAAAAAATGCTTGGAAAGGTGGAATATGTCTAACAAGGGCCTCTTGTTTCAAAGCACTTGCAAAATGGGAAGAGCTAAGTTTAAACTGCTGTGGTTTGTTTCCTAGTCAGTAGATAACTTGACAAGGAAGGCTTTTGTTTGTGAAGTCGTGTTTAAATATAGTGTGAATTCTGACACATGCTGTTGCTTGCAGGTCGAGGTGAACCATTTCTGTCTCTGTCCCCTTAGCACAGGCACGTAGACTGTGCTTGTCATGGAATCCTCTGCTTTCATCCCATTCTCCTCCAGCTCCTGTAAAGCCAAAATAGCTACCAGTCAATGGAAAATGATCCGTGAGATGGCAAACACCAGTTTGGTCAGTAAAAATAAGCAGTATAGTAGGCAATTTGAAGTAGGTCATACTGGTGGCAGAAGACAGGATACTTTGCTCCTGTTACTCTCTGTTGCAAGACTGACAGCGAGTTCTGTATCCAGTTTGTACCCTGCATTCCTTATCAATGACATGTTTGCATAATGAGCTCACAAGGTATAGTACTAAAGGTCACCAGCTGAGGGGAAGGCTTGTCATTTTCTAGTTGCTTTTCGGGAAGAGGCATGTGACCTTTTATGAGTAGGTTTGCTGATTACAGGTTGAGGCAGCCCTTGGTGGATTTGCCAGTAAGCAAGGAACATGTGTTTCAGAAGCGAATATTGTAGCAGGCAGCATTGCATTCAGAAAAATGTTATAACAATATGCCTTGAGATTATGATCAAAGCTGAGGCTTTCGAGAAAGTCCTTATAATAGATACATATGTGTATGTGCACTAAGTGGACTGTTAGTGGGAGCTGTGTGTAATAGTGGCAACTTCCTTCCAAATAATGATTCAGAAAGTATTATCTGTCTAAATAACCTGACCAAGGGTTTTTATAACCAGGGGAAATTACCTAGATAGGTCTAACTGCTGATATCCTGAAAATGACCTAACTATGAGTTAGTTGCAGTATATTTCATTTTATTAATGTTTTCTAACCTAGTAATAGCTTGTTTGGTTTAGAGTTAACTCATCTCAGCTGTCTATCTTCAATTATTTTCTGGTGAATATTGGAAATTTTTAGCATCTCACCCTGCAGGGGCAGTTGAAAATGTTGGTATCTACCAAGTTACTTCACAGTGTCTTAGTGTTCATCTATTGTAAAGATTCCAAGTGTCTCTGGGCAGCTGGGACCCTAAGTGGTAAAGGGACTCAGCAACGTTGGGGTCAGATTTGTGGAGAGGTGTGTGTCCCGTGAGGTTTTTTTTGGAAGGCTGCAAGGTGGGGAGGAGGTCTGAGGGGGGGAATTACTATTTTAGAAACAGGGGAAGAGACCGTTTCCTTTTAATGGGATTGCTGTTTGTTGTGTAGTCTTGTGTTAGACCTCCAGTGACATGATCTAAAAATAAACCCAGGCAACAGGCAAAATGGGGTTTTGGATCTGGTTGTTTCTTACTGGAAGTGGCTTTCCTCCTTTGTTGTATCTCCTGTCTCTCCTGTAGTTATTTAGTAAGAGAACTCTAAAGTTGTCATCTTACCTGGTGCTCATGCAGTATCCCCCTCCCCCCTTCTAAAAATTATGCTTCACCCTATTTACACCATAAAATGAAAGTCAAAGTTGGTGTTGTACAGTCTAGTGGAGAAAGTACACAGCTGTCTTAAATCTGAGACTGGTCACAGTCACGTACTTCTGTGCTAAAAGTGCAAATTTTAATAGTGAAGAAGGCGAGCTTGCTGCAGTATCATTCGTATGTCACTGAAGTCTGAGCTTCCTCCCCTCTGTTTTGTTCACAGAGCCTTGTTCAGTCAGTGACATGTTGGAAGAACTCACAAAGGTAATCCCATGAGTAAATCTTGCTAATTAACATAATTATGTTGCTGTCAGCGGTGATAACATTTTTCTCAGGTCTTTGGGACACTAGGAATGAGTTTGCAGCGTTTGGCTACCATCTTTCCATACAAGAAATGGGCTGCCTCCTTTAGTGCTTCACCAAGCACTGATTAACAATGCGGTGTGTCTGGCAGAGGGGGAATTATCTCTAAATCTTCCTCCAATAGAAATGGAATCTAAAAATATTATGATTTTTTACAATTAAAGACAAAAAATGTAAAATGGAGGTTACTCTAAAATACAACAGCAAAAGCTGGGGTGGGAGAGGGAAGTATTTGGGTAATGGTTCCCTACTGCAGCTCTACATAAAACAAATTAAGGTCGTTCTTTTCTTAAATAACCTTTCACTGGGAGTGAGCTCTACCTTATTGCTACATGATTTTATTGTCTCTGCAGGAAGTGTGCACAGGCAAACAGCTGTAGATTAGGAGTAATCTGCAAAATAGTTCATGATTAGTATGCCTTTGGAGAGGTTTTCTGTGTGAGAACTGCATCACAAATTTTACTGGCTTATTAAGTTCGAAGAATTAACTGTGAGGAGGATTAAAATGACATCTTAGACATTGGCTAAGCATTCTGTCAAAATCCCTTGCGTTGTCTTTTAATCAATTAATTTGGCTTCTTTAATCCCCAAGTGTACTGGGTTGGCCATTCATGCAAGTGATCTATTTAAGCTGAATTTCTCCAGTGTATTTTAAAAAGTACTTTGGTGTGTCTGGCAAATGAGAAGCAAACATGCCAGTGAAATGTGCCTTGCCTTCCTGTGCTAGGGTGTAAAATGAAAATGCTGCTGTAATCATTGAGGTGCCACGTTTGGTAGCTGGTTAACCCAGGCTTTGCAGACATTCCTGATCCTTGCTGCTTATGTTGGATAAGAAAGTAAGACAGCAGCCTACACTTGCTCATTTTGCAACAGTGCCACTTGTATATATGTGTTGAGTGGAAAGGAAAAGAGGTAGAGGAGAATCCTCAACAGCTTCATGTCTGTGCTTTGCAGGCACAGCTGATGGACAGACAAGACATTTTTACTTCTGTAAAGTCTCAAAGTTGCCCTTAGATGTGGATATATATTCTCCTAAATTGCACAGATGGTTGGTTAGCTTATAATTCTGCAGGGATGAGAAGGATGTTAGCATTCACCTGAAAAACATTTAAATATTAATAAAAGGAATGTGCTCTTTCTGGAAATCCTGCAGGTTTCTGCAAGCTGTAATTTATTTAAATGCATTCACCAGAGATGCAGCTTCTACTCTAAGCCTGCCCTAAGCTTGAGTCTTTGCTGGTTATAGTTTATTAGATGACGTGTTATAAAATGATGCATATATTCTGAGTTAGCTAGCAATGCAGTAGAGAGTGTTTGGGTGCTATTGACAATGACTGGTAGTTCTTAGCCATCTTGTGATAGGGAGAACAGGACTGGCAGATGTTAATTTTAATGGTGCCAAAACCGTCAGAATTGCTTCTCAGCTGGTGCTTCTGCATTAAAGAAACACTGCAGATGTTAGAGCAAGCGGTATCACAGACATAGAATCATAGAATAGTTAGGGTTGGAAAGGACCTTAAAATCATCTAGTTCCAACCCCCCTCCCATGGGCAAGGACACCTCACACTAAACCATACCACACATGGCTTCGTCCAACCTGGCCAGGGATGGAATATTCACAGCCTCCCTGGGCAACCTATCCCAGTGCCTCACCACCCTTACAGTAAAGAACTTCTTCCTTATATCCAATCTAAACTTCCCCTGTTCAATATTTAACCATTACCCCTCATCCTATCACTACAGTCCCTACTGAAGAGTCCCTCTCCAGCATCCTTATAGGCCCCCTTCAGATACTGGAAGGCTGCTCTGAGGTCTCCACGCAGCCTTCTCTTCTCCAGGCTGAACAGCCCCAACTTTCTCAGCCTGTCTTCATACGGGAGGTGCTCCAGTCCCCTGATCATCCTTGTGGCCCTTCTCTGGACTTGTTCCAACAGTTCCATGTCCTTTTTATGTTGAGGACACCAGAACTGCACACAATACTCCAGGTGAGGTCTCACAAGAGCAGAGTAGAGGGGCAGGATCACCCCCTTCCACCTGCTGGTCACGCTCCTTTTGATGCAGCCCAGGATACGGTTGGCTTTCTGGGCTGCAAGCACACACTGAAGCCGGCTCATGTTCATTTTCTCATCAACCAACACCCCCAAGTCCTTCTCCGCAGGGCTGCTCTGAATCTCTTCTCTGCCCAACCTGTAGCTGTGCCTGGGATTGCTCCGACCCAGGTGTAGGACCTTGCACTTGGCATGGTTAAACTTCGTAAGGTTGGCATCAGCCCACCTCACAAGCGTGTTGAGGTCCCTCTGGATGGCATTCCTTCCCTCCAGCATATCAACCGAACCACATAGCTTGGTGTCATCGGCAAACTTGCTGAGGGAGCACTCAATCCCATTGTCCATGTGTCCTGGGTTCAGCAGTAGCAGTCATTTTTCCCCTTCTTGGTAGCTGGTGCAGTGCAATGTTTTAACTTTCAGCTCGGGAACAGAGCTGATAACAAGCGATGTTTTGGTTTGGCCAAGGACTTTGTGAGCCTCATGCTCTGCCAGGGAGGAGGGGAAGGCGGGAGGAAGCAGAGACAGGACACCTGACCCAAACTGACCAAAGAGGTATTCCATACCGCAGCACGTCATGCCCAGGATGTAACTGGGAGTTAGCCGGAAGGGCTGGGAGACTGCAGGGTTGGAGGAGGTATCGGTCAGAGCTCGGTCGGGCTTGGGGGGCGAGTTATCGGTCGGCTGGTGGTGAGATGTTGTATTCTCTTCCCTTGTTATTTCCTTTATCATTATTATCATTGGTGGTAGCAGTAGTGATCTGTGTTATACCTTAGTTACTAAACTGTTCTTATCTCAACCCGTGGGAGTTGCATTCTTTTGGATTCTCCTCTCTGTCCCTCCGGGAGCAGGGGGAGGGAAAGAAGGGGGGGAGTGAGTGAACGAGTTACCTGACTGGGTTTAAACCACGACACCATGTCAGCGACAAAGATGTTAAACAAGACCGGTCCTAACACCGATCCCTGAGGGACACCACTCGTTACTGGTCTCCAGCTGGACATTGAGCCATTGGCCACAACTCTTTGCTTGCGGCCATCCAGCCAGTTCTTTATCCACTGAATGATCCACCTATCAAACTGATGTCTCTCCAATTTAGAGACAAGGATGTTGTGTGGGACAGTGTCGAACGCTTTGCTCAAGTCCAGGTAGATGACATCAGTTCCGTCACCTCACCATAGAAGGCCACCAAATTGGTCAGGCAGGATTTCCCCTTAGTGAAGCCATGCTGGCTGTCACCAAGCACCTTGTTGACTTTCATGTGCCTTAGCGTGCCTTCCAGGAGAATCTGCTCCAAGATTTTGCCAGGCGCAGAGGTGAGACTGACTGGTCTGTAATTCCTTGGGTCATCCATTTTCCCCTTCTTGAAAATGGGGTTATATTTCCCTTTATCCAGTCGTCGGGAACTTCACCTGACTGCCATGATCTTTCAAATATGATGGACAGTGACTTAGCAACTTCATTTGCCAGCTCCTTCAGGACCCACGGATGGATTTCATCAGGTCCCATGGACGTTTGTATGTTCAGGTTCTTAAACCTGACAGAGCTGAGTGTTGTCATGTTATATGCTAAAATAGAAGTGAGCTTCTCTCATGCTGTTATGGCTTGGCATCACTTAGCAGCGCCAGAAACTGATCTACTTCCACAAAGATACATGCAGTTTAAGGAAACTGGGCTCTGAACTTGGCAGTCTATACTCCAGCACGGCAGAAGCCACTTCTGTGTGAAGGGCCTCAACTCTGGGAGAAGGAGCAGAGGATGGAGGAGTTTGTCGCACAGGGTAATTGATTTAGGTAAGGTGGATCTTTTATGTTCTGAGAAGTATATAAAAAATGTTAGCATTTTAGAAAATAATGAAGTGCTGCGTGTGCCACAGAAAAGATAGGAAGGAGCTCTTATCAAACCTTGCCATACAGTTCTGTTGTCAGTGTAACTTTTTTCTAATTGGCTCAGAAATAATTCTGTATGTGGCAGAAGGGGAGTCCTTCAAGGGCTTTATACAGGAGAGTAAGAGTATACAGCTAGTGTCAAATCTCTTTTGAGTGCTTGTAGTGTTCAGCAGCAGATGCTGATTCATGACTTGCTCATCAAAAATCACAGAATCATAGAATAGTTAGGGTTGGAAAGGACCTTAAGATCATCTAGTTCCACCCCCCCTGCCATGGGCAGGGACACCTCCCACTAAAATGTATGTTTGTGTTTGAGTGCCAGTTTATGCTTTACCATCTCTTGGATCAGGGTGGGGTGGGGGAGAATGACAGGGGACACCATTTTTCCTAGAAGAGTGGGTACGCAGAATTTGGAGCTTTCCCTTTGGGTGCAGGGAGGGAGACACCAGGCTGGCTTTCTTGCTGTTCATGCCAGTGCTGCTCTCAGCAGATGGGCGACTTCTTGTACTGCATAAAACTTTGCAAGCAAGTGAGTGCTTGTGAGCAGAGGGAGTATGATGTGTTTGGGAGGGTGGCTGTTGTTAGGAGATAATAGCATAGTTACTCATGGAACCAGGGCCTTCCTCCTTACTGAAGACATGCTGGTAGGTGTTCATGGGATGGATAACTTGTTTTGTGTTTTGTAGACCTTAGCTCTTATTAGTGCAACCCTACAGCAAACAGGGCAGGATAGCAGGGTTTTACTGAGCAGCTTTGTTGCTGGCATTGTGCCATGGCTTCATCTGGATCAACAAAAAGCAGAGAAGAATCTTCTGGCCGCTGGAGTCTGGGCTCAGAGGGGTGTTTGGAGCAGGGGGTGCCTCATGGCACTCTCCTTGAAGTGTTCTGATGGATTAATCTTGAGGATGAGGCAAGAATTTCCAAATAATCCTAAACCTAGTTAAAAAGGAGTTCAAGAAAGCAGAATTGTGATGATGAAGGCTGCTTGCTTCCCAGCAGTCAGTTATTTGGATTTGGTTTTGCTTCAGCAAGCAGAATTTGATTTCCTACCCCATCCCCCAACTAGTATTTGAATGCAAGTGTATGAATCACAGTTTTCTAACTAATGTGAATGGAGTAGGGAGACCATCTGGTTTTCTCTTGCCCAAAAGTTAATTCAAACAGCCTTGCAAAAGGCGGCTGGTTCTCTTGCAAATTTCCCCCCTGGTTTTGCCTCCCTTGAAAGCTGGAATCTTGGGTGAAGAGTGTATCTGCTTCCTAGCCACAGGGCTCTGTGGTTTGTCTACTGCTGCCAGCTGTATCGTTTGGCTGTGCAAAAGCTGAGTAACAGGGATAAAGAGAAGCCTGTTACCTGGGTGCTGCCACTTGGGGATCTTGGTCAAATGCATTTTGATTTTTTTATACTTTGTTTTTGCTTTGGTGCAGGCGCTTCCTCTCTCTTGTAAATGATGTTGATTATCTTGAGGAATAGCAGAAAAGGCTTTCAGACTTCTTCCTCTGCTCCCCCTGCAGCTTATTTGTCAGCAAAACCTATTGTCTTGTGTGATGCTTGGTTCAGAGCCTGGGTGACTTTATCAGCTCATTTCAAAGAAAGCATTGAGATTTATTTCTTTAGTTTATGCTTCCAGTGGCAATGTGTGTCTCAAGAATTGTTCTGCCTGATCGCTCTTTTTGTTAAAGAAAAGGTGCTCTGCATTTCACTGGAACTGGGTATGACTTTCAAGAGTGAAACACTGAGATTCCCATGGTTTTGTGAATAGATGACTTCTGGTCTGTGGTACCCTGGACCAAATTGAGTCCTACTTCCAGGTAAGGACAATTAAGAGCAAAGAAGATGCAGTTTGTGTGTAGATGCTTCCAACCCCTTACTTCTTAGGAAACCTTTGCCATTCTGGCTGTAGAAGCTAGTGATATGTTGGGTAGACAGCCAGAGCTGGAGTACCTGGTTTCTGTTCCCAGTTCTGCATTAGATGTAGAGAATGACCTGCAAAGAGAAAATAAAGGGGGCATATGCCCCTTCTTGCTGCTTGTAGTTATGCCTTTGTCTTTCAATAATCAGTTGAAACTGCAAGGATTTACTGAAAGACATTGTGGGAGATTTTCCTGGTCTTGTTGGGTTTGATCTGTGCTTTGAAAGCTTCATGACTGATGTAGGAGCTAGAGGGGTATTGTAAGAATCAGAGGATAAAAATGGAGCTGTTGGGCACAGAGATTCTAGGAAAGCGTGTGTGTTTAAAACTTACTTATTTGTTTGTAACCTGCTTGACAAGCACACTGAGCAAACCAAGGCCTTCCTGTCCCAGTTGGGGAAGCTGCTGCCTCTTTCTCAAAGTATTCTTGAATATTAGTGAGGCTGAACTGGCTGTTCTGAGAGGCTGGGAAAAGGGACAGACTAGAAAAGCAGCTTTCAGTTGTCATTCTTCTAAAACAGTTGCAGTTCTTCTTGCAGCTGCCCCAGGCAAATTTGTTTTTGGAAAGTTGGTTTTAGCCCCTCTCCTATAGATGTCGCAGTACTGCATGCCTCTAAATCTCGTGTTGTACAGTTAAGATGTTTAGTAGTGCTTCTGCAGATACTCGTAATAAATACCATCAGTAATTAAAAATAATGAGGTAAAAAGTCACAAGCATCAGTGCTGCTGAAAATTAGGGAACTGATTTATTTATTTATTTTTGTGTCCCTTGTAAAGTGAATTGTTATGATTGGTTTTCTGCAGTTGCTGCTTTCTGAAAGCTGGCATCTATGTGACAGTTGTTCTGGACAAACTGTAGTACTTAGCTTGTGTCACAGTTTAGCCCCAGCTGCCAGATAAATCTCATGCAGCTGCTCACTCACTCTCCCCATGTTGGGATGGTAGAGAGAATTAGAAGGGTAAGAGTGCGAGAACTCATGAGTTGAGATAAAGACAGTTAAATAGGGGAAGTAAAAACCATATACGTAAGAAAAGCAAACCAAGGAATTCGTTCAGCACTTCCCATGGGCAGGCAGGTGTTCAGCCATGCCCAGGACAGCAGGACTCCATCAAGTGTAACTGTTACTTGGAAAGACAAGTAACACTTGTCACTATAGACTTTCCCCAGCCCCTCCTTCTTCCCTCGGCTTTATGTGCTGAGCATGACTCCATAATGCATGGAATATCCGTTTGGTCAGTTGAGGTCACTGTCCTAGCTGTGTCCTTCCCAACTCCTTGTGCACCCTCAGCCTATTCAAGGTGGGGTGAGAGACAGGTGTTTTTATTCTGTGTAAGCACTGCTCAGTGAAAAGGAAGATATCCTTCTGTTTTATGAAGACTGTTTGCAGCACAAATCCAAACCATGGCCCCATACCAGCTACTATGAATAATATTAACTACTCCAGCCAAACCCTGCACAATCAGTCATGAAAATATTCTACTTTCTGTATGCTCCTTCAACTATATAAGTATTAAGAGTGGAAGACACTTTTACCAGACACCACAATCTCATGTCACTGTATTGATTCAACTTTTGTTTTCCCTGGATCCAGTACACAAACATGATGAATAATGTAGTAATCTATTACTTAAAGTTTAATGCAGGTTTAATAGGGGTTGAACATCAGTGGGTACAGTGCAAGAGGTACAAGGCTGCTTTGCTCCATGGAACAAGATTCAAACCGAATACCCTTGGGTGTGTGGCATACTTTGTAATTTATGTAAATATACTACTTGCAGGTGCTTTGGTACTTCACACCTCTCAGGTTTTTTTGTGTATTTGTCTCAGTATATGGCAATATACGTCCAAACTCACAGGGTCACAAAGCACATGGATGTCTTGTTCCTGAGATCGAGGGATCTGAGTACACTATCAAGATACTGTTGTTTTTTTCAATGACTTCCCTCCCCCCTTTTTTTGTTTTTAGTTTGAGTGCTATTTTTTAAACAAAGGGAAAAGTTCCCTTTCCTCAAGTGTTAGCTTTACAGAGCTAGAGCCTTAAAATAATCCAGGAAGCCTTTTGTTATATAAATATACTCATCCTCCGGCTTGGCACTCTGTGCGCTTTTATATAGCTGCTTGCAGAATTCTCTTTAAATTTAAACTTCAGTGGCTTTGAAGGAGAAACTGAGTGTTAATTTTTTATAGCACTTACTGGTTCTGACCATGGCAGCTCTCTGGACTCAGAAAGCAAAGCAAACACACTGATTGCTGTGTAATGACAATGTGACAGTGATTATTTAAAGCAGACAGTGCAGTGTAAGGCAGTGGTTTATGGCTGGAACTCAATTTCTGCATCTCTTAATGATTCTTGTGTAAGCTTGTTACTGTCAGGTATGTTTTTATCCACAAAATTTAACTCCATGGGAACAGAGCCTCAGCGTGTTTTGTGTATTTTGAAAATATTTTTACTTAAGTTGCATGTTCAGAAATAAAAATATGTATTAAACCAGCGAAACTTGGAATGGTTATATTAAAATTCCAGTGCAGACTTGCAGACTACTTGTTAGTTTAACAGGCAGATTTTCAGCCATCAGATTTTCCAGTTAAATGGGTCACAGTCGGCTAGGGCAAATGTGGTTGTGTTGGGTTTTAAATAAAGCAGCCTGTCCACCCCTCCAAAACCCTATGAACAAGCCCCAACAAAAACACCCCACCACCCTGTGAAATGTCAAATGCGCAGGAGATAATCTCCATTAAATGCAGTGACTAGTTTCTGGGTGTTGTCTTGTACATGTAAAAGCAGCTTTGGGGAAATTTATTAATCGCGTATGTAAGTGAATGTGGATTTAGAGTTTTACTGTATCCTCTGTAGGACATGAGTTCCTTGGGACATTGATTTTTTAAGTAATACCTTTGCTGCTAGGAATGCTTGTGCTTGAAGTTGCCGATGACGGAAGAGGTGACATGGCAGGCTAAAGCCTGAAATCTGCTGTGTCAGCACTGCCTTTATTCACCTTCTGTAAGTAACAGGCAACACATTTTACAGCACCACCCGGCGAACCTGCTGATGGTTTTATCCTTGCTCTCCGAAAAAGTGGGTAATCCATCTCAGTTCCTGTTTGACTCCCTTACTAACACCCTCCACCCCCAACTTTTTCCAGATGCACCTGAGCTGCATGCATCGAAACTATCCCATAGAAGTGGGAATGGCAAGGGGATGTCGCAGGATCTGCATGGGTGGTTTTGGTAAAAAACACAGAGTCTGCAGGTTACGTTTTAAAAGTGAGGAGGATGAAGAGTGAACATGTGCAATCCCCTGAGAGTGCCTGAATCCAGGCTGTGGTCTGATGTGCTGCTGCTGCCTTCTCCCATGTCAGTGTTATACCAAGAGAGGAGTGAGTAGTCCAAGTAGAAAAGTAATGGTGTAACATCTTGGGTGCTTACCCCGCACTGAGTTTTGGAGGAGATATTGTATGTTCCCTGTGATCAGTTTGTTTGGATCGATCAAATTCAACTTTGGTAGATTCCCTAGCCATTACTGCTTATTAAATAGCTTGGCTGGATCTTTGTAAGCAAGTAGCATAAAGCAGGTAGCTGCTGATAGTTTTACTCTTGTCTCTTAATTCATCTGCTGTTAGACACCAGCTGCTTCCCTGTTTCTTGGAAGAGGCAAAGTATGTGCTAGCAGGAAACAGCACAGTTAATGAAAATAGGCCATACATGCTGCTGATTAATCCTTAATCCAAGGAGAGAATCTTCCTTTTCCAGTGTCGTGGTTTAACCCCAGCCGGCAGCAAAAGCCCCACACGGCTGCTTGCTCACTCTCACTGTGTTGGGATGGGGGAGAGGACCAGACAGGTAAAAATGAGAGAACTCATTGGTTGAGACAAAGACAGTTTACGGGGAAAGCAAAAGCTGTCCACACAAGAAAAGCAAACCAAGGAATTCTTTCACCACTTCCCATGGGCAGGCAGGTGTTCAGCCATGTTCAGGACAGCGGGGCTCCATTGTGTGTAACTGTTACTTGGGAAGAAAAAAGCCATGACTACAAACTTCTCCCCCCTTCCCCTCCCCTCTTGCTTCTTCCCCCAGTTTTATATACTGAGCATGACTCCATAATGCATGGAATATCCTTTTGGTCAATTGGAATCAGCTGTCCTAGCTGTCTCTCCTCCCAGCTTCTTGTGCACCCCGAGCCTACTTGCTGGTGGGGTGAGAGGCAGAAGAGGCCTTAACTCTGTGTGAGCACTGCTCAGCAAAAAGGAAAACATCCCTGTGTTATGAATCCAAACCATAGCCTTATACCAGCTACTGTGAAGAAAATTAACTCTACTTCAGCCAGAACAAGCACATCCAGATTTGTTAACTGAATCAGAAAATAACCTTTCCTTTTTCCTGAGGCTCTGACTTAGAGATTCATTCATAATTTGCAGACCCAAGTAACAGGATTTCCTCTAAGGATGTGCTCACCAATTCTCACATGTGTTCAAGCAGAAAAGGGGTTTTCTGTCTTCCTTTACATCTTGTTTGCTTGTGCTTGTTTTTGTTTTGGTGTAATTCTTACTACTCATGTACATGAGATTTCATTGGCCTTTGGTGGCTAGTGCCATCCCAACTCCTTTAGAGTGTCACATCTACCTGAGAGGCCTGGGGATGGGACAGGGCACCTAGCAAATACTGAAACAGCCTGTGTAATCTACTTAGGGTTCAAGTGCTTGAAAATTGCATGTAGAAACATCTAGTGTTTATCTGAAAGGCAGTTTCTGTTTTGAAATACAGCACAGCTCTTATGCAACTCTTTTCACCTCCTTTGAAGGCCGAGTAGCTGATCTAAAACTCTGGGGCTACTGTGTGTGACTGTTCCTGTAGCTCTTAGCATGCAGTTGAAAGATCAGCTATTATGCTGAAGTCATGCTGGAAGTAGTTCAAAATGTCTTGCTTATTTGGATTCACAAAGGGAATGCCATCTTGCTGATCTCTAATCTTGTTTTGCTTTCTAGTTTATGTCTGGTTTCTTTGCATTCAGCAAACCTGTATTTACTGAGCTGAAGGATTTAATGAATCAGGGCATCCCCTTAGACTCAGGAAATGTAGACTCTGATTGCCATACTTCTGTTTTGTGTGGCTTTTGGGAAGCTGCATTATTAATGGGCTCTTTTCCCCCAGCGTCACTACATGGATCCAACAGGCTCTGCTCCTGTGTTAGACCCTATTAAATAGCTTTCTCTTTATTGGATAAGTATTGACTAGTTCGTTCATTATTTGAATGACAGACATAGTTGTTTTAAATTACTCCATGGTTTTGCAGTTTTATTATTCCACAGATGATACAGTTATTGGGATTCTTGCACAATATGCTTTGTTTCAGTTGATTCGTTAAATGTTTTTCTTTGTTCTCATAGATTTGTTTTCAAGATGCATTAAAACAAAAAGTTGTTGATTTGGTGGGGTTTTAAATTTTTCTTTTTTTAACTCCCACCCCCCCTGCCTGTGCTCCCTCTCCCTCTGCTGTCCCCATTTCCAATGAAGAGTTGAAATGCTGTCAGCTACTGTTTTGACAGGTTTCTGTACTAACTAGGAAGACAAAATGTTATATCTAATCTGTTTTGTTCCATGATGGTAAATATATGGCAAATGTTGGATAGATTATTTGATATTAAAATGCTGAGGGATTTTGTAGTTCTAATGGAGGATGTCTGCTGTGTCACTGAAGTACTCTGTGACTCTCCCAGCTGTTCACATCATGTGCCCATCCAAGCTACATCTAGGCAGACTTAAAAATCATCTTGTCTAGAGCAGGCTCTTACTTTCATGTTCCTCTTTGCACTTTTGTGCGTTGTGGAGCTTCACTGCAGCCATCTCCAGGCACTGACGCATCACTAAATTCCTGAAGATTTACTAATAGTTTCTTGGAAAGCTGGTGTAAACATAGCCTTGGGAGCTCCCTGAGCTGTATGCCGTATCTATGAAAGGCGAGAGGCAGAAAAGGTAAGGAACGCACTTTGCACAAGTGCTGGTTTTGTTATTAGGATATTTTAACTCTGCTTTCATGGTTGCTTCAGATGCTTCATAAATGCTGTCACTGATGCAAAGTAACCGATGCCCTCCTCAGCCCAGTGCAGCTACTTGTGTCTGCCCCTGCCAAAGATTTAAATGGTGTACATCTGACAGCATATTATTACTGGTTTGTCAAACTGCGTGCTCCAAAAATAATAATCCTGCAGAAAAAGCATTTAAATGAAGCCAGCACCAGATGCAAAATGGAGCACCGTAGGTCAGGCAGAGATAGACCAAACAGGTCTGGGCATAGCAGTCAACGTGGACAACATGCAACTTCCCTGAATCCTGAAATTGTATCGTAGAATCATAGAATAGTCAGGGTTGGAAAGGACCTCAAGCTCATCCAGTTCCAACCCCCCTGCCATGGGCAGGGACACCTCACAGCAAACCATGTCACCCAGGGCTCTGTCCAACCTGGCCTTGAACACCGCCAGGAATGGAGCATTCACAACTTCCTAGTTTGCTCTTCCTTGTGATGTTTTCCCCTCCCCTACTTTCCTCCCCCCCCCCAGTGTTTTAGTCTTTTGTGAAGTTCCTCTAGGAAGGCAGCTGAATACCATGAATGCGAAGGCACTGACTCCAGTTTTGCAATGCCCTACAGATTTTGCTGATCCTGTTTAAAGTCCCCAGACAGTTGATCTAGCAAACCTGCTGCTCAATGGATGATCTAATTCCCAGTGAATGCTGTGATCATGAACATTACCCTACATCACAGAAATTATTTGAAAACTGGTGTGTATTCCTCAAGCTGTCAGTCGTCTTTCAGTATCCTCATTGTGCTCTTTCGTCTTTAAATACTTGTGCTGAAGCTCAAATAAGCTTACCTGTCAGCAGTTACGAGGATGTCTCTTCTTATCTCCAGCTGCTCCTTGATCATAGCTGTACTAGGCAGTTTCAAACCCGTTTACAAAGGAGAGAAGGCAAATGGCTATGTTGTAGCTGCTGTTTCTCTACATGATTTTTCTCATACTCCAGTAATATTCAGCATGAGGTTGTCTTTGTGCTTTGTGAGGATGTCTGTTTCTTCAAAGCCAGCGCGTGAGCTCTCTGCTCGTAATCCCTAAGGACTATTGCTATGGGCAGGTCTGTCAAAGCAGAAGGACAGCTCCATCCTTAAATCACTGCTAGCTTTGAAGCATCACCAACCAGCTGGATTTCAGGTTTGTTAGCAACGTGGTGACATCATGGAGCTGAGGCTCGATTCTTTAATTGCATTGACTTGCTTTAGAGCAATAGTTGCACAAGTAAATCACATGCAGTATCCTAAGATACTTAGTCACAAAATTGCAAGTGGTGCATGAAAATACACTGATTTCATGCCCATCCTCTTCAAGGTTTTCCTGAAGCATTCTGTCAAGAAAAGTTTTATAATGAACAGCCTGCTCCTTTGTTGAATTTTAGAAGTTATCTTCAGTGAATGCTATATAAAAATTATGAAATAAAGGAGGATGCCACAAGGATAAAGAGATTAAAAATTCTGTGACTCTTACTTGGCTACTTTCTGTAGGATTTAGTTTACAGAATATATATATAAGGCAGTATTTTAGCTTTTATTTACACAGCTGAAGCAGCCAGTATGAAAGTGAGATCATTTCTGCGTATAGGGGGAAATATGTTGCATACTCAGCTTCACAACTGAAATGCATCACTGTTTGCACACAGAATTGTCTAGCCAAAAGGCAAGGGACAACAGCAGATAGTCGTTGTTTGTATTTCTTTGCTGTAAAGCAGTGCCTTAAATTAGGAAACTTTTTATTCTGAGCCTCTTTCCCTTATGCGATAAGCATTGCTAACTACTAGTCCAGACACAAATCAAAATGTTAGCACTTAATGATTTCTGCGGTTGTCATCTTAAAATTCCACAGAAACCAAATGCAGATTGTTTGGGTTGCTGTTGCAACTTCTTAATTCAAGAGTTCTGATGTTGATTGTCCTATGATGTTGTGATACCTGCAGCACTGTGGATTCAGTCTTAAATTGGCGTCATTTGGGCGCTGTGTAGTTTGGCATGGTGTATGCTCATCCTAAAAATGGTATTTCATGGAAAGTACATCCCTCTGAGCATGGTGTGAGGGATGTACTTCTGGCTGGCCTGGGATTGGAGCCATCAGCCTTTTGCTCCTCTAACATCATTCATTGTGCGTATCAGGGTTAAGGTAAGGAAAGGGAGCTCCTCTCTGCTGTTTATAGCACAGTGCTCGTTTTTTTTGCAACTTTGTCCCCTTTGGAGGGGAAAACCAAACACAGTATGGTTTTATTGGACTTTCAGTAGTCATCTTGAGTCTTTGCAATGGCATCAGGGAGGCCCAAGGGCTGAGATGAAAATGTGAGTTGAACTAAGCTTAGCACAGAAAGAATGCACATGAAGAGTTCAGGATAAGGGAGTTTCAAGGGGAGTGGAGGGCTAGTGACAGTGCAATAGCACCTGGCCATTCATGGCTTTTCTGTCTATAGCTTTGGAGAGCCATTGGATGTCATTTAATACCTGTCTTGCCAAACCGCCCTAATACTCTTTTCATGTCCCTCACCCTCATTTTGCTTGATTTGACCTGGATGAGAAGTGGGTGTTGGAAAAAGATGCTTCTGACAGCTGAAATCTTACTGTTCTGAAAGAGGCAGCACAAACACACTGAAATATATATGTTAGGTATCAGTGAAACAGCCGAGACCTTTCAGGATGGCGATCCACTTGGTGAGCAGTGGGACAAGGTTATTCAGGTATTGAAAGATTTGATCCCTTATTGTAAGGAGAACTGTATGTCAAAATCTCATGCCAATGGGCATGTGTCTCTGTTCAGGAATGTATTCTGGATGGGCAGGAGGGTGTCACTGTACAGTGTGAAATTGGATGGACAAGTGGTCTAGAGAGGAGTGGCTCACTGAAAAAAGAAGGGAACAGAGCATCCAACAGCCTGAGCGCCTGAGGAGCAGCCTCCATCAAAGGAGTGCTGTTTCAGAGACGATATAATACAGTTTGAATTCTACAAGCAAAAACTCTTTTGAAACCTGCAATTCCAGGTGGTGTAACCAAGAAAGTCTGTTCTAGACCTGTTGATTCTTTTTCTTCTCAAGGTGGGGTGCTAGATGCTTAATTGCATGAAAGCCTTGTTATCATCACATGCAAAATTAACCTATCCTTCCTGTCTATTGCAACCAGCATCCAAAACAGTGCAGTAGGAGTATCTGGCAGGCTGTTCCAAGGTAGAGCTTCATTTTTACCCCACACCCTTGCAAGTGCAAGATCTGAAGACTTAGAAAATTGTTTCTATAAGTGAACTTACAGGAACAGGAAATTTTCGGCTGCATCCTGCTGCTTCTTGCTGGTGCAAGATGCATTGACTCTGCAAAAAGTCATGCTAAATCTGAAATTTGTTATCTATGCGTTCATAATCCCATTTTTTTTGTCAGTAAACTGCCTGCCAAAGGGTTTCTTTTTTTTTTTTTTAATGTTTCTACACTGATTCTTTAGTTTTAGCTGGAAATTTCTTATATTCAGCCATTATCTGCTTCTCTGTGGTAATTTTGGGTGGAATGAAAATGGTCACTTTAAAGCAAATATGCATTGTCATCCTATGTTGGGAGGAGTTTGAGGTGCTGAAAACTGGGGAAAAAAAAAAAATCTATGTAGCGGGCAGGAGTTTCAGGATACAGCTCTGCGCCTTGGTGTACTATGCTTGTTAGTGACACAAAAAATACGGGATACTCTGTTTCCACATGAAAGGAGAAAACAAGCATGTGTCCGGCATAGGTGAGGAAAGGAATCTGGTATGTGATGCATGGTCAGTGAAACTGTAAAGCAGCAATTGGTTACTAATAAAAAAGCCGGTGTTTGTTCCTCACCATGGGCCTCAGTAGGGGTCATTTCGCAGGTACTGAATTGGGAAATAATAAATACAAAGCACAAGCAGCTCAAGATGCGCATTCTGTTGTTTTATATGGAGCCCATGGGCTCTGAATTCAGGCTTGTCTGCTGTGAACCCAAAATACATGCTTCTACCTTCCCACTGCTGCCGTCCTCCCTGTTCTTTTGGATTTGGCACCTGTGAAGCACTGATGCTTTTGCTCATTGTCCTCCATGGCTTGCTTGAGCTGTCAGCAGACCCATTGTGTGTCTGTAAGTCTGATCATAGTGGTGCAGAGTAGGGGTCAGCAATACATGTGATGAGGGGAGAATGCTTATCTGATTCTCTGGGCATGGAAGAGGAGTTGGGTGCCCATTGGGTTGGGGTGCTTTGCAAAGATGTGGAGAGCACTGGGTTGGGACATGTAAAAGAAATGGGTGGTTCCCACACTGTGCCTGAGCAGCAGAAGGTGAGTGCCTTACTAGAGGGAAACCAGAAGATGGAGAAAGGCTTCTTCATGCACAGACAGGGATGTGATTAATGCATTGCTGTGCTGCTCTGGTTGAAATGAAGTTTTGGAAACAGTGACTGTGAGAGATTAAGAGATTACTGTGTTTTGCAGGCCCTTCCCTGTCTCTGAAATGTAATGCTTGTTTGTGCAACACTGACAAGATGCAAAATTAGTTTTAGGTTTTGTTCTGCACTTGGGAGGATTTTTTTTTTTTTTCTGAAATTGGAGATCTAAATACTGACAATAACTTTAAAGTCAAAGTAGTAAATGAATTAATGTTATTTGTAAAGGGATAGAGAACAGAATAGCAAGCTACTGCAAAAAACCAACCAATCAGCCAATCCCCACCCTCTCTTGTCCATGATTCCCTGTGTCTTGAATGCCAGCTGGTCCTGCATCTCCTTTGTGGATAAAGGTTCACGGAAGGATGATGAAGGTAATCAAAGGCATGAAGCAGCTGTTGTATAAAAGGAGGTAAATAAACTTTGACTCTACAGCATAGAGGAGAAATGATTGTGAGTGGAGGAAGTG